>NW_028274814.1:92945384-94195384 GCF_037043125.1 Eumetopias jubatus | reverse complement strand
CAAGCTCTCCGTACAGCCTTGGAGGACCAGGGCAGAAATGGTGGCCTCCCAATCTCCGCCCGGAGGAGCTGAGAACTCGGGGCCCCGCTCCTCAGTGCGCCCCCAGAGAAAAGCAGTCACTCCCTTGTCCCTGGTCTCCGGCAGCACTCCGTGCTCACCCGGCCTGTGACCGAGCGTCTGTATCTGTGGCACCCGACCCCGTGTGGAGTCCCCAAACCCAGCAGATCCCTGTGGTGCGCTCCCGCGCCGCTCCTCCCCGGGAAGGAAGGGGAGTCTCCCCGGATCTGCCGCCTGTTGGGTCCCTGCTGGAGGAGCAGTGGCCCGACTGGGCTGCGGATCACAGTTTATGGCAACTGCAAGCTGAGAGCCCGCGCCTCAGCTCTGTCTCTGCAGCTGGCTTCCCCGCTCCGATACCTGGGAGCTCTGGCGCACTCAGGCTCCCCCGGTCTTTCTGTGACCCCAAGGGTCCTGAGACCCCACTGTCCCGCGAGGGTTCTACCCCCGCTTAGCCACTGGAGCGACGTCCCTCAGCGGAGCTGACTTCTAAAAGTTCCGATTTTGTGCTCCGCGGCTCTAGCACTTGCCAGAAGCGGCCGGTGGAGGCCCCTCCCCCGCCGTCTATCCTCCCGAATATCGCCTCGGATTCACTTCTCCGCACGTCCTACCTTCCAGAAAGTGGTCACTTCTCTGTTCAGATAGTTGTTGCTACTCTCCTCTTTGATCTCCTGTTGAGTTCGTAGGTGTTCAGAATGGTTTGATCCCTATTCAGCTGAATTCCTGAGACCAGACGAAATCTAGGTCTCCTACTCCTCCGCCATCTTGCTCCGCCCCCCTCGAAATCCTCATATCTTGCCAGCGAATTGAACTTCTAATCATTTGAAAGTGACTACCTTTTATTTAGTAATCTGTTCTTTTTTAATACGGCTGTACCAGCTTTCTTTTAGTTAATGCTTGCGTGATAGATCTTTTTTCTTCTGTTACTTTCAGATTTTCGATATCCTCGTGTTTTAGGTATGTTTCTATGTTTCTTATATGCTGCCTATATTTGTGTACGATGTTATTTGTAATTCATTTTGAGAATCCCTTTCTTTTGACTGGAACATTTAATCTATTTATGTTTAATGCAGTTATTGGACTTTAAATTATGCAATTGTTAATTTTATCAACTTTATCATTTTTCTTCTGCCCCCACCCCCCAAATAACTTCAAAATGTGCTTTAGTTCAGATTGGTTTGTGCACATTCTCTGAGTTTCTGCTTGTCTGAAAATAACTTCACCTTCTTTCTGTAGGATATTTTCAAGGGACAGACATTCTGAGTAGGTAACTATGTTCTTGCACAATACTAAAGTTATTTTACTTTTACCAGCTTCAGTGGTTGCTGTTCAGACACCAGCTGTTAGTCCAGTTGTTGCTCCTCTGAAGAGAATCTGTTTTTGTTTCGCTGGCTGTTGTTTAGCTTTGGCTTTGTGCAATTTCACTATCTAGATTTGGGTTTCTTTTTACTTATCCTACTTGGCATTCATTAGACTTCTTCTTGTGAATTGATGTCTTTCTTCAGTTCTGGACAAGTCTAAGTCATTATCCCTAAATTGCCTCTGCCATGTTTCTGTCTTCTCTCTTCTAATTAAAAATATGTTAAAAACACTTTCTCACATGTCCTTTGTCTCTCACTTTCTATTCTACATTTTCCTTTTTTTTTTTTTTTGGCACTTCATGGATAATTTCTTCTTACCTATTTCTCTTCAGCTGTTTAATTTGCTTCTGAACCTGTCCACTAAGTTTAAAATTTTTATTGTTTTATTTTTTAATTTTAGAATTGCCTTTCCTGTTGTACCAAAATTTATGGTTTCTGTTCCCCCGAGTTGTATGTCCATCCTTTATCTCCTTGAATATACCAAGCATTGTTTTATAATCTATGTCTGATAATTCCAATATCTGGGCTTCCTGAGTCTGTTTCTGTTTTCTGTTTTTTTGACTGGCTCTTGCTTGTGCTATTTTTTCTACCACTATACCTTCCCATGTATTTGAAAAATTATTCGTAGAAACAATTTTGGGCATCAAGTGGACTAATAGGATAATGTATATCAGTTATACTTAAATAAAAGTATAAATAAATAAAACAAAATAAAATGATTGTTGAGATTCAGGAAGCCTCCCTCCAAACAATTCAGCAACATGATCCACTAATTTGCTGATTGTTGTTTAATGGAGACCAATTGCTGTATTACTGGCAACGTAAAGACTGTGTCTCTTACTCATTAACAATCTTTTAAGATGCCATGTTCTTGGCTTGCTTAATGCCAGTCAGAAATAAATTTCCAGATATAACATTTTAATCCATGATATTCTTTTGCTCTCAGCCAGGAGGATGTAACAGGGAAAGAAAATAGAGCTGAGGGTGAAATACATGTGTATAAAGGCACAGATGTGATACAATAAGGTATATCCCAGTTCTTTTTCCCACTTAATCCTATTTCAAGACAGCCATTTAAACACTTGCTGAGCATAAGAATCAAGAAAGAACCATCTACCATCTAGGTTGCAGCAATGAATAAAGCATGCCAAATCCTAAGGACTCTAAAAGTAAAGTCACCTTCATCAGGCTGGGAACTTTCACAACAATGAAAAATGGGAAAATGAAGGCAGTTTTTGCTTATTTTTTAAAAAGATTTTATTTATTGATTTAAGAGAGAGAGAGAGAGAGAGAGAGTACAAGCAGGGAGAGTGGCAGAGGAAGAGGGAGAAGCAGGTTCCCTGCTGAGCAGGGAGCCCGGATGGACGCAGGGCTCAATCCCAGGTCCCTGAGATCATGACCTGAGCCGAAGGCAGATGCTTAACTGACTAAGCCACCCAGGTGCCCCTGAAGGCGGTTTTTAAAGCCATATCAAAAAGGATGAGGGTGCAGAAGCAAAAGTAGCAGGAAGAAGCGAGATTTCTGAGGGAATAGGACATGCTGAGTTGGCCAACAGCTGAAGATGTAACCTGGGTGTCCCAACACAGAAGGCATTGACAGTGGCTTTTCAGCTCTGTGGCTCTGCAAGACAGAGAACCACATGTCAGGTAACTCAGATGGATCCGGGGGAACACAAAGAGGGAAATAAAGTGAAGAAAGGCAGAGGAGACCGACAGATCTGAAAAAGGAGAAACAAGCCAAATAAGGTTCTCACCCACATATCCACATAGTAAAGCACTTGAAGTGTTATTAGCATATCACATGCTTTTATTGTATGGCCATTTTAATACACTTTATTATATAATTAATATAACAGTACAAACAAATAAGTTTTGTTGCAGGAACTTTGGTTTGGGTGTTTCTTGTTTTGAGAGTGTAGCTTCTCTCTAATTGATGCCCTAAGGATATTTGTGTATCTCATTTTTCTTTTTTTTTTATTATTATTATGTTATGTTAATCACCATACATTACATCATTAGTTTTGGATGTAGTGTTCCATGATTCACTGTTTGCGTATAACACCCAGTGCTCCATGCAGTACGTGCCCTCTTTAATACCCATCACCAGACTGACCCATCCTCCCACCCCCCTCCCCTCTAGAACCCTCAGTTTGTTTCTCAGAGTCCATCGTCTCTCGTGGTTCGTCTCCCCCTCCGATTTCCACCCCCCTTCATTCTTCCCCTCCTGCTATCTTCTTTTTTTCCTAAGAAAGTGATATGACTTCTTTGCCTGGGCTTTTGTATCACTTTAGAGTTTGATCCGGAGTGTAGAGGAACTGCCAAGTGGAATCACCACCACATAACCTTGGAAGGAAAGGATGTCTTTGAGAATAGAATTCACCATGTAACTATCTTTGCCCAAAGAAATCCTCTTAAATGTGTATTGCGCAAGAACTTTTCTGGGCTCTGCTTCAAAGTAAATTGGCTTAGATTTTCATGGGGTGCACTGACAAGTGTTTAAGGCTAGACAATAAATCAGAACCTTGGATCACTGGAGGAGCTATCCAGCACAATGAAAACAGCCCCTCCTTCCCCACCCCAGAGTGAGCGTTTTTCCAAACACATGGTGCTCACTGTTAAAAGAGGTCACTTATTGAAACTGGAAGTAGATAATATGAAAACTGACCCATTGCCTTTGGCATTAACTTTTCCACATCCCAACCTGTACAACATTATAAAACACAACCGTACCACAACCAGATGTAATGTTTCTTCCTGTTTGAATTAGTCTACCTTTGTTCTTTGCTTCCATCGCACAGAAAACCTTTAGGTTCACTAAGACATTGTACCTTGTGTACCCCAAACATTTTCAGGCTCTGCCAGAAAGTGGATACAAATGAGATCATTTTAGTATTTATGAAATAAGTGTCCTGCTCTTGCCCACAGCTGCTGGTATATGCTAATCAACTTCCTCTCTGCCATTTTCCCTCCCACCCATCACCACACATTCTTTGAGTTCCCAGGTTTCTCATATGCTCCCTGAACAAGTTGGCACCTCTGATCCCTATGTGGGATGGTTTTCCTTCCTTCCCCCCCATCCCTCTTGTCCTCTTCCCCTAAAGCCATTTAAGAACTTTTCATTTTTTTACCAATGTTAATGGTGCCTATTGTGACCAGCAACATCCAGGTCAAGGGCACGAGTTCCCGCAGGTCCTGAAGTGAACAATCCAAATATTCCAGAGTTGGTTTGCTCATCAGGTATTTCCTGAGAGCCCACTGTTTTCCAGACCCTGTGGCACTAGTTCCAGGCACTATGGCACCCTCCACATATCTTGGCCATACACTGCCATTCAGGCCCCTAAGTGGCACTGCATGGGCCAAGAATTTTGGAAAGGTCTTTACAAAACAACTTTCTTTAATTTTAACTTACCTCTCATTGAGCAGAGATTCAAAACCAGTCCAGTAGCAAAGGCAGAGGAGAAAAGCATTCTACTCAACTGGTCTTATCCCTTTCTTCTCTATCAGGAGCTCTTCTGAGTAATAAGGAAAAACAAACAAACAATTTTCTTACTCTTCCCCTAGAAATTGCAAGTCAATGTGCATTCACTCATGCTGTCAGAGAAGTCATAAAGCCACCAGGTTCATGAATATGAGCTCTCAAGCCTCTTGTTTTAGCTATGACGTTCTGCTATGATATTCTGTTAACATACTTAAATATATTTCTTAGGTTCCCCACTAAATTATCAATAGCTTAAGAACTTGTCGACTTTATACTCTTTCCCCACACATTACTTAAAATAGTGTCTTACATATCATTATTTAATTGCATTGATAATGACCTTTCATGTGTAGTCCTAGTAAATTCCAAGGGATAGGACAGCCACATTCACAAAGTCACATTCAAAGGAAACACAAGTCAGTCTGCATAACTCACAAAAAAATTATATCTTCACTATTGGTAAAATATTAGAATTTTGTATCATGCATTCACTGCCCAGAAATTTCCCAGGAGTCCTATCTTCCTTCTCATCACAGTTACACAACCATAACAATTATAAAAACCGAACAAGCAAACAAAACAAAACCTCTCCTACTCTCTTTATGTATTTTTTAAAATTTTTTATTATGTTAATCACCATACATTACATCATTAGTTTTTGATGTAGTGTTCCATGATTCATTGTTTGTGCATAACACCCAGTGCTCCATGCAGAATGTGCCCTCTTTAATACCCATCACCAGGCTAACCCATCCTCCCACCCCCCTCCCCTCTAGAACCCTCAGTTTGTTTTTCAGAGTCCATAGTCTCTCATGGTTCGTCTCCCCCTCTGATTTCCACCCCCTTCATTCTTCCCCTCCTGCTATCTTCTTCTTTTTTTTTCTTAACATATATTGCATTATTTGTTTCAGAGGTACAGATCTGTGATTCAACAATCTTGCACAGTTCACAGCGCTCACCATAGCACATACCCTCCCCAATGTCTATCAGCCAGCCACCCCATTCCTCTCACCCCGCCCCCACTCTAGCAACCCTCAGTTTGTTTCCTGAGATTAAGAATTCCTCATATCAGTGAGGTCATATGATACATGTCTTTCTCTGATTGACTTATTTCGCTCAGCATAACACTCTCCAGTTCCATCCATGTCGTTGCAAATGGCAAGAGCTCATTCCTTTTGATGGCTGCATAATATTCCATTGTATATATATACCACACCTTCTTTATCCATTCATCTGTCGATGGACATCTTGGCTCTTTCCACAGTTTGGCTTTTGTGGACATTGCGGCTATAAACATTGGGGTACATGTACCCTTTCGGATCCCTACATTTGTATCTTTGGGGTAGAGAATAGAATTTACCATGTAACTATCTTTGCCCAAAGAAACCCTCTTAAATGTGTATTGTGCAAGAACTTTTCTGGGCTCTGCTCCAAAGGCAAGGGAAGCAAGGTGTTTTTTTCTCTAGCTCCTTCAGGTAGGGTTAGGTTGTATATTTGAGACCTTTCTTGTTTCTTGAGAAAGGCTTGCATTGCTATATACTTTCCTCTTAGGACTGCCTTTGCTGCATCCCAAAGATTTTGAACAGTTGTGTTTTCATTTTCGTTGGTTTCCATGAATATTTTTTTTTTAAAGATTTTATTTATTTATTTGAGAGGGAGAGTGGTAGAGAGAGAGCACGAGAGGGAAGAGGGTCAGAGGGAGAAGCAGACTCCCCACTGAGCAGGGAGCCCGATGCGGGACTTGATCCCGGGACTCCAGGATCATGACCTGAGCCGAAGGCAGTCGCTTAACCAACTGAGCCACCCAGGCGCCCCTCCATGAATATTTTTAATTCTTCTTTAATTTCCTGGTTGACCCATTCATTCTTTAGTAGGATGCTCTTTAGCTTCCATGTATTTGAGTTCTTTCCGACTTTCCTCTTGTGATTGAGTTCTAGTTTCAAAGCATTGTGGTCTGAAAATATTCAGGGAATAATCCCAATCTTTTGGTACCGGTTGAGACCTGATTTGTGACCTAGGATGTGATCAATTCTGGAGAATGTTCCATGGGCACTAGAGAAGAATGTGTATTCCATTGCTTTGGGATGGAATGTTCTGAATATGTCTGTGAAGTCCATTTGGTCCAGTGTTTCATTTAAAGTCTATTTCCTTGTTGATCTTTTGCTTAGATGATCTGTCCATTTCAGTCAGGGGGGTGTTAACGTCCCCCACTATTATTGTATTGTTGTCAATGTGTTTCTTTGCTTTTGTTAATTGCCTTATATAATTGGCTGCTCCCATGTTAGGGGCATAGATATTTACAATGGTTAGATCTTCTTGTTGGATAGACCCTTTAAGTAGGATATAGTGTCCTTCCTCATCTCTTATTACAGTCTTTGGTTTAAAATCTAATTTGTCTGATATAAGGATTGCCACCCCAGCTTTCTTTTGGTGCCCGTTAGCATGGTAAATGGTTTTCCACCCCTTCACTTTCAATGTGGGGGTGTCTTTGGGTCTAAAATGAGTCTCTTGCAGACAGGATATGGACGGGTCTTGTTTTTTAACCCAATCTGATAGCCTGTGTCTTTTGATTGGGGCATTGAGCCCATTTCCATTCAGGGTAACTATTGAAAGGTATGAACTTAGTGCCATTGTATTGCCTGTAAGGTGACTGTTACTGTATATTGTCTCTGTTCCTTTCTGGTCTATGTTGCTTTTAGGCTCTCTCTTTGCTTAGAGGACCCCTTTCAATATTTCTTGGAGGGCTGGTTTCATGTTTGCAAATTCCTTTAGTTTTGTTTGTCCTGGAGACTTTTTATCTCTCCTTCTATTTTCAATGACAGCCTAGCTGGATATAGTATTCTTGGCTGCATATTTTTCTGTGTACTGCTCTGAATATATCATGCCAGTCCTTTCTGGCCTGCCGGGTCTCTGTAGATAGATCAGTTGCCAGTCTAATGTTTCTACCATTGTACTTTACATATCTCTTCTCCCGAGCTGCTTTCAGGATTTTCTCTTTGTCTCTGAGACTCATAAGTTTTACTATTCGATGTCGGGGTGTTGACCTATTTTTATTGATTTTGAGAGGGGTTCTCTGTGCCTCCTGGATTTTGATGCCTGTTTCCTTCCCCACATTAGGGAAGTTCTCTGCTATTATTTGCTCCAATATACCTTCTGCCCCTCTCTCTCTTCTTCTTCTGGGATCCCAATTATTCTAATGTTGTTTTGTCTTATGGTATGGCTTCTCTCTCGAATTCTGCCCTCGTGATCCAGTAGTTGTTTATCTCTCTTTTTCTCAGCTTCTTTATTTTCCATCATTTGGTCTTCTATATCAGTGATTCTCTCTTCTGCCTCATTTATCCTCGCAGTTAACACCCCCATTTTTTATTGCACCTCATTAATAGCCTTTTTGGTTTCGACTTGGTTAGATTTTAGTTCTTTTATTTCTCCAGAAAGTGTTTCTCTAATAACTTCCACGCTTTTTTCAAGCCAAGCTCGTATCTTTAAAGTCATGATTCTGAACTCTAGGTCCGACATCGTGCTAATGTCCGTATTGAGTAGGTCCCTGGCAGTCAGTACTACCTCTTGTTCTTTTGTTGAGGTGATTTTTTCCATCTTGTCATTTTGTCCAGAGGAGAATAAATGAATGAGAGAACAAAATGCTAACAGGGTAACAACGTGCCCAGAAAATATACTATAAACAAATCAGAAAAGACCTCAAACCGGGGGAAAAGAAAGGGAAATAAAGAAAAAGGAAAAAGGAAAAAAAAAAAGATAAAAACAAACAAAAACAGAACAAAACAAAACAAAAAAAACAGAAAATGATCAAATATGATCAGGCTAGTGCATAGATCAGTGCCACACACTAGATTTTGGGTGTATTTTGGTCTGTTAGAAGAAAGTGCCTCCCAAAATTTTAAAGAAAGAGAATGTTATATATGTACAAAAATAAGGGTTGATACGATGAAGGGATGGAATATGACTGTAAAGATGAAAGTTATAAAAAATTTTATAAAAGGAATTGATAAGAAGTTGTTTGAAAAAAGAAAGAAGAGGATTTTAAAAAAAAGGAAAAAAGGAGAGAATGTAATCAGGCAGGAGACTAGAACAAAGCCATACACTAGAGATTTAGGGTATATTTTGATCTATTAGAAGAAACTTATCTCAAAATTTTAAAGAGAGAACAACTTATATATAATCTGCCAAAAATAAGGGTAACTACTATGAAGGGATAGCATATGACTCTAAAAATGAAAAATAAAAATGTTTTTTAAAAAAGGGATTGATAAAATGTTGGTGGAAAAGGGGGAAAAAAATTAAAAAAAAATTAACCTTGAAAAACTAAAGAATCATGGTAAAAAAAAAAGCCAGAATTCTATGTGCAGTATTCCCCTAGCGCTGGAGTTCTGACATTCCCATTGATTGGTAAACTTGGTCTTGGCTGGCTGTTCTTGCTGATCTTCTGGGAGAGGGGCCTGTTGCCGTGGTTCCCAGATGTCTTTGCCGGAGGCGGAATTGCCCCACCCTTGCCAGGTCTGGGCTAAGTAATCTGCTCGGTTTGCTCTCAGGAGCTTTTGTTCCCTGCAAGCTTTCCGTACAGTGTGGGAGGACGAGAGTGAAAATGGCGGCTTCCCAATCTCCACCCCGGAGGAGCCAAGAACTCGGGGCCCCGCTCCTCAGTGCGCCCCCAGAGAAAAGCAGTCACTCCCGTCTCCACCGGTCTCCGGCCACACTCCACGCTCCCCCGGCCTGTGACCGAGCATTTCTATCTCTGGCGCCCAACTCGGTGTGGAGTCTCCAAACCCAGCAGATCCCTGCCATGTGCTCCTGCGCCTCTCCTCCCAGGGGAGGAAGGGGAGTCTCCCCGGATCTGCTGCTTGTTGGGTCCCTGCTGGAAGAGCAGTGGCCTGACTGTGCCACGGATCACGGTTTATGGCAACCTTGAGTTGAGAGCCCGCTCCTTGGCTCCATCTCTGCAGCCGGCTTCCCCGCTCCGATACCTGGGAGCTCTGCCTCACTCAGGCATCCCCGGTCTTTCTGTGACCCTGAGGGTCCTGAGACCACACTGTCCCGCGAGGGTTCCACCCCCCGCTTAGCCACTGGAGTGCCGTCCCTCAGCGGAGTGGACTTCTACAAGTTCCAATTTTGTGCTCCGCGGCTCTATCACTTGCCAGAAGCGGCCGACGGAAGCCCCCTCTCCCGCCGTCTGTCCTCCCGAATATCGCCTCGGATTCACTTCTCCAAACGTCCTATCTTCCAGAAAGTGGTCGCTTTTCTGTTCAGAATTGTTGCTATTCTTTTCTTCGATCTCCTGTTGAGTTCATAGGTGTTCAGAATGGTTTATTCCCTATCCAGCTGAATTCCTGGGACCAGATGAAATCCAGGTCTCCTATTCCTCCGCCATCTTGCTCCCACTTTATGTATTTCTTTTCCCATCTAGCCCTTGGGTGCCACACTCCCAACTTGTGATACTCTGCAACTATTTCTCCAGTCTTCCACTGTGGATATATAGTTGAAGTATAATTCAAATTCGAATTTCTCACTTTTGTTGCTTTTTAAATGAGAATCATCAACCTGGTGGCGGCGCGGGGGGAAGGATAGTGGAAGAGCTGACTTGGAAATAAGTCTATGCTAATGATATAGTAATAATTTTTCCATGTTAAACATATAGCTTCCTTGTTTTTACCTGTTTATTATTTTTAAAACTTAAAAGCAAAGTTGGTACTGAAAAATCTATTTTTAGATGTTAGCAATTTTGTCTAAAGAAGAGAAGTTCTGACACAAAATATGAGTGGCCTGAAAATATTTTTCTGCAGTATTCTGACAAGTCATTTTTGTGATATTTTTGCCTTATTAAGCTCTTGTGAATTCAAGCAGCATCAAATTATCAGAGGGCAACTAAGAACAAATTTCAAACACTACATTCAACTAGTGTTTAGAAAAACAAAATGAAATGAGGAGCAGTCCATCTGGATACCTTTTTGCATACTTGTTCACATCATCCATCCATTTGCTATGACCATCTATTACTGTGTAAAATACTACTGCAAAATTTAATGGTTTAAAATAGCAACCATTTTTATTACCTCTCATGATTTTGTGGGTTGAATGGTCTCTGCTTGGCAGTTCTTTTGCTCCCGGTGATTTAGCTTGTGGCTACTGTCATCTGGGGCCTCAACTGGTTTGCAATGTCCAAGCCTGCTCACACACATGTCTGATGCCTCAACTGGCCAGCCTCAAAGACTGATGCTTTCCATCTATCTTTTCTCTGAGTTGGGATTCTCAGGTAGCTGGGCCTCTCTCTCTCTCTCTACTTCATCTCAGGGTCTCTCATATTCTTCATGTGGCTTCTGCAGCACAACTTCCATGAAGACTCAGAGCTCCCAAAAGCAGAAAAGTAGAAACTTCCAGGTCTTCTTCAGACTTAGGCATGGAACTTTCACATTCTATTGATTAAAGCAATCAATAAACAGGGCCAGCCCAGACTTAACATGGAAGGGAGTGAAAAACTAGAAGACGTGATTCATCAGGAACCATCTTTGGAGCCTAGCTACTTCCAACATGCACAACAATTTGCTGGAAAATTTAATGTCTCTTTTAACAGCTAGCATTTTCTTCTGTCTCTATCACCAGTTTAACCTAATCTTTCTTCCAGTTGAAAATTTCCCCAAAGTATCGAACAGTATTGCTTTGGAGTTATTGCACACATTTTTTTTCTGAAATAATTAAAACTTTGTATACTTTTTTTATAGAAACACTAATATTCAATATCTTAGATGATTTAGAGGTCTGAAATTAAAGCTTACTAACTAATAATCACTAAGAGTGACGGCCCTGATGAAATAGGATTCTACACTTTTTCTTTGTCAAGGGAAGTGGGTTTTTCCTTCCAGTTTTATTGAGAAATCATTGACATACATCACTGTATAAATTTAAGGGGTACAGTGTGATGGTTTGATTTATGTATATTATGAAATGATTACCACAATCAATTCAGCTAACATCCATCTTCTCTATAGATACAATTGTAAAAAAGAAAGAAAGAAGAAAAGAGGAAAGGAAAAACATCTTGTTACAAGAACTCATAGGATTGATTCTGTTAACAACTTTCCTATGTAATCACACGGCAGGGTTAGCTATAGTCACCACACTGTGTGTGACATCCCCAATACTCTTTTATCTTACAACTGGAAGTTTGTAATTTTTGATCTTCCTCTAGTTCCGCACTCCCCACTTCCCAAACTATACATACAGTCTTAAACCTAAAGCATAAAGCAGTTTCCCAAAGAATGTTTCATAACATTTTGGTGCTGTGGGTTATCAATGTTATTGTGTGGGCAAGGAGTTTGGAAGAAATGTTTTGGTTCAATAAAGTCAAGGAGATTTTTTTTTTTAAGCCAAAATTTGTTAGACCCTTAATGTGCAAAGTGGGACTGAATGTGCTTTGTTTCCTTAACTTATTTGAACATGGAACTTTTTGACTTAAAACCACCACAGGGACTAAAGTTCCACCAGACACTCTCTGGGAAAATGATTTTTAAAGAATCATGTACTCTGAAGATCATATATATGACTACCCAGTGCTTTTATGTTCCATGATTTGGAATAATATTTATGAGTGTAAAATAGACCCCTGAAGCATGGTTGTTACGATAATTATGATCATAGTCAGTGACATTTATTGAGCATTTACTATGTGTTGGATATTGTGCTAAGTACTTTGTATCTGTTTGCTAATGCTCTGAGTGGTTTGCACATATTCTCCCATTTAATCCTACTAATAACTACACAAAATAAATATTATCATGATCTCCATTTTACAGATGAGGAAGCTGAGTCAGGGAGGTACACAGTTCGGAGGTACAACTCTGACTTGAACCTGTTTGTATGACCCCATAGTCTGGGCACTTAACTCCTGTTCTAGCCTGTCTTCTCTTCTGCATATCAAGTCAAGTTTTCAGTTTTGAACGTTAATGGTTCATTTTAGTCTGAGATTGCACAACTCTAGAGAAAACTATTTGTACAAATATCAGTCTTTGTGCTTTTATGTATATTTATTAGGTGATTTATCCTTACAATAACCATAGGATAAAAGTATTGAACATTTTGTGAGAAATGAGAAAAAAATTGCTTTGATAGTAAATGTTTTGCCAACATAGGATAAGCATCTCATAAACCACTTCAGATGATTTCTCAGGAACCCACTCAATTCTGAAGTATAAACTATCATCCTTCATCTTCCTCTACAGAGTTGCTTCCCTGAAACACCCAGACCATTCAAACCGATTTTAGCTTGAATAAACCCTTCCTCCAACCTATTGAATTATCTACTTGAGTCCTAGGGAAAATTATATAGAATAACATGTTTGGAATCCACACTTGTTAAATTCTATATCCAAGTGATAATGTATCTCTTTCTTCAATAAATGTAAATATAAATTATATATAGATGTGGAAATTAATAGTACAGCTTGAAACTCCAGTTTTTCACACAGTGTCATTTCAATATAGCAAAATGGCAAAAATACCCGTAGAAACATACTTTTGAAGTCATTTCAAGATGGCAGCCTGAGCACAGATTTACAACCCAGGCCTCTGAGAGTCCGCTGAAATAGAAATACAGACACACTAAAAAGGATGAAGCATAACAGCAAAGTACTTTAGATGGGGATGTGGAGAACGGTGGTCATTAGTGAATGAGAAATCTAAACAAATGTCTGGCTGACACGAAGCAGATGGAAGCCTCTAAGGATATGAAACAGCACAGAGTTCCCTACAGAAGCAGTGGCAGGGAGGTGAGGCAGGAGCTGTTCCACCAGCAGCGAAGTTGGGATAAGCTCCAACTTACCAGGATTTTTATCTCCACTTTCCAGATGAAGAAATGGAGGATTGGGCAAGTTAAATAACTTTCCCAAGGTCGGTGAGGATGCCCATAAAAAAAGTGGAATTCCAACCCCAAATACGGTGACTTCAGGGCCACAGCCTCCACCACTTCCATCTACTTCTCCCGGACTGTGACCCAGCCAGCCCCTGCGTTTTTCTCTCAGTCTCTTACTGCAGCATGGGGCCTGCGTCCCTAACTCTGGGCCAGAGGTCGGCAGGGGCAGCAGGTGTAGCGGCACCGCCCCCCCCGCCCCGTGCACGCCCACTGGCCGTGAAGCCACGGTGCCTCCTGCACCTCTCTCTCTTTTTGGATAGAGTTACTACCTGAATCCCTCTTAAATGTCAAGCCACTGTTCCCCTGTGGGCCACCCCGGTCCTCTAGACTTTTCATCAGGCCAGGTCATGATGTCTATTTAGAAAAGCAAAACAGGTGCACCTAATCTCAGCTGGTCTGCTGGAGACCCCCTGAGCGCCAACCCTGTTCCCCCTCTCAGTCCCATTTCCGCTCCAACAAGATGAAAGAAACTATCATGAACCAGGAGAAACTCGCCAAACTGCAAGCCCAAGTGCATGGTGGTGGGAAAGGAACTGCTCACCGAAAGAAGAAGGTGGTTCATAGAATGATTACAGCAGATGATAAAAAACTTCAGTTCTCCTTGAAGTTAGGGGTAAACAATATCTCTGGTATTGAAGAAGTGAGTAATCTCTGCCCAATCTGTGGATGGAAAAGCATCACTTGCTACCGGAGAGGAGGATGATGATGAAGTTCCAGATCTTGTGGAGAATTTTGATGAAGCTTCCAAGAATGAAGCAAACTGAATTGAGTCAACTTCTGAAGAAGATAAAACTTGAAGAAGTTACTGGGAGCTGCTATTTTATATTATGACTGCTTTTTTAAAATTTTGTTCATGGATCTGATAAAACTAGATCTCTAATATTTTTAAGCCAAGCCCCTTGGATACTGCAGCTCTTTTCAGTTTTTGCTTATACACAATTCATTCTTTGCAGCTAATTAAGCTGAAGAAGTCCGGGAATAAAGTTTGAAACAAGGTTAATAAAGTTCTTTGCCTAGGAAAAAAAAAGCAAAGCAAAGCAAAACAGGGCCTAAGGGAAAATACAAACTCAGCTTAAACCACCACTCCACCATTACAGCTGTGAGACTTCGATAAAGTTCTTCATTGTCTCTGAGCCTTAATGATTTCATGTCTAAAATGGAGATAATACGTACATGGTAGGGTCATTAAATATGGGAAGTGTTTAGCACAATGCCTAGCACGTAGAAGACACAAAGTAGATACTTATGTGCCTCCTTCTGTAATCTGAGTTTGCGATGAGCATGTAGGTGCATTCTTTTTTTTTTTAAGTTTTTATTTAAATTCAGTTAGTTTACATACAGTGTAATACTAGTTTCAAGTGTACAATATAGTGATTCAACACTTCCATACAACACCCGGTGCTCATCACAAGTGCCCTCCTTAATTCCCATCCCCTGTTAACCCATCTCCCACCCCCTTCCCTGAGGGGATAATCATCTGTTTGTTTTCTGTGATTAAGAGTCTGTTTCTTGGTTGCCTCTCTCTTTTTTCCCCTTGCTTTGTTTCTTAAATTTTACATATGAGTGAAATCATATGGTATTTATCTTTCTCTGACTTTTTTCACTTTGCCTTATACTCCTTCAATCCGTCCATGTTGTTGCAAATGGCAAGATTGCATTCTTTTTTATGGCTGAGTAATATTCCATTATACATATGGAGTGTTAATATACCACATCTTCTTTATCCATTCTGGCCTGTGAGGGCACAAACCTACTTCATTTGCTACGTGTAAAACTCTGCTTGAGGTCCTTTATCCTAGGGCCGAAACCATCACCTGATTATGTGCCTCACAATCAGTGTACTGAAAGATTCACTCTTAGCAAAGGTTTTTCCCTCAGCAAATGACTGCTCTGTATCTCTTGGATTATAACCAGGGTTAAGTCAATTAATTTTTTTCCTGAAGGAACTAAACACATAATCTTAAATCAAAGTGCTTAATACTCATGTTAATAGCTACCATTTGTAAATTACTCACTAGGTGCCAAGTACTGTGCTAAAATTGATTTAATCTTTACAGTCTTGTGAGAAAGGGATTCTTGTACCCATTTTATAGAACAGATCATTGAGGTTTGGAGAGGTTAAGTAACTTGTCCAAGGTCACAGAGCTAGCACATGGCAGAGCTGGACTCTAAAAAGTGTTGTCTCCATCTGAATCCAAAGCCCATGCTCTCCACCACTATTTTAAAATAATAATAGGATTAACAATGGAACATGATGAGAAACTGAGCTTCTATACTCTTTTGCTTTCCAACAAATTGTATATTAATCCAAGTCACATGTTCCATTAAGCCTTGTGACATAGAGGCAATGGCAATAAAATAGAATTTGTCTTTGTAGAACTGTTAATAAGACCAAGGAAAAGAAAGCCCCATGAGAATTTTCTATTATCTAAATATGTGCAAAATCTTTTGGAGGACATTGAAGGCCAATTATTAAAATCTGGTGTATTGGTTTTATTTAGATCTTCCATGAGTATATTCATGGGGCCTCTCCAGTGTAGTCAAAAGGGACTGTCCCTGGGTACATCTAAGTTAAAAAGTTCAATTTCCTAATTTGAATATTAGGTGCCGATTTAGTTCCCCATTGGTGTTTGCTGTAATTCACTTAGCCAATTCCCTTGGGGCTTCAGTTAGCAAACTTCCTGGAGGTGGGGCGTCCTTTGGAAATGAAAAAATAACAAACAAACCAGAGTCAACAGATAAGTGACACATCACTGTTCAGAAACTTTTATGGCTTTGACAGAGAAGAGAATCCAACACCCACATCCTTTCATAGACCTGATTAACAAGGAAATTTCTCCAAGCAGATAGAGCATGAAAATTGCTGCCCCTTGGAATCAGTTGTCTAACCGAGTTTAATATTTTCATTTGCTTTTCCACTGTTATTATTATTACTATTGCCATCTTAACTTAGGCATTATAGCCACAGCATATGCCTCTGGGTACAAGAGGAAGGAAAAATTCAATTTTAGTGTTTGTCTTATTTGTGCTTTACTTGAAGCAATTTGGTTTGCCGCATGGAGTGAATAAAGCTGTCATGTTATTTTTTTTTTTTTTCAAAAAGAACACAATAACTATAATGGACTATGCATTCATTACTAAGTAGATTAATTTTTTCTTCTTTTGAATGGCGTAAAAAAAGGGGATAATTTCGAATTGCATTGTGTCTGGTGAATCATGATGCACATTTCAAACCTAGGCACACACCAGGTCCCAGCTTTTCTGCCAGTGTTTTCCCAACACACAATCTTTTTTGAAGAATATTACTCAGAATGCAATAAAAACATGTTTTCTGGCCTATATGTAGTAATTTGCTGCAGGAGAATGTAAATTAAAATACAACCTTCAACTCCCAGAAAATACTGTCTCTGTTGAATATTTGACTTTCTTTCTTTTGGGGTAGGGGGGACTTAAATTCTCTCTTCCTTTCTTCTCTTTTTACATTGTCTCCTTTACATGCTCAGCTAACAGCTAAATGTTGCCAAATCCTTCCTTGTATGTCAGAGATGTTAGCTGGGCTCATACGAGCATTCAGGTGTGCCTGGCCCTGCCCAGAGGCTCTCTGGTGGGCCCTTGGAGCCCTGTTTGCATGATGGGTTGAAGATTTCCCTAGGAAATAGCTCATTACCAGAGAGGAGAGAGTTGAGGGACGTATGTTTGTTTCAAGACAAGAGAAAGGGTCGGAGGAGAGGGTCATATGGGCAAAACGTGATCATTTAGATCACTCATTCCCCATGGAGTCCCTCTGGGAGTGGGGACTATGAATACAAACTTTAAGAGCTGTTTTACCAAAAATATCTTTAGACATTGGGAGCACAAGGAAGCACTTTTGGTAACCTAGGTAACAGATGGTAATAATAATAATTAGCATTTATTGAGCTCTTCCTAATTACTAAACATGGAACACACATCGTCTTAATCACGCATTAGCATAATAATCAGGTAGCCCTCAGATAAGGCCTTTATTCTCTCCATTTCAGAGATGAGAAAGCCGAGGCTTGGAGGGCATACATAACTTGGCCTGTGGCCTTGCAGCTAAAAAGTGGCTGATCCAAGATTCTAACTCAGATCTCTCTAATCTTAAAGTCTACTGTCTGGACCACATTGCCAATAACATCTTCCACCAAGTCCAACTGGAGTACACTGGAGCATGGGATAGAAGCTGTGGGCTGAGAGGTTGTTCAGGCCAGCCTATATGTGCCATGGAAGGTGGGAGACTACTGGGCGTTAATGCACACTCAGTGTGGGTATCTCATGCCTTCCTACTCCTATCAGAAGCTTCTTGTTGGCATCTTGACAGTCTCTTAGCTGCTGAGTAAGAGGAGGAAAGCAGCTCCTGGCAGACGTTAGCCTCAATGACCGCTTTTGGGAACACACGTGAAATAACTCCTGGGTTTCCCAGAATAATTAGGGGGAGATTCAAAGGCGATTGGAGTTCTGGAAGAGTGAACTGGTGACAAAATAAAATGGATTCTGTTTTGTTACTGTTTGATGACCCTATTTTTAACCTTAGATTAAAAGGTTAGGAATTTTAGGTCCTTGGTTAGGACTAGGGAAATGGGTTATGCAAAGAACCTCCCAAATCAGGAATTGGCTGGTAATGAAACAAGGAACATGGCCTCTGGTTTTTATCTTTGGATGCCCTTACATTCCAATTTGTGAGTTCTGGGTGAGTGAAAACAACTCTGGAGTGCTGTTTTCTTCCCTCTGAGCTTGTTTAGGAAGAGGACAACTTCTGCCTCTTTCCTCCCCAGCCTCAATTATTATGCAAAAAGTATTGCTGAACATAGGCCCTTTACCAAATGAAAAAGTGCTTGATCACCAATCATCTTTGTCATATTTGGAACACCTACTCTTCACAAGAGGCACAGCACAAGGGACTGGGGACCCGAAAATGACTAAGCCGGGAATCCTTGCTCTTAGTCAATTCCCCTCTCCTGCAGAGAGACAGACAGGTATATAACTAATCACACACACAACCAAAGAAAACAGAACTAAGTGGAGACAAAGTAGCAAAAGTATAGGAGGCTTTAGGCATTGAGTACCATTCTTATGAGGGTGGGAGCTTTACCCATCTTCTCTGTCAATCCGGTTTAGGTAAATGTATGTTTTGGGTAGATGCTATTTCACATTATTCTTCCTGGCTTTCCCACTCTGTTCCCTCACGTATTCATCCTTCTTGGGCTCTCTCTACAGTCTCTTCCTCTCTCCCCTTCCAAAGCCCTTCCCAGACACCCACTGAAATTACTGAGCTCCTACTCAGAACCACCTTCACATCAAGCTACTAACGATGCGTTCTTGCCAACCATTACTCTTTAGTCCATCTGTCTTCTTGTCTGCTCAGAAGAGTCCAAAAGTATTTCTAGATCTTTAACAGTCTTTAAGCCACATGGGGAAAATGCATTTAAACTAGTTAATAAGACCATAGGCTAAGGGCAAAGCACTAAGATCGACTTTTATGTACCCAATTACCGCCTTAGATGTCAACTGTGCACCAGGGGATTCTTAATGAGTTATGTAAGGGAGAGAGTCTTTGAAATGGTTTGGCCTGTCCTCCTTCCTTTATAACCCGGCATCTATCCTACTCTGCTGGAAGGAGCAGCTGAAAACTGCAGAAGAGAGCAACAGCAGTAAGGGAAAATTACGATAGCGGGGACTTGGCTGTGTTGCTCACTGCTCCATTTCTACCACCTAACACACAGTGGTACTAGATAAATATTTGCCGAAAGGGGAGGGAGGGGAGAGATTGAGATAAACATTGGACTTGGATTCTACTAGATGAACTCTGAGATCCCTTCTTACTGAGATTTTAGGACCCAATAACAGTGAGAACTTAAATTTGAAAAACTATGTAAACTCATGATGTTGCATTTTTCTTACCCCATGTTCTCTGTATTTACAAGTCGTTACACTGGTATGGCCAATATTGAGATCAAGGAAGGGAGACTAGAATCAAGGCAATGGAAAGAATTTCAAAAGGCTATTTATTTTATCCCCAGTTGGCAACTAAATCATCCCATAAAAGGATGTACGGTGACATAATGGAAAGTGTGCAGGCCTCGGAGTCAAACAGAGCTGGGTTTGAATTCCTGTTCTGCTACTCACAGACTGCATGACCTTGGACGACGTAACGTTTTTGAGCGTGGTTCTTCTTTTATAAAATACATACCATAAGAAAATATTTTGAGGGTTTTGCACCTTGCACAGACTGACAGATACATAGAAGGACCTCAAAAATATGTTAGTTCCCTTTCTCCTCAGAAAGCTATATGCACATAATTATTTTTTAAAAGATACATCCTGGGGCACCTGGGTGGCTCAGTTGGTTAAGCGTCTGCCTTCAGCTCAGGTCATGATCCTGGAGTCCTGGGATCGAGCCTCAAGTCGGGCTCTGTGCTTAACGGGGAGCCTGCTTCTCCCTCTCCCTCTGCCCCTTCCCACTCATGCTCTCTCTCTCAAATAAATAAATAAAATCTTTTTAAAAAAAGATACATCTCAGGGCACCTGGGTGGCTCAGTTGTTAAGCGTCTGCCTTCGGCTCAGGTCATGGTCCCAGGGTCCTGGGATCGAGCCCGACATCGGGCTCCCTGCTCCGCGGGAAGCCTGCTTCTCCCTCTCCCACTCCCCCTGCATGTGTTCCCTCTCTCACTGTGTCTCTCTCCGTCAAATAAATAAAATCTTTAAAAATAAATAAATAAATAAATAGATACATCTCAATTTCCTTTAGTATGTCAACATCTTACAGATGTCCTAGCCTCATAAGTCTACAGATTTTGTAATTGTGCTGACATGAAAGGCCTTTTACTTACTTAAAAAAAAATGTTGAACTTACTGTTGGTTGGAATATCAGTTGAATAACATCACTACTGCCAAATCCCCATTTGTACAGTAAATTAAAAATCATTGTTGAGTCCTTTGTGAGCCTGTTATAAAACCCAGCCCTTACATTGGCTCATTTGTCAGGGGTTTTTAAAGAAAAGAATTCTTTTAAACACTTAGTATATGACTAGGTTTTAACCTGCTTTAAGACACGACCTTGTTTTCACTCCAGCAAGGGAGACGCTAAAACATTAATAACAATTCTAACTATGGAAGATACAGATCAAAGCTAGAAGAAAAGAAAACATATATTAACCTCCTTCTACTAAATGAAGGTTAAGGTCCCTTCAAAGACCTTTAAGTTTAAAATAGTTGTTATACAGCCAATTGATTTGCAAGGTGACTGGAGACAGAGGAAACTTGACCTCTAATAGGAAGGGTTTAAAAATGGAAAGAAGGTTCTGGAGCAAACTTTTCTAGGCCAGGGACTGAGTCTTAATCCTTCATGATTCTTAGGCATCAGGGGCATGTCTGGCACCAAGTAATGGTTAGAAATCTTAAGCTGAATTGAAGTAACAGTTGTCACCTCCATAAAAACTGTAACAGGAGTACTTTAAATAGAAAGACAGAAAATGTAAAAATTAAAACCTAATAATATTAATATTATACTCATTATTTTAAAAGTGGCCCTACTATTTCCTTAAGATGCATGTTGCCCTTTAAAGCAAAGAACAGTACTTTATTTTTTTTTTTTATGGTTTTGAAAAAATATTTCAAAGGCCATTAGTTCTGGGTCATAAACTACTATCTTTTCTCTGGATCCAATTGAAAGTACTCAGAAAGGGGGTGCCTGGGTGGCTCAGTCAGTTGAGTGTCACTCTTGGTTTCCACTCAGGTCGTATCTCGGGGTGGTGAGATTGAGCCCCAGGTGGGGCTCCACACTCAGCATGGGGTCTGCTGGAGATTCTCTCCCTTCCTCTCTCTCTCCCTCCCCCCTGCCCCTCCCCCTGCTCATGCACATGCACACACCCTCTCTCTCTAAAATAAATAAATAAAATCTTTTAAAAAAATACTCAGTAAGGAGATTTACATGAAAACTGATTTGTCTATGTAGTCTAGATTCATTCCCACCCACTTCTGTCTTAAGTAGACAGGGCCATTCCACTGCATTTACGTCCGGGCTGCCATTTCCTTTCATGGCTGACATTCATTTGTACACATGTAGCAATGCACAGGTGTCCTAAATGTGTGAAGGAAACTTATTTCAGGCATACAATAATCAGAATACATAAAAGTCTTCTGTCTTGCAACTCAGTAAGAAGGCTAATAACTACCACATGGGGTTGTGGTACAGAGTAAGTAAAATAATGAATGCGTCACTCAGTATATGCGGGGACCATGAGAGTAGGCACCAAATTAATGTTATTAGTGGTTATAGGAACAATAGTAGTAAACAGAATAGATCCATCTATCAGGTAGGCCTGAGTTCAAATCCCAGCTCAGCCATTTTACAGCTATGTAAATTTAGGGCAAGTTGTTAAATCTCTCTGAGCCTCAGCTTTTCCATTTACAAAATCTAGACACTTATGGCACCTATCTCAAAGCATTTTTGAGACGATTGAACTTGATAATCCACTTAAAAGAATTTGGCACAATGTATGTTTCTCGGTATGTGTTCAACAAATTATTATTCTTATTAGCATCATTATTATCAATAATAATTAATTAATTTTGTTTGTACTTTTCTCTAAGGGAAAATGGTAAGTAAATTAAATATTTAGAAAATGAATCTCAAGTCTTGAAACCAAAGAAATAATTAAATATAGTAATTACAAATGGAGAGAGGGGTTTGTACATTGGTGATTAGTTGGAGCTTTCTTAGAATAGAGATCCTTCTTTTTCCCAAGACCTTGATATATCTTAGAGAGATGGTGGAAATAAATGTAAGAATTTAAAAAATACCTGCTTTTGGTTAGGATATGCTCTCCTTTTCATTTTAAAGATCCCTTATTTATAACAATACTAATTATAATTTATTTTTAAGAATTTTATTTATTTTAATTTTTTATTTTTAAGAATTTTAACTAGATACAAAAAGTTGGAAAAGTTGTTTAAAATGTTAATTAAAATAGACAAAAGCAGAAAATAGAAAAGATTTTAGAGGATATGTATTTACCGCATCATTTTGAAGATGAGGGCACTGAGATGAAGACTTGCCTGGCGTCGTCTAGGGCCGTAGGCGTGGGGCTCAGGCTAGGTTTCATTATTACTCTGCAGACCACTCTGTTACAGCTTGACAAAAATTAAGTCAAGGTGCTGATTAGCCAAGCCTGAGTCTCCATGAGCCAGGGAAATGGAAGTATTTCACTGTAGTCCACGATTGAGTTCTTCAGTGCATGAAAATCCTATCATGTTCTGGTTGGTATGATTCATCTTTGGTGTATAATATGTCATAGCTATGCACTGATTTTGTCAATTTAATGCGAAGAAAATTAATTTAATTAATTATTGAACGAACCAGTGTTTCCTTGTAACCCCATGAAACTTGCCCTAGAACATGCATCTACTTTTCTTCCTTCAACTGTAACTCTTTTGTATGACCAGTGATAAGGCTTGGCTCCACAGCTCTCAAAAGCTCTTAAGGTTTTCCCATCAGATATTTCATCTCTAGAGTGCCCATACATTTTGTGAAATCATTCACATTACTCCTCAGAGATAAAGAACAAATTAATACAGGACATTAATGACATTTTAAGGTCCCAGGCTCCACTTTATTCTAAGTTTGTGAAAGGCTACTGTTTAATTACAATCATTCCATTCTCAGAGAGATTTCCCCTTTGTAATAGATAGATGGTTGCAACAGCCTCAGAACACGCATTCCCTCTTAAAATGCAGACCAAAAAAAGCACATCAGTCTTTTTTCCAGAACTTGTGAGAAATATTTCAGTGGTTTCTCAATGGCATTGGTTTGGTCACATGTCTATCTCTAAACCGATCACTATGGACAGAAGAATGTGTGGCCAAGCTTGGCTCAGACACCATCCCTGGGGTGAGGGCAGGCAACCCCACCAGGGCCATATATAGTGAGAGTGGCAAGTGATGAATCCCCAAGTCACCACTGGAGATGGACTGGATTCTGAGCTAATAAATGTCTGCTATTCAGGGGAAAGTCTCCGAGCCGTGGAATTATAGGATCATAAGACTGGGACCCTTTAGTTAGGAAAGATGGTGCCTAATGGAACTTTGTAAAACTATACACATTCTATACAAATGAACGTCAAATCCTTAATTATTGTAATAAGAATACCACTTTTGAAATTTCGAAAGTGATTTTAGTAGTGAGAGGTGCTACTTTACGTAGTAGGCCACATCTTCATGGGATTCTTTATCACCAGGGGGCTGCACTTCTGAAAAATGTCATTAACTCAAAAAATTCGGTGGAGGGGGGAAAGCCTAAATTAGTAATGTAGAAAGGGAGAAGACACCCCAGATTTCTGTAACTCCTTTTGAAAACTGAGCTAAATGATCCTCTAGAGCAATCTATGTGTTCTCCTGAGGCCTGGATAGTCCCCCAACCTTAACAGTCTAGTTCAACTGCATAAGTTCTTGAGTCCCTGAAAAAGTCTAACGGAGGAAGCAAAGCAGAAAGCTGCAACCAGGCTCTAAAGAAGAAGAACATGCATTCCCCTGCTTCATTTGTAGATCCAAAGAGAGAAGACGCAGTTGTAATCTGCATAAGTGAATCGAGAGAGTAAGAAAATAAAACACGTTTTAAAATTGAAAGAAATTTTGCTTGCGACCAAAAACAAACCAAATAAACAAATGATTGTGCATTCGAGCTAAACATTTATCTTCAAATTTTTTTTGATATCTAAATTATAACTCACATATAAAATAAATATATTATTAATTATATGGTTACATATATAGAATATCATGTATCATCATACATAGCCTCATAGTTAATCATTGAGTACTCGATGAGCAAGGACATTTTCGCTCTTTTCCTCCTGCCTCCTGAAACAAACGTCTGATAAGTTCCTGCTTCTTACACTGGAGCTTGTTTCATCAAAAAAAGTAGAAATTCTTAAGAATGTAAATGTGTCCTTCGAGCAGCCTTTCATTCCCTTTTCTTTTTTTCCTGGGGTGTCATTGTGCTTTTCTGGTGATTTAGCCACTGAGGAATGATGAAAAGAATTATCGGTTTCAATGACTTGTGGCTTATTGTAGGCACTGGGGACAAAGTTGAAATAAAAGGTCACAATGAGATTTGATTGTTCTTCATGTTCTGTCACAGATAGGAATAAAGGCATGCCTTGGGAAAGAAGCTGTGTAGAAACAGAACCTCTTGCTGTACATTATGCAAAACCACAGATACTGTGCTTTACAGAAAATAAATGTCTTTAGAGATATCATACTTGGTTCCAAATTATGCCAAAATCATTTGAAATAAAATCTTTTAAAAAATGTGAACATTACATTTCTAGAAGTTTGGGATCTATGAACCCAAAATACTTTTTTTTTTTAAATGGGTTTGGGGCTCAGAGTGGGCAGTTGCTTAATTTATTCCTTAGCTATGCCCATTGACATGATCAAAGGTGTGACCATATGAGTAAAGTCATATACTTGTTTGCTCACTCACTGAACAACTATTTATGGGACTCATTCTATGTGTCAGAAATAGAACACTGAGCAGGACAAAGACTTTGCCTGGTGGGACGTCTCCTGGGAACACAGAAAGTAAATAAAGATATTTAAATTGTGAGTGTAGTAAGTGCCACAAAAGGAAAGCATCATGGGAGTGTCCAATGAGGAAGCCAAGGGGTAGGTAGGTGGAGGTGGTCAGTGACAGGATGAGTGGCAAGAAGAGGCAGAGGACACTATATCTCTGAAGTTTCTGAGATGGAAAGGAGCATGAGGTGTTCAGTGAGCTAAAAGGAGATCCACAGGAGGAAGGCAGGCGTGAACAAGGGTTGAAACAGGAGTGGAAAGAGGCAGAGTACATAGAGTCTTGAAGGCATAAGAATCTGAAGCTTTATAAACGATGGAAATTCATGGGAGAGGGTTGTTGTTTTTTTTAAATGCATGTCATTGTCTTATTTTTGTTTTATTTTGAAAGACCCCCTTTTCCACAGTTTAGGGAATCAACCAGAGAGATATAAGCACAGAGACAGGGAGACTTCTTGCGTCTGTTGTTGTGGTCCAGAAAGCAGGTGATAGTGACTCTGCCCACCAGGGATGGCAAAACTGGTGGAGAGAAATAGAAGGATTTGAAAAGTGTTTAGGAGCCAGAATCAATAATAGAATGGGTAAAGTGAGTGAATATGACTCCCATGTTTCTAGACTGGATAGAGGCAGGGAGGGCAGTCCCTGGCATTGGGACCTCCCACAGCAGAGGATGTTTGAGGAGAGACTAATGTCAGTTCTGGAAATGTTTGTGTCATATCCAAGCAGAGACAAGGAGTTGACAGTTAGTTACTTGGGCCTGGAATAAAGCAGAAAAGTCGAAACTAGATCTCTTTGCAAGTTTTTGTACTTAACACTTTCAGATGCTTCCTAGTTACCAGTCCCATTCTAAGCACTTCATAAACACTAAACTGTTTTCATCTTCCTTACAACCCTCTGAGGCAAGTGCAACTGTTAAACCTCTTTTACCAGGACTGTTAAAGTTGCCCAGCTAGGGGATGTAGAGTCAGGATTCCAACCCAGACCATCTGGCTCTGGAGTCCACACTTCTAACCACGAGGCTGCAGGGCTGAGCCCAGGAATTGGATGGGCAGGTGAGACGGTACAGCACTAAGAGGAGACAAGGGAGCCCCGAGGAGCTCACACTGTTAAAAGGTCAGGAGAGGAGAGTGAATTGGCAAAGGAGACAGGTGACTTGTACAGATCCATTAGACCCATTTGTCCCAACATGCTCTCCCAGCAGGGCCTCACACACTGAAGTCAGCAGAGCCCAGATGACATTCATCTCCATTAGCCTGGACACCCTCAGCACCGGATACAAAGTCTCAGGGATTTATCCTCCTTGAAAACCGAGGACAGAGCTACCGCGCCACTTTCCCGGCTCTGCTCAATTGGTGTTCCTCCAAGGCTGACTCTTTTGCCAATAACTTGACTTGTATTATTTTTAGTGAAATATCATGTAGCAAGCTGCTCCTAAAATATTTCCAGTCTGGAGTGCTGGCAAGAAAAAAAAAATTGAAAAAGAAGAAAGCTGGGAGTGGAGGGCAAGAGTGGGAAGAGAAACAGAATAATGAAAGGTGAAGGGCAGACTGCGCCCAAAGACGGTGTCAGAAAGAACACAAGCTTTTAAGTGAGAAGGCTGGAAAGTTATCAACACGTTCTGATTGATCTTAATCTCAATGAACTGCCACCCACTCCTGCCTGCATCTTTCCTAATTAAGCAATTACCCACTTCCTCTGTAGTGAGGGTGTTAGTTGGTTTGCACTGGCTGTACAATTTCACAGTGCCTCGGCGCCAGGAAGCCTTGGAAAGTCCTATCTAAGAGCCCAGGCCGTGGATTTGAATAAGCACAGGGTGAGTTCGGGCTCTGTGTTAAATGCAGGACTTTAGGAAGTCACTAATCTGTGGTCTCAGTTTCCTCATCTGAGAAATGGGGATGATGATAAAACCTACGTCATAGAGTTCTTATGAAACATTCGATATAGGACGTGGCCTGTAGAATAGTAAATACTCAAGAAGCATTCATTAATCTTATTTTTATTGTTATTAGAAAGGTTGGTGCTCTTTAAATGCTTTTAGCAACATAATATACCATGGTATTTGCAGGAGCACCAATGCACCATATTAATAGTAAGTCATGGTCACAGCCATTAAAGGAGGATTTTGAAACTTAATTTGAGTATTACTAATTGAATTACTCTTAACTACTGTTTGTATCTGGCAGCATTCGGAGAAGCAGAAAGCCTCTGTGTGTGCGGGGCAGCGGGGAGGTGTTGGGGAGAGAGAGAGAGAGAGAGAGCACGGGAGCGAGCGTGGTTTGCCACAGAGATCAGACTTTATACAACTGTGGGATCTGGTTCAGCAGTCTCTGTAAGTCTGTTGTCTTCCTGTCTGACACGGGAGCTTGAAGCCCAGGAGCAGGCCAACGGGAAGAGAAGGCAGACATAGAATCAGGGGGAACAAGGACAGACGGGAACCCCTAATAGGAACTGGAGCCCGTAAGGATGGATTGAGACCTAAACGAGTTCTTGTTATCTCTGACCTTAATTATTTGGCTGTCCTGCAGAAATGGGGACCCTTAGTCAAGGAACTAAACACACAAATGGTCCAGGAGTCAGAGAAGCTAAAGAGAGGTCTAGAAGAAGGAAGGCAGTTGTAGGCCCATCTGCTACCTCACACCAACAAGGTGAGCTAGCAAATAGACAATAATGTGTGAAAACTACAGAATGATAGTTGCTTCACTTTGCCCTCTAAATGTCCCAATAAAATCTTGTTTGTAGTCCACCCCAAAGGGAAGCACACAGGAAAGGGAATTCTGGGAAATATATTTCAGCCCTGCCAATTGCTGACACATCACAAAACCACCCAATTGTTATTGCCGTGGATATTTACTGAACAGATGTGTGCTCAGCACTGCGCTGACTGCTTTACTTTCCTTATTTCATCTATTTTCACCCCAAACCCCACAAGTCTAGCTATCACAGTTGAGGAAACTGGGGAAAATAATTCTTCTTGAGTAACTTGGCCACAGTCAGATGAGATTTATTTATAAGTGATGAAACATACAGATAAGTGTTGGAGTTGGTGTTTGCATTAACCAGATTTTCTATATCATTAGAATTCCTCTCCAAAACAGCTTAGCTAATGACTATGACAGATAATCATCATGCAGTTCCTATCCTGCTCTTGTTAAAAATAATAAGGCAAGATAGGCCCAAGGCACTGATGTACCTAGTGATAATATAACACTCTTGGAATCCTAATGAAAGTGAAATAATTTTCAGGTACTTTTATACATAAATATTATTCTCTTAAAAATTAAATAGATATCAACACCAAATGGAATTAATCTTTAGGCTCAATTTATTTCATTTCAAAAGCTATAAATTAATTTTAGTTACATTCTAAATGTAAGTCATAGCTAGTATACCATTATCTTGTATGTGGGCATGCAATCTGCATCAATTTGCACTGAATTTAATAAGAATTGAAATGGAAATCCTCATTGTCATTTAGCTAAGAGTAATCAATATCTGTGAAGTTGAGATTCCTGTGGGCAACCATGGGATCCCACCCACACAGGCAAAACCCCAATTTACCAGTTAAAAGCTGGTTATAAAGAAAATATAGGGTAACTGCTGAGTAAGGTACAGATCCTCCTGTAGATACCTATAAACTCTGGACATAGGTAAAAAAAAAAAAAGGTAGCTAGCTGAAATCACTAGAGACTGCAGCGAGGCAAACAGATTCTTTTCTTCTTTTTTTTTTTTTAAGATTTATTTATTTTCGAGCAAGAGCAAGAGAGCTGGTGGGAGGAGCAGAGGGAGAGGGAGAGAGAGAATCTCCAGCAGACTCCCCACTGAGTGAGGAGCCCGATGTGGGGGCTTGATGTGGGGCTTGATCTCACGACCTTGAAATCATGACCTGAGCCAAAATCAGAGTCAGATGCTCAACCAACTGAGCCATTCAGGTGCCCCAAGGCAGCCAGATTCTTACAGGAACTCCATGCTCATAGGAATGAAGTAAGTAGAGTGAGTTTCCATGATTGTCCTCAGCCTGGGACCAGGTATAGTCAGTAGGGATTCAATGGCCGTGGGGGCACTGGTGGGAAACTGTAGTCTTGTCCTGGGGACTCAAAAGACTAAATATGAGGAAACTTGTCACCGAAGAAACAGGGGAAGCCATGTAAGGAAAATGGTCGGTGAGGGCCCACCAAATTCTGTCTGCTATTACTCTCAGTCACTCCTGAACTCTTCATGTGCAGAACAGACTCAAAATAGCTCTGCCAAGCCAAAAGGTATAAACTGGATTTAGACCTGCTACTCTGACTTTTCAGTTCCAGTACAAACCAAGAAACTTTCTGGCTAAAACAAAATGAACAATATCTATTGATACTTATTGTAGTGCTAGATAGTTCTAGTAGGTTAGCTCAAGATAGAGAATGACTAGCCATTTCCATATGACAAACTATTGTAGAGCAAACCAAGTGCAAGGAAGATGAAAGAAATGCTCTAAGTTGACCTTGAAACCAAGCTTTGGAAATGTGATCTAAATGTGGAATTCAAATAAATCCTACATCTCATGGGCTCCTCATGTTCTTCCTCTTGCATAAAGTCTTACTTTTCTGATTACTGCGTACAGACTAATACATCACCTCTGAAATCCTTGCTATTTCTTTTTTTTTTTTTTAAGATTTATATATTTGAGAGCAAGAGAGCTGGGGGAGGGGCTGAGGGAGAGGGTGAGGGAGAGATTCTCAAGCAGACTCCTTGCCGAGCACAGAGCTGGATGTGGGGTTCGATCTCACGATCCAGAGATCATGACCCGAGCTGAAATTAAGAGTCAGACACTTAACCAACTGAGCCACCCAGGTGCCCCAAATCCTTGTGATTTCTGATCTTTCAAGCAGCATGACTCTGATACTGTCTTATAATAAAATTACTTTCATGTAAGCATCACCTCAAGTTGTGTTGGGGTTAACAGGATATTGTGCCATGATCAATTAACGATGTCTGCCATAGGCAAGTAGACCATGTCATGTATACTCCACATCCCCCTTTTCGAGCCCTCTTAAGTGTTTTACAGATAGTGTCTTACTGAACCCTCACAATAACACTCTGAAGTAGATATTATTTTTTCCATTTTGTGGATGAGAAAACTGAGTTTCTGAGAGGTTGCATAAGTTACTCAGAGTCCCTCCTACCCCACTGTCAGTGAGGGAATTAGGCTTCAACGCCTGAACTTTACCCACCATACCACTATGATTCTCTTTATAACACTACCTCCTACCTACTCAGTTCCTGGCAAGTGCTTAGCATAAAATAGGTTCTTGGTAAACATTTTTATGGACTTAATAAATGGATAACATGTCAACTTGGCACATAGCAGCCTAAAATAAGGAGGTTATTTTTTTAGACAGCTGTGAAGCTGAGGGCAAGTCTGAATCACAATAACAGAATTTTTTAACTGGAAGCCATATTTGAACATAAAATGTTATCACGTCTACGGTGCACAGAGGATTGTGGCCTGATAAACATGTCTTCAAGCGATTAACAGTGGTATCATTTTCAGTAAAAACGAGACAACAGTATTAAAATCCACATGATAATTAATCTATAATTTTTTCATGGCAGAAATTGTCATCAAGTGAAATTTTAACCATATTACTTTGTGCTTAAAATTCTTAATTGGGCTGTCATGCGTATCAAAGACCACAGCTGAGCCCTAAGTGTTCTTCATGATCTGATCAATATCTTTATCTTTAGCCTCATCTCTACTTTCGCTCATCCGACTAGCCTCACCTCTGTCATTTCAAGTCACTTAAAGCATTCATATAACATGTAATTTTACATCTTCTCTCTCTTCCTTTTTTTTAAAAGATTTTATTTATTTACTTGACAGAGAGAGCAAGAGAGCACAAGCAGGGGGAGCAGCAGAGGAAGAGGGAGAAGCAGACTCCCTGCTGAGCAAGGAGCCCATTGTGGGACTTGATTCTGGGACCCTGAGATCATGACCTGAGCCAAAGGCAGACGCTTAATCGACTGAGCCACCCGGGCACCCCTTCTCTCTCCTCTTATACATATTCTTTCTCCCTAAACTGTCCATTACTCTTCTTTATTCTTTAATATTAATTTAAAGCGTTACCTCTTTTTGCAACTCTTCTCTGATCTCCGGAACCTACAGTTTCCTTGTTCTTGCTCAGAGTAGAAGCCTGGATTCATCAGAGCATCTTTTTCATTTTAATTGTTGATTGAACTTTCATTCTCTTTGACCTGACCAAAAGCCTTTGAAGACACAGATCACATCTTATTTTATAACTATATCACCCAGGATAGTGTCTGGCAGACAGCAGGAGCTTAATAATTATTTTTTGAATGAATGAATGTCAGTTCTATTCCTAGATGACATATGGGTATAAAGGAGATAAGAAGGAAAAGGTCAACTATTTGTCATGGGGATGGGGGGGGGAAGGCTGGTTTTTCTAGGAGATACAGTAGCTTATCTCTAAGTTTCTATTAGTCAGTCTGTTAGGGACTGCAGTTAGTATTCACCAAATTTCCCAGTCTTACTTGCAATTTGGTTGGTCACGGGATGAGTTATGGTAAGTGGGATCTATGCAGAAATTATGTAAGCCACTTTTCAGCATGGCTGACAAAAGTTTCCCATGTGTAATCCTTCATTCTCATTGTCTTCCTCCTATCTCCTGTTGGCTGGTGCTGGGGTGACTTTGAAACTTCAATACAGTGAAGTCACAAGATGGAAATGGTCTGGGTCACTGAGTCACTGCTTGGGTGAGAGCTAGTGCAGAGCCATTCAATTAGAAACAGCCACACTGGAAGTTAAATCACTGAGATTTGGCAGTCATCTATTATAGGAGCTTCTGTCATTTATGATGAGCAAAGTCAAATATGAATTCTATTTGCACCCATGTTGCTCTTAGACAAAATTCTACAAACATCTGAAAATGGAGCTTCTAAGGCCTTAAGGGAGACTCATTTAATTAAGTAGCACTTATTAAATCTCTCACTGCAATGTGTTCACAAAACAGAAACTGGAAGTTGCAGAGGAAAACATTTCAGAGTCAAGCAGACAGGATGCATACCCAGAGGGGACCTGAGATGTGGTGTGTGTGGTCTCAGAAATATATCTATAGACTAGTTTTGAGCTAGCCCCTGTACCTTACCTTTAGGGCCTGTATATCTAGAGTCTGCAGAAATGCAGCCTGCTTGGCTCTCTTAGTGACAAGCTAGGGTAAAAACGAAGGTAAGACTGTAATTAAATGGATCTTGAGGCTTTTGTGGGCCAGGATAAGGTATGTATGGAAAGGGATGGGGACCCAGAGGGGGGCCTTTCTTCCCATCCGCATGCCCCTTTCCTGATTCTTCCTACTCCCAACTCTGTTTCTCTCCTACAAGTGATGGTGTTTCTGCCTAACTAAAGTCACGCTCTGACTGTTGTAAAAGCCAAACTGTAACTCTAGAGATGTGGTTGCTGGTAAACAAGAAAGTGGAGCAAACCAGCAGTGAGTGCGCTTATATAAGCAAAACAGCCTAAGACCGTTCAGGTTTCATGACCCAAGGGCTGGCTTTCCTGTGACACTGTAGAGGATATTTGATTCAACTCTATTTTCCTTGTGCAGGATCTTAAAATAGAATGTGACAAAACAGGGTAATGCAAAGCTGAATGGATATTGTAGGAACTGAGGAATTACTGGGTCTGATTAGATTCATGGCTTAATACCAACAGAGGCCCAAATAAAGGCATCACTCAATGCTCAAGAATTGGTCTCAAAAGGTTAATGCAGAGGACATCTCTTGGAGTGACCTCCCAGTTCTCTGTGATCACATCTATGGGGGGTTTCCAAGAACTGAGGCTGTGTTCTAGGATCCTGCCATCATTGCCACGGGAACTAGACAACTGACCAAACTGGGGCCATGGGAGACTCAGTCCCAGGAATTTGGGGTGTCATACATATCAAAGCATGGGGTACATGGGTCTCAGGCATATTGAAGAGCTCCTTGGAGAAGAAGCTCATGAGCTTAAATGTTGAGATCCTGAAGATGCCTTCATACCTTCTTCTCCTATATTTTTGTTTTTAACTACTCCTTTATATTTTTGTAATTTTCCAATTTCATTCCCCTGAACTCCCTCTTTTTCCTTTCGCTTGTCTCAGTTGATTTCTGTTACTTGCAACGAGGCAATGACTATGGTGAGGCACAGACCAGATTTTTCATGTCTTTTATGGTACTGCAAACTTTATCCAGATCCTTTCCTAACCCATTTAGTTATCCGACCTCTGATAGCATCTCTGTGGTATTGAGTTTTGTCCTCTGCATGAAGTTGGCTTTATTTTAAATTGTAAAAACCTTTATTTTTCCAGGATGTTGACTATAAATCTAAAACTCCCAAAGTAAAGTTTAAAACAAACAAACAAACAAAAAACCCAAAAAACAAAACATGACTCACAAAAAGGACATTTTAATAGTTAGAAGTTATGGGAAAAGATTTGCCAAGCATCATTTGCTAAATCTCACACATAATGAGAAGGTGCTCAGAAACTATAAAAAAAGGAATCTTGTCCTACATTAGGCACATAGGAGGGAAGGTCAAAGAATAAGATTACCTCAAGCAACATGTTATTTTCTATCTGGATCTTAGAGAGATTTTTACTTTCAAATGTTGAATAGCTATTAAAATGGAAAAGATCTTAGATGATGGGGAGGAAAACACTGCAGAAAGTCACAAAATGAAACAAAAACAGAAGATGCCTACAGATTGCATTCTTTGAAAATACTTTACACCTACCCACAGCTCTCCGTGTGGCAAGGTCAGCATATTTCTAAACACCCCTGAGGCACACCTATGAGGACTGCATCAAACCGCAAGTAACAAAATGGCACTAAATCAGATCACTTGTTCATTGTTAACCTAGGAATCCAAATTAGAGTTGAGATCGGAAGCCCAGATTTCTACAAACTCTTGGAGACCTCTGTGGGATGAAACAGGCCACACCACCTCTGAAAGGACAGCTGCTTGATATGTTTTCAGTTTCATGAGAAGTTTGCATTCCTTCACTTGGTTTTCTGAGTGATTCAGAAATAGATGGCAGAAGTTTTAAGGATTGTTTTTAAAGGCTCCAGAAATCCATCCATCCTTCCTTCCTTCCTTCCTGTCAAATACCAGTCCCTTGACCATACTTAATGGGGAAAAGTAAAAAAAAGTCATACATAAAATATACATTCAGAGACATGGATGCTGATATGTCAGATAAAAGGATGTGGTCTAGATTTTCAATTAAAACAATTAGACAATAAGCTGAGAATCTATCTGGCCTCAAGAGTTCCCTCAGTTCACAGATATGTCTTCAAACCCCAGACAAACTGATCATTTCTGGTCTCAGTGGCAAAGTCTAGATATATACATCATTACATGCAATGGAGCCCCAAAGCTCTTTGAGTAATCTCAAAAGCTTTTCATTTGGTTTGGAAACAGAGAGGAAGAGATAATTAGTTATCATCTGCTTAATCTCCAATGACAGAGATTGGTCTGACTGGCCTGACTTACTCCTGTCTTAATTCTTTTGAAAGCAGAGGAAAGACGGCACTGTGCTGTGGAACATTCCTTCTTGAGTACTCTAAGCAGAGATCAAAGCCTGTCTTCCCTCTGGAGACCCAGCAACATGTTTTCCTCCATAGAGGATTTGGAGCAAGGTGAGTTGTGTCTGACTCATCTACATGTAGCTGTGCCGGCCCTGACTCTCCTAGGACTCCTAACTTCCTTCATAGTGACAGATAAGGTCTAAATCACAACGGCCCCATTCCCCACCTGCTTAGTCATGGGAAGTCCAAACTTTCCAGTGAATCCTGGCAATCTCCAGGGGCTGCTTCTGTGTTCTAAGAATTCAGTTTGGTTTGTATTTGCCATTCATTGACTTTGGGCCACCGAGTTCTTTTCTCTTTATAGGGCCTCATCTCTTCCTGCTGGTGGGTTCCATGGTCTCTCCTCCCAATATTCTATTACGGATTGCTTGACAAAAACAAAAACAAAGATCTTCCCAAGGATAATCAATAATTTGGAGTACATTTAAAGACAGTCCAAATCCAGGTGGAGAAGAGAGATGTCTACATACAATAACAAATGAGCCAATATTTAGAGTGCTTCTTATGAGCCAAGCTCTATGTGATTTAACTTACTTCTTGCTACCACTTTATGAATCGTGGACTCTTATTAACACAAATCTATAGATGAACAAGCTGAGGCATAGAGAAGGTTAAAAAATATTTTGTTGAAGTCACGTTTAGTAAGAGGCAGAGCTGGGATTTGAGTCCAGGACATCTGGCTGAGAAAGCTAGGCTCTTCACCATGATACTGTATATCCCCTCTACCTCCTAATGAAGTAAACATCATCTGCAAAGATGCACCTTTATCCATTGTTAAAATAACATGCTGCATTATCTTTTCAAAACCTTTGCCTTATTGGAGCTCGAATTTCTCCATTCCAGGGTGTTTACTCTCCACTTGCAGAACTAACAGAAAACCACAGGGATGATCTGCCCCAAAGATAAAGTCTACAGCTCTATGTGAAATGTAAATTATCCTGCTCAGAATCCTTGCTCTTGTCAGTTATATTGTTTTTTTAGCTTCTGTCCTCTCCAACTAAAGAAGGTCAAAGACTTGTCCCTGCACAAAAGAAAGCTCCTGTGTCATGAGGCAGCTGTCCCAGAATTCCAGTGGACTTGGTTTCAAGTTTTTAAATCCCTTCTTGACCACCCTTCTTTGGTGGAGAATGCTCAAGGTCAGTGTATGCAGCCACTAAGATACATGCTTTCTCTGACTTGATGGTCCCTATCTTCTGGTTTGTCCCTACCTCTTTGAACTCCTATTGGTTTTACCTTCTGTCCCAGGAGTCCATTCTTGGTCTGCCTCTCTTCCCATTCTGACCATTCCCATCCTTCCAGATGGAAACAGGATGCCAATGTTTCCCAAGCCCAGGTCTTGAGTTATACCTCTTCCCCAAATTCCTCTTGTATATACTAATCTGCCTTTAGGATGTCTCTACTTAGATGCCCCATGGTCACCTCGAATATAGCACAACCACCACCTCAGGTCATTGCACTAGATCTTTCTCTGTCCAGAGTGATCTTCTACTAGAAAGCTCAGGCTCTTTCCCTCACAGCCTTCCTTGACCATCTTCTTTAAAATAGTAGCATCCCACCTCCCACACTCTCTCGTCTGTGTCTGTCCCTCTCCACTAGAATGTAAGTTCTGTCAGAGTATTGCCTTTTATCTGCTCTGTTCAGTATTGGAACAGTGCTTGGCATATTGTGGTCACTTGATACATGTTAGAAGAAAGAAGGGAAGGAAGGAAGGAGGGAGAAAAGGAAGGAAGGAAGGACAAATAATGAATAAACATTCTCCTTGTTCCCATCAAAGGTCCTCCCAGCCCCAGCCACTCTGTTTCCAATGTAGCAATCTAAAACGCACATCTCGTCATATGGGTCATCATTTTAAAGAAATCCTTCAAATCCCTCCTATACCCACAAATACTTAGCTTGGTACTGGTTTTATATTCTACCATTTGCCATCCTCACCAGCCTTATTTCTGACCACTCCCATAAGCATCCCATGCTCTACCCAGCATTTCCCAAATAGATGTGCCATGAACAAATGGTCCTGTGGACGGTGAAATCTGGACAGCTCATCACACTGTTGAAAGATAAACTGAGGCATGTTAAATTTTTTAGAAGTTTATTTGAGCAAAAATCAATTTGAATTGGACAGTGCCAAATCAGAAATAGTTAGGAGTGCTCTACCAATGGGAACCAGGGGCGAGGTTTTTATAAAGAAGATATGGAAGCAAAGCAAGAAAATTATTTGATTGGCTCTGGCTTACATTATTTGGGAAAGCCTAGGTGGTTGTTTGTGGTTGGTTGTTCTTCTTACCCTAGAGGCATTTATAGGAATTGCCTGAGGCGTAGGTTTTGGATAGGTGGGCTACTAAGGCATCAAACCACAGGCTACCAGACTCCCTGTTTGAGTCCTCTAACAGTACTGTATCTTTGTGGTAAAGAGTCACAAAGCACACTGGCATATTAAGAAAATCATGTCATTAATAAACCAGATCAAGCATACATTTAAAAAGGAAAGCTGCTTAGGAAACTAAAGTTTGTTCAGTCCAGGCTTCTTAAACTTTTTTTCCAAGGAACAACTATGAACACAGGTCTCACGGACCACAGTTTGGGAAACACTGCTCTATAAGACCCCTTACAGTTTCCTGTGCAGCCTAGGCTCCCTCATCCTCCCGTGCTTTACTTTTATACTTCCTGTGTCTAGAAGGCCCATCCCTCTTCCGATTGCTTCAAGAATTTCTATAACCCCATCCTATAAAGCTTAATGCAGGTTTACTTCCTCTGAAAAGTCCCCTCAGGGAGAATTCATCACCCTCTCCTTGTGCTCTCCAGCCGGATCTGTGACTTCCCTCTGTCATAGCACTCACCTTGTTTATTGTTCTTGCTTATTTTCTGGATTCTCCACTAGGCTGTGATCACCAGGGGCCTGGGGGTCCTTCAACCCCATACCCTCCGTCACTATTCTGGTGCAAAGGACACTGTAAGTGTGATAAAGGAAGAGTCTCTTTCGGGGACGTTACATGGAAATTTATGTCCACGGTATCAGATGTGAGGAGTGGGGTAGATGATGAGGAATGTGCAAAGAAATATTGACTCTGAATCAGTTTTTAGAGCGTTTGACCTCCTTCTGTGGGAAGGCATACAGGAAAGAAAAGATATCACCCACTGGGAGGTGGTCTGGTCTGGACCAAACACCCCCTGACTAAAAGGCATTCAGCACTCTGAAAGCGACTTAATGGGTCTCAAATTCCTAGAATCAATAATTTTCATTGTTGCCACTGCCTGCCTCTGCAAATGGGAAATAAACAGCCCATCTCCAGTGTACTTAAAACATAGATGCCTCCCAAACCACATGTTTGCCCTGGAAACCTGTCACAGTCATGCCAGCTGCTTGTTTTTACTTTCCAGATTCCATCCACAGACAGGGTGGCTTTTTTGTTCTAGAAAAAAAAAAAAAAGCCTAAGGACACAAGCAAAAAATAAACGTGATCCTTTCCAATTTAATAATGAAAATTGTGACATTTACTTGCAAGTTCATATAAAATGAGAAGACAAGGAGTTTGCATCATTCAGCTTCATAGCATCCAGCATCTGTCCCAGTGCATGGAACATAGCAAGTGCTCACAAATGTGTGATAAATTAGTATCTGTAAAATGTGTCAGATGAGAAGATTTCAACAGATGCCTTCTGTAAAGCAAGGATATAAACCAGTAACCTTGCAAGGTTGTCTAAATGAGAACTAGTCCTGGCTCCCAGTCAACAAAGACTGAGTTAGGTCAGTGCTTCCAGCTTTGTGAGTGTGCTGTTGGACTATCAGGACCAAGTAAGGGGTGGAAGCCACGTGGAGGGAGGTGGAGATCACTGACGGAAGTGTCCTGCCATTCATCTGATTGGTAAACCAGCTTACTGAGCTACCAGCCTGAGAGAGCTCTGTTTCCATGCACGGTGATTAGCTGTGCTCCCTGCTTCTTTTAGCCACGCCTATTCTAGGGTCCTCTGTCAGGTGCACATAAAGAGTAATGATTTCTAGGTCTTCCAAAGCCACTTAGTAACTATGTTGTCTAAAGAACTAGGTGGGAGACAGTGATCTCTCACCAGTTGGTTTCTTTTGAAAATTTTAAATCAATTTCAAATGACTGGGGCTGACTCTGCTCTTATCTTCTTGGTGTTGCCCAGGAAACAATCCTGTCCTGTAATGGCACCGAGATCAGTTTTCTGCTCTTCTCTCCCCTGTTCTGCGTTCAGGAATGCTCACTCCTGTGACTGCATCACCAGGGCTGCTCTGCCCTCTGACTGGCAGTTTTGTTTAGCTCGTGAGAGGCCCCAGCGGGACATCAAAACATAGGAGAGGGAAGCAGTCATACATTTCTTCCTGACCCTCCCAGCAGGGGGCCGTGATTCTGGCAGTGGTCCCAGGCTGCTATGAACGCAACTCTTTCCACAGCTCCAGTCCCCCTTTCCTTCCTTCTTTTGGCCGATGGGTGGTAGTGGAATCCCATAGTCAGTTGTCTGGGGCTGACCCACCATTCCTTGTTGATCCCCTTAAACCTGCCCCCCACCTAGGCAATAGTTTCTTTAGTAAATTATTTTCAGTTAGACATGAGTGTGCCTTCTGACTGATACACCATGTTAAAGACTTCCATTTTTATCCTAAGTATATGAGGAAACCATTGAAATGTTTTAAGCATTGGGGGAAGAATGTGGGGGAAAAAGTCATAATTAAATTTGAGTTTCAAAAATCTCACTCTGGCTATGGTTTGAGGTATAGATTGGAAAAAGATGAGAGTGCGTATGGGTAGGTCAGTTAGAAGATTATCATACTGGTCCAGAGGTGAAGAGACAGGGGCTTGGAATGGGGTGTTGGGAAAGGTGAAGATGGAGGATGCAAGAGATGTTTGATTGTAAAATCAACAGAAGCTAGCGATGGGTTAGATAAGGAGAGAGGGAGGGAGATGAGACATTGAGATGTCAAAAGTAACCCCTTGCTTAACTTTTGATCATGCTATGTGATAAGAAATGTAAATGGCTCTTGGTTAAGCAAGATGGCGGAGGAGTAGGAGACATGGATTTCATCTGGTCTCAGGAATTCAGCCAAATAGGGATCAAACCATTCTGAACACCTACGAACTCAACAGGAGATCGAAGAAAAGAATAGCAACAACTCTGAACAGAGAAGCGACCACTTACTGGAAGGTAGGACGTGCGGAGAAGTGAATCCAAGGCAATATTTGGGAGGATAGATGGCGGGGGAGGGGGCCTCCGTCGGCCGCTTCTGGCAAGTGATAGAGCCGCGGAGCACAAAATCAGAGCTTTTAGAAGTCGACTCCGCTGAGGGACGTCGCTTCAGTGGCTAAGCAGGGGGTGGAACCCTCGCGGGACAGTGGGGTCTCAGGACCCTCGGGGTCACAGAAAGACCGGGGGTGCCTGAGTATGGCAGAGCTCCCAGGTATCGGAGCGGGGAAGCCGGCTGCAGAGACGGAGCCGAGGTGCGGGCTCTCAGCTCGGGGTGGCCATAAACTGTGATCCGCGGCCCAGTCGGGCCACTGCTCCTCCAGCAGGGACCCAACAAGCGGCAGATCCAGGGAGACTCCCCTTCCTCCCCCAGGAGGAGCAGCGCGGGAGTGCACTGCAGGGATCTGCTGGGTTTGGAGATTCCACACGGGGTTGGGAGCCAGAGATAGAAACACTCGGTCACAGGCCGGATGAGCACGGAGTGCGGCCAGAGACCGGGGAGATGGGAGTGACTGCTTTTCTCTGGGGGCGCACTGAGGAGCGGGGCCCCGAGTTCTCAGCTCCTCCAGGCAGAGATTGGGAGGCCACCACTTTCACCCTGGTCCTCCAAAGCTGTACCGAGAGCTTGCAGGGAACAAAAGCTCCTGAGAGCAAACCGAGCAGATTACTTAGCCCGAACCCGGCAAGGGCGGGGCAATTCCGCCTCCGGCAAAGACATTTGGGAACCACGGCAACAAGCCCCTCCCCCAGATCAGCACAAACAGCCAGCAAGCCAAGACCAAGTTTACCGATCAAGGAGAACGGAAGAACTACAGCGCTAGGAGAATGCTGCACATAGAATTCATGGCTTTTTTACCATGATTCATTAGTTTTTCAAAGTTAATTTTTTTAACTGTTTTTTTATTGAAGTTTTCTTTTTCGCTTTTTCAACCAACATCTTATCAATCCCTTTTTTAAAAAAACATTTTTTATTTTTCATTTTTAGAGTCATATTTTATCCCTTCATAGTAGTTACTCTTATTTTTGGCATATATATCTAAGTTCTTTCTTTAAAATTTTGAGATACAGTTTCTTCTAACAGATCAAAATACACCCTAAATCACTAGTGTATGGCTTTGTTCTAGTCTCATGCCTGATCACATTCTCTCCCTTTTTTTTTAAATCTTCTTCTTTCTTTTTTCAAACAACTTCTTATCTTGTCAATTCCTTTTATAAAATCTTTTATAATTTTCATCTTTACAGTCATCTGCCATCCCTTCATTGTATCAACCCTTATTTTGTACATATATAAGTCTTTCTTCCTTTAAAATTTTAGAAGACACTTTCTCCTAACAGACCAAAATACACCCAAAATCTAGTGTGTGGCACTGATCTATGCACCAGCCTGATCATATTCTGTTTTTGTTTTGTTTTGTTCTGTTTTTGTTTGTTTTTGTCTTTTTCTTTCTTCTTTAATCTCTTCCTTTTTTCTTTCTTTCCCTTTCTTTTCTCTGGTTTCAAGTCTTTTCTGAATTGTATAGAGTATATTTGCTGGGGACGTTGTTAACCTGATAGCATTTTGTTCTCTCATTCATCTATTCTCCTCTGGACAAAATGACAAGATGAAAAAAATCACCTCAGCAAAAAGAACAAGAGGTAGTACTGTCTGCCAGGGACCTACTCAATACGGACATTAGTACGATGTCAGACGTAGAGTTCAGAATCATGACTTTAAAGATACTAGCTGGGCTTGAAAAAAGCGTGGAAGTTATTAGAGAAATGCTTTCTGGAGAAATAAAAGAACTAAAATCTAACCAAGTCGAAACCAAAAAGGCTATTAATGAGGTGCAATAAAAAATGGGGGCACTCACTGCTAGGATAAATGAGGCAGAAGAGAGAATCAGCAATATAGAAGACAGAATGATGGAAAATAAAGAGGCTGAGAAAAAGAGAGAGAAACAACTACAGGATCACGAGGGCAGAATTTGAGAGATAAGCGATATGATAAGACAAAACAACATTAGAATAATTGGGATCCCAGAAGAAGAAGAAAGAGAGAGAGGGGCAGAAGGTATATTGGAGCAAATTATAGCAGAGAACTTCCCTAATGTGAGGAAGGAAACAGGCATCAAAATCCAGGAGGCACAGAGAACCCCTCTCAAAATCAATAAAAATAAGTCAACACCCCGACATCAAATAGTAAAACTTAGGAGTCTCAGAGACAAAGAGAAAATCCCGAAAGCAGCTCGGGAGAAGAGATATGTAACCTACAATGGTAGAAACATTAGATTGGCAACAGACCTATCCACAGAGACCTGGCAGGCCAGAAAGAACTGGCATGATATCTTCAGAGCACTAAACGAGAAAATATGCAGCCAAGAATACTATATCCAGCTAGGCTGTCATTAAAAATAGAAGGAGAGATAAAAGCCTCCAGGACAAACAAAAACTAAAAGAATTTGCAAACACAAAACCAGCCCTCCAAGAAATATTGAAAGGGGTCCTCTAAGCAAAGAGAGAGCCTAAAAGCAGCATAGATCAGAAAGGAACACAGACAATATACAGTAACAGTCACCTTACAGGCAATACATGGCACTAAATTCATATCTTTCAATAGTTACCCTGAATGGAAATGGGCTCAATGCCCCAATCAAAAGACACAGGCTATCAGATTGGATTAAAAAACAAGACCCATCGATATGCTGTCTACAAGAGACTCATTTTAGACCCAAAGACACCCCCAGATTGAAAGTGATGGGGTGGAAAACCATTTACCATGCTAATGGACACCAAAAGAAAGCTGGGGTGGCAATCCTTATATCAGACAAGTTAGATTTTAAAACAAAGACTGTAATAAGAGATGAAGAAGGACACTATATCCTGCTTAAAGGGTCTATCCAACAAGAAGATCTAATAGTTGTAAATATCTGTGCCGCAAACATGGGAGCAGCCAAATATATAAGGCAATTAATAACAAAAGCAAAGACACACATTGACAATAATACAATAATAGTGGGGGACTTTAACACCCCCCTGACTGAAATGGACAGATCATCTAAGCAAAAGATCAACAAGGAAATAAAGACTTTAAATGACACACTGGACCAAATGGACTTCACAGACATATTCAGAACATTCCATCCCAAAGCAACGGAATACATGTTCTTCTCTAGTGCCCATGGAACATTCTCCAGAATTGATCACATCCTAGGTCACAAATCAGTCTCAAGGGGTACCAAAAGATTGGGATTATTCCCTGCATATTTTCAGACCACAATGCTTTGAAACTAGAACTCAATCACAAGAGGAAAGTCAGAAAGAACTCAAATACATGGTGGCTAAAGAGCATCCCACTAAAGAATGAATGGGTCAACCAAGAAATTAAAGAGGAATTAAAAAAATTCATGGAAACCAATGAAAATGAAAACACAACTGTTCAAAATCTTTGGGATACAGCAAAGGCAGGCCTGAGAGGAAAGTATATAGCAATACAAGCCTTTCTCTAGAAACAAGAAAGGTCTCAAATACACAACCTAACCCTACACCCAAAGGAGCTGGAGAAAGAACAGCAAATAAAGCCTAAACCCAGCAGGAGAAGAGAAATAATAAAGATCAGAGCAGAAATCAATGAACTAGAAACCAAAAGAACAGTAGAACAGATCCATGAAACTAGGAGCTGGTTCTTTGCAAGAATGAACAAGATTGATAAACCCCTGGCCAGTCTTATCAAAAAGAAAAGAGCAATGACCCAAATCAACAAAATCATGAATGAAAGAGGAGAGATCACAACCAACACCAAAGAAATACAAACAATTATAAGAACATATGAGCAACTCTATGCCAGCAAATTAGATAACCTGGAAGAAATGGATGCATTCCTAGAGATGTATCAACTACCAAAACTGAACCAGGAAGAACTAGAAAACCTGAACAGACCTATAACCACTAAGGAAATTGAAGCAGTCATCAAAAATCTCCCAACAAACAAAAGCCCAGGGCCAGATGGCTTCCCAGGGGAATTCTACCAAACATTTAAAGAAGAATTAATACCTGTTCTCCTGAAACTGTTCCAAAAAATAGAAATGGAAGGAAAACTTCCAAATTCATTTTATGAGGCCACCATTACCTTGATCCCAAAACCAGACAAAGACCCCATCAAAAAGGAGAATTACACCAATATCCTTGATGAACATGGATGCAGACATTCTCACCAAAACACTAGCCAATAGGATCCAACAGTACATTAAAAGGATTATTCACCACGACCTAGTGGGATTTATCCCTGGGCTGCAAGGCTAGTTCAACATCTGCAAATCAATCAACGTGATACAATACATTAACAAAAGAAAGAACAAGAATCACAGGATCCTCTCAATAGATGCAGAAAAAGCATTTGACAAAGTACAGCATCCTTTCTTGATCAAAACTCTTCCGAGTATAGGGATAGAGGGTACGTACCTCAATATCATAGAAGCCATCTATCATTCTCAATGGGAAAAAGCTCAGAGCTTTTCTCCTAAGGTCAGGAACGCGGCAGGGATGTCCACTCTCACCACTGCTATTCAACATAGTATTAGAAGTCCTAGCCACAGCAATCAGACAACAAGAAGAAATCAAAGACATCCCAATCGTCAAAGAGGAAGTCAAACTCTCACTCTTTGCAGATGTTATGATACTGTATGTGGAAAACCCAAAGGACTCCACCCCAAAACTGCTAGAACTCATACAGGAATTCAGTAAAGTGGCAGGATATAAAATCAATGCACAGAAATCAGTGGCATTCCTACACCAACAACAAGACAGAAGAGAGAGAAATCAAGGATTCGATCCCATTTACAATTGCACCCAGTACCATAAGATACCTAGGAATAAATTTAACCAAAGAGGCAAAGGATCTGTACTCAGAAAACTATAAAGTACTCATGAAAGAAATTGAAGAAGACACAAAGAAATGGAAAAACGTTCCATGCTCATGGATTGGAGGAACAAACATTGTGAAGATGTCAATGCTACCTAGAGCAATCCACACATTCAATGCAATCCCCATCAAAATACCATCCACTTTTTTCAACGAAATGGAACAAATAATCCTAAAATTTGTATGGAACCAGAAGAGACCCCGAATAGCCAGGGGAATATTGAAAAAGAAAAGCAAAGCTGGCGGCATCACCATTCTGGACTTCCAGCTCTATTACAAAGCTGTCGTCATCAAGACAGTATGGTACTGGCACAAAAACAGACACATAGATCAATGGAACAGAATCGAGAGCCCAGAAACGGACCCTCAACCCTATGGTCAACTCATCTTTGACAAAGCAGGAAAGAATGTCCAATGGCAAAACGACAGTCTCTTCAACAAACGGTGTTGGGAAAATTGGACAGGCACATGCAGAAGAATGAAACTGGACCATTTCCTTACACCACACACAAAAATAGACTCCAAATGGTTGAAAGACCTAAACGTGAGACAGGAGTCCATCAAAATCCTAAGGGAGAACACAGGCAGCAATGTCTTCAACCTCAGCCTCAGTAACTTCTTCCTAGAAACAGCACCAAAGGCAAGGGAAGTAAGGGCAAAAATGAACTATTGGGATTTCATCAAGATAAAAAGCTTTTGCACAGCAAAGGAAACAGTCCACAAAACCAAAAGAGAACCGACAGAATGGGAGAAAATATTTGCAAATGACATATCAGATAAAGGGCTAGTATCCAATATGTATAAAGAACTTATCAAACTCAACACCCAAAGAACAAATAATCCAATCAAGAAATGGGCAGAAGACATGAACAGACATTTTTCCAAAGAAGACATCCAAATGGCCAACAGACACATGAAAAAGTGCTCAGCATCGCTCGGCATCGGGGAAATCCAAATCAAAACCTCAATGAGATACCACCTCACACCAGTCAGAGTGGCTAAAATTAACAAGTCAGGAAACGACAGATGTTGGCGGGGATGCAGAGAAAGGAGAACCCTCCTACACTGTTGGTGGGAATGCAAGCTGGTGCAGCCACTCTGGAAAACAGTATGGAGGTTCCTCAAACAGTTGAAAATAGAGCTACCATACGATCCAGCAATTGCACTACTGGGTATTTACCACAGAGATACAAATGTAGGGATCTGAAGGGGTACGTGCACCCCAATGTTTATAGCAGCAATGTCCACAATAGCCAAACTGTGGAAGAGTCAAGATGTCCATCGACAGATGAATGGAAAAAGAAGATGAGGTATATATATACACAATGGACTATTATGCAACCATCAAAAGGAATGAGATCTTGCCATTTGCAACCATGTGGATGGAACTGGAGGGTGTTATGCTGAGTGAAATAAGTCAATCAGAGAAAGACATGTATCATATGACCTCACTGATATGAGGAATTCTTAATCTCAGGAAACAAATGGAGGGTTGCTGGAGTGTTGGGGTGTGGGAGGGATGGGGTGGCTGGGTGATAGACATTGGGGAGGGTATGTGCTATGGTGAGCGCTGTGAATTGTGCAAGACTGTTGAATCACAGATCTGTACTTCTGAAACAAATAATACAATATATGTTAAGAAAAAAAAAGAAGATAGCGGGTGGGGAAGAATGAAGGGGCGTAATTTGGAGGGGGAGACGAACCATGAGAGACGATGGACTCTGAAAAACAAACTGAGGGTTCTAGAGGGGAGGGGGGTGGGGGGATGGGTTAGCCTGGTGATGTGTATTAGAGAGGGCACATTCTGCGTGGAGCACTGGGTGTTATGCACAAACAATGAATCATGGAACACTACATCAAAAACTAATGATGTAATATATGATGATTAACATAAGAATAAAAAAATTAAAAAAAGAAATGTAAATTTAAAAAAAGAAATATAAATGGAAGGCCAGTTTTCTAGGATAATGATCATGAGTTTGATTTAGGACCCGTTCGTTTTGAGTTGTCTTATGATATCAGTAGAAAAATAAATGCACAAGTCTAATAACTCAGAGTAGGGGTCTAGACTTGAGATTTGTATTTGAGAGTTGTCTCTACATAGCTGTTAATTAACCCTGTGAATTATGACCCGTGGGAATGAGAAATGTCTCCATGTTCCAGATAGAAATGTTACAGATACCTGTTAAGAGACTCTACAAATGAAGACAAATGAACAAATATGTGAAGTGAAACTGCCAGTTGGTTTTTTTATTGTTCAGATCAGATGCATGCCTTTAAATACAAATATTAAAAATCTAAAATAATAAAAAGGCTATTTTTTATTAAGTACATATTTGATCATGTTTTATTTCCCAAGTCTGATGCAAAATGTTTTTATGCCTTATGAGAAGATGCAAGCTAAGTGAAAAATGTGATATACTTATGTTCTAAAAAACATTTTTTTTTTTTACCCTGAAGTGCGGGTGGTTTATATGGCACACATTTAAGTTGAGTTGTCATGGTAACTAACTGCAGAGGATTGCAATCCTATTTGCTCTATTATTTGTGCCATGTCCTAGCAGGATGACCAAGGTTCCTATCTGCCTCACCCATACCCAATTCAAAACAACATCTTCTTGATCCCAAATCCTTTCTTCTACAATTTCCAGAGAAACTTTGCTAGATTCTGTAGCTTCTAAGAATATTTACTGAAAATGGTCATATTGTGGGATCTCATCTTCATCCATCTTATAATTAAAATGGCTATATCTGACCATGTAGAACAAAAATATCCATTTTTGTCAATGTAAACAAACAGGGCTACCTTTGGCACAACAAAAGACATTGTTTTAGTTATAAAGGTACATGCATTACATACAGATACGTACATGTACTGAAACATCACATCAAACAATGCTTGCTTTTGCCATTTGCAATCTGCTCCACGATTTTCTATTCTATCCTACTCAGTAGGTTTTTAAAATGCTGATTAAGGTCCACCAGCGTGACCTCATAATTCACTCTTGGGTTAAGCCTCCAGGTTGCAAATTGTCCGCTAAATCCTAGTTCCTCCATCAATTTCATGGTTCTCTGCCTCACCATTAATGCATCCTTGGACTCTCACAATGAAAGGAGAAGAATGACTGGCGACATAAGCAGCTGCGGGAGAATGCAGGTGTGTGCATGTGTGCATATAGACACAGGTCTTTGTCACAGTCCGAAGGCACCTGTCATTCTGTCAGTTCTGTGGAAGTTGATTCTGCTATATCAGACAGGCACGTTTAAGAGGAATTTTTGCCTGGGCTTACGTACAAGAGAATTTGTATTTCTGCTGAGTAAGGGGTATACGTTTAAGTTTAAAGACAAAGTACATTGTGAGGATGACCAGCTTCCCACATTCTTGTTGGCTGCCAGAAACTTTGAGGCTAACCACAAAGGTGCATTCTCTTCTTTCTAGATCCAAGTTCCATTCTTATCCTTATTTTCCCTCCTCCCTATCTACATGCTATTTCATATCTTATATATCTTTGAAAACCACCCCAGAATTCTTTTCTCTCTGAAACATTGCCGTGTATAAAGAGAAATGGGAGGTGAAACAATAAGGTGGTTGAGAACATGAGCTCTGGAGTCAGGTGGCCTGAGTTTAGCTTAATTTCTGCCTCTTTCACTTACTAGTGGGGACCTGAAAGAGCACCTTACTTGACCTCTTTATGCGTTGGCTCACTCATCAAGTAAATAAAGGAGAGAAGGACCTCTTTCAAATGCTTATTGTGAAGAACATGAGGTAATGTGTGTGTGAGATATTTGGCAGAGTTTGTCGTGTACAGTAAGTGCTCAATTACTAATGTAAGGTTAGCTCTTGTAAAAACGAGTATGCTTGAGTTTGTTCATGACTGTTTCTGGACACACACACACACACACACACACACACACAAACGCTTGCACGCATCCCAGTGGCATGTGGACACACAGCGTGAAGAAACACTGACAGCCCTCTCTTGATCCAAAGCTGGTGGAATGTGTAAGGAAATGGTGTTTTCATAACATCCTAGTGCCCTCCGAAAATTCACATGAAATTTTTGCTAGCTAGCTATAGTAGTCTAGTCCTTTAGGGAGTATCACAGACTGGACAGCTTAAACAACAGAAATTTATTTTCTCATCATTGTGGAGTTTAGAGGTCCAAGATCAAGGTGCCAGCAAATTCCCCCTCTGGGGAGACCTTTTCCTGCCTGGTAGATGGTTGCCTTCTTTCTGTGTCCCCACATGGCCTCTTCCCTCTGTGCACAGAGAAAGACAAATCTCCGGAGCCTCTTTCTTTTCTTATAAGGACACTGGTTCTAGGGAACCTTATGACCTCCTTGAACCTGAATTACCCCCTTCAAGGCCCTGTGTCCAAATACAGTTACTTTAGGGTTAGAAGGTCAACACAGGAATCTGGGGGAGGGGGACCCAATTCAGTCCCTAACGGTAGCGTTGGAAGAAGGGAGCACAAGAACTGTCGGGCAGAGAGAGAAAAATTAAAAAAGCAAACAACCAGAGAATGAGATTTTTCCAGCATGCAAGGGGGAGGAGCTAGGGGAGGGGAGTCGTCTGCGGGAGGCCTTCCTCCACCAGGACGCACTGTCCCCTGGGAAGCAGGGTTGCTCTGGACACTATAGTAGAGTCTATATTGGAAAAGCCCTGGGTGTACTCCTTTGAGTCCCGGCTTCAGCTAATGTGAACGAGGCTGGGACGCCACATGAGAACAGGCATTTTCTCAGGCCTCACGGAAGTGTTCCTCGTCAGGCCGGATATGCCACGGCAGCTGCTTAATGGCGCTTCTTGCTTCGGGATCAGGAAAGTGTCCAGTACATTCTCAAACAGCCCCTCACCGCCTTGTCATTTTCTCTTGATCGCTCATCAGCAGCAAAGACATTTTTTGAGGGGGATTTGATTTGCTAAACTCTCTAGGTAATGTCCCTTAGATGAAATCACAGTGGGAAGGAGGTAGTGACGCTGAGCCAACAAACCGCCCCCCACCCCGCGCCGACAAAACTAGGGAAGGGTATGTGAGTGTGTGTGTACAAGTAACAGGTCTTGAAAATCGGTCACGTTTTATGATAAGATCCTCATCTTAGTCACCGCACCTAAAATGAGTCACTATGAGAGCCGAGATGAAAACTCTGACCTCAAAAGATTCTTCTATTCAAACCGTGGCCAAGGCTAAGATAAACTGGAGTTGACTTGGGAAAATGGCTGAATCTTTTATTCCATAGACATCACACAACAATTGAGCTCATTGTTTCTACCTTTACCAACAATTACAAATGTAGAGAAGACGAAGCTGGAGGAGACTGAGGAGAAATGGCAGGGGGAGAGGGGTGAGGAAGAGCAGCTGGGGGGGGCGGAGAAGGAGAGGGATGGTGTGGAAAGAGAGTAAGAAAAGGAGGAGGGGGAGGCTTGGGAGGCGGAGGGGGAGGGGAAGGGGAGGGGGAGGGGTGGCAGAAGGGGCTGAGGACAAGAATCAGGTGGGGTCTGAGCTCTAGGTTCAGTGGTCACCCTGGAACTGGCAGTCTTTGAACTTAAGTGTGAATGTTTGACACTTTGGGGGCCTGGGTTTCTTTCTCTGAATACTTAAGGGCTAGTCTCTATCAGTGGTTTTGAAAGCTATGTTGTTGCTGTTTTTGTAGGCCTTCTCTTGTTCCCTTTTTTTTTCTTTTTTTTCAATGAAGTTCTTTTGACTCAACAAAAGGCTATAGAGACCCAACATGGAATTCAGACAAAGGCAGAACCCACGGGGATGCAGAGCTCACTGTGTTAGGCAGCTACTGGCCCTGGGCACTCCGGAGAACACTGGCAGAAATCTGGATGCCAGGGCATAAACCCTCTCCCACTTGACCCTCCCACCCCTGTCACGCTCCCTCACCAAACCCAGTAGCAGGCAGTCTGGCTGCGATGCCTCTCAAAGAGCCCATGCAGGAAGCCTGCTTCTGGTGACAGAGTCTGTGCAGGAAGTCTGCTTTCTGGTGACTGCTTGCCTGAATGAAGTTCTCCTGGAGCCCCAAGGATGGACATCCCTTCAACAGGAATCAGGCAACGCTATACTGACTTTCACTCTCCAAGAAACGGAAGGATCACAGTGCCGATTCGAATGTTTCCAAAAACTTTCAGAAATTACTATCTCCATCACAGAAGAACAGTGCCCCCAGCCCAGGAGCCACTCTATGTCATCAGACATAATGGCAAGGCAGACATCTCAGCTCAGGTTCAGACTGCTGCACAGCAACTCTCTGCCCCAGCACAGCCTGACTCACCACCACATGAAAGACCCACACTGAAAAATCTGGGCTGAAATGATTGCTGGAACAATCCTGGGCACCATTCCACCACTGTCACCATGCGTACGCACAGCCGCTGAGAGGCCTAATCTGAATCCAGAGTGTTGCAAAAGCCCACCTGAGAGTTCTGTAACCAAACCTCAGTCCGGGAGCCAAACCATTTAACCCCCTGGCATCAAACAGTTCAGAAAATGAACTAAATTTAGAATGCCCAAGTAAGCTCTGAAGTTCTTTCCTTACTATTTGGGTGCAAAGAGCTATTCTGGACATCATACCGTTAAACAGAGCAACATAACTGACAAGCAGCAATGGTCAACGTGAATTCAGTTTCGGAAATGAGCTAGGCTCTTAGCTTCTCCATAGATCTGCCCTGCAGCTGTCATTCACTGGCAAGCGACAGAGCCGGGCTGTGTCAATCAACACACATTTGAGGGATGACTTCAGGACTCCCCACGTTTGGCTGCTCTTGGTCACAGACCATCAGAAATGGTCTACTTTGGCCACTTTTTTTTTTTCCTTTCAACCACATCAGATTAAAACTTTTTTCCCCAACAATTTGTTCCCAGCGCAAGGTATTTTCAAGTAAAAGGCAATTATGTGAAATCTACCATCAGGCCACAGAAAACAGAGTAAACATTTAATATATTTAAACAATCATTCCTGTATTTCTGTTTTGTTCGCCTAAAGCAACTCAGGGACTCCAAGTATGTATCCCCTTCAGTGCCAACATCAGGCAGCTGCAAATGGGCAAAAAGAGCACCTAGAAGGGAATTCCAAGGTTTTCAGAAAAGCTCACAGAAAGAGCACAGTTCTCCAAGATAAGACTGCAGAAGCTAACCAGCACATCCAGGTCTTTATTTTAGGCCGGAATTATATCACCGTCATGGAGTAAGTATTCTTTTTATTTTTATTTTTTTATTTTTTTTAAAGATTTTATTTATTTATTCATGAGAGAGAGAGAGAGAGAGTGAGAGAGAGGCAGAGGGAGAAGCAGGCTCCCAAGGAGCAGGGAGCCTGATGCGGGACTCGATCCCAGGACTCTGGGATCATGACCTGAGCTGAAGGCAGACGCTTAACCATCTGAGCCACCCAGGCGCCCATATTCTTTTTAAAATCTTATGCTGATCCAAAGTTTTGATTAGCAGTTATCTAAATCTGTGATTAGTAAAAATATATATATATAAAACATTTTTTTCATACCAGATGTAGTTTGGTACATTGTATCCTTCCAAACACAGGACCCAAGAGATGACAATAACAAAAGGAATCCTTGAGGGTGACAATATTGGAAACGACTTAGAAGTTATTCTAAGGAAGTAATTGAGAAAAATGTAGCCACAAAACAATTTATCCCAGCCCTGCCTGTGAGAAGAGGAATTTAAAGCCACATGGAAGACCAGTAACAGAAGAGTTGTTAATAAATGACGACACATATGTACAGTGCAAGTACCAAGCGCTCATTAAAGGATGCTGCAGATGCGAATTTATTGAAATGGAAAAAATGTTCATAATGTATTACTAAGTGAGAAATGACAGGTTACAAAGCAGTTTAATGATGAGCGTAAACCAAAAGAGGGGTTCCTTTTTCCCCTCTTATTCTCCAACTGGTTTGGAGACCGTTTAAATACCCTTATAGTTTTGTTTTTTTCTGTGGGCCTTATCTCCCAACTTGGGTCTCACCACAATACGGACCATAACCAGCCCAGTACCCTGCACGTCATCAGCATTCGATAAACAGCTGTCAGGGCTGTCTACATGACCTTTTCCTTTTTTACCAGACTGTAAATATCTTGTGGGATGGGTCATGCCCTGCTTATCTCTGCACCTTCTTTAGTGCCTTATGATAACTTCTGCAAATAATAAGACCTCAATAAATATTGGTGAACAAAATGAATGACCAAATTATGAGGCCTGACTCTGGCTTCTTTTATGTTTACTAGCCAATTCTAAGCAATTTCTGTCTCCCTTTAGCTCAGAATTTCTCAAGGGAGGGACGATTTTGCTCCCAGGAGACATCTGGCCTTGTGTGAAGACTTTTCTGAATGTTCTGCCTGGGGGAGGGGAGATGTTACTGGCATCTAGTGGCTAGAGACCAGGCACAATGCTGACCATCCTACAATGCAGAGGACGGACTCCCCCAACAAAGAGTTTCCCAGCCCCAAATGTCAATAGTGTCGAGGTTGAGAAGCCCTGCTTTTGCTGTGGATGTCCATCTAAAAGTCATCATGGCACCACACTCATTTTTCTCCTCCTCTATCCCTGCCCAAGTACACACATACATAGCGTTGAGGGAGTCTCCAAGATGAAAATGAGAAATCTTTAAGCCTGGTTTTATCATCTATTTACTGAAGGATAAGACCTGCCCCACCTACCTTTCAGCATTATTGTGAGGGTAATATAAAAGAATAAATCCTTAAATGCTTTTAGAAGCAGATGGAATATATTAAGGAGTGCTGCCAAGATTCATACTGAGGGGGAAATGGGATATTTAGTAGAACATGAAACTCACTCCCTCACCAATAGACACATTTCCTTTCTATTCCAAGTTGTCCAATAAGTATTAATTAAGCACTATTTATATAGAATAAAAAATGCTACTAGTTTTTTTGACAGAAAGAAATCATGCAATTTTATAACACGAAGGTAAAATTGAAATCATTTCTGGGCTCTAGGCAACTAGAAATATTTTTGTTAAGCTGGAAAATGCTTTTTTTATTTCTCTATATGGGCATGAAGCAGGGTCGCAGAGGGTGGCTGAGTTAAACCCAGAACTTCTTACCATGCCCATATAATCAGACAGCAATCATTTATGTTGAAGGTTTTGCTGGTCGTATTTATGTGAACTTTGCCTCTTTTGGTTTGGCTATCAATATCCAAAGCTCTTGAATTCTTAATCTATAGATCATAATGTGTTGAGAGATCAATTCCAAGGAACTGACCGAAGAAAACATCAGAATCTACTGAATGAAGGGAGTTCTCAGAACTTAAGAATTTAAATCTCAAACAGAACATAACAATGTTGAAAGGCACGAGAAATTGTTTTAAAATAAACTACATACGTTGACTCTTTGGTCAGGCTCCAAAGTGTTGATTTGCTGTCAGGATGGTCTAAAACATGCATGATTGTGTCTCAAGGAACCTACTGCCCACTTGATCTTATAACTACAGAACCGTGATTTTATGCACATGCTTAAGAGACATGTTGGGTTTTCCAATTTTTTTCTAAATTTATGGCCACAGGATTTTACAAATTGGGCCCCTGTGAGAACATGAGCCAGTTGGGAAACTCTGGAGGAAGAATAGATGTTTTAAAATGTCTAGAGAAAATAAAATGCCAAACACACTTAAGATAATTTTGAGTCGAAAGCGTAGTTGTGTGAATTGATAACTTTGTTATCTGCTCAATGAATATTTATAGAATGACTTTTATGTAAATAGAGCAAAAGTAAGGTGTTGTGTTAGAGACAAAGAAGTAAAGAGCTTGGAACCCATCTGGGAACATACGTGCATGAAAATATGTCACCTGAGATATGTCATCAGACAAGGAATGGGATATGTCAAGTCAGCAACAAAGTCAATAATTTCTATAGGTGAGAGGAAAGATAATCATGAGATATAGAGTGACAAGAAAGGCTTTGTGGGGGATAAGGGATTTGGCCTTGAGTGACAGGTAGACTGGTCAAGTGAAAAGGAAGGGAAGGAAAACATTTTTGAAAAGAGCACTAATGAGAGAAAAGATACAGAGGTGGAAATTCTTTGACGCATTCAAAATAAGCATCATTAATGTCATTTTTATATCCAAGATGCTATACTAACTTCCATGGATACAAAACTGAATTAACCACCCACTGCACCTTCATAATGTACCCAGTCTAGTTTGAGGACAACAAATAGCACTACTGTAATGCAGTCATCTCTGAAGTGAGGTACAAACCCTCCAGGAAATGTGCAAGATGATCTGTTGGGATACAGAGGAAAACAACAGATTTTCTAATTATGTTTATTCTTAACTTAATCATTTTAATTTACATATATTCTAGACGTATAAAAATGTACTACTATGGTAGTGTGTTTACATAATTTATAAATAGCTATGCATGTATACAGGATGAGTGCTTAAAAATATTTGCTGATGAGAGTGCAAGATCAGAAACTAGTGGAGTCCTGCTGTGGTGGTGTACTTGTCACACAGGAAGTGCAAACAAATCCCGTGGGAATCTAAACCCTTGAGGCTGGACAATATCCACATGGGAGAGGAGGAGGGGCTGGGGACGAAGGGAAGGAACTACATTAGAAGTTAGCCTAGACGGGGCAGATTTGGGACAACATATGGAAGTCATAAGTAGCCTGATCTCAGAAGAGCAGATAGATGTTATAGATGGGCTGTGGGGGTTAAAATTGGCTATGCAAGGGCAAATTCTCATCTGCAGAAGAGTAATGTGTCATTCAAAGACTACAGAAATTCTAGCTAAAAAAGAGTTGGTCTGTAAGAAGACCAAGGTTGTCTGCTTTTTGCAAGTTTGCTGATTCTAAACCAGGTATAGAAGTCTTACTCTTTAAAGTAAGTTAAACATTCATGGTTCATACCATTTGGAAGCTTATATCCACAAGCTAGTACGTTCTATTCAAGAGAGAAGACTTCCTTTAAGAAACTACATAGGGCTGAACTCCACTGGCCTCTTCCTTCCCAATTAGCCATGCTCTGAACAGAAGACACTTCCAAGGTGAAATCATCCATGCTGTCTACTAATGTCCCCTTGATTTTCCAGAGCAAAGACTATAGACACATCAATCCCCATTCCTTATACTTGAGTTAGGTATACTCTCTAGTGGAATTTGACATTCTCCCATATGTACGGATTAGCCCTAATGTGCATGTGGATGAAAATCAATTCACAAAATACTGCACGCAAGCTCAGAGGAAACGCCGCTGAGCACCTTTATTCTGTTAGCATGGGATATGAGAGGAAGTGCTAGCAATGAGCCCTGGAGACAGAACCAGAGCCTAGAGTTTGAGATGCCAGTACATGGCTGAGCACCACACTGTTAAAGTAATTATGCTGTACTGATATACTATTGGGTGTTAAGACACAGAAAGAAATCACTGTCGGGCGCCTGGGTGGCTCCGTCGTTAAGCATCTGCCTTTGGCTCAGGTCATGATCCCAGGGTCCTGGGATCGAGTCCCACATCAGGCTCCCTGCTCAGTGGGAGGCCTGCTTCTCCCTCTCCCACTCCCCCTGCTTGTGTTCCTGCTCTCTCTCTCTCTCTCTCTCTCTCTGTCAAATAAATAAATAAAAAAAAATCTTTTAAAAAAAATCACTGTCACTTGCGGCTGCTGGTTTTCATGGCTCCTGATGTATTAAATGCATTATATTCATTAACATTTCATTCCAGCCAGAACTTACAAACCTCATAAGTACAATTAGAATACAGATTATCATCAAGGAGAAAGTTGTTTTCACCTGCTACCCTACTATGAAATTCTTTTGGCTGTTACTAAGGAAAAGAAATTCCTCTTCTTAGAGTTTCAGCTGGTAAGTACCTGTGGCCTCAGTGAGCAAAAAGTTAACAGAGAAGAAACTCCGAGTTCTTCTAGAACGAATCCTTGAATTTTCACGGCCGACCATGAAAAGAAATTATTCCCTAAGAAAAACAAAATGTTAATAAATCCATGGTCATCATCACAACATAGGTGAAACTTTTCACAGGGAAGTAAAAGAATTCTACTAAGATTCTTCTCTATCACACATCACAATGGAGAGCACTCTGAAAGTCACTAGAGGTTCCTGTAAGAATAGAAGTGGCTCCAACAGACCAACTCCATTCCTCAATGTCAAAAGGAATGAACTAGTAAGACCACATTGCGGAAGATAGAAAAGAGCACAAATAGAATTCAAAGGTGGATTAGAGATGCTTCAAATCGTTTGTATATAATGGAGTCCAACAATTAGAACAAAAAAATTACACCACGGAGGATTATTTAACCTAAAATTAAAAAAAAAAAAGATCCATCATCCTTCAAGTTTAACTCACTAGCATTCTCTGGAGAGGAAAGGTCTGTATTTAAGTTTTAAAAAAATTAAAAAAATAAACCTAAATGCTTTTGCTATATTGCTCCCAGTGATGAGAGTTAGAAAGAGCCATTTATGTTTTCTCTCAATTCAAATATTACTTTTGCTTCATTTATCACCTGTCTGAAATTTCTTGAATGCCTTTCTCTAAGTGATAACATAGGAATCCATTAATGTGTCTCAAAGACAGCTGGACCACCCTAATAACCTACTAGGGGACTTAAAAGTTACATTTAATCAAATGTAATCTCATCTGGAAAAGTTCTAAGTTCTTATTAGAGCACATAATAAGAAACAGGCTAGAATTTGGCACTTTCTTTAGTGGGGCTTTGATACTCAACTTTCCTTTTTTATTCTAGCCTCAAAGCAGTTTCTTAGACTCCAGGATGCTGATCTTTGTTTGGGGCTGCAATTATCTAAGCTAGTTGTACAATTATCAGCTATTTGAGAAGGTTACATTATTCAATTCAATATACAACATTGTCATAATTTACACTGTGGATGTAATGTAAATTACATTACATTACATGAATTGATAGATGAACTGATAGTTGAGCATAGAGATAGATGAATAAATGTCATGAGAAGCACGATAGTTCATGCACTTCACCAAAAATGAACACCTGTAAACTCATTGTGTACATACCAATGATAGCAATTTGTTAATGTGTATTCAGCCACAAATAAACACTCAGCCTTCATTTTCTTATTCAGATAAAATTCAGTCCTCACTTTATTTTTTTATAAGTGAATGTTATTTATTTTTTTAAAGATTTTATTTATTTATTTGACAGAGAGAGACACAACAAGAGAGGGAACACAAGCAGGGGGGAGTGGGAGAGGGAGAAGCAGTCTCCCCACTGAGCAGGGAGCCCGATGCGGGGCTCGATCCCAGGACCCCGGAATCATGACCTGAGCCGAAGGCAGACGCTTAACAACTGAGCCACCCAGGTATCCCTCAATTCTCACTTTAAATGAGTGAGTAAACTACATAGAGTGGTTTAAGTTTTCCAGACATATATCCCTCAAATACTATGGGATTGATAATTTTATTATAACTAGTCCATTTTTTTTTATTGTTCTATCTTTAGTGAATGAAAATGTAATGTCCTTCAGCTATGGCATGAGAAAAAAATCCAGCGCTGGCTATTAATAGTAAATGTGTACTGTCCATGGAATTTATGAGTTGGAAATACCTTTAGAGATAATCTAGTCTAAAGTCCCACCCAAGGGAGAAATTCCCAGTAGAACATCCTGGACCAGGAGAGTGGTGTCAGCAAGATGGTGACATAAGGTTTTTCCTGACTTCTCCCCCGACCCCTGCCCCAAGAAGAACAGCTAACAACTATTCAAAATAAGACACCACCAACAGAGAAAATCCTAGAAAAAAGGGTGAGGCTGAAGCACCTCCTACACCACAGAGAACAAGACAGACTGTATAGGAAGGGTAGGAGAAACGGCTATGTGTTGGCTAAATTGCCCAGGCCAGCACAGCTCCATGTGCAGAGGTCTCCCCTGGGCCTCCTGTTCCTCCGGTTGGAAAAGGGGAACCTAGGGGGACCACCAGCCTCCTCCAGGATCGTGGATCATTTTGTAGGAGCCCCTACTCTGATGTAATACCATGGGGATTGCAGGGGAATCTGTGGGGCGCAACCACTGGGAATCTGTGACAGAGAAAGAGGAGGGGCCATTAAAAAATGGGTGAAGGACTTGAATAGACATTTCTCCTAAGAAGGTATACAACAGGCCAACACATAAATAAAAGGTTGCTCAGTATCACGAGTCATTAGAGAAATGCAAATTAAAACCACAAAGATGTAACCTCTCGTGCATAGTAGAATGGACAGCATAAAAAAAATAGGTAACAAATGTTGGTGAGGATGTGGAGAAAAGGGAACCCTGATGCACTGTCAGTGGGAATGTAAATTGGTGCAGCCGCTATGGAAAACAGTATGGAGATTCCTCAAAAAATTAAAAATAGAACCACCATATGATCCAGGATTCCACTTCTGAGAATATATCCAGAGGAAACAAAAACACTAACTTAAAGAGATATCTGCACCCCCATATTCAAAACAGCGTTATTTACAATAGGCAAGACATGGAAACAACCTAAGCATCCATCAAACAATGAATGGATAAAGAAGTGTGGTATATCTACACAATGAAATATAATTCAGCCATAAAAAACAAGGAAATCCTACCATTTGTGACAACATGGATGGACCTTGAAGATACTATGCTAAATGAAATAAATCAGAGAAAGACAAATTTAAATACCCTATGATCTCACTTACATATGGAATCTAAAGGAAAAACAAAACTCATAGAAAAAGAGATCAGACTTGTGGTTCCCAGAGGCGGAGGGGTAGGAAGAGGGGAGATTGGAGGAATGTAGTCAAAAGGCACAAACTTCCACGTAGAAGAAAAATAAGTACTGGGATGTCATGTACAACATGATGATTGTGGCTAACGCTGCTCTATGATAGGAAAAGTGTCAAAAGAATAAATCCTATGAGTTCTCATCACAAGGAGAACATTTTTTTCCTTTTCTCTTTTTTCTTTCTTTTCCTTTCCTATGACAAGATAGCCAGACCTATTGTGGCAATCATTTCAAAATACGTGTAAATCAAACCATCGTGCTGTATGCCTTAAACGTATGCAGTGATGTATGTCAATGATTTCTCAACAAAACTGGAAAAAAATTAAAAATAAAGGTGAATAAGAAAAACAACCAACCAACCCCGAACATCCTGGACAGCTGTTTCTCCTGTCTGTCTAAACCTGCTAGCGACCTGGAAAGACCTTAGCAGAATAGCTCTTACACTCAGGGCGCCTCTGTTTCCTCAGAATTCTTTCTTTTGGGGGGCAATGTGCATTCTTGTAACTTCTTGGTTGCCTAACAGGCTACTAGATCAGTAACACTGTTTTTTAAGGGGCCCAGGCTCAATTCTAGTGACTGCCACTTTCAAGGGTGGTCCATCCATTAGATGAGGACCAGAGCAAGATGGAAGAGTCAAAGAACATCCTGGGTATCAAAGTTATCATCCAAATATATTTGAAAACCTTCGTAGGCAGAGCGCCTGGGTGGCTCAGTTGGTTAAGCGACTGCCTTCGGCTCAGGTCATGATCCTGGAGTCCGGGGATCAAGTCCCACATCCGGCTCCCTGCTCAGCAGGGAGTCTGCTTCTCCCTCTGACCCTCTTCCCTCTCATGCTCTCCATCTCTCATTCTCTGTCTCCCAAATAAATAAATAAAATCTTAAAAAAAAAAAAACCTTTGTAGGCATGTTACTTCTAACACTGTGACCTTTAACAGGGATAAATACAAGGCTGTAACACAATTCATTAAACCGATGACATTAAAAACTGTAGAAGAGACTTGACTTAGCAGGAAAGTGTAAAAAAACTTCTTTTTTCCATTCAGACTTCAAATACGAAGGCTGCACCTAATTAAAAATAATAAATGAGAAACCACATGTGAGTCAGTAGTGTGACATGGCCAAAAATTCTGAACAATCTTAGCCTGATATTAATAGAAACATTATTTTCTTGAAGGAGGGAAGTGAGATTATTACCTGCTGTTTTTTTTTTAATCATAGTCAAAATGCATCCTTGAACTCTGCCTTATGGGCTTTTGGATAAACTGTATCTGGAAGGGAGCAATCAGGATGGTAAAGCATCTGGAAAACCTATCAGATATGCGAAGAGAACTGTGGTCCTTTAACCTAGAGAAGGGAGACTAAGGATCGTGTTGTGGAGGAAGAGTTGGCCTCAGGAGCAGAGAATCAGGGGCACAGACAAAAACTACAGGTAGTCAGATTTCGGCTCACTGAAAGAAAGAACTTTCCATGTAGAAGCTACTCAGAGACTTGGAGTGCTGTTTCATCAAGCACGAGGAGTCTCCCTATATCGGCAGTGCTCAAACACTGTCAGATGTACTTATGATGGAAGTGTGGTTGAAGAAAGCAGACTTTGGAAACAGAGAACCAAATGTTTATTGAATGCCTACTACTTGCCAGTTCCTGGGCATCCAGCCTTCACAAAATAAGACTGATACACGTGCTGTACCAGAGTTGATTATCATATTGGTGGAGCGTTGGACTAAAGACTCCTTAAATTTTCTTTTAGTCCTGAGAGTCTATGATACTATTAGTCTAATATGCTCTATTATACATAGTATTACCCACAAATAAGAAAATCTGTCAAATGTGACTTTATAAATACTTTGGGAGAGAAAAGCTTTTTATAGCATTTGATCCTTGATTCAACATTTACTGAATGCCAGTTATGTGGTAGGTACTGAGGTGCCCTATAAGGAAAAACCTATCCAAAAGGAGGTTGCAATCTGTAATTTTAACCACCCCATAAAGCCCGTTTCCTCCAGTACTTTGGCCAGTTCAGAGTCACAACACCAATATATAGGATGATCATATAATCTATTTTCCAAATTGGGACATTTTTGAAAGTGAAAAGGGTGCTATTAATAATTGCATCAAGACAACAGGTGTAAAAAGGACTGTCCAGACTAACTAGGACATCTGGTCACCCTAACAATAAGTCTCTAGGGCAGAGGGAAGGCCAGGCCTTCCGAGAAGAATAAATCATCTTTGAAGCTGAAGAAGCAGACTGGGCATCAATTGGTTTGTCAACCCAGCTCCTCCCCACTTTGTCCATCCCAGAAATGTGATTCTTAGTCACTCTTGATTCATCCACAAGTGGGCACCAGACCCAATCAGAGTCTGTCCCTGAGATATTTTTAGAACTGGCCCTCTTGAATGGTGACAACTACAAGATATAAACCTTCAGTGCTGTTGGTGAGGGAGTGGTCTATGTAAAGAGAATGAAGTCACCTCAGAGGAGCAATCAAAAAAGAATGCCAGCAGTCCCTGACTCCTTAGTTTCAGTTTTCCTGATGCTCTCTCTCTACTGCATACCAGTGCTGCCTGTGATCTGGTTGTTCAAACTTTTCTTTATGAGAGATCTACTGATATTCTTCTAATATTTTTCCCTTTCTGCTTTAGCTACTTTGAGTTGGGTTTATAGTACTTTCATTCCAAACTGCACTGACTAATCCAAGATGCAAAGAAATAATTTAAGTGAAAAAGATGGCTCCCATGAAGCTTGTCATTTGACTCTCATCTGTAGGTTTGGCTTTGTTACAGTTTCCAGGACAGAAGCTATTTAAGCAATTCTGAGGCTTAACATCAATTCTCCTTTGCTCTTCACCCAACGCCAACTTTGAGCATATATTTGACAAATGGGCTTTCACCCACCTGGCTTGAGACCCTCCTCATCTTTGCCACTAACTGATGTCATTGGGTGTCTTTCTTGGTCCCTGTTCCTGAGTCTCCATTCTGGGAACTTGTACCTAGCACAATCTCTCTCAAGTTAGGGTGCCTGCCATGACTTTATCCACTTCCTTCCCTAGGAATTAATCCCTTAGCTATGGATGTAGCCTGTTATCTGCAAAGGATGCTTATTAGTCCTTATTGTACTTGCCCTCTCTGATGCATTAACACTGCTGACTGTGTACTCTTTCTTGACTTTGCCTGTTCTTTTGACTTCTATGACATGGATTTCTTCCCATTCTTGCCCCACTGTTCTAAACACTTCTCAGTGTTTTCTGAAACCATTTCTATTTTGTCCATTATGGAAATCTTAGAGATCTTAGAGGAGCCATCTATTCCCTCTTCTTCCCTATTCTTCCTAGATAGTTTAGTTGAATCTCATGCTATCGACTGCCATCAGTTGAGATGACTCTCAATTCTATTTTGTCAGACTGTCTTTCTTGAACTCCTGATTCATAAGTCCAACTGTCTGTTGGACATTTTCTACCGAGTGGCCCATCAAGTGCATCAACTAAAAGCATCCAAAATGGAATTAATCTTTTCCAGAAAGCTAATCCATTTCTGATATTCTCATTTTCTTCAAATAACATTACTATTCACCCTAGCACCTGAAACAGAAACTTGGGAGACCATTCTAGGTCCTTCCACTCCCTGGCACCACATTTTAATTCACTATGCTCTATTTATTCTACCTCCCATTAGTTCTTGAAGCTGTCCCTTTGTATCAAATCTCACTGCCAAAGCCTGATGGTTTCACTCCTTTCTTTCTTTAATTATTGCTGTGATATCCTAAGTGGTTTTTCTTCATCCTGTCCCACCTCCTTCAAATAACCTTCTTTCATGCTGCCATCCTAATACTTAGGAAATATTCTCAAATTCAAAATTCTCCAATGACTATTATCTACAAGAAAAAGTACAAATTCTTTAGTAAGGCATATGAAGTCACTCTCGATCTCTCCTAGCCACACTCCCTAGACCCTTATTCCAACACTTCATCAGTCATATATGGAAAACCAGCCCCTTAAACAGTTTGTCTTTTTCTTAATAGGTTACTCCCTATTATCCTTCCATGGAGGTCATAAAAAGTCATTCAGCTCTGCCTGGTTCTTCTGGAATGCTGACTCTCAGTTTGTTCCCTCTTGAAACCCATGTCGTGAGAAGCTCAAGTCACATGGAGAGACCACCTAATGATGTGCAGTACCAGCTGAGTCCAGCCCAGGTGTCAAATCCATGTTAATGAGGAACCTTCCACGTGATTCTGACCCCAGCTGGCTAAATCACCCCAGCATCCCAGCTGAGGCCCCAGACATCATGAGGCAGAGATGTACCATCCCTGCTGTGCCTTATCTGAATTTCTGACCCACAGAATCAATGAGCATAAGAGGACTGTCATTTTACATCACTAAGTTTTGGGTAGTTTGTTACACAGCAACAGATACCTGAAATACCCAATTATGATATCATTTAGTTATCCGGGATATCCAATGCTAGAACAGTTTTCTATACCTTCCACAATTTGTCCCAGGTTATAGCTGCATAGTGCTGTAACTGTTGCCTCATAAGTATATTTGATTCTTTTTTGTTTGCCCAGTGCCTAGCACACAGAAGATTTGCAATGAATATTGTTGATGAGGTCCCTGAACCTTCTTCCTATCTAGTTACTCATCACTGCATTGTAGGCACCCAATGAGACCTTTTCCCACTCTATATTTTATTCTCAGTTGCTGATTGCGTCACCTTTGCCTCTCAAAATAAGTCCTTCAGCAACCACAGCCTCAGAAGTTCACCCAGACCCTTGCCTACTACAGAAATCAGTCTAATTTCAATTCAGCTTCTCCCTAGTGAGCTCTAAGTAATTATGGAAGGCTTGGCAGGGGTCCTAAGAAATGCCATGGAAATAAGGAAAAGGAATGGCATAAGGAAAAGTGGGGGAGAAAGACATTCATCTTCTGAATTCCAACTGTGTGTCAGGATCTGTGCTAGAAGGGCTCCGTGTATCTGACCTAATCCTCTCAGCAACGCCTGAAATAGACATTTCAGTTTTCATTTTATAGATGAAGAAGCTGAGTTTCAGTGAAGTTCAGTAATCTACATAGGGCCACTTAGCTGACAGAATGGAATATGAACTCCAGTTTGCTTGCTCCAAAGCTGATGTACTTCCTACATGTCATACATACATTTTGGAAGACTCTCCTGTCAGAAGCACTTGCCCCCCTGAGAGAGCTGATGGATAAAGTTTCACAAGTCAGATTTTCTTTCATTGACTTTAACCACAAAGGGGACTTATCCTCTGATAAAATGCTAAGTACCTAGAAACAACGTAAGAAGTATAATCAATCAATAATATTTCAGGATGCATATGTTTATTCAAGGCAGGTCTGACTGGGAAGGGGATCAGGGAAGGGAGTGGAAGGAAGCAAGAGCACACAGAAGTCCCCGAGGGAAAGGAAGGAGTTGTCTCAAGGTGAAGCCAGAGGGAAACCACAGGAGAGAAGGCCTGCAATCTAAGACAAAAGGCCTTTCCCTAGAGACTTGGGTGGGGTCGTGTCCTGGGGAAGATCAGAGGATCTAGGACATCCTTTTGTATAATATCGACAGGAAGCTGCAAACTTCTTCTTTTACCTCTCAGCAGAGGAGCTTTAAAACTCTGTTAAACCAAAGACTACAAAGAAATGTCCCCAGATGAAACTTCGTTGGTAGGATCCTATTTTTCAGTTCTCATTAATGTTAATTTTTCATCATTCTTTTTACTTACACATAAATTGATTTTTTTTTAATTTTATTTTCATGGTTGTCAAAAGACTCATGCACAGCAAAGTTGGGATCAGGATCAATTTCTATTTCTTTTCCATTAAAATCAATTTAATTTTAGTGAAGGACAGTTGATTAATATTTTAGAAAAAAAGAAAAGAAAAAAAGACTCCTTTTCCCAGGCATCATTGATTCATGTCTGAGCCAAAGAATTACCAAAGGCCAGTCTCTGTTTTTCTTGTTGAGTAAGTCCTGGGATTCTGGGTTAAGTGGCTACTTTGATGTCATTAAAAAAATCAAATGTAAGTGCATTTTGACAGCCTACGGTTTGCCTAGCATTCCCTACCTGCATACAAATAATCAACCTATATATATGTCCATGAGGAACTAGGAAATAAGATCACGTGTTTGAAATCTGGTTTCCTAAGCAAGAGGTTTGGAGGTTGCTTGACAAGAGCTGGTTATATAAAATTAATGTGTTTTCTTCTAAGTGGGGACTCATTCCTCTGAATTAAAGTTATAGTTATTCCAGTGCTCCTGCTGGGGCTTGTTCTAGAGTTGAGTGAAGATGTGTTATCCGTTTTAAGAAACACACACACACACACACCTGGATTTCCATAGAAAATGTAAGGGAAACCAGAAACCTGTGGTAGTATGGAAGCAGAGGGGAAAGTGTTTCCATAACAATAGGAGTACAATGAGAGTAATGACTGATGGCATTTATTGAGCATTGTCTCTTGTTCTAGGCTTGTTCTAAGTACTAGACATGTATTAACCTTTAGTCTTAATAATGGGGGTAGATACTTTACGATTCCCTACTCGCAGTTAGAAACAGTGAGACACAAAGATGTTCCTTTTTCCAAAGTCTTACAGATAATGAAGTGGGAAGCTGGGAGAATAAAGTGGTTGCAGAGTTAAACTTAACTCTGATTAAATCCAGCTCTGCCTTTTCAGTCTGCGCCTAGGCAGCAAAAAAGGTTTTAGACCTTCTCTGTCCTTATCTTCCTCAGCCTGTTAACAGTTGAGAAAACTAGGCACTGAAGATAACTGTGGGGAATGAAATATTTTGAAAAATCCCTGCCTTTGGGAGCTTCCCTTCCAGTGGGAGAGGCAGATCCTAAGATAAAATACATAGTATGGAAGAGAGTAGGAAGTGCTGAGGTGAAAGGTGAAGCTGGGCACGGAGAAAGGACATGTTGGGGGAGAGGGGGGATTTTAGACAGACTGGTCAGGGACGACCTAAACAGAAAGGTACCATCTCAGTCGGGCCCTTCAGTGAGGGATGAACCGGGCAGCTATCTGGGGGGAAGCTCTCCAGGCAGAGGGAAGGATGATTGGAAAGGCCCTGAGGCAAGAATGTGCCTGGCCTGCGAAAGAATGGCAAGAAGGCCAGAGTGGCCCAAGTGGGGGAAGCAGAAATGGAATGGGGTCACAACAGGCAGGTCTCATAGATGTAGCAGGAACTCGGAATTTTACTGCGGAGTGAGATGGAGAGAGGTTGAGCAGAGGGATTTCTGTCACCTGACTTGGGTTTTTAAATGGATCACTCTGGTTGCTGTGTTAACACCAGACTAATCTGCAAGCTGCTGCAATAATCGGCAACAAACGATGGCGCTTGGCCAGATTATTAACAGTGGAGGTGGTTCGGCTCTGGAGATATTTGGAAACAGAGCCACCAGGTTTTGCTGGTGAATTGGATGTGGGATACGAGAGATACAGGAAATCAAGGGTAACTTAACATTTTTTGGTCTGAGAAAGTTTAAAGAACGAGGTTGTCATTTATTGAGATGAGGAAGACTGCAGAAGAAACAGGTTTTGGGGGGAGAAGATGAAGAATTCGGTGTGGGGCTTGTTCCGTTTGAAGTGCTTATTAACTCTCCCCACGGAGAAACTGAAGAGGCATTTGGACACATACATGAATCTGGAGCTCAGGAAAGAGGACGTGGGGAGATACGAAATCAGAGCACATATATGGGATTTAACACCGTGAGACTGGCTGAGACAAGAGGGAGAGCGTAGATAGGAAAGGACAAGGCTTACACACTGGTCCCTGCTCCTCTCCAACATTAAGGCAACAAGGTAGAAAGCAAAGAGGAGTCTGACAGGGGCTGCCAGAGAGGTAACTGGAAAAGCAGACACATGGGAGGTCCCAGTTGTGAGTTGAAGCCAGTGTTCACAAGAGAAGTGTGAGCAAAACTGGTGGTCGAACAAGGGCTCCGACCTTTGGAGCTAATGAGGTAGAGGCCATTGGTTGATCTCATCAGGAAGAGTTTTCTTGGAGTAGAGATACCTTGGTGGGGTAAGAGTGGAACTGGAGAGGACTCAAGAGAGTGGGAAGAGAGAAACAGGAGATATCAACAAGCGTAGCCCACTCTTTGGAAGAAATGGGCTATGCAGGGGGCGGGGGGGGGAGAGAAATAGAGTAGTAGCTGGGGGGGGCAAGAGAAGTTTCTGTTGCTGATTTTGCTTTTGGCAGAAGAAGTGACACATATGTGTAGGCTTCTGGGACAAATCTAGCAGAGAGGGAAGCATTGACAATGTGAGAGGAGATGGCAGAACTGCGGGAACAGTGAGTACGCAGGTGAGACAGGAGGGCTCCGGAGCACAAAAGGAGGGCTCGACCTTCGGGAGGAGCAGGTCAACATTCAGGACCTGAGTTAACAGGGCAGAAGATGGGACATAGGTACGAGTGATGGGTGTACTCAGCTGTGTGTGCCTGTGGAAGGTCTCTTCGGGCTGTTTCAGTTTTCTGTAAAACCAGAAGGTAGGAGGAAACAAGGTAATTTACCCGAGTGCAAATGGGAAGGTACTGGAGGTCTGAGGAGAACAGAGGAAGTATAAAATACTCAGGGGATTAGGAGTGTAGATAAACTAGCGAAACGTAGGGCAGCACTAAGGACCCACTAGTAGTCAGTGATCTCAAATTTAAAGTGAAGTCAGGCAGCAGGATTGCGTGTTCTTCTCCAAACCCTTTCGGCTCTACCAGTGCAGGTGCGGAACAGACCTAAGAGCAGTTTGAGGGGAGTCATACATCGGGATGACTTGAACAGGTGAGTCCAGAGCCCAGTCTTAAACAACTTGTTCCAGAAGTCTTACTGTGAAACACGGCTCAGAAGTGATGCAACGTGTGGAGGGATGGTGGGACGGGGAAAAGTAAAATCTTTCTTGAAAGGTGGGCGATACTAGCATATAATTCCACACTAACGGACCGACCAGGGAGAGAAGAAAAAATTGGTGCAGAAGAGAGAGGGGGTCACGGGAGGGGTAAAGTCCTGAACAGGTGCAGGAACGGACCTCTGATAGGCACAGGCGGAACAGATTCGGAGGGAAGATTGGAGGAAGATCAGGTTTTCCCCTCTGAGGGTCTCCGTTTTCCAAATGATAAGATGAGGTCACTCGTGTTAGGAAGAGGGCACACATGGGAAGTTGGAGGAGCCAGGAGAAGGAAGTATCTGGAAGACTAGGTGAGTGTACTTCCTATGGAAGCACAGTAAGATTACCGGCCATTGTCAAGAGCCCATTTGAGGGTTTTTTTGTTTTGTTTTGTTTTGTTTTATCCAGAGTTCAAAGTTAAAGCAACCAACTTAAAATCAAAGTGAAAGGAATTGGTCTGGTTCTGGGATTTTCTTCAGCAAGCAGCTACTTAGAGGGTAGAGAGTGGGGTTCACCAGGGAAACCTACAGTTGACAGAGCTTCATCCGTGAAAAATATCCTATCCCTAGAACCAAGGGACAGTGCCGGAAAGGGAAACGAGAGGGTGACACTAGATGTGTTATTCTGACTGCTGATCCCTTTAAATGAGTTTCTATTTTAAGAGTCTGGCTGTCAATAGTGCTTAATTTAATCAGCTTCTTGAAGGTTAAAAGGAAATTGGAAATCTTTGCGAGTACTGAAACAAGTTTTCATTAGAAAGTCAGACTAAGGAGCTAAGGGTGTTGTAGAGCAAAGGTGGATGGCTTATTTATTTATTCCAAAAGACAGTTATGACCCTGCAGGGCATATTATTGGACATTGTTTATCTGGGTCTTATCAGGATATTCCGGTTGCTTATCTCAGGATCTCTCCTTTACCCCCAAGCTATCATTTCTAGCACTGGCCTGCAGAATCATCCCTGAGATCCGTCCTGACCTTAGGACAAGGGGATTTTAGGAGCTCTATTTCAGAACTCAATGGACTCTAACCTCCTCACTCTGGCATGTTAGGCCTTTTATAATATGACTTTCCATCTACTTTTCTAGATTCATTTCCCACCACTCCACCCACCTGTACCAGGCTACTTGTAGATCCCTGATGATTCATACTTCCGAGTAATTTCCCCTCTCCGCCTAGAATATACTTCATTGCCTTGTCCACCTGCAAAGCTGTTCTTACTCCTTCGAGGCTCCTCAGTAGCACTTCCTCAAGCTTTCTCCAGTTCCCGTAGCTTTCCCATCAGCACTTAATATCCATCCCTTTAAGCACTTACCACATTGTGCTTGATTTATATATTTGTCTACCACAATATTCCTTGAGGGACTGTGTCAAATTTATCTCCGTAGGCCTAGCACTTAGTCCAATGCCTTACATATAATAAGCACTTTGTTTAATAAACAGCATCAGATCCAACTCGTAGAGAGAAAAATAACAGCTCTAGAAACAGAGCTTCTACTTTTCTTCCTCAGATCAAGCCCTGAACTTGTTTCAAGATCTGTAGCATTTGGGTAGTCAGTATGATGAAGTCGTTAAATTTTGGGGCTCTGGGCAGAGAGAGCTGGATTCGAATGTCAGCTCTACCACTTACTAACCAAGTACCTCTTTGGGCCTCAGGTTCCTCATCTATTCACTGATGAAAACAAGAGAATCAACGTCATAGCGTTGCTATAAAAATAGACGAGACAGTGCATGCAATGTGCTTAGCTCCATGTTTCCAGTGCTTGGCACATAATGGGCAATAAGCAATAGTTACCATAATCATTATTATGAACTGTAATTATCTAGATTCTTGCTGATTTGTCTATGCCTGAGCGCTCGTCTTGAAATCATAAGTATTTTAATTCCTCATTGAATGCGTGTCTGCCTTGCATCCCCCTCTGCCTCTCCCACCACTCCTTCCAAACTACTACCCGACTCCAAGGTGTCTGGTCTTCTAGGAGCAGGTCCCTGGCACCAGGTAGCCAATCTGGAAGACTAGGTGTCCTGAGGTTCCCCGTGACCACACTCCACCTGTGTGCCTCTGCAGACCAGCCATCCCCGACAGGGTTCTCCACTCCAGCTTCTCCCTGGACTTTGATCTCTAGCTGTCAGTAGAGACAAAGGCTCAGCCTTTTGCCTCCTCCCTCGACCCTGCCTCTTTTCCCAATATCTGCCCCACCTCAGCTTTTCCAGCCGCCTCTCGGTCTGCATTGAAGTGCCCTGGTTAACCTTTTCTTTTTTCCATATCTGGTCATAACGTACATTTTATATCTTCTGTGCACACTTGTGTTGAATAGTAATGGTCAGTCTTATGACTGCACGCGAAAGAGGGTGCTGACCTAGTTAAATTCTTCTGCTATAAGGATCCCCAGATACCCTCCTGCAGCATCCAAAAGGTCTCTGATTTGTCAGATTGTTGGCAGTTCTAACCAGATCACACATACTCAATTATACTACAGTTTGTTAGTTTCAACCAAAGTCATCTAAGTGGCCCGATCACTTCACCCTACCTGGAGCTCAGAAGCATCCCGACTGTATCGAATGGTGGTTAAAGACACTATGGCTTTGATTTTGATTCAAATGAATTTCCCGAAAAGAAACCTCAGGCCGAGGCAATATTTTGATTAAAACTCTCTAGCTAACTACCAAATAATCTGAAGAGATTAGTGGATTTGCAGCAGATGTCAGTATGTGGAAATAAGGAGAATCCTATTTCTAAATGTTTCCCGAGGCTCACAGTTAGAAATGACCTTGGCCAATCTGTTTTACCTAGAGTCTCGGTCAATTGAAATGGCAAATTTCTCAGAGAGAGAGAGAGAGAGAGAGAAGAAACTTTGAGAAGAAAGAGAGAAAGAGCAAAAGATGCCCCCGGAACTGATTATTCCTGGGTAAACAAATCACCCTTAAAACAGAGCTACCATCCGTTGGTTAAACAAGGCACTGACTTCCATATCACCAAATTAGCTAACAACTTCATCTACAAGACTGTTTTTCATGAATATTTACTCTCCTAGAATGTTACTATATTGCGTAAATTTGTATGGACTTACAAGAAATCAATTCCTACATAATGATTATGTTCTATGTATACAGTTATATTTTATAAAAGAAGCCATATGTTGAGACCCAAGGGCTTCTGTAATGTAACCAAGGATACGTTTCCTGCAAAACCAAAGGGAGGAGCTTCCTTTTATTTGTTTCCTAAGTCGAGAAGTCATCAGGCAATAAAATGATTCCACTCGTCTTATTAGTGGTTAGTTAATGTGACGCCGGAGAGGGGGAGAGGGTTGGAGGGAGAACGGTCCCTGTTTACATTTTGAGTGATGGCTCTTTGGATCAGGATTTCTTCCCTCCATGTGCAAAAAGCAGCAGAGATGAAAGAGACTGAATCATTCTTCCCAGACTTGCAAAAGATGCCAGCCAGAGGCTCTGGATGAGGTGGAGATGGGGAGAGGCCAGCTCTCTCCTAGGGCTGCCGTGTCCAGCCTCCACGGGGACTGGAGCGGAGATTCACCCCACATCTGTACTCCAGCAACCCACTCCCACCCACGTGAAGCTGCTCTTCCCAAGTGCCTGTTGCTAAATATAGCGCCTGCATTTCAGACTGACAGGAGAGTTCCTGCTGTGTACACCGGGAGCTGAATCTTCACTTCACACACTCCTAATATGGTAAGCCCTGCAGCCTATCAGCCCGGGAGAGAGCCCTGTTCTGGGGCTGGCACGCTCCCTACTGCTTAACCCTTTCACACAAGATGGACCGACCACAGGTTGCTACAGATTCTCCTGGTACTAATAGTCACAAGCCAAGTGCACGTGATCTGGAAACCAGGGTCCAGTCCCCCTTCCAAAGAGCAGTGTTTGTGGACAGGAAGCCTTCAGATCCAGGAAACAGGGCGGAATGAACTGCCTGAACTCCGTGGGTCACGGAAATGAAACAGGGAAAAGAAAAATAAAGGAACAAGAAAACCTGTTTTCAGGAGGGTGAGAAAGGCAGTAGCAAATAGGGCAGCAGAGGAACTGACAAACATGCCCCCCACGCCCCCCTTAGGCTGTGAGTCTGCTCTGACGCAGCCCCTGCCGCCCAAGGCAGAGAGGCCAACAGGTGTCCAGGCTGGCTGTTTATACCAGACCCAGAAGTGAGCAGAGAATGCAGGGAATGCGTCCCCGGGCCCCCTGATGTTCTTCCCAGCCTGCTGCAGACTCAACCACCCCAAGGACTGGGCCGTTCAGTGTTTCAGAGTGATTACCAAGAGCCAAAGGACTGTGGCCCTTGCAGGAATAATAAAGAAGAGGCAAGGAGTGGTTAGACAATTAATGCTCCTAATAACTTGCTAAAGTGTTAGAGTGTTGGTGTTGTTTCCTTGGGGGAAAAAAGGGGAAACCACTGTAGCAGCTTCCCACTGAGAGGGCTATTAGGGCTGGCGAGTCCCTTTTCAAGAGGGGATGATGTATAATAAAACAAAGTTAAATTTCAAGACGTCTTCATCATGGTAAGGATCGCTCTGCTGACTTCCATAATTTGGTAGGATTAGGAGTCTCTTAAGAGGCTGGGGAGGGTAAGGACTCTTTTAAACAGTATAAAGTATTTCTCCCCTGAAGGGTCAGGTGCGGGTCCTCTCAGATACGGGCTGGACCTGCTGCTCACGGGTCTGCAGCGATGCCGTCAGGAGCTAGCCAACAGTGCCTGCTTATTTACCTTTTGGATGCCTACGTTCTAAACACTGCTTTGCACATTTTACTTTCTCAAGACCGGAGTCCTCCAAGAAGCACATTATAGGAGGTCCCTAAATTAGAAATGAGACCATGGTTGGGCTTATTTGTGACACAAGGCATGGCCCAATATTCCGCCAGATATCATCTCCTAGGGAAATCTGTCTGTGTGCAGGTATGCATTTCCTGGCTCTCCAGCACTACCCACTACCCACGTATGTGTTGTTCCGCCTATCGTTGCCTCTCCAAGGGGGCCAAGGACCCCACCCTCTGTGCCCAAGGGTAGCTTCCAAACGGGATCGTTAGATGGGAGCTCTACAAAGTCTCAGGTTGCAGACAGACAGGGTCCTTCTGCTGAGGGCTGAGCTCCAGGCAGCCGTGGAGGTAAGTCCCCCTCCGGACATAGGCAAGACCTCTCCTGACACAGGTGAGACCCACCTCACTGGCTTTTTGCCCCGGTGATGAATAAAGAGAGATGGCCACCTGTAGCTTTCGCTTGCCTTCCACACAGCTCTCTGGCCCCTGGCTGTCCTTTGCCACCTCTCACTTTATCCTCTCCCCCTGGGACCCCAGTCTGGCCCTTCAGGTCACATCCCACATAAGTCTGTCTGTGCTCCGAGGAGGGATAGGGTGGGCACGATCTTCTGCTGTCCCCACTGCTCTCAGCAACCCCCACCCTGGTTTTCTTTTCAAGCTTTATTTTTGCACAAACTCGTAAGTGGGGTGCTCAGTTCCCCTCAGAACCTTTGCTTTTCATCCAGATTAAGCCCCGTTGGCTTAATGGTTCCCGATGCAAGAACCAGTTTAGGATGTTTGAGGGGCAGAAACAAGCAAACCTGCACTTAAGTATTTCTTGCCTTTACAGTTTTGGACACAATAATCCTCATTTTCCTTGTATCAGTGTGGACCCTCTAGCTACGAGGAAAAGTGTCAGAAATTATGGAGAAGGAAGAAAGCGTGGAAATTAATATATGAGATCTTACCTCATACCAATTGAAATATCTATAGCCTTTATTACAAAAGAAATAAATGATATCCATTTGGCAGAAAAGGAACACTGAGAGAAAGCTAAAAAAGCATTACTTCATTTTCAATAAAACTTAGCTTAAAAGTCTTTGTCAGAATTTGTATCACTGCCCATATTTGCAACCCAAATTAAAAAAAAAGAGAGAGGGAGAAAGAGAGAGGAAGGTGGACACTTCTCTAAAATTCTTGCAGTTAATTTCCCTAATTCATAAACTTGAAGCTCCACCTTAACTCTAGCCCCCACCCCCCACCCCACCCAGCATGGGTTGATCCTGCTTTGTCCTTTGCATCTCAGGAGTCTTAGGTCCTAAGAAAATGTGGACTATGAACCCAACATGCTCATATTCACAAGGATTTATATCGGACATTAATATTAGCCAGTAGGCTTCACTTACTTCATTCAACGATTATATTTTGAGTTGTGCTACATGTCATTCTCTGTTCTTGCTAATGGAGATACTACAGTGAGCAAGGCCCAGTTCCTACCTCTGTAACTTTTAGTGGAGGAAACAGACCAAAAGAAGAAAACAAAACAAAACCTGATTGTCATCATTATTCTGAAGGAAATAAACAGAGTGATATGGTATGAGAGTGTCTGCCATAGGAGCACTATTTAGAAAGCATGGTTCAAAGAGAGAGACCTCTCTGACAAGGAGACGTGTTCAGTTAAGACAGGCCTGGAGTGCAAAGGTGCCGATAGAAGAACCAGTTTAGGATGTCTGAGGGACAGAAACAAAGCCAGCGTGTGGTGTGAGCCCAGTAAAACAGGGAGAAAGAGAAGAGAAAGGAGATTGGCCAGTAGGGAGGGCTCAGAAAAAGCCGTGGAGAGGTTGAGATTTTTACTCTCATTTCAGTGAAAAAGCATGGAAGGGATTTTAGCAGGGAAAGAATGTGATCCGATTTCTAGGTTCAAAGTCAAATTTCTAATTTCTGCGCTGACAATTAATAACTGCAGCTTTATCATCAAAGAGATGACAGTGCAGATAGCCAGACGCCTGCTGGGTGCCTGCACATCAGCCTAGCAACTCAAGAGGCTCTACAGTTTCAGTCTCTTGAAGTTTGAAAATTCTGCATCCCCAGGAACTGAGTCATTACAGGAGTTGATGCATGTCTCAGAACAGGCCAGGCAGGAATGCTCTTTTCTTTTCCCTCTGGGTCAGGAACCAGCAGGATCTTCCTCTCTGATTATATTCAAGAGTGTAAATAGCTCCTGCCACCACCCTAGATAGAGGGACTACCCACCAAGTTCTAGAGAAGAACTATTACCCCGACCTTGGTACCAGATTCTTGTTCTAGGTTTGCACAAAGAAAGCTAGACCAGGGCAGACGAGAACATTTCCTGTTTCAGACACCAGGCCTGGGAACAGACTGGTAATAAAACAGCACATAAGCAATAGAATGATCTCAACAGCTGTGCTTTGTATGGACTTTCTTCCCTCTGCTTTGGGTGGGTTTTTTTTTTTTTTTTTTTATAGTTCCTGACACCACAGCTCATTGGCACTTAAGTAAAAATATCTATGCTGAATTCTCACCTGCCCCCTCAACTTGACTTCTAATGATGTGGCAGGTGAAGGGACAGGAGGCCAATGATCTTTAATATGGAAGGGACTGAAGATATATTTTTGTGAGTAGAGATCCTCTCTTCAAGTTTGGCCACCTACACTTTCCAGAGCTACAAATAGAGTTGACATGATTTCCATGCTATAGTAAGGCCTTGAGGGTCTCAATAAAACATAATACTGATGAGGTTTTTGTTTGTTTGTTTGTTTTTTTCCACACTGCCTTCCTTACTCTCAGGCTACAAAAAGGGATAGTTGGTAGTGCTTGGGAAGTACTCCCCAGTAAACAGAAGCGTAAATCCCAGGTCTAATTAGTAATGCTATTCAGTTTTCAGATGAGCTGACATGTAGGGCTTTGGGTTGGTAAAGCCTGTGGATCAATGTCAGTTTAAAGGTGGTTTTTCTCTGTTCACACATGGAACACAACAGAAGAAAGGGTTCTTCCCAGGGAGCAGTGGGGAGATCTGTTTCTTCAAAGTGGGTGAAGTTGTAGACATTGACCATTTTCCACAATAAACATGAGCTGACCCATTACATTTTTTAAACACAGATTTATTGGGTAGGTTTGTATGAATGTATGCCTTTGGCCAAGTTCTCAAGGGTTGTCTTTCTTCATGGGGAAAAAAAAAGCCCTCTCAGCCAAGGCCAAGGAAACTATTTCAGCTAAGAAAGGAACTGCTATGGCCTGTGGGGTAAGCCATGAGGTAATTGTAGCCAGAGCCGGCAAATGCAGCCAGTGGAAAGACTTCGGCGAGAACCAGGCTGCGACAAGAGGCCCCTGATAGCCCTGCTCTCATCTCTACAGCTTCTGTGACAGAAAAATGGCCTTGAGATGACTTTCAAGTCCTAAATTTCTTTATGAAAGAAAGTATTAGGAAGGAATAAGAAAATTGCAGACAGGCCCTAAAAATTGAATCAAAGGGGAAATTCTTATGAGTTTATTTAGAAAGGACATATTTGAATTCTTTTGAAATGCTCTTTTATCTTACAATACAAAAGAGGGACTCAGGGAGGGAAGAGACCACGGCCAGGACGCTTGACCGGATCAAGTCTTCACAGACCAACCGCTGGAAATGGATTAAATTAAAAGATGGGATTGAATTAGGCCACCTTAACACTTTGATCAGGGAGCCCGTTTACCAAGTGTGACATTGCTGAATATTTGGCTGTGACAACTGAAGGAAGAAAGGGAGAATTGATTGCCTTAGTAGCTGCCGCAGACACACATGTAGACGAAGCAGGTAAGTGGGAGGTAGGGTCATGGTGCTCCAGGTTTTGCATCTGCTCTCCTCGGGCTCCTGTCTCTGCCTTTCTCTGTCCTGTTCTGCACCCCCGGGACAGCCAGCTCCTGGTTGGGTTTGAGACCAGAGGGTGAGAGGAGCCTGCAGGCGTGGTGGCCTCTCTGCTCCCCGCTGCGTCACTCCCCACTGCTGACAGGCAGCATCCTGTCAGGTCGCTGGCTCCAGGCCTGTTCTCGGTGGGCTCTGGGAGCAAATTCCCCTTCCCCTTGCCCTTCAGCCCTGGGAGTGATAATGGCTCTCTGCTCTGGCTAATCCCTGGATGCTTGCCATCCACGGTTTGCTCCCTCCCCCGCCCCCACCTCTCCCAGGAGCCCCTTCATTATATTCTCTTCACTTAAACCACTTGAGTGGAACTGTATTTCCTGCCAGGACACAGACCCATAAGGTCCTGAATACATTTTCTCAAAAAAGACTACAGCTCTATTCTAAGGCAAAGGGTCAGGGGACACCATCGGTCCCTCATTCAGGTTCAATGCCTTAATGTGGAAAATGATGTGACATTACTACAGAACCTAGACCGCAGTTTATTGTTTTCATCAGGCATTTTCAGCACGAGGCCCAGGCGTTTTAATATAGACATTGCAGGTCTGGGCCAGGGGTCCCCAGAAATCCACTGTAAGATTTACATTATGGGGGAGCCCAGCCAGAAGATGTGGGCAGGCAGAGGTATTAAGAGAGCTTATGATTCAGAAAGAGCCCCAATTTATAAAGGAATAGAAACCCGTTGCATTTATTTTTCTTTGCTATGTAGCTAGTCAAGAGAAGAGAAAGATGAAAGAGAGGTAGGAGAGGACAGAAAAGCGAGGGGGGGGTGGGGGGAGCGGGGGGCGATCAGTGGAAGGAAGGGAGGGAAGAAGAAAAGAGAGACTTATTAATTTTTAAATTTCAGCCAGGGCTAAATAAGGTTTCTTTTTAAGAAAACGGAACAATTTTACTTGCAGAATTAATGCCAAGGTTTTTGCTTTGAAAAAGGGGCCAGCCTACAAGATACTTAATTTACAACCTGGAGCTCAGAGGCCCTTTCCAGACACCCTGTCTAAGATCTCCCCCTTCTCCCATACCCCATAGCCCATGACCTGGCCCTCAGCGGTACCTGACATCCCATATAGAACTTCTGTGTCGGTCTGCTGTCGCCCTTCCCCTCTGGCCCGTGAGCTCCACGAGGCCGGGCGTGCTGGACGTCGGTGCCACGTAGAGAGTGTGCATCAAGGCCAGCATGTCCGGAGACCAGGGTGGCCATTCCTCCTGGAAGGAAGACAGATGAATGGCGGGGATGGAATGACTGTGATTACATTTTGTCTCAGCAAGTCTGAATCGAGGACACTTACTTAATCAAAGGTGAGCCTCTCCCAAAATTGCTTTTTGTGCAAACCCGATTCAGGGCTTGATTCACGTGTTGTTAGTGGCAGAGGATGAAGTGTCTCTCTTCCCTTCCTTGGTGCTGTCTCTTCCTATGAAAATAAGAAAGAAAAACCTCCAGATGGAGAGCCTCACATTGTCGGCAGAGTTAGAAAAACTCCCCTGGAATTTGTGTCAGTGATGCAGTTTGGTGCAGACTGACAAGGGAGTAATCTCCCATCTTATCGCTTTAATTTCAGGCTTCAGAGATGCCCAGCTCTGCTGTTCAAAGGGTTTTATTAAAAATTTGTGAGGAGGGAGAAGAGGTCTCCGTGGGCCTGTCTGATTTCGTTATCTCTGACAGAGCCTGCAGATGGAGCAGAGCCACGGAAAGCTGAAGATGGCCTGATGGCACCGACATCCACAGGGCTGAGGTACAGCCTCCCGGTACTGACCACGGATGTTCTAGTCTGTTGGGATCGCTCACATCACCGTGATGCTCAGTATTACCCTAGTGTATACGTCTCTGTCATTAAACCACCGGCGTTCTAGTCAGAAGACAAACACCCACGGCTCCCCAACCTTTAACTTGCCCCCTTCACACACCTTCTGCTCTTGGTCCTCCGGGGAGCAAAACCCCATTCTCTGGTAATTTTCTTGATAAGTCCAGATCGAGCTACGGACTGTCAGCCGTTCCTCGACGGCTCTGATGCGTCGTGTGAATCCGATAGTCTATAAAGAGGAGGTACTGTCGTTCGGATCATCATCCAGATGACGTTAGACCCCTCTAAGACCCCAACAGCCTGAAAAGGCAGAGATCGGCCTGATGGCACCGACTAAAACAGAAAAGGAAAGACTGGTTTGTGTGTTCCCTAAGAAGGAGCGCGGACTCACGTGAACACCGTCACACACCAAACAAGCTGCCTTCTCCATATGTATTTTTCTGGTTGCCTAGAGAGGTCTCGAGCCGGGAGAGCGGCCCTGCTGAGAGTCGCCCAGCGGGGTTCTGCGAAGGTTTGGGATGAAGAAAAACGTGGGACCCAGGAAGTAGAGAGCGCTGACCGGGCGTCTCACCGGCTCACTCACCAGCCCCATCACAGCCTCACTCAAACTGGGGTAAATGTGGGGGTCAACTGAAAGCCTTTGAAAAATACAGATACCTGGGCACAGCCCCCAGAATCATTATAGAAACAAATTGGAACCTCTGCCATCACCTAAAAGGGCCAGCGGAAGGTGTACGTTTATAAAAAGTTGGGGAAAACCTTCAAAGTGCAGAAAATGCAAAGCTAATGCTGAAGATGAGTCTCTTGGGTTCCCCTGGTCACACTGTCACTCTCGGAGGGGGTTCCGAGTCAAAGAGGTAGGACCAGGGTGGCACAGGAGAGGTAGGCGCTCCCCACTGCTCAGGCCCTAGGGCCCTCATTTGCTCAAGGGCAGACTGGGGCTTGATTCCACAGCTGCCTTGGGAACTTAGGAAACTCCTGGTCAGCAAGCTGTCTGGAGAAACCACCTCACTTACCTAAGGCCCCAGGCATCTGTCTTTGATTCTTTGGTAAGTCCATACCCAAAAGCAAAGATAAAAAGATTCCTCCCTCCCCCTCCTAAATCCCTTCCATCTTGTCTATGAACTTTGTCCCTACTTAACTTCTTGCTCCTCCTCATGGGAGAAAAGAGGGTGGCTCTTCTTCCTTATATGTTAGGGTGTGTATTAGACTTGGCAGTGGTCATGATTTTTACTCAAAGCTCACTGCCTCATTCAGTGGAGTTGTGCAGTGCACTACCTGTACAGCTGTCGATGATGACCCTGAGGAAGCCATGACTAGACAAGCATGCCATAGACACGAAAGTGCAAATGACCGAACACACACACACACACACACACACACGGTCAGTAAGCCACCAGCATGGCAAAGAAAGGAAAATAGCAGCAACACCAAAACCAAGAGAATGACCCGTTTTAACCTAGACAGTGATCACACGGTTCCATGTAAACTGTGATTTTAGTAGCTGCTTCTTTGGCCCTAGAAATTATGCTTTCCTTTGAAGAGCTGATGTAGCACTCCAAATGATACATTCAGTACTGGAATTCAGTGTTCTGTTTCTCTGCAGGATGGTAATAGAGACTGGATACATGTCCTAGTGTCTAATTCTCCAGTTACATAATTAGTAACTGTACATCTTGGGAAAAAAAGTCCTGCTACAAGATAGGATCTGGCAGGAGGCAAAGCTGAAGTTGTGCAGGGTAACATTTTTTTTAGTACTAAGGCTTCTTTAGCCCCAAGTCATTATTAATTGTTTTTTTCTTCTTCTGTTACATTACCATTGTTATTATTACTAGGTGACCATTGTTAAAAGACTGTTGCTTCAGAAACTTGAGAATGAGAGAGTGGGAGGGAGAAGGGACGTGACACTGCCATCATCTCCAAACCACAGCCCTCTGCCTCTCCTGAGAAGCTTCCAGAGGCTCGTGTCCTATCTCCAGTTTTCATGAGAGCCCCCTGCTTGTCACAATTCACTCTCTGGTGAATCACCCGGCACAGGGTAGGGCAGACCAAGGGAGGGAAGAAAGTGAATTCAGGTAGCTAGAAGGCGCTAAATCTATGGGATACATCGACCCATTTCCTTTTCTTTTCCTTTTGGTTCTTCAGTTGTATAATTATTATTTCTTATCCACAGGCTCAATAGATCTTTTTCCAGAACATGTAAGCTTACGGTTCACCTAATGGGCCATCCTTTAAGATCTCTAATCATCCTCAAAGTTTGGCTTCAGCTCACTGACCACTTGAGGAGACCAGTAGCGAGGTCTGCTCACCGGAGCTCCTGAGCAGGGACTGACTTGAGCCACAAGTGGAATGCGGGGGGGGGGGACTTTTTTAGATGTTAATCTCCCTTAAACAAAGAGAAGTTCCTCCTTTGGAGAAATGCATCTCTGCAGTGCTAATGGTTGAGGTTGATCTGTTTGTTTTCTGAGGGCGCGTTTTATCTGCTCTCTGGAAAGTACCAGAGCTCTCCTCACAGTGGTGGTATCATCCCCCCTTTCATTCTCCCCTCACTCCAGACACATGTACTCTTGCTTTCAAGCCCGTTCCCCGCCGGGGATGTCCTTTTTCTTTAGCATGCTCAGAAGATGAGAATAGTATCATCTACTGACATGTCTCTTAAAGTTTGAGAAGCAGTGTTGGCAACTGCAACCACAACAAACAGTCCACATCCAGGGTACGCACTTCTGCCTCGAACACAGGAATTCAGGCCAATTCAAATATTTCCAAAACACCTCCCAGAGCCAAATGCTCAGCGCCTTGCACTGGAGGGGCAAACACTTCAGTCCTCCTCTTGAGGAGCTGTTTTTAAACAGCCCTCCCCATTAATGTTTTAGTTAGGTTTACCTAAGAAGATCAACACTTCGCAGATTTCTAGTTACTTCTAGGTCTAGTCTATGAGGTTTTTGGCTATGCATAGTTTTGTTTTGTTTTGTTTTTTAAGATTTTATTTATTTGTTTGACAGAGAGAGGTAGTGAGAGCAGGAACACAAGCAGGGGGAGTGGGAGAGGGAGAAGCAGGCTTCCCGCGGAGCAGGGAGCCCGATGGGGGACTCGATCCCAGGACCCCAGGATCATGACCTGAGCCGAAGGCAGCCACTTAACCGCTAAGCCCCCAGGCGCCCCATTGGCCATGCATAGTTAAAGGTTAACACTCGATGCCATACATCATTGGGTGTAGTCGGTACTAATGGTAATGAATATTTAATAGAACCAAACAATGCACAAGTAGCTTTTTTGACCATGGTATCTGATGTTACATGAAGAGTGGATAAATGTAAAATTACATGATTTTCAAGAGATTAGAATGATCCATCAATGCTGAAGAAAAAGTTGATTAGAACTCTCCCTGGGTGCCACAGGGTGAGCTGCACTTTGCAGAAGAGATTTCCAAACATCTATACCATGATAACATACCTTCCAGATTTTCCAACACAGCTCCAGTTTCTATTAATGTGCTCTCTTGTTGCCATAAATATCCTCGTACTCGTCATACTGGGTACCACGTATTTTTGGTTTATAGTCGGCATAACCAAAGCTCACCGCAAACTTTGGTGCACATCCAGGCCTCTTAGGCATAAAAAGAGGTCGTGGGTCACTCTTAAATTTTGAGGCTGCATGTATAGTATATTTTTTTTAAAAGCTGAATCAGGGCTATAAAATTTGTGGTTTGACTTAAATACAGGTATTTAACAATTTAATACGTTTAGCTCCCCCCAGTACAATATAATATAATTGTACTATTCCTAAGAAATTAATATAATTCTGGGCACACACACACCCTACGTATGGCGTGGGTACCACTCTTGCCCTTGAACCCCCGTATCTCTGGCTAGAAGTTCATTTGGAGATAATGGCAAACACCTAAATGGAAGGTGCTTCATGATGTTGATCCTACAGGAGAGGGAAGAACGGTGTTTCCTCTATTCTTCTAAGTGTTGACTGGGACCCATATAACAAAAACAGATTCCTAAGAGGAAAAAATGAACAGGAGTGTATTAACAAGTATATCTCATCTGTCCACGGGAGAAACCTAAGAAATTGAGTCTCTTAAGGCAGTGGCTTAGAATTTAGGTATAATACAATCTTCAGCTCGACCAAAGAAAGGACTGTGTTGGGGAGGTGAAATGTGGAGAGGTGACCAGGTACATGAACAGGGAACGCATGGGTAAGGGTCATGGTGCAGGTGTAAGCTGGTGACTTTGCCACTGGATAAGTCTTTGGTGATTTAGAGTCATCCTTCTCTTCCCAGTACAGAAGAGGAGACATTTCCTTTATAAATATACATTTTCCTTAAGAAAGGGCAACTTTTATTCTGTTTTCGGAGCTTTTCTTATGTCTGCTGTTTCTTAAAATAAACAGCTCAAAATAATCCGTATGCCAAGAGGCATGTTTGGGGGGAGCTTCTTCTGGTGCCGTACAATACTAAATGCGCTTGTGGCCTTCCAGGGACGGGCCATAGGGTGAATGCTAATAAAGCAGCCCTGAAAATTAGCCCAGGGCCCAAGTAAGCGGTTCCTGGGCCACAGCGAAGAAAGTGAGTCCACACAGTTGCGGGTGGGAGCATTGCACAGGCTCGCTCCTCCTCCCGCCTGGCTTTGGCGCTCACAGTGTGGGAAGAGAACCCTGGGGCCTGGAAACAATTTCACAGGCCGATACATTTTTGAAACTAACTGCAGGGTTGCTGGAGCCTCCAACTTTGGGCTCTGTTTCCCACAGTAGCCTTCAGGGGAGCGGTATGGAAAGCTCAAACAGGATCAGCTTTCCAAAGCCGTCTAGCTTCCCACCTGCTGCCCCGTGGTAAACCAGGAACCGCTTCCAGACCCCACTGGAGGCACACTTGTTAAGGGCAAAGTGAAATCTTCCCATGGAACAATTACTCACCAAGCCCAGCTCTGAACAAGACACCAGAGGTGAGTTTTAGGGAAGTTTTAAAACACAGGAATGGGGAATTTTTACATATTTGCATACCTGTACTTGAAATTTCTGTCCTCAGGCCCTGTTCCTGAGGCATCAGCACTAAAGTTGTGATCAAAGGCTCCCTACTAAATTAAAGAAAGGAAATGTACAGGGCAACAGCTGTAAAGAAGACAGAGGAAATCCCTGTAAGGTCCTTTCTCTTGCATCACCTCCTCCTTGGGAGCGGGGATGGTTCTGGTTTTCCTGAAACATCCTTCCTAGAGTTTGAATGCACCCCCCCGCCCCCCCCCCCCCCGACTCTGTCCTTACCAGCAGCTGTCCAGGGGCTGGGGCACTTCATGTGGTGAAGTGTTGGCTCAGCTGTACATAAGATCCTTAACCCTACATTTATTTTAGGGACTAAAGAGTGGAGGGGGTAGGAAGCAAGGATACTCAGACTTTAAATACTACCTCCGATCCATTGCACCAGGTAGCACTGAAAAGCCCATAGCAGTAAGGAGCAAATACAATTGGCAGGTGTTTAACAATTAAAACAGCTTTCGTGGCGCACTCATTACGGGCCAGCCATGGTGTTAAAAGCTTCTTACACGGGACAATATTTTATCTGCTCCACTACTGACAGGTTTATATTATTTGTCCCCTTTTTGCAAAAGAAGCAGCTGAGGCTTAGGACAGTGGATTCGTCCAAGGTCACATGGTGAGTGTTGGTGACTGCAGGATTCAGGAGCACCCTAACTCCAAACACGAAGATGACAGAGAGGGAACTATGTGCTTCTGAATTTTTCAGAGCTTTTACCACTCATTCCAGTCATTTGGGATTTAACAGAATCTAAAATGTTGCACCAATTTTCACGCCGGCTTTTATAATCCCACCAGGACTGCAAATTCCTTGAGGTCAATGACTGGATTTTCTACTTCTTTGTGTTCTTCAAAGTGCCTACCATAGCAATTTGCACAAAACAAGCAATTAAAAAATATGCACATTAATAAATCGAAAAGCCGAGAGTTAAATTAGTAATTATCAAGTGAGTTGAAAAAAAAAACAAAACGAGCCTACTAAAATAAAAAATGGATGAGGATTTGTCTTCCCCTTTTCCCAGGATGTGGGTCATTTTTAAAAGGCAAATTCCAAGTCTATCTTGAGTTCCAAAGGAGGGGAATATCAGAGTCAGGTTAATTAACTTTCTGAAATCACTACATTAGGAATGAAGAAGGCAGGGGAAGCCTCCGACAGCATCCCAGATGTGTCGGTGCACAAGGAATTCCAACAAAGCTCCAATGTAAATCAAGCTTGGCTCCCATAAACCTCAGATTCTCACGACTTCAGAGACGCCTCCTCTAATCCTCTCACTCTCTCCTGAGGGCTTAGAGAGCCTGCAGTGGTCCGAGGGCAGGAGTCACAGAAGCTCAGCCCTGGTGCACACAGGAGCCGAACACTCAGGATTCAGCAAGATAAGCAGTGAAATCCTTTAAGCCAAGACCCTGGGGGTAGACACGCCAGGGATCCAGGGACCGGAATGTTTCTAGATTCCGATCTGCAAGGAGAGAGACGCATTCTGACATCACAGCCCAACAGAAAGCCAAGTTAAGGGCCCACGCTGCTTTCCTCCCGAGAGGCCTGCATTGTCTACACCGTCCCCTTACGAGCAGTGTGCCCCCACGCGTGCGCGTGCGCGTGCACAAACACGCAGCTACCCTCACTGTACTGCGCCCCCCATTTTGTTTGCTTTATCCAGGTGCACAGCTGCGATGCTCCTAGACGTGCTGGACGCCAGGCCACCATCTCCCTTCCTGAGGGCAGCGGCTCACGAGGCAGGAAAAAGTGAGGAAAGTAACACCAATATGTTAAAGTGACTAAAATCCCCCTCTCCCTCTGGTCCTCTCTGATAAAGCCGCATAGCTGTCACCTGGATTTTGTTCCAGTAGGAGGTACCCTCCTTAAAGACATCTTTCTGGGGATGGGAGGGACTTGCTTTTCAACCTTGGTCTGGCGCCATTTTTGGCTGTCATCTGTGGCTAAAGGCAGAGCCCAGCCTTCGCAGGCCCGGTTCCCTCCCAAACGTGTGTCTGAGCCAGCAAGGGCTCAGCCAGCAGCACACATCTGAGCTCCTGGCCTAGGAGGGGAAGGGAGGGAAAGGGTGAGGGGAAGGGGGGAGGGGAGGGCCGCCCTCCCAAGTGCTCCCTTCCCGGAGCTCCCTGTTCCTCTCCTCCGGTGAGGCCAAAGCCTGCCACAGAGCTTCAGTTTCTCCCACTGTAATGGGATATGCTGCCATTAGGGGCCTGGCGCTGTGCCTGCTGTATTAAAAATGAAAATATTTGCTTCTAACTGCAGTCACCGTCTGTTTGTAACCTTTACTCCTACCCATATGCCAGCCTGAAACCGCCACTACAGCCCCTGGGTCTCTTGGACTTCCCCGACAGACTAACCTCCCACTTCCTCTTGCAATTTTTTGAATAACCAAGAGCTAGTCTCATGAGCTGTTTGTCACTCCAAGCATAGTCCGCTTTTTTAAAGGGCTGCACGTCGTGTGTCACTTCCAGGCCCCCACAGTGAGGACGGTGAAAGAGAAAGTAAGGATCAGAAATTAAAATATGAAAATTGTGCAAACCCACAGAGTTCATTATACCTTTCAGAAAGCAACCGGGTAGATTGAAAAAGAAATTTTTCATGTTATCAAAGAAAACAAATGAAAAAATACAACAGGATTTTAAAAATATTTTTAGATAATGATAGCATGCCAGAAGAGGAAGAATCCTACTTAAAAAGGGGTAAAACCCATGGGAATTTTAAAACATCTGAGGATGTGTAATATTTAACAATGCTACAGCTCTAAGGAGAAATGAGATACTAAGAAACATAGTAATTATATGGATCAGGATATTAATAAAACAGTTTAGCTTAAAAGCAGGTGTCAGGGCACCTGGGTGGCTCAGCCAGTCAAGCGTCTGCCTTTAGCACAGATCATAATCCCAGGGTCCTGGGATGGAGTCCCCAGGAGCATCGGGCTCCCTGCTCAGCAGGGAGTCTGCTTCTCCCTCTCCCTCTGCCCCTTCCAGCTTGTTCTCTCTCTCTCTCTTTTTCTCTCAAATAAATAAAATCTTAAAAAAAAAAAAGCAGGTATCAAACACTCAGTTCTGGAAAGTAGTCTTAGCAATCGGAACTCTATGAGACATTTTTTATCCAGTGCTGGCATAAGGTAGAAGCCCATGCTGGCCCAGTCAGTTAACCATACTTGTTATTCATCATTTCTTGGTTACCAAGAAAATTATCAAAATATGAGCGGTTTCTGGAAAACAAAGCTAGCTGGGATCTCAATATTCTATGTCACCGGGGAGGAGATCTAAATCTAGATTGGATGAGACAGTGATGGGAGAGAGAAGGAAGAGACTAATCCAGCCAATCCATCATGAGCAGCTGAACAGTCAGATGTACACTGTGGAGAGAATATGACGCATTCAGATGTGATCACGCATCCCAGTGCAGAGGGATCTGTGGTGGGGATTCAGGAATCAGATAACAATCAAATCTTGCAGGAAGTGGTACCACATTTCTATGCATATAGAGTTACAATAACATCTAGAAGTTGTAGGCATTCCTGCTAACAATAACACACCTGCCAGTCTCTGTGCTAGGAGTTTCACATGTTTTATTTCACTGAATCCTTAAAACAAGCCAGTAAGACAAGTACTACTTTTATCTCCTATTTTTAGAGGGAGAAATTGAAGTTCAGGAATGGTAACCCCACTGGTAATTGCCAGAGTAGGGATCTGAATCACAGCTCAGGGTGTTCCATCCTGTGGCGTCTGATTCTCCAATATTCACCTGACACCTTCCTCCCTGGATACTTCCACTAGAGTAGGAATGGCACTTATTGGTTAATTGATCATGGTAATTCACTGACCAGTGATGGTTTAGGACTTCAGACTTGGACCAGTCAGCCTCTAACATTTCCCATGAACAATTATTGATCCAAAAAAAGCATATGACTGAAATCGGTCTAAGCAAATGAATGAGAATGACTCGGATTCCAAAGAATGAGGAGAAATGCTCTTGCTCTCGCTCTCTCTTTCTCCCCCTTCCCTTTTCCCCCCTCTTCCAAAGAGAATAGAAAAGCATATGGCACCAACTGTTACATGAAGCCACCAAACTACCAAGTAGAGAATTCACCTTAGGATGAGGTCTTCTTTGTAGATGGCTGTATGGACAAATAGAAAGAATCTGGGTTGTTGATGACATAATTAAATGGCAGGGATCAACAAATATTGAGGCTTCCCTACCTCTGGATTTCATTTTATGAGCCAATAAATGTCCTTACTGTTTAAATAACTTTGAGTTGAGTAACCATTCTCTACAACTGAAAACATCCTAATACCTACCCCATGAGTCTTTCTCAGAGAAGAAAGGGAAGTGTCCACTCATGGATGATCTCACTCATGTGAAGGCATCCATAATGTGCTCACTCATGTGAAGGCACCATACATGAGAAGGGTAAAGTCCAACATGGTCAGGACCTCTTAGCTAGTAAGTGACAAGGCTGGAATATGTACCTAGGAGCGTCTGACACCAAAATGTGCTTTCCAATAAGCACAATGAAAATCTTGGTCAATAATGAAAGGTATGCAATCATATTCCAGTCCCATGCAGAAGTTAGGCAAGGACGTGCCGAGGATAAAGCCTAACAAGAAATTTGGTTTTCACTGCAGAATGCCAGTCAGCAAGGAACTTGTGTGCTGGCGTGGGGAGCCCCTTGTATGGCTGGGCCAGTGTGGTAGGAGAAGGGAGGGGCTGTAATGAATGTAAAGAGGTTAACCCTGACACATTGAATGTTGGGTGGAAGACCAAAGCATCACTTTTAGACTCTACCAGATGGTGTGTGTGAGGCTACTGATATCCCTTCCTGCCCTAGTCAGGACTGGCTCAACCCCCAATGGAGAGCATGGCACCTCAAGTGGAAATACTTAGAAGAGACAGAAGCTGTTAAAAAAAAAAAAAAAAGACAGAAAAAGGGAAGGGGAGGGAATCCATAGATATTAGGAACATGGTCATTATGTAAGTGACAAAGTGACTCCCTGCCAGATTGTTGGTTTATCTGGATGTATCTGCTCTCTCTGGTCAATGCTGTACTATATGCAAAGTTTCTAATATCTGTTTGTAGTGTATTTTCATGTATAACATATTATTTTCCTAAAACTGGTAACTGTTCTGTCCTAAGTGCTTGCTCAGAAGTTTGCATCTGAAAACTCAAAGTACAGGGGTACCTGGCTACCTTTCCCAATCTCTACCTGTTCCAGAGCTGGCATATATGTCTTCTGACCTTGAATACTACACTGTTTTAGGGAGTGCCATTTACAGGGCTCCTCTCAAATGGTACAGTGCACAGCCTGAACAACCATACCCCAGTGTCCTGCCTGGTTCTCTAACTCATTGCCGCTATTTGTCTAAGACTTTTTCTTAATTGTGTCTGTGCCTGTTTTCACTATTATATATGAGATAGATCAGCGGATTTTGCCATCATTGCCCAGGTAGCCAGCATAAGGCAAAATGTTCTGGTCTTGATTTCAAACAAGATGTGGGCTGGAATTTTGGGTCTGCTACTTACTAGCTAGTTGGCCGTGGCCAAGTCAACCAGCTGAACCACTGTTTCACCGTCTATAAAATGAAATGGATAGTATCGGCCTCATGGTATTAATGGAGGGATATGTATTAAACAGGATAAAACATGTCAATGTTTATTTTTGTTGTTATAATGATTCTTATTATTAATACTATCAAAGTCCTTAGCATGGTGTCTACAACAGAGCAGATCCTCAATAAATATTAATTTTCTTCTCAAATTTCTATATCAACCTGTCTCCCATCTCTCTGCAGGGGATGAACCCAGTCCAGAAGATGCCTAAATTCTAAGTGAAGAGTACTCTCTCCTGAATATTTTCCAAACTGGGTGGGAAGCATTTTGCAAAGTATGTCACTTGAGTAGTTCTGGGTTGAGGGAAGAGGGAAAGAAATTCTATGGTGAAACCTCTGAAAAGCACTGTGTTCTTTACCTGCTCTTGAAGATTCCGGTTGTTTGTTGGCATATTAAAGGCTTTGAAAAATCTCATCCCAAAGAACTTATTTAACTGTTTTACCAGGTATTTCTCAAATCAAATAGACTATGGATTCTTTTTTACATTAGACAAATTAACATCTCACTTTTGTGCTCTATAGAACATGCATTGGGAAATTTTGGTTTAGGGACAGAAGCTAGGAAAACTGGGGAGCACCAAGAAGAAGGTTGGTGTGACCAAAACAATGACACAAACCAGAAGGGATACTGGGGCAAAATTCTTCTGCAAACTTCTAGAAGGGTCCAGAGTTGTGACATGATAGGTGTATATTATTCCCTCTGGGCAGAGAGGGAGAAATATATGGAGGCAGAAGAATGAAAGGCAGCAAAAAGGAAGAGGAAAGCCACTTATCGCTAGTTCGAGCATTTACTGAACAGCTACTAGGAGAAAAATGAGAACGTCATGTGACGCAAATATGAATAATGTTGTCCCTTGTTAAAGAAATAACGGAAAACAGAGGAAACAGAAAAAGTAAGAAAAGAAATAAAATAGATTAGAAAGGGAAAGAAGACATGTTTGAGAAAAACTTTGTCAAGATTTCCAGGCGGCAGATTCCAGTCTTTCCTGCTTCACACAAGCTGCCTAAGTAACCTATCTTTAATTAAGTACATGGCAATGCCCAGCAGAATAATTATATCTTTTTTTAAGTGAATTCTGCCAAAAGATTAACATTTTGTTTAGGGGAGAAAATGAACAATGAATACATGTATTAGAAAAATTCACTCTTTAAAGTGGGCAGCAAATTAGCTAAGGGCAATAATGAAATGCAACGGTGTCAATGAATATTTATGGAGCATCTCTGCAGCAAATATGAAGGACTAGGCTCTGAAACAGCAGAAGAATAAACCTAAAACTAGAGAGGAGGCAGTTTTTCAAGTGTGCCTTTAGAATATGCATCCCGTTCTGTCATTTCATTTGCAAAAAAATTGTCAACAAATTGTCTTCAGTGAAGGAGGATGGGAAAACAAAAGGGGAAAATTAAAAGCTTCATTCAGAGGCAAGCTCGGCAGCTGGGAGGCAAGTTTCAGAAACTCTGAAATATTAATGTCGTTCTTGGAATATTGGAGCTCATTACTGCCTCCTGCCTGTCCTGCCTCCTCCCCACCAATCTGTCCTGCCATATTGTCTCCAGCCCGCCGGCCTCCCTCAGCCCTTAGAAATCGAAGGTCCCAGACATAGAGATTCACCTCCTAAATGTTCTCCTCCCTTATGCTGGGTTTTGTCTTGGGTTAGCCCCTCCTTTTTGCATGTGTGCACTCATTCACTCCTTTACTCATTCTTTACCAAATATTGATCGAGTTCCTACTCCAGACCCGCTGTGCAACAAGGACTGTGTAGGTGTGGGTCACTCAAAGGATCTGCTCCCCCTTCAAACTTTGTTGAAATGAGAGTTCTCTTCTCTTCCCAGTAATCACAGACTTTGCAGGTTTTTATTTTGCATCTTGAGAAGACTTCTCTGATGTTTTCTCCGGAAAAATGCAGACACACTGGTGAACCGTGTTTAACCCTATAGCTGATTTCACTTACTCTCATGTTTCATATTCTGTCACTTTTTTGACAGGAGTAATGTGTTTCCGACCTGGATTGTGGGACTGTTATAACAGGGAGTGGCAATGGGTGCCCCTACCCGTTCTGTCTTTCTCAGTCCAGCATGAGAGCTGGTGCACAAAGAGCTGGATGCATAGATCAGAGCAGTGTGCTGTACACAGGGTGGCAAACTGTTTGTGTAAAGACCAGATCGTAAATATTCTTGGCTTTGCAGGCCTCTGTCGCGAGTGGTCACATGCCCCGCAGTAGGACAAAAGCAGCCATAGGCGATTCAGAAAACACATGAGCATGACTGAGTCACAGGAAAACTGTATTCATGGACACCGAGATTTGAATTTCGTATAAGTTTCCCACGCCATAAAATATTATTCTTTGATTCTTTATCCAGCCACTTAAAAATGTAAGAACCATTGTGAGCTCACAGGCTGTAGCAAAACAGATGGGGGCTGGATTTTGCCTGCAGTCATTTGTTCACTCCTATTGTAGCAGACAGAGAATCATCTCAGTGTAGGATCAGTCTATGAACATTGTCCATGTCCCTTACCAGCGGGGGACCGTAACTACTAATTTAGTATCTTTCGGCCTCTATTTTCTTATCTGAAAGTGGGAGTAATAATTTTGCTCTTGCATGGTGAGGTAAGGATTAAGTGAGAAGGAATACAAATAAAGTACCTTTTTTTTTTCATTAAAGAGAGAGCACGCGTTCTCGTAGGCGCAAGAGCTGGGGGAGGGGCAAAGGGACAATCTTAAGCCGACTCCACGCTCAGTTGGTCAGGGGGCTTGATCTCATGACCCTGAGATCATGACCTGAGCCAAAATCAAGTCAGGTGCTTAACCAACTGAGCCACCGAGGTGCCCCTCTCTTCCTCTAAGCTTAACTCTGCTTTGCTCCAACATTTTCCATTTCTATTAATAACATCGCCAAGCTCCAAACATCTAGATCAGATCTGATTCCTCTCACTTTTTTTTTAAGAGTTATTTATTTATTTCAGTGAGAGAGAGAGCAAACAGAGTAGAGGAGCAGATGGAGAGGGAGAGAGAAACCCAAGCAGACTCCTCACTGAGTGCAGAGCCCGATGCCTGCAGGGTTCAATCCCATGACGCCCGAGATCAGACCAGAGCCAAGAGTTGGACACTCAGCCACCGACTGTGCCATCCAGGTGCCCCAATTCCTCTCACTTTTTTTTACTCGTAAATCTTGTTGGTTTACCTTTCATATTTTCCTAAGGTCCATATTGCTGACACGCTTTTCTAGGCTCTCGACAGCCCACTGCCCGTGCCAGCGCCCCATCCAGCTCTCAATATCCCAGGCCCCCCTCCAATCCAGCCGCCCACAGTTTATCCACAGAGGACTGCCCCAGGCAGAACTGAAACATCGTGACTACAGAACAAATCCTCCTTGATAAGGGCTGAGTGACCTTCCAGCATCTGTCCTGATAGCCTGTCTTGATGTGATTTCCTACAAAGCTAACCACGTCATCTGTGCCTCTGTTCTTGGTGTCCACTTTTCCCTCCTCCTGGGATGCCGAATTCGTCAAGGCTTTCTTATCAATGTTTCCTTCTCCAGGAAGCCTTCAACTTAAAGTCATCTTTACTTCTTGTGAATGTCCAATAGCATTTCTCTGTACTTCTTTCTTGTCAGTCATCACTCTCTTTGTGTTATTCATATACGTGTTTATTTTACTAGACCAGTGATCCTCAAACAGAGGTGACTCTGCCCCCCAGATGACACGTGCTGGGAGGCAGTGCCAGGAAATGGTTTTGACCGTCACAGTTGGGGGATGGGGAAGGACACAGCCGGCATGCCCTGGGTAGAGGCCAGAGACGCTGCGAAGCGTCGCACATCACACAGAACAAGCCCCGCCCCCCGACCCCCGACAAAGAAATGCCAATAGTGTGAGGTTGGGAAACCCTGAGCTAGTTCTGAGTTCTTGTAGAAAGGGTTTCATCACCCATTCCTTTGTGTTTCCTACAGTTCCTAACTCAGTCTGGCATATGGTCATTGCTAAATAAATATTTGTTGACTTAACGAAACAGTAAGAGTTTTGGAGAAAATACGTGGTCCTAAGGGATGACACACAACATTGCTTTACGGTAGTGTCCGGGTATATGTGGACAGTATGTGTGCTTCTCTGTACCAGAGGTCCTCCCTCACCTCCCTTGGTGCGGGGCGCAAGTGACAGCCCCAGGGGGTCTCCTGGGTGGCGGCGTCAGTCCGGTGATTCACGTTTTAGAAGAGTCCTTCAAAATGTTAATTCTTCTATAAAACATGTAAAATGATCCTTCGTTTTAATATTGGAACATGCTAGGCGTGTATCTTGATTCTGAATTCGTTGGATGACTTTAAGCATACCAAGGTGATCACACCCCGAAAAACTGGCCTCCCTCCTTCAGTCCCGCCTGCAGCTCAGCCATCCCTGCAAGACCCAGACTTTACGTTTCTGAGGCTGCCATTAATTTAAATAACCTCATATTTTTTAAAAATTCCCTGCTCAGTTTTCTCCTAGCTTACGCCCACTAGAGTTTAAGCCTCATTCTTTTCAGTCGGCTCTCAGAAATAGAGAGCCACTGGACATAATACGACACCATCACTGTAACAGTAACAGCTGAATCCTTTTGATTGATAAAGGACTTGTTCCAGGCTTTCCCACTGACTGAATTAACAATGTAACCTCCCTGGCGGTCGTCAGGGGTGGGTCTCCAGTCTCTCATTTTCCTTCTCTTTCCTGTTCATCCCTGCTTCCTCCAAGGTAGGCACAGGAAAAACAAAAGGAATACATTCATCAGTTATTTTAGTAAATCCTGATTTTAAGTGATGGTTAAGTTTAGGTTTGTAGATAATCTAGGGAATATCTATGTTCATACCCATTAACATAAAAAACTGCAACTTTTTGGTAATTGGGCTTAAATCCAATTTTATTCTGGATATGTCTGAATTTGTTAACTAATTCTCAAATGTCACTTCTCTTTTATCAAATCATTTCCCGAGTATCTCTTATGTTTCACAGGAAGCACAAATTTTAAAATAGTTGTTTCTAGTCTAGGATATCATACTTAAAAGTTAAATTTATAATAATCCTATGATGGAGATACTTATGAAAAGTTTTTTATGCAGGAAGGATTGACTGTATACAAATTTCACACCCATCCCTTCATAAATACTGTGAAGACTGAAGTGTTTTTGAGGCTTGCCTGTAAGACTACAAACAATAAGCAAGGATTTGCTCCTGAAACAGCCCATAGTTTATTCAGCATCTTCCACCGAGGGTGACTTCAGTCCCTAACTACAAAAACATACCAGCTTTTCAGTAAGACTTCTATTCCCAGGTGACACGTGGCCTGTGACCAAGGGTCATGAGGTGGGATGATGTTGCTGAGCATCATGGCAACACCGGAGCCCGTAGGAAGAGTGAATGACTTGGGGAGAGGAAAGTTGATCTTCCACCTCACTCTCCCGGTCTGCAAAATATGCTTCCAATAATCTGATTTTCGCTTGCTTCTCTTAAAGATATATTATTATTGACACCGAATAAGGTTTTTTACTTTTGTATTTCAGAGTGTCCAGTGAAGGTCGTCCATGTTATATGTGCAAGGCGCCATTTCATCAATGTTACAGAATACTTTATAGCACCTCACATGCCCTGTCTTATTTAATCCCCTCAACAACACCATGGGATAGGTACTGCAATTACTCGCATTTTCCAGATGCAGAAACAGAGGTTGAGAAGGGTTAAGAGATTTGCCCAAGTTCACATACCTGTCATGCCAGGGCCAGAGGTGTATTTGAGCCCAGCAATGTCCACTTCAGAGCCTATGTTCCTTACAGCCATCAGGGTCCCCTCAGTCTCACCACCAGGGTAATAACTGTGTGTGTCATTAGATTCTCCAGGTTCCTAAATACCTGAAGGTGCTCTTTTTTTTTATATTATTTTAAGATTTTATTTATTTATTTGAGAGAGAGAGCATGAGAAAGAGAGAGAGCATGAGCAGTGTGGAAGGATAGAGGGAGAAGCAGACTCCCCGCTGAGCAGGGAGCCCTATGCGGGGCTCAATCCTGGGACCCTGGGATCGTGACCTGAGCCGAAGGCAGACGGGCTTAACCGACTGAGCCACCCAGGCACCGCTGGAGGTGTTCTTTTAACTTAAGACTTCATAAGAAGACAGAAGAAATAACTAGTGAGACCAACTGAACATATATTTTGAGATGAATTGTACACATATTTGGACAGTTTATATATATAACACATATGTATTTATGTGTATAGGACATGCATTATCACATTATAAGCCCGGGACTTGGGTTCACATATTAATGCTGTCATCTGATGCTTGTCCTTAATAAGTTACTTAACATTTCTAACCATTCTCATTTTCTTCAACTGTGATGGAGCTAATAACAAGAATATTCCATAGGGTTGATACTGTGACAATTAAAATGAGATCATCCTCTAAAGCCAGAGAAAATAAAGTATACTTGTAACAGCTGACACCAGAGTTCTATTAAGAGAGAGAACCACCTAGAAAAAGAATATCTCAGTGTGGTTTTGATTTGAATTTCCCTGATGGCTAATGCTGATGAACATGTTTTCATGTGTCTGTTAGCCATTTGTATGTCTTCTTTGGAGAAGTGTCTGTTCATATCTTCTGCCCATTTTTTGACTTACTTGTTTTTTGGGTGTTGATCTTTATAGATCTTGGATACCAGCTCTTTATTTGTAGTGTCATTTGCAAATATCTTCTCCTACTCTGTGGGTTACCTCTTTGTTTTGTTGACTGTTTCCTTTGCTGTGCAGAAGTTTTTATCTTGATGAAGTCCCAAAAGTTCATTTTTGCTTTTGTTTCACTAGCCTTTGGAGATGTGTCTTGAAAGAAGATGCTGTGGTCAATGTCAAAAAGGTTACTGCCTATGTTCTCCTCTAGGATTTTGATGGATTCCTGTCTCACATTGAGATCTTTCATCCATTTTGAGTTTATCTTTGTGTATGGTGTAAGAGAATGGTCGAGTTTCATTCTTCTGCATGTGGCTGTTCATTTTTCCCAGCACTATTTATTGAAGAGACTTTTTCCCATTGCGTATTCTTTCTTGCTTTGTCGAAGATTATTTGACCATAGAGTTGAGGGTCCATATCTGGGCTCTCTATTCTGTTCCATTGGTCTATGTGTCTGTTTTTGTGCCAGTACCATGCTGTCCTGGTGATTACTGCTTTGTAATATAGCTTGAAATCGGGCAACCTGATTCCCCCAGCTCTGTTTTTCTTTTTCAACATTTCCATGGCGATTCAGGGTCTTTTCTGATTCCATACAAATTTTAGGATTGTTTGTTCCAGCACTTTGAAAAATGTCATTGGAATTTTGATCAGGTTGGCATTGAAGGTATAGATTGCTCTGGGTAGCATAGACATTTTAACAATGTTTATTCTTCCACTCCATGAGAACAGAATGTTTTTCCATCTTTTTGTGTCTTCTTCAATTTCTTTCATGAGTGTTCTGTAGTTCCTAGAGTATAGATCCTTTACCTCTTTGATTAGGTTTATTCTGGTGCTCGTCAAAGAGTAACTAGTATCTGGATTATTCAGTTAACATTTACTGAGCACCTACTATGTACCAGGATATTTTAACAGCACTGGGGATAAGTGTTGAATAAGGGAGGTTTCCTGCTCTTGACCTTACTTTCTAGTTTGTCCTTCTTCCCTCCCTCCTTCTCTCCCTCCCTCCTTCTCTCCCTCCCTCTTTCTTTCTTTCTTTTTCTTTTTCTCTTTCTCTCTCCCTCTCTCTCTCTCTCTCTCTTTCTCCAGGTAATCTCTATGCCCAGCATAGGACTCGAACTCACGATCCCAAGACCCAGAGCCATGTACTCTACCGACTGAGCCAACCAGGCGCCACTTGCCCCTCCTTTCTAGGCAGGGCACAGAGCAAAAGCAGACAAGGGAGACAGACAATAAACAAGCAAAGAAAGAAATGAACAAGATTTTCTCAGATAGAGAAAGGATTGTGGAAAAATGGTTTTCAAAGGATATGTGTTATGAGTCCCTCAGGACAGAGGTGAGGGGAGGAATGAAAGCTAATTTAGTTCAGCAGATCAGGGAGGGCTTCATAAGGAGGGACTGTTCAACCAGGACCTGAGGAGCAGGAAGGAGTCAGCTGTGTGTAAATCCTGGGGCATTCACTCCAAGCAGAGGATGGCAAGAACAAGGCTACAAGCAGAAGAGCAAAGATAGGTGAGACTGACTATTATAGACCAGGGAGTAAGATGCTGCATTGGTTTCCTGGAGCTTTGCCACAACAAAATATCACAAACTGACTTAAAATAGCAGACTTATTTTTTCACAGGTCTTGGAGGCTAGAAGTCCAAACTCAAGGTGTTATCAGGGTTGATTTCTTCTGAGGGCTGTGAAGGGGAATCTGTCCCCTCTCCTGACTTCTGATGGTTTACTGACAGTCTTGGGCACTCCTTGGCTTGTAGATTTATCACCCAGTCCTCTACCCTCACATGGCACTGTCCCTGTGTCTCTTTACCTAATTCCCCTTGTTATGAGGACACCAGTCTTACTGGATTAGGACTTAACCTCATGACCTCATTTTAACTTGATTACCTCTGTAGAGACTCTATTTCCAAATAAGATCCCAGTCTGAGGTATGGCTGATTTAGGACTCCAGCAGATCTTTTGGGAGATACACAATTCAACCCATAACAGTAGGACACAGAAAGTTTAGATGTTATTTTTAAGCACCGATGTGAAATGCTTGGCCCATGGCAAACAATGAATGGTAGCAAATATCATTATTATGCAGAGAATTTCTTAAAAATGCAAAAAGTTAACAGAATAGGGCTATAAAAAATAGAATTTGATTATGTCACTGAACTGGCTGAAATCCCTCCAATGCCCCCTGTCTTCAAACTCTGAGAAATTGCAAGTCTTTACGAGATCCACAAATCTCATAGGATCTGAGTCCCCTGTGATCTACGACCTTGTCTCCCACTGGAGACCAGCCCCCGTCTGTTCCTCCCACTCTATTTACACTGGTCTCCTTGTTGTCCCCAAGTGCCCCAAGCATGCCCCCCCAACTCAGAGCCTCTTTGTGTTTATTGCTTCTGCGTGGAACGCTTGTCTGCCAGCTATGGTCCCTAATGTCATACCAGCTTCTCTTCTCGTACCTCTCAGAATAATGCCCTCATCAATTTCTGTCTTCTTCTTCACTGAACTTTTCCTCTTAGTTTTTATAACTATTTAGACTTATTACACACACGCGCATGCACACACACACACACACATACACACATCTGTCTTTGTCACCAGAATGTTAGCTCTGTTAGGAAAGGGAAATGTATTCTGTTAGGAATTCCTCTGTTAGGAAAGGGAAATGTATGTTCTAGTATGTTCATTACTAGAGTCACTGCCCCCAGAATAGCGCCTGACACCTAGTAGATGTTCAATATGTTTGCTGAATAAATAAATCAAGGGTGCTGATGAAACCAGGTGTCCCTATCCTCATTCAAGTATGATCTTCTCTCTCTTTTGGATTGTGTCTGCAATCCACAAATGTCCCACTATTTCTTTGTTTCACCAATGAACCAACCATCTTGGTCCCCTATAAACTGGTCTATGTTCATTGTTGAACACTCAGCGATACATATTTAAAGCACAGATTTTTATCTCGGGGACATGGAGTTAACAGCTATGTTTCCATCTCATTTTGTATTCTTCATCTACTTGCGGCTATATAAATCTGGGTTCTGCAGGATGGGAGGTGAGATGCCTTTATGATGAACCCCAGAATGCTTACAGATGTCCTCTTCTCTGTCCTGCAGTGGCGGTGGGGGGGGGCTTCCTAAGCTCCAAGAGAGCAATTAAGTCAAACAATTACTAAGAATCTGAAACATTTCCCTCTGAAGAATAGAAGTAAATTAGACAGAAACCAAATTAGAAACAGGAATATTTATTGCAGTACATAATGTGACTTCAGATGCACTGAACCACACAAGAAAATCAATCAAATTGCTTTAGAATCCTATCTTCTTGCATTGCTTTGTTTCATAAACCCAAAGAGTATAACATGAGTTGATCATGTACCTTATGAAACTGATTTAAAAAGAAAAGACTTTTGACTATTTCCAAAATTTGCATCAGTCTTTAATAGAAGAAAGGCTGCCACTGCTAACGATATTCAAAAGAATGTGCTGTAAGTCCTTAAATTAATTCCAAAGAGACAGTCCAAAAATGTTTTAGAAAAGGCATCATCACTGAAATAAATGAATAGCTTCCCAATGTGATCACTCAATTAAGTGCACAAATTTTGCTGAGATAATTATAAATTCAGGCATACCTTATAATAAATTTATATATATTGGGGTGCCTGGGTGGCTCAGTTGGTCGAGCGGCTGAGTCTTGATTTCGGCTCAGGTCACCATCTTAGGGGCGTGAGATGGAGCCCTGCGTCCAGCTCCGCACTCAGTGGGGAGTCTTCTTCAGATTCTCTCTCCTTCTCACTCTGCCTCTGTCCCTCCCTGCCCCCCGCCCCCAAACCCTGCGCTTGCGAGGACTCTCTCTCTCTCTTTCTCTCTAAAATAAATGAATAAATAAAATCTTTTTAAAAAACAAATGTATACGTACTCAGTTTATATTAGGTTTTCCAGTATGCATCTTGGTTAATCAAAAAAGGTTTTGCTACAATTTTTATAAATTGTTTATGAGAGAACTATATATTCTCCAAGAAAAAAAAAGATTACCTAATTTGAAAATGCATGGTGCTGGTCACACATTTTAAACTATGCCCATAGTTATAAAAATCACTTTACTATTCTCTTATTCCATTAATTGCATTGAGGTTCCTACTTTAAAGAGAGGCCCTCCTTAAAAGGGTACTTACTCAAAAGACATTCCTAATTAAATGCCGTAAGTAATAAAACCATTATCAAAAAGGAGGGGGAACTGAGAAGAAAGGAAGGAGGAAGAAGAGGAAAGGGAAAAAATAAACAACATTTCTGGGTGACAAAGATTTCCAAATTCCAGCAAATACCCCAGTAATTTCAATTAATTAACATTTACTACAAAAATGTTAGTATTTATCGCGCCCTTAGAGGTTCATTCCCAGCCTCAATTGACAGTAAGTTAAGATGTGCCTGTCTTTTGAGCAGTTATTATATTTGTAGTTCAAAGTTAGTGGCCCATTTACCCAGACTGGCTGGTTCCTTCAAGCGAACGCTACTCTTCTCATGTGGCCTCATAGACAACTTCAAATAATTTACCAGCTAGTTCAGTCAGAAAAAGCAGACTGGTAATGTCCACAGACTCATTCACTGTAATCTGAGAAAAAGTCATGAGGGTATGTTATAACTAATAGCACCCTGGGAGATGATTGGAGAAGGGCTGGCTTAGAAAGTTTTCTGCAACATGGAATGTGCTCCTTCGTTACTTGGCTGAGGCGTGTTTGGTCTTCATTCCATGGGACAAAGATTTCTCATCATGCACTGAGGCATGTTTCAGGAAAAGATGGTAATTGTTAACACTGGGAGAGCTTCATGCTGAAGTCAAAGACATTTTGGTGGAGGCAAACAACACAGAGGTTTCTACTTATTATGGAATCAGGGAGCTCGGCTCTAGTTAAAGTAGAGAATGAGTCTCATTCCAGATCATCTCAGAAACATAAATTGCTCTAGAAACCTAGAGGTAGTTATGGAACACTAGTGTTGAAATGAAAGTGCCACTAGGGAAAACAGAAACAGAAAAGCTGAAACATATTCCCTCAGAGTTCCCCAGAGCTTTTCTTTATGCCCAAGGCATTTCTGGTGGAAACGGCCTTACGAGACGAAAGTGTTGTTTTGAAAATTAACCTTGTCTCTTTGGAACATTGAGAAAAATACTTCAGTATTTCAATTCTTCCACTCCTGCCTGCTTTTCAAGCAAATTTTATTTTTGAAATATTTTATCTCCAGATTAGCTAAATTATTTAATGTTGTTAATCTCAAAACTATTTAATGATTCAACATTTCAGGGATTTTGAAACTTCATAGCCAAATTTATTTATTAATCATTTTTTATACCACATGTATTTATTGAGCCCCTACTGGGCACTGGTGATACAACCATGAAAAGACCAACAAGCTCCTTATTCTTAGGAAGCTTACTTTGAAGTTGGGAGAGGTGGAGAGGTTTCCAAAAGGGAATAAATGAATAAACAAAAAATATATATAGCAAATGTTGTTATGTTTCCTGAGAATCAAAATAGGGCATTCTGATAGAGAGGGACAAGTGGCTATTCTAGATTGACTGGTTAAGGAAGTCCTCTCTGAAGAGGTAAGAGTAGAGCTGAGTATCGAGTGACAATAAGGAACCAGTGATGCAAAAATCAGGAAGGAAGAGCATTTGGGGCAGAGGGAAGAGCCAATGTAAAGTTCTTAAAGCAGAATGTGTGTGGTCTGTTCGAGGTACAGGAAGGCCAGACCAGGTAAATGGGTGGGAATGAGTTCAGAGTAGACATGGAATAATCCCAGTCCAGAAATTAGCAGCTATCACTATACCCTTGACTTAATTGGTAAACATCAAGGCGGTAAATTCTGATCTGAGTTCTGTCCCCTTCCAATATTAACTGCACTTCACTGTTAATGAACCTAAAATAGTATGCTAATTGAACTTTCATGTCCAAAAATCATCTTATACATCATCTGCCTACAAAAAAAAAAGTTGAAATTCTTTAGCTTGACATTTACAGACCTCCAAAAACTGACACTAATCAGTCCCTACAACTTCATGTCCCTCTACTCCTCTCATAAATACTCTCCTTTAGCCAGACCTGTACTCCAGCACTCCTTTTATTTTAACCTCAGTTTTTTTCTCCTGCTATTCCCTATCATCCAGCATGACCCACTCCCTCCTCTCAACAAAGTTCTATCAATTTCTATCAGTTAGAAGCCTTTTTGTAACTAGCAAAAGAAAACCCAGTACAAAGTGGCTTACATAAAAAGAGGAACTTTCTGGCTCAAGTAAATTAAATGTCGAAAGTAAAACAAACTTTAGGCAGACTTTTATCCAGAGGCCAATGTTGTTTACTTTGAGATTATCTTGACTATGCATGGCTCCACGTGCTGGTTTCCTTCTCAGGCTGGCTTCTTTCAGGATGGCAAAACTGGCTCCAGAAGTTCTAGGGCCTGCGCGGGGTTGAATAGTGTTTCCCCAAAAGTCACATATGTCCACCTGGAACATACGAATGTGGCCTTATTTGGAAATATAGTCTTTGCAGATATAATCAAGTTACAGTGAGGTCATACTGGGTTTCAGGTGGGCCCTAATCCAGTGACTGGTGTCCTTACAAGAAGGAAGAAATTGGACACAGAGAGAAGTGGAAGAAGGCTCTCTGTGAAGACATGAAGACAAGACGGCAGCAGAGATTGGATGGAAGGCAAAATGGTGGACAAGAGATTCCTGTCCCCCTCCCTGACCCCTCAAAAAAAAAAAAAATAGCACTTATTTCCTTTGTCATGAAAAGAGAGAAGTAAATCCTAGGAAAGGAACCACCTCTACTATTTGGTAACAATTTAGATGGTTTTGGCTGGAAGTTACAGAAAACCTGCCTCTAACTGGCTTAAACATTGAAGAAATGTATTCTCTCACATAATAAGAGATTTAGAGACGGATCAAGCTGTGGGCATAGTACAAATAGGGCTCCCGCTCCGGATCTCCCTTATTCTCCAGCCTTCGCCTTCCTCCATGTGCCAGCTTTGTCTTCATGCCAGGGTCTCTCATGATCTAAAAATGACTGCCAGAAGCAACCAGGGCAATCAACATCCTTTTTCTGTGCAGTGGGAGAGAATAAAAATCTTATTCCCAATGATGAAACAGAAGTCCTTCCTTTTAGGCTGATTGGACCCATTTAGCTCACATGCTTACCCCTAGACCAATATTAATTGCTACGGAAATGCCATCCACTGGTTGGCTTAAGCCTAATTCCCTGAAGAAACCCTGGCGGAGGGGAAGGAAGAGAGGGTGAGATTACTATAATGGTTTAGCATTAGACGAATCAGAATTCTCCCTTGGAGCTGAAGATGGAATTTGCTTCCCCTGATTTATATGCACTATGGCGGGGAGGGTTTCTGAAAAATATGAAATGGGTGAATGGACACTGGTTAGGCAACCAATGTTGCCCACCACAGCATCATTTCAAGAGCAAATTGGATCTTACTTCCTCCATGAAGCCTCCCCTCCCCTATTACTCTAACCAGAAGCAAACTCTCTCTCTGAATTCTTCAGCACTTGTGACTCACACTGACATTTCACACTTACCATAGAGTTTTAATATTTACATACATATTTCTAATCTCCTGAATTCTTAAAGTTAGAGTATGTGTACATTGCAACACACCTAGTATTTCACCTTGCCCAGAATATTTTATGCTCACAAAAATCTGTCACTTATTTGAGTGACTTCTAATGTAAACATGGAGAACCAGGCAGCCTTTAAACTTAGCAATAGAGATATGGATCCAGCTCACAAATTCAATCCTTCCTTCTTCCTAATAGAAATCTCCCCTTGCTCATTATCTCCCAGGAGTCTTTTATGCAGAAGTACTGATGATTCTCAGCCTTTGATTTCATCTGTACTGAATAAAACGTTTAGATTTTGAATTTAATTAAATAGAGAGAAGCACTGATAATGCATGACTAGGCTAATATTTTGAGTAAGAATCTAGATAAGATACAAACACTAAAGTGATAATATAAGTTTCATTATGGAAGCTGAGAAAGATAAAGGAAGGAAGATCTCTTCAGTTGTGCAAAGATGTTTTGGTCACTTTTTCCGTTTTAATAACAAAAATCACAATTGTGTTTATCCATTCAAACTGTAAGTTTTTCAGCACATTCTAGGTCTAATCTGGTAATCATTTGCAAGTTTCAAGAGTTCCCCTGCTCAACACTTTGTCATTAAATCTCTATTATCTTTGAAAACAAATTGTATCATGTTCAGTAACCACATTTTTTTTAAGAAGGATTTCTTTTCTAAAATCTCAGTGATCTAGCATGGATTTTGATTATTAATTCATTAAGAGGATTGTGACCACTTTGAAGATGTCTTGATGAAATCTGAAATGTTCTCTACAAGTGAATTCGAGTATTTCTGATGGTTATTATTGTTACTGTTAGTGAATAATGTAATGTCCTGGTCCCAGTACATAACCAGTAGTAATAAAAGTGGTCAATACTGCATTTCAAGGTGAATTCATCTTTCAAAGAATGAAAGTGAATAATTAAATCCTTTATTTAAAAATAGAAAGAGTTGAGAGTAAAATGTCTGTAGACAAAACACCTGATTTTCCCTCTCGGGGGAAATGGGAGCAAGCAAATTAGATATACACACTCCCGGCAACCTTCCTCTAGGTTACTAGGGATAACAAAGCCTGCCTGACCTGAATGCTAAAAATGCATTACCATTAATTTACCACCTTAAGTAAGCTTTGGTCTAATTTTTAAAAAGAACTAAGGAGAAGTTGAACTCTAATAGTGATTCAAATCTTCAGGAACATTTAACGTCTGCTGACCATTATTCAAGTCACTAGTCAGAGTAAGAAAGAACATTACTAGACAGTTCAACACCCACATTTTAGTTCTGTGCACTTCCAGGCCCATCCTTTCCCTCTTGCTTTCTAATTAGGTGTGTATTTAACTCTTCGACAGACCCATTTAAGAACTATTGATGGGCTGGAGATGGTGGGGAGGAGGCAGGCAGAGAGAGGGCATTTCAAAGATAATAGCATAAAAATGGTCTTGACGCGGCTTGATGGAAGGCATTTCTAAGGCATAATTTTTTTTAAGATTTATTTATTTTATAGAAAGAGAGCATGCATGTTGCATACAAGAATGGGGGGGTGCAGAGGGAGAGGCAGAGAATCTCAAGCAGACTCCCTGCTGAGTGGGGAGCCCAACCCCAGGGCTCAATCTCACCACCCTGAGATCATGACCTGAGCTGAAACCAAGAGTCGGACGCTTAATCGACTGAGCACCCAGGCGCCCCATAAAGTCTTTTTAAATTCCCAATTTCCCAAGGAGAAAGTTGATTTGGGACTGAGGATAAGGGCCCTGGCGGGTTACTTAGCTCACAGGCACTGGGAAGCTAGTGAATGGTGAACTGGGGAGGGGGGGGGGGATCAGCCTCTCAGTCCAGACACAGCTCCACTTCCGTATTGTGTGACCTTGAGAAGTTACCTAACTTTTCCTAGGCTTCAGTTTTCACATCTGCAAAATGACAGTGATAATAGTCCTGCCTTACTCTGCAAGGTGGTGGTGAAGTTTCAACCACCTACTCCACGTGAAGCAGCTAGCAAAAGGTCTGCGACACATGAGTGTGAGCGACTGTCACAATCAGGGAGAAGGCGGCCTGTTCGTGGCTCCCTCTCAGTGCTCTGGCCCACAGCTGCCAGCCCCCCCAGTGATTATCCACAGATGGAAGAGGCCGCTTCCCTCCTTTCTTGCCTCCTCATTTCCCTCATTCTGCTTCCAGAATAGTTTATGTCACAAGAGGTGAAAATAATAATGTCTCTATTTACATAACATTAACCTTATTTTCATCCTTCCCTCAGAAATGCTCCGCTATTATCAAATTAGTCCATTTTGAAGATGACATCCCCTAGAACTAATCAAACCAAACAGCTTCTGTTCCTCGATATTACCCTCGATTCTCATCCATTAGGGTAACAACTTGCACAACTTTTAAAGGAGGCTGGGCCCACTCACGCTGCCCACTGTCAGTGCTAGGTGACTGCAGTGGCAACTGTTTACCGAATGCTAATACTTCTCTGTGTGTGATGTGGTCTGGCTTTCTAATGCCCACACTCCGTCACTGCAGAGAATCACAAGTCTGCAAGGAGGGGAGTCGTTCCTGCTTCACCCACAATCTAGTCCTCTCTTATCTCAGCGTCTGCTGCACTCTCTAATACTAAACTCTGCCACGGCACATTTCTGAATACACATAGTGAATGATAATGATTTAATAAATCTTAGCTCTTGATTACCAAACTAGGGGAACATGGCATAATCTAACAGTGGAGTGCTATTTGAAATCTGTCGCTATGTCTGAAACATACATCTGGTGTGTCCTGTACGTCTAGATGTCCTTTGTGTTTGAGATGTTACTGATGCTGTGGTTTCTCTCGCATACAAATGTCCCCTAGAAGGCAGGTGTAAAACCAAAAGCCCTTGCTTCCTCCCCTGCTTAGGAGGCTGCATCTCAATAATTCTGACGATGTCTGCATGACAAATGAAAACTGCATTATTTACATACCTCTAGTCAATGATAGAAAACAGCTAGCCATTTGGTATTATTTCAGACTAAAGTTTCAGATGTTGGGCCCAAATCACATCTTCAGATCCTGCTTTTTTATCTATCTTGGTGAATTCTGTTTAGAGCATGTATTTATACATACCACTCAAGTGGTTGAAAACTGATTGATTAAACACACGACTACCAAGTTGTGGGGCCTTTAAAAATGTGTCACATTCTGTCAAATTTAATATTCTGCTGAGAAAAAAATGTTTATAAAACCAGTTGCAGATTACTGCTCCTTAATGATTATAACTCTTTTGAAAAAAAAAGTTTCCCTGCTTTCTTTCTTGAGTATGAATATGATATATACCCATTATAAGAATTCAAACAGTATAGAAATGTACAAATGTGATAGTAGAGATCACTTGAAACTCCACTCTCTGAAGATAGCCACCATTTACATTTTGCTGAATATCCTTAGCGGTATTTCTCTATGAATATGTACATGAAGATGGAATTCTCCATAATGTCCTAGAACCTGGCTTTTCCAGTCAGCAATATGTTTGGACATTTTCCCATGCCCATAAATATAGCTCTGCATTTGTGTTTCTCATCATGTCCTCCTTTCCCTTCCAGATAAGAGTATGGTGCATAAGTGGGATGGTGTAGAAACAGGTAAAGGGTGGAGGGAGAGACATTAGTCTCCATCATCACAGTTCATGATGACACAGTACCCACTGTACTGACAGGCCATAGCTTTTTACCTTTTACCCCTTCATGATTGATGTTTGCTTCCACTATTTCATAATTATAAATTTATTGAGCTCCTAACCCCCACAACTTTAGTTTTTTAAAAACTATTTGTAGATACCACTTTATGTTAAGCCTGACTCTTGTCTGAAATATCTTATAGTTGAGAAAAATTATGACAATGTTAGTTCTGTTGAGTTCTGAATGCTTTGTTGGATGCCTGTGATTTATTTTTTTTTTTTAAAGTCAGTCTCCTGTTTCTTGATAACATGTAAAGTAACCTGTGTAAAAGAAAAGCTTTATTAGAATATGAAGAATTGTTTTTAACTGGCTTTCCTGCATAGCAAACAATTCGAGATTTACTTGCTAACAGAAAATTGCTGGTTTCTGTGTCAGTTTTTGCTTATGGTAGTTCTGACAAATTACGCAAGAATATGCAGTTTCATCCCCAGAGAAAATCTGCTTTGCACAAGTCAGTGGGCTCAAGCTCTTGGTCACTCATCATTGTATGACAGTCCTCAAAAGTAAACTGGAAAAGGTTAAGAAGTTTACCTAAGTTATAGGACAGATCTGACTAGTCAGATCAAAATTCATTTCCAGACAGTAAGACAAAAAGACCAATTCAGAATATTAGCATTTTAACTTCTTATGTTTAGGAAATTCATTCTTTGGAAAATACTATGTATGCACAATCATTTATTCAACCAGTAAGCTATGATGTGCATTATTGCCCCGCATGCACGCGGTCCCAATACGCATTGATGGCTCAGGGCTGGGCAAGTATGTTTCCAGGCCTTTGCTGGTGTCTGGACCTACAGTTGAGCCAGGTGTATTCCCCTTTTACCGCCAAGCTCCTTCCAGATAAGCCCAGAAGCTGAGTGGCAGCTCTATGCACACCTAACTTGAAGTGAGGACACCAGAGTCTGACCCTTGTGTAAACTTGAGGCTCATGTACACCTCAGAGTTGTCACCTTCACATCCAACATGAGGGGCTATTGGGCCAATCTCACAGTTTTTGCAAATGCCAAATCATATGAAAGACTCTGGCATACCGTAAGCCTTTAAAAAGCACTATTTCGAGCTACAATATTCAGTGTCAAAGTAGAAAAAATTTTGGTTCTATTTGGTCCCCTTCATGACTCAAGTCAAAATAAGAAAAACCAAAACCAGTATGTAAATCTATCCTAATCTGTGTAAACTAACAAAGAATTAAAAGTTACTTTTTTAGTTAAAAGCCAGGCTCCTCTTTTCCTTTTCTTAACATATTAAGCATATTGAAAAAAAAAATCTTGAAAACAAAAGCCAGTCACCTTTACTTAAATACTTAAGGTGGTGGCTACGGTTTGGTTCCTGATTCTTATCTCTACCCTGGTTCTGAATCGGGTTTCAAGCTCTAAGTATACTAATTGCTGGTCCTTTGTTCAAAAGGAGCACCTTAAAGATCAATGGAAAAGAAACTGTAACATGAAACATGATTTTATCTTGTCCTCACAGATAATCAGAAAATCGGTTCACCTAGTGGTGAGTTGGTATGACTGTCTCAGTCAGAAGCAGATATTAAAGCTGCCGAGGACAGTCAGCTAATGACCTGGCCAGTGTCACTGGGTCCCATTCCACAGCCCCAGGGAATGGGAAAAGCAACAGCAGTTGACTGGGAGTCCTTGTATTATCCACCCACCAAAGACCTCGCCTTAATTTCCCTGTTTCTCCAGTTCTTTCTGACTATTTACGTTTATTTATTTCTCCCCCATCTGTGGGGGAGTCCTTTCCTAACGTAGCCCCTCTCATTCCACAGAACATGTTATAGAGATAAATTCTTCTCATCTGTAGAACCACACAGTCTTAAAGGGGGAAAATATCTTTATGAATCTTTGTGATCTTTTACTCCAGGCCTCTCGTTCTTCAGATGAGGAGAGAGTGTCAGAATAAGAATGAAAAGCAGGTCCTGGGACCTCCAGAACACTTTTCTTTTTAAGATTTTATCTGAGAGTGAGAGAGGGTACACGCGCGCGCATGCGCGCGTGCGCGCGCGCGCACACACACACACACACACACACACACACACACACAAGCAGTGAGGGAGGGGCAGAGGGAGAAGCATACTCCCCCCTTAGCAGGGATCAGCAGGCTGGCCTTGATCCTAGCACCTTGGGATCATGACCTGAGCCCAAAGCAGGTATTTAACCCGCTGAACCACCCAGGTGCCCTTCCAGAACACTTTTTAAATTTGCTACAGCTACTAAGTAACTGTTTAAGTTACCCCTAGTCAGTTTTTAAATTAGGTGAGTTCAATATTTTTCTTTTCTCGAGGGAAGAAAAGAGCAAAGAGCTCCACTATGTCTCCCGTGGTCTGTCCAGTCTCAGGGAGTGGCACCTCTCCAGCACCTGGACCCTTTTATTGACGGCTGGGTCCACATCTGATCAAGAAGTGGGGGAATTCAATCAGGTGGCTGATTGTCCTGAGCACCCTTTTCCCTGTCTCACCCAAAAGTCTCAAGCTACCATCTTCACTTCCAAGACAAGAAAGATCTGTGATTCTTGCCCTTCATGACTAGTAATAGGAGAACATATGTGGCAATAAAAGTCTCCCTTGCAATGTTTTGACAACAAGCATCTTTGTCCAATATATTCCCTTCACCAGACATTAGAATTTATTTTATTCGAATTCTCAAGACGATTTTTCCCCCATTAGAGTTTTGTATACTTAAGAAATACATCACTTTAAAGTTATGGTTTTCATTAAAAATTATCATTTATCTTTTCCTGTATTTACTTTTGTTGCAGTAAATTGTGACATTTTTCTGTTCCTATCATAGCAAGACAAATTCACTTTGGGAAGATAAATGTCACATTTTAATGAAAACCAGCGTATGGTGTGGATGGGGATAGTGAACCTAAAAGGGGTGCAAACAGGCACACGCTTTGACATTTCTCATTCTTCTTAGCCACAGCGTAAGATTTACCTTCATTTTTTAATATTGGAGAAATTACCCTGCAAATCCCATCAGGAAGATAAACTAGATATCTTGGGAGTTCATCAACCGTCACAAACCTAATCCAGAAAAAAAATTCCTGTAACAAGACAAATTTGCAGTTAAATGAGAAGTGGAATAAAGCAAACGAGAATTGGAACGTGGACCGTTTCGTACTCCCAATAAGAAAAGGGGCCGGACGAGCATGGCACGGAACACAGGAGGGCCCATTGCTTCCATTTGAGGCCGGGGAGAAGAGCGGCGGGCCCAAGGTTGCACCAGGCGGCTCCTGGGAATTTCAGCTCCGCGCCCTGAGTCATGTAAAGGTGAGCTGCATAACTGACTTAGTTTTTTTTAATGTATAAACTCATATAGTTCATAGGGGATATTCGTCATTTTTTTGGCTGCCCAGCATCTTTCCCAGGTTTGGGGAATTTCTTTTACTGTGAGTCACGGCGGGGAGCAGGGCCTGCCTTCCGCTGCAGGGGCAGAAGGAGCGGATAGCAGCTTTTCTGGAATAGAGTGTGCAGGTGCAACCCAGGCTTGGCCGACCAGGTGCTCCCACTCAGATCGTGGAGCCTGAAGCAATTTCTGCAAATAGGAATCCGCTCCAGCTGTAGGGACGACGACAGCCAGTGTCCAGCAGCAACAGGAGGAGAGGAGGGCATGCAGCTGCTCGTGCTGGTGGCCGCCATGCTACCGGAGACCTGCCCGCGGGCCGGCAGTGGCCTCCCCAGGCTCACCCTTCAGTGGTATGGGGCTGGGAGTCTCCAGGCCTCACATCTCTCCTAGTGTTTGCGTCGTCTCCCAACCTGATTCTCTAGAAGCCCTTGCTACTCAAAATGTAGTCTAGAAACATGCTGGGAAAGCAGAACCTGAACCTCTCCCCAGACTTACCGAGTATGAAAGTTTAGTATGGTGCCTTGCACAGAGTAGGACCTTAATGAATATTTCTTGAATGTATGGATACATAAAAATGTGTTGAAATTTGATTTTGCTGAAGCTATCTGAATGTATTTCTGCAAAACATGTATGCAAATAGCCCTTAGCCCAATGGTTATGCTCTTGAAAAAACATTGAGTATTATATATAATGAACTGCCTTTTAAATGCATTTCATTGATGTTCAAGGGACTCATAGTGAATCCTTCTGTAAATTCATTATGCCTTTTCAAGTGGATAATCACCCTTTCATTTATCTGTGTTGTTAATTTGTATTCTTTAAAGCAGGGCACGCCCACAGTAAAGATTACTGTAATCAACTGATTTGTCACTGAGATGACCATTGAAATTCTCTCCGTGGCCCTCCTTGTTTTGGTCCTTGTCTGTCTTTCTATTGGTTCCCGAAAATGCCAGCTCCACATGATCTTGGTGCCTGTCAGCAACAGCTGAGCAACCAAAATGGACACAGAAAACAGTTCTTTTTACAAATTCAACCAAATGGTACAATTCCAAAGCACTGTGCTCTATTGTATTTGGCTACCTGCAATTACTGAATTAAGGGCAACTTGCCCTCTCAGTTGGCATCATGCCAGCCTTGAGAGCCTTCAACAGTCATCTCAAGCCAATGTTGGTAGAGTGCCACTAATAAAGTGCCTAAGCAAACACAAAGCTCTCTGGTTCTCACCTAGAAGAGAAGAGCTCCTGAGAAGCAAACCTATTTTTAAGAAGCTTTGTTGAAGAAAGCTGGAAAAGAGATGGTTGTAGTAACAATCTGAGGAGGAGGAAATGCTCCAGCTTTGCACTCAGAGAGTCAGTCACTGAATTATTTGCTGTGTTCTCAACAAAATATCTTAACCCTCTCCATCTTTAGTGTCCTCTTACATAACCTGGAGGTAGTAAATACTTATCTAATAGGGTGTTGCGGGCGTTAAGTGTGAGAATGGATATAAAGCACACTGTCAGGCACATACTTATTGCTCTAAATACTAACTATTGTGATTGTTGTATTCCTACTACAAGATGCCCAGCACATCAACAACTTATGAGATGATCCAAAACTAGTCACAGCAACACATATTTCAAAGATAACAGAATGATTTTTCAGTGGCATTGACTTCGATCCCCACCTCCCACCCCAAACACTACAACTTTTAAAAACTGTGGTCACCATAGATTTGAGACGTTGTGGTGCACACAAACACAGGTTTTGGCATCACATATATCATGGGTAGAATTGCACAATCATAGACGTTATTCCCCTCTCCCCTTTCTAAGGCTACACAGATTTTTATTTAGGTATGAGCCCCTCCCCCCCATAACCCATAGGTGGAGGGGAAACTCACCTTGACAGTGGACTTAATGGGCCTTTGGGAATCCCTTTCCCCTGGTCAGAGTGATGGGTTCAAGAATTCAGGCCTCAATCAGGGCATCAATCCCATCACAAAGACAGATTTAATAATTGATCAATGAGATGTGAAGAGAGATGTAGCAGTCATGAGAATGCACCTCAGGGGCGCCTGGATGGCTCAGTCAGTTGAGCATCCCACTCTTGATTTCTGCTCAAGTTATGATCTCAGGGTCATGAGATCCAGCCTTGTGTGGGGCTCTGTGCTCAGTGGGGAGTCTGCTTGAGATTTTCTCTCTTCCTTTTCCTCTGTTCACACCCCACCCCTTTCAAATAAATAAATAAATAAATAAATAAATAAATAAGATCTTTAAAAAAAAAGAATATTACTCAAACAATTCCTACCATAGGGTCATCATTGACCAGGGACCCCAGGTACTGCACTTTGAAATTCATCCCCAAGTTAGTGGATCCTAATGGTACTAAGCCAGACTGGTTTCTGGGAGACTTCTAACTCATTTGTCAACTGACTTTGGCTAAAGGATTCTTCTAAGGCTCTGTTTAGACTACCCAACAGTATAAAACATATTCTCCCTCTTTCTTTCACTCCACATGAGACTTCCATCATGGACTGACTGCTCTTGCCGCCTGCCCAGCTCCCTGCCAATTTCCTTTCACATGTGCATTTTCCCTTAAGAAAGCCCAACACATATAATCCTACCTTGATGTCAGCTCTTGGAGGATCCTGGCTTACACAGGGGGTTTGCTGGAGGCTCCTAGAAGATAAGTCTCTTTGCTCTTCTTAACGCACTGGAGATCATCCTCTTTCTTCCTCTAGATTTCATGAACGTCGTGTATAGCCTAGAACTGCCCCAGTCATTTTCCAACAAGAGTTCTCTTCTCCAGGTTAAATATCCCTAGATTTTCAACATTTCTTTATATTAAATGGTTTTCACACCCTGTAACTATCTTTGGTGTACCTAGAAATGAAAAAATTTACATAGTGAAACAGAAAATACAGCAACAATATCCCTTGCTTCTCATATTGCAGCATTATATGGCTTCAGCTTTTGGAGGAACTGTATATATATTTTTAGGAATTTGGTAGCCACCTTTACCTATTGAAAGGCTGACACACAGAATGTACCTATCAAATGTTTACTCATTCATGCTTCAGTAATAAATGGAAGCAGAGAACCCAGACTCCAGAGGCAGACTAAGTCCGAATCCCAACTTTGGCTCTTGCGAAGCTATGTGTCCTTAGAAAATTTAATTAACCTTCCTGTACTTCAGTATCCTCCTCTGTAAAGATAATTACAGCACCTACTCAATACTGTTCTATGAATTACTTGTATTTAGAACAATGCTGTTACATAGAAAGTGCTAAGTAATTGTTGAATAACTGAATACTTCAAAGCACCTAATACTTACCCCTGGCCAAGCTCAGAAAGTAGAAGAAGGAAAAATAAATGAACATGAGAATTGCCTTTTAAGTAGCTATTCTTAAGAATGGAATAGCTGCACAAAAAATAAGACTGTTGACGTTGGCTAGCGATGTGTCAGGGCTGTTGATGAGAGGCTTTCTAATTACCCTTTCAAATCTCAAATTCTCTGATTCTATTTCTGAATTCCAAAACTGTCACATTGTGCTAGATCTGAGCTCAGTGAACTTTCTCTGTAGAGGGCCTGGTACTAAATATTCTAGGTGTTACAGACCATGCAGGTTACGGTGCAAGTTTTAACTCTACCATTATAGTATGAAAAAAGCCATAGACAACAGGCAAATGAACAAGTATGGCTGCATTCAAATAAAACTTTATTTATAGACACCAAAATGTAAGCTTCATATACTTTTCTTGTCATAAAATGTTATTCTTCTTTTCAAGTTTTGAACCATTTAGAAATATAAAAACTGAAAAATTCTGGGGGCGGAGCAAGATGGCGGAGGAGTAGGAGACCTGGATTTCGTCAGGTCTCAGGAATTCAGCTGAATAGGGATCAAAACATTCTGAACACCTACGAACTCATCAGGAGATCGAAGAAAAGAATAGCAACAACTCTCTGAACAGAGAAGCGACCACTTTCTGGAAGGTAGGACGTGCAGAGAAGTGAATCCGAAGCGATATTTGGGAGGATAGACGGCGGGGGAGGGGGCCTCCGTCAGCTGCTTCTGGCAAGTGATAGAGCCGGGGAGCACAAAATCGGACCTTTTAGAAGTCGGCTCTGCTGAGGGACGTCGCCCCAGTGGCTAAGCGGGGGGTGGAACCCTCGCTGGACAGTGTGGTCTCAGGACCCTCGGGGTCACAGAAAGACCGGGGGTGCCTGAGTGCGGCAGAGCTCCCAGGGATCGGAGTGGGGAAGCCGGCTGCAGAGACGGAGCTGAGGCGTGGGCTCTCAGCTCGGGGTGGCCATAAACTGTGATCCACGGCCCAGTCGGGCCACTGCTTCTCCAGCAGGCACCCAACAAGCGGCAGAGCCAGGGAGACTCCCCTTCCTCCCCCAGGAGGAGCAGCACGGGAGCACACCGCAGGGATCTGCTGGGTTTGGAGACTCCACACAGGGTCGGGTGCCAGAGATAGAAACGCTCGGTCACAGGCCGGGTGAGCACGGAGTGCGGCCGGAGATGGGGGACACGGGAGTGACTGACTGCTTTTCTCTGGGGGCGCACTGAGGAGCGGGGCCCCGAGTTCTCAGCTCCTCCGGGCGGAGATTGGGAGGCCGCCATTTTCACCCTGGTCCTCCAAGGCTGTACCGGGAGCTTGCAGGGAACAAAAGCTCCTGAGAGCAAACCCGAGCAGCTTGCTTAGCCCGGACCGACAAGAGCGGGGCAATTCCGCCTCCGGCAAAGACATTTGGGAACCACGGCAACAGGCCCCTCCCCCAGAAGATCAGCCCGAACAGCCAGCCAAGACCAAGTTTACCGATCAGTGAGAACGGGAGAACTCCAGCGCTAGAGGAACACTGCACATAGAATTCATGGCTTTTTTACCATGATTCATTAGTTTTTCAAAGTTAATTTTTTTAACTGTTTTTTTTTTTTAATTTTTCTTTTTCCCTTTTTCAACCAACATCCTATCAATCTCTTTTTTAAAAAAAAAATTTTTATTTTTCATTTTTAGAGTCATAATTCTATCCCTTCTTAGTAGTGACCCTTATTTTTGGCATATATATCTAAGTTGTTCTCTCTTTAAAATTGTGAGATACAGTTTCTTCTAACATATCATGATATACCCTAAATCTCTAGTGTATGGCTTTGTTCTAGTCTCCTGCCTGATCACATTCTCTACACTTTTTTTTTCTTTCTTTCTTTCCTTTTTTTAAATCCTCTTCTTTCTTTTTTCAAATATCTTCTTATCAATTCCTTTTTTAAAATTTTTTATAATTTTCATCTTTACAGTCATATTCCATCCCTTCATTAGATCAACCCTTATTTTGTACATATAAGTCTTTCTTTACTTAAAATTTTAGGAGGCACTTTCTTCTAACAGACCAAAACACACCCAAAATCTAGTGTGTGACACTGATCTTTACACCAGCCTGATCATATTTGATCATATTCTGTTTTTTTTTTGTTTTGTTCTATTTTTGTTTGTTTTTATCTTTTTCTTTTTCTTTTTCTTTTTTTTTCTCTTTCTTTTTTCTTTCTCTCCCTTTCTTTTCCCCTGGTTTCAGGTCTTTTCTGATTTGATTAGAGTATATTTTCTGGGGACATTGTTAATCTGTTAGCATTTTGTTCTCTCATTCATCTATTCTCCTCTGACAAAATGACAAGATGAAAAAAGTCACCTCAACAAAAAGAACAAGAGGTAGTACCGTCTGCCAGGGTCCTACTCAATACGGACATTAGTACGATGTCGGACCTAGAGTTCAGAATCATGACTTTAAAGATACTAGCTGGGCTTGAAAAAAGCATGGACGTTATTAGAGAAACCCTTTCTGGAGAAATAAAAGAACTAAAATCTAACCAAGTCAAAATCGAAAAGGCTATTAATGAAGTGCAATCAAAAATGGGGGCACTCACTGCTAGGATAAATGAGGCAAAAGAGAGAATCAAGCGATATAGAAGACCAAATGATGGAAAATAAAGAAGCTGAGAAAAAGAGAGATAAACAACTACTGGATCACGAGGGCAGAATTCGAGAGATAAACCATACCATATGATGAAACATTAGAAAAATTTGGGATCCCAGAAGAAGAAGAAAGAGAGAGAGGGGCAGAAGGTATATTGGAGCAAATTATAGCAGAGAACTTCCCTAATGTGAGGAAGGAAACAGGCATCAAAATCCAGGAGGCACAGAGAACCCCTCTCAAAATCAATAAAAATAGGTCAACACCCCGACATCGAATAGTAAAACTTATGAGTCTCAGAGACAAAGAGAAAATCTTGAAAGCAGCTCAGGAAAAGAGATCTGTAACCTATAACGGTAGAAACATTAGATTGGCAACAGACCTATCCACAGAGACCTGGCAAGCCAGAAAGGACTGGCAAGATATCTTCAGAGCACTAAATGAGACAAATATGCAGCCAAGAATACTATATCCAGCTAGGTGGTCATTGAAAATAGAAGGAGAGATAAAAACCTTCCAGGACAAACAAAAACTAAAGGAATTTGCAAACACGAAACCAGCCCTCCAAGAAATATTAAAAGGGGTCCTCTAAGCAAAGAGAGGGACTAAAAGCAGCACAGATCAGAAAGGAAGAGAGACAATATACAGTAACAGTCACCTTACAGGCAATACAATGGCACTAAATTCATACCTTTCAATAGTTACCCTGAATGTAAATGGGCTAAATGCCCCAATCAAAAGACACAGGCTATCAGATTGGATTAAAAAATAAGACCCATCGATATGCTGTCTGCAAGAGACTCATTTTAGACCCAAAGACACCCCCACATTGAAAGTGAGGGGGTGGAAAACCATTTACCATGCTAATGGACACCAAAAGAAGGCTGGGGTGGCAATCCTTATATCAGACAACTTAGATTTTAAAACAAAGACTGTAATAAGAGATGAGGAAGGACACTATATCCTACTTAAAGGGTCTATCCAACAAGAAGATCTAACAATTGTAAATATCTATGCCGCTAACATGCAAGCAGCCAATTATATAAGGCAGTTAATAACAAAAGCAAAGAAACACATTGACAACAATACAATAATAGTGGGGGACTTTAACACCCCCCCCGACTGAAATAGACAGATCATCTAAGCAAAAGATCAACAAGGAAATAAAGACTTTAAATGACACACTGGACCAAATGGACTTCACAGACATATTCAGAACATTCCATCCCAAAGCAACGGAATACACATTCTTCTCTAGTGCCCATGGAACATTCTCCAGAATACATCACATCCTAGGTCACAAATAAGGTCTCAATGGGTACCAAGAGATTGGGATTATTCCCTGCATATTTTCAGACCACAATGCTTTGAAACTAGAACTCAATCACAAGAGGAAAGTCGGAAAGAACTCAAATACATGGAGGCTAAAGAGCATCCCACTAAAGAATGAATGGGTCAACCAGGAAATTAAAGAGGAATTAAAAAAATTCATGGAAACCAATGAAAATGAAAACACAACTGTTCAAAATCTTTCGGTTGCAGCAAAGGCAGTCCTGAGAGGAAAGTATATAGCAATACAAGCCTTTCTCTAGAAACAAGAAAGGTCTCAAATACACAACCTAACCCTACACCTAAAGGAGCTAGTGAAAAAACAGCAACTAAAGCCTAAACCCAGCAGGAGAGGAGAAATAATAAAGATCAGAGCAGAAATCAATGAAATAGAAACCAAAAGAACAGTAGAACAGATCCACGAAACTAGGAGCTGATTCTTTGCAAGAATGAACAAGATTGATAAACCCCTGGCCAGTCTTATCAAAAAGAAAAGAGCAATGACCCAAATCAACAAAATCATGAATGAAAGAGGAGAGATCACAACCAATACCAAAGAAATACAAACAATTATAAGAACATATTATGAGCAACTCTATGCCAGCAAATTAGATAACCTGGAAGAAATGGGTGCATTCCTAGAGATGTATCAACTACCAAAACTGAACCAGGAAGAACTAGAAAACCTGAACAGACCTATAACCACTAATGAAATTGAAGCAGTCATCAAAAATCTCCCAACAAACAAAAGCCCAGGGGCAGATGGCTTCCCAGAGGAATTCTACCAAACATTTCAAGAAGAATTAATACCTATTCTCCTGAAACTTCCAAAAAATTGAAATGGAAGGGAAAGTTCCAAACTCATTTTATGAGGCCACCATTACCTTCATCCCCAAACCAGACAAAGACCCCATCAAAAAGGAGAGTTACAGACCAATATCCTTGATGAGCATGGATGCCAAAATTCTCACCAAAATACTAGCCAATAGGATCCAACAGTACATTAAAAAGATTATTCACCATGACCAAGTGGGATTTATCCCTGGGCTGCAAGGTTGGTTCAACATCCACAAATCAATCAACGTGATACAATATATTAACAAAAGAAAGAACAAGAATCATAGGATCCTCTCAATAGATGCAGAAAAAGCATTTGACAAAGGACAGCACCCTCTCTTGATCAGAACTCTTCCGAGTATAGGGATAGAGGGTACCTACCTCAATATCATAAAAGCCATCTATGAAAAACCCACAGCGAATATCATTCTCAATGGGGAAAAACTGAGAGCTTTCCTCCTAAGGTCAGGAACGCGGCAGGGATGTCCACTCTCACCACTGCTATTCAACATAGTATTAGAAGTCCTAGCACAGCAATCAGACAACAAAAAGAAATCAAAGGCATCCAAGTCGGCAAGGAGGAAGTCAAACTCTCACTCTTTGCAGATGATATGATACTTTATGTGGAAAATCCAAAAGACTGCACCCCCAACTGCTAGAACTCATACAGGAATTCAGTAAACTGGCAGGATTTAAAATTAATGCACAGAAATCAGTGGCATTCCTATACAGCAACAACAAGACAGAAGAAAAAGAAGTTAAGGAGTCGATCCCATTTACAACTGCACCCAAAACCATAAGATACCTAGGAATAAATCTAACCAAAGAGGCAAAGGACCTGTACTCAGAAAACTATAAAATACTCATGAAAGAAATTGAGGAAGACACAAAGAAATGGAAAAACGTTCCATGCTCATGGATTGGAAGAACAAATATTTTGAAGATGTCAATGCTACCTAGAGCAATCCACACATTCAATGCAATCCCCATCAAAATATCATCCACTTTTTTCAAAGAAATGGAACAAATAATCCTAAAATTTGTATGGAACCAGAAAAGACCCCGAATAGCCAGAGGAATGTTGAAAAAGAAAAGCAAAGCTGGAGGCATCACCATTCCGGACTTCCAGCTCTATTACAAAGCTGTCATCATCAAGAGAGTATGGTACTGACAGAAAAACAGACACATAGATCAATGGAACAGAATCGAGAGCCCAGAAATGGACCCTCAACCCTATGGTCAACTCATCTTTGACAAAGCAGGAAAGAATGTCCAATGGCAAAACGACAGTCTCTTCAACAAACGGTGTTGGGAAAATTGGACAGCCACATGCAGAAGAATGAAACTGGACCATTTCCTTACACCACACACAAAAATAGACTCCAAATGGTTGCAAGACCTAAACATGAGACAGGAGTCCATCAAAATCCTAAAGGAGACCACAGGCAGCAACGTCTTCGACCTCAGCCACAGCAACTTCTTCCTAGAAACATCGCCAAAGGCAAGGGAAGCCAGGGCAAAAATGAACTATTGGGGTTTCATCAAGATAAAAAGCTTTTGCACAGCAAAAGAAACAATCCACAAAACCAAAAGACAACCGACAGAATGGGAGAAAATATTTGCAAATGACATATCAGATAAAGGGCTAGTATCCAAAATCTATAAAGAACTCTTCAAACTCAACACCCAAAGAACAAATGAACCAATCAAGAAATGGGCAGAAGACAGGAACAGACATTTTTCCAAAGAAGACATCCAAATGGCCAACAGACACATGAAAAAGTGCTCAACATCGCTCGGCATCAGGGAAATCCAAATCAAAACCTCAGTGAGATACCACCTCACACCAGTCAGAATGGCTAAAATTAACAAGTCAGGAAACGACAGATGTTGGCGGGGATGTGGAGAAAGGGGAACCCTCCTATACTGTTGGTGGGAATGCAAGCTGGTGCAGCCACTCTGGAAAACAGTATGGAGGTTCGTCAAAAAGTTGAAAATAGAGCTACCATACGATCCAGCAATTGCACTAGTGGGTATTTACCACAGAGATACAAATGTAGGGATCCGAAGGGGTACGTGCACCCCAAAGTTCATAGCAGCAATGTCCACAATAGCCAAACTGTAGAAAGAGCCAAGATGTCCATCGACAGATGAATGGATAAAGAAGAGGTGGTATATATACACAATGGACTATTATGCAGCCATCAAAAGGAACGAGATCTTCCCATTTGCAATGATGTGGATAGAACTGGAGGGTGTTATGCTGAGTGAAACAAGTCAATCAGAGAATGTCATGTATCATATGACCTCACTGATATGAGGAATTCTTAATCTCGGGAAATAAACTGAGGGTTGCTGGAGTGGTGGGGGGTGGGAGGGAGGGGGTTGCTGAGCGATAGACATTGGGTAGGGTATGTGCTATGGTGAGCGCTGTGAATTGTGCAAGACTGTTGAATCACAGATATGTACCTCTGAAACAAATATTGCAATATATGTTAAGAAAAAAAAAAAGAAGATAGCAGGAGGGGAAGAATGAAGGGGGGGAAATCAGAGGGGGATCCGAACCATGAGAGATGATGGACTCTGAGAAACAAACTAAGGGTTCTAGAGGGGAGGGGGGTGGGGGGATGGGTTAGCCTGGTGATGGGTATTAAAGAGGGCACGTTCTGCATGGAGCACTGGGTATTATGCACAAACAATGAATCATGGAACACTACATCAAGAACTAATGATGTAATGTATGGTGATTAACATAACAATACAAAATTTAAAGAGAAAAAAAAAGAAGAAACAAAATTCTGAAGTAAAAAAAAAAAAAAGAAAGAAATATATAAACCATTCTTAGCTCCTGGACTAAAACTGGGCCTCTAAGCCATAGTTTGCCAATGCCTATGATAGATCAAGAAAGTATGAGATAGGGTCCTAATTAATTCTCAATTCACTTCCTCTCTTCGTGGAAATAACTATCCCAAAGAGGTTAACCTATTATGATTTTTACCCACCTCTCTTTAATTAGCTTTAAAAAAAAAAAAAGCTCTCAAAAAAGACATTTAAAGAGTTGCTGACATGTCACTCTTCATTATAAATTCTTAACAGCTACCAGGAGTAGCTTGGCCCTAGGGAAGATTTGTGAGTGACCCCAGGTTCCCCACTGACATGGATCAGGAGAGTCTTCCAGAATCCCAGGAAGAGGCCTACAACAAAACACTGCGCTCTCTTACATGCCTATCAGGTGTCGATCTCTCTGTATTGTCACTGGTGTATTGAAAAACTCGCAAAAACAAACAACTAAATCTCACGTGTTACCTAGTTTAGCTGCAAGTTACAGAAAACTCAAAATAACAGTGGTTTAACTGAGACAGAAATGTGTTTCTCTTACCTAAATAAAATGAGGAGCTATATGAGGTATAGGGCTGTCATGGCAAGCTCACAAAGGCCTCAAGCCTTCAGATGCCTCTAGTTTCCCTCTCTGACATCATCACTAGAGTGGGGGTCATCCACATGGTTCAGCTCCCAGTCCCAAAAAGAAAGGACAAAGGAGTAGAGAACTCAAGGGTGCACAATAGTTATCTTTCAGGGAAGGTGCTCAGAAGCTGCCCAAACTTTTTGCTAACCTCTCTTTGGTTAGAATTTAGACACATGGTCATACCTAGTCACAGGGAGGGAAAACCTTGTCTCCCTGAAGACAAAGAAAATATCTTCTGGGGGATGCTAATGCATATCCGCCATGCTTGGAATACAAAAATTCTACCAGGCTGGGGTTCATGCTCTGAGAGCTGCTCCATCTTCTTTCCCTCAGGGAGGTACTTCAGTCAGACCAGAGAGAAGCCTGTGTACCCCAGGACTGTGGCCATAAGACAGGATCAGGTATAAGGAGAGGCAACGATTGCCATCAGAAATCAATTTGTAAAGTTCAACGCCCTGTGGAACTCTCATCTGATTTGACTGTCTTCACACCTTCCTCCTCATGAACCCCAGGAAGAATCTCACCCTCTGTGACTTTCTACCTTCCCAAATTCACATTTATAACTCATGATGGAATGTATTAGGCACATGTTCTTGTTTTGAGAGGAAATAGTTGAAATCTCTCGTAGGTAAGCTGCCTAAGTCCTATGAATAAGTAAACATTCTTTTCTCTACTTCCTCAACTTCCAAAATGTCTCGAAAAGTCTCCTGGGATCTCATGTTTAATCTAAATCTAACATACATTCATTCCCTTACTATATATTGTGGAAGTGTTTTGAACTTATAATAATCAACTTTGGGTTTAAGAAATAAAAAAAGAACCATCAGGTCTTATCTTTGAGCATAAGGCACAGTGAAGTGAGCAAATCACCCGAGACATTTGGGTGTAATTAAATTCGTATTGCTCTGGCAAGGTAAGGTGAAGAGGTGAGAGGATGATTTACATACTCAGATAAATGAAACTGCCAGTGAGACATACATTTTGAGATTTTAATTATCTGATGGCTTGTTACAGGGAGTAAATAAAGGGGTTAATTCTCCATCTTTCATTCCTACTTTTTTATTTAAGCAATTTGTAGTCCCAGAGGGTGTAACATACAAATGATGTAGGCTAGAGAGCTCCCTGTGTATTCCTAAACTAGGTGAGCAATGGGTTTGCTTTCTGCTTTTTTTCCCAAGATGTCTGCAAAATGAGAAGTGTAAGGAATAGTCCTAGATTAGGAGAATTTTGCAGGAAATTGTTTTTTCCTGGTCTGTGTAATCACACACTGCAAAGAGTGACTGATTCAGGTACCTCACCTTAATCAACTCTGAAAATATTCCTTTATGTCATACTTCTTAAGTCTAATAAATAATAATATCTGAACCCACTTTCTGTAATACTGAAAAATGGTACACACATTTGTGTTGATAAAAACTAGAACTACCTCACAGCATAAACTATATATCTTTTTGCTACCTTCAGCTTAAGCCAAAATACCTAAAATACACAGACATAATTACAAAGTCATTTTGAGACTAATTTCCCATCCTTCTTCCTCAGGAAGCTTATAATTTTCTTGGCCATATTTACAATCTATTTTTCTTTTTTAAGATGTTATTTATTTATTTGACACAGAGAGACACAATGAGAGAGGACATACAAGCAGGGGGAGTAGAAGAGGGAGAAGCAGGCTTCCCACCGAGCAGGGAGCCCGATGTGGGGCTCGATCCCAGGACCCCGGGATCATGACTTGACCCGAAGGCAGACGCTTAATGACTGAGCCACCCAGGCACCCCCTACAATCTATTTTTCTAAAAAAGAAGAAAGACAAGAAAAAAAGCTGTTCCATTCCACATACACAGCAAAAGCAAAGCTATTCAGGATTCCTTTTGGTTGACTGAACACTTCCCAACACACACACACACACACACACACACACACACACACACCCCATATCCTTCAAGGCAAGGTTCTCAAAGCTCTCAGGCTGAGCTGTCCTTGTCCTCCAAAGCTCTAACCTCTTGAACTTTTCTCCTGAGGGTTGAGTGTCTTTCCTCCCTTCGCGCTGGCACTCCACTGAGGAAAGTCTTGGTGTCTCTTTGATAAGTCGTTCTTACAATGATAATTGTAGAGAAGCTGAGGAATAACAGCATGGGGAGACTTTAATTAATTTACTTTCTCCCACCAGGCATGAAACATATGCAGACTCTGCTTCAGCTAAACTCTAACCAGGAAATGTCAGAAGAGAGGTCTAACATCCACATTCCCAAAATGGCGTGGTACAGGAGAAAGCATTTGACTGGGCTTTAGGAAACCTGTGTTCCATTCTCCCTTCTTCTGCCATGAACGCAGTGATAACTTGAGGTGGAACCCTGATGATAATGTGCACAGCCCATATTCTTTACAAACTACCTTCAAATCTATCAGTACATTCAATCTTCTGCCCCAGCTTTGGTTCGCTCATGTCCATACTCCCCAACACACCATCATTGTCGCCATTTTCCTCCATCTTGCCATCACTCTAAGCAGAAGATGATAGTATTTTTAACCGGTCCTGGTTCTCTCTGTATGTTTTTCTTACTCGGGGGAATATTCATGGCACCTGCCTACTCTAAAGCTGCCCCCCCACCCCCACCACCCACCATGTGCAGTGTAACTAAGAATGCACAGTGTTCATTCTTAGGTAAGCACCCTCCCCCCACGAGCAGATGTTTACCTAAGAGAGCAGATATGTGACATTTTTAGCTGAAGCTGACCATAGTTGGAATGATATATCACTTACTGGAGAAAATAATTCACTTTACAAAAAGTAACTACAATTTATATAGCATTTACTATGTGCTAACCACAGTAGTGTTTAACGTTACCTCTTTTTAAAAAATGTTCTAATGAGGTAGGCATCACTATCCACATTTTATGGGTGAGACTGTGAGCTTACACACATTACCCTAAGTCACAAATACCTCCAAGTGAGAAATAGGCCATTCTCGTCTCCATATGAGAAACTGCCTTTTAAATTTAACGTGGTTTAAAGCAAGTGCCTCCATTTTGAAACAGGTGTGAAGTAAATCCTCTTGCCTTTCTCCATGGGGCACATTTTGGACCTAGTCCAGGATGGGTGAGGAGGAAGGGTGGAGACTGTGGACGTCTGTGCCTTTATGAAGTCTCTAGAAGAGTCAAAGTCTGCCTTCTAGGATTGTGGGCAGAAAGGAGGAAGTTTACCCCATGGCTATGTGCCCTCCCCTCTTCCGACCTGGAGTCACCAGGGAGTCCAGTCTGTTTTTCTAGGTCTTTGCTGATCCATCCCTATAGAAATGGTGAGTGTCTTGTGAAAATAGTGTGTACTTTGAATGCAGAAAACCCTGAGTTCAAAATCCACTTATATAAAGAAGTTACTTCTCCCAGTCATGTGGAAGTTAAATGAAATCACATGGAAAGCACATTGCATATGGTAGGTGTCTGATATGTGTCCGTGGGTTTGGCCTCCCCTCTACTAATACTTCTGCTTCCTTCCATATTCCCAACGTAAAGGGAGAGTGGGACCCTCTGGCCTTCCCCTGAAGGTATAAGTCAGCCTCACTCAAATCTCTGCAGCTTCTGAATGATCCTCTAGCCCCTTGCTGGCACTGCTCAGGGCAGCCCTCCTATCAGCCAGCCCCTTCACCTCTCTGTGTCATCTCTTTAGTCAGTTCTCAACAAACCTATACCTTCAAGAAGCCTTGCATTCTTTTTTTTTTTAAGATTTTATTTATTTATTTGAGAGAATGAGAATGAGAGATAGAGAGCACGAGAGGGAAGAGGGTCAGAGGGAGAAGCAGACTCCCCGCTGAGCAGGGAGCCCGATGTGGGACTCAATCCCAGGACTCCAGGATCATGACCTGAGCCAAAGGCAGTCACCTAACCAACTGAGCCACCCAGGCGTCCCAAGAGGCCTTGCATTCTTGCAAACCAGCAGGGAGCCCTAAATTCTGATAGTATTTAGTCTGAATGACATTTTCCATTGCTTGATTATACATCACACCGTATTGTTTTCTGCTTATCTTTCTCTAAGGCAAGCTGTGCCCCCAACCTGGTGGTACTTAACACAGCACAGAGAATGTAGTAAGTGGAGCCACTTCAAATTGCATCATTTCATGGATGCTTGTTCTTCCAGAGTTGTACAATGCAGCCCCTGATTCAGGATCTAATAAAAATGTATTGACTGGACTTGTAAACAAACCTGTCTGGTTTCCCAGACTTCTAAGAAGCCAGACTTTGTGAATTGCCCCTCCTTTGCTGCTGAATTCAGGTGGAACTCAGGGAAAAGGCTAATGCTTACCCACCAACTCTGCGGTAGCCAGCCTCGAAGATAGCCCCCAGTAATTCCCACCTCTGATATTCACACCCTCTCATTGTCCCATCCCACATTGTATTAGGGTTGGTCTGTGCTATGGTTTGAATGTTTTTGCCCCCCTCCTCCCAAATTTATATATTGAAATCCTGATGCCAATTGAGGGTATTAGTAAGTAGGGCCTTTGGGAGGTGCTTAGGTTAGGAGGATGGAACCCTTATGAATGGGATCAGTGTTCTTATAAAAAAGACCCCACAGAGATTTCTCACCCCTTCCACCATGTGCAACACAGTGAGTAGGTGCTGGCTTGTGAAACCCAAAGAGAGCCTTCACCAAAATGAGACCATGCTGACACCTTGATCTTGGACTTCCCAGCCTCCAGAACTCCGAGAAGTAAATTTCTACTGTATATAAGCCACCCAGTCTGTGGTACTTGGTTATAGCCATCCAAACAGACTGCTATAAGACAGTTTGTTCAATGAATGGAACACAGGAGGAGTGATAGTGTATCACTCTGGAGGCTAGATTATAAGAGTCATTGTGGCCTCTGTCTTGCTTTTTCTTGGGTCACTTGCTCTGGTGGAAGTCAGTGGCCATGTCTTAAGCACACTAAAGCAGCCCAATGGAGAGGTCCACATAGGGAGGAACTGAAGCCTCCAGCCAATGGCCTTGAGTGAGTCTTCTTGGGAGCAGATCTTCAAGCCCCAGTCAAGCCTTCAGACAACTGCAGCTTCATGGGAGACCCTGAGCCAGGACAACTTGGTTAAATTGCTCCTAGATTCCTGACTCTCGGAAACTGTGTAAAAAATAAATGTTGTCTTAGACTGATGTGACTTCAGAGCAAATTTTTATGTAGCAATAGGTAATAATACAAACTCTGCATTCTTATTTGCTACTACCTTTCTCCCCCTGCAGAAGTGACCACCTCTCCCAAATGTATACCCGAAACCCATGAGGTAAACCAACTTTGCTACTTTAAAATTATTTGACTGATTTCATTACCATATGACATACCCAACAAACAACCTGACTTTCCTTAACAAAAATATCAGGTTTGACTGTATTATAATTGGGAATAAAACTTTAAGTATATTTGCATTTTTTTTTCTAGACAGTCAAAGGTTATTGATGGGATATGTGAAAAGTACTTGAAGAAAGCTACAGCAACCGGAGTTCTGAAGGTCAAATACCCTTAGCCACAAAGTCAAATACCCTTAGCCACTATAAGCCACAATAAAGAAAATAGAACCATCAATTAACCTCTGAGGATGCTTTTGTCACCCAAAGAGAGTAGCTGTCACAATAGACTGATACAGTATACATGCTATTCATACATTCCACTACCTTCTATTGAGTATTCTCAATGTGCCAGGTCCTAGGACAAAAATATGAAACATTTCCTCCAGAAATTCAGAATCTAGATAGTCTAGAGAGAATTAATCACTGGGTCAGAATTTGACATTTTGCTTGACCTGGAAAACACACACACACAGACCATATATTGGATACAAACTATTTTAATCAAAAATAGTAATTTATAAGTATGTGCTACATAGGGATTCTCAAAGCAGATGATTAGGAATGAAGCAAATTCCAAGAAATTTAAAAATGAGATAATTTTTTATAAGTTAGAAAGACCTAACAGGCAGCCCTGACCACATCATTTGTAGTGCTTAGTGCAAAATGGAAATGCAAGACCCTTGTTTGAACAATTAAGAATTTGAAGACAACAGCAGAGCATTAAACTTAGCATAGGACGTTTCTGAGCAAGGGGCCTATGACACGAGCTAGGCCCAAGGACAGTATATACTTTATAGCTTGTTAAAAAGATCTCCCAGGAGGTAAGTGCTGGAGGCAAAAGGGAGGTAGAACCAGAAGGCAACAGTGTGACCCAGAGCCGCCATTCTGTGAGATATTGTTATCCCTCTTGTGTAGAAGACAAACTGGGGTCCCAAAAGGTCAAGTGACTCCTTCAAAGCCACTCAGCCCACACAGGATCTAGATGTGGGTCATCTGACCTCAAATCTGATTTCCTTTCCACAAAATCAACACAGCCTAGTGCTAGGAATCGTGCATTACAAAGAGGTGCAGATTTTCGTGGGTGCAATCCAGCAATTCTCTAGTGAAAGCTGGACGGTGACAGGCGCGGCACTGACACACTGCCCCCACCTGTTGTTTTCACATCTGTGGGTCTGACACAACCTCAGGGCAAACACCAGACCAGATTCCATATTCCAAATCCCTAGTCAGAACCCTGCCCACCCTGCCCACCCTCCCATAACAGCTTCAGACTTTAGTTCTCCCATCAGTTTCTGGATTGGAATGCTAGTCAGCCTAGCAATCTCATGCTTTGGTTTGCCTTACTATAAGATCTAGGAATTTGAAGCAAATGCCCTATGTTTGACTGCTGAACAAAGGCTTTTTAAATCTACAGCATGCAGCTTTACTTTTAATAGCAGCTTAAAGGACTCTTGAAAATTATAGACATCATCTTAACTGATCTCTCATTTCCCCAAAAGATAAATGATAACTAGTGTGGAATTTGCCAGCATAAATCCACACCTGAATGAAGCAAATTTAATAATTGTTTTTAAGCTCACTTCACTTTCTCCACTCTTGCACAAAAAGCGTGAAAATTTGTTTTTATGACAAATTTTAATTAGTGATCAAGAAGCAAATTATTAAAACAAAACCACATTATTCTTTATTAATACTACTCTTAAATGGCATTACTTATGAAATATTAGCTTTTAATTGGTAAATATATAGAATCTTGATTAAAATACTTACACAGCCCTGATTTATAGTTTTTCCTTCTTATTTCATGTTTCTCTATACAGGAAATCCAATGTCAAGTGTGACTTATTTCCCCTAAATTCCAGTTTTAATTCCGACTTGCAGTAAGGCACTGGCTCAAGCTTTTAACTTCTCTATATTTCAGTTTTCTCTGCTAATAAAATTGCAAGTACAGAGTACTTGTCTGGCTTGCAAGGAAGCTTGGGAAATTCTGGTTCTAGGAGTACAATACTTTAAAAGTACAGAGTATCATTATATTTATGAGTATAACTTGCTTGACAGTTTCATTGTACTGTAATATAGGAAATACGTAATTGAAAATAATGAGAACACAGAAATTGTACAGGTTTAGGAATGGGTATTCTGAGATCCATCAAGAGTTAGAATGTCTTTAAAAATACTATGACACTTCAGATCTTGCCATTTGCAATGACGTGGATGGAACTGGAGGGTGTTATGCTGAGTGAAATAAGTCAATCAGAGAAAGACATGTATCATATGACCTCACTGATATGAGGAATTCTTAATCTCAGGAAACAAACTGAGCGTTGCTGGAGTGGTTGGGGGGTGGGAGGGAGGGGGTGGCTGGGTGATAGACATTGGGGAGGGTATGTGCTATGGTGAGCGCTGTGAATTGTGCAAGACTGTTGAGTCGCAGATCTGTACTTCTGAAACAAATAATGCAACATATGTTAAGAAAGAAAAAAGAAGAAGATAGCAGGAGGGGAAGAATGAAGGGGAGTAAGTCGGAGGGGGAGACGAACCACGAGAGACGATGGACTCTGAAAAACAAACTGAGGGTTCTAGAGGGGAGGAGGGTGGGGGGATGGGTTAGCCTGGTGATGGGTATTAAAGAGGGCACGTTCTGCGTGGAGCACTGGGTGTTATGCACAAACAATGAATCATGGAACACTACATCAAGAACTAATGATGTAATGTATGGTGATTAACATAACAATAAAAAATTTTTTAAAAAGGCAAATAGGCAAAAAAAAATACTATGACACTTCAAGTGCCAAGATAAAACTCAAATCCAGAGTCCCTTCGTGTCTTATGGTAAAAGAGAGAAGACTTTGAGAATGGTATATGTTTATTCTCAATATTAATATGTATTAGCACATATAATATATAATGGTACATATTATACAATAAATCATGTATAATAATACATGTAATATATAGTCATATATATTATCATCCACCTATGTTTTTATTACTATTAACCTATTTCCTATATTTATTCCTTATGGCAATTGGGTGAGGAGTATAAAATATCAGAAGTGACCAGTGGGAATGTTTCGTGAAAGAATGAAGAAGTATGGCAAAAAACGAAGGGGAGGATGTGAAGGAGTGGGGACAGAAACTAAGGGATGGACTCTTTTTCTCCCCGGCTGCTTGAAGCCTCGCCGCCATCATGAACGACACAGTAACTATCCGGACCAGGAAGTTCATGACTAACCGACTACTTCAGCAGAGACAGATGGTCACTGATGTTCTTCACCCTGGAAAGGCAACGGTACCTAAGACAGAAATTCGGGAAAAACTAGCCAAAATGTACAAGACCACACCAGATGTCATATCTGTGTTTGGATTCAGAACCCATTTTGGTGGTGGCAAGACAACCGGCTTTGGCATGATTTATGATTCTTTGGATTATGCAAAGAAAAATGAACCCAAACACAGACTTGCAAGACATGGCCTGTATGAGAAGAAAAAGACATCAAGAAAACAGCGAAAGGAACGTAAGAACAGAATGAAGAAAGTCAGGGGGACTGCAAAAGCCAACGTTGGTGCTGGCAAAAAGTGAGCTGGAGATTGGACAACAGAAGGAGTAAAGATGCTGCAGTGGCTTTATCTGTGGTGGTTGTGCAGATTTTTCATGAGAGGATCAATAAACTAAGAATGTTAATAAAAAAAAAAGAAAAAAGAAGAAACTAAGGGATGGAGAGAGAAAGAGTGGGACTCTCTTGAGAGACTTCCTGTAGTAGTTGGTACTCCTCTTTGTGGCCTTTCTCTGTTCTGTGTGGCTGTGTCTCTTCTGTTTTCTTTTTCCCTTGAGCCCAAATCCCAAGAGAGATATTCCCTAATGTTAAATGAAAAAGAGGTCAACACTCCTCCCCACCGCCCACCCCAGCAATCACAGTGTTGTGTGTTTGATTGGCTTTTTCCAAGTTCCTTTTTTTTAAGACTTAATTTTTTTTTCAGAGCTGGTTTTGGTCCACAGCAAAATTGAGGTTAAGGTACAGAGATTTCCCATATTCCTCCTGCACCCACACCTGCAGAGCCTCCCCCGCACCCATGTCATCATCCCCCCCTAGAGTGGTAAGCTTTTTTCTTTCTTTCTTTCTTTCTTTTTTTTTTTTTTTGTTGTTCATATTTTTCCCTGGCTTGTCCCCAAGTAGTCACTTCCTTCCAATTCATCCTGTGTTTTATTCCCTCCCTATTTCCCTTTATTTGTTTTTCTTGTGGTTCTCCTACACTTTATTTTGTTTATCTTCTGAGCCATCACATCCTCTATTAGCTGAGGTTATCTCTGGGTGTTGGCTCCCCTCTGAACAACATTTTCTTCTGACCCTACTTTAGAAGGGAATTTCAATTAATTATGTATGTATTTTTTCCCAAAGGGGTGATCACTCAGATTTGCTGAGGTCCCTGCCTGTCCTACACCATTACAGAGTTTCATCAGCTGGAGGCCAGCTGCCAGGAAGCAAGCACATCCTTCTCTTTACCTAAGGATCACCCCACTCCTAGCAGGGACTCTCCAACCTGCCTTGGCCCTCACTCATTCCTCAGCTTTGTTTTTGAAAACTTCTTTCTTGACAACTAGATGTTGTCAGTTGCAGATTTAAGCAGGAAACAGAAAAAAGTACCCTGAACTCCATTCCATCCCAGGACATTATCAAGATAAGATCAGCCTTTATCATGTGGTAATATTAACTGATAGTTCTTAATTGCAATTCCTACAAATGAGTTCTTCTATAAATCTGTGTTCATATTCCAGCTGCTGGAGTGGACTTGGAAGCAACTATAGAAGACATTTTGTGAAGACAAAGTGACATTTGCCTTAGATATCCCTTCTTTAGGGATTGTGTCTCAGTAGCCTTTGGGTGGCATGTAGCCTCATGGGAATTTCTTTTGCTTCCTCCCACCTTAAAAAAAAAAACAAAAAAACTACTGTTTTGATTTTCGGGCATACACACACCATCTTAAATAAGTGAAAAGAATTTTTGTGGCACCTCTTTTCAAATGGCCCAAGTCAGTGAGAGACTGCCTTTTGTTCCAAGGGTTTAAAGCACTTAAAAGATAGGATCCTGCTCTTAAGGTGAAGAAATGCTAGGATCAGGGAAATTGGGGCCTTGAGAGGCTAAATTACTTATTCCAAATGAAGGACTGATGGGGAAAGTGGGATTAGATGTTAAGCTGCTGACTTCTTCCACTAGTGCACTGTTGATGTGCTCAAGGCTCAGGTATGCTTATGAGAAATTATAGCAGGTTCTACAGAAAACAGTGATCAAACTAAAAAGCTCTACACAGAATGGGAAACCATCAATGAAATTAAAAGGCAACCTATGGAATGGAAGAAAAAATTTGCAAACCATGTATCTGATAAGGGGTTAAGATGCCAAATCTATAAGGAACTCCTACAACTCAATGACAAAAACCCAAACCATCCAATTTAAAAATGGGCAGAAACAGATATCCATCGATAGATGAATGGATAAAGAAGATGTGATATATATATATATCACATACACACACGCACACACAAACACACACACACACACAATGGACTACAACTCAGCCATCAAAAAAGTGAAATCTTGCCATTTGCGAAGATGTGGGTGGAACTAGAGGGTATTAAGTGAAGGGAAATAAGTCAGTCAGAGAAAGACAATTATCATATGATCTCATTCATATGTGGAATTTAAGAAACAAAATAGAGGATCATTGGGGAAGGGAGGAAAAAATAAAATGACAAAATCAGAGAGGGAAACAAACCATAAAAGACTCTTAATCATAGGAAACAAACTGAGGGTTGCTGGAAGGGAAGGGTGGGGTGGGTGGGGTCACTGGATGTTGGACATTAAGGAGGGCTCGTGATGTAATGAGCCCTGGGTGTTACATACAACTGATGAATCACTGACCTCTACCTCTGAAACTAATAATACATTAATTGAATTTAAATTAAAAAAATGGGCAGAGAAAGTGGACATTTTCCCAAAAAAGACATCTAAATAGCCAATAGGTACATGAAAAGATGCTCAACATTACTAATAATCAGGAAAATGCAAATCAAAATCACAGTGGATGTCACCTCACACCTGTTAGAATGACTATCATGAAGATGACAAGAAAAAACAAGTGTTGGTGAAGATGTGGAGAAAGGAGAACCCTGATGCAGTATTGCTGGGAATGTAAATTCGCCCAGCCACCATGAAAAACAGCATGCAAGTTCCTCAAAAATTTAAAGATCAAAACTTAAAAATACCATCTAACAATTCTACACTTGGGTATATATCCAAAGGAAATGAAAACAGGACAGAGAAGAGATATCTGGAAGATATGGAAGCAACCTGGACAGAACATAGAAGAGCTATCTGGAAGACATAAAAAGAAATGGACAAACAACAGTGTCCATTGCTGGATAAATGGATGAAGCGGATGACGGAATATCTATATCTATCTATCTATAGCTATAGGTAGATATAGATATCTCTCCTGCCGTTGGTGACAACTTGGATGGACCTTGAGGACAATATGTTAAGTGAAAGAAGTCAGAGAAAGACAAATACTGTATACTATCAGTTAAATGTAGAATCTAAAGAAAAAAAAACAGACTCCTAGAAACAGAGAGTAGAATGGTGGTTACCAGGGACTGAGGTGTGGGGCAGATGAGATAAGTGGTATGGTGTTATAGAGTCAACAGTACTGTCCTATATACTTCAAAGTTGCTAAGAGACTAGATCTTAAATGTTCCCACCACACACAAAAAATAATTATGTGAGGTGATAGAGGTGTTAGCTAAGGCTACCATGGTAATCATATTGTAATATGTAAATGGATCAATTCAACACAATGTACACCTTAAACTTGCACCATATTAGATGTCAATTATATCTCAATAAAAAAAAGAAGACTGCGTTTTTTAAACCAGAGACTCCTAATATTCCCTCTTAATATAGTGCCCCATGTGGGCTTGTTTTCCTTCATAACTTTATCACAATTACGATGAAAAGTGTATCTGTTGTTGCAAGTGATACGGATCAACTCGCAGCTGACCAGTACTTCTGTCCAGCAAAACAGTAAAGGTCAACTTCACTGTGGAGATCATCTGTTGGAAGGCCACGGAGAGCTGCTGGGGAGGCGAGACTGGAGCATGAGGCCCCCAAAGAGGAGAGCCGACTCCCGCAGCCCCTACCCAGACGACATTCCGCCATTCTGGATCCTGGCAGGAGCTGAGAATCTGGGGACACAGAAACCAAGAATTTCTAAAAGATACAGTAAGGGGGGGGGGGTGGCAAACACGCAACTGGATTTCCCTTCAGGACATTTCCTCAAACGGTGCCATAGGAAGAGCCTAGAAAGGCTAAAGCGCAGAGGCAGCAAACCTCTGAAAATAGTATTGGAGGCCTTGGCAGTCTCGCGAGAGGAGACTCGGCGTTCGGGAGCGGCTGAGGGGCGGGGCCGGGCGGAGAAGCCGGGCTCTCAATGCGGGCGAGGTTGGGCTGTTACCTGGCCCCACACCGCACCGGGAATTAAATTGAGATGGATCCAGACCAACATGCGAAGGGTAAGACAGTGAAACTTCTCGAAGGAAACAGGAAAAGATCTTCATGACCTTGAGGTAAAAAAAAAAAAAAATTTTTCCCCCGACTTAAAAAAATATAATACTCCCATTTTGCTTCAAAAACATCTCAGCATTCTGAAAGAAATCAAAACCTTTTATATTAAGCGTAAGGACTGGGGTTATCTTGGGGGAGAAGGGGCAGCTGTAACTTGAGAGGGGGCATGAATGAAGGAAGGGGGGCTTTTCCTGGCTGATCTTCCCCCTGGTGTGTTCAGTTTATGAAAACTCCTAGAGCTCCATGCTGGCTCTACGTGCACTCTTCTGTATTATGTTATGTTTCAAAGAAAACACTCACATGAAAAGAAAATCTTGGCATTCTAAATATACAAAAAAAGTAGGGGGGGGCCTGGGTGGCTCAGTCGTTAAGTGTCTGCCTTCCGCTCAGGTCATGATCCCAGGGTCCTGGGATCGAGCCCCGCATCCAGCTGCCTGCTCCGCAGGAAGCCTGCTTCTCCCTCTCCCACTCCCCCTGCCTGTGTTCCCTCCCTCGCTGTGTGTCTCTCTGTCAAATAAATAAATAAAATCTTAACAAAACAAAAACACCCACCTAGAATGTTGCAAATTGTGTGTTTTAAGGTCAGAAGTCATAGGCATTTTCATTGAAGTGATGGCTATTCACTTTAGTGACAAAAGTTTTGCAGGTTGTTTTCAAACTACCAGATTTAACCAAAAAGAACCAGAACACATCCATGCCAGCTGATATCCCTTTTCCACGGCTGAGAATGTCAGCAGAATGTTATGTCACTACATAGAAAAACAAGACAACCTGAAGCAGCATCAACAGGTTTGGCCTCCTCCCTGAACCCCCTACAGAAGGTGCAACCTCCCACAAGATTACGGTACCCAGCAGGGACCACAAGAGGTTGTCTAGTTTGGTGTGCTCTTTTTGCAAACTATAGATATATACAGCTGATAACAGGATTTCTAATGGGTAACACTACCTTACAAATAAGTGACAAGTAATTTTTTTTAAATTCCAGGAACATTTTACCTGCCCACTCACACAAACCTCAAGGTCATGGAATGAGGACAACAAAAGAGAGTCTTTTTATTTTAAAAATATTTATTTAGTTAGTTTTTTTTTAAAAAGATTTTATTTGAGAGGGAAAGAGAGAGCCCGAGTAGGGGAGGGGCCGAGGGAGAAACAGACTTGCCGCTGAGCGTGGAACCCCACATGGGGCTCCATCCCAAGACCCTGAGATCATGACCTCAGCCGAAATCAGGAGTCCTACATGTAACCGACTGAACCACCCAGGCGCCCCTATTTATTTTTAGAGAGAGAGAGAGCACGTGCACACGTGCATGTGCATGCAAGGGTGGGGAGGGGCAGAGGGAGAGGGGAGAGAGAATCTTAAGCAGGCTCCACACTCAGCACAGAGCCCTACTTAGGGCTCGATCTCATGACCCTGAGGTCATGATTTGAGCTGAAATCAAGAGCTGGACACTTAACTGACTGAGCCACCCAGGCACCACAAAACTATTTAGAAATACAAACAACTTTGATAGATTTTCTGGGTGCTTGTGACACCCATAAACCCTTCATCGAGGCCACCTGCAATTTCTAGAGCCCTTCAAAAACTACAATGTGACCATTTCCAGTTATGGAATCAAACTCAGGAGAGCAACAAACACCTTCTCAAATAAAAGGTGGGGTAGTTGCTGCATTTGTCCGACGTGTCTTCACATGGAGGCAGATACATGGTTTTATTAATTTTTCTCCTCATATCCTCTTTATCCCTTTCTCATACTCCTCACCTTCCTCCTCCACTCTTTCTCCTGGGACTGTTAGGGTGGCCCCTTTATCGCATTTTCCTCTAGATTATAGGGGGTAACATCGTTCTCATTCATCTTCAACTTTGTTGCCTCATTATAAGCTGGCTTCTCACTATCACTCAAATGACTCCACATGCTTTCTATTTCTTTTTTTCTATTTAATTTTTTTATTGTTATGTTAATCACCATCCATTACATTATTAGTTTTGGATGTAGTGTTCCATGATTCATTGTTGGCGCATAATACCCAGTGCTCCCCACAGAATGTGCCCTCTTTAATACCCATCACCAGGCTAACCCATCCCCCCACCCCCCTCCCCTCTAGAACCCTCAGTTTGTTTTTCAGAGTCCATCGTCTCTCATGGATTGTCTCCCCCGCCGACTTACTCCACTTCATTCTTCCCCTCCAGCTATCTCCTTCTTTATTTTTTTTCTTAACATATGTTGCATTATTTGTTTCAGAAGTACAGATCTGCGACTCAACAGTCTTGCACAATTCACAGCGTTCACCATAGCACATACCCTCCCCAATGTCTATCACCCAGCCACCCCATCCCTCCCACCCCCCACCACTCCAGCAACCCTCCGTTTGCTTCCTGAGATTAAGAATTCCTCATATCAGTGAGGTCATATGATACATGTCTTTCTCTGATTGACTTATTTCGCTCAGCATAACACCCTCCAGTTCCATCCACGTCGTTGCAAGTGGCAAGATCTCATTCCTTTTGATGGCTGCATAATATTCCATTGTGTATATATACCACCTCTTCTTTACCCATTCATCTGTCGATGGACATTTTGGCTCTTTCCACAGTTTGGCTATTGTGGACATTGCTGCTATAAACATTGGGGTGCACGCACCCCTTCGGATCCCTACCTTTGTATCTTTGGGGTAAATACCCAGTAGTGCAATTGCTGGATCGTATGGTAGCTCTATTTTCAACTTTTTGAGGAACCTCCATACTGTTTTCCAGAGTGGCTGCACCAGCTTGCATTCCCACCAACAGTTTAGGAGGGTTCCCCTTTCTCCGATCCCCGCCAACATCTGTCATTTCCTGACTTGTTAATTTTAGCCATTCTGACGGGTGTGAGGTGGTATCTCATTGAGGTTTTGATTTGGATTTCCCTGATGCCGAGCGATGTTGCGCACTTTTTCATGTGTCTGTTGGCCATTTGGATGTCTTCTTTGGAAAAATGTCTGTTCCTGTCTTCTGCCCATTTTTTGATTGGATTATTTGTTCTTTGGGTGTTGAGTTTGATGAGTTCTTTATAGATTTTGGATACTAGCCCTTTATCTGATATGTCCTTTGCAAACATTTTCTCCCATTCTGTCAGTTGTCTTTTGGTTTTGTGGACTGTTCCTTTTGCTGTGCAAAAGCTTTTTATTTTGATGAAACCCCAATAGTTCATTTTTGCCCTGGCTTCCCTTGCCTTTGGTGATGTTTCTAGGAAGAAATTGCTGTGGCTGAGGTCGAAGACATTGCTGCCTGTGTTCTCCTTTGGGATTTTGATGGACTCCTGCCTCACATCTAGGTCTTGCAACCATTTGGAGTCTATTTTTGTGTGTGGTGTAAGGAAATGGTCCAGTTTCATTCTTCTGCATGTGGCTGTCCAATTTTCCCAACACCGTTTGTTGAAGAGACTGTCGTTTTGCCGTTGGACATTCTTTCCTGCTTTGTCAAAGATGAGTTGACCATAGAGTTGAGGGTCCATTTCTGGGCTCTCTATTCCGTTCCATTGATCTATGTGTCTGTTTTTGTGTCAGTACCATATTCTCTTGATGATGACAGCTTTGTAATAGAGCTGGAAGTCCGGAATGGTGATGCCGCCAGCTTTGCTTTTCTTTTTCAACATTCCTCTGGCTATTCGGGGTCTTTTCTGATTCCATACAAATTTTAGGATTATTTGTTCCATTTCTTTGAAAAAAGTGGATGATATTTTGATGGGGATTGCATTGAATGTGTGGATTGCTCTAGGTAGCATTGACATCTTCACAATGTTTGTTCTTCCAATCCATGAGCATGGAACGTTTTTCCATTTCTTTGTGTCTTCCTCAATTTCTTTCATGAGTATTTTATAGTTTTCTGAGTACAGGTCCTTTGCCTCTTTGGTTAGATTTATTCCTAGGTATCTTATGGTTTTGGGTGCAGTTGTAAATGGGATCAACTCCTTAATTTCTCTCTCTTCTGTCTTGTTGTTGGTGTATAGGAATGCCACCGATTTCAGTGCATTGATTTTATATCCTGCCACTTTACTGAATTCCTGTATGAGTTCTAGCAGTTTTGGGGTGGAGTCTTTTGGGTTTTCCACATACAGTATCATAACATCTGCAAAGAGTGAGAATTTGACTTCCTCTTTGCCGATTTGGATGCCTTTGATTTCTTTTTGTTGTCTGATTGCTGTGGCTAGGACTTCTAATACTATGTTGAATAGCAGTGGTGAGAGTGGACATCCCTGCCGCGTTCCTGACCTTAGGGGGAAAGCTCTCAGTTTTTCCTCATTGAGAATGATATTTGCTGTGGCTTTTTCATAGATGGCTTTTATGATATTGAGGTATATACCCTCTATCCCTATACTCGGAAGAGTTTTGATCAAGAAAGGATGCTGTACTTTGTCAAATGCTTTTTCTGCATCTATTGAGAGGATCCTATGATTCTTGTTCTTTCTTTTGTTAATATATTGTTTAATGTTGATTGATTTGCGGATGATGAACCAACCTTGCAGCCCAGGGATAAATCCCACTGGGTCATGGTGATTAATCCTTTTAATGTACTGTTGGATCCTATTGGCTGGTATTTTGGTGAGAATTTTGGCATCCATGTTCATCAAGGATATTGGGCTGTAATTCTCCTTTTTGATGGGGTCTTTCTCTGGTTTGGGGATCAAGGTAATGGTGGCCTCATAAAATGAGTTTGGAACTTTCCCTTCCATTTCGATTTTTTGGAACAGTTTCAGGAGACTAGGTATTAATTCTTCTTGAAATGTTTGGTAGAATTCCCCTGGGAAGCCATCTGCCCCTGGGCTTTTGTTTGTTGGGAGATTTTTGATGACTGCTTCAATTTCCTTAGTGGTTATAGGTCTGTTCAGGTTTTCTAGTTCTTCCTGGTTCAGTTTTGGTAGTTGATACATCTCTAGGAATGCACCCATTTCTTCCAGGTTATCTAATTTGCTGGCATAGAGTTGCTCATAATATGTTCTTATAATCGTATTTGTTTGGTGTTGGTTGTGATCTCTCCTCTTTCATTCATGATTTTGTTGATTTGGGTCATTTCTCTTTTCTTTTTGATAAGTCTGGCCAGGGGTTTATCAATCTTGTTCATTCTTTCAAAGAACCAGCTCCTAGTTTCGTGGATCTGTTCTACTGTTCTTTTGGTTTCTATTTCATTGATTTCTGCTCTGATATTTATTATTTCTCTTCTCCTGCTGGGTTTAGGCTTTAGTTGCTGTTTTTTCACTAGCTCCTTTAGGTGTAGGGTTAGGTTGTGTATTTGAGACCTTTCTTGTTTCTAGAGAAAGGCTTGTATTGCTCTATACTTTCCTCTCAGGACTGCCTTTGCTGCAACCCAAAGATTTTGAACAGTTGTGTTTTCATTTTCATTGGTTTCCATGAATTTTTTTAATTCCTCTTTAATTTCCTGGTTGACCCATTCATTCTTTAGTGGGATGCTCTTTAGCCTCCATGTATTTGAGTTCTTTCCGACTTTCCTCTTGTGATTGAGTTCTAGTTTCAAAGCATTGTGGTCTGAAAATATGCAGGGAATAATCCCAATCTTTTGGTACCCGTTGAGACCTGATTTGTGACCTAGGATGTGATGTATTCTGGAGAACGTTCCATGGGCACTAGAGAAGAATGTGTATTCCGTTGCTTTGGGATGGAATGTTCTGAATATGTCTGTGAAGTCCATTTGGTCCAGTGTGTCATTTAAAGTCTTTATTTCCTTGTTGATCTTTTGCTTAGATGATCTGTCCATTTCAGTCAAGGGGGTGTTAAAGTCCCTGCTTAGAAAGGTTAAGTCATGTCCATCCAAATAATCTCCTGTTTTAAGGCCAGCTCTGCCATAGAACACAATCACAGGGACTGAGTGATGTCTCATCACATCTGTAAGTTTCAGGGATTAAGGTGGAATATCTTTATGGAGGCATTTTAGGAATTCTACATACCATAACATATTACCAGCTTTTTTGGCCACATCTTCAATGAAAATGTGTAGGTGTATGGATTTGATCTTGGACAGAGGTCTAAGTAGAAGAGGAAGAAGCCAGATGAGGTATGAGAACATTTGGGATATTGTGATCTTTCTTCTTGCCTCCCTTAGCTGTTTACTGGCCTTAATTTCCTTTACCTTTTCATCAAATTCACATTTCTCTTTCCCACACACTGTAGTCCACCTCCCAGAGCACTTGGAAAATGCAGAGTTCACAGGGGTCTCCGGATTTGCCTGTGTATGTCCCTCCCACCATGTCTTCACAAAGAAAGCATGAATAGGCGTCTTGCCCTTTGGTTTCTTGGGGACACCATTAGCTATCCTGACTGTAGTGTTTGCTAGTCCAGGCAACAGAGTGCATAACAATTTCCCAGTGTTGCACTAGCTGCCTCCACAAGCACTGCCTCAGGCAAAGATTTCTTAAGACACAAAAAAGCAATAACCATAAAGGGAAAAAGTATTGATCAATTGGATTACATTAAAATTAAGAACTTCAGTTCTTCAGTACCATTGAGAGTAAAAAGATAAGCCATAGATCCGTAGAAGAGAGTTTCAATACATATATCTGTAAAAGGTCTCTTACTATCTGGAATCTCTAAAGCACTCCTTCAAATCACTAAGAAAAAGGTAGTGAACTCAATAGAAAAATGGGCAAGTGTCAAAATAGATACTTCACAAGAGAAGATATCCATACAGAAAATAAACATATGAAAAGGCATTAGACTGCATTCATCGCTAGGGAAACGCAGATTAACATCATAAAGCAGATGCCTCAACATACCCTCCAAAATGGCTAAAGGGAAAGAGAGAGACAATGTAGAGCCATCAGACGTCTCTTACTCTGTGGACCAGCGTGCAAGTTGTTACTACTTTGAAAAGCTGTTTGGGAGTGTGTACTAACACAGATCACACCCAGACCTTATACGCAGCAATTTCACTCCTAAGTATATACATAACAGACCTGCATGCATATATTCAACAAATGGCATGTGCAAGAGTGTCAACTGAAGTATTATTTATAATATTCCCGAACTGGAAACAGCCCAAATACCCACCAGTAGAGTGGGTACACAAATAAGGGTATATTCATTCATACAGCACAATAATATGCAGGAATGAGAACAAACTACAACTTACATGCAAAAAGCATGAATATCAAAAACATAACACTGAGTAAAAAAAAAAAAGCCAGTCACAAAAGAGTACATGGCGTGAGAGCTTTTTTATAAAGTTTAAAAACAGGCTAAAGTAATCTGTGGTTTTGGGATTCAGAATAATATTTACCTGGGTGTGTGTGTGCGTGTGCTGTGAATAGAAGGGGGCAAAGGGAGATATCTGGGCTGCTGGTAAGATTCTCATTCTTGATCTGGATATGAACTGTGTGTGTGTGTGTGTGTGTGTGTGTGTGTGTGTGTTCATTTTGTGAAAATTAATTGAGCCGTATGCTTATTATTCCTTCAATTTCTGCATGCACTTTATACTTTAACAAAAGTTGACATTATACAAAAATATTTATGTATTTAATATCTCTCCCACTGATGAGCACGGAACCATACCTGGTTTGATCACTGCAATATCAGCAGCCCCCACGCAGTACCTAACACATTGCTTGTTGAGTGGCTGATTAATGAGTTTTGAAGAGAGGCTCTTTAATACAGCAATGCTTTTGCTCCCCCACCCGTATCAATGGAGTAACATTTACCTGCGTTTTGCCAAATATCTTTATATATTGCAAGGCAGTTGTTTAAGGTAGATGGGCTTGCGGAGGGGAGAATGGAGAGCAAAATGCAGTAAGGAACTGGAATTTAAGCTTCCCGGGGGCCAGGAACTTTGTATCGCTCATTCACCGTGCCAGGCACTGTTCTGATACCTTTACATGTATAAGTCATTGAATCCTCACAACCACCAATGAGGTACCTCACAAATGAGGTAGCAGATGAGGCCACTGAGGTCTAGAAAGGCTTGATAACACAAGTAGAGAATAAAACTGCTCACACTCAAACCCTGAGTATGAGCTGAATCGTGACACTGTGAACATAGGCACTCGAAAAATATCTGTGGAAGGAGTCCCTAATGGACCTCTCCATAATCCCTTGTTTTCCTCCTCCCTGCTTCCCACTCATAATTAGATATGAACAGTCTGGTCCCTGCGGTGGGGCTGGAGGCTGAGGAGGGTGGGGAGGAGGCAAAGGGAGCCTTTTAACCCAGACTTTCAGATTTGGGAGGGTCTCAGAGACTTTGCATCATTCCCAAATGAGCGAGCCTATACATGCAGTAACATTCACTCCTGTGACTGGAAGGAGTCATTCATCCCATTCTCTTAAATTTGGGTCTCATTCTCTATAGCATACCCTACAGAAACATTGCTTACAAATGCTATAATCTTTTGAAAAACAAGATAACTATGTGGCACTTATTTAAATGCATGTGTTAAAATTATTAATTTTTTTTAAACATAAATGTCTGTGTGAAAAAATGCAGCACAATGTTTGTAATTCAGTTTTGGCATTTCACTTTTGAACATACCAGGAGTATTAAAAAAGAAAAAATGAAAGTGGCTCGGGCCCTTTAACTTCGGAGAGACCCTGGCTAGCACACAAGCAGTGTTCTGTGTGCACACAGCAGCATTTTATCTCCTGCCAACCCTGGGTGTAACCACTGCTACACGGGGGAGAGACAAAAGGGGAGCCCTCAGGCTAATTTCAATCACTGAAACCCACAGAAAACTGAAAGCCTCATTTAGTTTCAACTTTTTACCCTGCAAGCCTTGTTCCTAGGGTGGCTTTTAAATAGCAACAAAAAATGCTTGATTTTACTTTCACTTCCTTCCTTCCCCATCACCAGCGACGGGTGGAGGTTCTCAGGAGGTTTTGCTGACAAAGACAAACACCACAGAACCTCTCGGTTCAGTCCCCTTCGGTCCTCTGGGAGCCCTGTCAACAGTGACAGTGACTCTTTATTGACTGACCATCATGGTGACTGAGCCCCCTCCAAAAGTAGAAGTGGCTTGTCCCTGGCTTTAGAACTACGAAATGGCCAAGCATGGATCTCATCCCCCAGGATGGAGAGAGGAAACCTAATACGGCCCATGAACGGAGATACGTGCTATTACCTTCAAATTGCTTGGCTTATCAGTGCCTCTACCTTCAATTCCATGAAAAATGTAAAAAAAAAAAAATTTTTTTTTAATTTCAGCTTGGCATTTTTTTTACCATTTTCACCTACTGAAAAAATTAATACATTTCAACTCCTTTTATCATGCACTTTAAGCCTGTGGAAGAGTCTATGTGCACCAGGTGAAGGAATTAATCTTCATTTGATGCAGAAATCAAGAGGGGGAAAACAGTCAGCAGAAGATGAAACCATGTTCTTTCTTTCTTTTTTTTTTCAGAAGATTTTATTTATTTATTTGACAGAGAGAGACACAGTGAGAAGAGGGAACACAAGCAGAGGGAGTGGCAGAGGGAGAAGCAGACTTCCTGCGGAGCAGGGAGCCCGATGCGGGGCTCGATCCCAGGACACTGGGAACACGACCTGAGCTGAAGGCAGATGCTTAACGACTGAGCCACCCAGGCGCCCCTGAAACCATGTTATTTCAAAGGGGGATAAAAGGAATATAACACAAAGGAGAAACTATTTAAAATTTGTAAGGAAGAATACTTTTCACTAGAAAAATTTCCTCAAGCTCTTCTTTTTGTTTGGCTTCACTCATGTCATTCCAAACAGTCGGTCTCTTGGCACCGCAGCTGTGAAATATATACACTCGAGGAGATTCAGGCAGTTCTAACCCTCTCCCCCCATTTTATTAGCCTCCTCACTTTTACCGGGCAGTGTGGGCTCCCTGTGGGCGGTGTCTTGCCTTTGGCTCTCACACTGTGCTGTCTAAACTGTTCCATAATTCTATTTTACAGAATAACATTTTCCTCTAATAGATGTTAATATAATCAGAGAAACGGTAACAATCAATATACAGTCACAAAACCACATTGCTCTTTTTGAGGAACAATTTATTATAGACTAGTATCCCAGAAGAATGAGCTAGCCTAAGAGTAAAGTTAACTATAGACTCTATATCAGAAGTTTGTGTCTACTGGATTAAGAGTCCCAAGCCCCACCCTACCCCTTTTCTGTGAAGAGCCAGATAGCAAATATCTTAAGCTTTGCAAGCTGTGCTGTCTCCATCTGGACTACTCAACTCAGCCATTCTAGGAAAGGCAGCCATAGGTAACAGAAAATATATAAACGGACAGATGTGGTTGTGTTTTAACAAGACATCACTGACAAAAACAGAGGCAGTCAGGTTTGTGACATGGAGCTATCGTCTGCTGACCCCCTGATCGGGATGATGGGTATGTTTGCAACCACCATTCAAAGGCTGATCCTGGACAGTAAGATTTAAACATCTGTTTGACAACTTACCTGAAAAGTTGTGTGTGTGTGTGTGTGTGTGTGTGTGTGTGTGTGTGTGTGTGTGAAGATGGGGAAGGTTTAAGTTAAAATTAAAATGAATTTTCTCATGAGAATATTTTTAAGAAGAGGTATTTTCCAAGTGTGTTGAAGGACGCATCAGTTATTTTCCTACATACCAGTAACATTGATATAAAATCTGTTATTGGATGGACAGAATTTTCTTAAAACGCTTATACCCTGAAGAAACAATACCCAACAAAGCCTTGAGCAGCATTGACCTTCAGCCTTAGGCTGGCCCATCTCCAGAGTCTCTCTTTTAGGAATGCTTGCACACCAAGTCAGTGTCACCTGTTTCTGGGTTTAGCTGCACCTTCAATCTTGGTAGCACTGTGTGTTATATTGCCTGTGCTTCTATTAAGGCAAAGCCTAGGGCCTGTAGAAAGTGCAGTATGATTTTTTCAGGCACCTCTTGCTTTCCAATTTATGTCCATGGTGATGGTCCTTTCTTTTATTTGAGGCTTTTCCTGAGATTTTGACAGACACTTCCCAATAAGGATTTTATTTAAATTTCAATCAAACAAATGAATTGAAAACATCCTGTGCCAGGTGGCACATTGTGGAGCTTCCTGGGAGAGCAGTGCCATCCCCTTTGCCAGTGAACCTTCCTCCTGAATGGAGCTGCCAGCCTTAGACATAAATGATGGTATTCCAAAGTTAGTGCTTGCATATTAAGAGAATTTACTCCCAAAAATGCAAGTAAATTGCATATGAAGCAAGAGGTAATATACTGTTTGGTACTTAAGTATTCTGTAGGCTGCCCTGCTGACTTGCAGGATAACGGGCACTTACTTCTAATTCCTCAGATGACAGGAGGCAGAATCTTGGGGTGTGTGACAGGGTGTGGGAAACAGAACGCCACAACAACCACTGGTTCATGTTCGCTCAGACTCCAAGATCTCTGAGAAAACTCGAGATTGCAGGGTTAAAAATAACCCAAAAGGATCAGAGTGCAATGCCCCTGGAACGTGTGTGGTCAGTTCTAAAGTACGCAGCAGAAGATGTCTTGTAGATAGGAAGCCAGCTGTAAACAGCACACTGTGCACTCCCTTCTTTGTTCCCTTGTCCTGTAAACAGCACACTGTGCACTCTTCTCTTTGTTCCTTTATTCTGTTTTAAAGATTCTTACGTGCTTGACTAATCCTGTATACATGGAGGAATGTGCCTTACTACGCCCCTGCTGTAAACCATTATAGATCTAGATCGCTGTAGAAGGTATATAAGAGTATGGAAAATAAACCTCGGTGCCTTGGGCTGTTTGCTCGGGGTCCCCTGTGCCTCGCTGTACTGTTGTCTCTTTTTCTCAGTTCCTTCACTGCCCCAGGTCCCCGACTCTCAGAGGCCGACAAGTGGCGCCCGAACAGGGACCTGAAGCCCCCGTCGAGGAGTGATTGGCCAGCGCTAGGAACCCTACAGAAGGTAGTAAGTAGGAAAGTTTATTACAGGGTTATGAGGCAATCAAATTTCAAAGCATCAGGTTTTGCTGCATTGATGCATGGTTTTCTTAAAGAATATGGAGCTAAAGTTAGTAAGCAGCGCATAGAAAAATGTTTGGAAACAGTAGTTGAATATAATCCTTGGTTTCCGGGCGAAGGCTCCTTAGATGAGGAGACTTGGATCCGAGTGAAAAATAATGTCTTGCAGGCTATGAGACAGGGTGAAATGATTCCCCTTGATTTCTGGCCCATTTGGGCTTTAGTACGAGTGGTTATCAATACTATGGAAACCGGGGATAAGTTATCCCCGGCTGAGGTTGCTAAAGAAACTACTAACTCTTTACATACATATGAATTAGACGATGAGACTTTAGAAAAGGCTAAGACTGAAAGTAAAAAAAATTTAGCGGCTTCATGAAAGGCGGCCGTTACCCACAGCCCCTCCGCTTTTAACGGAAGACCCCACCGAAGATGATCAACCTCCCTCCACAATAGATTTATTCCCTCTTAAAAGATCCCCTCTGGCTCTCTCATCTCTCGAAAAGAAACTCCATGGCAAGGGGCTAATGATCTATTTATGGCTTTCCCCATAGACTGAACACAAGCTGCTGGTCCCGTCTATGAGGGATTAGATTTAAATGCTTTAAGGGAACTAAAGAAGGCTTACCACTTGTATGGACCCACAGCCCCTTACACTACAGAGATTTTGAAAGCTTGGGCAAATTCTGGGGAGTGGATCCTTCATGATTGGTATATGGTTGCACGGGCTTGCTTTAAGCCACAGGATTTATTACAACGGAAAATGTGGTTATCGGATGCCGCCTATATGAAAGCCCGGGCGAATCGGGCTAACCCAGCCATGCATCATATTTCTTTTGAAATGCTCACTGGCTCTGGCCCCTTTTCAGATGTTCGAGAGCAACTGGTTAACATTCCACCTGCAGCCACAGCGCAGGTATCTGAAATCGCCCTTGCAGCTTGGGAAAAAGCTAACTCCCTCAGGGGAAGTGGGGCAAAGTTATATAAAAATTGTGCCAAGGCCCTACAGAAGCATATACTGATTTTTATTTCTTGGCTTGAAACCGCTATTGACCACCAATTTCTTCATGCTACTCCATTGACGGGAGAAAAGGCTGGGCATATTATCTCTCATTTACTTGAATGTTTCGCCATTAGAGGGTTACCTACTTGTAGCAAGACAGATAATGGCCCAGCATATACTAGCAAGAAAGTACAAGAATTCCTTGCAGAATGGCAAATACAGCATATCACGGGTATTCCTTATAATCCTCAAGGACAGGCTGTAGTAGAAAGGGCGCATGCCACCATTAAAAAACAACTCCGTAAACCTATGTCTAAAAAGAAAGGGGGACTTTCCCCCCGAGACGTCATGGCACAAACCTTATTTATTTTAAATTTTTTAAACTCACCCCAAGGAGAACCATATACTAGAGCTGACAAACATTTCTCGCCAGCCTCAATCTCAACTCAGGATGCACCCATGTGGATAAAAAATGATGAAAATAATTGGTTGCCTCGGAAATTAATTACCCAAGGCCCTGGTTATGCTTGTGTCATTCCAGATGGATCCAGTCAAGCAATTTGGATACCTCTTCGGAAAAGTCCAGCCCAGAAAAGCAATTTGGATACCTCTTCGGAAAAGTCCAGCCCAGAACCGGCGATAAAGACAATGGAAGAGGTCTCTCAGCCACTGCAGGGATTGACTACCCAACCCCCTGTCTGAGAGATGGCAACACTCTCCTTGAAGAGACTTCGAAAATGAAAATTGCCACTGACAACACCCCCAACTTGGGGGCAACTGAAAACCCTTACTCAGAGGGAGGAGCGAGTCCTGGAGACGACCAGATCTACCAAAACCCCTGAACATTTGTTCCCGGCTATGTTAGTGGTGGTGACATGTGCCTCTGCACAGTATGGATTCCATCCTTCTTCTCCAGGCCCATAGGGGGGTCTGGATCCCAGATACCATACCCTCAAAAAACGAATAAATGCCCCAAATCTCCAGCACAGAGTGCTTAGGACAGCGGCTAATTTGAGAAAAGAAAGGGGGAGCTGTGGGAAACAGAACGCCACAACAACCACTGGTGCATGTTCGCTCAGACTCAGAGATCTCTGAGAAAACTCGAGATTGCAGGGTTAAAAATAACCCGAAAGGATCAGGGTGAAATGCCCTTCGAAGGTGTGTGGTCAGTTCTAAAGTGCGCAGCAGAAGATGTTTAGTAGATAGGAAGCCAGCTGTAAACAGCACACTGGGCACTCCCCTCTTCGTTCCTTTATTCTGTTTTAAACATTCTTACGTGCTTGACTAATCCTGTATACATGGAGGAATGTATACGCCCTGCTGTAAACCATTATAGATCTAGATCGCTGTAGAAGGTATATAAGAGCGTGGAAAATAAACCTCGGCGCCTTGGGCTGTTTGCTCGGGGTCCCCTGTTCCTCTCTGTACTGTTGTCTCTTTTTCTCAGTTCCTTCACTGCCCCAGGTCCCCGACTCTCAGAGGTTGACAACAGGGGAAGGATTCTGTCTCTGGAATTCCTTGCCTGTCTTTCCCTGGCCAAACCTGGCTCAAAGATCTTTCCTTGTCTCCAACAGGGCTTTTCCAGTAGCGGAGCAATCATGGCAGCTATTTTATATGACTCTTTAACACTCTGTGTGTGCCTGTGATATTGTTTTCATATTTGGCAACTGGGCTTTTATCGTCTCTCCTCCTAGAGGTGTTTGTGCAAAGGGAGGTTTAGGGAGGCTTATCCTTTGTGTGGTCAGTGTCTCCTGAATAAATGAGTGAACAAAGATCTTTGTTTATTCATTCATTAATTCCATGATGCCTACTGTATATTAGGCATTACCCCGACTGTTCTGGTGTTGGGGGTAAGCAATAAACAAAACAGGCAGAATTCTTGCTTTCAGGGAGCATACATTCTAGTGGAGGGAGTCAGAAAACTAAAAATTATTTTTTTTTTAATTTTATTTATTAGAGAGCATGCATGCACAGAGGCAGAGGAGAGGGAGAAGCAGACTCCCCACTGAACAGAGAGCTCGATGCAGGGCTCCATCCCTGGACCCTGAGATCATGACCTGAGCCGAAGGCAGACTCCCAACTGACTGAGCGACCCAGATGCCTCCAAAAATGGTAATATTAATTTAATGAGTGCTTAGTTGTTTAGAGAACAGTAAAATAAGAAAGGAGAAAAAGGAATCCAGGAGGAAGGGGAATAAAATTTTAAATATGTAGCCAGGGAAGACCACTAAGAAGGAGACATTTGAGCGAAGACCTAAAGGAGGTGAGGGGGAGAGCTGTATCTATTTCGGGAGGAAGACAGTTCCAGGTAGAGACCAGGGCAAAGGGTAAAGGCCTGGCATAATGTGGGCCCATTAGAGGAACAGCCTGAGGCTCTGGGCCTGGATCAGGTTGTGAAGAAGAAAAAAGAGAAGAGGATTAAACCATGAAAAAGAATATGGGCATTTACTCTAAATGAAACAAACCAATTCCTTTTCTGGGTTTTCAAAAGTCTGAATGTGATCTATTCCATGACATTTCCACTTCTTTCCCACAGAGTTGACCCCCACCTCCCAGATCTCTGCTTATTCTTTCGTTTTCTATATTTGATTTCCTTATACTTTAAATGGGAAAAATAACACTTGCCTTTCCTTACAGGGAATGTTGATGGGATCAAATGGCCATCACCATGAGAGCAGGAGGTTAGACTGTTTAGTGAGCTGGTAACACAACTATTTACTCGACAGCTGTTTATTAAGTGCCTGCTATCAGGAAAGCAAATGAAACCTGTGCAAGAGAGGAGGGAGGAAAGATCGAAGAACTGGAGCAGGCAGGAAGAAGGAAAGCGAACTCAGTAAGGTGGAGAATGAGGAATAAGAAAAAGGAAATAAAGGTGATGGCCCCATGTGTCCAACCACAGGGAAAAAAGGATAGCCTTGGGCATTGCACTGACATAGTTTTAAATCTTAGATACTGTACTTGCTGGCTATATGATCTTGGGCAACTCACCACTTTGAGATTGTTTTCCTCTTTGTAAAACAGGGACCTGACATCTGCTCCACAGCATCTTGTCAGGATCAAAGGAGATATGCACATAAATACCTAGTACAGCACCATCACCAGTTTACTCAGTACATATTAGTCAGTTTACAATTATTATTATCCGCATTCCAAGAAGACAGGAAGATCGAAACAGCTCTGCATCTTCTGACAAGGAAGACAAAAGCAGGAAAGATCTCATATAGAGAAAACTTGTCATAAGGATCCATTTTAGAAGCAGCTAGCAGTATGATTATGCACCGGAATTCAATTTATTATTTGAATTGGGATAAGCCTAAAGGGCCACCTTTTCGGTAATTCAGATCCCTAGGAATTTGGTTCATTTGGGAAACAGGATTTATTCTGGAGAATATGTATCTATAGGACAGAGGATAGAATTCTGGAAAAACTTGGTAATGCTTCCACATTAAAAACAAATATAGGAGACCTTGGATGGCTTGGATAAAGACTGTAATGTATTAGCAGTTCCAGGAAAAGCAAAAGACAGATTTGTAACTGAGCAATACAAAAATGAAATAGTGCTATGCCAAGGAAGAAGGGATTGACTTAAGCAGCTGCCAAGTGCTTTTACATTTGGGACAAAGTTTATAGCAGGCAGGAGGAACAGCCAAGACTTGATATACATGAATCTCATACAATTATCTGAATATATTCTGTACTGTAGTGGGCATGTGTCACTTTTTTGTTTGTCTAGCATTTCTTACAGCAGGAGCTCCCCCTCTCCAATTCCATGTGATTTTTTTGAGTCTATCAATCAGGAGATCCCAAGACCCAGGCCGCAGGGATAGACTTGTGAACCAGAGTGTTCACTCAAAAGACCCCATTTCCTGGGCCACAGTGATGGGTCTAGGGGAAGACACATGACCCAAGCATGACCAATCATTTCTGGAGAAATGATATGGGTGCTGACAAAGAGCCTCTCCTTTTGAGATTGCTATCTCTCAGTACCATATAAGCCTGGCGCTGTCTCGAACTTTGTTATTACCATGTAAAACAAGATGAAGAATAAGCCCAAATCTAGACAAGAAGAATCAAAAGGGAGGGAAGAAGTGACAGACAGCGATACTCCTGTTGCTCTTATTTGTTTGAACCCCTTGATTCATACATACCTGAATTTGCCACTTTTCAGTTCTGTGATCCAACAGGGTACTTTTAGTTTGAATTGGGATTTTTTCAGTTTATAACCAAAAGAGTCAATTAAGAAAAGTTTGAAAGAAATGAAGAATCTAACTGATAAAGGCAATTTGTGGCAACCTAAACAGGAGTACATAATTTAGTCTACCCCAAAAAAAGATAAGAAATGTGTTAAGATAGTACCAAAGATTTGGGTAAATGTGTAATTTAGTGTTAAAATGGCCAAGGGACACAGTCTGCCAAATCTATTCCAACAAAAGGGCAAGAGCTTGGCTCCCACAAGGACATGGCAGATAGAACAATCCTCAGCGTGTCTCTTTGTGGCTTGGGTAGAATCATCCTGGAAGTTTGTAGCCCTGTGACTCGTGTCCTGGTCTTGAACATCTGATACATAAGTAACTATCACCATCCAGGTCTCTCAGCCCAGTAAACTCAATGCACCTGAATGGTAGAACAGTTCCTCTCTATTGGCATATGACTGTACAAGTACAGGAGGCTTAGAATTAAACGTAAGGATCATGGAGTAAGTTAGACCCATAGTATTAATACTTTTTATTAATAGGTTTAGGAATAAAAGTTATAATTTGTGTGTGTGTGTTTAAAGATTTATTTATTTATTTGACAGAGAGAGAGCACAAGCAGGGGGAGTGGGAGAGGGAGAAGGAGGAACCCTGCTGAACAGGGAGTGGGGCTCCATCCCAGGACCCTGGGACCATGACCTGAGTTGAAGGCAGATGCTTAACCGACTGAGCCACCCAGGCGCCTCTATAATTTGTGTGTTTAAAGTATTAGTAATATTTAAGAACATCTGACAGATTTGAGAATCTAGCAAATTTACCTCCATGATACCTTCTCATTATCTTAACTTGCAAAGTTCTAATAATCTGATACTGTTTATAAACAGTCTTTGAATGTTTTGATTCATTATGTTTTTAAGGGTGAATTTTTAGATTTACAAGTACTTTGATTTTGATTGTTGAGGCTTAAGTCAGCCTTGTCAGGTATCTAAATTGCTTTATTGACTTATAAATGTTTTGAAAAGTTTGGGAGAATTTAATTGATGACTTATTAATATGACTAATTGTATAGAGGATTTTAATCTGCTAGAATTATATGAAATAAGTGGAGGGATTGTTTTAAATTTTATTAAAATTACTTGGTTTGCAAGTAAAATCAGAATTGCAAAGTGAATGTAAAGGCCTAAGAAAATTATAGTTTCACATTTACAACTTTAGTTAATTAAATATTATTTCATTACTCAAATATCTATATTCCTTTCTGTGTACAAAAGCCCTCCCTTCCCAAACATTAAAACACACACACACACACACACACACACACACACACACACATCAACACACATGGTAAGGAAAATCATTATAGATGCAAAGGCCCAAGATGCAACAGTGCTTCATGTAGAGAATGAGAAATGTGTGGCTTGCATGGGGCTTGAGGTCAGGCAAACTGTAAAAATATTCATAATAAACAATAATGAACTAACTGGACCAGCTACCAGGAATGAAAACAAAAGCAAGAATCACCAAATGTTCTTCCATTCATTTATTTATTCTTTCATCCAGTAAATGTTTAGAGAATATGTACCATACATCAGGCTCTGTTCTAGCAGTTCTAATATATAGAGGAAGAAAGAAAAATATGGGTTGTAGTTTGGTTGTGAAAGAGGCAAAAAGAGAGTAAAGCAGTTGGAAGTGAAGGAGTGATGCCAACAGCAGATTGCTTTGATAAAGCAAAGCCCAAGTTGTCTTGTCTCAGATTCCTTAGCTTTGCCTGATGTCAGCAAGCAGGGAAAATAAGGAGTGAGAGCATCTCAAGACATCCACAGAAGAAAAAGAAGCAGCAAAATAAAAAGAAAATGGAATAACACATTCAGTAGACTGATAGACTCCAGACACAAAAGAAGAAAGGCTGGAGGGGAAAGTAATAGAGCCTGAGAGAAGTAGAGGAGGCAGCCCGCACAACCATCAATGGAAAGAAAGGGGGTTGGTGTTCAAATGAAGTCTTACAGGACTAATTAAAATGACACAAATATGGTAAAGTACAGCATAAAATAGGAACAGGCAGTATAATTAACAAGAAGGAAAAAAAAAGAAGGGGTAAGTCTGTAGGGTTCTGAGAAGAAAATCTGCATATGAGTCGAGGCACAGGAAATAAGACGGAACACCAGTATGCCTTGTTCCAAAGGACTGGGGTTGGGCTCCTCCTATCCATCCAAAGAGGAAGAGAGACACATGGTACAGTGACAGCTCAAGAAGAGAGGCAGTTAATCATGCTGTAGAGAAAGGAAGGCCCTACCACCCACTGTAGTACACACCTTTGTAAGTCCTATTGACTATACCTCTGGCCATGACTTCCAGTGACCCAGAGGCAGACAGCCAGGAAAATGGAATACGTAATATAAATGATGATTTTGGGGGGGGTATAATTTTGCTCTGATTACTTTAAAAATATTCCCAATAAGTAAGTATATTCATTCTAGAAAAATTAGAAAAGACAGATAACCAAATCAAATATGAGAAGAGAAAAATCACCACCATAAACAGTGATATTTCTGAGGGAGAAAGGGCAATTGACTTTTCAAATTAGTCGAAGTTTTTTTGCAGGAATTGACAACCATCCTTACCCCATCCTGAAAGTTAATAGTGATGGTCCATACACAGGAAAGGTAGGAAACAGAATTGACAGATCACAATTAAGAAAAAAGCTTTTAATCAGCTAATCTAAGATATTCCCTTCAAGTGAATGCAAAGATATAGTGGCAAGATCTGTAAAGCATTCCTCTCAAGTATTCATCAGACTACTGATTAGCACATACTCATGAGGAAACAGCACAAGACCAGGGAAAGGATCATCCTAAAGGATTAGAAAGTATCAAATGCTCACATATGGTTGGGCATAATGCCTATTCCCACCAGTCAGACTGGAAAATCTCATAATTTGTGGATCACTGGGTAGAGTGCTCAGAAGGGTCTTGCCTCAGAAATGGGGCAAAATTAGCCCGAGACTAAACACTGCTCTGGCCTAACAAATCTTAAAGGTAGGAACTTTGAGAATCAAAGTGTTTCCAAGTAATTTAGCTGCATCCCAAAACAAAGCTCAAGAATATTTATATGAATAAAAAAATCCAACACCCAATAGGGAAAATCACCCAATGTCTGGCATACAGTAAAAATCCCCCCAAAAACCAAAACAACAAAAAAAAACTCCCACAAAAACAAGAATGCCAAAAACCACAATGAGAAAAAAAAAAATCAATCAATTGAAACCAAACCAGAACTGAGGTAGATATTAGAATTACCAGACAAGGATATTAAAACAACTATTATAGCTGTATATCTTATGTTTAAAAAGTTAAGTAGAGACATAGAAGATATTAAAAAGATACAAATCAAACTTCTAGAAATGAAAAAAATGTTTGAGATGAAAAATGTACTGAGTGGGCTAAACAGCAGATTAAATGCTGCAGAAGAAAAGATTAATGAACTTGAAGACATAGCAATAGAAACTATTCAAAATGAAATATATAAAAATACTATAAAATGTATCTCTTGAAGGTAGAGTATAAGTTAAAAATGCATACTATAAACACTAAAGCAACTAATATATACATTTTTTAAGAGTTACAGCTAATAAACCAACAAAAGGAGATAAAATGGAATCATAAAAATAATTCAGTTAATCCAAAAGAAGGCAGAATCAGGGGAAAAGGCAACAAATAATAGATGGAGTAAATAGAATGTAGATAGCTGTTGTTTGGTGAAGTATTTTATAAATGCCAATTAGGTCATGTTGGTAGATAATTTTGTTCAGGTCTTCTATATCTTTACTGATTTTTCTCTTATTCTATTGATTATTGAGAGAGGAACATTGATAGTTTCATCTTTGTAGATTTTTCTATTTCTTTTTGCAGTTCTGTGAGTTTTTACTTTATGTACTTTTAATTACGTCTGTTTATATAAATATTTAGGATTGCCGTATACTCTTGACAAACTGACCTCTTAATCATTACAGAATGACCTTTTTTATGCCTGGTGATGTTCTTTGCTTTGAGGTCTACTTTGATATTAATGTAGCCACTTCGCTTCCTTTTGATTAATGTTAACATGTGTATTAGTCTTTTTGGGCTACCATAACAAAATATCACAGATTGGATGTCTTAAACAATAGAAAATTATTTTTTCATAGTTCTGGAAACTAGAAGTCCAAGATCAAGGTGCCAGCAGGATTGTTGTCTGATGAGACCTTTCTTCCTGGTTTGTTGTTGGCTGCCTTCTTGCTATGTCTTCACATGGCTTTTTCTCTGTATGTTCTCATAAAGTGTGAGAGATCTCTGGTGTTTCTTCCTCTTCTTATAAGAATACTAGTCCTGTCTACTTTTGTGACCTCATTTAACCTTAATTCCCTCCATAAAGGCCTTATTTCCTAATATAGTCACATTGGGAGTTAGAACTTCAACATAGAAATTTGTGGGGGGGGCACAATTCAGTTCATAACAGCATGATGTCTTTTTATGTGTAACTTCTTCATTACTTTATATGCAAAAAGTACATGTCTTGTAGTAAGAATATAGTTGGATTTTGCTTTTTTCCTCAATCCTGACAATCGCAATTAGGGTATCTAAATAATAATGTTTAATGTAACTTGATATATTAGAGTTTAAATATTTTTAAAAGATTTTATTTATTTTAGAGAGAAAGAGTGTGAGCAGGAGGAGAGGCAGAGGGGGAGGAAAAGAATCTCAAACAGACACCTGCTGAGCACAGAGCCCAATGTGGGCCTCAATATCATGACCCCGAGATCATGACCTGAACTGAAACCGAGTCAGACACTCAGTGACTGGGCCACCCGGGTGCCCCTGTTAGAGCTTAAATTTATCACCTTGCTATTTGTTTTCTACTTATTCCATCTATTATTTGTTCCCCTTTTCCACTGCTTCTGCCTTCTTTTAGTTTAATAGAAAGTAGAATAGTGGTTTGCTAAGGGCTTAGGGGAAGGGAAATGGGGAGTCACTATTCAATGGTAGAAAGTTTCAGTTATGTGAGATAAGTGAGTTCTAGAGATCTGCTTGTACAACATTGTGCCTATAGTTAATAATACCATATTTTGCACTTAAAAATTTGTTAAGAGGGTAGATCTCATATTAAGTGTTCTTACCACAACAATATTTTTACAAAGGGGAAAAAAGATGAAAAATAGCGCCTGAATAGCCCTATATCTATTAAAGAGGTTGAACTGATAGACAAAAATCTTTTTACAAAGAATACTCCAGACTCAGCTAGCTTCAGTGGAGAATTTGTCAAACCTACATAGACTCTTCCAAATAAATAAATAAATAAATAAATAAATAAATAAAGACAAGAGAATAATTCCCAACTCATTCTATGTGGGCAGCATTACCCTGATACCAAAATTAGGTGAGACATTAAAAGAAAAGAAAACTACAGGTCAATATATTTCATTAACATAGATGCAGAAATTCAAACCAATGTTTTAAGAAATCAAAGCCAACAATACATAAAAAGGTTAATACATAGTGACTAAAAGTGCTTTATCCTAAGAATGCAATATTTGCTTAACATTCAAAAACCAATAACTCATATTAACAAATTAAAAAGAAAAACCATATATCACTAATTTCAGAAAAGAAGCATTTGACATAATTTAACATCTATTCCTAAGGAAAACTCTTCCCAAATTAAGAATAGAAGGGAAACTCCTCAACTTGATAATGGGCATATGCAAAATACTGTAGCTAATACCATATAATGGTAAAAGACTGAACACTGTCCTCCTAAGAAATAGGAACAAGACAAGGATGTGCACTCTATTCAACCATTTCTATTCAACCACTTCTACTCAGTGCTGCAGTTGAAGCTCTACCCAGTGCAGTCAGAAAAGAAAAAGAAATAAAGGGTACCTAAACTGAATAAGAAAAAGGAAAACTGTCTTTATATGCCTACAACATGATTGTCTATTTAGAAAAATAGATGGAACCTATAAAAAAGCTAGTAAATGAGTTTAGCAAGGTTATAGAATACATGATTAAGATGCAAAAATCAGTTTTATCTCATATACTAGCTACAAACAATTGGAAATGTAATACCATTTACAACAGGATTAAAAATATGAAACACTTAGGGATAAATCTAAGAAATACACGCAGGACCTATTCACTGAAAATTACAAACTGCTGAGGAAAATTAAAGAAGACATAAATAAATGGGAGTGATATACAGATATACCTTGTAGGGGTAAAAAGACTCCATAGTGTTCAGATGTTAGTTCTTTCTGAATTGATCCGCAGATCTAATGCAGCCCCAAACAAAAGCTCAGGAGAGTTTTGGGTAGAAATTGACAAGCTGATCCTACAATGTACATGGAATTGCAAAGCACCAATACTAGCCAAAACAACGTTGAAAAACAAGAACAAAATTAGAGGACCAACACTACTGTTTCAGAGTGTTATAGAGTGCATTATCTCCCCCCTCCCTAAATTAGTATGTTGATGCCCTAACCCCCAATGTGATAGTATTTGGAGATGGAGTCTTTGGAAGGTAATTAGGTTTAAATGAGGTCCCGAGGGTACAAACCAGGAAGAGAGCTCTCAACAGAACCTGAACATGTTTGCACCCTGATTTCTGACTTTCAGCCACTAGAACTGTGAGAAAATAATTTCCGATGTTTAAGCCACCAGTATATGGCATCCCAAACAGACTAATACATCGAGACTTATTATAAGAGTAACCAAAATAGTGTACTATTGGAATCAAGATAAACCCATAGATCGGTGGAACAGAATGGAGAGTCCATAAATAGACCCACACATATTTGGACAACTTGTACCTGATGAAAGTGCAAAGGTAATTAAAAGAAGAAAGGCTAGTCTTTTCAACGAATGGTTTTGGAAAAACTGAATACATATATGCAAAAAAATTAAGTTTGTTTCATACATCTCACTATATACTCACCAAAAGGATTAAATAAAATTTGATCACAGACCTAAATATAAAGCCTGAAACTAGAAAACACAGGGGAAAATCACAAAGATTTTGTACACAACACCAAAACATCCATAAAATGAGAAAAGGTAAAGATTGGGCTTCATCAAAATTAAAAATGTCTGTTCTTCAGAAGATACTGTTAAGAGAATAAAATGAAAAGCCAGAGCCTGGGAGAAAATACTTGTAAATCATATATTTGATAAAGGTTCTATATCCAGAATATATAAAGAACTCTCAAATCTCAATAATAAGAAAACAACTGAGTATTTTTTAAATGGCCAAAACATTTGAATATTTTTCCAGTGAAGATACAGACAAAAAATAAAAAGCGAGAAGTTGCTCAATATTGATAGTCACCAGGGAAATGCAAATTAAAAACCACAATATGATATCACTACTGTTCTATTAGAATGGCTGTAAAAAGATGGTCTCTGCTAAGACAAGAATGTGGAGGAACTGGAACTCTCATACACTACTGCTAGGAATGTTGAACCCTTTAGAAAACAGTTTGGCAGTTTCTTAAAAATTTAAACATAGGCCTACCATGTGATCCACCCATTCCTCGTTTCTGTATCTATCCAAGAGAAATGAAATCCCACACCCATACAAAGACTTGTACGTGAATATTTACAGCAGCTCTATTTGTAATAGTCAAAAACTAGGGGGTAAATAAAAAACATATTTTCATCAACAGGTGAGTTTGTTCATTGTGGTTTATCCAGACAAAGAATGAACTGCTGATATACACTTTAATGTGGCTGAATCTCAAAATAATTATGCTGAATGAAAGAAGTCATATGAGCATATAGTATATGATTTCACTTATATAAAATTCTAAGAAGGGCAAACTACATTATTCTCACAGAAAGTAGAATAGCAGTTGCCTGAGATCAGGAGAGTGGGGAGGGATGGGAGGGGATTGCCAAGGGGCATGAACACACTCCTAGGCATGGTGAATATGTTCCTTATCTTGATTATGGTGATAGTGTCAAGGGTGTGCACATATGTCCCCAAATTATCAAATTATACTCTTTAAATATGTGTGATTTATTTTATGTCAAGTATACCTCAATAATGTTGGTAAAAACTAAGTAAAATTAATACCTGCATATGGTAAAGAAAAATTACAAAAAAACCCTCAAATAGGACAAAATAGAAAGAAAAGCCATTCTCCCTTCGTGCGGCATTCCACTCACCAATGATAACTACTTTTAACTATCTCTTTTTTATTTCTTCTGAGGATTGCCTCCATAACTCTGATTGTGGTTATGCCTCTACTTACAGATTTGTCAACTTTAAATATCTATTGACCTCTCTTTTTAAAAATATGAGAAAATAAACTTTCTCAAACTACTGCTTCTCCTTTCCAGCCTCTGCACATTGAAATGTTAATTTTTAGTTCTTTTGTTGTTTTTCCATCATCATCATCATCATCACTGTCATCAAAAACACTCACTTTTAATGTCAGACTAATATAAGCCCTTGAAAAATAGGTTGGTAGGTAGATAGATAGATAAATAGGTGTGCGGGCATTGATAAGCAATTTTCCCAAGTTGAAGTGTAGAGGAAGAACTCAAACCCAGGTGTTTTGGCCCCAGGGTCTGTGCTCTTAACAGCCATGCTATTCTGTATCAGTGTGATGTCAGTATAATACATTTAAATAATATGCTTAAAACTGTATTTGACTCCTCAAACATAGATATGGTATCTCTTAACTCCCTTTATGTTTGATGAGGAAGTCCAACATCACTACATTTTCCTCTATCTCTGTACCTCTTTCCTCTACCTTCCTAAACCTCCATTCCAGCATACTATTGTTTTTACATTTGTTCTGCAATTATAATTAATTTTTGATGCATTATCTATAAATTGATTCTTTTCATCAAAAACTAAAAGTATTCGCAATAATATTTCTATGGAAATATCTCCTGCAGAGCCAAGTAGTCCCATTAAGCCTATAGAGGAGATGTAACTCTTATCAATCCTTGCTATTTAAAGTAGAAAGGAACTTTAAAGTTTGGTGAGGGCTAGGATGGTACCATGTCGTACTGACCCAATATGCCTTTGCCTTGTCACAAGATAACCCAGCTTCTTAATCATTCTATTTGTTAGGAGAAGAAATTCATATCCTCCTGAAAGAGATTCTTCACAGAGCTTCTGACTTCTGATTCTAGTTAGGACTGATGGCTGTCTAGGCCAGCCTCAAAAATTCTCATTCTGGAATTACTTTTCACTACAATCCTGGGTTAGATCCACTGTTCCTTGGAGTCTGTAACTTCCTCTTACTTGGATTCTCTTTCGTTTTGCTTGGGTAATTCTTTCAGAAATAGTCTGTAGGTGGTAAGTGGTCTGAGCTCTTGCATGTTTGAAAATGCCTCAGTCTTCACTGATAGTTTGGCTAGGTAGAGAATTTTAGGTTCAAAAACATTTTTTCCCTCAATATTTTGCAGACATGCTTGTTAATTTTTTCCTAGCATCTAGAGTTGCTGATGATCTAACTAATGTCCATTGGATTCTCATTTATTTTTGAGTGATCTATTATTCTTTTAGCTTTTAGAATCTTCCCTCTCTTCTCTGTGTCGAAAATGTCACAAGACCATGTCTTGGTATAGGTTTGTTCATTCATCCTGTTCTGCATTCTCTAGGTCCTCACAATCTGAAGTCCTATTTCTTTATATCTAGAAAATTCTCTTGTTCTCTCTTTTGTCTCTTTGCCTATTCTACACATCCTTTGAGTTATTAGATCTTTTGGACTATTCTCTAATCTCTTAATTTTTCTCCCATATTTTCCATCTCTTTAACTTTCTGCTCTATATTCAGAGAACTTTCTTCCATTTTTTTTTTTTCCTATTGAATTTTTAACTTTGGCAGTTTTTTTTTTTTCATTTTAAGGGCCCTTTTTGGTGTTGATTGTTCTTTTTGCTAGTTACCTATTTTTGTTTTACAAATGCTTTTTCTTGAAAATTTCTTCTATGAAAACACTAAGTAGAATAAAGATAATGTCTATTTCCTGAATTTCTATTTCCTCCAGGGTCAGTTTATTTCACCCTGCATTTTGGTCCTTACTTTTCCTCAGATTTTTATGATCCTTGGCTATCAATTCATATTTATGACTGAGGCAAACCAGCTTGTTTAATACAGAGAGCCCTCCTTGCCTAGGTCTCATCTTCTATCCACATGGGTGGGCCTTTTGACAGACAGGCTTTGCTTAGACCTTGAGGTGAGAGAGGAAGCAGGATGCCCCACCTCCTGCGTCTCCCATTTGCCAGCTCAAATGAGGAGAATTTTCTTTAGAGTGCATATCACACCTTTTAGGACTCCTCCTCATGCAGACTCTTCTCAATTATTTCAAAGATTAGTCCTTTGGTTTTAGCCTGAGCATGTGATGCAGGGAAGGGGAATGTGGGCTATGACTCACAGTTATTCCATAGTTGATTTCCTTCCAACTTCCCTCTCACACTCCACAGAGCCTCTGTGGGTCTGCTGCCAGGAAAAATAGCTCCAGCCCCTACTGCAGCCTTCTCCTGTGAATGTGATTTAATCTGTTAAGATAATTCCAAGTGTTTTTTACTTTCAAGAGATCTGTCTGTATCTCTAGTTTCCAGATGCCCCTTCTCCTGCGCCCAGGGCTGTCTTTAATTTATTATTCTCTGTTCCTCTTTACTGATACTTCTATGGGGTTTCGGAGCAGAAAAGAGGTATATGTAGGTGCTCCTGTCCGCCATCTTGAACAAGAATCCCTACTGCATCTTTGGACATCTTTGTGATTTCTTTCTTATTTGGGGGCAAAATGCTCCATTTAGTTTGCACATAGGGCCATGGGACCATACAAGCAAGGCTAATTTCTCTTCCACTTGTCAGCTGTCTAGATATTTTAAAACTAGTTTTGTATCCTCCTATCCTCTCCAGGTCAAATATTTCTAGTTCCACTAGCCATGCCTCATTGAATTTTTAGTCCTCCTATCATTCTAATCATTTTCTTCTGAACTTCCTCCATCTCTAAAAGAAGTCAATGCAATGCCTAGGGTAGTATTGCTGGAAGCTATTTCATAGTGATCTAATCCTCCCTAACATATTACACATCCACATTGTCCAGTTATTCTTTCTTCCCTGCTCTAGACACACAAAATGAATGTTTTACCACCAGCAGCTGCTGGGAGGCACTCTACACAATAGCGATATATTTAAAAGCCATAAAATTTTAGGAAGATAGCAAGAGGGATTTCTATCCAAGAATTTCCAGGCTCTCTACCACAGCTTCCAACTTTATACACAATTACTTTATCACTTAAATAAAGGGTATTTAAAAACTCTTAGTTTTAGTCATTTTGTAAAGAATGGTACTATGTAGTGAAGAAGAAATTCGGGATAAATTGTTCCTAAACTGAGTGAATCACACAGTTGAACTCACCATATATATTTTTTTCAAGTATTTGGAATGCAACTTCAGAACTCCAACACATTTCCCATTAGCAAAAGTGAACAGTTTTCTAAGAGCCTCAGATTGTTGTGAAATCACTACCAGTTGAAATATGTACAACACTTTAAAATCAATAAAAAGAAGATGAAGACAAACATATACCAGTCTAAAACATCACAGCTTTGGTGACATACCTTTATAGCAGACAAAGTTTTAAAATTTAAATACAATGTTGTCTGACAAAATTACATGGTATAGTTCTCAGATAACACAAAGATTCTTCTGATATGTGCGCCTTCCTGGAATATCCCCTGCTCTCGGTTCCTTGAAGAGCATATTTAAAAACTGTAAAAGAAAAAAAAAGATTTCCGAGTATATTAATATATAGGGAATTATTTATAAATCAGGTGTATTAAAAGAATAAAACCTTTCATATGAACATTAGAGATAAAGTTTTCAAAATCTATTTGTTTAAAAGAAATATTTAAGAAACTGCTTTATACTAGGCACCTGTGGTTCAATAATATACTAGAAATCTGCAGTCTCTATTTTCATGGAGCTTAGTTGAGTGAAAGATACTCAAATTTGTTAAAGCACCTTCTTTCTACAGCTTCGGTTAAGGAGGATAGATTCAGATGTACATGAAATGATGCCACCAGCCTCTAGAAAGCAAGAAGCCTAGCATCTTTTCCATTCTCTGGGCCAAGTGGACTATGTCAGTAACACTTATGGAATGTTGCCTATGAGGAATCAGAGCTGAAAAGTTAGCTGGAAGTTAAGAAGCCATCGCAGGAAACATTTGTTGGTCATTCCCCCCTCTTATTTCTTCTGATCACTGGGAACTTGGGGAGAAGGTGTTCCCGTTTCTACAAGTGTGTGGCTGCACCTGGTATTGGTGGGCCTCTGGGGTCTTCTACGTTTACAACTGAATCTCCTACAAGCCTCATGAAATACACGCTGCTCTTGCCTGGAGAGCTATTTTTAGTTCTCCATGCACACCCCGCTCTTTCACACTTCCTTTCCTTTGCCTCAAATGCCCTTGCTCTACTTGTTCACCTGGAGTCCTCCTCCTCAGGTTGCAAGGCTCTGCTCAAACACTACTTCCTCTGGGAGGCCTTCACTGACCGCCCCCCCGCCCCCCGCCGCCCCGGCTGGATAGTCAGCTAGTGGGGTTGTGGCTACAACTACGGGGAAAGAGAGACCAGGAAATGGATCTTGGGTCTAGCTTTTACCAGATGCGGACTTATGTGAATCTTACTTTTTCCCATGTATGAAATACAGATATTTGCCTGCCAGGACTGTTTTGAGGATTAAATACAATGGCAAAGGTCAGGTCCCTAACCAGAGGGCTTGGCACACGGCCCTCCATAAACACTGCTTTCCATCCCCTCCTCTCTAGTCACACCTTGGAGTTGGCATGAACTTAAATATGCCTAGATCAGCCATGGCCCTTATGAAAATCAATAGGATTACAGTAATACATAGTTTCAAGTTAGAAACAGTGTTACAAATCAAAGCTTATTAAAGATTTTCCAATTACTTACAAAGATGCTCTGTGTGAAGAATGACTATAAAGTAATTAGAACGATCTTCTACTTGAAGCGCATGCATGCCATACTTTGAAAGACCCTCATCAAAACCCTCGGTAGTATGCCTTCCAGGCCTATATCAATTTTCCATAGAGGTCAATTCTATATTCTTAGCAATCACGTCTGCTCTTGTAACCATTTTACAGACTCATTCCTAGGCCAAGAACACAGTATATCCATACCAAAGATTTCAGAACTATAATAACATTATTAGAGCAATAATTATTATATTTTATAAGACTTTCCATTTCTCCCGAGTCTTTCACCCATTCCTTAAACATTCTGCAGATACTCATTACCGCTCACAACACCCTCTGTGGCAGGTCAATGGTGCTGGGGTAACTAAGTTGTCCCAGTGTTCGTGGCTGTGTGCAGAAGTCCTTCCGCATCAGTGTAGCAGAATGATGCTGGCTGTGTTTTCTGAAGAGGAGACTCTGGACAAGGAACATGGAGTGGTCCTAAACAGGCCAGAAAGTTCATTTTGGGATCCAGTTTCATTCTGTTTTGAAAAATTGGGGAATCATTAGTGCCAATTCACTCACTCACTCAGCAACTACTTAATAAGCATAGTGGTAAAAAGTACAGAATCTGGAGTGAGAAGCCTGGGTTCAAGTTCCAGCTCTACCACCTATAGCTATGAGGCCTTGGGGGAGTTTTTTCCTCCTACTATGGTTTAGCTTCCCCATCTATAAAATGGGGATAACAACACTAACTACAGCATAGGGCTGCAAGGAACAGGGAGGGCCTGGCACGTAATTAATGTTCCTAATTATTGGGAACCATTAGTGTTAACTTTTTTTTCTGTCCTAGGCACTAAGATGCAATGGTGAACAAAGGCACTCAATAAATATTTAGCGGATGAATAATGCACAACCATAATAGAGTGAAGCCATAAATACAGATTTTGGATACCCAGGTGGTTTCCATGCATGGCTGATGTCAGAGAACAAAAATGTAAACATTCATATGATTAAATCTCAGCAACATGCTCAGTTGCCCAAGAGCAGGAATAGAAGGATATAATGAAATTATCACCTGATGTTACAACAGGCAAAGCAATGACAGTAAAAGCCAAGTAGCTCTGTGCACAGTGTTCTTTTTTAACTTGGCTGTAGGATGAATTTTTTTTTTTTTTAAATAAGCTTGTAAACCTTGTTTAATTGTTAGCCAAAAACACCGACTCTCCAGTGAGGTCATGTTTGGAAATATATGTATCAACATTTAAACAACTCAGAACCATAAGAAAATCCTCAATACTTCAGCCAAATTCTGTCTCCAAATTGAAACAAGTGAGATGTAAAAATTAGAGGAAGGCATATTCTCAACTGGATCATTGTTTTATGCTACCCTTTATATATAATAAGTACAGAATAAAGGCACTTCAGGATATCATTAAAACTGTTTGCAGCATGAACCAGTTCTAACCACGGCTAAAACTTCTAGCACTGCTTAAAAATACTCAGGAGAGAAGAGCTACAATATTTATGTCTGCCTACAAGCACACAGTCATCTTAATTCTCGATTTTAAAGACAGATATTTTCTTTGAAAGTTCCTCAAAACGTATGTTCTGTGAAAAGGAAACTTTAAAAAGCATTAATGCCTAAAGCTGCAAGCAAGAGCTATTAAGGAAGGTGTTGAAAGAGTGAATGCAAGCAATTGATACAGATCTAAAACTGCATAGGGGGCCAAAGAACAGGGCTGGAGGGAGAGATTCACCTCCCTCCCATTGCAAAAGGAAGAATGTGTGTCCACGTGACCAGAAATACTCTCCTTTATTATTTTCCCAGAAATGATGAAATATTAGGAACCAGGAGAATTTAGAGAGTTGATCTGTATTAAGAAAGGCCTTTTCAGATATCCGCATAGATGTAAGGGGTGGTTTCTTTAACAACTAATGAAAACAGACTACTGACAAGAGAGAATAGAAAAGCCAGAAAGAAGGGTAAAGCCATTCTTTTAAAATATAGTCATGGGAAGCTGCCTTCAGTACCTGGGCATCCTGAAACCCACAAGTGATCCCAGGTAATCTCTCTCTCTCTCTCTCTCTCTCTCTCTCTCTCTCACACACACACACACACACACACGCACACACACATGTAATGATTGCTAAAGGAGAGAATCTGCTGTTATTCAAAAGTTCCTTTGCAGACAGGTATTATGTTGCCTTAAATTTTGCTCTGTTCAGGTAGAGAATTGCGTTTACATACCAGGGTCCTTTCATATTTTTGCTGTTTGCGAGTTATTTTAGTTGTGGCAAAGAAAGTAAAATAACATGGAATTGCAAGTTATATGCTCTTTGGTCCCCATGTTCTAGCAGCAGCTTATTGGGTTGTACATAGAATATACTTTGTCATCTTATTGTTCTCTGCAGCAATTTTTCTTTCAGGAGGAAATGAGTCCCAAATATATGTGTATGTCCAAAATATTATTTAATATTATTTAATAGATATTATGCCTTAACATGCTAATATTGGTGTTCTGTTGGTGGCCAATTACCACAAACTTCATGGCCTAAAACAACCCAGATTTGTTATCTTACAGTTCCATAGGTTAAAGGTATACAGGTCTCACTGGACTAAAATCAGAATGTCAGCAGGACTGCATTACTTTCTGGAGGCTCTAGGGGAGAATACATCTTTTGTCCTTTCCAGCTTTTAGAGGTCGCCTGCATTCTTTGGCCGATGGCTGTATTCCTAAAAAACCCAGCGTGCGTAGTTATAGCTCCCTCCGACTCTCTCCTTCTGCCTCCTCCTTCCACTTCGAAGGGCCCCTGGGATTACACGGGGCCTACCTGGATAGTCAAAGATACTCTCCTCATCTTAAGGTCCAGTGATTAACAAACTTAATTCCATCTGCACCTTTACTCCCTCTTTGTCACGTATATTAGTCTGCTCTGGCTGCCATAACACATACTGCAGACTGGGTGGTCTAAAAAACAGAAATGTATTTTCTCACAGTTCTGGAAGTTCAAGGCTTAAAGTGCAAGATCAAGATGCCAGCAGGGTTGGTGAGGCTGGTGAGGCTTCTGTCCTCGGTTTGCAGGTGGCCAACTGCCTTCCCACTGTTTCCTCTCATGACTTTTCCTCTGAGTCTGTGGGCAGAGAGCGAGCGAGCTCTGGTGTCCCTTCTTATAAGGACACCAGTCCTATGGGAGTAGGTCCCCACCCTGATGACCTCATTTATTCTTAATTACTTTCTTGAAAGCCCCATCTCCAAATACTGAAGGTTAGGGCTTACTACAGAAAACTGTTTCTCTACTTACAGTACTTCTGACACCAAAAGCATGGCGTTTGACTCATCGACAACCAGTTCTCCAACTCTCCAGATACCAATGAGGTGTCCTACAATTTAATCCAATTCTGACACTATTGGAATTAGGCAGACTGCACAGGTTAAGAGCTCAGTCCCACAAGACTGCTCCCACTTCAGATGCCACTCACATGGGTCCCAGGTTGTCACCCATGCTCTGACCAAGCAGCTTTAAGGGGTTCCCACAACCTCCTCTTCAGGTTCAATAATTTGCTATAAAGGCTCACAAAACTCAGGGAAACACTTTACATTTGCCGATTTATTATAAAGGATATTAATGAACAGCCAGATGAAGACGTACACAGAGTGTGCTCCAGAAGGGTCCCAAGTGCACAAGCTTCTGTTCCTGTGGAGTGGGGGTACACTAACCTCCCTGCACATGGATACATTCACCAACCCAGAAGCTCTCTGAATCCCGTACTTTGGGTTTTTTTTTAACGGAGGCTTCATCATGCAGGCATGATTGATTACTAATTTCCAGCCACTCTCCCTTTCCCAGAGGTCAGGATGTGGGTGATGGTGGAAAGGAGGGCTGAAAGTTCATGGCTTCGTCTTCCCAGTGACCAGCCCCCATCCTGACATTGTGAAGGGGCTCCCAGTCACCAGTCATCTCATTAACATACCAAGAGACATTCTTACTGCTATGAGGATTCCAAGGGTCTTAGTATCTCTCGTCTCAGGAGCTGGGGACTAAGTCCAAATGTGATAACAAAAGATGTTGCTATCACCCTTATCACTCTGGAAATTACAAGAGTTTTAGGAGCTCTGTGCCAAGACCTAGGGACAAAGACCAAGTATATATTTCTTATATCACAAGCGTCTACCTATGAATTTTTTTTTTTTTTGGTGGGGTCACATTTCAGTCCATGACATCATATAATCTAACATATTCACAGGTACTGGGAATTAGGATGTGAATATCTTTGATGGAGCCATTATTCTGCCCGCCACAGTGCTGCACTTAGAATTGATTGCAGACCCACTACAGTGATATGCTCCTGAGGTCAGATAATGAGGGATCAGCCGGGAGCCTGATCCCAGATAGGGTCAGGAAGGAGGAGGAAAGACACTGTGTGGGACAGTGGCTTTTTGGCCCTTTTTCCCAAAGTGGTTGTAATTGCTGCTTGAGCCACTTCCAAACAGAGAACCAGCCTTCCTTCCTCTCTGGCACTGGTTCAGGGGAAGATCAATGCAAGCACTTACTCGGAGTAAAATGTGCACGTGGTGGTGGTGTCAGGCCCTCTGAACCTAGGGGCTCTGACAGGCGCAACACTGTGGCGACTCATGTTGCCCAGAGGTTAATCTGAACACTGTTGAATGGCCTGTGCTGATCAGATCCTCGTGTAGAGCCCATGGGTCAAGCACTCTGTCCTGGGTTTTAAAATCCACATTTCAAGATAGCATGATGCATGAAAGAGACAAGGAATAAGTGCAGTGTGCTAGTTGTTATAAAGGAGTATGCCTCTTAGAAGTCCAGAGAGAAGCTGATTCTCAGAGCAGGCGAAACCTCACATCTTTATATTCCCCTTTTATCATTCATGAGGGTCACTGGGTTAATCAGCCCCATTATTCATCATTTGTGTGCCAGGACACACAGGGATGTGGCCATCTTGATAAAAGGCCTTACTGTTCTCAAGAGGAAATAACTAGCCCAGGGAGTAAGAGATTTGCAGATTCCAAGCCTAAAAGGAGACAGCAAGTATCAGAACAAAAACAACTCACCTGCAGCTTCCCCTCCACTTTCATCTAGTACTCTTATCAGCTCTACTTTCTGCTGGCCAGAGGCTTGTTAATGAATTTTCACCCGGAATTAGCTACCATTCTGATATCACTGAAAAGATCAAGCAATGAAAGTATGAAAGAGAGGAGACTAAGATAAGGAAATACTTCCTTGTCTTTCTCCCATCTATTGAACACACACACACACATCCAAATCTTATTAAAGAATAAATTAGTAAGCTATAAGTAAGATATAAAAAAACTATAAGATATAAAAAGCATTTATGCTCTTCGTGTTATGTTGGTTCCTAAAGCCACACACACACACACACACACACACACACACACACCTATATATTAACTCAGTCTCGGCCATATACTGAACACAGTGTCCACGTGTGAATATGAGAATTAAAGCAATGCACACGGGAATACGGAAAAGTCTATTAAGCCACTAAGCTGCCCCTTCTTATACCCATGGCAGATATTGCTAATCAATCATAGCGTTATTTCCTATGAAACCCAAAGGAGACTTCAGAATCCCAGGACAGGGTCCTAGGTAGCAGCTACAAAGCATTCAGGGTTGGCATTAGAAATGAAACCTATTTGCCTGCTGGCATATAACATTTCTAATTTCTTCCTCTCTACTAGCTTCTTCCTCACTTCCTCCAAATATACACAGGCCTTACTCTCAACAGTGAATATTTGTGGAGCACCTACTCTGTGCCAAGCGCTGTTTAAAGCAATAGGAAATACAGTGGCAACACGAATTTACATGATCCCTGTTCTGATGTAGGTTATACATACTGAGGGAGACAGACAATAAGTCATCATTAAACAAATACACAAGATAGTTCCAGATGCTGATAAGTGCTTTAAAGAAATAAAACAGGGTGATGTGATGGAGAGAGACAGAGAATGAGGAAAACCATTAGTAGAGAAGTGCTGGGTGAGCTGTGAGTGGATCTGCACCCACATTTTCTCACCACCGGCCTCCTTCTTAGCCGCTTGATGATCGATTCCATTTCCTTAACTTTCATGAAACCTCTTTCTGAAAGGACACTGATGGCCTCTTTTGTGCACATCTCTTTGACCCTTTCCACATATCCACACAGAAGTTTTTATTGAGGCCCCGTTTTGTCCCAAACTCTATACTGGTCACTGGAGATCATAGCAAGCAAGGACAGTCCATTGCCCTCATGGTACACAAAGGCTAACAATTAAACTAGGCCTAACAGTGAAGTTTAAGGTCTATGAAGGCAGGTGTTGCGGTAATTATGGGAGACCACAGCAGGGGCATCTCAGCTAATCCAAGGAAGGCTGAGTGAGAGGGGGGACAGGGACGACAGAGGAAGCACAGTGGGAATTAGCCAGGCCAAGACGAGAACGCATTCCAGGCAGTGGAAATTGGAGGTGAGAAAGAGCAGACCAAGTGGTAGGAGCGGAAATGGTTCAGCCATAGGTAAATAAGACAGGAAGTCACTTTCCTCCCCATTATTAAAAAGTGTTCTGCTCACTTGGTCCATAGAGTCTTCTTTCAGTTTTATTCCTTGCCTTCCAAATATCTTTCTTCTTAATAATGTATTGTTTTGTTTTTGTTTTTTTTTAATATATCATTAGGGGGCGCCTGGGTGGCTCAGTTGTTAAGCAGCTGCCTTCGGCTTAGGTCATGTTCTCAGGGCCCTGGGATCGAGCCCCACATTGGGCTCCGTGCTCTGTGGAAAGCCTGCTTCTCCCTTTCCTGCTCCCCCTGCTTGTGTTCCCTCTCTCGCTGTGTCTTCTCTGTCAAATAAATAATTAAAATCTTTAAAAAAATAAAAAAAATAAATATATCATTAAAATGTAAATGCTCATGAAAATTGATGAAAAATAGCTAAAGGAAATTAAAATGAAAATCAATTCCCTCTTAACATATTGGTCTATGTCCTCCTAATAGTTTTCCCTATGCCATCTCTCTGCCTCTGCCTCTTTTGAAGAGGATGGAATTCAGTTTTACGTCCTATTTTGTTTTGAGGAAGAGCTTTTTACTTACTATGACACTGTGAACATTTTGTCCATGAAAACGTAAATTCATCATAATCTATTAAGCAATCCTCTGTTGGTGGATACAGGGTTTTTTTTTTTTTCCTGTGTTTGTGATGCTTGATATAATTATGATTATCCTTGTACATAAATCTTTGTTTACATCATGGATTATTGTGAGATTCCTGGAGGTAGATTTGTCAGGTAAAAACAAATGAGCATTTCTGAAGCTCTTAGCGCTGATTGCCAAGTTGCCCTCCGGAAGGTTCTGTTAATTATACCCCAGTAGCAGCGAATGAGTGTTTTGTGCCACCGGCACTTCACTGTCAGCACGGCACTTCATTGTTTTATTCACTGTTGATACTTCATGGGTTAAAAATAAACTCATTGCTTGACTTTACTTTGATTCACATTTATAAATTGGTTTTTTGGGTCAATTTATGTTTCTCATATAAATTTTTTTAAACATGTCATTTATCCATTTATTTCACTGGTTTATTAGTGCTTTTCTGACTGATTTAAAAAGTCCTTAATAGGGTGCCTGGGTGGCTCAGTTGGTTAAGCAACTGCCTTCGGCTCAGGTCATGATCCTGGAGTCCCAGGATCGAGTCCCACATCGGGCTCCCTGCTCAGCAGGGAGTCTGCCTTTCCCTCTGACCTCCTTCCCTCTCATGCTCTCTCTCTACCATTCTCTCTCTCTCTAATAAATAAATAAAAAATCTTTAAAAAAAAAAATAAAAAGTCCTTAATATATTAACTAAATTGAACCTGTGGATCTTGAGATTTTGTAGGCAAATAGTCCTCTCAATTTGCCAGTTAAAAACTTTTAATATTTGTTTGTAATTTTTATATAGTCACATTTAAAAAAACACATTTTTCAGCCTGTGCTACTTGAGTTATAAAAATAACAACATGCATGGTGCCTTCAGAATCTTGCACAGTCTGGGCGCCTGGGTGGCTCAGTTGGTTAAGCAACTGCCTTCAGCTCAGGTCATGATCCTGGAGTCCCGGGATCGAGTCCCGCATCGGGCTCCCTGCTCTGCGGGGAGTCTGCTTCTCCCTCTGACCCTCTTCCCTCTCGTGCTCTCTATCTCTCATTCTCTCTCTCTCAAATAAATGATAAAACAAAATCTTTAAAAAAAAAAAAAGAATCTTGCATGGTCTTTTCCCCACCTCACCTCACCTAAAACAGAACCCATGGTCTGGGACCGTTATTAATCCTACCAAATTATCTCTCCCTAACTTCTTGCAGGCTGTTAGGGCTCCTCTGTCTCATAAAATCTCACCATTTCCACTTGGCTCCCCTCCAGTGTTTCTCCACAGGAAACCAGAATGACTGTTTAAAAATCTACTTTAAATGCTCCAATGGCTTCCTGGTGTAATCAGAACAAATTTCCAACTCCTCAACATGGTCTATGCGGTCTTCTCCCTGGCCTGCGCTTGCTTTCCTCTCCCTCCTCATCTTGTACCATCCTTTCCCTGGCCCACCAAATTCCAGACACACAGGCCTTCTGTCTGTCGTAGAACTCATGTTCTGGATTGTTCTTCCCTGGGCTTTTAAGCTGCCCTCATCCTTACAAACACCACATAAATGGCACTCTACCAAATGAGGTCTTTGCTGACCTCCCAGCCTATTGTTTTTTCTCACAAAAGCTAGCTACTTTTCCTTCATGGCACTTCTCATAATTTATAACTGACATTTTTGTGGTTTTCTGTTTAATATCTGTCCCCCTTACTAACATGTTATCTCCAGACACGACTGTTTTATTTGCCGTATATGCCCAGAGACAGTTCCCCTCACCCTCTCATTAGAAAAATTCCTCCCAGATGCTGAGAGAAGCTTGCCAACGTTAGCTTTCGGTAAGGGCCACTTTGCCCAACCTCAGGTAAAGGAGGGCTTTGTAGAGGAAGTGACGTCAGGTCTGAGCCAAGTCCCACAGGAAGAGGCCGAGATCAGGAAAGGCATTCTTGACAGAACGTGTATGCGGTGGCTGTGAGGTGAGAACACAGCACACTGGAGGAAATCGCAAGACAAAAAGCCTTCACCTTTCCAAAGGAATTATCCTCCATTTCTTTACTCTGCAAAAGCCTGTCTCTTTGCCTCATGCCAAAAATCATACATACAGGTGCTCAATAAATATTAGATGATCGGATGAATGATATATGACATGCCTTGATTAGGACAATTCCCTTCTCATAGAATGCTCTTTTTCTCTCTACCAGCCTGAATTCCCTCAAGACCTGGCTAGAGACATACCTCCCTGAAGCTTTTCTTATCCACAGTGACCTTCACTTGCTCTGAATTTTATCTTTCACCATTCTCAAATTGTTTAATGTTTTCTGTCTAATATTGTCTTCCCAATTAAACATGAAGTCCTCAAGGGTAGGGATCCCTCTCCTTTTCCATTTCTTTAAAAAAATTTTGTTTTGTTTTGTTTTGGTACATCCAAATACCCTATAGAGCAGGTGTTTACTTTCTATGGAAATAAGGAGGGAGGGAAGCCTGAGAGGATAGCTGTCCTCATGGAGTATTTGGCTTAGTCCTGACCTCTACAGTCCCCTGTCTGCCTCCTAATTATTTATTTTATAATCTCTTTTAAATCTAAATAATTTCCTGAATTAATAAATAAGATTTTACTCCAAGCCTTCAAATTCCAGCAAAAGATAAATAGCTTACCAGGACTTCACACTCTGTAACTAAACGCGTTAATTTTCACCTTCTCTTTTCTAGAACAAATGAGGCACTGTAATTCCCTCTGATGCAGTGTAGCAAGTCAGACTTTAAAATACCACCAGCTGCTTTCATACACAAAGAAACACCACTGTTACCTCTACTTTAATATTTCTGCATCTTAAAGAGCCTTCCAATCCACTCTTCTTTAAATCTCCATCCCTGTTCTCTGCTCTGCTCTAATCTGCCATCTCTTGCAAACACTTCCAATTTTTCTTCCTTCATCTACTCTTGCCCTTCTAAGTACATTCTACTAAAGACAGCCAGGGAGAGCCAGCCTGTTCATGGCATTTTCCTAAAATCCCTCGGTCGCTGCCCGTGCAGATAGGATGAAGACCAGAATCTTTAACAGCACCTACAAGGCTTGGTATAGTTGGGGGGCCAAACCACCGTGCCGGCTTCATTTCACACCAAGTTCTCTCGTTCTTGTGGTTCTAGTGGGCTCCAGCTCTAAGGACCTTTCTTTAATGGCTCAGACATATGTTGCTTCTTCCAGCTCCAGGATTTCTGTCCATGCTCTCCTTCCTCAGCTCCAGCTATTTATTTCCTAAGGAAGCCATTCTTGATCCATATAAGACAACACAACCTGCCCCCTTCCATTATATACACGCGCTCAGCACCACATGCTTTTACTTCACAACACTTGTTACATCTGCAGTTATGTATTTGTTCATATAATTACTTGTACAACACCTTGTGTTTGCAACCAGTCTAAAAACTCTGTAAAGACACTACTTGTACACCGTGTGTTCCCAACCAGTCTAAAAGCTCTGTAAAGACACGAACTACGAACGTCTGTTTTGTTCACTATTATATATCTTCAGTATCTAAATAGTACCTGCCATATAGTAGGCATTTAATAAATATTTGACAAATGAATGCCATCTGCAATAAATGTTAATAAGATGGCTGTCTCTTTCTTCTTTTTATTTCTTTCCCTTCCTTCCTTTCTCTCCGCCCCCCTTTCTTTCCTTTCCTCCCTTCCTTTTTTTTTTTTCTTTCTTTCTGCCTATCAAAGCCAAAAATCCAATGATTTGAATTCTAGGGAAAGGGGAAATTAGGTTGGGTATTCCTCTGCAGGTAAAAGGATGACAAATTAACTCAAACTTACCCATACCCTTATTTCCCGTAAATATACATAAACTGCTGGTACACTAATCAAAATTTCCCCCCAAACAACCTAAAGCAATTCAATAAGCTCTTACTTAAATGATCCAGGCGGGCTCATGGGGTTTTGTTTTGTGAGTAACACACTTTATTTTTACCAATGAAGATCTAGATATTTAATCTCCTGAAACTTGGGGCGGGGGGGGGGGGGGGAATAATTTGGGATAAAAAGCAAGGAAAGACACAATATTTTAGTTTGTAAAATTGGTTTATTTACAATTGGTGTTTTAAAATTGTATTTGGAATTTAAATTTTTATATATTTGCCTGGCAGGCATTTTGTGTTTTCTTCAGTATGGAGGCAAAGAATAGGAAACCTGAGTAAGTTTGAATTTAAGAGGTTTACCTGCTGCTACAGTCAGTAAAATTTAACTTTTAATCCCTGAGAATTAGTAAAGAGTCAAAAATATTTTCATACATTCAAATGTAAAAAGCATATTTTAAGAACAGAAAGTAAGAAAGCCACTATAATTTATCAGCCTCCCCAAATATGGCAGTATTAGGACTCCCTCTTTCACAGATTAACCGAGAGGTGCGTGTACAATGCACGTTAGTTATCAGGTGCACTTGCGGAGACTAAGATGCTCTCAACCTCCGTTTTTTGTAGCTTCTCCTCTTTTAAAAAAATATTCCTGGGAACTGACACACAATTTATTCAAGTAACAGAAAGGCTCACTGCTAGCTCAAATCCCCCCCTTTCTAAATTTTTGTATGTGATATACAACTGGGGATTTTCCTTTACTGTCCAAGACCAAAATTCTTCATCAGATTGCAACCTGAGGCCCAAACTGTTTTTGCAAAGTCACGTTGAAACAAGTCACTTCAGTTTCCTCAAATATCAAGTGAGGATAATTATAGCTTACAGGAATGTATAAGGCTGAACTGATGTTCATACAACACCATGAGACCTGTGAAGTCTTCTTCAGAAGGAGCAATGCTCTGGGAATGTACCAGTTATACCCTGCTGCTCTTTATTATAGATGGCTAGTTAATACTCCTAAAATGTCAGCTTTCTTTGGAGAAGTAAATATAAATTCATTAGTTTGCTCACTAAAGCTCCTTGAGAAGCAAAGGAATGGCAATTATGCCATCCCCAATATATAGGAAATGTAGAACAGAGAGTAAGGATGTGACCACAGCAAAACAGTATGTCAAAGTCAAACCAAATAAAACCAAAGCCTTTGCAGTAAGATGCAATTTTCTTATGCACGTGCAACACACTGGCAGTCATTTTTCATTTCGGACAGTGGTAAGCATCACTAATGACAAGTGTTTATTTGCCTAATGACTAAAAACAAAACAAAACAAAAAAACACAGCGTAATTCAAACTGCTTAAACACAGCAGTGAAACAAAGTCACAAATACCATTTTTTCCAATCCCTCTTCATGCTCTTTCCAAAACAGAAAATTAACTCTTTTCCCTTTCCCAACAATGCTAGCTAAGAACATTCTGGAGTGCTAGTTTGAAGGCAATTCTGAAGTTCCAGAAATAGTTATTTGTATAGGTGTTGAATCCCAAAGCAAAAAGATTACAGAAATTCAAACAGAATATAGTATTAATCAATTTAAGAAAGAGCTTTGAAGAGATCTGATAAAAGAGAATGAGTGGAAGCTATAATCTGCTCTGAGTATATCAGATCTGGACATTCCATCTTAAATTTAAATCGCTGTGTTAGTGTCTAACTTTCAATTTTATACGTGATGCACGTCTCTTACTTTTTTTTTTTCTAAATATATTGGTTTCTTGGTTAGCTGGTCAGTTGGTATTTTTTCACTGGGTAAGAACTCTGATTAGCAAAAGAAGCAGTCATGGGAGATTGTGGCGTAGGGTATGATAAGACCAAGTCTGGGTTGGGGAACACCTACAGTATTCCCTTGTTTTAAGCAAATCCCACTTCTGCTGCAGGAAGCCACACTAAGTAGTTTTTCTGCTGTTGGTGGCAGGAGGGGTGTAAATAAAGATGTGAGGTAGTTCTTTCCACAAGAGGGAAATATTTGTCTACATAACCTCCCTGCAATGTCTGACAAATTACTAGAGCATCTGCTTGCTGTCATCTGTAAGCAAACTCTTCACTTGGTATTAACTGAACTTGATAAATCATGAGCTAGTTGCAGTTTACAGGCCCTATTTTCTGGTCCAGCCATGGCAGAGAGACACAAAACCCCCAAAAAACATGAACCAGAGACCACCAAGTACAAGAACTGCAAAGGCATAAGCATTAAGAAGCATATGGGGGAGCTGGTGAGAGCACATATGGATCATTTGCCAGAACCTGGGCACAGAAAAGAATAGACTGGTGGGGAATAATTTACAGACTCTGCTTCCACAGCTTCTCACTTTGAAGGTTAAAAAAAAGAAAGAAGGAAGGAAGAAAGAAAGAAAGAGAGAAAGAGAGAAAAAGAGAGAAAAGAAAGAAAAAGAAAGAAAGAAAGAGAAAGAAAGAAAGAAAAAGAAAGAAAGAAAGAAAAAGAAAGAAAGAAAGAAAGAAAGAAAGAAAGAAAGAAAGAAAGAAAGAAAGAAAGAAAGAAAGAAAGAAAGAAAGAAAGAAAGAAAGAAAGAAAGAAAAAGAAAGAAAGAAAGAAAGAAAGAAAAAGATTTGACATTCTAGCAGGATATAGAACATGGCCGCAGAGTCTGTATAAAGGACAAGTAACATAGAAATATTACAGGGTAAGGAATAGGGTATCCTGAGAAAAGCAAGAGTTGCCTACTAAAACGTTAGTCTTTCTTACTTGGAACTTGCACATTTATACTGAGCTAATAAAAAAAAAATCAATTATAGCTGACAATGTTTGCCTTCTAAACTCTCTCCAGGCTACCAGACCGGGAATATCACCAGAAAGAGATCAGGAGTTAAATTATAGTTAGAAAAGGGGAGAAAATTAAGGTAGGACATTAAATTTTTATTCTGAAATTATCTCTGGCCACGACAATAAAATGTAACAAATATTCACTGAACAGTCTTACTCCTGTCTTCAGCTGTACAATACATACAGTATCATAGAACTGGCCACTAGGATTAAAATCCACCAGAACATATTTCATGTTAAGTGGCGACAGCAGCATCTCACAGAAATGTTTACATACATATATACACAGTCCACATTCAACCATTTTCACATATTTTCAGTACACACAGTTGCAGCATATTACAGTCACGTGTCTAAGTTGTTGCTCGATAAAAACCCAAGCCACTGCCTAGACATAACTGTAGCAGTTGAGCTGAGTATAATTACAATTAATTTTATATATGTCCATAGCAGAGAGATGTACAAGCCCCTAAGAAACAGAGTTGACAAATACTTTTTTTTTAAATGCTACCACAGCATTATGTTGGGCGATATTAAAACCTTTACCAACCAAATCAGTTTTTTTAAAAAGTCTTCTGCTTACCAGAATTATTCTCGATGAAAAAAATTACAAAAATGAATGCTCTCTTTAAAATAATTCACACTTTTAAGATTCCAATATGGCCCAATGCTACTGATGCCTGAAGTGTTGCCTAACCTCCTGATGGAGTCCTTGAACACGACTCCCAACCACGCATTAAGTTTAAAAGTGGCTTAAGTGCCTTGCACCCAAATTGTAAAAAGCCCTGGCCATCCGTACTAGAGCCAGGCACATAGAAAAGGAATGCACTTTGGTTCATACCAAATGCCCTGGGATTAATCACACTATAAAATTAAATGGTTTGAGGTAAATTTTTACAAATACAGTTGATTTTTGTCTAGTGTTAGCATAACAAAAAAATATCATTTAAAAAATCAGTCTGATGTTAAAAGATACAACAAAGACCATCTTTAACCCCTTAAACATAGGAATTTCCCGTGTAACTAACCGGTGGTTACCTTTCTCACTGCCTGATGATGAGTCACGCCTTATGGTTTCTATTAAGGCCTGTAAGTAACTAGATATTTAAGACAGATGTATCTCTGCAGAGGTGGGTTCCATCCTCACCACCTGGTATTCAAAGAGTTAAAGAGGCCAAAAAACGCATGCCCTACAACATGGCATTCGGAACAAAAGGCACATTGTTAACACTAAGGGCACAACTTCTCCTCTACGGTTGATCTGAACTGTCCAGCATCACCGTGCTGTTCCACTGTCGTAGCAACGCCCTGACGTGGTCATGCGCACTGTGGAGGTACGAGGACCGGAGCCAGATGAGACTGCAACCAAAGACAAGACACCGTGCTAGTCTGAGGTCTGAAAACAGCTCAGACATCCCTAGACAATGGTAACCTGTGAGACCAAGGACTGTTTCCAAGCCAACTCCTAGTAGCCTAGTACAGCCCCTCATTTAAGATCACAGAGATGCAACTTTTTTTTTCTTTTTTGGACATCGTAATTAAGCTCGAATTTTTTTTCAAAGCAGCCCTGTCACTAAACACTGAACATGGTGGCTCTTATGAATGAAGTAAATTTCACTGTATTTGGGGGTGGGGGTGCATAGCGCTGCACTTAGAGTTTGGCTTAAAAGTTTCCGGTTACATTTGTGACTATAGTCACAAATGCACTATTGGCATCTTAAGAACCAGTTTTATGCGGTGGGGTAAAGACAAGCAGTATTAGTCCAGCTATAGATTTTCACATGTATTTTAAAGGGATGTTTCTTCTATTAACGGCAGGCTCAGGTTCATGTAAACGTGAAGTGAAGATGAGGCTGGGTATGGAAGAGGAGTCTTGCAAGGGAAGAACAGCCTTTATGTTTTTATTTTACTGACCTCAAGAAGCAAACCATCATTCAGAGGCTTATGGTTTTACAAAGCCACCATACCAAGTCTTACACTTGTTATGCCTTTAAGCCAGAATTTCAATAATAAATACACAATCTTTAAATTCTATAAGCCACTGATTGGGGGTATCATCACATGAGCATCATTTAAAAAGCAACTTACTACCATATTATTGCACTTCCACGGATGACACAGAAATGTATACGATATGCTAAAGAATTTGACTAGGGGAAAGCAGCTCTAATTTCTAAATACAGAAGTACAAATTAATTTATCAGTGACACCCTTAAATAGTAAAGCAAATAACAACATCACTATCTTATTAATAAGCTAAACGTATTACTGTGTTTTTTGGCAAATATCTGTAATATTTCCTGAGCGTTTTTCTCCACCAGCAACTGACAAAGCCTCAACATAAGTGTTTTGTTCCAAAAACTACTTTTTTTCTTTTTTAGTAAGAGAAACCGTAGGACTAATATTTAAAGAACTTAACCGGAAACTTTCTTGGCCTCGCTGGGGACCATGCTTTAAGTACTTGTAAATCAATTTACAGGCAATACAATAATATCTGTGCATATAAAAGAGTATTTATCCTAATTTATACTACCCAAAACCTATTACCCAAACAGGCAAAAATCTTTCTATATTAAATTGCACATACTAAAAAATTTCTTCCACGTGCTTTGAAATTGGTAAATACCACTGCTCATACATTAGTGATAAAATACTGAATTTTTCACTTTGAAAATAATTATTCAGAGACGAAAATATTCTTTTACCTAACTCTCAGTTACTTTCCCAGGTAAAGTGTCATTCCCACAAAAACAATCAGTGCAATCCAAAAGGAAGTAAGATAGAGGAATGCAATTTGTGATTTTTCTAATGATGCAAATAAGTCAAACCATTTAACTCGAGATTGAGCTTCTCCTCCTTTAAATTTGTTAAAACTGGACTCATTGAACAGTCACAATTCCTTCTGTTCAGCAAGAGGATTTTCAACCTTCTTTCTTTTTAAAGAAAGAGTTGATGCTCTCCCAGGCTAAGAGAACCTTACAGTGGCACCTGAAAAGTGTGAACTCACTCTAATTTGCTAAACCTTCTTTGGAACTATGGAAATCCCCACCTTAAGTAGCTAGGCTGCTGTTCTTTTTTTAAACTGGGATATGAAACAATGGTCACAATCACAGCTGAAGTGTCTCTCTTCTGTATTAACAGTCTGGGATATATATTTGAAGGAAGGGGGAAAAAAAACCAAACATGAATGCAAGCAACAGATGTGTGGTGAAAGAGGAACAGAGAGGAGGAAAGCAGAGGAGGAACAGTTCATGGAATACATTTCTATATTTAGGTGCAAAACCAAGTCCATGATCTGAGGCTTCTTTACAAAACAGCTTGCTGATCCTATTAGAGAATTTGAAGGAACGCACACGTTTCCATTTATCCACCCAGGTGTGCTTGGCCAGCTTTTAGAAAGTCAGAATGCCAAGTGGGCATTTAAAACCTTGGGAAGGTCGTGTCTGTTTGACCACTGGTTTAGGAAAAAAAAACAAAATCTCTTAAGGTGCAGTTCTTCTTAGAGTATCATTGTCGCCCTGACCCTTCTCCCACCCTCGCTACCACCCACGTGACTTATGGAAAATGGAGGCAGGACCTGCTACACCTGTGCATGAACCTGGAGCATGGAGGGAGGAGGGGGCCCTGCGGGGGCAGTCGCCTCGGGGAGAATATACTATGAACCATAGGAACAGTGAATGTCTTTGACACCAATCTGTAAATGCGCAGCAGTCACGAAGTAATCAATGGCCTGCCACTGATGTTTATTACTCTGCCACACTAGATACAGTAAGGCTCATCATACTTTTAGAACACAAAAACAGTTTCAGGAAGTATAAAAACTTAAAGCATTGTCCCCATGTATTTTATAAAAACAAAATGAACAACTTTCTTACATTAAAATAAGTGCTGAAAAGATACAAATGAGTTGAGTTATTGAGCAAATAAAAACAGGTCTGAGCTACTCCTTTTCAAACCGGTAAGGCTCAGCAATGTCGTATCTTTCAGATTACCAGCATCAGGGGACTCAGCTCAGCTAACGAGTTTTGGCAACACTGTCCTCTGCTGAATATTCCCATTGGCATCTGTCATCTGTGCCAAATTAGTCCTCAGTTTGGAAGCCGAGCTGGAAGGCGGAGGTAACTTGGAGATGGATGTGATAGCACCAGTGCTCTCGGTTATCCTCTTCACGGACGTCTTCTCCCCCGTCGGAGGCTTTGGCAACCGCCTCCTCAGCCAGGGATGCCGTAAAGCCTGGCCAGGGGTCATGCGAACCGCAGGATCCCATTCTAAACACTGTTTTAAGAAGTCAAGGAAAAGGGGATCGTCACACCCCTTCAGTGCATTCCCCCACTCCCTGCTCTCGGGTGGGCCCCTCAGTTTCCCCCGCCGGGAACGGCCCCCGTTGAGAACCACAGAGCCGTCTGACAGAGTCGTGACAGTGCAGTAACGGGGATAACCCTTGGAGCTCACAAAATTTTTGGCTCGTTTGGACGCATCCAGCAGTTTCTGGGAGGGCATGCCCAAGAGTTCAATCATACAAGCCAGCTGGTCCCCTTCATCTTCCCCAGGCAAGAGGGGGTAACCAGTCAGGAGCTCTGCTAAAATGCAACCCAGGCTCCACATGTCGATGGGCATGCCGTATCTGGCGCCAAGGATCACTTCCGGAGCCCGGTAAAAACGGGACTGAATGTATGTGTAGACACGCTGATGCTCGTAACAACTGGAGCCGAAATCGATCACTTTAATACCGCTTCTACCCTGCTGCTTTAATAGAATGTTCTCGGGCTTAAGGTCACAGTGAATGATTCTGTTCTTGTGCAAAGCATCCAAGCACTGCAGAATCGAGTGGGCAAACTTGCGAACCAAAGGCAGGCTGAAGCCCTGGAACTTATTCTTCTTGATGAGCTCGTACAGGTTCATGCTCAGCAGCTCGAACGTCATGCAGATGTGATTCCGGAAGGTGAAGTTCTCCAGCATGTGGATGACGTTCATGGTGTTGTCCTTGTCTTGCTTGCGCAGGTGCTCCAGGATTCGGATCTCCTCCGCCGCCTGCCGGTGGAACCGCTTCTCATTCCGCACCATCTTCAGGGCCACGTGCTGGTGGACTTTGTGGTCGTAGGCCTTGACCACCTGCCCGAAGCTTCCCTTCCCGATGACCTTGAGGACCTCGTACCTGTAAGCCACGTGATCATGGGGCACCTGCACGTAGGATCCCTGGTCGTCGTCATAGCCCCCGTTGTTGGGCCCGCCCGTCATGCCCTGGCGCTTCTTTGCATTTGGACCCAAGAAATAGATTTCAGGGTAGCTGAAAATCTCATGGTGCTCGAAGGTGGTTAGTTTTTGCATGTATTGCTTCATTGCTTGTTCAGGGGTCAGGGGGGTGGCTTTCGCCTTCCCCAGGCCTTCCATAGACTTCAGAGACGTGGAGCTGCCCTGCCGTCTGTGGATGCTCTCCAGCTGCCGCTCAGGCACCACCGGCAAGCCCGCCTTCCCCACCGTGGTGAGCCCATTGGGTTGTGTCGTGAGCACTGTCCGCTTGTTACTGTTATCCTCGAACAGCTGCTGAACCTGGATCTGTCCGTGGCCGTGGCTGCCGACGTGTAAGTGATCATTCATTGTGTGCTTACTGCCGCCAATCTGGAAGGCAGAAAGCAACCGTGAGTAGGATGCAAGAGGTCTGTCTGTTCACATGGGGTACTTTCCAAGTCGGCCCCCAGCCCACCTTTACAAAATCCGATCTGTCTGAATGTACCGGCAGAGTCAGTTGCACTACATGGAAAGAGCTGTACGCCCAGGCAGGACCTCAGGAAAACCTGGACGGGGAGAGTGGACAGGCTGCTGACAGCCTCTGAGAAAATAAAGGGAAAAGATGAGCGGACTTGGTGAGGCTACGAAACTTGGGATCCTGAAATACAAGGACCCCAGGAGTGCTACACCTGACTGACCAGCAGCTTGCTGCACATATCCACGCTCTTCGGAGCAGGTTCCCTGTGGAGGCCGAGAGCGTCTGTCCTGGTCACTGGCCTCTCCCTAACGTTCAGCACAGGGTCTGGTACACCCCAGGCGTTCCCCTCAGCCCAAACCTAATATAAAACGCAACAGGACACGGAGAAAGCGTGAGCATGTAGTCTCTTGCTGGGTCTACCCCCTCCAGACTGTAACCCCTTTCACACTTAGTAGCTTCCTCGTTACCAGGAGGGCAGGGACCACGTCTGTCTTGTCCACTACTTTCTCCAATGTCTAGCTAGCTCTGTTGTGAAAACACGAGCATCTTCATTCTCGGTCTTCTCTACTACTTGGAAAACTGACTACACCTAGGAAAATGTATGAACCACTGGCACAAAAAAAAAATGTGCACTTTTAGGCTTGCGAGATTCCCATGTAGATATGCACTGTAGCATCCTGTAAACCCCTCATCTATTTTTAAAAATGTCTGGGCTTCATTGACTGTGATGACCATTTAAGGCCATTCAGTGCAACAAACCAACCACCACACAGTTTGGGGCCTTCCTTTGGTCAATGGCTCAGCTCTCTTCACCAGTGTTATTTCCGTGGGCTGCCGGGATACTCAGCTTTCCAACAAGCAATACAGAGTAGCGACTTCTATTTCAGGCACACAGGCCATCCCTGAACACTGCTGTCTAAACAAAGCTGACCGTGCAAGCCAAGGGGCCCCCAGCCTTCTACTGAGAAACTGCTTGGGATTTCTTTCAAGTGTTATTATTGCAAAGACGTGAGGGAGGGCAGAGCACTAGCAGCTAGGATCCCCTCTCAGTTAGGAGTTCTCGCTGGCCTCAGACAACCACCCACAAGTCTTAATGCATCCTGCTTGGTGATTTTTATATAAAATCTTAACCATCAGTTCCTCATTCACAACCCAGCTCATTCACTCAACCAAGATGATGGGCTAAGGTCTAGCCACACAAGTGGCAGAGTCCCTGCCCTGCAGGAGCTTATTACAACCAATCAGCTAAACGCTTTGCGGTAGTTTTTCTGTGAGATCTTTCTGAATCCTACCCTTCCGGCTTTATATACTACCCAAAGAGTAGAAGCAGTCTGTGTATGTCATATGGCAAGTGAGGAAGTGGTTTGGAATCACCTGGATTCCAAAATGAAATTTCAAGTCCTTCTTAGTAGCAGACCAAGACCTTCGCATTTTCTTTAACTGACATGTCACCTGCACAGTGATTATGTGAGGAGTGAGTTTCCTCCCTGCTTGCTTCTAAAACAAAGTAGAATATGGTATAGTCCCTGGGCCTGTCCGAAGTGTGACTTCATAGATTGAGGGATTTTACTTCTCAGACCAATTTTGTGAAGACTTCTGGTCAAACCCTTTTATTAAAGTCACAGATGATAGCTCATGCTAAGGTGAACTTTCGTCAGGGTAGCTGGACAGGTTATTTTATCCCCATTCGATGCCAAAAGCAGAATGGTCCATAAAAATGAATCAGCAAGTCCATGAGTATATATAAAAGCAGTACTGGCTTGTCCAACTGCTTTTGTTCCCAAGCCCACACTCTGCACCCCTCCATCTCCACTGTGGTCTTTCAAGCACCAGGAAATACAAGGACCTGAAATTCCAAAGCTATCTCTTCTAGAGAAGCATTCTCTCCGGGGCAGGAAGGAGGGATTCAGAGGAAAAACCTACATTACCAGTGTACATGCTACTAGGGACAAAATTGACCTTGGGGCTTTAGCAACTCCTAAAAGGATAGCAAAGCAAAACTTTCTGAGAATCAGAAATTCACTTGTTTTTGCAACAGCAATTTCATGTTTTGCGCAATTAAAAACATAACCCACAAGTTTAGTGGCTAGCACCAGAGAGAGCTTGACAATGAACTGGTTCACCTCCTACCTCTCCCAACTCCTTCTCTGGGTCTTCTCAGCTGTCTCAACTATTAGTCCACCTACTCCTGGGTGGGTTCAGGGGTTCTCCAGGGTTCAAGCCTCAACTCTCCTGGCTTCTCAACTCCCATAATTCTCCCCGGTTGGTCATGACCACAGCCAGGGCTCCAGCAACCGCCCAAGGGCTGACGTCTGCCACGTCTGCCACCTCTAGCTGGGGCCTGCCCAATTTACCCTCCTGAGCCCTGGCCCTTGTGTCCAACTACACAGACCCACGGCCTTTCCCACAAGCAATTCAAACTGAACTGATTTCCCTACCCAAACCATTTCCTCCTCCCATACCCTCAATTTCCAATAAATAAAAGGCTTCACCGCCACAGTCACTCAAGCTTTACATCTGGAAATCCTTCTCAGCGTCTCCCTGACCTTCCGAGGCCCCATTAAGCCTCACTGTCTCTCTCCCTCCTATTCCCTCTCCGTTGACCGGGTCTCACGGCCCACTCCTAACATGCCCCCTGGCTTCTCGGTCTAGAATTCCTCATCTCTTCTCTCCAAACTACTTCTAGAGTTGTCACTGAAAACAGTCCATCTGACATTAACCTCACTTTTGCTCAAGGGCCTACAACTGTACTCCTTTTCCACAGATAATACAAGAATTGACAGGCAAGGACACCAGGTTCTAAAATGTAGCACGTAAGTGACCTCAGTCCGTCCTTCCAACGTCATCTACCACTGTTACAGTTCTCTCTGCGAGTAACAACGCTGGGTTCCCCAAGACCCGTGGAGACACCATGCTCTTTCAAGCTCCTCTGCTTTTTGGTGGAGTCGTGTTTCATAGTGGTGACGAGTCGAGGCATTTTCAATTAGACACACAGGAAATGAATCCCAGCTCTATCACTTACTAAATGTGTGGCCTTGGACGCTTTACTTAATCTCTCTGAACCTCAGTATGCTTGGCTGTAAAAAGAAGGCAACAGGGCTTCTCATTAGGGCTATTAGATTAAATAAGGTAAAATGTATGCAGTGCTTCGTAAAGAAGAGCTATTATCATCATCCTTTCCAAAAGCTGCTGGGAATCTCCTTCCTAACCCCCCAGCCTTCAATGTCCAGTTCAACTCTCACCTCTTCTGTGAAACATCCCCTTTCCTTCCCTGTGCATTTAGCCCACGGTTAGACCCGATAGACTGTTAAGGCCTATTTCATCTTATTGAAGTGTTTTGACACCTGATGCACCCACCTGGCTGTGAGCGATTCAAGGGCGGGGTCACCTCTTATCTTTGTTAAGTCCCTATTAACATAAACCCAAACATACAGTAAGCACTCAGGTAGTATCTATTGAACGGAAGAACACATGTTAATAAACCCTTGCTAACTGATACCTCTCCGAGTTCTATTTGGGAACTACCTTTGTACCTTCATAAGAAAACATGAAGTTAACGCCCAGGGAATTGGGAATCGTCCCTGGGGATCCAAGTCACAAGATGTTAGGCGTGCAGTGCATCGGCAGAGACTTAAGGCAAAATGACAGACGGTAAAATGGACCCAGAGTAGATGCATCAACTAGACACCTAAAAGCCATGGGTGCCACCTTAAAAACTCTCCAGATGTTACGGGGATTCAGTTGAGAGGCTGGAGTATGGGAAGGCCTTTGATCTCAAACACTGCAGGACTCTGTAATCAGGACGAAATTCAGAAGCACAATTAACTGATTATAAAAAAAGGGGGTGGAGGGAGCTCTAGAAGTGCTCACACTTTTTCCAGAACGCATACGCCAGGCCTACATAACGGTAAGGATATTAAAAACCTCTCACTCAGCCTCTTGAAGTCTCAGAACGTGGCTTATTCCTATTTGCCATGGCCCACCTACCATGGCTGTCACATTTAAAAATATACACAGAATGAATGTAGTTGTTAGATAAGTACAATGTATGGGTTCAAACAGAGAGACCTACAAAAGCCTTCTCTGCCCATGAAATAGTTTAGTATTAAAAATTATGTAAGAACAATAGTCTAATCAGTTTGGTAGTTTTAATCTCTTCCAATAATTAAGTGGAAAATAGCAGATATTTCACTGTGCTAACATTTTTGAGCATTCTGAAACTTCCCTGAAGTCATCTTAGCAATGTTCTATAGTGTCATGGGAACAGAACTGAGTGCAAAAAGGTTGGATTTTAGCTGCTCCTCAAACACAGACAGCCTGTGTGGCCCTAAGTCGAATTATCTACTTTTTCTTCTTCAAAATATTTCTATTTTTAAAATGAATGTACTCATTCTTCTTTAATCCCAATTATTTTATAAAGGTAAAATGGTAACTGGAGACTGCTTTAAACATCAGAACAGTTAGGGCAGTGATATAATACTAACATTTGGGAATTAAAAAAATAAGTGTATTATTATCTCCCATACAACATCAAAAGAAAAAAAAAAAAAACTAACAGGAATCGAGACAGTTACCGGCTACACTTTTAGGACAAACAGAAAAAAACAAAATGACTAAGTATACAATAATATATCCATGGAGATAGGGCACAAAAGGGCAATGGACTAAATAAATTCTGAAGTTCATAATCTTTATAATCACATATTTACCTGTCTACTATTTCATTTACAAGGGAAAATATGGGCAAGCTCCTGTGACAAGATCATTTTCCTCTCCTCAATACCCTTCCCCCCCCATTCTAAAACAGCTCTTCCTAAGTATAAGCGCTGTGGAATTAAAAACAAAACAAAACAAACAAACAAAACCTTATAAACACCTCAAAGACATATTATATGAGAGTATGGATCTGCAAAGGTTCCTGCATTTCTAACGAAATGAACAAAACTTCCTAGGATTAGCAGTGTCAAACTAGATGTTGAAGCTAGCTCAGGAGGGCCTGTGCTTTTAGCTCCAGCCTTGCTATGAATTGGCTGGGGAATCTTCACCAAACCAGTCAACCTGTCCGACTATTTCCTCATCTGTAAAATGAAAGAGGAGAACCAGACAAATGCTGTGGTCTTTTCAAACTCTCTTGTTCTAGGAAATCTGCAATGTTGTACAAATAAAATCAAAACTAAACCACAATCAAAACCTAACTTCACACTTCCCAAACCAAGTCTCTAATGACCAAAAGCAGTCTGGAATTTTAACCATAAGATACCACAACAAAATACAAGCATCCATTCCTGGGGGTCCTGAGAAGGACCCTCATATCTTTTCATTTCTGGTCCACTGCAGGCTGTTCCTCCAGTGGACACCTTCTGTTTTCTCTAATCTCGTTAGGTACATCCACTGGGAAAAAGGCTCTGATCTAGTAAGGCCCAGTCTTGGGAATCCAGATGCAAACCAAGTACTTTCTTTCCCAGGTCACACCAAGTCATGTGATTGCATCCACACGTGAAAAAAAGTCGACGTGATATTTTCCAAATTGTCAGACGATTCCAAACCAAACAAACAAATAAACCCCAAACCCTAAAGCCAACGGCAATTCCTCAACTAAAACGTCACTATAACAGGAACATTCACCCATAACATACAGAATCAACCAGCCTAAAGGATTCTCTTCCACCATCAACAGTGCAACACAGATCAGTTAACTTCTGTTTGGTGAATTCCTAGCCCTTGGTCACATGTGGGGGGGGGAGGGGAGGGAGGGAGAGAGAGACAGCAGGGAGGGAGAGAGGGAGAGAAAGAGAATGACTACCTAACAACAAAACGGTTCTCCTGTACAACTTGTGCACATTGGTCCAGGTCCAAGGGGCAGATACCCCACTGTGGCTATTCTCTCACAAATTCTCCAATAAAGGAGTTTCCCCACAACACCTGACCCTAAGAGCTGCTTCTCTGTAGACCAGAAATGGCCTTTTCCACAAGAATTCAACTTTCACTAGGCAAATGAAGCCATATTCCTCCCAAGCATCCCTCACGCAGAACCACCTTAGGCCATTCTTCTGGAGGATCCAACTGGAAAAAGGACCTGGGAAACCACCACCTCCTCCAAAAGTGCACACCTCCTCTAAGCAGTCACCTTCCAAGGGCGATGTCTGGGAGCTGAGAAAAGGTACATGCTGCAGTCAAATCCAGCTTGCCAATCTGCGACCACTAGTCCCACGATGGGCTCTCCCCTCCCCCTCCACCCACTGAGGGAGGGCAGCACCTGCCAGGTGCCCTGCCCTTCTCACTTCCAAAGCAAAGGCGCCTCTTTCCTTTTTAATAATATCCAAATGCAGAATCCTACAGGGGTGGCTTCTTGTTTTGACTGCTGCTGTGGCTCTTATTTTTGTTAATGTTAATTACAATTTCTGCTGTGCTCAAACTTGTAGCACTCATAAAACATGCTTCCACACGCGGGGGACAATTGGCGGTGCTCCCTGCTGGCTGGAGCCAGGCCTGAGAGGCTCTTTGGGGGATCGATTTTCCGGGCAGGACGGCCTGACTGTCCCCTAACACATATCTGTTCTATAAATACCCAGTACCCAATGTGATGGTGGTGGTGGGGGGGGGTGCTGGGGGATGTTTATCCGGTCAGGGAAAGGAGCTCTGGGAAGCAAGGACGGAAAAAAGAGGGAAAAAAGAAGGAAAGCAGCAAGGAGGAAGTTCCGAGGAAGAGGAGCGCAGGGGTGGGCGGGCTCCGGAGGGGAAGTGAGGGGCCCACGCCACGAATCTTCCTTTGTGGCTGCAGCTTTGGGCTCGCCCAAGTTGCATAGGGTGGCGTCCAAGAGGGGCCACTAGCCAGGGGCGTGGAGACACTCGCACTTCGACCTCTCGTCTCCCGGCGTCAGAACCCCACCGGTCCGGGTTGTTTATGCCCCGAGCCCCTCCCGCACCCCTTCCCCCCGGCCTCCCGCGGGGCTGGGTCTCACCGTGTGGGCTGCGGCGGCAGCGTTGCTGGCCCGGAGAGGCGGCAGGCCGATCGGGGAGGGCGGGCCGGTCCCCACTCCGCTCCGGGGAGCCCCCGCACCGAGCCCCGGGGAAGCCTGAAGCTGACGAACGGCGCTGTCCCCTCCTCGGCCTGGGAGCCACGCGCGGGAGGAGACAAAAGAGGGTCAGGGGAGAGAAAGTCACCCAGACCCCGTCGCCCCGCCCCACCCCTCTGGGTAGCGAACCCCGCTCTCCCCGGGAGAGAGGCTGGACGGTAAAAACAGGCGTCCGGGGGAGTAAAAGGGCGCCGGGACCCCGGATCCCAGGCGCGCAGCCCCGGGCGGGGCTCGGGCAGCTGCAAAGTTAAGTCGGGCGCCGGCGCGCGAGTTCGCGACCCCGCGGCTGAGCCGAGCTGGGCCGGGGCTGGGCGGCTCACGTTGCAAGCGGCCGCAGGCCGGGAAGAGGATTGGACCGCCGACAAGGGCGCGATGGCCTCGCCAAGCCCCGGGCTGGGGGAGGGGGGAAGAGGCCCGGGACGGCCCCCGCCGGCCGGGTCGGAGGGCTCCGCTCGGTGGAGCCCTGGGGCCGGCGTGCAACAATGAGCGGAGCCGAGGCGAGGGCGCGCCGTCCGCCCGGGGGCCCCAGCCGCGGCGCAGACTTTGTTCGAGGTCCCGCAGGCAGCGGGCGCCCGCGCCACGAGGGCTGGACACGGGCGGCGCGGGGGCCGGCGGGGGCGGGCGCCCGGGGCGGCGTGGCGGCCCGGCCCTCCTTACCGGTCGGGTAGGCGGCGGGAGCGGCGGCCGAAGGTTTCCTGGTTAACATGGCCGCTGGAGAAGAAAATGCATTTCAGGGCTGCTGTCTCCGCCGCCGCCGCCGCCCGTCCTGCTGCTACTTCTCCCGGCCGCCGCCGCCTCCCGGTCGCCCCTTGCGCGGGTCTCCGGCGCCTCCTCGCCGCCTCGCGTCAGCTACAGCCAGACACACAGAGTCCGCTGCATCCCCGCGGCCCGGGCCCGCCGCCGCGAGTCCCCCGCTCTCCTCCTCGCCGCCGCCGCCGCCGTCCTCCTCTTCCTCGGGCGGCTGCAGCAGCCCCCGGCCCGTGCACATGCCTCGCCCTCCCCTGCGCGCCGCTGGCCTCCCCGACTCCCTCACATAGGGCGCGGGGGAGCGGGCTGCGCCGCCAGGACCGACTCGCTCGGGAGCCTCCTCCCGGGCTCGCGCGCGCGCGCCCCCGCGCACACTCGCACTGGCGCCCGCGCGCGGCGCGGCCCGGGAGGGCAGCCCCGCCCCCGCTCCTCTCCGCCGCGGGTGCAGGCCCCGCCCTCGGACTCCCCCACCCCCACCCCCACCCCCCCAGCCTAGCCACACGCGCTCACGTACACCCCTCCCCCACCTCGGCCACCCTCCGGAGTCCCTACCCCACCCAGTCATCTGCTTAGCCACCCCTCCACTCCCCGGAAAAGTCTGCAGTCTCCGCTCGGCCTCCGCCTCCCCCTCCGGCCATCTGCACCGCTCCCCTCGGCTCCCCTACTAACGACCTTTTCCCCTCCCCGGCCTCCGGCCCCGGCAGCACCCCTCCTTTCTCCCTACAGCGCAACCTACCACTGCTTCCCTCCACCGAAATCGCTGCAGAGACCCCTTCCCTTCCCTGAGGGCCCCCAAACACATGGATTTTCAGCTTTCTGAACCCAATGGCTGCTCACAGACAATACTGTCCCCCCTCTCTGGTCCCAGGGGACTTAACCGGCCCCTCTCCCCAGTCTCTCATGTAAATAACTTAGTCGTGCAAGGGTCACCTCGGTAAGTCAAGCCCGAAAGAGGGCCGCAGCTTAGCTTGGTGAACCCCGAGCGTGGGTGAAGGAGGGGGCTGCCCTCCCACCTCCATCTCCAACACGCACACCCTCCCCAATTTACTGACACCAAGTGACCGCTTTCCAGTCTCTAGGACAGGGGAGGCTGAGAGGCGCTTGTGGATGGCTGCTGAGGAAGCAGTTGGCTGTGGGTTGCTAGGCAAAAATAAACATCGGAGACACCTCCCATTGCCTTACAACTCAGAGCCTTTCTCCTGCGCGGCCACTGGGAGAGACACACCTTCCTTTCAGCTCTCCGCCGTCAGGGAGAGACACCTTTAATTCTTCTCATTCCCAGAGACAAGTCTCTCTCCCTTTCCCTTCCGAGACACGTGGAGAATTTCCCTGCCCTCTCAACTTGCCATCTACGGCCTCTCTTTCCCTTGCAGACTGAAAAACTGCATGCCCAGCTCACACCTGCGTCCTGTCGTGTGTGGAACATCCTTTGTACAAAGGTCACAGGTTTTGTCACTTCAACAGTTAGGAAGGAGGAAAAGCCAGGCGATCACCGACTACGGGCCCTGAAAGCTATTCGCGGCACTTCCTTCCGGAGAAGTGTCCAGTTTCTGAAGTTCTGGGGTACCTGGGTCCCTTGTGCTCCGCCTCCCGTATCGGCCAGGCCTCTGGCTGGACCAAGTTTGCAGGCCTGAACTAGAGCCAACGCAGATCGCCAGGGGGCCACCTCCTGCGGAGCCCCATCGCCCCTACTGTCTGTCTGCAAATTGTCACAGCAATCTCCCAGAGCCGGCACCCTCAGCGTTCTACAAATGAAACGGAGCGTCTCAAAGATAGACTGTGACCCTCTCAGTGTCCAGGGGCCCTACAGAGGCATTAAAGATAATGGGCATTGGCAGAGGTGACAAGTAGCAAAGAGTAGAATTTTGCCTAGTGGTATGTCCCTCCAAAAAACCCCTTTCTTCCTGGTGACTTCTACTCAAGTAGAACCAGGGTGAGATGATCAATCCGATAATACGCCTCTAGAACAATAATAACCTGATCTGGCCCCAGCAAGAAATAGTCCCCTTGCCTGCCATCCCATTCAGATTCACTTGGGGAAACATCTAGTGTTCAGCATGAACTAAAAAGAAAGAGGCTAGTTAGTAGCAGAAGTGAAGCCAGAACCCATTCTCTGGCTCCCAATCTAATTTCACTATGCTTTCTATTATATCACCCTGGATTGTTAAGAAACTCACAACTCTTTCCTTCTTTCCTTTTCAAAACAATTATTTTCATACCATATTCCTTTTTTTTTTAATGAGTACTCCGTATAACTGCTATTCAAATAAAAAATTTGAAGCCAAAAATTCAATTTTAATATAACCTGACACCCCTTTTCACTTAAATCATTCTTGCAATACTTCAGTGGAAACTAAATATGGCACTGCTTTTTCATGAATAAGGGAAATGCTAACTACTGGAAGTCATGGTTTGTAAAATCCAAGTTAGTAATATTAATCTACACATTAAACCGGAGGAAAAGGAGCACTGGCTTTTTTTTTTTTTTAATAAAAGGACACAAAGAATCAATAACTTTAATCAAAGAAAGAAAAAGATACATGTTTGGGGAACTTTTCCTAGTATGGATTTATGACATGGCAAGTATAATTTCAGTTTTTTATTTTTTTGTTGTTTTGTCTTAAGGAAAATTTGCTATTGGTCTAATCTTTGGCTATTTTATTTACAAATGGCATGCCTTTCAAAATTATATTCTTACTTAGCTCAAAATTAGCATTTACAATTTCTTGGATTCCTCTCATATTGATGACTTCAGCCTGAATTAAGGTCAAGTACATGTACAAATGCACTCCTTGAGCTTTCAAGGAGAATGAACTGGGTAAATGCTAGGAGTTACTACCCTCAATCATTATTAATTTAATGCATCATTATTAATTATACTGGATAGTTACCTCTTTATAAAACTCTTTCCCAAATATTATCATGTTTTAGTCTTCACAAGTCACGACCTGACCAGAGTTGTATTGTTGCTAATAGTAACCTGATCAGGGAGCTCCAGTCTGTTAGTAAGTGTCTGCTCTTTGATTCTTGCCTGTTGGAAAAACTCCATCTGTTTTGTATGTTTATAAAATCCAGACTCAAATAACAAATAGGCAGGCAGGATGTGGCCGGATTAGAGAGAAGGACACTTTGGGGAACTCAGAATGGAGCCTTGTGGAAGGAAGTCGAGTTTTCACTGGGAAAAGTAGTGATCATAGAGAAATTGGAAATGAACAAGAAAATTGCTGGTTTCAAAACACATTGACTCCTTTAATCCTTTTATCCCAGAAACATTTACAAAGAATTTAGTATGTGCAAGGCCTACAGGATATGATGAATCATCAGACGTGGTGGGCTAGGCTTCAATCTGCAAATCTACTAGGACCTCATTCTTTTATCCAATTAAGCAATACACAGTAAGCAGTTAACATATTTTTGACACTATTAGTACCGGGGCTACACAGTTAAGTAAACAATCTCTGGCTCTGGGCATCGTTATTAAGAAGCTCACAGTCCAGGAGAGGAGACCAGACATTGAATGATGTAATGGGGCCAAAACTGAGGCCGGTGGGAGATCCAGTGTGGGCGCGCAGAGGGAATGATGAGCTCTGCCTGAGTGGTGACTGGCATCAAAGAGGCTGAGCTTCGGTGAAGGTTTTCAAGATGCCTGGGAGTTTTCCAGTCAGACAAGCCAGGCCAGGATATTCTAGGCAGAAGAGAAATAGGGTGTGCAGAGGTACCGAGGTGTAAGAAGGCGTAGTGTATTCTGGGAGACAGGTCAGCAATTCAAAACAGGGGATGCTTGGGGTAGCAGGGAAAGGGGTGGTACTGTCACCCTCATAAAGTTAGGGTACTGGGTGAGCAGCCAAAGTTATATGTGGATTTTCAACTGCACAGGGCTGTTTGCCCCTAATCCTCTCATTGTTCAAGGGTAAACTGTATATAATAAATATATATATTCAATATCGACCTCTATATATCACTCTATATAACCTATTATATATATAAAACCCGTTGTACGCTATGTATACATATTTAAAATCCATTATACATATATATATACATGTATATGAAGTCAACGATCGAGTTCCTGCCATGTGTCAGGCATTGGCTCTCAGTATTTGGAACCAAGCAGATAAAGTCCTTGCTCCGTAGATCTTGTATTCTAGTGCAAGGAAACGACAAGTAGTGAACAATACGTACACTACGTGTCAGGTGGCAATGAGCACTATATGGAAAATGAAGGGAGGTAAGAGAGCAGAGAGAGATGGGAGACATAGGAGATAGTACTCTTTTACTTAGGGTCCTCAATGAAGGCCTCCCTAAAAAGGTCGCGGCCTTTTAGCAGGTAGAAATCTTCAGGCGGAGGGCCTGGCAGATGCAAAGGCCCTGAAGTGGAGACATATCGGAAGCGCAGTAAGAGGGCAGGAAGTGGGCCAAAGGTAAAGAGATAGCTAGGATCCAGGTCACGGGAAGGAATTTGGGTTTTACTTTGATTGACTTGGAAAACCAAGACGTCCGTGCTCGAAAAGATACCGAACTTAGAGTGGGAAGTCACTATTTCGTTCTTTACTTACTTATTTTACCATCTTCAATGTGTATGAAGTTTCATACCTGTTCTAATTCACACCCTACTAGGCACTGTGGAAGGTAAAAACCAAACACACACTATTTTCAAGGAACTTTCAGTCTAGCTTGGGAGAAAACTCCTATTCTAGGAAACACTTCAGCCGCACGGTGAAGAGCATGTGCTTTATATTTTCCTGTTTCTCCCCCAGACCCACGTTTCCACCCCACTCTCTGCCGTAGGAGGCTGTATAGGAGGCATGCATGGGCTCCCTTGACCATGAGCTTCTAGCTGGGTTTAACCAGTGGAAGGTCCTGGCAAGAGCCCCGAGGGCTTGAGGAGAATGAAGTCCGGCTGCTTATCTCCCTGGCTCGCCACAGGTTGGCTAGGACCTTTGACTAAAGCCCTCAGCTCATGTCAGGCAGCCCTTTCCTACAGCTAGAGCTACTCCCTTGGAGTTCTGGACACTGTTCGGCCCCCTCACCCCTCTAAGCCCAGAGGCGGTCAGGGTTTCTTGCTGTGGCTAGCTCTAGCGGCTTGATTTTCCCTTGCTGACTTCCCTTTGCCCTACGCATACTCATGTACACAGTCCTTTAATTGAACTCTTTGTACCACGTTTTCTTTCTGCCAGTTCCTTGCTGATACAGAGGGCAACATATCTAAGTCCCATCTAGTATAGGTTATGGAATCTAAATGCCATATAACTCTAGCGGGCCGGGAGAATCTGTGCTTGTTGGAGGAATCAGAGAGTAGGATTCCTGGTGAAGGCAGAATTTGATCTGGGCCTCAAAAAATAAGCAGACTTCTCTTAAGCAGAAGAAAAAGCTCTCCAGGCCAAGGGCACTGTGCAAGTGAAGGCAGAGAAGTGGGAATGAGCTCTGCAGAAGAGCAGCAGTCCCTGGAATCGAGAGGGGGGCTGAGGAGGACCAGGGAGCGGCATGGTGAGGAATGGAGTGGGGAGCATCTGGGTCATTGATTGCAGTGAAAGCCAGAGAGAGGAGTTTCCACTTGGTGTGGATAGAAACGAAGGCCACTAGAGATTTCTGAGCCGTGAGTTGACCTGAGGAAAGTGCTTAGCAAGGAATGTGATCAATTTGGCTGCCCATGTGTTAAAAAGATGAGTAGGGAGGGAGTAGAGACAGAAAAGACCAGTTTGGAAGTGGCTTCCAGAAGTAGCTGAGGGTGGTGGCACAGGGAGGCAGGGCAGATACTGATTATTTGGATGCTCTCTCTAGAGCCCAAGAGAGGGGCCTTTGAAGTAAGGAGAGGCCAGGAGTAATGGAAGCACCAGACGTTTTCCTTTCTACCTTTGGGTCTCAGAAGCATACAGAATTCCTAAAGCTGCTTATCAAGGCATTTTGCAATAAAGCTTATTAAAATGATCAGCTAAAGTGAGACATAATTATGAGATAACAAGACAGGGAAACATGGACTCCCGAAAGATTCCCCTATCACACCTCTTCCCAGTGGTCCATAGACAGGATTTATCAATCACGCAGGGAGGATGAGTTCTCATAAATGAGGAACAAACAGTGTGTTCCAGAGCCCAGTTGTATTGGCCAGTGTCTCATCTGTCGTGAGGATTGATGCACTGACTTCTGACTGATGTTGGCTGTTTAAACTCAGACTAAGGGGTACATGTCATTCAAAGAAAATACAAAAATCGGAAGACACCCCCCTCTTCCCTTCATTATCTTGGAGGTATTATAAAGAGATGGAGAGGAGACACACCAACAGGATCTGGAATGATCCATGCCCCAGTTCACAAGGCAGCCTTGGGCATTGAGGTCAGCCCTACATTTGGCAGGTATGAGCCACTCCTGCATCTTTGGACCCTCTGGCTCCAGGCCTCCCTAGGCCAAGTCTGGGGATACAACTCTTGGCCCTCCTTGGATAGAGGTCTGCTACGGGGCAAGTTCAGAAGAGTCTGGTTCAGAATAGTCCTGATCATCAGAGAAACCCAAAGATGCAGAACTGACTCCAGTTCTGAGGGCTTCTAAGACCTCAGTTAGATGGAAAGAATGCAGCACAGGGTCTAAGGCTATGGACCTACCCGAAGAGTAATAGTGCCTTTGGTAATGCCCTAGCTGCCTGAGTACCCTCAAAATAATAGCTAATAGTTATATAAGACACTTTTATGACCAAGTAGTATGCCAAGAACTTTACCTGTGTGAACTGATATAATTTTCACACCAATCTGTGTGGTAGGTACTATTATTAGTTCCATTTTAGAGATGAGGAAACTGAGGCACAAAATGGTTAACTAACTTGCCCAAGGTCACACGGCTAAGAAATGACAAGGCAAGTATTCTGCCTATAGACTCTGCGTGGTTCCTGCTTTCAGGGCCAAATAGAGATTTCACCTTTGCCTCAATCTCATTAACATTTCATGTTACAAAATAAGCCCTCAATAACATTTCATGTCACAAAATAAAGTTTTCAGAGAAGTCTTTCATGTTTATACGGTCATGCAGCTGTGGTCGTTCTCGGTAACCCACCACCCAAGGCAAACATACTTCTCAGATGAGAACAGTGAGACAGGGAGAACAAAATGGCGCACCCAGAGCCACAGGTAGGGATGGAGGAGGCATTAGGGTCAAAAGCCAGGTTTGTTGACTGCTAACAATTTTTTCTATTTTTTTCCAAACCAAATGATTACAAAATTGCCTTAATTTCAGAGACAAAGGGATGGATAATCCCTGAAAGCACTTGCCAAAAAATGGTCGAGTTTTGATGGCTTTAGGACTTTGGGGGCAAATTCCTATTTTGACATTCCCAAGAACGATTTGAGTCTGGTCTTTATTAAAAACCAGTTTAAAGAATTCACCTTACCGGATTCAAAAAAGTCCAGACACGAGTTAGGATAATTTCGTGTTTATCCTATTGTAGCAAATCTGCCCTTTGCCTCAAGCTGACGGAAAAGTCAAGGAGTCTAGGGTAGTAGAAGTGGGTGCTCTCCACCAATCTGGCCATTCCATCTAGACCACCCTAGATCCTTGGGGAATTGCTTTTCATTAAATTATACATTTATTCATAGTCACACTTTCATTCAGGTTAAATGAGTTGATAATGCACTTACTCATTAAGATAGTATAAACAATCACTAGAAAATCTAAGCCCCAAACTCACTTTTTTTTGTTTTCAATTAGCTTGGCAAAAGTAAGAGAAATTGTTTTTGGTGATCGAATAATTTGAGTAATTGAGTAAAAGGGCTACTTAGCCCTTTTAACACTTTTATATTCCAAAATAGCTTTGACTGAAGGAAAGCTATTATAGCTTGTCAGTTATTTCTCATAGACTGGTTTCGGACAAGCCCACTGTTTACACAGCAGTGTTCTCTCCTGAAGGTTTTGAAATACAGAAAATTGGCTGTAAGCAAAGGCGTGGCATTTAGCACACGTGCAGGTGAATGGCCCTTGATCGGCATCTCCAACTGGCGCAAAAATTTTAAATGACCCAAGAAGTACTCTCCACTACTAGTGGACAGATAATATCAATATACAAAGAAGAGTAAGAAGGAGTGTGTCAATGGGTTGGTAAAAAGAGGGTTGCTTTTTGGAGAGAGGAAAAATATTTTTCTCGGGACAAGGAAGGGACCAAAAAAAAAGTAAAGCAGCTGGGTAGGCTCTAGACAGCACGCTTTTGTCGAACAGCAGAAGAGAAATAAACCATAGCACAGGTACTGGGAAGAATGAAGAGGAAGAAAATGGGTGTGGGGAGACAGCAAGAGTCAAGAGAGGAGAAGCCGGAGAGACTATATAGAAATTTTTATTTATTTGTATTTTATTATTTTTTAAAGATTTTATTTATGTATTTGACAGAAAGAAAAAGAGAGAGAGAACACAAACAGAGGGAACAGCAAGCAGAGGGAGAGGGAGAAGCTTCCCACCAAGCAGGGAGCCCGAGGCGGGGCTCGATCCCAGGACCCTAGGACCATGACCTGAGCTGAAGGCAGACGCCTAACTGTGCCACCCAGGCGCCCCAAGACTATATAGAAAGTTTTATAAGGAAGATGGGGACACGCTGAAATGTTTGAGGTGAGGCTAGGCATGAGCTAAAGGGGAGAAAACAAGACGTGGAAGTAGGACCCGAACGCTCGCATCCAACGATGTTCTCATGCTACGCGCGCCTCACCTACTAAGTGACCTGACTGCTTCTGTGTCTCTTTCCACCTAGAGCCCTGTGTGTTCTCTCTCGCGCTGGAGTTGTTCCATTCCAGTCGTCTACTTTCCCCTCTCTCATGCTAGTGTTCTATTATCTTTTTCTCTCGGCCTAATCCACAGTGAGTGAGGAACCCGACAAACGTTTCGTACAATGCATACTTAAGAGGAAAGAATTTCTCGGCTGCTTTGTCCTTGAGCTACCTGTCAAGCTCTATGCTGTTTTGCCTGCACCGTGTCCTTGAAGCCTCACCCAAAGCAATGAGGCTGGTGTGTTATTCTCTGACTTTAAAGAAGAGTAAATGGAGGGTGTGAATGGTTAAGAGACTTGTTAGAAATGGGCAGTCAATGGATTGGGATTCAGGGAAATCTGATGCCAAAGCGCACTCTTACAAGCCCAGAACGACCTGCAGATTGCTCTGAGCCATGGAGAATGCCCGTACAGTTCCGTCCCACCGAACAGTGGCGTCCTCTGCTTCTATAGTGGTACTTCTGCATTCCCCTTAATGGCTGGCGAGTGGAAAGGAAGAGGAATCTCCTCTACAGAAGTCCCGACATCAGCATGCTCAACCCAAGCAAAATCAAGGGTCTCTTCCTCTTTTGCTGGACTGTTTCCATGGTGCTGTTTCCCAGCTCAGCCCTTATGTTGCCTTTCCTTAATGTGCCTACCTCTGTTGAACAGAATTGCTTCCTTTAACTACTGAGCTATTAAGACAGCATCTGGGGGGGAAAAAAAAGAAACCAGATCCAGGGAATTTATGCAAAGAAATGATCTTTCAAGGATGCGAACCAGTACAGAATTACACGTTCTTGATGTGATTCAGCCAAGTACCATCATATTTGTGAAGGGGAATGTTGACTAATAATCTAACTTGGTAGAGAAAGATTATCCAACACCAAGAAATTACTGCCTATTTCAGATCTTTGAAACAAACACAAAAGTGTCTGTAACATGGTATTTGGTGAGATTTTCCTCCTTGAGAAATGAAAAATCAACATAATCTTTTGCTGAAAGCGTTCCTTTATCTAAAGCTGTTGTGTGTTGTGAGCACAGCCAAATCTCATTAAATGACTAAATATCCATAACCCACAGCTGTTTAACAAGAATAAAATAATACGATGACCCTCCAAAAAGAATTTAATATTCTCTAACTTGATAAGGCAACGGAAAAGAGAACGACACCTCTCCCCACCCTTCTTTTAATAAAAGGAGTTTCACACGGGGCTAATTGGTAACGAAAGTTGTCTAAAGTGACTGTTTATGAAGAGTAAATCCGGGGGAACACTAATATCCTGAAATCTGACAAGGTCTTACAAAGTACCAAAGAAATCACTGAGCAGACACATGGCTAGCTGACATTTGCACCAGGGCCCAGAGCAGACCGACAACTTCCTTATTTGTGAGAAGGGACCCATTTTTCGACACCAGCTTCCGACCTCAGGCTTACCCCTCCCAACCCTATGTCAGCAAATCTCTTTGAAGTTTGCAGAGAAGGATCGGAGGAATATTCCGGTGAGTGACCAAGTTACGCTGGTCTGTCAGCTGCCCCTCAAACCAAGCTCTTCCAGCCTTGTTCTTTCCTTCCTGGCATTCCACACATCTTTCCCCTTGTCCTTAAAAGTTTTCCTGAAAGGATTTGGGATTATCTATAAAATGGGAGTGTGGGTGAAGTTAACTAAAAGGGTCACTCTTCTCTCTAAATTCTAAGTCACTTTTTGTTTTCATCTCAAGCCATAGATGATTTTGTCTTAATCCCCTAACAAAAACCTGAGGACACTTTGATTTGTCACTCGTGGGACCATGTGAGAAGTGATTTGAAGACGCTAGCTTCACTCTTGCTCTCCTGGGATTTGCATGAGGCAGAAGTTACTGATACACTCACACCTCCAGATCTTCCTCCTTCCAGACTTCTGGAGCTCTGCCATTACTTTATGGTCTTGCTTCCTCAGCTCGCTGCCCCTCTTTGGGGGGCAAGAGGGAAAAAGTCACTCTCCCATCTAAGGTGTTAGCTGGTAAGAGTTTTAAGATATTACCCCACTCTGGGGATATCTGCTTCTCTCAATTATTTTAGATAAATAAATAAATAAATACATACATACATACCTGAATAAATAAATACCTTCCCCTGTCCCCCAAATCTATTTGTATGAGTAGAAATGAAACCACTATAAGTAAGGCAAGAGTCTCTTAGGAAAGTTCCCAGGAAGACAGAATTCTCCCCAGACCCCTGCTCTAACCACAGGACCTGATCAAGGGTCCAGCAGCCTGCCTAGACTATCCTAGCTTAGAGGCTATCACAGGAGCCGAACGAATAGAGTTCAAGCATCCCCTAAATCTATTCAATCATCCAGTATTCTTGCTTTTCAATGAAGATTTCTACGTAGAATGATGGAGAAAAATGACTTACTAAGAGAAACTATGAAGACTAGCCTTAATCGTAATGGAAATCTCTCCTTCCACTTGTTCGTTCCAGCCAGAGCTAGTTCTTTCCCATAAGCCTATATAATTTCTGGAGCCGAAAAAAAAAAAATTTCTGGAGCCGAACACCCTTAAAAAAAAATTCCAGGAGAATCTCGTAAAATGTCAACCTATTTTGGAAGCAGCAGAGCATGACTCTGCCTCATTCAACATCATACTTAGGCAACTTTATCATATGTAGATAACTTTAATTTGAGAAGATTTATGCAAAAATAGTAACAAAAGGCAATAACTTTCATTTTTAAAAGTTCTGAAAAGGGCAGGGCTTATTGAACACGATTACATTGTTTTCACACTTCTGTATTTGAATGCTAGGACTTCATATTGAAACAGAAACTTCAGGTCATATTAAAAAGGTGGTTTCTCCTGTGTAGGAGAAATAATTGCTGTAACTATGTTGGAATTTAGTGGCTTGATTTAGTCGATAATTAAAACTATTGGTATATAAATGGCAATGCTAGAAGTTGCCATGTGCTCTAAAGACCCAGGGCAGCTCACAGATACGCAGATACGTTTTGTTTGGCTTACACAGTGCTTTTTGAAAATATGAACTAAATGCCAACATTTCAAAATCAGGAGATTTCATATAAACATCTCGATTTCTGGCTTTTTCTGGCAATAAGGCGCAATCTGGCTGCATGGTGCTCCCAGTCCTGCAGGGCAGTGAAGCACCCCCAACCCCCCAATCTCTTTCAGAGGAAACCCATACTGCTAATCACCGCAGCCCCCACCACTTCCTGTTATCGCTCCAGGCTGGCTCTCCCCTCTGACCTTACCTGCAACAGCGATTGGGTTTTTAATCCCTACTTGGAGTTTTGTATTTCCTGAAATTTCCCCCGCTGCCTGTCGCCATTGTTCCCAATTGATCCCTATGTTGCTTCCTTGTTCACCTCTCACTTCCCGTTTCTTGGTGCCACTGCCCTGCCTGATGGAGGTCGACCACAATTTGGGTACTCATGCGGAGGCCTTTCAAACTTGTGTTGTGCAAAAATACCTCTCTGGCACAGGAAGCATGGTGCTCCCTTGTGCTTGAGAATCAAACGAATTGAGATATGGTACCAAAGAGTGTGGAGACTCTAGAAACCACTGTCTCTTCGAGACCTAACAGTTTAAACCTGCAGTGTTTGCCCTTTGGTGACCTATCGCACTGCTCCAGACAGCTCTACTTTGGGATGCTCTCTACTCCTTATAAGCACACAAGTGATATTCTGACTGCGAGCAGTTTACTTCCCCTGAAAGCAGTGTTGAGGTTCTCAGCTTCTTAAAGAAATTCATCAGCATGTTTTCTATCAAAGGGCAATTCAGATAGGTCTCAGAACTACGGAAGCACTTAGCTGTGAGGAATACATTCAGGACACAGAAGAATCAGAAAGCAGACTGCTTACTCAACGTTGCTGCTTCCAGAGCTAATACATAAGTATCTGGAACTTAACGTGTCTAATTTTGCATGGCTGATTCCATCTCTCCAAACCTGTTTATCCCAATGTGCTCCCCATCTCAGCAAATGGCAACTCCAGCCTCTCAGTTGCTTAGACCAAAAAAACCTTAGAGTCATTTTTGATTTCTCTCTTGCTCTTACACATCATAACCCATCCATCTACATACAGATCCTGTGGTGATCCATCCCAAAATGTCCAGAATCCATACCCTTCTCGCTACTGCCGCGAGTATCGGTGTAATCAAAGGTCCTTACCTCTCACCTGAATTACGGAAATAGCCTCTTACCTTGTCTCCTTTGCCCCCTTTAGTCTATCCTCAACACAATATCCAGACCGATATCTTTAAAAGGTAAGTAAGATCGTGTCACTCCTGGGCACAAAACTCCCCAAGTTTTCCATCAGCCAGCGTAAAAGCCAAATTCTTTAGAGTGGCCAAAAGCTCCTGTATGGCTCATATGCTCTCCCTTCATCTTTATGTGTCTTCACTCAGGTGGTGTTCCAGCCAGCCTTATTCACTTTGCTCTGGCCACACTGCTCCTGTTGCTCGTCCCTAAACACACCACACATGCCCTGCCTCGGGGCTTCTGTGTGTCTTGGGTCCTTGGCCTGGAATGTTCTTCCCCTCAAAGAAAAGTCCTCATCTCCTGAGGTCTTTGCTAAATGTTGCCTTCTTGGTCAGGCCTTTCCTGACCACTCTATTTAAAGAGTTCTTTGTCCCATTATGTATTTTGCTTCCTTGTTTTCCCTTAGTCACCCTCCACAACGTGTGCACTCCACAAGGTATAGTCTCTGAGGGCAGTGGACTCTTTTTTCCGCTGCTATTTTTCAGGACCGAGAGCAGTGCCTGAGACATAATAGTTCCTCAATAAGAATTTGTTGTACAAGTTAGGTAGAAATGCCATCAATTTAAACTTTTCTATTTTCAGCATTAAAGTCTACAAAGAAGAATGCATGCTTCCAATCATGAGCATGTTTGCATTATCTTTAAAAGGATAGAAGCTCAAATAAAAAGATTTACTCCTTAGATTTTCTGAACGTGACCAGCAATTCCTGGTTTTTCAAGGCTGAATTCCAACCACGTTGAATCTCCATTTCTAAATAAAGGAGAATTCACCCTTTCAAATTAAGTCATAATAGGGGTAAAGGATTCAGTTTGGATATTATGGTGACTCTGCTGGCTACTGTCAACTGCACAGAGGATTCTGATGCATTTTAAATAAGGCCCTTTGGGGAGGCATGTTTAGGCCGTTTGGTCTGTGGGGCATGTTTCTGGGTCCGAGCTCCACTATTAAGTCGTCATCATTGACGGCTACATTTGTTTGGCTAAATTAATTAAACAAGGAGGCCATTAGACTGAGGTGGCCCTAATGCCTTAGTAGCCTGTAAAAAGCCTTTGCTTTGCATACATAAGCAAACCAAATCCTTAGCCTGTAAATCCCTCAAGGTTAAGAAATCGAACCCTAAGAACAACTAACTAATCACAAACGGCTATAGCTTTGACTATATAGCCAATCAAGTAATTTCCTTGCTTTGCTTCCAGATCTTCTCTATAAAATTCTTTTCCCTAGCCCCTGTTGGTGGAGTGCTCCCAGCCATTTCCAATTTGGCACTGCCTGGTTCAAACTGATTTTTACTCAAATAAACTCTTACAATTGTTAATAATGCCTCAGTGTATCTTTTAATAGTTCTAACACCTCGATGTGGGTTAAGACATTACACTGCTTAGGCTTGTATTATTTCAGTGCAGCATGCTTCTTCTAAACTTGAAAAACTGTAACTGCGGGAGAAAAGACAAACACAAAACGCAACAGAAAAGTCTGCTACTTTAGTAGAAACAATCACAAAACAAAACAAAATGGACACAATACTGATCGCCTTAAAGTTTCTGTCAACTGTTGATTTGTTAGGGTTAATTTAGACATGGTTGTGATCCTTGTTCGTTATATGTGCCATCAAATAAGGCAGGATAACTAAATAAATGGAACGCGATCAATTGTCCAATGTGATTATTAATTCTGGAGTTGGTATTCACCTATTTCAGGGAAGTGTTTAATGCAGACTTTTCTTCAAAGCCCTGGGTAGATAATAACAGCTAATATTGACAAAGCTCTCACATGGAACAGGCCCTGTTCCAAGGTCTTATATACATTAACTAACTACAGGGCTATGGTGCAAGGGGGTGGGGGACCGGGAAGGTTGTCCAGGAGAAAGTTTCCCTTGACTGTTGTAGAGTCCCCAGCTGGGTCAGAAACTTGAACTGACAAAGACAGACTAACAGGAGGGAAGCATCCATATTTTATTAATTTTTTACTCGTACCTGGGAGCCCTCACAAGAGAATGAAGACCCAAAGAAGTGACCAGAGCTTTTATACAATTTAGGCGAAGAAACAATAAATTTGTAAAGAATTAAGACCAAGGGGTTTGGACTAGAGGTCGTAGATGAGGAAGAAGTAACTAGGAAGATAAGAGTAGGTTTAACAAGGTTTGTTTGTACAGATTTCTTGGCCCCAAATCCCTATCTCTGGTGATAACAGTATCTTCCTTTCTCTTGGTACAGCGAAGGCACCCTTTACATGGGAGTTTCACAAACTATGTCAAAGAAGGACAAGGAGGGAGAGGTCAGAGTGACCTTCCTACTTCTGCCATTCTTAAAAAAAAAAATTCTTTCAGCTTAAGATATTTAATATGCCAAGGTGCCATATCTTGGGGTAGTATATTTTGGACCCCATCATTGTTTTTATCTATATTTTACAGATGAAGAAACTAAGACAAGAGAGGGTAAGTAACTGGCCTGAGGTCACAAATCTAGTTAGTTGCAGTGCCTGATTTGGATCCAGGTAGCCTGGTTTTAGAGTCCAGTTTCTAAACTGGAGCTATTAAAAAATGAGAATACAATAAAAAATATATTTGATTTTTATCCCCTATTTCTGGCAGAGCTTCTAAAATCCTTGGAATTTCCTGAGAGATAGGAGTGTCTTTTGTTATTCATAAGGAGAATCTTTGGAACACATGTGAGATAGCTTAGGAGGGGGCTCCTGGAGAGCCTCAAAAAGGGGCTGGTCACCAGAAAGACTGTGTGATGAGAGGGTTGGAAGTTTCAGCCCCACCCACCAATATCTGGAGTGTGTGTGTGTGTGTGTGTGTGTGTGTGTGTGTAGGGGGCGGCTGGAGATTAAGCTCTTAGCCTGTGGGATCTGACATGATCTCCAGGGACACAGTGTTAGAATTAAGTTAAATTTGTAGGACACCCAGGAGGTGTCTGCTGAGAATTGGACAATGACTTACTTGATGGTATTGGAAAACATGCCGGAAATACAAAAACAGTGCTCAAATAATGAAATTATTTATAAAGTCTTTTTCAAAGATCCTAAGAAAGTTCGGGGGTAGGTATACGATACAAATCTATCTCTTGCACAATCAAAAGCACTGCTTTGAATTTGACAATCCTTGAACTCATAGATCCAGTCAAGAACAGAAAGATCTAACCTCGAGCAGCACAAACTTGTGGAAATGCCTTTCAAATCTCACGGTAAACCCCGACTCTCTGATGGGAAACCCCAGAAGTGACTAAATAGCATGCAACATCAGAAAGGTGGCATAAGGGCATAGCAAGATATTCTCCTCCAGAGACTTTTTCACTGAGGCCAGGGCCAGCACGCTCCTGACGCCATTGGACCTATGGAGAGGGAAACCCGGTGGGAAGCGTCTCCCAAGTCGGCTACGCCCATGGCAGGATATGACAGCCCACACAGGATGGCTCTCCTTCCTAGGCAGAAAAGGCCAGGAGCTTGGAAGGAGCACAGCCTTGCCTCTTCATAAATTCTAGTCACTTGTATCAAACATGCTTTCAGAATTCATATCAGCTTGCTTCTGTTGCACGTTTGTGAAGCCACAAGGAAGGCTCCTGACATTGTAAGTTGTAACTGTATTTCCTTTACCTTCTCAGCCAGCTTTGTGAACATGTTTTTTAGCTTTTCATTGTAAGACCTACAGAAAATTGAATTTCTTTAATTTTTTTAATTTAATGATCCAACAAGAAGAAAAACGAAAAGAAATAGTTAAATTTTAAGAGATTTTCGTATCTTTTCCAACAAAAACACGTTGTGATCGACTGGAAAAACACCTCTTATTCTTTTTTTTAAAAAAGATTTTATTTATTTATTTGAGAGAGAGAGAGAATGAGAGATAGAAAGCACAAGAGGGAAGAGGGTCAGAGGGAGAAGCAGACTCCCCGCCGAGCAGGAAGCCCGATGTGGGACTCGATCCCGGGACTCCAGGATCATGACCTGAGCCGAAGGCAGTCGCTTAACCAACTGAGCCACCCAGGCGCCCAAACACCTCTTATTCTAATGCTTAAAACATAGTTTATCAATACAGTTACAAATTTTTTTCCTAGACCGCTCGTTCTAATTTTCCCCACAGCACAAAGGAAGGGCATTTTGATTATGGTAAGTACTCGTTAAACGCCTAACACACCTGGAGAATCGGAGGACATAATCATCTTCCTAAGATGTCAAACTGGCCATGTTAGGCTCTATTTCAATTTTCATAGCTCCCTACTGCTCTAGGAGAAAGTCCACATTTCTAAACATAGAATTTAGGGTAAGCAGGAGCAACATCGTGGCACAGGGCACTGTGGACATGCTAAGCCCTTCATCTGGAGAGACTTCTGCACACACTCCCTGCACCCCTCCTCAGGCCTCTCCCTGTTTGGCTCTCAGTTTGGGCCTCTCTGTCTCTCCTGACTCCCTCCCCCTCTAGTGAGACTGGCTTGAATGTCCTCCTATATATTTATTTATTTGTTTTGTTATATACATGTGCTGCTAGGCTGCACTTTCATTGAAGAGAGGGATTGTATCTCATGTCCCTGGTGTCTAGCACAGTGCTGATACATAGTCTACAACTGATAAATGTTCATTTAATCAATGAATAAACAATATCATTTCTATTATCAAAAAGGTGACATAAGACTAGGCCATATACTTCTTCTAGATTCCCGGTCAAATACCATCGATGGCACACTCTTCATGTGTATTTCCCTTTCAATGTGTTTTATATTCGTTCCACAAATATTGTTTGAATGTCTACTGTTTGCCAGGTACCGTTCTAGGTCTTTGAGATACGCCTTGGTGAACAAAACAAAGATCCTGCCCGATTGGAACTTAACATTCTAGCAAGAAGACTGACAATAAACATTACAAAGAAATAATGACAGGTGATGTTAGGTGATAATTATTATGGGGAGAGAAGTAGAGTAGGGTAAGGAGAATCAGAAAAATGGACAGGGTATAGGTTTGTGATTTTCAATAGGGAATTAGGTGGGCCTCACCCAGAGGGTGACACTTGAGCAAGTGTTAGAAACAGTAAGCAAGATTTCGCCCCATGGATGTCTTAGGGAAGAAGGTTCAGGCAGAGAACAAGTGATGCAAATTCTCAATCTGAGGTACAAGTTTGCTTAGCTCACTCCAGGAACAGCCCAGAGGCCAGAGTTGTTGGAGCAGAATGAATGAAGGGGACGGGGGAGATGAAGTGCGGAGAAGATGGCAGAGGTAGGCTTGTTGGGGGAAGGGGTGTAGGGCCTAAGTTCCGCTCCAAGTGAAATGGTGGAGAGCCAGTGCAGGATTCCAGCAGAGGAGTGACATGATCTGGCTTACATTTTGAATATATGAGCCCTATTTGGGGAAGAAGCTCTATTTTAGTAAACTCGAAAATGGTCTTTCTTCATTGATCGTTTCTTCTTTCATGTTCCCTGAACATTTTCTTGGCAGTCAATTCTGTGCCAGAGGTAGAGTTTCATCCTATATGAATGAGTCTTATCTAGTCTTTCTCAGCCAAGTTATCTTGGCACACAGGAACATCGTGACCTGTGGCTAGGATTTTCCCAACATTCGTAGCCAAGTTGAGTTTTAGGACACTGTCTTGAGATAGAAAATAGAAAAAGTACAATTTTAATTCTGATTTTAACATATTATTTCAAAATAAGTTGTGGTAAGAGTCCTTATAACAAGGGGCACAAGATTCATGATGTGGTACAAGAATTTATAATTACAGCTACTAATTATCCTGAAAAATGTGACACGATCATTGAATCAAGGTGCTATGTGAACCTTTGAATCAACACTGTCAGAGAAGTAATCAATTCTGGATTTTTGTCAGTTTCTACCATATCAAAAGAGAATGTATACATTTATTGGAATTGGTCCTAGAAATGTTCTGACATCAGCCAATAGGCAAACCCACATAAAGGCTATTTCAAAAATAAACTAGAGAAAATATTTTACATAAGAAGACTATAAATGACCAATGAATCTGACCAAAAAAATGTTTAACTGCACCAGTAACCAAAGAAATGCAAAGCAATAATGAGGAACTTAGAATGAATTTCAAGGAGAAGAGGAAAAGGAGAAAGAGAGTATTAGAATACTTGGGTGGGGATATAGGAATCAGTGAAGCATACTCTTGAAGTGCTTGGGAGTGAGAATAGAGACATTCTCACACTGCTGATGAACAGAAAGTGATACTGTGGATTTTAAATCTGGAAGAAAGATCACATTATTTGGTTTTGTGCTTTTGCTCCTGGGAAAGTTTGTTTAGGAAGTGATGCAAAAAACAACAACAACAACAAAAAAGCTTAATTGCAGCACTATTTTAGATAATAATTATATACTTTCCAATAAAAAGAGGGTTAAATAAAATATTTTGAAATCATATTAAGAAATACTATATGATTTTAAATATTTTATGAAAAAATTAATGATATGGGAAGATACCTCTGGTATAATGATAAGTTTGATGCAAAATGAAACAAGGTTCAGACACATGGTCTCAGCATATACAAATATGTGATAGAACTAGAAACTGAATGGAAATACCCTAAATTATTAACAGTGGTTATCTTTGAATGGTGATGTCACAGGGGGTTTTATTTTTCCTTATATTTTCGTACACAGAATTAATAATAAATAAATTATTGGTGCAAACCACATTTACCAAACTACGAACTAAAATGGCTTTATAGAGATCCTCAAGGTGGTCGAAGACTTAAAAGTGCTGTTATTAAGGAATAGATACACAGGATAAATATTTCATGTAAAAATCAACAAGGAAGAGGAATGTTCGTGCAAGAATCTGATCTCTCAATACCTAGAAGTGTCCTTAGCAGGGAGTGTGGAGGAGAAGTCATGGTAATTTGCAACTCCTGATGAATCCGTTCAAAATCTTCCATACAGACATTAGAAATTGAAGAACATCATTGTTTTCCAGTTTGACACTCACTTTTTTTTTTTAAGATTTTATTTATTTATTTGACAGATTAGAGACACAGCGAGAGAGGGAACACAAGCAGGGGGAGCGGGAGAGGGAGAAGCAGGCTTCCCGGTGAGCAGGGAGTCTGATGCGGGGCTCGATCCCAGGACTCTGGGATCATGACCTGAGCCGAAGGCAGACGCTTAACGACTGAGCCACCCAGGAGCCCCGATACTCTTAACGGCAATTTTTTTCAATGATATTCTACCTTAATGTCAGGCTTGATACAAATAAACAGCACCCTCTCTTTTTTCTGAAGAAGCGTTTGTAGTCTTTCAAAGACAAGCTGTTTAATTTTGTTACTAGTAAAGATTTGTATTGATTCTTTTAAGAACATGTGCTTTTTTTCCCAATTAAGTCTTTGATCTAGAAACTTTGGAAAACCAGCATTTTACAGCTTCATTTCATTGTGAGGCAGTTGTGTTCAATGAGTTCCAAGTATCCGCAAGAGGTCTTCCTTCTCTTGGTAGTTCTCATTCCTCAGTTTGCATATTCTCTACACCTTCGTGGGCCAAATTGTCCCAAGTCTCCCTCAAAAGCAAGCTGAGTCCATGCGCATTCAAATAGCTGTTTGGAGAGTGTATTTTCCCTCCAGATTCAAAGCCTGGTGATTATAATGGTGCGGATTCTGAAGAGTCTCCAGAAACAAAGCCGCGTTAACACTTGCAGGACTTTATATGTTTAATTCACTGGAAAGGCAATTTCCCAGAAGCATTCACCTACTTCACCCAGGTGAGCAATTTCTGCCTGCGAAGATTGTTTCTCATCCTGCTTCATCCTTTGGTGCTTTTATGTATTTTCTTGAAACCCTTCCTCTCCCAGCAGCTGGAACACTTGAAGCAAATTTGCTATTCTGTTGCCCTGTCTTCAGTTTGGTTGGGTGGGACATTAGGTTTTCTTAGCAATCATTCAAGCCATGAAGACCATGGGAGGAACCCAAAGCCAACTCCAGCGAGACACTGCATTTCAGAGCACTCCCGCATCAAGAAGAGACATAATGCTATGCTCAACAGTAGTCGGGCAGGCAAGGCAGGAGCACTATTTTCCTGTTAAATTAAATTCCTTACTTAGCCTGGAAATCACTTACCTTTCTAGATTTCTTTTAAGAGAGTCAGTCCATAATGAACTTAGCAGAATAGGAGCCAGTGTCTCCACGAGTGAGTTGGGAAGCAGATCCTCTGTGAAGCCTCAGATGAGCGTAGCCCAAGCTCACACCCACAGGGACTGCAGCTGCTTAGTGACATACTTGCATTCTAAACTGCCTTTTAGAATTGCAAGGTCTAGACTCAAGGAGGCGACTTCATGTCACTGTGGCCACCTTGACCTCCCATGGAGAACAACTATTCCAGAAAAATTTACTTCTCCATTTAGCCACAGGGAAGATGCAGAGGAGACTGGAGCTCTAAACCTCAAAGCTCAGGACTGGAGGAGCTAGCCTCCGTAGTGCCGGTAAATTTCATAGGGCAAATTTCCGGTTGGGTGCCCTGTGCTAGGAAAGTATCTACTGTCTGGATAATCTTGCTGCCGTCTCTTTGGGTTCTCTCCTCTGCTTTTGTCCATGTTTTATTTGGTGAGGAATCAAGAGACGCAGTGTAATTGAGTTATTCAGTCTACCGAAATGAATGGGTTTGATTTTTAGTTACAGATGTTCTGCTTGTGTTTACCTGATGTTCCCTCCAGCTAATCTGGAGATACGGTCATTTTCATATTGTTTATATATAAGTGCCACACACACTTGAGAGATCTGAATACCAAGAATGAATGTGTTTTTTTAACCTTTGTTTGGCAGTTTTTTAGAAATCTGACAGAGCTGCATAAGGAAACATAATGGTGTGTCTGAGATAAAGAAGATGTGTAGGGCCTTGAGCCAAGTTGTGAGATAGGCCAAGGGTTTCTTCTGCGGATCAACAACCCGCTTCTCCCGTGCTAGCCTCTTCTTCTGCGTACCTGTGATGAATCATTACCCCAAATAAACTGGACTAGCTAATTCATGGAAAGTTCTGGGAGTTAAATAAGCTATTTATATCCACTCCTTTTTAAAAAAAGAAAAAATAAGTAAAACACACAGCTTAGAGGTAAACAGCTTGTTAGTGTAAACACAGGACTTGAAAACAGGTTTTTTTGGCCTAAAACTCAGTACTTTTCCATATGCCAATGATGCCTAAACTAACACTGATTTTATTTTTGTCCATAAAATGATCTGTACTTAAGAAATAATTGGCTTTTGTACCTTTCTAAAATTGAAGATGGTTGTGATCACCGCTGATAACATCTGTGCGGAGGGTCTAAGAACCTGTCAGGGTCACTGTGAAGGTAGAATGCTAAGCATCCAGCGTGGTGTCCGGGCAGTATGAGCTCACTGCATATGCTTACCTGTGTGAGCTGGTACCTGGTGGTCACCCACCAGGATTCCAGAACAGAATTTCACTACAGCTACTATGTAGCTATAAGCCTAAGCTAAACCTAAAGGCCTTTTTCTAAAAGTGTGAAGGCCTTTGTCAATGAACATACAATTTCTACTCTAATATCAGCAATAGTTTACTAACCTCTTCTCTGTTACTAATTTCCTAGCTGGCTTTCCCTGTACCCTCAGCAATCCACAATCCCAGGCTGTGAGCCCAAACAGCGTATCTTTCCTTTTCTATTAACTTGGAATATGCTGGGCTTTTCTGAGAAAGGTAAAGGCATGGAATTAACTGACTATTAAGACTGTGGTCTTAATGATCAATATGCCATCTTTCCTTGGGTGTTATTTTCCTTTGAAAAAAAGGAGAACCAAGGAAAAGAAATATTTAACCCAAAAGACTGAATAGGTCACGGTGGAATTTCCAATAATCTACATGAATAGCACTATTTTCGGCCAGGAGAGGGTGTCCCTCAAATTATCCCAAGTGGGGCTCATTTCTTTCTTTGCTTTATGTACAGATGATCCTTTTAACCATAATCTGAGTGCCTTCAGGGAATGAGATTAGAGCCTCACTTTTCCTCCTCTGCTGGAATTGTTGAACCAGAGTCAACAAACCCAAACTATGAAAGCATCACAATGGGAAGCCCAGGATTCGGGGGTCAGACAAAGCTAGAATCAGATACTCAGACACACGCTAGCTGTGTGTCCTTGGGCACACCACAAACTGACCCTCGGTGTTTTCCTCTGAAAAAAGGATTAAATGCATCAGTCCAGGGAAAGCATGAGCCCTCACCCTTGGTGCTTTATACGTAACTGCTACTCCATCTGTGTTTAAAGCGTGCTCAGCACAAATACCTTTCTTTGTCCTCTCCAGACAAAAGCTGTGATTTCTTGGATTTGTTTCTTGAAACCAGGGAAATTTCTAGGAATTGGCAGCAGTTAGGAACATGGGGAATGATTTAGAAGCTCCCCTAAGAAGTCAGAGAACACAATTCCACAGTAGAGAAATTCTTCTGCAGCCTCAAAAGTTTATTTCCTATTCAAGACTCCACAAGTTAAAAAAGAGAAAGATTAATTAGATTCAAATCCCTACTCTCCTTTTCCAAGATCTAAATTAAAAGTTGTCACAAGATACCTGTGTGCTGCACCAACTGCCAACATTTGAAATTTACAACCCCCTTGACTTTGTGTTTCAGGAAATTTGATTTTGAAATCTAATTTTGGGATAACAAATAGTCCTGCACAGAGTCCCAAATGTTCCTGGTTCCCAGGGAGCTGTGATTTCAGAGCTTCACGATGAAAATCTGAATATACAATCTTTTATTTCTTTTTTTTTTTTGATAAATCACTTAATGTATGCGTTCTACAAGAACATTAGGATCTTAGGCAGAACCATCATTTAATTCTCCAATAAGGCAAAATTTACTGTAAGTATTCCGTAAGGCCTCAGTGATTTTTATAACAGCCAAAATAGATCTATAAAACACATATGCACGTAGACACACTTTTATTTTAAACTGGTCTGAAACAAAACTGTTCTCCTTATCTGAACTCTTCACAGAGCCCACACTCACAGTCTAATGTCAGCAACTACCTGAATGATCATTTCATCGACAACTGAATATTTGGCCTTGTGCTCTGCTTCGAAGATAGCATCCAACACAATTTGGGGCACCATTCTACCCTTAAAGCATGTTTTTATGTTTCTCCTTTCTCTTACTTTTCATTCAAGAAAGTGATCTCACTAAATGGTTTCAGCGTCATCTGTCCTTACTTTCTGATTAAAAAGCAAAAATCTAAGTTGAACAGAATGTGACCACCTATGGCTCAAAATCAGTCAAAAATCTATGTGTCTTTCGGGACACCTGGGTAGCTCACACGGTGAAGCATCTGCATTCAGCTCAGGTGACAATCCCGGGGTCCTGGGATGGAGCCCCACGTTGGGCTCCCTGCTCTGTGGGGAGCCTGCTTCTCCCTCTCCCTTTGCCTGCCACTCCCCCTGCTTGTGCTCGCTCTCTCTGACAAATCAATCAATAAATTTTTTTTTTTTAAATCTATATATCTTTCCTAGCAGAACTCCTGACATTCCGATTTGGGATTTATTGACAGAACTTGTATTCAGTCTTCTCAGGACTCCTTATAGAACTTACACTTTGTGTGTGAATCCGAAGTGTGTTCTGCTGTCACGCACTCATTTCAAAGCAGCTCTCTCTCTTACCTCTGCCAGAAGATCCCACCTTCCCGAGGGAGGAATCTGTCATATCTTAAAGTGTTCTGGAGCCCCTCACTGCGTCTGACACTGAATCCGATGATTAATAGGTCATCAATAAATATGAGCTGAATTAAAACGAACACCTGATATTTGGAGATATTGTCAAATAGCTTGCTCTGGTCAATTAACTAAGAGAGTCTGTTTAAACAAAACTGTTTCTTAAAGACTGTATTGCTATGGAAAATTTAGAGAGAGACGATGTATGATCAAACCCATGTACCCATCACCTGCTTCAGTAATTACAAGCTCAGGAACACACGTGCTTCGTACAAGTAGTTGAGTTTTTCTTTTGTAGTGAATAGATTGCTTTTGAGCAGTTTTAGGCTTACAGACAAATTAAGTGGAAAGTAAAGAGTCCCCATATATTTCCTCCTCTCCAGTTTCCCCTATTATTAATCTCTTGCATTAATGTGGTATGTTTGTAACAATTGATGAGCCATTGTTAATACATTATTATTAATTAAAGACCATAATTCACCTAAGGGTTCCCTTTTTGTGTCGTATGGTTTTAACAAATATATAATGATGTGTATCTGTCATTACCATGTTACACAGAATAGTTTTACCAAATAGTTTCTTACGTTAGGAAAAGAGCTATCACTAACACTTAATTACCTCAGGGTAAACTATATTTACACTATTGGAGGTATTTTCTTTAGATTCAATTCATATTTTATGCCTATTGTGATGATTTCCCGTATACTGTGTCATATAGTTCAGAACAACCTCCTCCAGTAAACATTTTTATCCCCATTTTCTAGATGAAGCCATAGCAGCTCTGAAAGGTTAAATAACTTTCCAAAGGTCAAATAGCTAGTAAGGAAGGAGAACAAGGATCCCAACTGAGATTAAGTGGGATTAATTCACACTGCAAAATTTATGACTTGGCAAATGGCAGAAATACTAAAATTAGTCCTTTCCACCATTTGCGGAGCAATTAGGGATGTAATTGAAAGCAAATCCAGATGGTAGAGGGCTTCCCAGGAACAAGGTTTGTTAGACTCTGGCAGAGGAGCGAGGATCTGGGAGTGGCCCTGGGGGAATGCTCAGTGCCTGACCACCTCCCCTGGGGTGTGTGTTGTGTGTGGGAATGAAAAACTGCAAGAGACGTGTGGGGTCCAGGGAGAGAGCCAGGTTTCAGGCAGGCTGTGGAGCTGAAGATAAGAAGTGTGTTTGCCATGGTATAGAGGTTCCATGTGGTACAGAGGAAAAATTACTGAGGGAACAAGGAGCAGTGAGGTTGTGCAGGGCCGGGGAAGCAGGAAGTATTGTGCGGTGAGCACAGAAGCCAGACAGGCTTCCACTGAGCTAGTAATGGAGGGAAGATTTCCAGGCATGATGGGTTTAATGGACTGCAAGGTTTTCGATGATCCCCCTTGTAAGCCCTCAGTGAGTGCTGGGGTTGGCGATCCCCACTCTGTGTCTGGAAGTCTGTGGTCAACAACCTGCTCTCCAGTTGCTCGGAACCACGTTGCCTGAGAGGGAATCTGATGCCCAGCAGCCTGGGCTAAGGCACGCAGGGTGGTTCTGCCACGTCCTAGTAGGTGGTGGCCGGATGCTGAGCAGGGCCTTGGTTGATGCACAAGTAGGATATCTCCTGGAATATTGGGCTGTGGGCTTGTTTTTCACAGGGGGTGATTACTGGAGAAGAACATAAGGTTTATGAGCTGGGCTATGACGGTGAAAATAGCCTTGAGAAGCATTCTGCCCTGTCCAGGTAGAGTGTAGGACCAGTTCTATGAAAAATTGTGTCATAGGGGAAGTACACTCTTGAGTTTCCAAACTACTCCCTTTCTTCCATCTGGTGATCCTTTCTACTCTCTCCCATGACTCCACCGTCCATGCTGCCATGGCCCACCACTAGAGTTTCTCCCCTGGGCATATTTTCATGCACAATTTTTGTCTCTCTCTACTCCATAGGAATGTACCAGTTTTAGGTCTAATCCTATATTAATAGGCCTTGTTATTCTTATAATCATGGAATATGCATCTTATAAATTTCCAACTTCTCATCCTATGATTAAATGCCCCCCTAACACCTCCACCAAGTGGTCATGTCACCTATGCTTAAACAGATTCGGACACAGAAAACTCACTACCTGAAAATGTAGCCTTGCTTTGGATAGGTTTGAATGATAGAAACTTCTTACTGAAGTAAAATCCTTATATACCCCTCAGAGTATAATTCCTCTTCTAAAGGCCATTCCTTCAAATATGTCCCTCTAGGTTTATCTTACTAACGTAGCTGGCAAATCCTTTGTGCCGTAGATATTGAATGCCAATGGAGCAGGGTGAGATCATAGTTCCCAGATAAGAAATCTGCCTCAACTTTTTTTAAAAAAGCTATATTATATACTAACTCCATGCCAAACTCTGGCTAATTGTGAAGGTTAATTTAATTTGATTAATCCTCCTAACAATTCCAGGAGGGAAGTATTGTTTTCTCTCTGCAAATGAATAAACACTAGCCTAGAGAAAGACATTATTTACCTTAAGGTCATGCTGTGTTTTAGGGGCAGAGCCAGAACTGAGGCCCGGGTCCTCTGATACCAAGGCCCCTTCTCTTGCTGCCACAGGACTGAGAGTGACCCTCTCCGGACAATGACCCATTTGGCAGAGCAATCAAATGTTAACGAGTCCAGACAGAACTGCAAATGTGGAGGCTGAGGAAGAAATTGGAAGCTTTTTTTTTTTTTAATATTTCTAAAAAGCACATGTATAGGTAGATTCTAATCTTTGTTACTCTCAAGTCCAAGGCTAGTATGATGGTGGGATCATGAGTTACGTTAAGACACTAGCTGCTATGGGAATAAACGCTAAAATCTCAGTGGCCCAACACAAAAGTATCTTACACAAAGTCGAATGCAGGTGTTCCTCTTTGGCACATGGCCCTCCACGTGGCTGTTACAGGTTGAAAAGATTCATATGTTGAAGTCCTAACCCTCCTACCTCAGAACATGACCTTATTTGGAAATAGGGCTGTTGCAAATGTAATTAGTTGAGATGACTAGGGTGGGCCTCCAATCCGATAGGACTGGTGTCTTTATAAAATGGGACACAGGCACACATATAAGGAGAGTGTTATGTGAACATGGAGACAGCCATCTACAAACCAAAAGAGAGTCATAGAACAGATCCTTCCCTCAAAGCCCTCAAAAGTACTAACCCTGCTGAAACCTTGATCAGAGGCTTTGAACTTCCAGAACTGTGAGAGGATGCATTTCCGTTGTTTAAGCCACCCAGTTTGTGGCACCTTTTTGCAGCAACCCCAGCAAACCAGTACATGGTCCCCTAGGGCCCCTTCTCTATCCTGTGGTTTTGCCATCCTCTAGAGCCTCAGCTGTTCTTTACTAGGGCCATGGTGTCTGTCCAGTGGAAAAAGGAGGAGAACACATGGAGGGCCACATAGGAATTCCACGGGTCAGGCGTGAAAGAGACATACATGTCTTCTGCCTACATTTCATTGGCAAGAAGTCAGTCACATGGCCAAACCTAACTACAAGAGAGGCTGGGGAATGTAGGCTAGCTGAGTGTCTATGAGCTGGAATTAATAGGCATCTATAAGCATATAGCAGTCCTTGCCACAGATAACTGGAATAGAAAGATCCTGGAAGAAAAACGCCACTTCTAAGAGGCTGGACAGGAATCATCTATAACCCATTCACTCGCTCATGCATTACATCTATAAACCACGTATTCATTAAGTACCGACTATCTTCCAGCATTGAACTTGGTACTAGGGATAAAGCTGGAAACAAAAGACATTCCCTGCATCCCAAGAACTTGCACTGTGATACCCTATGAAAGAAAAGTGCAGATTGCCTGGAAGAGTTTTTAAAATGTGGTTCTAATCTACTATGGGTGGTCAGAAGTGTCTTAGAGCACGACACATTTAAATAATAATAAGAATGAGCTACTGGTCGCAGTCCCTTCTCTGGAATTCCAAAATCCAATAAGCTCTGAAAACCAAGTGTTTTTTTTTTTTTTGGAAGTTATTTGGTAATAAAACCTGACCTGATCTTGACACATTTAGTGGAAAAGTCTGATCTGAATGGACATGAGGTTACTTGTAATCTTTATCTATTGTACCTGGTGTGAATATTTATAGACCTTGCTGAAGAAATGTTGATGTTTGATTGCATGGATAGATCAAGGAATAGTATCAAGGAGTAGCTCAAAGAATAGTATTGCTAGGATGCTGGACAGGGTTTCCAGGGAATTGAAACAAAGGGGTGTATTTTAACGAGAACAAAAGATGCCACAAATTGTCTTCAGAATATATTCCGGTCATCCAGTTTTACGGACACCTTTAATAGTCATCCTTCTAGTGGTTCTAATAATTGAATAGTTTCTAAATCTCTGACGTCAAAGAGGAATTGTCAGTGGTTCTTCCAATACCTGGAGTGGTAAGAAGAGGTGGTAAACAAAACAGGGAGCAGCGCTGCGGGTAGTACTTTTAGCAACCATCAGGCTGGACCTGTAAGCTACCTTCACACATTGAGAATGGACTTAGGGTTTAGGACTGCTGCTGCCTGGGAACGTGGAGACAAAGGTAATTAGTGGGGCTACTGTGATATAAAATTGTCTTCTCCTCAATAACTATGGCATGGGGGAAATAATTACAACATTAATGCTTCCAGAGATGTTTTGCTTTTCACAGGTAATACCTGGAACCCACAATAAAAGGAAACATTAGTCCCAGTCACTCATTTACAAGACTTATACACACAAATGAGCAATGAGGAGGTCACTTTTCTTCGAATCAAGAAATCTGGGAAATGATTGATCTAAAGCGGGTCATCCAACAGAGCTCTCTTGTGATAATGGAAATCTACTATAATCTGTGCTCTCCATAATGGTAGCCGTAAGCCCCATGTGGTTATTGAGCACTTGAAATGAGGGTAGTGTGGAGGAGCCGAATTTTTTTAAATTTTATGTAACTTTCAAATCAAATGGTCACGTGTAGCTGGTGTCTATAATATTGGAAAGTCTGGTGTAAAGAGCTAGTTTTTTTCAAATAAATATTACACCATGATTGAAACACAGGGCTAGGATCCTTTTTCCTTGTAAATGAAACATACATAGACTAGGGTACATTTTTGAAAGCACATTAACACTAAGTTTTCTGAGGCGCCTGGGTGGCTCAGTTGTTAAGTGTCTGCCTTCGGCTCGGGTCATGATCCCGGGGTCCTGGGATCGAGCCCCGCATCGGGCTCCCTGCTCTGTGGAAAGCCTGCTTCTCCCTCTCCCCCTTCCCCTGCCTGTGTTCCCTCTCTCGCTGTGTTTCTCTCTGTCAAATAAATAAAACCTTTAAAAAAAAAACACTAAGTTTTCTTTCTATAACTTTATGTCCCCCAGGAAAATGTTCTAACATGGAGTCTATTAAGGACCCAAGGAAAGACTCTCTTTGCTCTAAATTCTCTGCTCTCAATTACTTATCTCTACACGTTTTCTCCCTTCTTTTCTCAGTCAAGCAGAAAGAGAGTAAAAAATTATAGAGTATGTTGCAACATTGATACCTGGAACACCTCATGTTTGATATTTCTTTGGCTAAAGTGTAGTCATTCCACTTCTCTTGGTGGGATGCATTTATTTCAGGCTTTTACCTTTAACCCCTTATAGGGGTGTTCTCTTTAAGGGCAGGGACACATTTAATTTCTCCCTGTTTGTCAGAATGTCTGGCACTTAGCATGCATTTGATAAATGTATGTTGGATCGAACAGCTCATCACGATCATACACTGCTTAAGATTACTTGGTAAATACTAAGTAATACACTTCTCCAGATACTTTGAAAACTCCACCAGATGCAACTTAACTTAAGCCAGAGAGTAAGGGCAAGTTTACGGAGACATAGCTTAAAATTTTATATCGAATGGAGTAAAGTGAAGCTAATAGAGGTATATGGGTTCTCTATGGTTATGAAAGGATGAAGTGGGATCTCCCACTTTACAGACAGTTAAGGGTACTATCAATGACAATCACTTTCAACTGTTTTACACTTTAACTTAGAAAGAGGGAGAGAAAAAGGAGAGTCTCAGAGTCTTCTCTAGCTCTGAGTTCTTAGGTGTGAAGATTTAATACATTTGGTCCTGTATGTCTCCTAAGACGTTTCCCCACCAAAAGAAACAACAACAACAACAACAACAACAACAACAATGTCTCAAATATTCTGTTTGAATTCTGACATGTATACAAATCTGTATATCGAACCTGACATGTATACAAAACATAGTCCTATAACTGGTTCCAGTAAGCTTGGTGAAGAAGCCATGGTTTCCTGCCCTTCTGGGTGTTCTGAGAAGCACCTTGCACGGAAGTAGGTCCCTTACACAAATGCAACACATATTCTATTGGCAGTCAGGCAGATCAGCCAACAGAATCCTCCATTAAGTGGAAGGCATAGGACCGACCGGAGTTTTAGCTATAACACTATATCAAAGGTGTTGGATTCTCAGATCCTATTTAAGCAATGGAGGCAGTTTTCTATGTAACCATCTATCATAAACATAAACTTTTCCACCAATCAAAAATAATTTCTAATACCCTTTAACTACAGAATCAACCCTCTGGAGGCATATTTAGATGGTAATATGTAGAGTATTTGCCACTGGAGTGTAAACGCCTTATTAGGATCCTTCTAATGTAGCTAAGCACCTTTGGAATATGGATTTTTGATTGGGGCACTTCAGATCTTATTTAACTGCCTCTAAAAAATCTAACTATATATACAATATGGACATAGAACTGTTTCCTATAAATGACAGGCAACATAAGAGAGTGGTTGAGGGAATAAATCAACAACTTTCAAAGATCTGACTTGAAGATTTGAGAAATTGTATTCTTTTATCCTACCTGACTCTCATTTTAGGGTCATCTTCACCACTGTTCTCTTGCATCTGCCTTCACCCCAGATCATTCCTGAGGAGCAATAGTCATGAAAGCAAGAGCAGAGCCTCTGAAATCAGGCTGCCTGGGTTCAAAGCCTGGCTCTGCCACTTTGTCTCAGTCTATATTCTTTGTGCCTCTATTTCCTCACAGGAAAATGAGGACAATAACATGCCTATGCTATCAGGTTGCTCTGAGGATAGGAAGTATCTAAAATAAAAGCCTGGCACTGAGCCTCACACTTATCCAGTCTCCAATGAACATGGAAAGAAAAGCAAATGGGTGCCTACAGTGATGAAATTGTCTTAGGCAGAGTATATAGTACAAAAACCACAGTTCCTGGGCTCAAGGAGCTCAAGACCCGGTGGGAGATTCAGACAAGGAGACAGTAACAATATGGTTGATCAGTGATCCACTCTATGCAAAATGTATGCAAAATATAGTTCCTGGAGTAGACTGCCAGAGGAACTATCAAACATACATAATGATACAACAAAGGCCACTGACATTTCCAATATCTAATGGGGAGATTTAGGATACCTTATCAAGAATGGTGATCTACACAGTAAATTTCAGCATAGAAAATATTTTAAAGCGACTGATATATTGGAAAACAGTGTTTTATTTTAAATGTTCCACGTTGAAAATTTGTCTCTGTTGAATGCTGGAAACATTTTCCAGGGCCATTTTCCAGTTAGAAATGAAACTAATGTAAACAGTCCAACAATTAACTACATACAGTTGGCCTTTCTAAACCACAATACAGTTACTGAACCCAAATCTACAACTACAAAACATATTGCCAGCCACAAAAACAAGGCTGAATCATACTAGAAAACATAATGGATTTCAGAAAGAGCATAAAGTTTCATCTTTTTTGGATTCCTTTGCTTATTCCTTATCTTAATAGACCATCTACCTTATCACAGCAAAGCTCCGTGTTGCCATTTTCCTTGTGAACCACAGATATGAACCGAAATTTCACTGTATAAGTATGAATCATTTCACAAGAAAAGACAAAATGGCCAAATTAATAAATCCTTGACAAGAGCTGGAGTTTGTTTTTGAATAGGAATGACAGATTGGGGATTATTAACCTTCTGATCTACAGATGCCTTAAATGTCTGTGAATAGTCAAGCCCATGATAGTTTGGGGACTTTTTTTATATTTTGTCATGGCCAGATAAATTATACATATCCTTCATATTTGTGGGATAAGATGGATTATGCCAAACATTCAGGGTAAATGTAGAAGAATATTTTCCTTACATACCTTCTTTTACTGAAAGTGTGGAAAATCAAAAGTAGTAACAAAAAGTCAGCCAAGCATTTACCATCTTCTTTTCCTAAATCTTGATTTTAATATAATGAGGGTTAGTTTTGTTTCACTTTGTTTTGCATAATACACCGATAGGTTCAAAACCTGGAGAAAAAGGATTAATTTTGAAAGCATCAGAAATGTCTATTTTTTGGTCTTACAAGATTCTTCACAGTCTACTAATTCAAATATATATGTGCTTTTCTTTAATTGAATCTTTAAGATTATTACCAGAATGCTGATGTGTCCCAGAGAAAGACTTTTTTATACTGTTGGGAGCCGGGATGAGATTTATACGTGGGATGAAGTAAATTGAAGAGATGCTGAGATAAAGAGCTTAGTAGAAGTCATGATCAAAACCCAATCTCTTTTTCATTTGAAAATGCTGTAGAATCCAAAAGTGTTACTGTGTTCCCAAAGGTGAGAAAAAATTTAATTCTAGTTCAAATCATTTAATGGCAGAAAACATAATTGATTTTCGTTTTTAAAAGCTTAATTAGGTACACTAATATGGTCCATTAATATCTAGATTTTATACCTGCCAGGACATCAACCTGTCTTGTCTACATTTGTTCTCAACTGTTTCCTTTTCACAGAGCTTCACAAATGGAGAATTATAAATTATAGTGCTATTCCTTTGCAGAGTTAGATCTTGCGTGTTTCTCCCACTTATTTTACCTGTGAAGGTAGCTTGAGAGAGGAATTAAGAGAACATTGCCAAAAAGATCAAATACAGAAATGAGTTTGTAGTTCTCAGTCTCATTTAGTTTTATATTCAACATTATGTTAAACACTTGGGAAAGAAATTCTTCATCAATTCCTTTGAAAAGTAATACACAGACCACGACTTTTTCTGAATCACTCTCCACTTGGCCTCAAACTAACAATACAGTATATGTTAACTAAGCTGAATTTAAATAAAAAAAATTTTTTTAAAGTTTCCCCAAGAGGGTCTCCTTATAAATAATGTGCATACACTGCTACAGGCATGCATGGTAGCCAATCAAACTTGTCTACTGCAAGGATATACACATTTGTTTTATGTTCTAAACTACATTTTAAAATAAGCTTGAGCACCCAAATGCCAGATATATAGGAAGTTAAGTCTCTTACTCTTGAGACTACTCCTTCCCTTCCAATATCTAAGAACCCAAAGGGGCATACACAGTCTAAGGGAGGGATCCAGTCTGACTTTCACATGCGAGCAGAGCTCAGCCTTTTACTGCCATCATTCTCACCAACACATGGTGCTACTAAAAAAAGGTGTCACATAAAATCTAAAGGCCAAGAGGAAGTATTTCTGGCTCAGGTCCCTGTGGGTAGATTGGAGTAGGGAGTCATGCCTTTGAAGAAGCTGGTTCCACCATTTTGGATTTTTGAATGAGGCTAAATCTCTTCTTCAGAGTGAAGCAGGGAGTCCCGTCACTTGAGCTCCCAGGTTCACGGTTTTAACTAGTCTCTAGGACACCAACTGTCCTAGGAATGTTGTGTCACAAGACACCCAGTAGCCCAATATTTGAGGACCCCCGCCAGCACCCATTCTATCTTCCGAGGGATTTGAACACCAAGAGTGAGGCTGGGAAGCTTCTCATTTTCAGGCCCTCATCCACAGTAAGCTTTTATTGCCTCTGAGAGTCCCAGACACTCACAGTAGTGAAGGTCTCCTTCCTTCTCCTTGACATTAGGTCTTGATTACTTCCAGAGGTCTACATTCTCCACTGTCTTTCTGGGGATGAAGCCATTTGCACCCAGGAGCAAAAAACAACAAAACAAACAAAAATTAAGAGCACAAGTTAAATTTTCAGAGGAGATATTACACCGCATTTAGGTTCAATGATATATGATCATGGCTTCCCAGCAATAGCCTATAAGTCCATCTTCCCTGCTATAGATGTATTAGGTTACATGGGCTGCAAAATACCACAGACTGGGTGGCTTAAACAGAAATTTATTTTCTCACAGTTCTGGAAGCTGGAAGTCCAAGATCAAGGTGTCAGCATGGTTTGGGTTCCACTGACAGCTGTATTCCTGGCTTATGGATGGCCTCCTCTGGTTCTGTCCTCACATGGCAGAGAGAGATAAGAAGCTCTCTGGTGTCTCTTCTAATTGGGGCACTAATCCCATCCTTCCAGGCTCCACCCTCAGAATCTCTCTAACCCTAATTATCTCCCAAAGGCCCCATCTCCAGATACCATTACATTGAGGGTTAGGGCTTCAGCATAAAAATTTGGGGAGGCCTCAAACATTTAGTCTGTAATAGTAGATAGGCCTCATTGTCTTTTTTTCTTTCCCTCTTGGCTTAATTTTAGAAAATGCCCTTGTTTAAGATTTATTTTATTCCTCAGATGCATCATTTCAACCATAGTGAAACTGACCACCAACAAAATTTGTTTCATATTAGATCATTAGTATTTTGGCAACTTAAGAAGAAAGCAATCCATACTTCTATCCAAATCAATTCAACTTAAGCTTTCATTTAGTCCAACTTATTGCTTCTTGTCTCACATGGCTTTTTAGAGAAAAATCAGCAAATAGCCCAAGATGGGAAAATATGTAAATATCCACACATACACACACTGTGTATCTTAGTGTGGTTAGAAACAGAATATACAGAAAAAATATAAAAAATTCTGAGTTTATCAGCCATTTCTATAATCAAACAAGTCTGAACATTTTTATATCTAAAAATTCTGAGGTTTCCTTCATCATGACTAAAGGCACCAGCAACTTCATTTACATGTAATTACGATTTTAAAAACTTTTACAGCAACATGACCATCTCTAATGTGTCAAAAGAAAAGATTCATAACTGATTACAACAGAAAATATTAACATTAAATTAATATTAGTATTAAATCACTACTACACAAAGGCTGATAGGAGATGACTAGAAGCAACATAATTCAACTTTTATCATCTGCATTTATGCAGTTCCTTAACAACTGAAATAATAATGCAATGAGGCTTTTAGATAACTTAGACTAAAAATCACTTCCTTAGGCCCCCTTTTTAAAAACACACAACCATCAGAATTTATTCTTTGTATAAATGGGCAAGAAAAATCAGCGTGACATCAAATAGAAAATATCTTGATCACTTTAGAACCCAGCAAAAAAGTTGGAAGGAAAATGACTGCATTTTTCTTTTGGCTAGGTACCCTTCTAGAAGCTTTTGCAGACCTTATGCCTTTTTAGTCTCAGAGCCTCTAAGTGAGGAAATGCCTCGATTGTGGCATTACATTGGGTATCACTCTGGGTGAAGGGCCAGGAGATCTGAACTGTCAACCTATTTCATGTACCCCTGAGTGTGCGTAGGTGTGTCATTCGTTTTCTATAAAGGAAGAAATGGTCCATGCAGGTTTTTCCAAGGTGAGCTGGAGATACTCTTCTATAATCATTTCAAGTCCTCCAAAGAGCTTAAGTATTACAATTTGTAAAACAAGTATTATGGCTTAATCCTAGTGTAGGAGAGGTGGTACTAAATAGTGGAGGGAGCTTACCACGTGTCATCTCAGATGTGTCAGAGACTCTAGTTTTGGAACTGTGGAAAACTCTGTGAGATTTTAAATACTTCAAAACATTCTTGTGTTCCACTTTTTGTGTCCTAGTTTCAGGAACAGCAAGGCAGAGGGAGCTGAGGGGACCTGTTTTTATGACCAGACTTGGGGAAAGAGGGACACCAAGGGTGGCACGCGGTGCAATAGCTAGTGTAAGAGAGGAAGGAGACAGGAAATGACATGGAATGAATGCTTTCTGCACACCAGACTCCATACTGGGCATCTTGTCTACATGGTCCCGTGTAAAGGGCACAGCAAGTCTGTGAGGCGTATGTACTACTATTCTCATTTTACAGATGAAAAAATTGAGACTTGACACCAAAGTTCACATACCCAGCAAAACTGGGGTTTGATCTTGCCTTTGCCAGACTGAGAATCCCAAGGTTTTTCTTTATACCATATGTACAAATATCGTATAGTGCTCCTACTTCATCTCAGAGACTTTTACTAGCATAAAACCACTCAATTTTTATTCCAGGTTTTGCTTACAACATTCTCATATATCAAACAGTTTCTTCTGCTTTGAAAGACAGTGTACCAATTTAAACTTGAAAATCTAAGCCATTATTATATATCAAATGCTTCTTGAAGTTCTACAAATGTCCATGGAACTGGCTGCAGAAACCACAGATTCATGATTTTTCCTCATAGATATTTATACTTTGGTGACTGTCATTGAAAAATATATACAGACTTGATAAGTTTGGGTTTGATTGTACTTTCCCTAATTTTTTAAAAGTCTTTATTTAAATTCCAGTTAGTTAACATACAGTGTAATATTGGTTTCAGGTGTACAATATAGTGATTCAACACTTTCATACATCACCTGCTGCTCATCACAAGCACCCTTCTTAATCCCCAACACCTATTTCACCCTTCCCCCCACGCACCTCCCCTCTGGTATCATCAGTTTGTACACTATAGTTAAGAGTCTGTTTCTTGGTTTGCCTCTCTCTCTTTTTTTCCCCTTTGCTCATTTGTTTTATTTCTTAGATTCTACATATGAGTGAAATCATATGGTATTTGTCCTTCTCTGACTGACTTATTTCGCTCAGCATGATACTCTCTAGCTCCAGCCATGTTGCTGCAATGGCAAGCTTTCATTTTTCTAAATGGCTGAATAGCATTCCATTGTATGTGCATATATATATATATATACCACATCTTCTTATCCATTCATCAGTCAATGGACACTGGGCCTGTTTCAATAATTTGGCTATTGCACCTTCCCTAATTTAAGAAGGGTTTCCCTTCTAGTTGTTATCAAGTTATACATGTCATGACCAGAATCTAGATACTCTCCAAGGTCTTATGTGAAATTTCAAACGCAGCCTTAACATACTGCTATGTTTTATGAGGAAAGATAAATGCTGAGTTGTGTTTTTCAACCTAGAACGTTGGGTGCCTCTCCACATTTTTAGGCCCTAAGGCTGTTCCCTCCTGGGCCTGTCTCCTTGCCTTAAGATGCATGGTGTCCTGTCTCCTTCTGAGATTCTCCACTCAGCATTCTCTGCTAGATTGGCACGGCCCTCAGTTCTTTCTTCCCCCAGGAAATCAACACAGGTCATTGGAATGTCCCTTTGGCCACAGCATTTTACCATGCCTGTGAGTGGAGGTCATAGCTATCATCCTAGAATCCATGCTTCCTGTTGGGTAGTGGCTGCGTGGGGCGGGGAGGGGGGGGGCGCGGGGGCGGTTAATGGTTATGTGTTCTCATTTAATTCTTTTTCACTGCTGCATTGTCACGGGACAACAAAGCATCATGACAAAAAGGCTAAGTGATGAGAGAAGTAATTCCATTCTGGCTCTGACCAGAGAGGCAATACAGCACTGTGGACAGAGGACACCTTCGGCTGTTCACTCCCATCCACAGAGAGGTAGAGGCCACGCCCGAGTCTTTTCTCACCAACCAGCTGTGCATGTCATCAGGCAAGTCACTTAATCTTTGTGACTCAATTTTTCATCATCATGCAGCAATAATAATCCCTACTCAGTCTTCCTCAATTTGTTATAAGATTGAAATGAGATCATGTATGTGAAAGTGCACTGTAAAGTACAGAGCACTCTCCCAAACTCCCAGCTGCTGTGATGTTACTGGTTCCAACCTTCAACAGTCTTTATCATCTTTCTTACTCATTTGGCACTTCATCAGATACTGCCATAATTAGGGTGACCAACTCATCCCCAGCTGGCCAGGAACTTGCCCGATTTTAACAATAAAACTCACCTTTGGAGACCCTCAGTCCCCAGCAAATCAGCAATAATTAAATTACTTGATAAGAAGAAGGCTGACTAGGGCTAACATCTCCTTTCATGATCCCCTCCACAGGAAAGAGGTCAGCAAGATGTTTCCAGGAGTCTGGGCTGTGTTCCCCTAAACCCTCCTAAAGCAAAATGCTTTTCTGAGAAGAGGTAAGCTGTGTGATCACCAATGTGAAGAGGATGGAAAAGACACTGTAACTGATGTTTAGTCATATATTAATAAGGAAACTGAGCACTGGGGGGGTATCCCGGAGACCACTCTTAGAGCCAGGCCTGACTCACTTTCCTGTGCCCAGCAGCGGTCCTACGGTTCCATTTTTGTGGGAGAGTGGAAATCTATCTGAGTCCAGAACCTGCTTCTAGGTTGCTGTGCTCTCCCCACCCCCTCCTATCTCTTGGCACTCACAGCCAAGGATCGGCCCAGCTTTCAGGCACTTTCACAATCATGTGAAATTGTCAGTCCTGCTGAGGTGACGTTAGATGTTCACCTTTCTTTCTTTTTTTTTTTAAACCAGAGCCAGTAAAGCAGTTATCTCAACCTGAACTTCAGGCTCCCAACCACCCTTGGGGTCGTTGACTCCATTCCTCAATTCTGACCCCCCACTCCCACCCAACTCAGGAGAATGAAAAGAGGTGGGGTGGCCAGGCTTCTCTCTCCCTGCAGCCGTGACCTCCCACGCTGCTGTAGATATGGCCTAATCAAAGGTCTGTTGTTTCCTTTTGGCTCTGGAACTCACCAGTTGCGCGTGTCTGTAGCATGATCGTGGACTCTTAAAAAGAGAGAGAGAGAAAAGAAAAGAAGAGAAAGAAGAGAAAAGAAAAGAAAAGAAAAGAGCCAGTTCCCTCTCTCTAGGAGAGCAGTTTATGGAAAGAGAAGAGATGAAATGTTTCCAGCATGGGAGAAGTAGCATAAACACCTCTCTCTAAATTTCACAGAAGAAAAAATGCAACTTTAAGTGATCAGAGGAGACTCCAGTAGCCCCAAAGCTATTAATGACTGTCAGGAAAACCAAGAACTGGCCAAACGAGCTGGGCTGCTTTCCTGTGAATCATCAGAATTAGCTCAGACCTCTGCTGGGCTGGACCCACGTGCCCCAGGTCCCTCTCACCTGTGGGAAAGAGGTTCTCAAAATGGAGAGCTGCCCTCATCACCGGTCATGGGCTCCCTGGTCTTCATCGGGGCTGGGCACAAGAGTCACGCCACCTGTCTTTATGCGTATGCTTTTTAACTTTTGTTATCCCTCTAGAAATGCAAGGATGTGTTTTATACTGCAGTTTTTGAAAGGCTGATTATCTTGATAATGAGATGAATTTTAGGATGAGGGGCTTGAGAGGAGGCAGAGGGGGGAGGGTCTAGTGTCTCTGAAAGGAATTACATTATGGATGTTTTCAATGATGCCGAGTTCTTTCACTGGGAAAGGATCAGGGCTGTGCTGATAAATGTTTAATAGGCACTCTGGGGAAGCAAAACAAAAACAAAACCTGATTTTCAGTGTTCGCCAATTTCCATGGCCAATGACCCGCCATGACGGATGTAGCCGGCTTGAGCACACTGCCGGAAGGGATCCTGGTTTGCCTTTGCCTAGGTCAGTCTTATCTGATGCATGTCATAAAAATTTATTTATTTACTTATTTATTTCTAATCTAGGTGTTACTTGAAAATAATAAATATTTATTAAAAATTAAACTTCACAAAAAAACTAAACTACGGGACGCCTGGGTGGCTCAGTCGGTTAAGCGTCTGCCTTCGGTTCAGGTCATGATCCCAGAGTCCTGGGATGGAGTCCCACATCAGGCTCCCTGCTCGGCGGGGAGTCTGCTTCTCCCTCTCCCTGTCTGCCACTCCCCCTGCTTGTGCTCTCTCTCTCTCTCTGACAAATAAATAAAACCTTAAAAAAATGTTTTTTAAAAAAATTAAACTTCAACAAAATGATTTCAGTTAGAATACGCTACCTTTTTTGCCTTCCCTTTGGCAATCTGGTCTCTGTTTTGCACCTCAGTACCCTGCCATGCTCATTTTCTATTTGAAGTCTGTTTCTTGTTCTGATCCAGCTCCTATCCACGTTTTCTGTGCTGAGAACTAATTTGTAGCTGGAGGATTTTTCCTGTTCTTACCTTTTACCTTTGCCTTTTTTAGACAGTTATCTAAAACTTGTCATGTCACTCAGCAATTCCTCTCTCTCCTCAACACTTAGAACCTCGATTGGCTTCCTGTGGCCCTGGGGATAAAGTTCAAATTCCAGCACCTTTGTGATATGGCTTGGACCCCAGCCTCTGGGCTCCCCAGTGCCCCCTCGTGAAGTTCGCACTCTGACCCACCCAAAATTCTTCCAGTGCCCTGAATATGCTGAACCCCCTTCTCTCTGCGCGCCTTCCCACCCGTGGCTTCCTCTGAGAATCTCTCCTCACCAAGCTGTAGTGTCAGATTTGCCCTGGCATTTAATCTCTGCAGCTGCAACATCCTTTGCCTATCTGCATCGTGGTGGTGACAGGAATTACTGCCACTGAGCTGTCTCATTCCATTTAAGCTGTGACCCATTTGGCATAGTGACAGTTATCCTAGTTGGTATTCTGGAAACTCACAAAATGCCCAGCTCTAGATTAGGTGCTCAATAAATTCTTGTTGAATACATGATAATTGAGGTGATGCCATTTTTGATTCCTATTTTAATTCTAAAGTGTCAAAATCCCTTGGTCCTTAATCATTAATTGGAAATAGTGCCCATCAATTTGCAAAGGAGATTGGTTCAATAAAATAAATAGAGCCTTTGAGTAGAATTAAAATATTAAAGTAGAATTCCAAAAGGTGAAAAATCCAGATGCAAGAAAAAATGTGAGCAGCATTATCTATGTTATAGAAAGAAATAAAAGAGCACACACGCATATATACACGCAAGGTTTTGGAAGCGTGTGTAAATAGGCTTACCTTCTGTTTTATATGTTTCTGTTTGATTTTGGTTCTAACCTGTATTTATTATTTTTATATACAAAAAGTTGTGTGAGAGAAAACACTTAGCAGGGATTACGAGACCATAGAATTATGAGCCATTTTTTTTTCTTCTTTATATTTGTCTCTAATTAGTAAACATAATTTTTTTTTTTTTTTTTTTTTTTTTTTTACTGAAACTTAAAGGTAAGAGATATCCCCTACACTGGAAGATTGGTCAACATTGCATATGAATCCACCTCCTGGTAAGAGGGTTATCTTCCTGATTTACAGCTTCAGCAAGACCTGCTTCCTGGCGATGGTTGTCAGGTCACGCCTCCTTCCCTCTGGTTCTCTATCACTATGGCTGTAAAGGCCTCCGGGCAGGAGAGATACTGACAGGAAAGCCCAAGGTCACAGTTGGCATCCTTTGTGCGCGCTGGATCAGAGGCGCTCTGACACGGCCTCCAGTGAGCACATCCCGCACACAGGATCGCCTTTTTTTCAGCCTCTGGGAAAAGTCTCCGAGCACAGCCCACAGCCGCTGCTTCTCGCCCTGGTGCCCGCCTGCTCAGCCAAGACTTCCCGGAAAGCAAAATGCTGAGGAGGAACATTCTCGTCTCCAGCCCGATCACGTGTTAGTCTCTTAACATATCGCCACAGACTTAAAAATAGGAGCAGGTTGTGAAATGATCTCGAAAAGCATTTTTAATGAAAAGAGTCAACTTATCAACACCAAAAATACGAAAAGAAGATTGATACGCTAAGGAGGCGCCGAGACCCTGCCGCGTGTCTGCCCCTCCCAAAGGCCGACGGCGGCGACAGCACGTGCCGCCCTTGTGACCGCCGAGGCTTCGGGGACTCCCGTGTGACGCGCGGTGACCGTGGTTGCGGGGGAGGGCTTTCGGGCCCGGGGCCCCATTTTTTCTCAGATGGGGCCCTGGCATCGGTAACAACCGTCGCAGAGGGAGGCACAGAGGGTTCAGGGCAGGAACCACAGGCCCCCCGGGGAAAAGAAGGAGCGGGAACCAGCACCCTCCCTGGGCCTGAGACGTGGGGGCGGGGTGGCGCACCCCTGCATCCGCATCCTCTCTCCTTTCTCCTTCCCCTCCCCAGCTGGAGGCAGCTGTTACAAGGCCAGTAGGGTGGGGAAGTGGGAGGTGTTGGGGACAACACCGTGAGATAGAAGAAAGCTTAAAGAGAAGGGGGTGGAGGGCATTCTAACACTGAGGCGGGGGCGCCTGCAGATCTGCGAGATCTGTTTTGAGCTCTCCAGGATCTTTACCGTCTGAAGACAGCTATCATTGAGGAAATCTTTGAGCCCATGGAGATTTGGGGTTCTTTGGGGTCCAAACTCCCTCCAAGTTGGGCTATTGGTTTCTATTCTGTGGGTCCCTTGATTTGAATACTCTAGAAGCCAAGGTGAAGTCTGGAAGCTGGCTTTTTAGGTCTGGCCCTTGGCTTAAGGGGAAGGTGGTTGGATGGAAGTTCTTGTCTGGAGCATCGGAGGCCTCACCTCTTGGTACCTGAGCTGCAGGAGGAAGGAACTCTTAGAATGAAACTCCAGGACTCCAGTGGGCCCTTTGAAGTTATCTGAGGTTCCTGATTGAGTCAACTCCAGTTTAAGGTTTGTAGTGTTCTAAGTGTCAGCTGGACTCTTTCAAAGATCATCTGCCCCACCTGTGTCCCAAAAGTCATCTCTGCAATTTTCTTTACAGCTAATCTCAGGTTTATAAATTGGCATTTAATCCTGGCTGTGTGACCTTCATGCATTATGGGGCCTCTCTCTGCCTTTGTTTCTTCATCTGCAAAAGGAAGACAGATGGGAGGAAGAATAGATCTCTATCTCAGTAGGATGCTTTTGGCTGCAAGGAACAGAAAAACTATTCCAACTGGCTTGAATAATAAGGACAAGTAATAAGGACAAATAGCCTATCACATGTTGGATAGGCTTCAGAATTAGCTGATCCAGTGATTCACTGATTTTATCAAGGATTCAGGTACTTCTGTCTCTCTGTTCTACAATTGGTATCATTTCTGGTGGAGTCCTTTAGGGTTTTAGGTCATTTAGCCTGAAGTGTTTAGGGCCACCTCCTTTATTCCCACCAGGTAGAAGAAAGAAACTGATTTCCTCTTTCTTCAATGTGTAAAATAATTTTTTCAGAAGCTTCTAGAAAAATCTTTCCTCACATCTTATTAACCAGAATTGGGTCACATGCCATTTCTGAACTAATTCATGGGAAGAGGGATGATACTGACTTTAGACCCATTAAATTCCCTGTCAGAACTCAGCTTCTCCTGAGATTCATGGGGGAAGGTAATAACCTGAATGAATTTGGGATTCTTTTATGAAGAAAAAAGTGGAAGTGGATGCTGGCTTGGCATCCCAGCACCTGTACACATCCTCTCAGATCAAAGAATCCATTCTCCAGTTACAGTATCTGGGTGACGTTCCTCTGAGCTATGTATTGAAAATGTTTGTGGCTAGTTGTTAAAGTTTTATTGTCCTTGGATAAGAACAGAAGAAGAGTATGTGCTTATTTTTGCTTTTCGTGTTCGCATCCATTATATAGTTGCAAACACATATATTTGGGGATATTAATTCTTAGAGAATCCTTGAAAAGTTTTTTTTTTTTTTTTAAAGAAAGAAGCCCTCTGAATTTAGGAAATCAAAGCACCATATGGATGGCAATGGCAATGTTTGACTTTTAAGACTTCTTGAAACTATTTGCAGGGAGTTGCCAAAAACTACAACCAACATGAGGGGTGCTGGCGTTCATGTCATTTAAACTCCTTTTTTATTTTTCCATCCAGATGTAAGGACAATAATACCTGCTCTACCGTGAGATAATGTATATTATCACGTGGAAGAGTATTGTAGAGAATAAAATAACTGAAAAGGTGTAAGATGATCGTACAGCCAGCGCCTCACTGTCCAAACAAAGGATTTATGAGAACAAAGACACTTCCTCTAAAGACTTGAAGATTTGTCCAATTGATAATGAAAAGAACTTCTGTAACATTAGACCTATATGCAGCAAAGCAGTTCATTAATATGCTAATTTGGGCTTGTTCTGGTATTTTCCTTTTCTCATCAAAGGAGGCTTTTTGGGCTCCTGTGCCTCAGGTATTTTTACTGGGAAGAAAGCAGAAGCCACCTGAACTTGGCACTCTGCTTGTCACTTGTGAAAACATAAGCTCACTGAGAAGATACTAGGGAGTACGTCTTGGCGAAGGCCGGGAGATGTTTTGAAGACAAGGAAAGGGAGAGATAGTGGGAAGGGGGAAGAGATTTGTGGATTCCATGAGTACTGAGATTTAGATCCCCTCCTTGGCTTTGTCCCAAGGAAGTAACGGACTTCTAAGCTGGGTGGTGGACCTCAAGAGAGCAACAACGTAGCATAATCAGGAGAGTCAGAAAATCTTCTGGGACCACTGCAGGCTTGGGGTTAAAGCTAGGGTGATCAACTAGTGTTGCTTGGGCCGGTCCCTGGGACTTGGGACTTGCGGTGCTAAAAGTAGGAAAGTGTGGGCAAATAAGGGGGAATTGGTTCCCCTATGGGAAACTAAGTGGCAACATGAAATGCAGATAAGAAGACCTTTCTCCTGCTTTGTGGGTACCATGCATGTCTTCTCCAATTGGGAGTTACCTAAGTAGGGAGAAGGTGTTCCAACCATTACTAAGTGATTGGGAGGACTCAGATTCAACGTTGAGTTGTTTTATTTTTTAAAAAAAGTTTTATTAATTTATTTTTTACTTAAATTCAATTAATGAACATATATTATTTGTTTCAGGGGTACAGGTCTGTGATTCATCAGTCTTTTATAATACCCAGTGCTCATTACAACACGTACCCTCCACAATGTCCATCACCCAGTCACCCCATCTCCCCACCCCCCTCCCTTCCAGCAACCCTCAGTTTTTTATTTTTATTTATTTATTTATTTTTTTTAAAGATTTTATTTATTTATTTGAGAGAGAGAATGAGAGAGAGAGCACGAGAGGGAAGAGGGTCAGAAGGAGAAGCAGACTCCCTGCTGAGCAGGGAGCCCGATGCGGGACTCGATCCCGGGACTCCAGGATCATGACCCGAGCCGAAGGCAGTCGCTTAACCAACTGAGCCACCCAGGCGCCCAGTTTTTTATTTTTTTAAAGATTTATTTATTTTTTAGAGAGAGAGTGTGTGTGAGCAGGGGGAGGGGGAGAGGGAAAGAATCTCAAGCAGACTCCCCACTGAGCATGGAGCCCGACATGGGGGCTTGATCTCACGACCCTGAGATCATGATCTGAGCTGAAACCAAGGGCCTGATGCTCCACCGACTGAGCCATCCAGGTGCCCCAACTTTGAGTTGTTTTAAAGGAAACAAAGAAAGTAATAATTTTGCATATCGTAGCTTGGGCACTGAGATTCATATGTTATACACAGGTAAAAGAGATCCACGATCCCTTAACAAACTTTGGGGCCAGATCTATTTTGGGATTCAGAACTTTTTGGATTTATGAAAGATATTACAGTATAGTGTCCTTTATATTACATGGCAGCTCCAGTGTAGTGCCTTGTAATCAGACACACTGATATGTCTCTATACATACATATTGATATTTACATTAAGTGAGTTAAAGAACAATAAATAGGCTTATGTCAAATCAGGCCAGGTTTGCAGCCAAATGAGTTCAGATTAGTTTTGGTTTTGCCACCAAGTTAGCTACAGTTTTCAGAAGATTTCAGATCCTAGATTTATGGCTAATTAATGGATTGTTGCTGTATTTATAAGTATTTATAAATATAAAAACGTGTCCTCGATTTATTATAGTATTAGGTCAAGGATTCAAATCTATCTATCCCCTGTTTTCCAATATTGACTTAAGAGTCTGGAGAATAAATGAACATATAGTGCTGTTTAACACATTCATAAATTTATCAGAACCTAATATTAGAATCTATAATACATTTAAATTACAATATAAGGTGGTATACGCAACATTCAAATGCTTAGTTACACGGTATAGATTTTTATCCAGATAACTAAGGTGTAATTATCACAATTTAAAATAGCTTTCCATAAAGGTCAATTGAAATGCTGGATTTGCTTGACCTGATAATGAAGAAGTAAGATGTTTTTCTTTGAGTGGTACTGAGCTACAGGTGATAACGTGTACATTTTCTTCAGGGTGATCACCATAGGGCTTTTGGCCAAGAAAGTTTTGTTTAATGTCTCTGTAGAAGCCAAGTCAAGGACTTGGGTTGACAAACTGCCATTGGGGCTCTAAGAGACAATAGTAATAATAATAATAATGATGCATTTGTTTGTAAGCCTAGAAGATGTGGTTGTTGTAAGCACACTTAATTACATGAAAACACAGTCATTATCCATCCTGACTCAAGGCTTCAGGGCCTAAAAAGCTATACCAAATAAGTTTACAATCTCTAAAACTTTGATGGTTTCATTATTATTCTTCACTAGAAAGATAGCCCAGATCTAATTTATTCGGAGCTTTGAAGATAAGATTTGGTATCCTGAATCAAATTCAGTTGTATATCAGTAATAAGTGAAAGAAGCACAGACTCATTTGTCATAATTCTTAGATTTTTCTTTCCACAGGGAAAGCCATGGGGGAAAGGGAAGATACCTCAGACATTTTCCCTCTGATGAAACCATATATAACATAGACCTAGATTGGACTTGATGTCCATGTTTGCACCTAACATTTTGCCATGTAACATGAATTTCTCGCTCTAATCACCTATGCTGGTTTGTAAAACTTGATGCTTTGGATGGTTTTTTTTCTTCTTCGTTTCATGTGTTTTCAAAAGGCTTCAAAATCTCTTGTCAGAACCATTTATACTGTCTTTTGAAATCTCTTTGGTGTCGGGATTCACTGCGGCCATTCATTTCCATCCCTTCGATCTCCATATTCAGGACAAACCCATTGCATGCACTGAAATCTAAAATATGTATCTATTGACAACACTGTGCCTCTAATTATTGCAAATGAAGCTCCTTGTTTCTTTCATGGTATTTCCTCAGAGACGGGCGTGTGAAGAGCTGTGGTAATCATCTTTTTTTTTTTTTTTTTTTGCCACCCCCTTTAAAACCTTCATAAAAACTCTCTTCCCACCAACTACCCAATGGTAAATACATTTAACGCTCCCAGTTGCCTCCGGCTCATTGATTGGCCTCATGAAGCCTGCTTGGCCTGGGCTTACAGTGCTCCTATGACCTGTGAGCCACATCCAGGGCCCATGGGAGTCCTCAACTGGAGGAATCTCAGCCACTAAAAGATAAACAGCCAAGGCTACATTTTACCTATCTGTGTTGACCAATTTTACTTTCTTTTGTGCTCCTAAGTTCAATGGACTAAAAGGACCCAGGGAGGTTTTAATTCAGTATTCTTCTCCCTGCCGTATTTCCCCCAGGATTCCAGCTAACACTAACCCAAACACAAAAGACCAGAATGGAAGCACATCCCACATATTTAGGCTCACTCTTAAATGTAATAGCTGATTTCTTTCAGCCTTGGGCATGTGAGTCTGTATTTCTTTTCATTGTCAATCTATAATTCATCACTCTGTAGAATAAGCAATTGGAGATAAATAAAAAGTCATGGAAATGAACTCATAATTAAGAATAAATTATACAGACTTTATTATTTCATGGTGTAAGCCCCAAACCCTCCATACTGCAGTTCAAGCTAAAACCTCAGTGGGAAGTTTCTGTTTTGAAAAGTCTCCTTGATGTTCAGAAGAAGGTTGCTATGAGTAAGATATTTAGTCTTACTTAAGAAGCTTTTTTGCTGTTGTTAAAGAATGACTCTCTGTCCTGTTACAGTTGATGCCATCAGCAACCAACAATGACAATTTATTCCTTAAATCTGATCATACATTCAATACTGTGGAATGAATCCAGAAGGAATAGAGCATGGTGGACCATGGCAAGCACTCTGAGATAGTGTAGAACTTTCGTCTTTGTCAGCAGCTCACCTGTTTGCCCTCCACAGGGTTAATTTCTTTGTGTCAGCCTGGACAGAGGAGGCAGCTCCTTCATCAGAGTAGCATCTACTGCCCCCCTTTCTTCCCCATTAGAAGCCAACAATTTCCTCTAGAACCTTAGAAACAATGAGTTCATCCAGCCCAAAGTCTAAGCTAATAGAAAAATGACACTAGAGTCATCGGAATAGCTGTCAAACTTAAAGGAATAACGAGAACAAAAATCATCTAGAAAAATGACGAGCACCAGGGACTAAACTTAATGTGAAATTGTTAGTCTTCAGTTTAAGACTCCTCTTTTTGTATCTCCTACTTGTGATAAATTCATAAATAGTATTACTTGAGTTAGCTATGCTTTGAGATCTCCCTGCAAACGCAGAACATTTGGTGCTCTTTTTCTTTCTCCCACGTGGAAAGTTGGAAACTTCCACCTGTTACCTTGAAAATAGAATTAGGTCATCCATTTTCTCATAAAAACTTAAATGGAACCAAGATTGTTATTTTAAGGCAAAAATATTTGTTGCAATAATTACATCAATACCAAATAGGTGTATTTAACACAAAGCTCCTAGAGAAATAAAGCACCTGCAAAGAACTCCCCCAAATATGCTTCAGAACAGCAATTAGGGTTCAGGAAGATGATCTTTAATCATAGGAACTGCCACCAAGTGACTCTCCAGGTACCACCTTCGTGATTTCCTGGAGCATTCTTTACTGAGCATTGCCAGGGAATACTCTGAGTCCTGCTGTCTACTTATCCTCAAACCAATGGGAAATGCATAGGTCCCTTGATCCCAATGCACTTCAAAAAACTGTGTCTTCAGAGTTAGATTTATATGACCGGCAGGTTAGGGCAAGAAGGTTTGCTCTATTTACTGATGTATACCAAGCACCTAGTACAGTGCCTGGGAACATAGAGGGTGTTCAGTGAATGAATGAAGGCCTGATGCCGTATAGCATACATAGATTGCGATCACCAAAAGGAGGGCTTGCAAGATCATAGAAGATCAGCTCAGTAAGGAGGGATTTCCCTGAGTCCTAATCTATCGTTTCTAGCTTCCCTGGGTTTTTTCTGTGCTGTCCCTCTCTCTCTCCGCAGAAGACAAAATGGAGTTTTTCTTAAGTTTGGGTCTAAGAGCAGAACTATTTGTTCACGGGGCATGTGCTTAATCACCGTACCAACGGTATAATCATTACTTGTCTATCTTCCCTAAGGCCAATGTGTCCATTAGGCATAGTAGGCACAAAACGGAACAAAACATAACAAAGAAAACTTTGAGGTTGAAGAACATGTTTTAATATATAATATCAAGATACAGAAACTTCATCTTCATACCAACACAGTTATGAAATACCACTTTTAATATTTTTAAGGGGGGAAGGGGCCCTTGAAGGGGAAAGGGCCCAGGGCCCATGAAAGTCATATTGCAGACCCCATCTCCATTAGGCTGTGACTTTACTGACTGTGAACATTACATTTTTCTGTCTTTATAAATTTACAACCTAGCACAAGTCCTTAATATACATTTGGTGCTTAATATATGCTTGAGAAGTGACTGAAATTAATATAATCCCTCATGAAAGTCAGACAGAAAAAAATATTGGACACTGATATGATTTTAACTAGTAAGAGGAAGCAGAGAGGAAAGAGGATAAAAGAAGGAGTCAATAAGAGAAAGTGGGTTTTTAGGAACGGGCTGGCAAGAGTAGGTGAGAACACCTTGGAGGAGGCTTGGGAAGTGGGAGGCTGGAGCCAAGGAGGTGTGGAGGGGTATCCGGAAGAGCTTGGGTAACACGTGGGTGCTGAGTCCACATTTGGCAGGTGATGATGTATTTTCTGGCAGACTGACGAATAATGGAATTTGAGTGCCTACAAGTGCTTTTCAGATCTGTTCTAGCCCAACCCCTTGTTTCACAGATGAGAAGAGTGAATTGCAGTATATTACTGGAAAGTTAGAACCTGATGCTAATGTCCTTTCCACTGCTCGTCCATCTCTCTCAGTGGTCAGAATTGTGTTTACAAGGCAGGATGGTGAAATGAACAACAAATACATCATTTATGTGTTTATTTTGCCTGTGTGTAATATACACAGTGTGAGCAATTCTACTCACTTCAGTGTAGCATCATAAGACTGTCGTTTTCAGAAATCCTTAATACATCTACAGGATTATTTTCAGGTCACAGAAGGGGATATTTTCATTTCTCATTTCTCTCAAATCTTCTTCAACTCTGACTTGGAATCACTAGCATTTGCCCAGCCAGCTCCCAAGTAAGAAGCCTGACCCTCTTGGTGGTACTCAACTGGTCAGATGACTAAAAGTATAGGTAGCCAAATCTGCCTGAAGTGAACCCAGAACCCCCAAGCCTGTCTGATTGGCTATCCATAGCACAAGGAGGAGAGGGTGAAATTATAAACAAATCAAAGAAACTTTTCCCACTGTTAACAAGCAGAGGCACAATTTGCAGGTCACTAACATAGGTGTTCTCACTTTGATGCCAGAATCAGGAGGCTGACTCCACTCTGATTCCAAGAACGTCCCGGTTCTGCAGGTTCCCTACGAGGCTTTCTTTCATTCCTGCATGAGAACTGGCAAACTGCATCCAAATATCTGACCCATTCTTGAGTCATTTGACAAATATACTGAGGAGCTATGCTGCACACATCACAGACTAGGAGATGGAGATGCAAGGATGAATTACATTTGGATCCTGACATCGAGGAGCTTATTGTTGTCTAGTTGAAGGGCCACCCAGGGGGATGAACGAAGAGCAAGGGGGATGGTGTTCTGATCACCATCACAGAGTTCAGGATCACTTCACTCCCTTCTGCCCCTAGGACATTATTTTGTGAGTGAACACTTGGGAGGCTCTAGAAGGAAATCAATTCCCCATACGTGAACCGAGCCAGTACTGAGGAAGCTGAAGTAGAAAGGAGTTAGGGCAGGGAGAGGTAGAGGGAGGGGGAGGATGGGGGAAGACATTGCAATCGGAGAAGTTCTCAAGGATGTTCCAGTTCAGTAGAACCGATGAAAGGAACTAAGGTTTATTCTTCAAAATCTGAGATAATCTTCATTGTACAATTTCCTAAACAAGAGAGCTGTCTGATCAGTGCATTTAGCATCCTCACAGAATGAACCTCTATGTGGGTTATATCACCTGACAGGAAGGAGGAGGCTTCTGCTCTCCATATATAGATTGTTATCACTGGGTATCTTGGAGGTAAGATGTCATTTTGTCATTATTTCTAGTGTGGAAACTTTAAGCCACTCTTCAGTAAATTAGCTCCTAGTCCATGTTCTTAAGAGGCAGACCCATTTCTGTTATTAAGGCCCCAGAGCTCCACAATCCCACTTGCCCATCCAATTCATCTGTGCAATATGAACAAGTTATTTTTTCTAAAATGTCAATTTCAGTAGGTCATTCCTACAGTCCAAAACTTTCAATGGTTCTCCATGGGCAATGAGAAAAGAATAAAGTCCTTACTTGACATAAGAGAATCAACCAACCATTTCACCTAACCCTTCCCACTGCTCCACAATGCAGACCTACTATGAGTTTTACTGAGGAACCTCACAGCATGCCATGCACATTCTCATCTCCACACCTTGCCTACGCTCTTCTCAACCTGGTGGACACCCATCCTTTCTTTCTGCCTATTTATTCATTTACATATTTATTGGACAAATATTTATGGTGCACCTGGTCAGTTCTAAAAACCTTAATAGGTTCTGGGGATCCAGAGATGAGCAAGACAAACATGGTCCCTACTTCAGGAGCTTTGAACTCCAGTTCTGATAAGTGCTATGCAGACGTATAAGGCAGTATGATGACACGTAACCGTCGTGTGTTACCTCATCCCGTGGGTCAGGGAAGGCTTCCCTGAGGGAGGGATTTTTAATCTGAGATGTAAAAAAATTAAGAGGATTTAGGCATTGCGCATTCCACGAAGAAAAAACCACATGTGTAGAACCCAAAGGCACATCCAATCCCAGCCATCATGCGAATTTCAGCTCAATTTGCAACTTCTCATGAAGCTTTTTCTGACCTCTGGAGGCCACGTTGAAGAACCACTTGCTCTTCTGAACTCGCCAACACTCTAAACTTACCATTTCCCTAAGCTTTTAGTCACAGTTGCTCTAATGATGGTTTCACTTTTTATGCTTTTCTTCTCACCTGGATTATGTAGGGCAGAGCCATGTTTTAAATGTCTTACTATCCTTATGAGGATCTAGTTTCTAGCAAGAGCTCAATAAATATCAGTGAAATACATGTATGCACACATGCAGGCATGCATCAATGAATGGACGGTCTGGGTGAGTTAAGATTGCATGCATGGCCATTCGGCGAGCTTTGGCAGAGGCTATTGAAGTGGGACAGAAGATATTGCATTATTAAAAGTAAAAGATTCACTGGCTATTCATCTCATTAAATAGATCCTAATCCCAACATCTCCCAAAGAACCATGGAGACGGATGAGTGGTCAGAGTGCTTGTAAGTTCTTCTCTACCTGATAGAGGTTAGATTATATAAGTTGTTCTCAAGAAAATCTCAAAATGGAATGTGCTAAGTTCTGTTGGATATAATACATTCTTAGTGAAAAAGAAATTACCTTAACGAGCCTCCAGGCAGAAGAACCCTTTAATAGGAACCTGCTAAATGATGTGTAAATAGTAGACTCCCCTGACAGCTAAACTTTTCCACCAACCAAAATTTAGAATCGATCCCATCTGCCAGTTGGCAGCCAATTCTCCTTGCTCTGCTCTCATACCTGCCAACATTTCCACCTCAGTGGCTTCCTGCCTTCTCCATCTTTCTCTCTCAACCTCCTTGCACTCGACCCGCCAAATTTAGATGAGATTTCTCTCAAGAACGTTTCAAAATGGAACATATGCAATTTCTTCTGGATACAACAGAAACCATCTTAGTACGTTTGTAGTGCATACTTGTGTTTGAAAGCTGGCAAATATAACCATAAGGAAGCAGCCTACCCAGAGAAGGCACAGGAAAACCTCAGCCTCTAGTCGCTGAGCTTTCCCATCCTCTGGATTTTATTTTATTTTTGTTTTATGTTTTGAATTTTTTTTAAGTTTTTATTTCAATTCCAGTTAGTTAACATACCATATTATGTTAGTTTCAGGTGTACAATATAATAATTCAACACTTCCGTACATCACTTGGTGTTCATCACAACAAGCACCCTCCTTAATCCCCATCACCTATTTCACCTACCCCCACCCCACTTTTGGTAACCATCAGTTTGTTCTCTATAGTTAAGAGTTTGTTTCTTGGTTCTCTCTCTCTTCTCTCTCTCTTTTTCTCTCTTTCCTTTTGCTCGTTTTTGTTTCTTAACTTACTTCCTTTAATATTATACTCTCTCGATCTATTCATGTCACTGAAAATGGCAAGATTTCATTCTTTTTAACGGCAGGGTAATATTTCATTGTATATATATGCCACATCTTCTTTATCCATTCATCAATTGATGAACGCTTGGTCTGCTTCCATATCTTGGCTATTGTAAATACTGCTGATATAAACATAGGGGTGCAGGTATCCCTTTGAATTAGTGTTTTTGGGTAAATACCCTGTAGTGAGATTGCTGGATCACAGGGTAGTTCTATTTTTAACTTTTTGAGGAAGCTTCGTACTGTTATCCATAATGGCTGTGCCAGTTGCATTCCCACCAACAATGCAAGAGGGTTCCTTTTTTTCCACATCCTTGCCAACACCAGTTGTTTCTCGTGTTGTTGATTTTAGCTATTCTGACAGGTATGAAGTGATATCTCATTGTAGTTTTGATTTGCATTTCCCTGATGTAAGTGATGGTGAGAATCTTTTCATGTGTCTGTTGGCCATCTGTATGTCATCTTTGAAGAAACGTTCATGTCTTCTGCCCATTTTTTAAGTGTTTATCATTTGCAAATATCTTCTCCCATTCAGTGGGTTGCCTTTTAGTTTTACTGGTTGTTTCTTTCGCTGTGCAGAATCTTTTTATTTTGATGTAGTCCCAATAGTTTATTTTTGCTTTTGTTTTCCTTTGTCTCAGGGAACCTATCTAGAAAAAAGTTGCTAGGGCAGATGTCAAAGTAGTTACTGCCTGTGTTCTCTTTTAGGATTTTTTATGGTTTTAGGTCTCACATTTTTAATTTATTTTTATGTATGGTGTAAGAAAGTGGTCCAGTTTCATTCTTTTGCATGTAGCTGTCCAGTTTTCCCAATACCATTTGTTAAGGAGACTGTCTTTTTTCCACTGGATATTTTTTCCTGCTTTGTTGAAGATTAATTGACTGTATAATTGTGGGTTTATTTCTAGGTTTTCCATTCTGTTCTACTGACCTGTGTGTCTATTTTTGTTTTAGTTTTGATGACTACAGCTTTGTAATATAACTCAAACTCTGGAATTGTGATGCCTCCAGATTTGTTTTTCTTTTTCAAGTTTGCTTTGGTTATTTGAGCTCTTTTGTGGTTCCATACAAATTATACAAATTTTAGGATTGTTTGTTCTAGTTCTGTGAAAATACTGTTGGTATTTTGATAGGAATTGCATTAAATATATAGATTGCTTTGGGGAGTATAGATATCTTAACAATATTTGTTCTCCTACCATTCTCTGTGTTTTAAATTAAAAGCTCCAGAATGGGGAGCATTTTGCTTAACATAAATAGAGATACAATCTTTGCTGCAGGGGCCAAATCAGAAGATATCCAGATAGGCCTGGCATGAGGTATAGTCCAAGGATAAAATGGAGCTCAGTTCATTTCAATAAATATTTTTGAGTACCTACTAAGTTGTATACTCTGTCCTGGTCACTAAAAATACAAAGATAAAGGAGATTCAGGCACTTCAACAAATGATCACTGCACAGTGTGGTAAGTACAGTGAGAGGGAGGGAATCAGAAGTAGGAAACCTTTATCCATATCAGGGCAGCATAGGAAAGTGGGGTGGTCTAGAGGGTTAAAATGATTCTGAAATGGACATACAAATGTTATAAGGATAGTACATAGCAACATAAAAAGTTCCACATAAAAAGAGGTCACCGTGTTTCTGGAAAATAGTTACTTAATTTCTGGCCTGATGGATCAAATGAGATTCTATGGCAAAAATGAAGCCAAAGAAATGTGAGATTTAATTATTTTACTCACTGAAAATTGGCAGTGCACACAGCTCTTTGCTCAGGTCCTGAAATTTGACCCAAGCTTCTGTGAATTGTTTAGGGCAGCTTTTATCAACTTCAACACTATTGGCATTTTAGACTGGGTAATTTCTGTTGTTGTGGGGGCCGCTTTGTATATCATGGGATGTTTAGCCTCTACCCACTAATGCCAGTAGCATTCTCCCTCCAACCTCCAAATTGGGACAAGACAGAATGTCCCAAATCACCAAATGTCTGGTAGGGGACAAAAATCACCCCTGTTAAGAACCATTAGTTTAGGATATTTAGTAGAAATAAACACAATCATGTCTATCCTTCCCCCCCCGCCCCAAGATAAACAGTTCCTATCTAAGGACTGTGTGTAGTGATCCAAACTCAGGGACTTGTCATCAGCATTGCAGAGAAGGCTTTTCTTAGACAATTTCTGCCTGAGATTCAGTGATGGTTGCGACAGAGACTTCTAATTTCTCCCATAATTTATTCTTCTATTCTTACTCATTCGGGAAAAGTAGCCCCATTTTCTACCCATTCTAAGTATCCAGAATAAGACATATTCTGGTCTTGCCGATGAGCTATAAGCAGAACTCCAGAAATGTCCTTCAAAGAAGGAGATGCGCATTTCTTCTATTTCTTCTTTCTGCTGCTTGACATGAATGTAATTGCTGGAGCTCCAGCAGCCATATTTGATGATGAGGTGAAATTGGGAATTAAACTCACACATGTTGGAGCAACAGGTGGAAAAAGCTGATACTGTGGTGGGGCCTGACCACCTCTGAACTGCCCCCTCTACACTACTACCTGAGATATTGCCTTTAGTCTCTGTTACTTTCAACTGAGCCTGATAGTAACCGATACAATAGCCTAAAGTAGACATTTCTTATATTTCCCAAAGTCCCTGAGCCATTATTTTCCTCATATTAGGAAGTTTGGTCAGCTGTTCTAAGACTTTTACAGAAAACACTATCTTGCCTCTTTTCCTCTCTTGCGGTAGGCAATGCACGAGCCTGCTTATTTCCATAATGACCTCCCATCGCCCTTCACACACCAACTCTAATCAGTCAGTTACACTAGACATTCTGTTGCCACCTGATTACTAAAAGTTGATATACCTATCAGACACACAAAAATGAGATGATAATGCGTATTGGGGGCAAAAAAAAAAAGTATGCTTTCATAGATTTCTGGTAAAAATGTGGCAAGTTGCTGTCTTTTAAAAATCAATTTAATAATTTAAAAATTTAAAAATACATTTACCTTTTTACCCAATTATCTAAGACGTAAAATCCATATTAATCAAGGGTATATGTGTAGGGATGTTTATTGCCTTACTTCCCACAGTGGCAAAAATAAATAGAGAGAAAGGGAATATCTCTCATAAGATAAATAACAAGAATACATTTGAAAGCCATCAACATATAGCTATATTTAAAAGCATGGAACAGAATGCAACAGAATGGAGAAGGAAAGAAGAGATGTGAGGACTGAGCACTGGAGCCCTGCAGCATTAAGGGGTCAGGAAAATGAAGAGGATCCGGCCAAAGACAGAGAAAGAGAGAGAGAGAAATAGTGGCAAGTGAGGTTAAAGGAGAACAAGGAGAGTAGTTCCCCCGAAGGCCAAAGAAGAGTGTTTTGAGAAGTGGGGAGTGATCACCTGTGCCAAATGCAGCCAAGGGGCTAAGTCAGGGGAGGACAAAGAAAGAGCCATTTAATGGGATAACATGGAAATCCCTGGAGACACAGGCAAAAGCAGTATCTGTGGACTAGTGGGGACAACAGCCTGATTACAGGGGGTTCAAGACAGAATGAAAGGTGAAGAAATGGAGATGGCGAGTACGCCTAGCTCTGGGTTTTTGCTAAAAAATAGAAGGAAATAGGCCAGTGGGTTTGTGGAAGGTATTTTGTTTTTAGGTACAAGGCAATGCAACATGTTTTAAAATAAATGATCCAGCATAGTGGAAAAATGTGACTCCGTAGAAAGGAGGCAATTGCAGGGCCAAAGTCACTCGGTAGGTAAACCTCCCAGAGAGATGAGCCTCAGTCAGACAGGAAACCAGGACGGTGCCCCCACTCTGATCTAAGGGAAGACAGAATAGATGGGCACCAGAGCAGGCGTGAGGGCACATTTGGTATGGAATGTGAGGACATTCTCCTTGATTACATTGGCCAACATCCACCTCAAACCAGAACTGTCCAGGCTAAGTCAACAACTTACAGACTCATGAACTAAATACATGCTTATTGTGTTAAAGTCAGTAAATTCTGGATGGTGTGTTGCATGGCATTATGGTGGTAATAGGTTACTGTACAAGATTGTTTCATATCCAGTACATGTAGAGCTGCCTTATTTTTTTTTAATGGTTATATACAGCATTGCATTGTATGTGCCTTATTTTATTTATTTTACTATTTTCCTACTACTATTTGTTTTAGTTGTTACTATAAGCAATGCTGCAAGGAGTATCTTCCTCCATATATCTTTGCACACACACACGGATCTATTGCTACAGTGAATTTCTAAATGTGGGACTTCTGGATCAAATTGTACCTGTAAGGATAACTCTAACAGATATTGGCAAAATACACTCTATAGAGGATATTCATTTACATGCTTGCCAGGAATTTGAGTGTCTATTTCCATACATCTTGATGTTATCAAGCTTTTTGGGTTTTGTTTACCAATATGGGAAGGTTAAAAAAAGGAAATTGCTGTGGGTGCCATTTTCATCCCTCTCCTAACGCAGTTCTAGAATGAACCCATCTTCTCTACTTATTCCCAATTACTCTGGCTGGCACCTATTACCCAATTATCTGGCCTGCCTTGGGAGGCGCAGACACCGCCTAGCATCACACCATTTTCCAGTGGTTCTATTTTGTCAGTACTCTCCTTTCATTGACAGATTATCCCACTGAATTTCAGGAAGTTATGACTAATCTAACATGAGAAAAATAGAGAAAACATTCCACATATTTATAGAGAAACGAGTTATGTTCAAGGTTGTTCATTATAAATGGAAATGTTGAAGGATGGTTAGAAGGAGCTAAAAAGAAACAAGGAGATTAAAAAGAGAGATGATAATGAGACAAACAGGGTTTTCTGAAGTCCCTTTGACGGCTACTGTATTTCCTGACTTTGGCTTCTCAAGGGATTTGCATGTGAACTGCAATTAACTTTAAACACTGCATGGTCAGTGCAGTAAACTTGTGAACGATAGTTTTTACCTTAGAGCTGGTCAGCTGCCCCCAGAGGGTCCTGATCCTCACAGGTCTAAAGAGAAGTCATCCAAATACAGAGGCCTAACAGTAACATCTATGTGGTAATTTATATATATATTAATTTATATATGTACAATGGGGAAATTCTAAGATAATGGGGGACATACTAAAATATAAAAGGGGCTGCAGGTGCACATAGTGAGAGACATAATTCTCAGAGGTAGAGTCTGGGCCCTTTAATCCCAATCCCCATACTACTATATCAAACATAGATCAGAAATATTTATATAATTATTTGATGTGCTATGCAGCTTTAGATAGTGAAACAAGAGGGAGAAACTTCATGTATGACTAAGTGTAAGTAATTTGACCCTAACCCAAGGCGAAAATTGTTATGTTGGAAGCATTTCTAATTTTGCCATAGATTCTCAGCTTTATGACTTTGCACTCAACGAGCAATTAGCTTAGATGGTGGTTTTTTTATTTTTAGGCATTTTTCTTTTGTATATCTAACCAGATTGCATTTGGAATAACAACCCTCTCTGAAGTCAGTAGGTCTTTGGAAAAAAGAGTGTGGAGGGCTGGAGAGAATGGAGATGGATCCCACCAAGGTCAAAGTAGTGGAGCCCTAATGCAGCCTTTTATCTTCTCCATTAAATGGTCATGCAAATAAGTGACCCAAATGAGTCAGCCTTCTTGAAACTGATATGATTTCCTGGATGGATCAAGAAAGCATAATGTCTTTAAGCTAGGAGTCGAAACCCTTAAATAAAGGACTAAACTGAAAAGATGTATTTAAATTCAGCTGTTCATTGTCTTTTCAATTCAATCGCTTTCCACTTAATGTGGTTTTTTTTTTTTCCTTTCACACATAATAAGCTTTAGTTATGAGGAAAAGAGACTGGCAGGAGAGACAACCCAGCCATTCAGGATTTCTAAAGGTCTCATCAGATAATCACAAACATTGGTGCCATTGAAGAAGCCCCGTCAGCAGGGGGAAGAGAGCGTTGTGACACGGCCGCGGGCCCAGTGGCCGAGCCCGTGCTGAGATTCTGCCACAGTCTTTTTGACCAACTCACTCCAACAATTGTTTTCTTCCCTGAATCAACCAATTATTTGATTAAGCTAAGAAATAAATGGTTGTTTTGACTTTCAGCTCTAGCCCAATGCTGAAATGAAGTTTGCCCTCTCCCATAGCTAAGTTCAATTCCCTGATAAATTTAGATTCAATTTGAGACGCAGAACAGCTACAAATTATGTTCTAAAGCCGGTAAATCATTGTTAACTTATTTTGTGGCTTTAGCGATACACCAGTCCTGTAAAAATAATGTGGGCTAAAGATCTTTCTTTGAAAAATCCCAGCAGCCTGTGATCTCTTCTTCGGTTTTCTTTTACTACCGTTATGGGTTTGTTCATTGTGATGCTATGTTAACCTCAGAGTCCTTGGTTCTGGTCCATTTATTTTTGTTCATCATCTCCAGGTGTGTTTCCAGGAGCATGTACTTCTCTGCACCATTTCGGGTCTTCCACACCCAAGTGATCTTTCTTCTTCGCTTTCCCAGGCTTCGCCTCTACATCCGCCAACGGTCTTTCATCACACGGGGCCCAAGGGGAGACGACCTGAGCTCGTCCCAGCTTCCCATCGTGTTACCTGCTCCCTCTGCTATCCCAGCAACCTGTACTTTTGTCTATCACAAAAGAATTGGAGGCCCAAAGAGTGACCCTATCTAGGAGAAGGTTGGTGAAGAGATGTCATTCGTCATGCCCATTTAGAGGCTTCGTTGCCGATAGTGGTTTGGCTCCTGTGTCCAGTCTTAGCAGACAGAGAGCCGTGGTTGACACGTGTGAAGAGCACACCAGGTGTTTGTCCTACCCCCCCCACCCCCCGGTTGCAAGGTGTTGTTCATGTTCCACGCGCTGGTTGAGCAGGTGCAACCAGAAGGAGCAAGAAACAGGCTATCTTCTTCACAGGTCAATTGGCACCGAGGGCTCACATTGGCCCCTTTCTTCTCCTGCCCTCAGAGGTCAGAGAAGACTTTTCTGAAGGTGACTTCTCTAGCTTCCATGACCCAGAACCAGCCCTCCAACAAGAGGTCTGTAATGAAGTGGCTGAGGGACCAGGGTTTCACGTGCCCTCCTCACTCCCTTTAACGATTCCCGTGTTGCTCTAAACACCTGGGAGACAGGCTAGATAGAGTTTTCTGTGATGAGAAGCAGAGGTGTGACCCCTGCCTCCAGGAGCTGGCTGTCCAGCGGCTCTGTCGTTCATACTTGCCTCCAGCTGGCTGTCCATCCTGGAGAAGCCTACTCCCACCTTGAGCCCATCTTCAGCCTGTTTTTTGGACATCGTCCTGTTAGACAGTATGCCCCTTCCAAATCACAGGCTTCAAATAAATGAGTTCTCTCTGCGTGTTTCTTCAGATGTTTCCTTTTAATGGCAGTGTTTGCTTGTGTTCAATTAGGGCTGGGGTCACGAGTCACCTCATACCTGCCTGTGGCTTCCCACCCTTTTAGTTTCGTTTCCTCAGAAAATGCTTTGATTCATTTTGGTTTTCAGTTTTAGCCTACGGTTCTCGTTTTCATTCTCTCTGTCTCTCCTTAAGCCCCACGCCTCCACTCTCACTCCTACCCTCTTGCTCTTTCTCTCCTTGCCATCTCCCATTAAAAAAAAAAAAAAGCATCTTTAACTGCAATGATCCCTGTAAGTAGCATAATAAACACACACACCTTGCTGTGGATTTCTCCTTTGCCGTGAAGCTGGAGAGCTGGGTAGCTACTCTCCTTCACCAGTGGAGTGAGATAGGGTGGCAGGAGTGCATTCTGGAGACCCGACTCTTTCACAGTGTAGCCATGTGATTAGAGGTAAGTCACCCTCTCTCTATTTTTCATCTATAAAAATAGATGCTCCCTGCCCTGTCTTCTTTGCAGAGTTTTTACAAAGATCAAATAAAGAAATGCTCTTGAATTCTCTTTGTAAAGTATAAATTGCTATGTAAATGTTGTTTCATTATTGCAATCCTTTTATAAATCTGGTCACCCTCCCCTGGAAGGTGTTAATTACACTGCAGGAGGATCTAATCGTCCTTCGTGACGCCTGGCCAAAGAATGACAGCCTCTAGGCAATGCCTATCCCAAGTCATTCTCACTTATCTGGGATCCTGTTCATCATTCCCAAGAATGCTGTCTGATTTCCTGACATTAACCACAACACAGGCACTCAGGTGGGGGAAGCTAGTGGGGCACCTTCCGTCAAGGCCACGCCATCACCATCATCAGCATGCCTCCCACATGACTCAGGGACTTTTATCTTTGCCATCCACAGTCTTCTTTAGGGGCAGGTTAGAAATCTCCAGATCCCTCCCAGCCAACTGTAGACAAAATTGCAGAAGAAAAATGTGCTTCTGTTTTGACAGACTTGTATTTGCATCTCAATTAAAACTTCTTTACTGCTGCATCTGTTTTCCTACTGGATATTAAAGACAATTGGTGCTCTAGTTTAATAAAATGATAAATTGCATCTAATCTGTGCTATCCTGCTTGGGAGCACTTCCCTAGAAATCTCCTCTATGCGTCTATTTTAAAAAATGATTTGCATTGAGAAATCAATGAGTATTAACATTATGTGTTAGGAGATGACACCTTACTAAAATCTTAAATATCACACAATACAATCAATTCATATTTTCGATACGGCAGTTCCTCATCAACCGTAGAAATCTGGTTTCTCCTCCAGCCAGGCTGCCTGAGACCAGGGAGCAAATACCAAAATGAAGCCCCGAAGTGCTAAAGGGAAAGCAGGGAAGTATATCCCAAATAGATCAATCAATGCCATGGGCATGTGGGGTGGAGAACAAGGGTAAATTATCAAAGCTGGGGCTTAGAGTCCAATAAACAGCTTAGGAAGGAGAGAAAGAAGCAAGAACAGCAATGGTCAGAGATAAGGCATTAACTCCTGTGCCCGTTTTGCACATTCCAGATACACCATTGTGTGATCAGGTCCATTTAAATGTTAGAGTGATAACTCGGCTGCCCTTGGACCTCCTGCAAAGGTATGAAACCAACTGCAAAACAAGTATGACTTGGGTTGTTCCTGTGTGCAGAGTCAAAGAAGTTTAAGTCCCGGGAAGGCATGCCTCTCGGGGAAGGAGGGACAGCCTACAGGACAGTGAGTTTCTGACAATGGACCAAACGTCCCTCCAACAGTTTATTCCTCTTGTCGTGCATCCAGTAATCAGCTGCTGCTTTGTAGATAACATCAGGGCTTTCAGTATTCTGCACTTCCAACCACCCTATGAACAAAACTCATGCTTCCCTCTAGTCACTTACTACAATTCCTTTTCAGAAATCTCTTTCCATTCTCACTTCTCCTGCTGTTACATTATACAGCCTTTCTTTAATAGAACAGCCTCAATATTTTCGATGTTTCAGCAACTTTTGATACAACTTTGTTCATATCTACCACTTAAGAACCAAGTTTCCTGCTAGTCCTAATCTGTTCTAGTCTCAATTTGCTACTGAAGTTCCTTGTGTTTATTATCAGTCTGTTTATTTTCTTCTTCAATAAATTCAAAGCTGGAGAAATTAGTTGTCAAGAGAATCTTCTTGGATCTGTCAGACAACTCCCTGATAATTCAGGATAAAAGCAGTTTCTTAATGCACCTTGTCTGAGCTTTCCACCATGGAAGTTTTAAATATTCAGACTAATCTTCAATGAGCAAAATGTCTGGCTTCAGAGATGTGCCTTCTTCAAGCAAAAAACTAGACCCCCATCTGTATTAGTCCGCTCAGGATGCTAAAACAAAATACCACGGACTGCATGGCTTAAAATGGCAGAAATATATTTTCTCTCAGTTACAACGACTGGAAATTCAAGGTCAAAGTACCAGCATGGTCAGTTTCTGTTGAGAACTTCCTCCCTAATTTGCAGGCAGCTCCCTTCTCCGTATGTTCTCAAATGGCAGAGCAAGAGAGTGAGCAAGTTCTCCGGTGTATCTTCTTCTCCCCTCCTCCTCCTCCTTCTTCTTCCTCTTCTTCCCCCTTTTTAAGATCTATTTATTTATTAGAGTGAGAGAGAGAGAGAGAGAGCACAGTGGGGAGGGGCAGAGGAAAAGAGATACCCAAGCAGGCTATGTGCTCAGTGGGGAGCCCGACGTGGGGACTCCATCTCAGGACCCTGAGATCAGACCAGAGCTGAAACCAAGAGTTGGATTTAACTGACTGCCACCCAGGTACCCCTCTGGTGTATCTTATTTTAAGGGCTCTAATCCCATCCCGAAGGCCCCACCTTCATGACCTCATCTAAATCTGAGTATCTCCCCAAAGCCTTGTTTCCAAATACCAGCACATTAGGGCCTAGAGCTTCAACATATGAATTTTGAGAGGACACAATTCAGTTTATAGCACCATCCAAAGAGCATGATAAGGTACATTCCTAAGATTATAACAGAGCTTCCCAGACATTTTCCATACCCAACCAAGAGCAGTATGTGGTATATAGTAGTTGTTCGATAACACTTGTTGAACAAACTGAAAAATGATCAAATGTCTAGACCCATCCTTCTAATATCATGGGGTCACATAGCAAGAATCGGTATGCATTCGTTCAGCAAATAAATATATTAATGAATTAATATTTGGTACCCACAAACTCTAGCACTGGAGACCAGCCCTGAACTATAGTTTCTTAGCAGGGTGTACCTCACTACCTGCAGCCAAACTTCCTTCCTGCTCACTGTTTGTTCACTGGGTGCTTATTTTCATTGTAGAGCCTTTGCTGGTTACCTGCCCCTGCAAGGAAGACTGATGGGTTAGGCTCTGAATGAAGCATAGCTGGATTCCAATCCCACAGCAACCATTTGATATTTGGGTGAAAATGGGCATATCGCTGAATATCCTTAACAACCACAACCTCCCTGGGATGCAAATGCCTTCAAAGGAAGACAATTAGAATTAAATGATTTTAAACAAAATTATATTTCATCAGCTTGAAGGAGCACCTCAATAAAGGCTTATTCTCTTCTGATCGTGGGCAATTTCCATTTTCTACACATCCTGTTTCTTCTGTGAAAGTTTTCTCTTTAAAATTGTATTCAGTCTCGGTGACGTGGGTAATCCAGGCACTCTGCCCTCTTGAAGGGGGCCTAGATTTGCTCGGCCTGATGCTTATCCTCATTGCCTCAGTGTCTCCTAGGGGAAGGCATGTATCCCAAGCTCAGCCAATCAGCCTTTCTCTTAGGACTTTGCTGAAGAGCATGATGTGAAGACAAACTTTTTTAAAAAAATATTTTATTTGTTTATTTGAGAGAGAGAGAGAGAGAACAAGAGGGAAGGAGGGTAACAAGCGGGGGTCCACCCCAGGACCCCGGGCTCATGACCTGAGCTGAAGGCAACTGCTTAACCCACTGAGCCCCCCAGGCGCCCCAGAAAAAGCTCGTTCATTCCAGCAGTGATACCTTTAGCAGTCATGAAATTTTTATGCTGGTTCTTACCTCATTTCCCAGCCTGATTCTCCGGTCTTCCCTTCAACTATGTGAATTCCCCAATGCCTTTCTAATACATGATTAAGCTAGCCACAGTTAGATTCTCTAGTTCGCAACCACAAAATGCTAACTAAAATTCAATTTTTAAAACTTAAAAAAAAATCACTTAAGGGCATACAAGTAGCCAAAGATAAAGAAATAGTTATCTTGTTTGTAGGTAGAAGTATTTGATATTGTAATGATAACATTTTTTCTATAAAATCAACATGATAGTAATTAAACCACCAAAAGACTTGTTCCCAACTAAAATTTTAAAAGTAAAAAAAAGAAAAAAGTAACTACTAGATATTGAAAGGCATTACTATACCCCAAGTTATCTGTACTACGGTACTGGATTATTTAATTAAAGATACATTGATAGCTATTTTGGAAAAAAACCCTTAAAATATCAAAATAAATTCTAGAGAGATGTAAGATTTAAGCATGAAAAATAATCATAAAAATTTTATGAGAAAATAATATATTAATGTACTTACATTCTTGGAATGGGAAAAGCCTTTCTAAGTATGAATCAAAAATTAAAAGTTATAAGGGAAAAGACTGATTAATTGGACTAAATGTGTTTTAAAAATTCTCTGTAGAGCAAAAATATCGAACACATGACCCCTCAACTGAACCGATTCCCAGTTTTCCCCTACCTTATAATATCACTAGCAATTTACCAGGTAATCACCTTAATCATTTCTTTTTAAATCATAGGAAAGTTTCTACATCAGTACTTAGTTATACTATATTGATCCAGATTCAGGAATCTGGTGATGGTCACCTTGAACTGAAACATGTGTATTACTGAAATATGTGTGAAATAATGAAGGTAGTGTTTATATATCAAGGTAAGGGCTTTACATTTATGGTCCCATTTAAGCCTAACAAATCTATAAAATAAGTAATACTATTATAGCCATCTTACGGATGAAAAAATTGAGAGTTGAAGAAGTTAAACCACAGATATAGTTATTAAAATGGCAGAGTGAAGACTTGAACTCAGGTCTATCTATGAACTGAATGTGTTCTCAATAGCTCTATTGTACTGCTGTTGATGCAATGGAGATATGACATATCTCTGTTTGTAAGCATAAGACCAGATGTTTCCTATTGTTCTCCCCTTCTGAATAAAAAGCAAGCTTCACTACACACAAACATTCATTCACTCAAAAACCTTTATTGAGTAGCTAGTATGTGCCAAGGATAGTCATAGCAGTTAGTAATCCATCAGTGAATAAATCAAGGTGTCTGCTCTTAAGGGAGGAAATAGACAGTACAAAACAAACACAGAATATGCTAGATGGCAATAAATGCTATGAAAAAAGCAATTAAGGAGAATAGAGAGTGATAGAAGGCAGAGTGATTTATTATAATGGATGATCAGGAAAAGCTTCTCTATTAAGGGGACATTTGAGCAGATACTTGAGGCTTTAGGGAGCCAAGCAGATATTTAAGAACAGAGTAATGAGCATGAGAATTTCAAATGCAAAGGCATGAGCACACTGGGCATGCTCAAGGAACTCCATGGAGAACAGTGTGACTGGAGTGAGCCAGGGTCAGAGGGGTGGGCAATGAGGTCAGAGATATAGCAAGGGCTAGAACACCTGGGGAAAATGTCCACCTGCCACGTTCACAAACAATCCCCTTTAATGCCAGAGTCTATGAGACAGCACTAGGCTGACTTTGAAGCGGAAGAACATTTTATACTCTCGTGTTCTTGGAAGAGAGACGCACGATCAGATAGCAGACTTGAATCACCTACCCTGATAGACCCAACCAGAAAGACACATTATGCCCTTAGAAAATGGGAAGCCCAAAGACATTTATGATTAACTTACGCATCTGCCGGGTAATCTCTCCCATTATTGTTTTTATCAAGCAGAGTAGACTAAACAGTTGAAATGATCAATTAGCTTAATTACGACTTAGAGCTATGTTCCTTACCGTGAAATGAATTCTCTCCCCTTTGACTAGGTTATGCGTTTGAGATTTACATGTGATAGTGGTTTAGAATGACTCTGATTGCCCTCTTTGTGGGTTCCTGCTAAAAAAGCAACACTCTTAACTCTCAAAGGTTAGCACATTTTGGGGGAAGCGATGCCATGCATTCTGTATTTTGTTTTTTAATTCTGTTCACCTGTTGTCAGATATCCTATGAAAACTTGTGTTTAGAACCCAAGTCTGAGCAAAAAGATGAATTTCACCAAAAAAGAGTAAGGGATTAAGAAAGTAACCTTTAAAAGAGAAGATTGTTTTAACTGCTGTTGAGTTATTGTACTAAGAAATGATATTCCTAAAGGAGCAAGGATTGACAAAAAACAATTTATTTTTGATAAAAGGCCAGATAGTAGATAGTTTAGGCTTTGCAGGCCATGCAAGTCTCTTTCATCACTACTCAACTCAGTGTGAAAATAGTATGCAAATGAATAAGCATGGTTTGTTCCAATAAAACTTTATTTACCAAAGCAGGTGGCAGGCCAGATTTAGCTCACAGGACAAAGCTTGCAGACTCCTGTTATGGAGCCTCTGGTTATTTATTTCTACAAGTGCTTAGGAAAACAGATAGGTAGATAGAAAAGTAATACAGCGTCTTTCTTTGGTCTCCCTGCTCATGAATACCCAAGTTAAATGTAATTTTCAAAAGAAGCCCAGTCAAGCTAAAACTAAAATAAATACCAAACAGAAATAATAAGTAGGGCTCATGGCACAGATTACCTCTGCAGTCTTAGGACAATGCAAAATATATTGATGCGCAACCATGGCAGGGAGCCCCTACTTTTGCAGTGGGTCATAGCAACTGTCTTGTTAAGAAAGGTTTCTGGTCAGTCATGCGCTCCCTCCCTCCTTTGTTGTGGGTGACATCTGATGAAGATTTGATGATGCTTGCATCACCCTTCTGACTTTCACAGACTTTTCTGTCTAGTGCAGGACTTACTGGCTTTGCCCAAACTCCAGCTGTGGAGACCCTCCTGGCCATCTCCCCAGCCCTGATGTGCCAGCCCCGCTCAGGCATTCCAGGACTTCTGCACGTGGCATATGCATATGCAGCATATCACACAGTTCTGAGGCCAGGCCCAGATCACCAGGAGGGTGCTCCTCGAGAAAGAAGAAAGAGACAGAGGCAGGACTGGCATCTTATATCTGTTCAGCTCAACTCTAAACCCTTAGAAGGTCAAGGTCATATGGCATATTTCTTTCCTCCACCCTTTAAGTGGACGCTAACATGGACCTGTCTACAGAGAGGGTGCTCCATGAATGTTGGTTGGAAGGAGATGCCAGAGATACTGCTACCATTTATCTATTGATCACTCGGGGCCTTTTGAGGTCTCAATACTCAGTGACCCTCACCTACCTTTTCCTCCTACCGCCTCACATACTACTTCACGTGCCAGCCTGCAAATAAGCCCAGAGGTGAGATGCTTTACGTGTTGGAGAATCTCAGAATTTTGCTTTTATGGCCCATAGCAGATAAATGTAGTGATTCAGTAACATGAAATCCCATGAGTCCTCATTAACCGTGGTGGTGGAAAACCCAAAAAAAGAAATAGAGAAGATGTTCTAGTCCGGGGGGACCTTTGAAGGGTACATGTTCACCTTCACCAATAGTCTTTTTTTTTTTCTTTTAAGATTACAGTAACAGATTGCTCTCAGAAAAAGGCAGAGGTTACCCCATGGGCTGAAGGCTCTGTTGTCAACAGCATTGTCATGCCTCCAATTTCTAATTTCACAAATTCCCTTCTCTACATGGTCCAGGTAGCCAATGAAGAATGCCAACAAGAGGAACTCACAGACATTTGGAATGCAGAAGTGAAGCGGAGCCATTATTCCCCAGAAGTGGCTGTAGGCAGAGAGGAGAGTCCCAGGGGCTTCCAGAGAGTTCTCAAGAACCATCTGCTTTGCCGCAGCAGACGGAGGCTGTTGAAGCTCCTCTAAGATTCCTGAGAATTATAGCAGCTTCCAGGCAAGCTTCTGAGAACCCACCTGCTTAAGTACTCCTGCCTGAGATCACCAGCATCAATAACCTTGACCTCTAGTGACAGCTTCCCAGATTTCTGCATCCCCAGATTTCCACATCCCCAGACTTCCCATGAAAACCCTTACTTCTGTGTTGAACCCTTTATCCAGACTGAGCCCTGTATCACCACAGGTAAAGGATAGGGTAGGACACAGTTAACATCACCCTAGCACTCACTTTCCTTTTGGAAATCCATGGGTGTTAAGGAGAGCATCCACTGATGAGCCAAATGCTGTATTCCACTGAATCTAAGATGTTCTTGATGATAAAACAGACAGGTGCCAGTAAGAAGAAAAATGTCCCTGATATGGAGGTCAATAGGAAGCCCCTCCATAAAGCTGGGAGACCAAACAGCTCTATCACCGGTGCAAGTACAAATGAGAAATGAACACACTTTGCGGGAAAGGAGGGGGAGACATTGCCAAAGGGGGAGGAAGAAAATCTTCTGGGAGAATTTGAACTACAAACTGCTCATGCAGCTTTTGCAGGCTGAATTTCCACCGCCAAGGCAGCCCCGCCCCCCCATCCTGAGGCAGAGAAGTGAGAGAGGTTTGGGGTTGGTGGCACCCTCCATGACCGGCCAACAGCAAAAGCAAGCCCTCCGTGGGAGGCTTCACCTTGAGTCCAGGTGCAGGAAATGTTCCAACAACCGGAAGAGGCACTCTGATCTCAAGAGACTCAGAACAGAGAGGAAAAACCACTGTGGGTCTTAGGATTCTAAAATATGCCAGCAAGCGACTGCACACTCGCTGTGTTCTGTGAGTTTCCCATTAAGAACGAAGTCTGAGGCTCTACTCTGGCCCATCCTAGTCTCCAGACCTGCTGGCACAGGTTTCACGCCCGGGGCACACCCTCTCCACACTCCGTTCCGGCTTCTTTCAGCTAGTTGCAGCTCTCCAGACTCCCTGAGCCATCGCACTGAGCTTCAACACTCCTTGTTCCATCTGCTCTGCTCTCTCTCCCCGTCCTCTGTGGGTTAGCTCACTCATACTTTCCAACTCAGATGGGCATTGCCTCCCGAGGGCAGCTTTCTCTGAACACGTCTGGTTTATGTGTGCCTTCTCTGTGCTTCCATCGCACCTGATGCTCCCTGACAGCCCACCGGGGTAGGATCCGTACTGTTTGCTAAGAGTTAAGCTTAAAACAAAGCGCCTACCACAGTGTCTCGCACACTGTAGATGCTCTGTAAATGCAATTTCTCTTCTCCCTTTCTTAAGGGCCTTGAGTATTCTGTTCAGTTCAGCAAGATGCATTCCCCACAGTACGCCAGCCACGGTGTTGAGGCAACAGGGATGAAGAAAGCACAGTCCCTGCCCTCAGGAAGGCAATTCAGTGAGAGAAAAGCAAAGAAAATCAGCTAGTGAATTCACCAGAGACAGTGTTACAGGAATGCATGGGGTGGCCTGAGTCAAGGTGCTCGTGTGGCTCAGGAAACGGTACCAGGAGTGGGCATCTGAAGAGCAGCTCGGAGCCCCAGTTACCACCAGCCCGGTCATGCAGAAGGTGGAAATTTCACAGGTGCGTGAGAAGAGGACCATAAGAAGTGATGTGATCTGTGGTTAAACCTGCTGCCGCTTTGTATCCTAGAGCTCCGCCCAGGGCCTAGCACTTGGTGGGAAGGAAGGAAGGAGAGAGGGAAGGAGGGAGGAAAAGAGTCAATCCTGCATTTAATCATCAGCTGGTTATGGGCAAACAGAGCCTGCTGGTTAGTAATAAAGCATCCAAGTCAGGAGAGGAGGGAGGAAAAAAGAAAGGAAGGGAGAAAAGGAGGGGATCGTCTGTGGGGAGGATTTTTTAGGTTTGTTTTGGGTCATTCTTGTCTCATACGCTTGATCTTACTCCGATTTTTTTATTATTATTATTATTATTAACCTAAGATTCCAATGTGCCCGCCAAAACCAGGGAGACAGCCCTTTTCCCCACACCAAAGCAGCAAGGACCTGAGTGCAGTTACATGTTGGTAAATATTTAACAACGGGCTCTGCGAGAGGAAGACAAAAGCCCTGGGCCACAGCATGCGCCTGTCTGCAGTGTAGGTCCTCATCGGGGCCGATCTCAGGCCGTCACAGGGCACGAGTGCTGGCAGAGCCGGGAGGAAAGGCTGCAGTCAGCTCTCAGGAGCTAGTACAAACCGGCCCCAGCGCCCCGGTCTGCGTGGGAGTTTCAGAACTGTAAAAGGCTGGCAGAGACCAGAGCCAGGAGCTAGAGTGCTATGAACACCAAGCTGTAGGGGGCTAACTTCTGGAGGCCCCAGCAAGAGGCCACATCTCTTAGCACCCTGGGAGGTCCCATGGTTCATGGCCCCAGCCCAGTGGACAGAAGATGTAGTAAGAATGTAGAGATTCACTGAGGCTCAGCTGCACTTTGGGTGAAATCTGAAGTCCAAAGCTGCAACGCCTTCCCAATGCCTGAGTACTGCCCAGAGCTGAACACACAGCGCACGCCCTCGAACCTGTGCTGAAGGAATTAAGGTGCTCTGCTGTGCCTGGCAGGTGGCCAGGTCTCCCCCAGGGGAGGAGGAAGCCAAGAGGGTGGGGGATCACAACGACAGTATCCAAAATACCCATAAGCATCCAGGGGGATGGGAGCATTTAGAGGACATGGAGGGCATCGATGGGAACGAGAGAAGAGTAGTGGACAGAGGAGAGTTCAGGCTTATTATTAGAAATGGCTAAACCATAGAGGTTCTTGAATTTTGCCTTGCCCTCCTCCTTTTTCTTATCAGCGGAGAGAACATGGTGCGTGGGCCCAGAGGTAGTGGGAGTAAAACAAAGAGAGTCTTTGTAGTAAAACAAACAAGAGGCTGTCGTTCACATGCATAAAGCTGAAATCTTGCCCCAGGCAAACGTGGGGCTACCTCACGCCATCCAAAACCCTGCTATTTATTCTACCCTGGATGTGATCAGGGAGTTTAGGCAGATGATAAAAATGCTGAGAGACTTGGACACGGATGTTCATAGCAGCGTTACTTAAAATAGCCAGAAGGTGGAAACAACCCAAATACCCATCAGCTGATTAATGGCTAAACAAAATATGGTATATCCAGACAATGGAATGTGATGAGGCTATAAAAAGAAATGAAGGACTAATATATACTACCATATGGTTGAATCTTGAAGACATTATGCTAAGGGAAGGAAGCCAGACACAAAGGACCATCCATGTATGACCATAGGATTCCATTCCTAGGAAATGTCCAGAACAGGAAATCTATGAGAGAGAAATTAAATTAATGGTTGCCCAGGGCTGAGGGCAGGGTCAGGGGAACAGGATTGCTTTGGGGGATGATGGAAATGTTCTAAAATTGAGTGTGTTGATGGTTGTACATACCCGCAAATATACTAAAAGCCATTCAATCGTACACTTTAAATGGGTGAATTATATGTTATATAACTTATATCTTAATAAAGCTGTTTTTTAAAGAAGCTGATGGAAGCTGATGTATGATGTATGAAGTATGACCGATCCTTGCCCCGATCCCTCTTCCTTAGTACCCCAGTCGAAGCTCGGCATCATTCAGCCAGACCTGCTGAATTATGGGCCGTAGGAGGCTCTTGGAATACTGAACAATGGACAATAAAAACAAATGAGAAAGAACACACTTTTGAAAAAGACATTAAAGGTAAACAAAGTGTGCAGCCACTGTCTTTCCAGTTACCCGGTTCAGACACCCAAGAGTTATCCTTGGCATTTCCTTGTCCCTCGTCCTCCGCAGCCGGTCCGTCATTGAGTTTTTGGATAGTGCCGCCCAAATACATCAAATCTCTCCACTTCTCTCCATGTCCACTGCTAACCCCTAGTCCAAGTTATCACCTAAGCAGTCCAAGAGCCTCCTACCCATCTCCCTACTTCCATTCCAGCCCTCTCAGGCTTATTCTCCATACTGCAGAGCGAACTCTCTGAAACCCAAATATAATCAAGTCACAATCCCCAAGAACTTCCTATGGCTCTTAGGAAAGAGAAAAATCCTTAAGCTTGCCTACAAAGTTGTGTCATCTAGCCCCTACCTTAACCTGCTAGCTATATCTTGCAAGAGTCTTCCCCTTGCTTTCACTGCTCCAGCCACACTGGCCTGCCTTTATAATTCTTCAGAGAAATAATACTTCCTTATTCCACAGGGCCTTTGCACATGCTATTCTCTTGAGCACAAAAGCCAATCCCTAACAATTCATTTGGATCCTTTTTAATCCTTCAAATTTTAGTTCAAATATCACTCCAAGAGGCTTCCCTAACCACATTACAAAAAGTGCCTGAGCCCCATCCCTCACACTCAGTCACTCAGTCTGTTCATTCTCCTCGTAACATTATCACAGTCTGCCATGGATGGATGATTTATTAATTCTCTACTGAAATGCAAGTCTCCTCCTCTTGTCCCGGACTTCCTAGTCTCTCCCACACACCCACTGCCAGCCCCATACACAGAACAAAATCTCAGCATAAATTTAAGAAATGTGAACTTCATCTTTAATCTCTTCACATGTTCTTTTTCACCTCTGCAATTCCCCAGGGCCCTGTATCTTCTTGCCGCCCGGGGCCCTCAAGGCATATCCCCTAACTTGGCCTGGCCTATCCAGACAGTCTCAGGATAAAACAACTTTCAGCCTTCCTTCTGCCCCTTCCCCATCCATTTGCTGCTGACCTCAACTACAACATAAAAAGAAAGGGCTCCTGGGTGGCTCAGGCGGTTAAGCATCTGATTCTTGATTCCGGCTCAGGTCATGATCTCCGAGTCATGAGAATGAGCCCTGCGCTGGGTGTGGAGCCTGTTTAAGATTCTCTTTCCCTTTTCCTCTACCCCTCTCCCCAGACCCCCACTTGCAGGTTCTCTCTCTATCTTTTTTTTTTTTTAAAGATTTTATTTATTTATTTGAGAGAGCGAGAGTGAGAGAGAGAGAGCACAAGCAGGGGGAACTGCAGAGGGAGAGGGAGAAGCAGGCTCCTCGAAGAGCAGGGAGTCTAATGCGGGGCTCCATCCCAGGACCCTGGGATCATGGCTGGAGCTGAAGGCAGATGCTTAACTGACTGAGCCACCCAGGCGCAACCCCCCCCATCTCAAAAAGAAGAAATCCATATCAAACCTAATTAATCTACACCCGAGTAAGAACATGGCTAGCGACTAAACAGCTGTAGGAGTGATGTTTCTAGAAGAGTATCAGTGAGAGAACCCCATCAGCAGAGAAGGCAGAGGTATGTGAGGATCTGGCCCAGGTGCTAACTACCCTGCTCCCCCAGGGACAACTGTCCTCAGCTGTCCTGGCATTTCATCACCCTTCTCCTTCCTTTAGTGCTGCCATCTCCATGGTGTCGGCAACTCCCAGATGGTGACAGGGGACGGGGCAGATGCAAGCTCAACTATTTGTACATGGGGGCGTTTGAAAGCCTAGGCTCTGGATTTGGTGACAGCCAATATCACAGTGCTGATAAACATACTTTAATTCAATTTCTCCTGAACTCCACGCCCAAAACTTACCCAGGTTGTTAGATTGTTTCACATCAGCCGTTTTGAGAACTGAAGAAAAGAAACCACCATAAGAAACCAACACCATACCTAAATTAGTCTAGATCAAAGGACTCCAGATTTTGAGTGTTTGCCGGGCCCTGTGTCAGGTCATGAGCTCAGGCGAGGTCCCTCATGCCTGTGTCCTCTGAAAACACAGGCAGAACTTCCCCAGGTCTCTTCATTTAAGAACCATTTGGGACACTTGTTACAATGCATTTTCTCAAGCTGCTGGCTCGCTGAATTAGAACGTTTATGGAAGGGACCACCAGGTCTATAGGTTTTTACCATGTTCTGTCTGTGAAAGATTATGGGGAATCTCCTCCAGGAGAGGTGGTGACTAGGAGAGTAGCAGTGGTTTTGTCCTTGGTAGTTACATTCCTGTAAAGCCCTCACGGGAGTCCCACCGCTAGAATTTCTGATCCAGCAGGATGGGGCCCAAGAAAGTGAATTCCTCACAAGGGCCCGGGCAGTGCTGATGTTGGCTGCCTGGGCATCCCACTTTGAGAATCGCTGCTTTAGAGCAAGCGTCTTTGAAAGAATTGTCTGGGTTTGCTGCCCCCAGCCCTCCCTTGCCATTCTTTCCTGAGCCCATTCCATTTGGGATTTATTCCCTTCCACTCTCCTGAAACTACTACTGTCAAGGTCATCAGTGACCTACTCATTGCTAAGTCCAGTCTCCCTTCATCTTCCTTGGCCTATTTGACATGACTGATTGCTCCCTCATCTGTGAAATGTTTCCTCACCACATCCCCAAGACGCCCTTCTCGCTCACTCTCCTGGTTTCCCTTCTATGTCACTGACAGCTCCTTGCCAGTCGCCTCGGCTTGGGGACCCCTTTTCTTTATTTATACTCACTCCCTACAAAATCCAGCCTATAGCTTTAAATGCCATCTATACGCAAATGGTTCTCCAGTGCCACTCTCCTGCTCCACTCTCCATCTCAGTAAATGACAACCCCATCCTTTTCATGGCTTAGGCCAAAATTGGTTGAATCATCCTCGACTCCTCTCTTTTTATCACAACTCATACCCAATCTATGAATGATCCGATCCTGTTGGATTTCAAGGCTCACCATCCCTCGCTACCTTCACTCCCACCGCCCAGGCCTAAATGACTCTTGTCTCTTTCCTGGATTCTTGCAACCACCTCCTAGCTGGACCCCCTGGCTTCTGCTCCTGCCCTGCTTTGGTCTAGCCTCCATGCAGAGTGATCATGCAGTAGGAAGTAAAACCAAACCGAAAGGAGTCAAAAATCATCTTTAGGGTGACCTGCAAAGCCTGCGCAATCTGTGAATCATCCTTGCACCACGTCATCATCGGCTGCACTCCACTCACCCACGCAGGTGTGGCTGCACTGGGCTCGCTCAGATATGCAGGACACCTGAGAGTCTTAGCACTGGCTGTTCTCCCTACCCGGAATGCTCTTCCCTTCCATGTCTGCCTAGTTCACCACTCTTCTCCTTCCAGTCCTTGCTCAAATGTCATCTTCTCGGGGAAGCCTTCCCTGCCCAGGTTCTTTAAAATTGTTTAACCACCCCACCTCTCATTCCCTGTCCGCTCTTATTTTCTTCAGAGGACTCCTTCACTTAATTCTCTTATGTTATTTCTTGGTATAGCTACCTCCACTGGATTGCGGGTCAATAAAGGCACAGGTTTTGTACATTTTGTTTATTGATATGTCCCTAGGCACATAACTGGTGTCGAAAAACATCAGTTGAATGCATGAGTGAGATCTGACTTTGATACTAGGTGCTGTGCATAAGTTTTCTCATTTATCCCCATTTCCTAGCTGAAGAAACCGGGGTTAACATGGTTCTATAGTCTGTTTAAGGTCGGTACAAACTTCTGGGTGAGCCCTTGTTTGTCCGTGGTTTTGAAAGGTGATGCCTTAACTTTCTGACTGACTCTCATTGGACACTGGAATCTGTCCCCACACGACAGGTCCTTCTCGGTTATAAGGATAGCTGGGGCTCAGGTCTGTTTGGCTCTAAAGCCCCCTGATTTTTCCACAATGCTACCAAATCCTTACAGTTTCCATGATATTCTGCTGAATATGTTTAGTTAACTAAAAGCAATTCTTTTTAAAAAACTTTTAATTTAAATTCCAGTTAGTTAACATACATAGTCTAATATTATTAGTTCCAGGTATACAATTTAGTGATTCAACACTTCCATTCAACAACCGGCGTTCATCACAGCAAGTGCCCCCCTTAATCCCCATCCCTTATTTCCCCCAACCCCCAACCCCCTCCCTCCTGGTAACCATCAGTTTGTTCTCTATAGTGAAGAGTCCGTTTCTTGGTTTGCCTCTCTCTCTCTTCCCCCTATGCTCATTTGTAACTGAAGCCTTCCTTAATTGATTGCACACCGAGTAACAGTTCACTCTGCCCAGTTCTCTATCCCAGTGCTCAGTGCTTTCTAGATTTCCTAACTGCAGATTGTTTATTCCCACTCAGAGGCTTGCTGAGCCAGTCCGAGCTTCTGAGCCTGGAGTGGGGTTGGACTGAGCCTGCTTCTGTCAGCCAGTAGGGAAATGGGTGCACACTAAAAGGCCACCTCCAACTTCCTCCTCTAAATGTCTCCTGGTCTTGCTTTCCACCATGCAAACATTAGGATCTTCATAAAACAAAAGGAAGCCTCACTTTATAAGAAAACCAAACCGAAACAAAACGTTTTCCAAGGAAGTTGGCTCTCTCGCTATTTGCCCCCACCTGCTTTTCTGCTCCCACTTGCGGGGTCCTCTCAGGCTCTGCAGAAATAGTGCTTCTGCACCATCAACAGAGAACCCTCAGTTGGAAGACTTGGAATTACTTCTCCCGCCATTCCTTTGCTTTTCCCAAAACTGCCTTGCAAAACCTCTCCTTCTTTGCCGTCCCTTTCCCTTTCCTGCTTGCAACTCTCTTGTCTCTCTTTTTAAATAATTATTCTTGAAATGAATGCCTCTCATTCCATTAAAAGTCAGTTAAAAGCCTCAAAAATGCCTAAAAATATAAAGAGAACGTAACTTGTCTTAGGAGACCTGCTGGAGGAGGTGTTGCTGGTCCTTGTCCCTGAGAATTACAGTGATCCCTTGACAAATTACATCTATTGCTTAAGCAATGAATCAGAGGGTGTTGGCGACACCCTCTTAGATATGGACAAATAAGGAACACTCCCTTGAGGCAGGGTGTACCCAGGCAATGTTCGGAGGAGAGACAAAGGTCAAGATCCAGATAATCCGCACAAGCTTTGGTCAGCACGGCTGCTGTCCAAGGATCAGAGCTGCGGTTACTTAGAGCTATTTTCTGGGGAGGCCCTATCTACGGTCTGTCTTTCTTTTGCACCTGGGGAGGCACTGAGTGAAAATAGGGAACATAAATACCAAAAGAGCAGGGTCTCTGCTCCGGGAGCAGAACTGGAGCTCTGTTAGAAACCTCCCAGTCATGGCTCCAAGCGTAGTGGGACTTCTAAATTCACCCCCTTGTCTGCCAACGTGATCAAAAGTACCCAAATAAGAAAGCACCAGGAAATAGGAAATAGGCAGTCTGTCCAGCAGAAGATGCATTACAACTGACCACTGTAGTCAAGGGACCGGTCCCGGGAGGAGAAGGTACAGGGACCAATTAAGATCTGCAGAGGCCCTAAGCATTAAGAAGGATACAGTGCTCTCCTCCACATAGAGTTAATTTTTAAATAAAAAATGCAAGCCCTAAAATAAATATAATAGAGTCCATTTTCTCCCTCTGCTATCAACTAATTTGAAAAGAAAAAATACCGTGCCTCTGACTTACTGGTGCCCTAAACACACACCCAGGCTTGGTCTGTTTTTGGAATAACAGAGCCATTCAAGGCAGAGGTTTTTCCCATATAGGAACTTGCCTGAAAGTACAAGGCATTTATCCAGATTCATCTAACCCTTATTAAGTGCCAGCTATCTGCCAGATGCCATGCTCAGCAAATTTCACATATCTCATTTCCTAACCCTAGCAATACAATTTTATGGTGATTTGGGGACACATTCCATCCATTCAGTCCAAATGAGAGTAAGCCAAGGAGTTTGGTAACACCTTCCCAGACTGTGGACCATGTTTTACAAATAAGAAAATGAAGTGTGTTAGGGAATCCACCAAGAACAGGTTAGACACGTGAGCGATTTATGAAGGGAAAAAGAGGAGTAGTCCGGGAAAGCCTCACACGAGGTAGGCATGGCCCATGAGAGGGAGAGATAGAAGAAAGGGGGTCAAGTAGAGAGAGTCTAGGGTTGCAGCACAGATCTATGAAGGGCACAGCCAGGCTCAGGGGGATCCTCAAGCCAAAGGTGCCCACTGGAGGAGTCACCGGTGTGTCCAGAATGGGTCTGCTGGATGTCCCACTGTGCTGGGTGCCCGGCTGGGAAGAGGTCTGAGGAAGCTTGGCTGGGGTGGGTCCAGTGACTGGGGAAGGGGGGAGGAAATAGGGCATCTCTCAATTATGTCCCTGCAGCAAGAGATCTGAGCGATGTGTTTCCTTGGTTGCCACACTGAGGGATTAGAGAACTAAAATAATTAGAGAACTAAAATAAGAACTAAAATAAAATTCCCTGCTCACCTAGCTTGTTTGGGGGTGAAACTGTGATTCAAATCCAGGCTTTTTGGATCCATGTTCCATATCTTTCTCACTATACCAAGCAGATCCCTTATTTGAGATGGTGTGGAATTAGGGAATTTTAGGTTATTTGAATTTATCTGTTAAATGTTTATTTGAAAAAAAAAAAAGGTCTCCTTTTGACGTGTTGCAGTCAGCCGGCTTATAAATTGGGGAGTTCTGCCAACTACCAGGTCGCCCTGTGCAGAATTCTGTCCAGGTTTCTGGGTATAAGCTTGAGCCAAGAGAAAACATAACACCCTTGAAAAGTAACCAGGCATCATTGTACCTCAGGCATCTCTGAAACAGAACTTGCATTCTTCTTGGAGACACAGCATCCTGCCCTATAAAACATCTTTCCTATAGGCTGATGCCATGAGACAATGAACAGACACAAAACCTTCTAGCTATGACAAAGATTGGCTTTTCTGACACACTCATGCTCCTCTTTCTTCCCTGCTAGGGAGGAGTTTTGCAGCACAATAAGCCATCAACGGTGTGTTGTCAATGATGGCAAAAGAAAGGTTTGCTAAACAGATGCCATCCTCTGAGGAATTCAGCCATCCCACAAATATTTATTGAATGCCTACCATGTCCCAGGAAGTGGAAATGTGGTGTTGAACACAGGGAGAAAGACAATAAACGACAAACAAATAATACCGAATAGCAGTAACTGCCATGAAGAACATAAAACCTTACAAGAGGCTCAAGAGTAACGGGGAAAGGCGGGGGTGCTTCCATAATGTGCCGGAGAAGGCTTCTAGCATGGAAATGTGATGACGAAGCCAACCATGTGAAGGTGCAGGGGGAGAGCATCCCCAGGCAGAAGGATCCTTGGGGAGGAAGGACAGCACTGGGAAGCAGGTCTTTGCACTTGAAACCATGGAATGGGGGTCTGTGTGGCTGAAGCCTGGAAAGTACACGGGAGTGTCATGGGTCAGAGAGTCAGATGGGGCCCAGGGGCCGGGAGACCCTACAAAATTTCAGCCTCCATCCTGTGTAGATGAGCTTGGATTCCTGTAGGCTTGCATAGGAGCAGGCCAAGGACATTTAGAACCTGGTCACATCTCACCTCCGCCGTCGCCACCGTTATCTCCCTTTGGAACCTCGCAATCCCTGCCAAACAGCCTCTCCACTTCTATTCTGACCTCACAGTGCATTTTTCCCACAGCTCTAAATCAGCTCCTGACACTACTCTGCTTAGAATGCTCTGGTGGCTTCCAGGTACACCTAGAATAAAATCCAATCTTTACTTTGATTTACTCTCACTTCAGTGGATCTCTTCTGCTAAATATGAGTGGGTCTCCGATGACTCCAAGGACATTGGACCTCACCAGGCAACCCATGGCTGTCCTGCATTTAAGGGCACCTGGGCCATTCTGAGGGGCATCTTCTAAGACATAAAGCTATGGTGTGGTAATCATGGAAGTGAATTTTCCCACTAAGGGTTTTGTCAATATATCCTGGCCGTCAGAAGGATCTGCAATCAGAAATTGCAATCAGCAATCAGAAATTGCTGGTCTACCAATGTCATGGCCCATGTTTACCCTCATGGTGAGGAAACGTTTAGTAACAAATTCATTTAGCAATTATTTATAGATCTACTAAATGCTAGGCACTGTACTAGACCCTGAAGGTGATAGGGAACAAAACCACTCCCTGTCTTCAAGATTCTTACAGGTTAGTAGGAATACCAACCAGGTAGACTGGCTGAAGTTCACCAAACAAGAGAATTAACAACACAAATATGCATGTGAATATTTAACCAGAAAACTGCAGAACATAGAAGAGAAAAGTGTTAGCTGAACAGAAATTAGGATCTAGAATCCATGTGGGTTGGCGTGGGTAGGGAGAGGAGGTTTTAAGAGAAGAAAGGGGGAAATTACTAAGGCTACAATGGAAGAATTTGGAGTACATCTAAGGATTCCAGACATTTCACCGAAAAAGGTAGCATCTGGCTGAATTTCTGCCTGAGGCCATTGTCCTCCTTTGAGGCTAAAAGCACTTGCCATCTGCTGGATGATGCTAATGTTAATACAAGAAGATTTTGCTTATGACTTCTATTCTGCCCAGGAGAGGTGGATAGCAAATCTAATAACACATGGAATGGAGGAAAATATGTTCTTGGGAAGCTCCCAGGCTAAAATCTGACTGCTCTTAAGACCTCTTCATGAGATAGTGGGCAAGACTTGCTTAGGGATCTTTTACCAATAATTTTTGTACTGGGAGAAACACAAATCTATAGCAGAAGGACAAAAGTTGGGAATTTGAGAATTCTGGGGCTCTAATGATGCTTCTCCTTTATCCGTCCCACTCTCTGAGACATATGAAAGAATCACTTGGGTAGAGAGAAGAGGAAAACAGGGAAGGTTTCTGGTGAAGGTCCCCCCCTTCCTTCTGAGTTAGAATTGCTCATCTGGGTCATATTACAGAGGTGGGGACAAAGTTTCCAGAGGGCTTCATGAAAATATTTCCTGGGAAAGGGAATTGGAGGCTTCTTTCTTCATCTCGTTGGCATGGATTATTAGTTCTTTGACACTTGGGAAAGAACAATGAGTCGGGGGATGGGAAAGAGAGGGCTGTTCTGGGTAAAGTGCCCCTGTGACACCAGCCTCTAGAACAACCATCTGGAAGGTACCTCTTCATCTTTGTGATGAGTAAAAACTCTCCTACCAGTCATCATACTGACTTTTTATTTAAACTACAAATACTTTTATCTTGTTTGTTGTTACCTTTTAACTCTGCTTATGATATTTTTTACTTATGGAAGGATTTTACTTTTATATAGTAAACTCTACTAGTCTGGGCCTCTATAGTTTCTACCTTTGGCTTTAAACATAAAGGAGTCTTCAACATCTAATATTTTGAGTTATTCATCTATTTTTATTCAAATTCCTTAGCACTACTCTATTCTACTTTTGTTTATGACATGAGATAAAGATCTAATATTATTTTATTTTTCCACATAATTAACTTTTCCAGGACCGCTTGTTTTTTTTTTTTTATCCATTCCTTCAGTAATATGAAATGCATCTTCATCATACACTAAATATTTTATGTACTTAGGTGTGATAGATTGTAGTAGCACAATCCTGCCAAATATTTCTGCCTACAGGAGGGTAAGGCATAACCTGTTGAACTCAGGGGTAGCCATAGAACTTGTGTTGGTCAGTGAAATGCAAGCAGGAGTGACATGTGTCACTTACGCACGGGGCTTTGAGAGCCAGTCGGTGGCTCATTGTGTTGTGGTTGTTGTTTTTTTTTTTCCTTTGGAACAATACATTTTCCAGATAGATACTGCTCCATCAGCCCACATCCCAGGGCAAAAGCAGCATGGAAGAGGATAAATACTTGGGGGAAAGCTAAAGTGTTGCATTAAAATTGTCTTGTCCACACTGGGTTTTAGAGTTTAAGTGTTATCTTTCCTCCACTATCGCAGAAGCCCTGACAACAGAATGGGTTCTCATGAGATTGTCTGCATCACCATTTCACAGATGACCATCTCTCTCTGTCAATTCCCCCACTGGGGCCTGACTCAGAGCTCCTGTGTGAAAATGATAACATTGGGTTGCCAGAAGCGGTGTGGGAAAGTGAAGATTGGAATTTACCTGGGGAAATGCTGGAAGGTAAGGGAGGTGGGAAGACGGTAAAAATTTGCCAAAATCCTATTTCTTCCAGTCACAGATGCTGTTTCTTCCTCATGAACTCAAGAGTGTTTAGAGAAGCTGCTGTGGCAATCACTCTGTAAGGCGTGGAACTTTCTGAAAGGTGGCATTGTAATTTAAACACCACTAGGTCTGGAATGATTAGATGCAAAAGCCAGGAGGGGTTTTCAGGAGAAGGGTTTTTTTTAACGCTCTCCCTCCATCTTAAAGTGCTCTATTTGCTCATCCCCCAAGGGGCTGAGTGCAAATTCTTGCACCAGCAACTCTGGGAGATGCCACTGAGGCCCTGGAGGATATTCAGGTTTGCATTTTTCCAACTTCAAAACCTCTTCGTAGCCTCAGACTCAGCCAGTGAGAACTGATGGGTTCTAGTCAGACTTGGCGTTTATATATGATAAGACCTAATTCTGCACCTCTGCCTACATTTTGACATTGAACGACAGCCAAAATTTGACTCTCCTTTGAGCTGGAAGTCAGGGCAAACTGTACTGTTTCAAAGAGCATTCCTACTCCCAACCCCCTCCACAACCACCTCCACAGCTCTGCAGAAATTCACAGACATATAAATCAGAGTTGGCTCAGCATAGAGGAGGATGGAGAACTGGACACCACCCAAACAGAGAAGTCATACCCAGAACAATCAGTTACCAGCAGCATACATTCCAAACAGCATATCAAAGAAAGAGGAATCTCCTAAATGCAGTGCAATTAAGAACAGAAGCAGCTGGAAAAACAGAAAAAATGGGTAAAGATTCTAACATAAGGCTACATTTTTGCTATTGACTGAATATTTGTGTCCTCCAAATTCATATGTTGAAACCTAATCCCTACGTTGATGGTATTTGGAGGTGGGGCCCTTTGGAGGTACTTAGATCTTGAGAGCGGATCCCTTATGAATGGATCAGTGCCCTTATGAAACAGACCCCAGAGACCACCTCTTTCCCCTTCTACCATGCGAGGGCACAACAAGACCACCGCCACCTATGGATTCAGAAGCAGGTGCTCGCGGGACACTGAATCTGCCCGCACCTAGATCTTGGACTTCCCAGCCCCCAGAACAGTGAGGAAACAAATGTTGTTGTTTATAAGCCACCTAGTCTATGGTATTTTGTTATAGCAGTCTAAACGGACTAAACGACTTCAAACAGTAAAATGAAGAAACAGAATTCTCTCCAGGTATTACAGGAAGCCCTACCTGAGAAAAGGACTTTCAAAAACTGCACTGGGTGCAGGAAGAGTGCATCAGTGAATCAGAGGATGGAAAGCAGAAAAAAGTACAAAACGGGACCAAATCAAAGATATTTTCATTACCTCTTTACTGAGAAGGAGTTCAAAGGAGCACATTATATATGATAGTGGTCGTCACTACAGTCATACTGATGTGGTTGAAGACTTGATGTGGTTCTTATTCCATAGCTGAGGCTCAATCATTCTGAATTAATAAAAAATAGTTTTCTTTCATAAACTCCCAAGGTAGATCATCTCTTCAGTCTTTTTCTAGATAGGTATCTGAAGTAGGTAGACCCCACTACCAAGCGAAGTCAGAATTCCAGTGCCCAGAGTGGGCAGCCCAGATGAGCAGCACTCTTACAGAATTGTGCCATAGCAAGGCTTAGTCCTGTCTGGCTGTGCTACAAGTTACACTTCACATCTATCTGCTCCTTTCATCCTCACAATACCCTCTCAAGGCTAATAGGGTCAATATTGTACAGATTAGGAAACAGAGGCACAGTAAAGCCTGGGTCACAAAGTTGGCAAATGACAATGCTTTACCATGGAAACTAACTCTCATGTCCTTTCATCTAGCCCCTGCTGCCCAACTGGCAAACCCTTCCAAAACAATGCTGTGAATATTTAGTGTTCAAGCCAGCAAGGAAAGATGTGTCCTAGAAGTTATCTGTTGAGGATGGCGTCCAAGTTTCTTTGGGATCTTCTCCGAGCCCAGGGGTGGTCTCTCAGGAGCCGTACCTGAAACATGAGATCTTACTGCACCCTGCCCATGGCTGATGGCTCCAAGTGGATGCTTGATCCAATATAGGCCATTTAGAATGTGTCACAAAAAAAAAAAAAAAAAAAAAAAAACCAAAGAAAGGAAGGAAGGAAGAAAGAAAACAATGAGAAATCCGAGAGAGGGAGTCATGGAAGCTAGAATCTGTTAGGGGCAACTCTTTCAAGCAATTCTTCCGGGGATGCTGTGAGATACTTCAGTATCTCCATTCAGCTTTTTGAAAAATATAATTTAATTTTTTAAAAATTGTGGCTAACTAATCATTTTCTGCCACTTGCAACTAAAGAACCATAGTTAATAAACACAATTTCCCCAGTCTCTCCCAATCCACGTCTTAAACTCACCTTTCCACATAACACCTCCTGCTTTTATCCAAATGCAGTTCTCTCTTCACTGATCATTTTCTCTGCATTTGTCTAACGATGGCAAAGTTGGGGTACTTTCTATTTATGCTGCATTTTCCTTGGACTCACCAACTATTGACCTTCTCAGATGACCATGAAAAAAACTAGAGGCTAAAGAAAAAAAAAAAAAAACCACACGTACTTAAGAGGAATGAGCGGACTGGCAGGAAGCCAATGGGATTGTGAAATCGCTCTTACATTAATAAACTCCCTGTCAAATTGCCTCAGTTCCTCTGAACACTAAGAAGACACTAGCAGTCTGTGTCAGGCCCACCAGAACCAGCTAGTTGACTCACATTGCAGGTTAGGTCGGTTCAGTATCCTTAAATCACCTCCCTTTTGAGTCAAGTTTGCAGTTCACATAATACCAAATCAGCAGGCCGGTAGGTAAAATAACACTAAGAAGAGTATTATGAGCGCTAAGCTTGCAAGTGGAGTTATATATATATATATATATATTTCAAAAAATCATCAATTTAACCCTTAATCCCTCTTTGCTTGAGCTCAGGGAGAGAAGGACAAACTTTCAGCCGCTCTTCCTTTGTATAAGGCTGAGTGCAGTGGCTATAAATTAGAAAACTACAAATAGAGTGGTAAGGTAGCACTTGCAATGCCCTAGAGCCTTCCTGTCTTTACAGAGTTCTGCAGGGCTGTGGGGAAGGCAGATCAGGCATAGACACCGGAAGGCGGATGGCTACACAAAGTGCCTGAAGGCCGTCACACAGAGGCATTTGCGTCTCTAGGTGGTGCCAAGCATGGGTAACCAAGAGCGCATGTCACGAGCCTCCAGTGTCTACTTCGGCGTGGCTAAAGGTGCTCTTAACTGGTTTTCTATTCAGAGGCATTAAATTAACTTTAGCTAAAAATATTGCTTACTTAGTTCAACGAAGGAAAATTGGATTTAGATTTAGAGTTGCTGTACAGATGCAAAATAAGCTTTAAACCTTCACATTTTTTACCATAGCATATGGGCAAAGCAAAATGCAAATGACTTTGCAATTCTTGATTTGAATGTAAGTACTTTTGTGTCTGACAGCAACATACTTTTTCGCTTGTTCAGGTTGATACTGGGGGGAAAGAAGAGGGTTAGGGAAATATAGTCAGATTTGGACTCCTCTAAGTTGGTAGTCACCGCAGATGGGTAAACTGTCTCATTTAGGGTGAGCCAATATCAGAGTCAAGCAGACCGGGGCCTTGCTATTTTATTTTTTATTTATTTATTTTTAAAGATTTTATTTATTTATGGGGGGGACAGAGGGAGAGGGCAAAGTTAGGGTACTTTGGGACTTGATCCTACAACCCTGAGATCATGACCTGAGCCAAAATCAAGAGTCGGACGCTTAATCACCTGAGCCACCCAGGCACCCCTGGGCCTTGCTCTTTTTAGTCAGATATATTTAGATACAGAGAAAGAGCACTGAGCAGGGAGTCGGGCGACTCAAGCCCGAAGCCGGACTTTGACAAGCCGACTGAAATAATCATTTTCTCATGGGTGAGCCTAGAAAAGAAAGGCTCTGGGGACCAGAGTGTCTTTAAATCTTCTTCCAAGTCTATACCGTGCTTAGAAATGGCCAATTTCATTATTATTTCTTATTATCCTAAAATTTGGAGTACATTTTATCTTCAAAAGTTTTGCACACAATCTGACCATAATAAACTCTTTATTTCTTAATCCTCAGATCAATTTCCTAGTTGTTCAAAATAGTTTGTTGTTGATCTGGCTGGATTTGAGGGACGAGGGTCCTCCTACTACTCCACCATCTTAAGTCCTCCCCCTAATAAACTCTTATTTATCTAAAATCAAAACACCCCCAAAATTCACATAGTTTTTGTGAAACCATACAACGTTAGGTTCATATAGTTTTTGTGAAACCATACAACGTTCACATCAGTGGTTACTGTGTCGTATAATATCATAATAAGTTAGCTTCAGAGTCATAAAGAAAAGATTAATGTCTGTTCAGTTTGGTTTTATGAAATGTCTTGTATTCCAGTTCTCTTCCAGGGAAATTCTCAGGAAATGAGAAACAAATCAGAGTAGTTCAGAAGAGACGAAGCATCTCGCATTATTCTACCAGCTTCTCTACACCTCACTAGTGAGGCTGTGGTTTGCATTGACTTTGCCCCCTTGTAAGTAAATCTCCTTTCATTTTGCACTTGCCTCATTTCCATCAGTTATTCTGGGCATCCAGAAAAGACATAATGCTTTTGGTTTTGTTTTTTACTGAAATTAGAATCCTGCCAGGCCAGCAACATCCAGAAAAGAGTCACAGTCAGCTTTAATATCCTTGGATCTTGAAAGGATTAACCCAACTAGGGTGAAAAGTTCCTTTAAAGCCAAAATCGTATTAGAGGAAACTTCTTTTGTTTTACAATAGAGAGTTAAGTGCAGCCATTTAAAAATGTTTATCTCTTCCTAGAGAGAACACAGTAATTCAATAAAGATGCCCAGAGGGCACCACAGGCTGGTCACTTACTAGATACTGACTACAGGCTGATCAGTAAGCTCCTTTCCCATGTCTAAGGCCACACAGTCTCTCTGGGAACACAGGTGAGCTCACCCTGGCAAGCCTCTGTGTCCAGTAAGCACAACGTGCCACGGAGCAGAGATAGGACTGGAGGGGAAGCCTCCTAAGGGTTATTTGCCTTCAGGGAAAACATCAGACTGGGTTTGCTTTATTTTTCCTTTTCAGTCTTTTTTCTTCATTATTATTTTTTTAAGATACTATATAATAGTGACCAAGACAATCAGATTCTGGAGCTAGACAGGCTGGTTTCAAATCCCAGCTTAGCCACTTATTAGGTGAGTGACCCCGGGCAAGTTCCTGAACCTCTCTGTGCCTCCTTTTTCTCTCGTAAGATTCCTGATTCCTAGTGGTGTCATAAAGATTAATGCACTCAGACCCATGCCTGGCATGTAGTAAGGGTTGTTTATAGATCCTATAGATCGTAAAAGTTTTAGGTTTCAATGAATCACCCATGTAACTTCAATTAAACAACCTCAATGCTTTCACATACGGCAGAGAATGTGGACTAGCAAGCTCTCTGAAGTGTTGGCTTGGTTTCTAAACAACCGGGCCCCGAATCTCCCTTTCCCATCTCTTTGCTCACAGCTCTCCCTCCCTCCTGTCCCTTTCCTCCTGCCCTTCTTCCCACCCTAGCCCCACATTCTTTCAGTGTTCAGGTCACCTTCCACTTCCCCATCAGAGACTCCCTGACCACCTATGGCTGCATTGCTTCTCTCTGGGGTACTCCTGGGGACATCCTACTACTCTTAGGACACTTTTTTTGCGTACTAAGTACTGTCGTTAGTATTTTAATACTTCTTTTCATCTCCTAGCCTTACTAGACTGAAAATTCCTTGAAGACAGGGCTATGTGCTACTCATTTTAGTAACCCCCACCGTTCTGAGCACAGTGGCTTCACATAGTTGGTCCCGAATTAGTGTCACCAATAAATATACAAAGTAAAAGTAAACAAACAAAAACCATGGAAAACACAAGTAAAGTAGACAGTGGGCTCTGGAGTCAGAAAGACTTTAATTCTGTCTCTGTCCATATTCACTGTGGAACCTTGGATAGTAATTCTGTTTCCCATCTCCTCATCAATAAAAAGAAGATAATCACAATCCCTCCCATATAGGGTGGGTGTAGGATTAAATGAAATATGTGTAAAAGGACCTAGGAGAGCACCTGGTATTTAGTAAGACTTCAGTAACCATCAGCCATAGTTGTTGCTATGGTCTCATTACCTCCCTCATTTTTATAATTAGTCTGGGGCTCTTTTGTTTATACGGAAACATCCCTCCACCTACTAATGACTCCTAAGGAGAAAAATGTATTCTAATGCAGTACAATCAGTTAAGGGTAAAAATTATGATTCTGAGTTAATAAAAAAAAAATCTAAATATGTTAAGCATATCTGCTTAAAAACTCAAGGAAGTAAGTTTGGTACTTGAGAAACATGTCCATCAAACACACTATAAAATGTCAGCACTTCAGAAGAGTCCCCATCTATGAGTCACTTTGTTAGTATGATCTATTGTTCACCTGTGTCCAGGTGTGCAAAGTCACTTGGCTATTTTCCCTTGGTACAGTGAAGGAGAAACGAGGCACAGAGAAACATTTGGCTCCAAGATAACAGAATTAGTTGCATTAGCTTATCCAAAAAATCTATTCATTCTCAAGTCCTTGTCCAAATACTAAAAGCAGAAGCAAATCTCATTTAGCCGTTTTAAGTATAACTTTTAGTAAAAGGGCGTATCATTAAGTTGAACCTTCAAAAAATCCAAACCTACAAACAGTTAAGATGATGTGATTCAAATATATAGCATTCTGGTGGTCTTGCTTGTTGAAAGCTCGAAAGAATGAGCTTCAATCAATTTATCAACCCGAACGCAGTCAGGAGACAGAAGCCACTCCAGTCATTTTAATAGAGAGAAGGTAACAGAAAATATCCTTAGCTTAGGTATTGAAACACTGAGGAGACAAACAGAATGCTGTCATGGAAGCAGCAGGGCAGGAAGAGCTCCCCCGATAGGCCTGGAGGAGCGAGGGGAGAATATGGGGCCATGGAGCTGAGGGCGGACATCTCAGAAGGGCCGCTGCTGGGCAGGTGCCAGTTTCTCTGAGCTCGGATGGAGGATGGCTCCATGGGCTGAAGAAAGGCAGCCCCGGGCTGCTGCTGACAGCTCCGATTCTGGGCGTGGGGAAACCTGCAGCTACAGGAATGAAATGTGCCCGCGGAACGAAGATGCTTGGCCAGGGCGTTCTGACAACAGGAGACAAATGGCAAGAAGAAAGTCCCTCCTCCCTCCTTCCGGTCTCTATCCAACACCTGCAATTGGCCGAGGCAAACCAGAGAGCCCGTGGCGGAGCAAGAAGTGCTTTGTGGAGAGAGCCTGGCCTGGTTGACATCACAGTGAAGAAAAAGGTGGGTTGGAGCTAAGGTAGTAACTGAACCGGCACAAGTGCCCCGGGGAGGAGCAAATTAAAATACTTTGCTTTGCTATATCATTATTTATACCCAATCTAGTGATCTGTCTCCTATACTTTTCTTGGCTCCTGTATGCATACTTTTTTTTTCTTATCATAATGGAGGTAAGAAAGTTGATTTACCAATCCAACACTTACCACGTGTTTTTGTTAGACTTTTAGATTAAAGTCAGGAGTGTTTTTTAAAAGCCTAACACCAGATTTTTCACCCTGAAGCCCTACAAAATTATGATTTATAAACTATACTTACTTTCGTAAATGCTATTTATCTTCAAGGAAAGAATATATATGAATCTGTAATTTTAAATGATTCAAAGATAACACTAAGAACCTAATGGACTCTATAATGCATCAGTAAATAATTATAATGAATAATTTTATAGAGTTATTATTAACCATATATATATGGGAAGTGCTAATGGAATCCCCCTATCACTGGAACATTCTCAACGTTTTTGTCGTTACTGTCTTTGTTTGAATTGTTACAAAGGATGAATTGTCCAACACATGTAATTCCTAACCAAACCTATTAAAACTTGATTTCATTTTACTCAAAAGTAATTAAGAAGTTGCATTTAGAGTCAATGGAGATCAAATTTGAACTATTTAGTCAGAGAATAGTACTCCTATTCATTTAGGAGTGCTATTGATTCAAAAAGCATTCTTAGGATGGCTACTGCGTGTCTGTCACTGATCATGACTTTGTAGGTTAAGGTTAAAACAAGGTCTCTAATTCAAAAAACTGATAGTTTAATTGAAAAAATGTTTCTAACACATCTAAATGGGCCTGAGTCTGACACAGGTGGCTGATCGCCTCATGGGGTGGGGCATTTGGAGGCCTAGCTGTGCCACATCTCCTAGCCTCCCCTCAGGAACGTGTGATTTAGTGATTAATTTCGCTCCAGTGGACTATGACAGAATTGGGGTGCCTGGGTCATACAATAGTCCACACATGTCTCTCCACATTTCTCCCTTACCTTGGGGTACGATGACACAGACAGTGACTAGAGTGACATCGGAGGCCATGCGTTGAGGACAGCAGAGTGACATCACTCTGAGTTTCTAAATAACCATACAGATCAGAGACAGCCGTCTCACATTTCCCCCCCCAGCCCCAACCTGGACCTTCTTCCCTGGACTGTAATAGGAGAAATGCACCTTGACTACACTTAAGCTAATATACTCTGAGTCTATTTGTTATCAGAGTTTAGCCTACTCTCATACATAGTTGGAGACCAATACACTGTATAGAAGGATTTCAATTAGTGGGCTTTGAGTTCCTAGAAGAGACAAAACCTAATCTGGGTGTTAATTAATTACAAACATAGTTGATTTAGAGCCTTAACGTGCCAAGGACAATCCCAAGAACTGACACATATTACTAGCTGTCACAACAACCCTTCATGTTATGTGTTATGAAACCTCACTTTGCAGATGAAAAAATGGAGGTTCAGAGCAGTTGGGGTGTTTCCTCTAAGTTATACAGCTGTAATGAATGGTGGGCCTATAATTTGAGCACAGGTATTTCTGCCTTGAAAGCCAGTGCAGGCTGGTGGGGGAATGTGGAGGTATGTGTTATCATGGCAGCTGGGGGACGGGAGTGACAATAGCAGTGGGACTTTTCCTTTCCAGTAATATTCTTGTAGAAAAAGAGTCCACCCTGCTCTCCCATTTTTCAAACCAGTCTTGACTTCTGCAATCTGAACCGCACTGCTCTTTTCACCATCAATGCTACAGCAATGGGAGAGACCAGAATAAATGTTCAAGCTATTTAGGGCTGAAAAGGAAACAAAAACCCAGCCCTCACCCACCATCGCAGATGTCCCTAAGCAGTAGCCCAGTTTATCTGAGAGAAGATGGAATGGAGCTCGGGGAGCAATAAAGTGGATGACCCTTCCTATGTCTAAGGAGCTCCAGGAGGATCGAAAGAGTGAGGGGCAGGGATCTTGGCCACAGAACAGAAGGAGAAGAAGCCCAATCAAAGGCAAATACACATTGCTCAAGATCACCAACCATTTGCATAGATAATCAAGAGCTAACCATAAGTCATTTGTTTTTGGCATTTGGATGGCCCCAGAGGAATTCAAGGCAAATAAACAAATGAAGGCCTGGGGATGTCTAAAGAAAACCACATCCAAGAGCTACTAGGCCTTGGGAAACCATGCAGAGCTTTGAATAGAGGAGGTGGACATCCATGGGGCGTATGGACAGTATTTCTAATGCTGTCTTTGAGCTGACATGTTTAAAGTGTTAGTAGAACTGTTTTTTTTAATCTTTAATGGAGCACATTTATAAGTCATTTATTTTGCAGATGGTCCAGTGGCCCAGATTGCCATGAAATAGCTAAATAGAGCCTTATGCTCAGCCTGCTGTACTCCAAGACTCTTGAAGCCCTTCCCAGAAGCCGGCAGTTCTCCTTAACCAACAGTGACAGCCAGCAACCAAAAAGGTTAAGGTCACTGAGTCTGACAGAGCCAAATGCTTTCACTGCAGAAGCAGAACAGCAACGGAAACCATGGATGTCCCAAGCCCTGTTTGCCAAAAGTGCTTGCGCTCGGTCTTCTAGGCACTGTTTTCTCCCACGTCTTCCAGGCAGGTGGTCGAGAGTGGCCATGTAGTGAATTCTGGCCGGGGAGTTAGGAACAGAAGTGACAGTGCCACTTGCAGCCTGGAGCATTTCATTGCTGGTGCCAGACCCTCCAGAATTTTATTTCCTGATGCCACGGCCACGGGCACAACATGGCTGCCCCATGAGGGACATGGAGCTCGAGCGAAAAAGAAACTTGTTATTTCAAGCCTCTGGGAGTTTGCATTGCATTGTTACTCAGCATGATGGCAACTTTCCTGACTGGTACCAGTAATCCAGTGTCCCTGAGTGCTCTAGTCTCAGCACTTTATACATATTCTCCTTTAATTCTAATAACTCCTTTTTGAGATGACTACTATTGTATCCGCATGGCACAAAGGAAAATAGAGAGGTACAGAGAGGTTAGAAATCAAGATGGCACAATTACTACACAAGATTCAGGTCCAGGAAGTCTGTCTTGGGGCCTGAGATTTAACCACTGAGCTGTGCTGTCTCTTGACCAGTATCATGCATTTTCACATGATCGCTGTGACCAGCTTTGATAAGATTGTGCATCATCGAACACATACACATTAAAACCTACAGTGAAAACATGTCGTCACATCAAAGTCTCCATATGCTGCCATCAAGGGTAACTCTTGTTTGCGGTTCATTGCAATTATTTTATGAGGAGGAAAAAAATGGCATCTGAAATAATTGCACCCCAGATGTCACTACTTGAGTCTCCAAGTTGCATGACAGTTTTAAAAAAGTAATAGCATGCCCACGAAATAAATAATGTTTAATCATGTAGGCTGTGATTTCCACTTTCTGCAAGATCTGGGTCCATGCTCTCGAACCTGGTCTTCCTGAGTTAGAGTCATACCTTAAAAAAAAAAAAAAAAAAAATAGGAACTGGGAACATTATCTATTTAGCATGTTTCCTTTTAGATTAAACAGATTTTACTCCCTGTTCCCTGGTAATTATATATAATTAAAAAGCAACGAGTAATGTGCGTAAAAGCACAATGAAGTAATAATCATGTGAACAGTGGCTTATTTTAACTCACCGCTGAGGGGAAGCTGCTTTTATTCAGATTAATTTGTGAAAGGGCTGATGAGAACATGACAGTAAGACAGAAGGGAACATGTTCTTTCAAATGGCTCTGCTCAGAAAACACGATTAATGAAACACAACTAATTGCACAAATGCTTCAGAAGACATTACTACTGAACATACTTTAAAGGTCACGCTCCTATGTAACAGCTCTCTCTTCGGGGGAAACCCACCCTAGTCTTCAGAACCTTTCTGAAGTCAGATTGACTGAGATCACTGTTCTCAAGACCCATTGGAGCAGCTCTAACGCTTGGGAGCCGAGCACAGGCACCACCTTGTGTCAGGCTGCCCCTCACTCACACACATCCTCCAGAACAAAGACAAGTCAGGGAACATTGACTCTGCTAAGTAATGTATTTGCTAAAAAGCAATGTAGTGGGCATCTCCCGCAGTAAGGCACTGAGCTGGGGCCATGGCGTGCGAAGCATAAGGGTATTAACGCTTGCTGGGAGCTTACTCTGTGGCTGGCGGGCACTACCTCATTTAATCCGCACAACTCTGAGATCAAGACCATTAGTATCACTACTTTTAGAGCAGGTAGGAAATAAGGCTTATGTTAACTGATATCGAATGCTCTATCATTTTAAGCGTTAAGAAGGAAAATAAAGCAGGGAAGGCAGGTGGGAAGGGCTGGGGCTATCTCACATTTTTAAGTAGGGTGACTAGAGAATGTCACTAGAAAGTGATATATGAATAAAGAGCTAAACGAAGTGAAGAGGAAGACCCAGAACTACGGGGGAGGGCACTGTAAGCCAAGAGAAAGGTCTATGCAGAGGACTTGAGGTGGGAGGACTGGAAGAGACAGCAGGAATGCGGGTTGGGGCTTAGAACAAGGAGGGAAATGGCAGGGGATTTGTCTCAGTGGAAGAGAACTAGAGCATGGAGGGTCACCTAGGTCACTGAAAGACTCCAGGGATGGGGCAAGTGTCACTCTAAGCGACAGGCCAAGGCCTTGGAGCATTTTGAACAGAGGAGGATCATGATCTGACAGCAACAGAGCCACTCAGGCTGCCGTGCTGAGAACAGCCCCAAGGCCAGCAGAGAAGCAGGGAAGCTAGTCAGGAGGCTATTGCAGTCAATCAGGCACAAGGTGGCAGTGGTCTGGGCCAGGGTGGCAACCGTGGAATATAAGGGGAAAGGTCAGATTCTGGATATCCTGTATCTTAAAAGTAGACAAATAAGAGATAGTGGAGCCAGAGATGGCCCCAGGTCTTTGGCCTGGCAACTAGGAGCATGGAGTAGTCGTCTACTGAGCTGGGAAGGACTGAGAGGAGCAACCTTGGAAGCCCAGTTTGGGGCACTCAAGTTTGAAATAACCATTAGATGACCAAGTGGAAATGCCGAAGAGACTAATAGTACTGAGCTAAGGGCGTCAAACAGTTGGAAATATACACTGGAGCCTCATTAGCAGAAACATAGTATTTAAAGTAAAGGGAGTGAATGAGGCCTCCAAGAGGTGTGTAGAGGAAAGATGTCCAGAGGCTGGATCCTGGCTCACACTAACGTCCCAAGTCTGGAAGATGAAGAGGAACCAGCAAAGGTAATTTGAAAGAGCAGCTGCAAAAGCAGGAAGAAAACCCCAGAGTCCAGACCAGTGAACTGGGAGTCAACTAGCTAGAGAAAATCACATTATTCCAGCTCTGCCTGTCTCAGTGGTGTTTTGAAATACAATGACAGGATACATGTGAAATCCTTTGAAAAAAAGTTATAATCGTGTATGTCTCCAAGATCCTCAAGAGCATCCCAAGTGTGTATGCAAACTAAGTCTATTGGTTTTAAAAATAAGTGTATACACCCTTATTATATTGGTTTAAAATGTATGAGTTTAAACAAATCAACCAACCAAAATTTATGGGGTGGAGTTCCAGGAATCATAAGACGTAAAAATATGCAACAGGTTGTAAAACCCACCAAGATTTGTAAACATTGCTGAGTCGCCCTGCATCCTCCAGCCATCTGACCAATCTTTCAGTAGCTGTGGCAGCTTAAAGGGAAAAATATTTGCCATTTATGGTATCAGTGTCACTGTGGGATTTCACCTCCTGTTCTCTACCAGAGGCTACAGAGCTAACTCTGGAGTTAAGAACAAAGAATGGGCCGGTGTCCCCATTTCCCCTAAAAACAGTGACATCCTACATCTAGCAACTCTTAACCTTGGGCGGTATGTGTCATATATTTAAGACCTATTTTTTTAGGATCATGATGTTTGTATTTATTGGACTTAGAACTTACAGTGAACTTACGAGTCTTTAGGTAATGGTGATGACAGATGCCCCTTCACTTATTTGGCAAAAATGCTAGAGAGGCAACATAAGGCTATTGTTTAGAGCGTAGGCTTGGGAGTCAGACCACCCAAGTTCAGACCCTAACTGGGCATCTAGAAAATAAGAGATAAGCTTTGGACCTGCCTCGTGGGGTTGTTGCGAAGATACAATGAGTTAGTATTTATAAAGCTCTCAGGAGGGTGTCTGGCACATGGTCAGTGCTATAGGAAGGCTCATTTTATGAGAGGAAATGTTTCACACATGCCCACTGTGTGCTTGATATTGTCATAAGCACTGGGGAGACAATGGAGAACAACACAAGATCCATGCATGGGTGGTGGGGGGCCCAGAAAATAAGCAAGGAAATAGATAAATGGGTATGTGTGATAGGTAAATGATGAATAGATAAATAATATAGAGCGTGTGAAGTATGAAACACACACATGCAGCAGGCAGAGAGTGGCTAGGCATGGCGGGAGGTGAGGAAAGGCCTCTTGGAGAAGGAGAAATCTGAACCAAGGCCTGAGCACAGACAGGCACAGGGCAGGCAAAGGGGCCAGAGTTAGAGGAATCCCAGCAGAGAAAACCACAAAAGCAAAGAGATCCAGTCATGAAGACAAAATAGCCAACTTGATCTCAGAAAATAAACCATCTAATTAAATGTGGGGAAGGCATATGAGTCAGACGTGCAGGGCCAAATTAAGCCATTCCGGAACAGGCAGGGAACATATCCATGGGGGAAACTTTCACACTCCTGGGCGAGTCTCAGAATGTCCTGATGAAGTATTGATCACGCTTGATGCTATAATGTAAAGATACATTTAACTTCTAATGCGATTTACCTGCAGATTGTTACAGGCTTTAGAAGTATGCCTCCTCCTTTCACTCACCTACCCATCCCCTCATTAATGTGTTCATAGGATCTGTTTTTATGTGCTTGAACCAAGGCAGGACAAGGGAGAGGTACCTTCTTCCCCCGGACGAAATGACCTTCCCGAATGTCTTATTTTGCCCACCTGTGTCTGCTGCTTCAAGCCCTTTCTGCCAACTGCTGAAGGAATGGCATGAATTCAGACAAAAGGATTACCCGGTCCAAACTCCTCTGTCTGAGACTGTCCTCAAATACTGCGTTCATGGCCATCTAGGATCACGCAGCTAAGGAAGGCTTTCTGCCTCAGCCTCCCACGGCCTTTCTGCTTGCACTGGCCTGACGAATGAGCTTGTGCCTCTCTGCCGTCCTCAGCCCTTTGCTTTGTTTTACTTTTGACAGCTATGGACCTTGCAGAGAAGCCAAACAGGTTTTGAAACCAGTTTAGTCCCAGCCGACGGACCCAGTGGGAGCTCACCTCTAGACCCAGGGATCTGGGGCAGGGCCCGCCTGGGCGCTAGGAAGTCGGCCCAGGTTCCCAGAGAGCCCTAGGCATCCCGTCTAAACAGATACATCACTCTGCTCGCTGAGAGAATAGAGCTGGCTCTCCCAATATAATTACAGGGTGGCTGATTTATTATTCTGAACTTCGGTGCATGGCAGGGGAGTGTTATGTGTGCCAGTTTCTAGTATTGGGCCAAAAGATGAAATGCCATGCTCGTCTGATTGGCTCCAAGAATCCATCTGCACAAATGGAGCTCCTGCGGAGGCCAGTGTGTGTCCAGGGAGTATGCCACGTGGCTTAGTCTCTCTGGCAAAGCCCGTTTGAGAAGGAAATTACAAGTCTTCATATATTCAGAACCATTTAATAGCTGGCAAGCTACTGCCAACCACCGAAGCTACTGCCACATCTACTAAGATATCTTCAAGCGTCCATCCTTGTCAGGTTAGCTTTATAAGTAAATAAATGCACCACAAATGACAGCTGCTACATTTTCTCTAAAGGGAAACAACAACAACAACAACAACAACAAAACAACAAGCATTTATCTCTAGCCCTGGTCCCTGTCAGTGTAAACTTGCTAAATCCCAGATGGGAAAAGGGCACTTTGTAAAGGATTGTGGGAAGTCCTGTGAGGCCCCGGGAATGGACCAGGGAATGGCAGAGACAGAGATTAGTTTGAAACAACCATTACAGCTCCTCCACCTGACAGCTTCGTGTCCTTCAGCACGTTTCATAACCTCTACAGACCTCAGCTAACTCATCTGTGAAATGGGAATTAAACACCATCGTAGTGAGTGGTTCTAGCTAAGTCACCTGGGCAAAAAGGTATTCAATAAACAAATGTGTCTCAAAATGGTGAGGGTCTGATATTAAATCTGCTAAATTTGGAAGTTCTCTACGAGCCATTTTTACATATATGCCTACCTTTCAATCGTAATTTTAAAAATTACTGTAGCCAAATTCTAGGTTAGTTGAAAGACCCATTTGGATTAGATTGTAGGGCTCAATCTGGAATCTGTGTTTCTGATTACGTGGGCACCACGTGGGATTACTTGATTTGTCAGGAGCTAGAGTGAATAGAAGAAAAACAGAGTTGATACAAAGGAAGCATCCATGCCAAGTAAAGGTCCATGATGCCTGTGGGTTGTGTGCATCAAGGTTCTAAGAGCTCAGAACAGAGAAAAGTGGTGGGACATCAAAGTGACCCCACAACACCAGTCCTATTGGCACCCACAAGGCACCATAGCAGTGAGTTATAGTTAAACTCACAAACCATTGTTTGTCAGGTTTAATTAATATTATTTTGACACTTAATGGCTGTGTAGTCTTGTTTCTAACATGCCAAATTGTTTTGATTTCAGGGTTGCTTGTAAGTAGTAAAGACATTGATACCTGGTCTTAGGCTCTACATATTTAAGTAAAAATAGAAACAGTTCATATCAAGAGTGGATATTTATTCAAAATTTTTCCCATAGAATGAGTTCATAAATTATTCAGTTTTCTAAAACCCAGCAATATCTCATCACTGTGAATATGATTATTATGAAGGAAATAAAGAAATGATGCAAGGAACAAACAGCCTTATGCCACTTTAAGTGAAGTAAGCAGGTGAAGTGACAAAGCAGTTTATAATATTGCACATATATTATGATTAACATAGTATCGAAAAAATTTTGTCCAGGAAAAACAACATAATGGAATATCCTAAATCATAATCGTTACATTTAGCTGATAAAATTATGAATAACATTTTTTTCTGTTTTAAAACCATTTTAATTTGTCTTTAGTGGATATGAATTTTATAATCTTAAAACATATGTCTCAACTGTAAATAGCCCCTACAGGATGAGACTAGCTTGCAACGAATACGGGCTGATTCCAGATCAGCCACTGAAAGAAGGGCAAGGGAGCCCCTTACTTCCCAGCATGTGCATCCCAAGCCTCCAGAGCCTGGTGTCAGGAGAGTCCTGTACTGGGCATTTCAGATCTTTAAAGGCTCCCTTGGAAGCTCCAACAGATGTGATTTACAGGGCAAGTTTCTCTCTTAAAACACCTTTCTGGGAACTCTCATTCTTTTGAGTACTGGAAAGTTCCAGGAAGTGTCTGTGCAGCAGTGAAGATGGTCACCCTCCGCGGTGCTCTCCCTTGGCGTGTCTCCAATGGCCCACTCCTGCCAGAGAAATAGGCCTGTTGGTTTTCTTGTCTCTAGCACCCCTTTTGGTCACCTCTGCCTTCTTTCTGGAGTTCTTCCCCACGCTTTAGTCACCGTCCCCACAGCCATGCCAGACCTTCCTTGGCTTTATGTATTTACTTGTTTGTTTGTATTTTAAATACCCCAGCTACCCCAAAGCACATACATCAGTATCTTTGGAAGTTGGCCCTGACATTGGTGATTCTAATGTCTGGCCAAGGCTGGGAACCACCTGATTCCCAAACCACGCAAAGCTGAGGCTGTACATGAGGGACTGAGAACACACACTCTGAAGCCAACTGCCTGAAATGAATCATGTCTCCAGCAGGAACGTGCTAGCCGCATAAACCTTGGGCAATTTATATTCCTTTGTCTGTCATGCCCTTATTTGTAAAGTGGAGAGGATGCTGATAGTGATACCTGCCTGGTAGGGTTGAGGCGAGGACTGGATGCAAGAACACTGTGAGGTCCTTAGGGCAGCCCAGCATACAGCAAGTGCTTCCTGCAGGCTGGGTCTTCAGACTGATAATTACCACTCAGCATCCTGTGGTCCTCTGACTCAGGGGAACCCAGGGCGGCAGCTTCAGGAATAGAGGAAGAGGAGAGGGGCGCCTGGGTGGCTCAGTCAGTTAAGCATCTGCCTTGGATTCAGGTCATGATCCCGGGGTCCTGGGATTGAGCCCAACATCCGGCTCCCTGCTCAGTGGGGAGTCTGCTTCTCCCTCTGCCTCGGCCCCTCCCCCCTCATACACTCAAGCTCTCTCTCAAATATATAAATAAAATCTTTAAAAAAAAAAACGGAAGAGGAGAATTAGATCTGCTCTGTTGGATCTGGATGGAAGGCTGAGGCAGAGTTTGTCAGGTCCTCCTTTTCCTCCAAAACAAGGTCCTATGAATGCCCTTGTCCTGAAAAGACCTCTGCCGGTCACCAGTCCCCACCAGGGGCTACTGCAAAGAATTCTGGGGAGTCCCGTACATCAGCCACACTTGTCTGGGCCTCTCCTAAGAGGCCCCACGGAGCTTTAAGAAGCGCCTGACAGGAGCTTTTCATATCTGCACAGTCCCATTTCTGAGACCCCTCTCATAAACGGGCCTGATTTTCGGGGGGCCGCTGCGGCCCTCGGAAGCCTTCGGCAAGCCTCCGGGTGCCCGAGGCTGGTGAGACCTGGGGAGGGGGGTGCGGCCCTATCCCGCCAGGGTTTCTCCCTTCTCCAGCTGACTAACCCTCACTTCAGAATAAATGCCCTCCCACGCTCAATGTGCAGCACACCTGTCTGTGTTTGTTTTCAACTGACAGTGTTGATTTAGCGTTGGGCCCAGCAGGGGATGTGGTTACAGGGCTATGATAAGGGCTCCGAGCAGCTCGGCACACCAGAGGAAAATGCCAAGTTGGGTAATGAAAACTGAACCGCCCCATGCTCAGGCTTAAAAATATCTTTACCGAAATTATGAAAGCACCACAAAAACAAAACAAAGCCCAAATCACCCTTCTCTCCAAGAGCCGATTTTCCTTCCCCACACTCCACCACCCTGGAAAGCAGAGGGGCTTGGTCTGAAACTCAGGGGAGGGCGTCCTGTGTTCTCTTAGTTCTTGCAGCTCTCCCTCGGGGTGTGTTGGCAGATTTCACCCCTCCCTCCGTGCTTCCCTTTCCTCTGCCATAGAGAGAAGGTTTTGAATGCGCCGATCTCTCCGATTCCTCCGGTTCCCCATCAGGCTGCCTATCATATTGGTGAATTTGCTGATTCACTGATGCAGAATGCATTCAATTACTGAACATGAACTACTCATCAGGCAGTGTGGGAAACGGGGGGAGGAGGGGTCCCAGAGCAGGCCAGGCACTGTCTCTGGAAGCCAGTGTGTAAACAGATAGGCACAACCAAGGGTATTTGTTGGCTGCAACGTATGTTTAGGGGCAAGGGGATTTTCACAAATCAGATCGGTAGTTTTTCATAAAGAAGGCGACTCTTTACATTGAGTGTTGAGTGATGAGTAGGTGCTTGCCAAGGTGGGGTGGGGTGAAAAGGGTGAACTATGGGCAAAGCTTCAGCAAAAAGTGAGCTGCAAAAGAGCATGCGGGGCGGGGGAATTGCAAGCACTTTAGGGGGTCAGAAACCTAGATTGTGTGTGTGTGTGTGTGTGTGTGTGTGAGAGAGAGAGAGAGAGAGAGAGACAGAGACAGAGACAGAGACAGAGACAGAGAGGAGAGAGAGAGGAGAGAGAGAGGAGAGAGAGAGAGGGAGGAGAGAAGAAGGCCAGTAGAGAGCAATGGCCTTGGACACCAGGAGAGATGAAAAATGGGTAGAGGCCACATCAAAGCTGTATGGTGTAAAGGAGTTCAGAGGTTAGCCTACAAACATAGAGGAGCCAATGACAACCAGTTGTAAGCACAACTCGATCAAATTTGGGTCAATAGAAACTTTATGCAAAATACTTATTTGTGCAAATAATTAGGAGATTAGAATGGTGTTTTATTTCATTTACCACATTTTTTTTTACAGTGTTAGATAACAGAAGTGCAAACAGTGGTACAATCCTGTTTCCTTGTTCACTTCTTAAAGTGGCAGCACTTCAGGCTTTGAGGCCTAAGTTTATAAGTTGTTGGCTTTAACTCACAGCCTTCTTCTTAATGCCCCTTCCATTTAGACACTACAGATTGAAAAACTATCACTTCCTAAAAGCTTTCAAGATGAATTCTGTTGTACTCTTGCCACTCCTTTACTTCCTTTTCACCCTCTATCATGCATTTTTCTTCTTTTTGTGTGTGTGTACCTTGATTATGATCTGGAAAGCAGAGATTATATCATGAATATTTTATAACCCCATAGTGCCAGCATAAAAGAGCATATTAATAGCTGAATGACTTAAAAGAATATTCCCACATGCCTAGCACATGCCTGGCCCGGAACAGGTGAGACATTATAGGAAAGCACATAAGCTGTGGAATAAGAAGGTGCAGAGGTTTATCCCTTGGCTGGGTCACTTAGTCATTAGTGGTCCTGGGCAAGTCATTTTACTCTGAGCCTCAATTATCTTCATCTGTAAAGTGAAGTTAATAATATTGTGAAAGGATATTTTTAAAGAAAAGATGAAATCACGACTCTCATACAGATATAAAATGAACACATGCTAAAGATTTTATTTAACAGATAAATGTTAAATTGGTTCAAAGGAGAAATAAAAGAGGCACAAGTTTATATGGTATAAAGAAATGTCGGAATGAGTTTACAAATAGATAGAAACTGGCTTTTTCCAATGAGGGGTTGAGTGGGTAGAGAAGCCAATTTAATTCCATCCAGCCAATATATATTTGTATATCTGCAGACAAGAATCATTTGCATTGCTATCAGTTATCTATACCCTACAGAGTAGTAAAATCACTTAAAGACAATGAAAGGCTCAGAGATATGAATCAGACCATTTGAAAGAGTGTGCACCAAAACAATGTATGGTCTTCTAGAGAAGCACAGACTTTTCTCTATAACACCTAGCTGGCATCCTGTGGTTGCCACGGATTAGATCTCACATATGTGGAACACCTTGCATAGTTCCCAGAATGTACTAGATGCCCAACAAATGATAACTGCTTTTATTACTATCAATATGTTATAAAAGAAAATTGATTCTTCGGTAACTTTTTGCTCATCTAACCAGAATGTGTATTCTCCCATCGTTATCATCTAATGGCATCCAATAGAGTGCTCGGGTACTAGCTTAGTACTCAGTAGATTATATGAAGAACAATATTCTGATGAACTGTGAATTCAAACAGAATTTGAGAACAATTGATGTTTAACCTTGTTAGTTAAGAAAGATGGTAAGGGAACCGCAATGACTTCTGCAATCATGCTCTCATTCTGAAAGTCAGTGGACCTAGGGTCCCATTCCTGTAAAATGAGAGTGGTTGAACAGTACTCTGCTCTAAACCCCTCTCCACTGGAGGCCAGTGTGAGTTCCGTTGGAATGAGCATTTTCTTTACCCCGGGTCTAAGTCCTTATTCAAACACAGCTCTTACTGATGCCAGCTGGATTTCCCATGTGCCTGCTGTGATATCCAGTAGCATCTTCTTCAAGGAACCAAACCCAAAGGAAGATGGTGCCACTGTTGCTGGCAGTTCCATTCTTGTGGGAAGCAGACTAGGACAAATAAACCCTGTTCCCTGAAGTTGCTCATTTTAAATGATAAGGAAGCTGAGACAGAAGGGGAACTCTGTAGAGTGAGTGTATGTGGATGTATATGCGTGTGCATGTGATTAAATAGTAATAAATAAAACAGCCATCCCAAATTTAAAATCATGTTCCTTGCATAAAGCTAAAAATAATTTTCTGGTGGCAAAGAGGAATGTGGGGTTGGGACATCGATAAAAATTGGGTATATCTTCGAACTGTCTCTGATTTTAGTGGTTTGGACCCCAAAGGGGTTCCACTTGTCTATTCCTCTTTTTTCTTTTTGAAAGCCTTTCATGTTAGAATGGTAATAAGGAACCATCCAATTTGTTCTCAACTGTGGACTTGGCTTCTAATAGTTTTCAAGAGTTACAGAAAGAGAGAAATTTTTCTGTAAGCCGGACAGAATTTCTGGAGCCCTAGCCCTCCCTGAACACCTTCCAACACCCTACTTGGGCCTTGGAGGAATGCTGGCCTAGAGACAAACTTAACCTATGCCTACCCTGATTCCCATAACTGCCCATAAGTCTTCCATGCATAGAAAGAGCTCTTTGACCGAGAGGAAAACCATTGCGAGGACAAGTACGGGCCAGGGTGGTGGGAAAGGAATGTTGGCTTTCTTCAGAAAACAACACTCAACTGTGGGTAAAGGCAGGACTGGTCTTTTGATTTTGGGGCTATCTACAATTATTCCATGAGTTCCTGAGAAAGATCCATTCTGCCAAAAATAACTCCACTTTGCAAGAGAATGCCAGAAAATCCACAATTTTGAGTTTTAGTTCAGTGACTCAACCATCTGTTAATTTGCAAGGATGCATGTCTCCAGTTCTTCCTTGGAGTCTCAGGGAAAGAAACAGCCATTGAATCTAGGGATTCTTAACCTTTTTGGGGGTGATGGATGCCTTTAATAACTTCAGTTTTGTACCTCAGAAAGATGTTTACATGCGCGTTGTGTGAGTTAGAATTTTCTCCTTTCTCCTGTTGCAAACATTAGAAGCTCACAGTGGCTAATTTAAGCAACACAGGGATTTAATGGAAGGAAATGGAGTGGGAGAGGAAATAGGTCTAGGAAGCTTTGGGATCTAGAAAGCAGGAACTAATTCCTAGTGGGCATGATTTCTTCTGTGCTGCCAGTGAAATGAATCAGATCAAGCCATTTTTCCCCCCTTGTTGCAAGAAAGATTTCCCAAGAGGAATTCTGTTTGGCCTACATTAGACCCTTTGCCACCCCCACACCCCACCCATGGCTAAAAGAAGTGAAGCTTAGTGACTGGCAGTACCACCAAGATAAAACACTATTCGGAGAGGATCAAGGCCCTAAAGCTTAATTAGGGTCTTGATGTTACTGAGGGAGGAGGAAATGACGCTGGGCAGGCTAAAAGTACCAATGTCCACTAAGCACATTTCCACACAGACATCTGCATATATGTGAGTGGGGGAGCCGTGGACCCTTGGCCCAGACCCCAACTCTAAAAACTGGGGTCTAAAAACCCCTGTCTAGGCTACACCCTATGATCAATATTCAAATACTTAATTCTCTAACATACTCCATTTCCTGAGAGTATGTGTGTTGTTAGAGGACCTAACATTCAAGAAAAATAGGGTACCTGACAGAAAAAAAATAAGAATGAAGATACCAAGAAGTGACAAGAGGCAAATAAAGAAGCTGGGAAGAGTAAAACCAAGTTTTTCCCAGGCCTGATCCTAGATTAAGTAATCTCCATGTGAAGATGTCTCTACTCTGTACCAGTCACAGGTTCTTAAACCACAGATCTGCTGGACATGCACTGGGTCCAGTGGTATTACAGCATCTAAAGTTCCAGTGGGGATGATCACGAGAGACGTGCTGTATGCAGAGTGATACCCTGGAGTGAGTGGTGCTCAGCTGAGCCTCTGGGCTTGACTTCTGATCTGGCTGGTGTGGGTACAGCACCAGAGAAACCTATGGTGGGAGAGGGGAGTCTTGCCTCCATCTCAGCAGGCAAGTGGCACAGACCTAGCCTTGAAGTGGCCTGGGATACGTACCCTAAGGACAATGGACACCCCATGCATCTCTAAAACTGCTTGTTCTGTGCATGGCTGTGGGCTATAGGGTGAAATGAGCTTCTCTTAGATGACTTCACTGTTTCAGACCTTTATAACTCAATTTTTGAATGGGTGGTACAGATGCCCTGTGAGGCCCACTATGATTGTTGCCTCTGCTCACTTCTTCAGATGCATCTCAAGCTCCTCTCACTCTCACATACTTATCTTCAGCTACATGGGCCTCCTTCTAAACTTCTCATCTTCCGTGAGACCTCAAGGCTCCATCGCGTGTGGTATCCATGCCTTTGTACCCTTCCTAACTCTGGCTAACTCCAAGTTATTGCTCAGTCCCAGCTTCAGTTTAATCCCTCACAGGAATTGTCACTGATCCAAATTAGATCAGGCCCCCACCTGTTGGCCTGTACTTATTTTTCATGGCAGTTACCATACTGGTAAAGTATTTGTGTGCTATTCTGTTATACTCCTACCTCCCTAACCTGATAAATTCTGGAAGGGTACAGGCCACACCTGTCTTCTTCACTGATGTGCCAGGATCATGGTAGGTGATCACTGAATATTTGTCAAATGAATATTGTGCAGTATTACACTGAATGGGAGGAGCTATCAAAGACAAATAGTAGAAAGGGAATTAGTTAAGATAGTAAATCTAGAGAATGATATACATGCTAATAAGTGTGGAGGTGGAAACAGATATAAAACATGGGATGCTAGAAGAATTGTGGAATATCTTCCATTCTTTCAACCTCAGGAATGAAGGGAGCCGAAAAAGCATATGGAATGTAGCCAAAGAGAATTAAGGTATTAGTTAAAGCTAAAAGCTCATATATGACGTTTGGTTGCCCTGGCAACAGAACTACCATCTTATGATAATGATATTATAATATGATAAAGCAAATACAAATAATTTAATACTATATCAGAAATGGAGAAACAAATGATCTAGTTAGCTTCACCATTGGGAATAATCTCAGGGGAGATCTTGGAGGGGGCTCCATGTTGCAAAGGATGCTGTCCTAGAACTTGAGTTATCTACAAAGGGTTAAACCAAGTCATGGAATTTGACACCAATTTTAAAATCTATACGGGGAAGCACATAAGGCTATGATCAACTGAGATGGTTTTAAATAACAGAACAAGATATGAGACTTGCCCTGGATGTCAGTTATCTTTTAGCACAATTATGTTGTGGAACCTACAACTACAAAACCTCGGTGGCATGACATAATAAGCATTCATTTTTGGCTCACAAGTTCATGGATCAGTGAACAGTTCTGGTGATCTAAGCCAAGCATGGCTATTTTGTCTAGGCTCACACATAAGGGCAGCTAGTGAGTTGGCTGAGCACTAGCTGATCTAAGTTGGTCTCAGCTTGGATTGACTCTACCCTGTACCATGTGCTGTCTCATCCTTCAGCACACTATGCTTGAGCTTCTTCTCAGAGTGAAGGCAAAATTCCAAAGAGGAATGGAAGCACACAAGGTCTTTAGAGGCCCAAGTTTGGCACACTGTCTCTTCCACCGCATTTTATAGGCCAAAGCAAGAGGCAAGTCCAGTCCTGATTCAAAGGGTGGAGAAATAGAATTAACTTCTTGATGCAATGACCTACAAAGTTATATTGCTAAGCATACAAACACAAAGAGGCTGTTGATTATGCCCATCAATGCAACTCACCTACCATACCAGAAATCAACTTATTATAAAGCTACAGTAACTAATTCAGTGTGATATTGGTGTAGAAGTAGATCAACAGAATAATTATATAGTATTATGATCCAAAAGAAACTCATATGATAATAAAATGCCATGACAGAGGCAGCATTGAAGATTATCCTGTATGGGGAAAGTGATAGACTTTTCAGCAAATGGTACTGTGACAATAGGCTATTCAATAGGGGGAAAAATGGATCTTTCCCTCACATCATACTCAAAAATCAGTTCCCAGTTTATTAAAGATCTAGATGTAAAAAGCAAACTTTAACACTTTTGGAAGAAAATATAGGAAAATTTCTCTGTTGCCTGAGTGTTGGGAAGGATTTCTTAAACAAGACACAAAAGGTACAAACCATAATAAAAATGTAGATCAATTTGATTACATTTTAATTTATAACTTCACAATGAGATATCACTTTACACCTGTCAGAAGGGCTAAAATCAAGAACGCAAGAAGTAACAAGTGTTGGAGAGGATGTGGAGAAAAAGGAACCCTCATGCACTGTTGGTAGGAATGCAAACTGGTGCAACCACTGTGGAAAACAATATGGAGGTTCCTCAAAAAATTAAAAATAGAATTACCATATGATCCAGTAATTCCATTACTGAGTATTTACCTAAAGAAAATGAAAACACTAATTTGAAAAGATATATGTATCCTTATGTTTATTGCAGTATTATTTACAATAGTTAAGATATGGAAGCAACACAAGTGTCCACCCATAGATGGATGGATAAAGACAATGTGGTATATATATGCAATGGAATATTGCTCGGCCATAAAACATAATGAAATCTTGACATTTGCCACAACATGGATGGACCTAGAGGGCATAATGCTAAGTGAAAGAAATCAGTCAGAAGGAGACAAATACCATATGACTTCACTCATATGTGGAATTTAAGAAACAAAACAAATGAACAAAGAAAAAAGAGACCAAAAAAACCCAGACTCTTAAATACAGAAAACAAGCTGGTGGTTGCCAGAGTGGAAGTGGGTGTGAGGATGGGTGAAATAGAAAAAGGGAATCAAGAGTACACTTAAATTGACGGACACTGAGAAATGTATCGAATTGCTGAATCATTAAACTGTCCACCTGAAACTAATATAACACTGTATGTTAATTATACTTCAGTTTAAAAATAAATAAGGCTTAAAAATATAGATAAATTTGATTACATTATGATTTATAACTTCTCCGCAAAGAAACCTCCAAAAATGAAAAGAAAATCCCCCAGTCTTCAGGAAGATATTTATAAAGGAAATAGTGGAGAAAAGATTAGTGTTATAGTATTGGGAACTAATAAAGAACTTTCCAAAATCAATGAGAAAAAGATAAGTCAATAGAAAAAAACAAATGAAAATTAATAAGCAAAGAAAAGGGCAATTCACCAAAGAAGAGACCTGAATGGCCAATAAGCATATAATAAAGCTATTGATCTCGTTAGTAAATGGGCAAAGACAAATTAAAAACATAATGAAATATCATTTCACAACCATTAATTTAGTGAGAGTGGTGTAGGCTGATATCAAGAGTTAATGTAGAGCCACTGGAACTCTCATACACAGTGGGTAGGAACTGAACTCAGCATAACTCTTTCGAGAGCAATTTGGCAATATCTAGTAAAACTGAGTATGCACATTCCCTGTGACCCAACAATATATATCCTAGGAATTTTCTCATGTTTTTCCCAATTTATGGATGAAAATATTCATTGTAGGATTATTTGTAATGGCAAATGGGAAACATCCTAAATGTCTATAAATAAGACTATGTATAACTATATATTGGCTTATTCATCCAACAGAATACAATACTTCAGTAAAAACAAATGAACTAGAGGAAATATGGAAAAAGCTCACACACATAATGTTGAACAAAAATGCAAGCCACTGGAAGACATATACAATATGATAACAGTTATATAAAATTTAAAGACATGTCGAACCACACCATATTGTTTAGGAATACATACATACATAGTAAAAGCCTAAAGATAGGCATAGGAATGACACGTAAGAAATTCAAGATAGTACTGGTAGTTAGTTACCTCTGGGGAGCAGGTGAGGTTATAAAGAAGAGAATGTCATTGGGAAAGATACAAGGAAGTTTCAACTGTATCTATAATGTTATATTTCTCTTTTTCTTTAGATTTTATTTTTAAGTAACCTCTACACCCAACGTGAGGCTCGAACTCACGATCCTGAGATCAAGAGTCACATGCTCTACCCACTGAGCCATTCAGGTGCCCCCATAATGTTATATTTCTTAAGCTGGGTGGTGTTAACATGAGTGTTTTTTTATATTATTCTCCACATGCTACTTGTGTGTCTGATATTTAATTTAAAAAATCAGTAGATATTTAAGAGTCTTGCCAGGAAAAAGAAAAAGAGATGATGGGGCTGGAGGAAGAACTCACCTAATGTCAGGACTCTAACTTCTATGTACCCTCATCTTTGGGTCTCCTTGCCCCAGCTTCTCTCTCTGGCCCACAGAACTTGTTCTGTGACATTAGAGAAATACGGTAGTAAAAAGATTCCATGCTTAAGGAAGTTTAAAAGCGCTGGGTTAAACAAAGTTAAATAGAGTTCTTTTCTGTAAAACTTGCCAGAGTATTTAAAATGCTAGTGGGTGCCATGAATCTCTGAGTGAGACATAGAGTAACTCTGGCACCATTTCTTCATGCAGGACATCAGGGCGACAGTTTCTATGAAAGATATTTTGGGAAATGTGCCCCCAAAATTTCCTTTCCTAGTCATCTGCCTCCATCTCCCTGTCTCGGTCTGCCCCCAAATTCCACTTCCTTTTCAATACCTGTGTCTTTTTCATTTCATTTCCACTTCTCCACAGAGCTCTCCCATGTCTTTGTCTCCCTTTCATGGAGGCAACGTGGCATCGCGAAAAAACACTCAGTTTGAAATCCTAGCCCCCATGCTTCTTAGTGGAGGGGGAGGGGGACCCTGGTTTCTGTGCCTCAGTGTCTGTCCACAAGAGGAAGAGGGTAATCAAATCCCTCACCTCATGGGGCGACTTGTTTGTACAGAGTTCGTACATATGAAGTATGGACTTGATCCTTCTTTGAACTTACTAAGTGTTGACTATTACTTATATGAGAGGGAGGAAATAATAGTTTACCTGTCTTAAGAGACTACTTTTGGAGACAATATTAGTTTCCTAGGACTGCCATAACAGAGTACCACAACCTGAATGGCTTAAACCACAGAAACTTACCGTCTCATTGTTCTGGAGGCTAAAAGTCCTAGATGAAGCTGTGGGCAGGGTTTGTTCCTTCCTTCCGAGGGCTGGGCAGGAGCAATCTCTTCCAAGCCTCTCTCCTAGCTTCTGCGGGTTTGCTGGCAGTCCTTGGTGTTCCTTGGCTTCCACTGCGCCACCTGCTCTCTGCCTTCATCTTCAGAAAGTGTTCTCCATGAGCACAGGTCTGTCTTCAAATTTCTCCTTTTTATAAGGACACCACGCATATTGCATGACAGGTGCACCCTACTCCAGCATGATTTCATCTTCACTAATTACATTTGCAATGACCCCTTTTCAAACGTGGTCACCTTCTGAGATCCTGGGGGTTAGGAATTCAATATAAGAATTTTCAGGGGACACAATTCAAGAGACCAATTAAAATAACATCCATGAAGGTATTGTTACATTCTTGTAAGGGGTTACAAACTGTAAGATTCTGTGTTTGTCACAAATGATCACATCTTAAAACACCTACTAAGTTATGTTGTTGCAGCACACAGCCAGAACTTGGCTTGGCATCAGCTTAGACAGTTTTGGGGAATGATGTGAACAAGAGCTTGTCCACGGACTCTTCAAAGCAAGTGCTCTGTTGGGTTCTAAATCTATCCTCAGTAATTGATTGCTTTACCTCAGTGAATGGAGAAAAATCCATTCTGCAAAGTTACTAGATACAAGGGGTTTGTATATAAAAGGAGATACAGCAGTATGTGGAGAGATTAAATAATTGCCTGGAGGCAGGGATTCGAAGAACTTTCCCAAATTAGCCGGGCTATTCCATCATTAAACTGAACAGAGGATCCAGCTTTTTTTTTATATGCAGGCTTGCGCTATGCCCGCTGACCCCAAATGCATGTACTTTCTCACTGGGTGACTTCTACAACATCATTTGCCCTAAATAGGAATTCGGAATGACATGAGGCCACCCTGAACCTAGTGAGACTGTTTCTGCCAAAATGACTTGTTGTTAAGGTGAAGCAACATAGCATGGTGGTAAAAAAACGTGAATCCTGAAGTTCAGCTGCCTGGGTTTATGTCCTGGGTCTAACTGTGAGGTCTCAGGCAAGAAATTTCTGTGACCTTCACCAAATAACCTGACTCACATGATAGGGCTGCTATGAGGATTAAACCAGACAATCCATGAAACAGAACAGTGTCTAGAACATAGACTATGTTTAGTAAATGATGGTTACTATTACTCTCTGTAAGGACAGAACCTCAGAAAAATCACTTTAAGATCATCTTTCCCTTTTAAATTGTGGGAAGTAAAAATAATGATACCAACCAACACCACCAACTTTCATTTCTGCATATCATCATATGTTCCTAGGATACATAGAGGGAGATATAATTTTGGATTGTGCTGTTTAAATGTAAGCAGATTGCGTGTTCTTACACAGTTGTTCTAAATGGTTGTATAAGATTCCATTAAATTAATACACCAAACTTTACCTAACAGTTTTCTTATGGTTAAATATTTGGAATTTTTTGGTTTTGTTACTATATGTACCATTGACTAATATCACTTTGTACAAACCAGGATTTTTTTCTCATTAAGACAAATTAACCAAGACAATCTCCCCTAAACCTCTGCCTAAGGACCTTTGCTTCAGTTGACTCCTCGTCCATATCATTTTGACCTAAATTACCTTCCTTATAATTTACTCCCTCAAACTCCCCAAACTCTAGTTACAAAAACCAAATCTCCATTACTGTTTCTTATTCTCCCTCTGCAAATTCCAGGCTCCCCATACCGTTCCTTGCTGTGTCATGTACCGGATATACTAATCCTCCCTCCCCCACTTCCTAGAACTCACAATTCACTTCCAGGAGCATCAAGTAAGGGGACGACAAGGTTAGGGCCATTTGGCATACCTTATGCTCCCCCTTCTTATACTGGGCATGTTCTCAGAGTCTAAAAGGGAAATAATGTAATTTTTCCTAAAGCATCCTTCCCCGCTGTTCTGTGTCTGCCAAACTCCTACTTATCCTTCAACACTCGTTTCAAATGCACCAACCTCCAGGAATAGCTCACTGCTCCATCCTTACTGTCCCCAGGGCACTTGCTACATATCTTGGTGTTCTCAACAACAAACAGTGATTGTACATTGGAGATGCTCAAAAATGCTCAAAAAACAGTGACTGTGCATTATAGATGACTAAGTCAGTTATGGATAGACCTGTGTATGAGAAGTTAGAAACTGCTTAAATTGCCTATTGTGACAGAATTGGAGTGTAGTGGCTAATAGAAAAGACTTTGAAATCAGTTAGATCTTGATTTGAATAGTAATTCTGCAATATGCTAAGTAGGAAACGTTGGGAAATGTAAACCAAGCTGAGTCTTAGTCTCCTCATCTGCAAAATGGGATCATTTCTGTCAGCCTTCCTGGAGAGGTAATATGCAGATTAAATGGATTCACAGATGCAAAGCACATAACAAACACATGGTTTCAGTGGCAGCTGTTAAGACTAGCAAAAAAGATGCTGGAAAGTCAGGCTGGCCCAAAGTATTTTCCCCCACTGGATTTTGTCAGTGGACTCCAGGTTCTCACCTCTTTAAATATAAATGGGGGCAGTACCATGAGGTTATCAGGAGGACTGAGTAACCCATGTTTTCGGTGAGGTTCTGGTATTAGTATTGGTGGATACATTCTGCTCCGGTCTTTTACTATTTTTTGCTCATTCTTATCAGGGAAGCTCATTTGATGTAAAGAGCTGCTAAAGGCATACCTCATCCTGTCCTGTCTGACTCCAGCCCATTTCCAAGCCTTTTCCACAGCTGACTTGTTGTCTGAGATCCATCTCATCTTTGTCTTTTCTTTGAATTGAGGGTGGTTTCTAGCCAGTCTGACTCAAAGTGTGAATTCAATTTGTGATCTGGAAGGCCTGACATTATCAAGTCACAAGCAACCATGACTCATTGGTTATGACCAATAACTAGAAATAATTTAAAAAATATTATTGACCCCAAAGAAAGTTATCTGTTACTAATGGATGAGGAGAAAGCATAGTGAGAAAATGGAGATCTAAATTTAACACCCCCAAAATGTGGCCCTGAGCAGCAACAGGGTGGCAGACTGTAGGCATCTCTTAGGAGAGGAGGGGAGCATACAAAATGGGGAGGAAGGGAATCCAAGGGAGGAGCGGTATCCCACTTCAGGTTTTGCCAGGGATCAGCCTTCCTGTGTCTAGTGACAGCCAACACTCACTTGCTAGGTTGGTGAATGGGCTGCAGACTCTAGGGAAGCCAAAGCCACCTGGGTTGGATCAAGCTTGCAGGCCTTGGTACCACTGGACCAGTGCCTGGTAGTGCCAGGCACGCTTATTATAGGCTGTCAGACCATCCAGGGGCAAGTAAAGATATGCTTACTGGCCCTAGGAAGGCTCTTTAAAAACTCAAAACTTTGCATTTGATTAAGGTGCACGAGATACAAGACAGAGTATTTAAATGTAAAAGTCTGCTAAGGAATAAAACCAAAGCAATGCCAAAGAATTTAATCTAAATGCAGACATGTAATAAAATCATAACTCTGTTTGCTTGGCCCAGATGCCTGAAGCATCTTAAAAGAAGGCACATTTCTGCACCTGAATAATGTTAATCTTGGGTTTAGAAAGACTTAGAGTGCATATGGAGAATTTTGAGACTGCTAAAAAATCACTTCTGATTACAATTAGGTATTCTAGTAAATCAACCAAATATTTATTAGAAAATTGCAATGTAGAAGAAGTAATACTAAAAAACAATGATGATGACAACAACCAATCTTTATTATGGTACTTTATAGTTGACACCAAGCTTTTTACATGGTGAAGGATGCTCATTGATCTCCAAATAATATGCATGTGTGCAATCTGGTATGAGGCATGGTTTTTGCCCCTAAAAAGCTTACAATCCAGCAACAAAAGAAAGACATGAACACAATGTAATATAATACAAGCTGGATGATGATAAAAGCTATAATAAAGATAATAAATTATGATTTTCAAGGACTAGGCCACATAAAGAAAGTATAATTTAAAATGTACTTTGAACTTTTGATAGGTAGAGGTGTGAGACAGACATTCTGAGCAAAGAAAACATCACGTACAAGGGCAGGAAATGGAAAATCGCAGCATGTGTTCAAAGAATGATAGGAAAGGCAGGAAGGGGAGGTTATGGTGGACATCTGTTACTTTTGCCGACTCAATATCCATTCTCTATTCTTTTCACAGTGGTAAATATTTCCTTTGGGGAAACCTATCCATTCTCTCTTCTCTTCATAGTGGTAAATATCTTCTTTGGGGAAACCCATCTCCTGTAGGGCTCTCATGAGTGGAGTTGCCCCTACTCCTGGTGTCAGGACAGGGCAAGTGGTCATCACTTGACCAATCACTACCTTCCATCTCCCTTGATGTAGCAGTTGCTTCAAAGCTGGGTACATGACTCAAGTTGTCCAATGTCCCAAGGCTAAATCTCAGGAATTTTGTTGGAATTTTAAGGAGGAGATATTCTCTTTCTGTGAGATTGGTAGCCATAAAGAATAATGAAAACCCGGAATTTCCAATGGTCTCTCTGAGGAGAGTGAGTGCCTGCCATAGAGAAAGGCCAACACATTTATACACCTGGATCTTGTCATGTCTAAAACAATCTGCTCCTTGACTTTTCCAATACAGGAGATAACACATTCCCTATGTGTTTAGCCAGTTTGAATTTTTTTTCTGTAATGCAGAGCTGAAGACAGAGAGGGCCTTGAGCGCCCCATCATGGGAGTTCATCCTCTGGTCAACAAAAAGTCACAGGATGTTTTCGAAATTTTGAATTCCATGCCAAAAACAGTTTGGAGGCCGTGTCTAGACGAGAAAACCAAGAAAGTGACTTTTGCAGAGGCAAAGCCAGGGGTAAGAACTGTTGGCCCTTTGTGTGTTCCAGGGAATCATCATTGCCTTCCTTTCCGAAGCTTAATGTGTACTAGCATTTTTCTAAGCACACACATTAACTCACATGATGCTCACCCCAACCCTATGAGAAAGGTCCAGTAATTATCATTTAACACTCACACTAACTCTATGAAGAGGGTCCAGCTATTAGCCCCATTTTTCAGAAGATGGAACTGAGGCATAAGGAGGTTAGCAAACCTCCAAGGTCCCACAACTAACTAAATGGCAAAAGTAGGATTTGGACCTCGGGAGTCAGGTCTCAGAACCTGTCTTCAAAGAAGACAAGTGCCAACACCGTAGTCTTGGAAGTGCCAGACTATCTTCTCCAGTGGCCCATCCTTTCCTCCCACTAGCCTGGATGTCCATATTTAGAATCACCTTTTTGACCTAGAAAATGAAGTTAGAGGTGTTGCTTCAAGAACACTCCAGTTACATTGTTACTTGAGTAGGAGAATAAGATGCTATCCTTTTCACGTCAAAACAACAGAGCTTTAAGGGAAACAGGTAAGTTTTGAAGAGAAAAATGTGGACGTTTGGGCACTATTTGGGGAAATGCTAATTTTCCCTGGTGTTGGCAGAAGGGTATCTGGTATGCAGGTGAGCAAAGAAGTGGGGTGGGGGGAGCAGAAAGAGACTTTGCCTCCTAACAAAAAATCCCATATCTCCTTCAAAATGCAAATTTTTGTCAAAATTCCCAAAAGCACATTCTTGCAATGTTATGCTCACTTCCATAAATGGCCCTTGCCTGTGTTGTTTCAGTCAGTCCCTGGATATGAGGAGATGAAGTCAGGCCTCCCAAGTACTGTCACTGTCAAGTACTTTCTCTTTGCCAGACCTTCCCACAGCCCCAGATGGTCTAGCTTCTCCTTCCCTGTCATTTCCTGAGGGGGTGGGAGAGAGGAAAGAGAAAAGAGGCAAGAAGCATAGAATTTGCCAGTACCAGCCCTGACTCTCACACAACCCACCCAGTAGGGTGGGTTTCAAACAGACCATTGGTTGGTGAGTGGTTGAAGCTTGGCCCTGTGCCCATGCCTCCATGCCTGCCCACATGCCCCTGCAGGAAGTACCACCTACTTCCTTCCCACCTCAGGCTATCAGTTCTCATAAGGGTTCTCATTACATTGCATTGATATAAATGATTAATTATGCACAGAACTAATGCCTTCTTGGGTCACTGGTGTGATCACATTAATGGGAGCATTTTGGGGGAGACCTTGGAGGAGACATCATGCTTCAGGAGTCACTCATTGAACAAATATTTATTGAGAGCCTATAATATACTAAGGAGTATTCTTTTTTTTTTTAAAGATTTTATTTATTTATTTGACAGAGACAGAGACAGTGAGAGCAGGAACACAAGCAGGGGGAGTGGGAGAGGGAGAGCAGGCTTCCCGCCAAAGAGGGAGCCCGATGTGGGACTCGATCCGAGGACCCTGGGATCATGACCTGAGCTGAAGGCAGACGCTTAACGACTGAGCCACCCAGGTGCCCAACTAAGGAGTATTCTTGATGCTGGAGATAGAGTGGTGGATTTTCATGGAATTTTATTCTTGTAAATACACAAGCTTGTATCAGGTGGTAAAAAGTACGATGCCGGGGGCGCCTGGGTGGCGTCTGCCTTCGGCTCAGGTCATGATCCCGGGGTCCTGGGATTGGGCCCCACATTGGGCTCCGTGCTCGGCGGGAAGCTTGCTTCACCCTCTCCCACTCCCCCTGCTTGTGTGCCCTCTCTCGCTGTCTCTCTCTCTGTCAAATAAATAAATAAAATCTTTTTTAAAAAAGTGCTATGAAGAAAAAGAAATATCTAGTTAGATTATGGGATTTTAATTTAGGAAGAGTTGTCAGGGGAGTCCACACTGAGAGGGTAGAACTGAGACTGCGGGCCAAGTGAAAATTGGAGGGAAAATCATGTCAGGCTGAAGGAAAGGAAGGAGGCAGAATCATTGTCAAGAATAAGAAGGCTTGTGTGGCTGAAGCACAATGACCAAGTGGAACAGTTATTGGGAATGAAGCTGGAGAAGGAGCCATGGACCAGATGAGAATTTTGTATTAGATTCTTAGGGTAATAGGAAGTCATTGGAAAATTTTGCACAAAAGAGTGATATGATGTACTTTCAGGGGCACTTGAGGCAAAAAGAATGTAAGAAGACAAGCAAGGAAGTAGGAAGACCAGCTGGGAGGCTTTGTAAAGGCCCAGGTGAGGGACAAAGTTGGCCTGGAGCAGAGTATAATGGTGAAGGTGGATAGAAGTGCTAAAGTTCAAGCTATACTTTGAAATTAGACACTTAAATCTCACTTTGTGGCTGTGTGGCGGAAACCTCTGGTAACTGTGTTACTTGCCTTTGACTCACCTCTGATTTCAGCTGTGGCTGTGGTGGACAGTTCCCAGGAGCTCGCTCATCTGGTGCTACTTTCCCACTACCAGCAGAATCCTCCTGGCCTGTAGGCAGGCTCACAGAGAGTGCAGGGCAACCGCTAACCCACAGCGGACTGCAGTCATGTAAGTATTCCAGCTTTCCTTCAGGTAGAAGATTCTAGAAGGCATTCTAGATACTTCTCAGAGGTCCACCTACATCAGTGATCTTGAACACACACCCTCAGGTTAACTTCTCCTTTTCCCCCTGTTTTCCCTGCTCTCACTCCTGCCTCCTCGGATCACCTCCCAAATAAACTGCCTTCACTCACGTCCTTGCTTCAGTCACTGCTGGGGGGGAAATCAAACTAAGATAGGGAATTTGTGTGCTCTACCTATTCCTCATTTGCCAGCAAGTCCTGCCCCTGCAAAACATCTCTCTTTCCATGCTCAGTCAGGCTCTTGAGAAGAACATCCAGGAGATACAAACCTCATATTCCAGTTTCTAACTTTCTCCCAAGGATCTGTGAAGTTTGCAACCAGAAACAGCTTTTCCTCAACTCCTTCAAAACATCCATCATCCATCCCCACTTCAAAGGTCAACATCTAGAGCCCAACTTGTGGAAATTTAATGTGAAAACAATTGCACACTATAGGAAAAAATAATCAGGAATCTCTTCCAGTCTAGAGAATATGGGATACTGTAAGGAAGACATAGTCTCAGAATATATAAATGACTTTGTAATGGGCCTGAATGGACACATTGCCAAGTTTATAAATGATAAAAAAGACAGGGATATGGTTGAGTGATAATTCGGCTGAGAGAGAAAATGCTTAAATGAGAGCTGGCAAGAATCACTTAAAGCGCTTTGGCTGGTAGGTTCTGAACGTTCTTTATTAGAAATGTCTATAGATTAAAGAGATATGAGACAAGTAAATAATACAAAGCAGAAGAAATCCTTAAATCAAAATAGACATTTTAATAACTATGCTTTAAATAAATCCCCCCTCTGAAGCCTTCTAATGTTTAACAGCTGCAAATAAATATGACACTGGGAGAAGCTAATCGAATAGTTTAATAACACAGGAAACAAAAGAGCAAAAAGGAAACTGAAACAACCCCTTTTCAGTCCCTCCAGGATTTCAACCTCTCTCATTCTTTGGCTCTACCACCCAGCCATCCCAACACCCTACAGGTTGGGCAGCCTCCTGGGTAAGAACTATGGAGCCAGCCAGCCAGACAGGGTTTGAATCTCAGCTCTGTCCTGTTTCATCTCTGTGTGCCTGGGCAAGTAACTTAACCTTCTAAGCCTTAGTATTCATGTCTATAAAATGGGACTAAACTACCTGATAGGGTTTTTCCAAGAGTTAATTGGGCTACTATGTGTGAAAACAGAGTAAATACTCGATGAAGGATCAGCTGTTGCTATTATGATTACTACCTTGGTCAAAAAAGCAGAAGAGAACTAGAGGAAAAGAAATAGAGAATGAAACACAGGCAGACAGAAAAGAGAACAGATGAGAAGGATGCCCTGGAGGTAACTAAGTTTGCCATCCAAGTAGGGCCAATATTCAGGCAGTGTGCCCAGGCAGGCTGACCAGCTGGCTTCGGTTTAGATCAGTCACTACCAATGCTCCAACGAGTTGATAAATTTTGAATGTCATCCCTGCCTTGGCTTGTGCATTATTCAACCACAGGATGTAAATCTTTACTATCCTTTAAGAAACCAATATGGTGACACGTATCAAAGGCCATGAAACCATTAAAGCTTTACCCTACTCCTGGGCATTTATTCAAATACAAAAGAAGAATAAGCTATAGATCCACCGAGGCTTATGGAGGTGTTATCTATGAAGGCAAAACACCACAAGCAATGCTAAAATCCAACAATAGAGGAGTAGGTAAATTCATTTTCAGTCCTGTCTTCAGTGGAAATCATGTAGCATTGAAATCATAATTACAAAAATCAGAAACCCACAGAAAACGTGAGGTGCTTATGGTATAACGGTCAGCCAAAAAAGGTAGCAGAAAAATTGTGAATATATTCTGATATAACGTGTAAGCTAGACATGGATAGAAGCAACAGAATGTGCAAGAATAACTGTGGCATTATGAATTCTTCCTTTTTTCAAAACTGTTTAATACGTTTGTTACAATATTTTAACAGTTAAAAAGGGCTGGGATTTGGGGAGAGAAATCCATTTCTCTCCCTAAAATCCCATGCTCAGAGACAAGGAATAGTATCTATAGTGCATGGGCCAGAGTTCTCCTTCTCCCAGAGACACGATTATCCCACTGGGGGCTTTTGTGCAAATTAGGAAAAGCAGCCCCTGTCAAAAAAATCTTCCCTAAAATGCAGACGTTTCTTTTGTATCGAGCTCTGTTCACAGCCTTACCATCCTCCATTGGAGGCTAGTGAAATAGGATTCTTCCAGGAAAATGTTGGCAGGATTACCAAAGGGGAAGCTACTGCAGACCCAAAGATTCATTATTTTAGGCAGTATGCAGATGAGAATTAGGACAATGGTGGCTGAGTAAACAAATATGAGTGGGATAAAAGCTGAATTATTTAGTATAGAAATTAGATCTCTTTCCTCTTGACATCAGCAAGTTGGGTACTTTCTAAGCATTCCTCTTCTGCCTACTGCAGATTATATTTAGACCAAACCAAGAAAGATATTGCACCCGAGATCCCACAAAAAGCTTGTGATGTGAGTCCCAGATGTAGAAGGAAGTGAATTTGCCAAACCATGCTGTCTGCACCTTCTTCGGAGGCAGCACCATTCCGGGCCTCTGATGAAGGGGTGAAGACAAGTCTCCCCGGTGCTGGGGCCCTGGGTCCACTGCAGTGAAGGCCCCTGGTAGCTCTCTTTTTTTCCCACGTGCATCAAAGGAGCACAATATGCATCCCAAGCACCTCCCAAGATGGCTTGTGTCTTTCTGAGCAGACTGCCCATGTGTAAAAATGTCCAGGAGCACAGAAGACATTTTCTGTCAAAGGGAGCTTTTATATTCAGCTCCCTGCGGTCAAGGACTGAGTTTTTGGAGCCATGCCTCTCAAATACTTGAACAGTCAGACCACTCAGGTGTACTGAAGAGAAGCAAGAAAATGTAGTTAATGCTCAGGGTGAAGAATAAGTGAGAAAGTTCTTGCTCCCTACCTTGGTTCCTCTACATCCCGTGTCCCATCAGACTTCGCTGGCACGTTTACCTTGACACACGTGTGGAACTGCTTTCACTAGAAGTTTGAATAAAGTGGGTTTGGGACTGAGGCACAGTTTTGTAAGGTCCTTGGGCTCGGCACACAGATGCCTATATCTCAAATGTTCTTTTCACATCCTCCCGCTGGGGTGTGCCGAGGCAATGACCCCCACTGGACCTGAAGGTGTGATTTCTCTCGGGTGACTTGGAGTTCGTGACTGGCAAGGCCCCAAGAGCCCCGAAGTGTGTGGCACAGCCCCGGAGAGTGGCTGCTTTCACTAGGGAGCGGGTTTCTGAAACCAGCCTGTCAGGACCCTGCAGTCTTCCCTTTGTCTTACTCACCTCCTGCTTATGGTTCCTGACGGCCCAGGACTTGCTAACAGGGAGAGCCTCTTGTTTGGACAGTCCAATCAGACCTGCCCGGTGCCCCAACAATAGGGCAAATAAGTAGGTGATGAGACTGAGGACTGGGGGATAGGCCCCTTTCCAGCAGCCTTAGGTCACCCCTTCCAAACCTGGGGAGTTCTTTGCCCTTAGCACCCGTATGTGTTAAATTTTCTGGAATAATTCCACTTTCACATTGTGCTTTGGTAAACAGAAGGCAGTCATCAGGAAGGTATTAATACAAATGTCACTGTGCACGTCCCTCTCCCCCAAAGCTACAGCAGCCTGTTCAAATACCAAAAGATATCGAGAAATTGGTGAGGAGGCACTGGAGACAGAAGCCTAGCTTTTCTTTTCCTGGTCGTGCAGCAGACAGTTTACTGTCTTGGCAGCCCTCCAGCTCTGCTTTCTTTTCTGAAAGTTCTAGGTACCCAGACTCTATGCCATGCTGCTTGCTCATCCAAAGCACATTTGCTCTCTGCTTTGAAGGGGACAGCCGTAAATAAAGCACTGGGGGAAGTCCCGGGCAGGCTTCAGCACACTCGCCGCCCTTTCTCGGGAAGAGAGAGCCATGTTCTGAGATGTGCTTGGGGCTGGCAGTTCAGCTTTCAGTCAGTCACAGCTTTAATCTCCATGACCTCCAATGCAAGAGTTTGCAAAATGATAATGTCTCCCTGATCCACTGATCCACAGTTCGGGAAAGGTAAGCTAACAAGTATTTACGGCAAGCTGTGCTGTTCTCTACCCCCACCCCTCCCTTGCCTCGTACTTCCTTCTGCCCGGGAGAACGTCCACCCATCCTCAAAGCCAAGTCCAGCTCTCCCTCTAAGATTCAGATCATATCCCTTCATTCCACAAATATGGCTGAAGCACCCACTTTTGTGCCATCACTGAACTATCAGTCTCCCAGGAAACAGGACAGTTAAAGAGCGCACTTCTGGGGCGCCTGGCTGGCTCAGTTGTTAAGCGTCTGCCTTCGGCTCAGGTCATGGTCCCAGGGTCCTGGGATCGAGCCCCGCATCGGGCTCCGTGCTCAGCGGGAAGCCTGCTTCTCCCTCTCCCACTCCCCCTGCTTGTGTTCCCTCTCTCGCTGTGTCTCTCTCTGTCAAATAAATAAACAAAATCTTGAAATATATATATGTATATCTATATAGGGTATATATAGATATACATATATATAGATATAATAAAGAGTGCACTTATGTGCACTTCTGGAGGATGTAACTGTTATGGGAGTAACTTCATTTGGTTGGGGTCATCAGGTCACAGAAGGATGTCACCTCCTCCCCAAATCCTTCCTGGCCTTTCCAAGGCCATCCCTGCTTCTTCATTCCCGTGTCTTCTCAAAGGCACGTATCATCTCTTCAGGTCACTGAATGGGATTTCCACATGATCCCCCACTCCTGCCATCCCATCTCAGTCAATTACCTGGTAAATAGTCAAGAAATGAAAGAAAGAAATCTCTACAGAAGTAACTGTTGTCTACCAGACCCCAAGCAGGATCACTAAACTTAAAAATCTCTGTTAGGGCAATCTCAGAAGTGACAGCTGCTATTTTACTATTTCGAACAGGAACATGTAGATGAGCAAGACTGAGCAGGTGAGCAAAGGCTCCGTCAGGTAGTTAGTGCAGGGGTGGGTGAACAGAGGCAGTGAGGTGAGGGAAAGGGCAGTGAGCGCTGAGAGTGGCTGCTGAAGCCGGGGGTGAACTAGCTGGCAGCAAGCGCTAGGACAGAGGCCGTTCTGAAGGCAAGTTTCACACAGGTATTTCTGAATCATTCACATCCCAGTTATTAAAAATGTGTGAAAGCTATTTCAATGCCAGAAAGACATTTGAAATCTTATTAACCTCCTTGTACAGAATGCCACATGTTGTATCTTGATAGTAACTAGCCAACCCAGTGCAATAATGACACAATCAGGTGAGAATGCCCTAGCACAGTGCTTCTCAGACATCCATGTGTCCATTAGCTGAGTATCTTGATAAAATTCAGATTCTGACATAGAAGTCAGGGAGATTCTGTATTTCAAATAAGTTTCCAGGTTCTATTGGTCCACAGATCTCATGTTGAACAGTCAATTCCAAAAGATCAGGAAGAACAAGTTGTGATTTTGACAAAACACACCATTGCTCTTCTTTTTACGTTTTTACTATTTATTGAAATTTGTCGAATTGTGGAATTAATATATAATCTTGATGGTGAATTTGGAAACTGTAAAATGAACAAAGAAAAAACTAAATCACCTTCAATCTCATCATCCAGAGATAATCTGTATAAGCATTTTGATGTGTTTCCTTCTCATTTTTTTTCTGTTTTTACATCAGGTCCTCCTTAAATTTTTTAATCTTGATTTTATTTTCTTTTGAAATTGTGAGTGCTTCACATGCTGTTACGTTATTTGAAAACATACTTTATGCTAAGCCAATCAGCAAACACTTAGAAGGGTGCCACTTATTCTCCTAGTTACTCTGTGTACAGCAATTAAAGAAAGAGTCCCTGCCCTTGTTTTATAGTGAGGGGAACCAATCTGATATACAATCTGATAATAAATAAAATTAAATGGATACAATTCCTCTTTTAAATTACTGCATTATATTTTATTTTACAGCTGATCACAATATAGTGAACCTCCTTCAGATATGTAATGTCCTTTCTTTTACTATTGTATATATATACATATATATTTGCTATATATATGTATATATATATATACCTTGCTATTATATACATATCTGTATATCAATTTTTGCATGTACTCCTGATTTCCTTCAGATAAATTCCTTTTAACTGGAATTTCTGAGTCACTGAGTGTGTGCAATTTTTTTTGAATTTTATTTTATTATTTATTTATTTATTTATTTTTGGTTATACATTTTTTATTGTTATGTTAATCACCGTGTGTGCAATTTTTAAGTTTTGGTACGTATTGCCAAGGGGAACCCTGGCAAAGTTGGGCCACACAACACTCCTACCAGCAATCAGGAGGGGACCTGAAAAGCTTCGCCACATCTTTTCCAGCATTAGTTGTGATTTATTTTTATATTTGTCAAGTTATTTCTATTTAAATTCCCTTCATATCTATGGAGTTAAGCATGTGCACATGCACATAAGCCATCTCATATCTTCTTTTGTCAAGTGTCTTTTTCCTTTGCCCATTTTGCCTTTTCTCCTTATTGATTTGTAACTGTTCTTTACCTATTAAAGATATTAACCCTTTGCTATACATTTTGTAAATATCTTTTTAGCTTATTATTGATCTTTTTACTTTGTTTCTGTTTTTTTAGAAAAACGTGTTATTTAGAAGTCTGTTTAATCTCCGTGTTTTAGGATTTTCCAGTTATCTTTCTGTTATTGATTTCTAGTTTAATTCTGTGGTCTGAGAGCAAGTATTGCATGATTTATATTCTTTTAGATTTGTTAAGGTGTGTTTTATGGCCCAGAATGTCATCTATCTCGGTAGGTGTTCCATGTGAACTTGGGAAGAATGCGGATTTTGTTGTTGTTGGATGAAATCGTCTATAAATGTTCATTATATCCAGTTGATTGATGGTGCTGTTGAGTTCAACTAAGTCCTTACTGATTTTTCACCCACTGGATCTGTCCATTTCTAATAGACAGTTGTTGAAGTCTTCAGCTGTGATAGAAGACTCACATATCCCTCCTTTCAGTTCTATCAGGTTTCGCCTCACACGGTTTGACTCTCAGTTTGTTAGGCCCATACACATTAAGGACTGATGTCTTCTTGGATAATTGACACCTTCATTATTATGTAATTCCTTCTTTTGTCCCTGATAACTTTCCTTGCTCTGAAATCTGCCGTATGAAATTAATATAACTACTTTTGCTTTCTTTTGATTAGCATTAGCATGGTATAGTTTTCTCTATCCACTTGCTTTTAATACATAGGTGCCTTTATAAAGTGGGTTTCTTATAAAAATATATGGCTGGCTTGCTCTTCAGTTCACTCTGACAATCTCTGTCTTTTAACTGGTGCATTTAGGCCGTTGATGTTCAAAGTGATTATTGATATGGTTAGATTAATGTATACCCTATTTGTTCCCACCTGCTTCGTTCCTATTTTGTCTTCCATTCTTTTTCTGCTTTTTGTGGTTTTAACTGAGCATTTCATAAGATTCCATTTTCTTTCTTTTCTTAGGATATCAGTTATATTTTTACATCTTTTAGTGGTTGCCTTAGAACTTGCAATACATACAACTAATCCAGGTCCACTTTCAAATAACTCTATGCCACTTCACGGGTAGTATAAATACCTTACAGTAACAAAATGACCCTAATTCTTCCCTTCTGTCCCTTGTATCTTTGCTGTCATTCATTTCCCTTATGTATAAGTAAGCATATGTATACATACATAGATGCATGCTTGTCTATATGAGCATCATAATAGAATACATTGTTGCTATTATTTCAAATAAACTATTATCTGTTAGATCAATTAAGAATTAGAAAAATAAGTGTTTTTATTTTACCTTCACGTACTTCTTCTTAGTTCTTCTTCCTTTCGTTATGTAGATCTGAGTTTCTGACCTATATCATTTTCCTTCTCTCTGAAGAACTTCTTTGAACATTTACTGCAAGTAGTAACAAATACCCACAATTTTTGTTTGTCTGAGAAAGCCTTTATTTCTCCTTGACTTTTGAAGGAGAATTTGACAGGGTACAGAATTCTAGGTTACTGGGTTTTTTTCTCTTACCGTTTTAAATATTTCACTGTACTCTCTTCTTACTTGCATGGTTTCTAAGTAGAAATCAGTATAACTTTTGTTTCTCTATAGGTAATCTGTTGGTTTTCTCTTGCTTCTTTCAAGATTTTTTTTTTTTATCTTTTCTTTTCTGTACTTTGAAAATGATATGCCTAGGTGTTGGGTTATTTTTGTTTCATTTTTTTTTTCTTGGCATTTATATTGTTTGGTGTCCTCTGAGTTTCTTGGATCTGTGGTTTGGTGTCTGACTTTAACTGAAGAGTAATTCTCAAGTCATCATTATTTCAAATATTTCTTCTGTTCCTTTCTCTCTTTCTTTTCCTTGTGGTGTTTCCATTATGCATATGTCACATCTTTTGTAGTTGTCCCACAGTCCTTGGATATTCTGTTGTGTGTGTGTGTGTGTGTGTGTGTGTGTGTGTGTGTGTGTGTGTGTGTGTGTTTCAGGCAATTCTCTTTGCTTTTCAGTTCTGGAGGTTTCTACTGAGATATCCTTACGCATAGAGATTCTTCCCTCAGCTGTGTGCAATCTCCTAATAAGCCCATCAAAGGCATTCTTTATTTCTGTTACAGTGTTTTTGATCTCTAGCATTTCTTTTTGGTTCTTCCTTAAAATTCCCATCTCTCTGCTTACATTGCCCATCTGTTCTTGCATGCTGTCTACTTTATCCATTAGCGCTCCTGGCTGATTAATCATAGTTGTTTTAAATTCCCTGTCTGATAATTCCAACATCCCTGACATGTCCGGTTCTGATGCCTGCTCTGTCTCTCCAAATTGTGTTTTTTGCCTGTTGGTATGCCTTGTAACTTTTTCTTCATAGCTGGACATGAAGACTGGGTAAATTGAACTGCTATAAATAGGTGGCATGGGATGGGGAGAGAAGTTCTATGGTCCTGTGATTAGATCTCAGTCTTTTAGTGAGCTTGTGTCTACAGACTGTGAAACTTCACAAGTGTCTCCAGTCTCTTCTCCCCACCGGGTGGGACACGATGGCCGGATTGGGCTGAGGTTGGGTATGTTCCTTCTCCCATGTGGAAGGCTAGAGCCAGCTAGAAGTCGGTGTTTCTCTTCCCCTGGGGTTAATTAGGTTCCGATGATATGCCAGCAGGCTAGGCACTGGCTAACTAGTTTCTGCTGAGGGAAGGCCTTATTAAGAAGAACGGCGTGCTCCGGCACGTTTCAAAATGGCTCCTTTCCCCTCAGACTGATGGAAGCACATGAAAGTTTTTTTTCCTGATGCTTACTGTGAGAACCTGGTCGAGCTCCTGGAAGTAAATCTTACAAAACTGTGGGGGTCCCTCTATGACTGGGTCTCCCTAGAGTTTTTGACTCTCAGAGTTGTCTGCAATGGGCCTCCAAAAATTTATCAGTGTAGGTGTTCATACCCTGGTGCTGGCTCCCACGGCATTTCCGCCCGTGATTCTCCACTCTGGTAAGCCACGACTCCCTGTATTAGCCCGTTTCTCCAATCTTGGGGCAGCCGCTTGCCCTGTGTCCTTCCCCCCCCCCCCCCCCGCCCCCTCACGAATCCAAGAAGAGTTGTTGATTTTTCAGTTTGTTCAAATTTGTACTTGTTTGGGTGGAGTGGCAACTTCCAAGCTACTTACACGTGGGACCAGAAACGGGAAATCTGTTTCTGTGTTTTAAAAGCCTGCATAAGTTGTGAATTTTTAAGTAAGTTATAGCTATTAATCTTGTCCACTGTGAATTTGGTCTTTGTTTTTATATTTGGAATAGCCTTGCCCACAACAAGGTGAGAAAAATACGGATCCATGTTTTTAGTTTCATAAAAGCTTCTTATGTGAACATGGGAAGGTTGGAAGGCAGTGTTGTGAAGATATTCCCCTCTCCTGTGGTACAGTTTTTCTAAAATTGGTTGTGCAACAGGCTTCTCGCTAGAAAACCAGGAACAGGGAAACACTGAAAGTTGACATGTTTCATGATAGTAACAGGGGTTGAGAGGCCAGCTTCTCTTTGTTCCATTAGCATGCACACTTCTCCATAGGAAGGATATGATGGGGTCTTTCATCTATGCTTGGTCCATATGGCAGATAGAATAATACTCTCCAAGAATGTACATATCCTAATCCTGGAAACTTGTGAATATGTTACCTTCTGTGCCAAAGGACTTTGCAGATGTGATTAAGTTAAGGATCTTAAGATAGATTATCTCAGAGGGCCCAAAGTAATCACCAAGGTCCTTAAAAAAAGGGAGACAGAAGGGTCAGAACCAGGGAGAGAAGGCAGTGAACAATACAAGCAGAGGTCAGAGAGAAAGAAAGAAATTTGAAAATGCTATGCTGCTGACTTTCAACGTAGAGGAAAGGGCCATGAGCCAAGAAGTGCAGGTGGCTGGAAAAGTCCGGGAAGTGGATTCTCCCCTAGAGTTTCCCGAAGGAATACAGCCATGCTGACACCTTGGTTTCAGGACTTTTGACCTTCAGAACTGTAAAATAATAAACTGTGTTGTTTAAGCCACTGAGTTTGTAGTAATTTGTCACAATAGCAATAGGAAACTAATATGGGCTTGTCAGAGTACAAGTCAAGTACAAGCCAAATCCCCGCCGTGGTTCCTGAGTACTGTTGCTTCCTCACCCGTGTCCAATTTGGTTGGCGACCGCCAGGATAGTAGGATTGATTTCACCATCATTGCAGGGTCTCAGAACACTGATATATCTTACCCAGGAAGAGCTGGTTGGAGTCCTGTGCCTAAAAGTAAAAGGGCAGGAACGTGAGGCTTTTGGTTCTCCTCCTTGAATTAGCCCAGAACATTCGGATGAGTCATCAGAGTATTTCATTCTGATTAGCTTCTGATAGGGACAAAAACTGCCTTACCTTTTAGAGTTACTGTGAGGATTAAATGAGTTCATACAGACAGGTGTGCCCCTTAAAACATTGCCTGGCAACATCTTTAGTAGGTGTTAGCTGTTAGTTGTATTCAAGTTCTCCAGAGAAACAGAACCAAGAAGATGTTTGTGTATATTATATACAGAGAGGTTTATTTTTAGGGATTGACTGACCCAGTTGTGGGGTCTGACAACTCTGAAAACTGCAGGGTAGGCCTAGGGAATACTTAATGAAGTCTTGAATCCAAAGGCATTCTGGAAGCAGAATTTTTGTCCTCCCCTGGGCGCTTGAGTCTTTTTCTCTTTTGGCCTTCCACTGATTGGATAAGGCCCATCTGCATTGTGGAGGGCAATCTGCTTTATTCACAGTTGACTGATTTAAAAGATAATCACATCTCAAAAAATCTTCACAGCAACATTTAAACTGATATTTGACCAAACCTCTCAGTACCATAGCCTAGCCAAGGTGACACATAAAATTATCTATCATATGGTTCTTTCTTTCCTATCTTGTTTCAGTGGCTAAAACTTGAGGAAAATGTAAAATGGTAAAAGTAATGCTGGGCATCCTTATCCTATTTCCCGTTCTAACAAGAATGCTATACTAGGTCTTCATTTGGTATCTCTAGTCCTACTAAGAAACTGTTCTCTAACCCCACTTTAGTATATTTTTAATCCTAAATGGGTACCATCTGCTAAGATGATTATATAATTTTTCTCTTTTGACTTATTGAAATGATATGTTTTATTTATAGATTTCCTGTTAATAAACCATTCCTTACCTACAAATTTCCAATTTGTAGTAGTCAGTGTCAGTGGTTTGAAGGGTTTTATTTTTAATTGTTTTTTTTTTGGGGGGGGAAGGTTCTGTTTGTGTGATCTTTGTTAAAATTTGGTATTTTCATTTTTCTCTCTTCATAAAGTGAGTTGGTAAGCGTTCCATGCTTCTCTGCCGTGTATCAATTCATAAAGCATGGGACTAAACATGTTCTAGTGGCAAGAAACATAGACTGTCTCGTCACAAAAGTAATTTGGTGTTTCCTTCCCTTGCAAAGTCCCTGCCAATAACTCTGTATTAACATACCCAATTCAATATTATGGTACACATCCATTCAGTGTTGTTTTAAAATGTACATTTCCATTACAAAAACATGACATTTTTTTACTCTTTTGGATCTCCTCTACACTTTCTGTAACTCTCTGGAAACCTCTCCCTTAAAAAAAAAGTCCCTAGTAGGAATAGCCAGCTGTTATTCAAGAGGGTGGCCATCCAAACTCTGCTCTCTTTATGAGTCATCCTTCTTTAGGAGTCAGTACTATATTCTTTGACAAATGGTAACTTTCCTCTTCAAAAGCATCTCTTGTGTGGAGCTTCTCCAACACTGAGACCAGCATAGGCTGACTTGTTTTACACTTCATGTGGTTTCCTACAAAACAAACTCAAACAAAAGTGTAAAATATGTGTGGCCATTCCTGGTTTAAAAAAAAAAAAGTCAAGCTTTGGCTTGGGTGGTCTTAGGATAGTGCAGAACTCGGGTCTTTTCTTGAGGAGATTAAACTGCCACATAGAGATCTGGCTGGCTTCTGTTTAAAAGTGAAGCCAGCAGTCGGAACAGAAATTCTGATTCAGAATTTAAAAACCTGCCTGACCACACTGCCTGCTGCCCTCTTCACAGCAGATGGCCAAGATGAGGATGTCCTCTGCTCCCAGACTGCAGCGAGGCCAGGAGCCAACTACAACACTAGTCCAATACTCACTGAGGCCAGGCTTTATACTTAAACTTCTATATATTTAACTCTTATTTGCTTTCTGGTGATAGATTTTTAACTAGTCACACAAAGGAGAATTATTTCCACAAACTGGCATCATTCAAACAGTGTTCTGGGGCACATTAGTGAGGTCAATAGGTGTTCTAAGAGGAAAACAGGACAACCTGGGTTAAACAAAACTCTACTGACTTTTCTACTGCACAACTCCACGGAGCCATGAGTACATTGATGTTCTCTGTGACCTCTGAAACTTTTTCCCCCAGTACACCTATTAACAGTTCCAAGTACACTGTTACTGGGTAGAATACATTTTGAGGGACAATGTCTTAAATAATCACCCTTATTATCATCAGCTACACTGAGTGCTTACGAGATACTGAGTACCATGTTGGAGATTTTACATCTCACTTAATCCTTGCAACCTCTCTATTCTTTTTTTTTTTTTTTTAAGATTTATTTGAGAGAGCGAGAATGAGAGAGAGAGTACATGAGAGGGGGGAGGGCCAGAGGGAGAAGCAGGCTCCTCGCCGAGCAGGGAGCCCGATGCGGGACTCGATCCCGGGACTCCGGGATCATGACCTGAGCCGAAGGCAGTTGCTTAACCAACTGAGCCACCCAGGCGCCCACAACCTCTCTATTCTAATCATTGCTCAGTGGTGTACAGGTTAAGTAATTGGCCCACAGTGACAGCAGCAGTGAATCACAAATCCTAGTTTTCATCCAGGTCTGTCCGATTCCTAAGTCTATGTGCTTAACTAGGAAGCTACATTTGTCATAGCGCTACTGCACTTTGAAATAGTCACCTCATAAAATAATTGCATTACATTAGCATATGCCTTTCCTCCCCCTCGGAGAACTATCCTATCCCCTCACGCCCTGAGAGCCAGCCTGGCAGACCCTTCAGTCAGTGAGCACCTTCCCACCTTGCTGCAGCCACTCAAGCAATGAGCGCTGCACCAAGTATATCGGGAATGTGTGTTGTTTTCTTCCTCTGCCTGGCATCTGCGCGTGTCAAGAGATGTCTAAATGATGGCATCGGCCCCTCTATAGAGAAACAGCAAAGGACACCAAGCTGGATGTTAAAGTTAGATAGCATCCTCAAGGACATAGTGAAGGAAACAGAGGGTAAAGATTAGTGGACAATTAGGGGTTGGTGGAAATCCTTTGGCAAAGGAAGGGCACCACTGTGGCCTCAAGAGGAGGGACCAGCCATCGTGTGAAGCTCTGGCTGGAGGCTTGCGCATAACCTCAGGATCTGAAGAGGAGAGAAAAGCTAATGCCAAAGAGCTTGCTGGAAACCCCTCTCCACAGGGACCATTCCATGCACTGCCATGATTGCTCCCATTTAAAGATCCCATCTCCTGTGCTCATGGGACAGCCTTGTGCTGCCTCTTTTAATAGCTTCCACATTTCTTGGTCCACTAACCAGCCTTCTTCCACGCTGCTTTGCCCAGTTTTCCACACATAGAGGTGAGAAGTTTGCAATGATCTAATTTTGCATATCAAAGAACTACTCTGAGGCCGCGGCAGCATGTTCTATGGGAAGAATGCCAAGTTTGGAAGTTTCCCATCTCAGGAAATCTGGGGATGAAGATTGCCAGATTTGGAAGATGTAATTTGGGGGAACCCTGCTCCTACAGTCCCTTAAGGTGTCCCTTCATCCTCCCTATTCAAAAAGTTAGGTCTCTTCCACACATGCAAGTGAGCTATTGTTACATAACAAACCACCCCTAATGCTAGTGACTTAAAATTGCTAGCACTTTGTCACTTATGAGTCTACAGATCGGTTGGGGAGTTCTGCTGATTTGGGCTTGAGTTTAGTTGGGCATACACATGCATCTGTGGTTGGCTGGTCTAGGATGGCCTGAGCTAGGAAAACTCACCTCTGCTCCAGGCGGTACCTCATCCTCTAGCAGGCTAGGCTGGGTTCATTCTCCTGGTGATTATAGGGGTTGAAGAGAGGAAAAAAGCAAATCCCCACATATAAGAAGTTTTTAAGCCTCTGGTTGTGGTACATTTGCTAACATTCCACTGGCTGAAGCAAGTCTCACGATGAGTTCGAGGTCAGAATGGAAGGAAACAACAAAGTTATAGAGGGAAGGCCAGGGTAGGCACTCTCATACAACAAAAGAATCTCTTGAATTTAAATCCTATGCTAATAAAATGATAAAAGTGGCTAGGTTATAGCTAAGAATCATATTAATCGAGGCCCTACAGTGACCCATAATTCTAGAATTAACCCAAGACCCAATTCAGAATACTGGATTGGCCTCTTTGTGTAACTTTGACCACCTGGCAGAATGCAGTGCTGAAGGAGATCAGGATATGCCACCCCAAAATATGCCATTTTGGTGTAAGGATTATTTTAAACTGAAGGCATCTGAAATTCAACAGATGCAGAAAGGCGGCTTCGTGGAGCTTTCCTTATCTGACTAAAAGCAGAAATTCCTGGGAAATCAGTCTACCATAAATTCCCTCGTTGGGGGTGGGTCTGTTCCCAGAACAGAGACCAAGAGTAAACCTACCATAAATCCTCCCTCTAGGGCAGTTTTATGGCCTTGAAGGAGCTGGAAAGACCACTCCCACCTATATAGACAAGCATCACAAACTTTTGTATCTTTTTCTCCTAAAATTTCATTTGTCTTTCCTAAAAAAATTACTGGTTTTTCCTGTAGAAACCATCTCTCTCCTCTCTTTCCCCTACTAATTTAAGTATATAAGCCCCAATTGAATTTAAGTAACTCATCATTGAGCACTCTTGCATGTATCTGGGTTTGTGTATAAGTAAATGTTTTCCCCTGTTAATCTGTCTTTTGTCAATTTAATTTGTAGGACTCAGTTACTCCACATAAGGGGGTACGGGAAAAGCTTTCCTCTCCCATACAGTACCATCTCTATGACACACCCAGGTGAGGAACCATACTTTAAGAATGCCTTGTTGTTTAAACCATTTAAATTGGAGTCTTCTGTTGCTCATAGCTAATAATATCCTATCTAAGTGAATATTATGTTTGAATTACCTCTTGAACAGCTAAAGGGAGATATCAAGGAAACAAATGGACATGTGATCTACATTTGGAAATAGAGGTAAGGGTAGGAGATAGAGATTTGGAGCTCCTAGGCATGTAGATATTATTTAGAGCCATGTGACTAGATGAAATCACATTGGAAGGAATGTAAGAAGAGCAGAGAAGACAGCTCAGCACTGAGTCTTGGGGAACTTTAATATTTAGAGGTTGAGTAGGGGGAAAGGAGACGTCAAAGAGACTCAGAGTGACCAGGGAAATAGGAGGAAGACCAGAACGAGATGTTACAGAAGCCCAAAGGGGAAAGAAGGGATCTCAAGAGAAAAGAAGACTTGGATTGTGTTGAACACTTGTGAGAAGTCCTGCTCTAAAACCATTCTGCACCCGCAGAGCTTCGTTTGTTCCAGAACCCGTACCCTTGCCCTCTATGCTCCAAGTTGCTGAACTTCCTTTTCCTCTGTCTCACATCTCCAGGCCGTGCTCTCCTTACCTCTGTGGCTTCACCCACCTTGCAACCTCCACATAAAACATGCCCCCTCTTCATCTCCCCTCTCCAACTGCTGCTGTTCTTCCAGGTCTCAGCTCAGACACTGACGCTCCAGATCTGGCCGTGGGTCCCCTGCAATATCCCTCCAAAGAACTCCACACATCCCCTGTTGAATTAGTCTGCTTAGGCTGCCGTAACAGAATACTACGGACTGGGAGGCTTAAACAACAGAAGTTTATTTTCTCCCAGTTCTGGAGGCTACAAGTGCAATATCAAGGTGCTGTTACTGCTGGTTTCCAGTGGGGACTCTCTCCTTGGCTTACAGATGGCTGCCTTCTCTCTGTGTCCTCACACGGCCTTTCCTCCGCATGAGTGCAGAGAATGCTCTGATGTCTCTCTCTCTCAGGACATCAGTGCTATAGGATTGGGTCCTACTCATATGTCCTTATTTAACTTTAATCACCTCCATAAAGGCCTTGTCAGTTGGGGGTTAAGACTTCCTCATGAAAATTGGTGGGACACCATTCAACTGATAGCACTCCCCAAACACATATTGGAAGATAATGTGTCTCTCCTCTATTTGACTGTAAGTGCTGTGAGGCCACGTCCAGCCAATGTGTATATTAGGTTTTCTATTCTCTTCACACAGCGCAGTGCCTAAAGGTGCGAAAACTATTTATGGATGAGATGAATGAGATCATGAATGCAGGGTCCATCTCTGCTCTGCCATCTGGCTACCCCACATAGCTAGCCAACGCCTCACCCTCACTAGCAAATCTCCTCCCACAAGTGTCCCATTTTCCATGCTTCATAAAATCTCACCCATTTGGAATAAATGGAGGGAAGCCTAGTGTAAATTAGCGAGAAATTATAGAATTTTAAAAGAAGTTTTGGTATTTTCAAGTAAGCTCTAAAAAAACCAAAACAAAACCCCTTCATATTTGAAGTACTGCTTTGTAATGCATTCACTAATTGTTTGCCTTCAAACAAATGATGTTAAAATGGCTTAAAATGGGATGAAAAAAGCATTTTCTTTAGTAAATGAAGCAATCCTCCCTGATTGAGTTCTTACTATCCCTTTATTTGGGAAATTCTACTTGCTACATACATATAGGGCAAAGGTAAACTAAATCCTGCCTCCAGAAAAAAAAATAAGTCCCAATTCAGGATTCTGAAGGTCTCCACACGTTAGGAAAGCTAAAAATGATGAGAAAAGGGGGCTGCAGAGGGGCTCAGAACTGCAGTGTTTCAAAACTCTCTGTCTATATAAAGTTGAAGTTGTGAGTTTGATTTATAGATATTAGGATACTATCTTTAGAAATAGGAAGTCAGCAATGGTATATATATATATTCTTCTCCTTCTCCCTTGGAGATTACACACACATTTTTTTTAAAGATACAAAAGATGATTTGGGAGCATAGAAACTGGCTTTTTTTAGGGTATTTCATTTCTAGGTTTTCCTAAACTCTAAAATATGTTGGGGAGGGAGCAGGAATCTCTCAAGTTCCCAACTGTTCACTGGTTTTAACCCTTCAAGGGTGCTTTTTTCTTTCTAAAAATAGAATGGGTTTCAGTTAAAGGCTGACTTGGGATGTAAATGCCTAGTTGCAGTTAGAAGAGGCACGCAGCCCCCCGAGGGTTCCAGCTTTCTCTGTGGGGCTGGATTAGGGCTATTATCCCAGTGGTTCCCCAGTGAGGCTCAGGGCCATGTGACAAACAAGCTGACACAGACCTTACTAACAATAACACCCGAGCTGACATACCCAGGCCTGTCCCCTCCCTCCAACCACAGGCGTATCAAGTGGAAAAATGCCTCTCAAGAGGCAGCACAGACAATACCTCTGGCTGTCAGGATCATCCCAAGGAGCCAATTTCTTAAACAGCTGTACAGCCTACCAGGGAAGGGACAGAGGTGGGGAAGGAACTACACTTGTACAATTATTTTAGCTTTGCCCAAGAGTAACATTACTTCGACTTTTTTGGCCCTTGACATAAATTCAGATTTGCGGATATTCTCTGTGACGTGGGTTAGTTCTTGTGATATTACAGAGAGGAACACGTATGGCCCAGAGATTTGAAGAGCTTTCCCAGAATCAGTGCCCCAAAGGAAAGTACAATGGGCTCGTGTGCCATGGGGTAGTTCAGGTGTGGCCTCTTTCTTTAGATTTACTGATGATTGTTCTCAGAGAAAAAGCCACCTTGTAACAATTATTTCTCTCATTGGCCCATGGGCAGTTCTGTAAAGTGGTGGTAGCCTGCAGGCCCTGACTTACAAAAAGAGGCTTCACTTCTGTCACAATGCAGAGTTTGAAGGTAAGCATGAAGCCATGTTTGAATTCAGAGAGTGTGACGGTTTGGGAGGAGACAGCTAGAAGGATGTGGTGGATAATATGTGTAGGTGAAGGCTGTATCTTAAATATGTCTGGAAGCTCTTGGCAAAGTCCAGCTGGGCTCCAGAAAAGGATTATGGGCCTCTCTCCAGCACAGAGTTTGAGATGAGGTGTACACTCGGGTCCTGGCAATAACCGGCTGAGAAAATTGCCTTTGCTTGCCCTGATGGGATCAGAAAGACCTCAGCACCCTTCAGACACTCACAGGCTGCCAGGATAACATCTGCGTGTACATGCGGGTGCACACAACACACACGCCAGCCTGTAGTGTACTTTGACCCGGATTGGTAAAAACAGCAGTCCTTGCTCTCCTTTGGCCTGGGACTCTCTCCTTCCTTCTCACTGGATTAATAGGTTGAGGAGATTATTAAACTTATTTTGTTCACAACTGGTAAATCAGAATTCTCTAGAGAGGAGCCTGCTCAATTAGCTTCCTCTTCTGAAATGGAATATCAGTCTTTAGCCAGAGTATATTCACAAACGCCCCGAGGACTGATTTGCTTTCATTGTTTCACGAATTTGGGCCTTAGTTTTTTCATCTGAGCAGAGGATTACAATGACCTACTCACAGAATTGTTATGAGGCTTGAATGAGAGGAAACAATGTATACGATAGAGCTTTGTAAAGGCTGGGGGGGGGGGGGAAGGGCGGGCAGGGGAAGTAGCAGTCATTAATAAGATCCGTTGATCAAAGCCAAATTTATTCATGTAGATATAAGAAGGGGATTCTGGGAGCATGCATTCTTAGCCATTTTTTCTCAGTGTGAACTTGAACAAGCCAATTAAATTCTTAGAGGCTTACTATTCTTACCTATATTATTAGGAAAACAGTGTCTGTTCTTACCAAACTATTGCAAGAGTTAAAAATCATACCCTCTCACACCAAGTGTGATACTAACACATAGCGGATGCTTTCTAAATGGTAGTAATGGCTATACTATGAACCCAGAAGACATTTGTACAAACAGACTATTTCTTTCCTCCCTAACTTTCTAGTGTTCTTTGCTGCTCAAGAATTGAAACTTGACCTCAGTTATTGTTATTGAGTGTGCAAGACTGGTCAGTGGGACTGATGTCTGGGGCATGAAAGTAATTCATGGACCATTCGATGAACCCTTTGCTTGTATTTACTTGAGGATTAGTATTCAATTTCTTGAACTGAAAACAGAAATCGTACCAGGAGACTTAAAAGAAAGAACGGTGGGGGAGGGGCACGAACCAAAGTAATTACTGAAGATTTCTAGAACAGTTTGGTAAATTGTAACTTGCAACTTCTAATTTAGTAAAGGAAAAAAGACCCTAAATTCTTTCAGTAAATAAGGTAGCTTTCAGAGACATATTATGGTCTGTGGAGAAAGAAAAAAAGCAAAGCGAAACATCAGGAGGAAGCAGACGAGCTAGAGGGTCATAGTCTTCCATCAGATAAAGATGCCTTCTTAGGACCGTGGGCTACAGCCATGTCCCCCATTTGCAATCACATGCTTACGTGAGGATATCTTGTCGCTCTTCTCACCCAAGTGACTTGAGACAGAAGTTTCACAATGACACAAGTTCTTCGATGAAGTGATGTACATTTCAGCTGTCATTCAGCGCCCAAAAGAAGCCCATGGGTCCCAGAACCGGCATCAGCCATGGCTGGGCTGGCACTGGATTCCATTATATCCTCCAAAGAAAAGAGAAGCTAGTTTTGAGGTGAAATCACAGAAAGCAAGGAGGCAGCAGTTAGAATTTCAGTGGACTGGGGAGAAAAAAACCCCACACCCCTGTGTATCTCCTCCATTCCCCAGGCTCAGAGTTTCTCTCTCTCTCTCCTCCTTACTAAAAGGTGATCTCCACTCACTCTTGCCAGGATAGTCCCATTTCCGTGCCATTTTTGTGAGTGCAGATAACCTGGCAACTCAGGGTAGGGTGCTGCCAAACTTTGTCCAGGAATGTGGTAACCTGATGCCCAGTTTAGGAGTTTCTATTTTAACAACTCTGAATAGAGCATTCTTATTTGTCACTTTGCAAACAAACACATCGAGAAGACCAAAAGCATTGCAGAGACTGCAAATAGATCTCCCTTCCCACTCCAACCCTGATCACGGTGAATCCTGTGTAGAGAATGGCTCTGAGATCATTTCCGTGTCTGGAAGTGGTGTGATCTGTGAGGGGTGCTCACAGAGGGCTCTGAACGTGGGAGGGGTAAGACACAAATCACGTATTTGCCGTCTTTGAGCTACAGTTGTATTAAATTTTGTACACAGTCCCATGTGTACAACAGTGTTAGTGTCACCTAAACATTGAGATCGTCTGCACCATGTTGGTCTTTGGGTATCAGTTTTTCCTTCAAACACACTTGCCCCACCTCCAGAAAGGTCTGGCGTATAGAATTTTCTCGCACTAACCCTGCCTGAGTTTGAGTTTCTCTACTACCTGGTTTGGGTGTTGCCGCCACTACTAGATTTTCCATCTCTCTCCCTCCCTCCCTCCCTCCCTCCCTCCCTCTCTCTCTCTGTATTTGCAAATCCCACCTGAATTGTACTGCTGGGCTGGAGAAACACCTCTGGCTAGTTATAAAAATCCATCATTCTCTGTGCTAATCTCACACACTTTGTCCTCGGTATGTTTCATTTAGGTTCACTTGGCTCAATTTAACCTGTGCAACCCTAACCCGATAAGGTACGCTCACTCACCTGTGACCTGAACTGTGCTCCTTCTTGCATCCATTTCTCAAGGTAGCGATTTTTCTTGGGCACCTGCTGGTCCCTTAAACTAAGGCTAAGTCTCTGGGTCCTTTAAGACCACAAGCTTGCCCCAACAACTACCAAATTCCTGACCTCATTCACTACCAAGCGCTGGCCCCAGGCTGCAATACCCACAGCAGCTATTCTGACCACCAGTAATGCTCTGTGTGTCATTGTTCCAGTTCTGCTTCCCAGGAGGGCTACCCCGTGATGGGGGGCAGGAAGGACCAGCTTCTAGGCAAACTGCCAATAAAAGTTCTTAAGAAACCGACCCATTTCAAAAACTTCCCGTTTCCTAATTAAAATGACTCCTACCTCGACAGAAAAATTCCTTTGAACCTTAAAGACCTTTTTAGACTCTTGCCTAACTTTGGGCAGATGGCAGACAAGAGCATCATCACCTTATAGGGCACCCACAAGGGCAAGGAGGCAAAGGAGAAACAAGAGGAATTTGACAGGTGACAAAAACCCTCTCCCCTTGCGCCAAAACTATGCTTGCTTTCCATCAGTTATGCCTCTGTTTGGTCTCATGTGCCAAGCCACACCATCCTATGCATGCAGGCGCCCAGAGCGGGCAGAAACCCTTCTTCACAGCGGGGAGAAAGTAGACAGAGCTTGTTAGCGTGAAGGGAAAGAAGTAAAAATAAAATAGTTCTGTGACAATCACCTGCCCCTTTATATACCTCTAGCTACTTGGGTGCACCCCTTCAGACTCTTTCTGGAAGTCTTACTCTACTTATTAAAAAATGACAGCAACCATCTGATGGTCTCATCACTGCCACCAATCAATCAATAAATAAATAAATAAATAAAAGATAAAATGTTCATGGAAATGCATGAACATGAAATAGATTATGAAGTAAAAATTAAGAGTGCATTTGGCAGATATCAGGGAGAGTAGCTCCTGGGTTCTCCCATATTATTAAATTGATAAACGGTCAGAATGGAAGAGAGAGATGGATGATTAATTTGATTCAGAGAAAAATGGAGGTATATTTCTCACAGTAGATAGGTTTACCTTCCAGTCCTCTATGTGGGAAAAAATATTGTACTTTTCTTTCATTTTTCAGCCACTTATGACAAGTACACAGTCTCGAATTCCCATGATCGGATTAAACCACTATAAATAGACCTTGGAAACTCCACTCTGACTTTTAGACCCTGCCATTTAGATTCAGGAATTTCCCCTCTCCTTCCTGATATTTAAAAAGAAAAAAATCTTTGCTATGCTTTTTTGGTCTGTGAGTTTCTCTTCTACATGACTTCCATGCCAAGTGATGAAAAGCCTGCAGGAAAAGAAAGAATGCAGAATGGCGTATAGTTTGTTAAAGTGAAGAGAAGTCTTAGAATAAATGTGTGATCCTTAGAGCCAGTCAATAATTCCAGGCACCAGCAGGCAGCAAATATAAATTTAATAATCTGAGAAAATCCTATTCTATCAACTGGCCTATTTAAATTAATCTACAGTGTGCTTAAGTTGTGCTTAAATCACACATTCTATTCAAGACACAAAGAAATATATAACTTTTGCTCACCAGCTCTCCCGAAGATGGGTTCGTGTAGCTCTTACCCTCTCAGAAGAGTTATCTGTGGGCTTGTTGGAAAGGTAACGTGCCTTGAATTAGGCAGCTGGCTGCTCAGATGCATTGTTCCTATGGGGAGGACTAAAATAAAAATGCCAGTTCATTGTAATCTGGTTTTAGTGGGCCTCAATCTAACCTGAAGGGAAGAATGAGATTCACAAGAGACACAACCATCGCACCAGACTCGATACCCTGAAACTTGAGTTTTAATAAAAGGGGACTATACCATTTCTCTAAGTTGGTAATGAACATTATTTTTATTTCAAGGGACTACATTCTTACTGGTTCCCACCTGGTAATCTTCGTCTAAGAAACTCTTCCATTGACATTCACATGTGTGAACTGTGCCTAGAGGTAGAATTCTATCCTACTATTGTTATGCCCAGGACCACAATGAGAGTGTTTAATCCTGATGGCTGGGTACTGATTTGTTAGACTAAATAAATTGTTGTCGGTAGTTGTATGCTAGATTATAAACTCCTTGCAGGCAAAATATAATGCATGTACGACCTAGAGGTATTTATTTTTTACGATGATGGTGGTTGGGATGTCTTCAATATTTTGCCAGTTACTCCCATCAAAAGCATTAAGAGGGTTGCCATAGTATGGTTTTAAATTTTGAGGAGAAAGGACTTTGTAAAAATTTTGAGAAAGTTAGTAGAAAAATCATCAAAGCCAGAAAGTGGAATGAGCCCTGGATTATGTAATAAAGACAGGAAACTATGTCTTGGGGATGATATAAAGTGATTCCTATAGGCCCACTGAAGCAAAAGGCCAAAGTCTGGGATGAAGAAAGCCTGAGTGGGATTTTGCAATGAAGTTAACCTCCAGGTTAAATTCCAGGATGGGATATAAAAATTCTTTCTGTGTCTGAAATGAGCATAGGCATGAGGTGGTATTTTTCATCCGGGTACTCCGGGATAAGGAAAGAAATGTCTGCGTGCAGATGCAGAAGGAAGAATACTGCTGGCCCCCTGGCATCCAAAAGAAGCCTATAGATCTTAACTGGACCAATAGGTCCCCGTCGACAGCGTGGGACCTATGAGCAGAGATGTCATTGCGACCAAGGTCTACTGATGTCCCAGCTCGTGATGCCTGTTACTGTATGCTTTCTACATATGAAGGGGCTGCCCTCTGACTGGTATATTCCCATCAGGCTACCCAGGGCACACTGGTGTCTGGCAGACCGAGGAGGCCAATAGACCTCTACAAGCCGAGATCTGGGTTTTTATCACCAATCTGTCTTTTAACTCCGAGTGACTTGAAGAAAGTGGGTAGTAGATCCTCTTGGCACGCTTTGCTGAGTAGGAGGAACGAGTCAAACAAAATAAATAATGACGTCCCTTTCAGTAACTTTCTTTTTTTTTTAGGTATTCACTTCAAAGACACCAAAGCCTCCTTCCCTGACTCCCTCCCGTTCCTGCTCCAACCACAGTGGTTGCCTGTCTACAGGAATAAACCTGAAGGAGGGGCTGGGAAATGAATATGATGGCTGCCATTGCGGGTGGTGCTCGCTCAGCCCCCACGCTTTGGAAAGTCTTGGTTACTCAGAAGTTGTGACCGGTCTTGTGGATTATAGTGCTCCTCCATCCCCCGGCAATGAAGAGTCCTTCGCTCTGCCACCTTCACGTCATTACTGGGGTCTGACCTTCCAGTCTCACTTAGTACTTCATCCCAGTGACCGCATTTGAGGGATTCAGCATTCCGAAATTTAATTGTAAATAATATTGCCAGGCACCCAAAAAGCAAGTCAGGGGCGCCCAGGTGGCTCAGTCGATTAAGCATCTGCCTTCGGCTCAGGTCATGATCTGGGATCGAGTTCCACCGGGGGCTCCCTGCTCAGCGGGGAGCCTGCTTCTCCCTCTCCCCCTCCCTCTGCCACCTCCCCTGCTTGTGCACATGCTCTCTCTCTCTAAGAAATAAAATCTTTTTTTAAAAAAGCGAGTCAGGTAGGTTTAACCTTTAACAAATACACTCACCACTACCTAGAAAATGAACAAGACATAAATAACAGCTAAATTTTGTCAGCTGGAGCTTTTTTTTAATGGAAAAATTTTGTCCACAACACCCAATATAAGGTATTTAACTACTTTAGAATGTTTCTAAAAAGAATGGCATTAATGCTAGAATGGGTAGAAAAAATTGTGCAACCCTTCATTCCTTAGATAAGAAAACAGACCTAAAGAGGTTAAGTGACTTGCTCAGGGTCATTATATTGCAGAATTCCTTCTTTGTTATTTAATAAAATAATTTATTTAATACAAATAGAAACCCCAAATCCCTATATACACTTTATCTACAAGCCTGTGAAAACCACACTGTACTCGGGGTCCTCTCTGCTGAGGACCTGATTCCTCTCCTTAATTCAGGAGACGGTTGGTGGTGTGAGCAGACACCGCTCACACATGGTCACGGGGTGGGATTTTCCGGCTGCATAAAGAGAATCTGTAGATCCAAGAGAGGGATTCCTCCCCGATCAAGCCTTCCTGGAAAATTCCACTTTCATCAGTGAATCAGAGACAAACTGGAGGCAGGCCCAGCCTTAAAGCCTAGCAGTTCTTAACCACTGCTCAGTTTGCCCACCCTGCATCCAGCAGGAGACAGCTGTGAAGTCAGCTCAGACTCCGTCTTGCTTAAAACGGCTCCTGTCTCAGCCCCTCTGCTTTCCTGGCTCTTCCAGGACTTGGGAGAGGGCTTCACGGAGGAGAAGGAAGGCCAGGGTGCTGGGCGTGAAATTTTCTGGGGACACTGAACACACAGAGAAAGCGAGAGGGCCACAGCGGCCACTCCTGTCCCTCTCTGTGCCCACCCCCAGAGCCTCGCAGGAATTCTCTGGCCTTCTAACTTAACATCCTTCAGGGCGCCTGCCTGGCTCCATCAGGGGAGCTCGCAAAGCTTGATGTCGGGGTTGTAAGTTCGAGCCCCACACTGGGTATAGAGATTACTTAAAAAAAAAAAAAAAATCTTCAAGAAAATATAAAGAAGTAAATAAAATAACATCATCCAGAGAAATTCCCAGGGAGGCCCCAGAGCCCCAATTATCTCGATTTTCCTTGCACTCCCGAGAAACGCACAGAAGTAAGGAAAGGCTTTCGCTGTGGCATGTGGAAGATACGACCTTGAAATATTAATCATTGGGTTTTCTTTCTTTCCAGCATTTCCTGACCTTTCCCCTAGTGGGCAGAAGTATCTACTTTGCAGAAGAATTCGTGTTGTTGTGACTGGAAGGCTGAGAGAAAGGAAAGGTTAGTTTTCCTGAGTTTTATTTCCACTCAAGGCAGATGAGAGCAGTTTACGCTAAGACCAAGATCTGTGGGTGGTCAGTACCAGCAGGCCTCCGCCTGTTCCCTCCCTGCACTGGTTCTCTTCTCTGCGTGGGGGCCTCCCGCCCTCCCCTGACAGGTCCTCACACATCAGTCACCCCCCGTGATCCTCCCCTGACCCGAGCAATTGCCAACCCTACCTGAACTGGCCCACGTGGTTGGCCCTCTGTCTGCAGTCCAACAACACTGACAGAGCTGGACTCCTTGACCCCAAGCGGGGTTTCCTGAAGGGAAAGACCCAGCCTAGTATTTTGGTGAGCCTGGGTGGGGGGGGGGGGGCGGTGGTGGTGGTGGAGGAATTGACCCCCCACATAACACAGCAACCAGTGGTGTTTCTGGAAGGATGGGGTATTTTGAAACAATTAACAACAAAAGTTTCTGATGCCAGCCTCTCTAAATACCTAAGGATTCTGCGGAGTTGCCTGCTAAGTGGATTGTGACCCAGAGTTGCTGGCCTCCATTAATTGGTCTGTGCCAAGCCAGCAGTGTGTACTTCAAAGGATTATTTTATTTCATTTTCACAACAAGCCAGCAGAGTAGATATTATTTTATGGATGAAGAAACAGAGACTCCAGGGCTTCTGACCTTAACCACTGGACTATACTACCTCATAAAACTAGAGGATAGAGAATAAAGATAGTATGTTTCCCCGAATATTCCACTTCCTAAAATATAGTTTTTATGATACATTCTATTTTAAATAAATAAGGAGACTACACTTCTCATTGGGACTTGGAAGCTCCCCCCCCCCCCCCCCGCCCCCGGAGTAAAATAAAATTTGGCCTCTTAGATGGTTTAAGACTCAGCTCCTAAGTTAGCCAATACATTCATAATACAAATTTGTACAAGGAAGGGTCTCCTTGGTCGCTCAAATGAAGGCATAAGAATCAAAAGGGATTCTTTAAGGGACGAGTCAAAGCAGGCTTGGATCGTAACCTCCCCTTCAGGGCATGGAGGTCCTACTAGCTTGTCCCTTACAGCAAACTGGGCCTGTCCCCCCTTCAGGCGCCCGCTTCAGGAACCCGGGGAGGCAGTAAGCTTTTGGAGAGTTTGGCCAATGGCGAGAGAGTAGCAAAGGAGTTAGGTTCCTCACCTCTTCGTGTCTTGTCCTTTCCAGGGGAATTTGCTGGGGAATCCCCCCTACATATCCTAAGTAAAGAGGGCAATTCTCCGTCTCTACACAGTTGAAAGCGACAGAATGAGTGGGTCAACACTGATCACATCTTAAGGCTCCTTTTAGGAGGTTTGGGGTTATTGGCAAACTAGGTCCTTCCATTCATTTTTCCGTGTGTGTGTAAAGCAACATATTTCCACACCATTTAAGAGAAAAGAAAATTAGTGTGAGCTGCCAACAGCTGGCTGACAACCTTGAGCACTGGGTGTGTTGGAACTGATCCAGATTTCACATAAGGAGTTCATTTTTGGTTCGTCAAAAAAGGGAAGGAGTTGGCCCAGATCCTGTTCCACCAGCTCGGGGAACAAGGGTCCGCAATTCCCTTCAGAAATTGCTGGAGGGTGGCTCTTCAGGTCCCCTTGTCTCTGTACCCAACACAAGAAGTACCGTCGAGCTGTCTGGGTGTTTTCGTCTGACAAGTCAGTGATTCAGTGCAGCAATTAAACCAAGCGAAGGTTAATGCCCCCCTTTCTCCAAAACCCTTTTATAAAGATCTATCATTTCTGCAGATTCCAGACTTTTTTTTAAGCTGCTTTTTCTTCCTCATGAATCCTACTCAACCTCACTTTGAGTTGTGCTTTTAGACAGAGGCTGAGCTTACTAGCATAATAAAGAACTTAATATTTGTTGGAGAATGAAATCCTCTTATTTTCCTAATCTGTGACTCACCACTTCAGAGTAATAAAAATTTCATGTTTCAGAATGGCAATAGCCATTTTTATTTTCAAAGTCACAAGTAATCAGTGTAAAAAATGTGGACAGTGAAGGAAGGGATAAAGAGAAAAAATTAAAAACCATCCCAACAGGAGAAAATTAACCACCATTAGCGTTTTAATGTATATGATTTTATTATATACATTTCTCTTTTCACAAAAGAAATCACAAATTATTTAATAATTTGATATTTTTTCTACGTTTTGGATGTTGTTAGATGAAAATAGATTGGTGTCACTATTTTTAAGAGGGGGATAGTGTACTGCAAATTATGAATGTGCTTTAACTTATCTACAGCAATAAATATTTTTGCTAATATAAATACTGCTGCAATGGATGCCTTGTACATACATCCTTGCTCACTAGGCTAATTATTCCTTACGATAAATTCCTATGAACAAACTTTGCTAGATCAAATCATATACACTTTTTTCAAGGCCTCTGATACATATGCCAAATTACCTCTCCTCCCGGAAAACTCGTCCTCATTTATAACCTCACTAACTTCATTACAGTGCATTTTTAAACCAAACTTTCACAAATACTAAGTATGATAAGCCTTTTTAAAATTTTTTGTTCATTTGAGAAATAAAAAGTTGGTACCTCCGAATTGTTTTTTATTCTTTTTCAAAAAAATTTTAATTCCAGTATAATGAAAATACAGTGTTACATTAGTTGCAGGTATACAATACAGTGATTCAACAATTCTATACTTAGTGCTCATCATGGTAAGTGTACTTTTAATCCCCTCCACCACTTTCACCCCTCCCCCCACCTGCCTCCCCAGTGGTCTCCATCAGTTTCCTCTCTATAGTTAAAAATCTGTTTTTGGGTCTGTCTCTTTTTTGTTTTGTTTCTTAAGTTCTACATGAGTGAAATCATATATTATTTGTCTTTCTCTGACTTATTTCGCTTAGTATTATCCCTCTAGATCTATCCATGTTGTTGCAAATGGCAAGATTTCATCTTTTATGGATGAGTAATATTCCATTGTATGTGTACCACATCTTATTTATCAGTTCATCTATGTATGGACCCTTGGGCTGCTTCCATAATTTGGCTATTATAAACAATGCTGCAATAAATATAGGGGTGCGTATATCTTTTTGAATTAGTGTTTTCGTATTCTTTGGGTAAATACTCGGTAGTAGAATTACTGGATCATATAGTATTTCTATTTTTAATGTTTTGAGGAACCTCCATACTGTTTTCTACAGTGGCTACACCAGTTTGCATTCCCACCAACAGTGCAGGAGAGTTCCTTTTTCTCCATGTCCTTTGCCAACACTTGTTTCATGTCTTTTTGATATTAGCCATTCTGACAGGTGTGAGGTGATATTTCACTGTGGTTTTGATTTGCATTTCCCTGATCAGTGATGTTGTGTATCTTTTCATGTGTCTATTGGCTATCTGTATGTCTTCTTTGGAGAAATGTCTGTTCATGTCTTCTGCCCATTTTTAAATTGGATTTGGGTGTGTATGTGCATTGAGCTATATAAGTTCTTTATATATTTTTGATACTAACCCTTTATCCGATATGTCATTTGCAAGTATCTTCTCCCATTCGGTAGGTTGTCTTTTAGTTTTATAAAAAGTTTTCTTTTAGTTTTATAAAAAGCAGAAGCTTTTTATTTTGATGTACTCCCAAAAGTTTGTTTGTTGTTGTTTCCCTTGCCTCAGGAGACCTACCTAGAAAAATGTTGTTCCAGCCAATGTCGAAGAGGTTACTGCTTGTGTTCTCTTCTAGGATTTTTATCAGGATTTTTTAGGTCTCACAATTAGGTGCTTAATCCATTTCAAGTTTATTTTTGTGTATGGTGTAACAAAGTGGTCCAGTTTCATTCTTTTGCATGTAGCTATCCAGTTTTCCCAACAGCATTTGTTAAAGAGTCTGTCTTTTTCCATTTCTCATGCATGCCTCCTTTATCAAAGATTAATTGACCATACAATTGTGGACTTATTTCTGGATTCTCTATTCTATTCCATTGATCTGTGTGTCTATTTTTGACTAGTACCATACTGTTTTGATTACTACAGTTTTGTAGTATATCTTGAAATCTGGGATTGTGATACCTCCAGTTTTGTTCTTTTATTCAAGATTGCTTGGGCTATTCACGGTCTTTTGTGGTTCCATACAAATTTTAGGGTTATTTGTTCTAGTCCTGTGAAAAATGCCATTGGTGTTTTGACAGGGATTGCCCTAGGTCTGTAGATTGCTTTGGGTTGTGTGGACATTTTAACAATACTTATTCTCCTAATCCATGAGCATGGACTATCTTTCCATTTGTTTTTTGTCATCTTCCATTTCTTTCATCAATGTTTTATAGTTCTCGGAATACAGGTCTTTCACTTCTTAGTTAAGTTTATTCCTAGGTATTATTTTTGGTGCAATTGTAAATGGGACTTTTTCCTTCAATTCTCCTTCTACTATTTCATTATTAATGTATAGAAATACAATGGATTTCTGTATATTTTGTATCTTGCAATTTAATTGAATTTGTTTATCAGTTTGGGTAGTTTTTGGGAGGGGAGTATTTAGGTTTTTCTATGTATAGTATCATGTCATCTGCAAATAGTAAAGGTTTTATTTACTCCTTACCAATTTGGACATCTTTTTTTCTTGTCTGATTGTGTGGTAGGACTTCTAGTACTATATTGAATAAAAGTGGTGAGAGTGAAAAAACAAAAGCAGTGAGAGTAGACTTCCTTATCCTGTTATTTGAGATTTTTCTTGCTTCTTGAGGTACATCTGTATTGCTATAAACTTCCCTCTTAGAACTTCGTTTGCTGCATTCCAAAGATTTTGGATGGTTGTGTTTTCATTTGTCTCCATGTATTTTTTTATTTTCTTTTTGATTTCTTGGTTGATCCGTTCATTGTTTAGTATCATGTTATTTAACTTTCATGTATTTGTGTTCTTTCTAGATTTTTTTCTTATAGTTGATTTCTAGTTTCACAACATTGTGGTCAGAAAAGATGCATGGTATGACCTCGTTTGTTTTTTGTTTTTTTTTTTTAATTTGTTAAGACACGTTTTATGGCCTAACATGTGCTCTGTTCTGGAGAATGTTCCATGTGTACTTGAAAAGAACGTGTATTCTGTTCTAGGATGGAATGTTCTGAATATATTGGTTAGATCCATCTGGTCCAATTTGTCATTCAAAGCCACCATTTCCTTGTTGACTTTCTGTCTGAATGATCTATCCATTGATGTAGTGGGGTGTTAAAGTCTCCTACTATTACTGTATCACTATCAATTATATCCTTTTAGTTTGTTATTAGCTGCTTGATGTACTTGGGTGCTCCCATGTTGGGTGCATAAATATTTATAATTGTTGTATCTTCCTGTTGGATTATTCCCTTTATTATTATATACTGTCATTCCTTTTTATTTTTTAAGATTTTATTTATTTCAGAGAGAGAGAGCACAAGTTGGGGGGACAGGCAGAGGAAGAGGGAGAAGTAGACTCCCTGCTGAGCAGGGAGCCCTATGCGGGGCTCAATCCTAGGACCCTGAGATCAAGACCTGAGCCGAAGGCAGATGCTTCCCCGACTGAGCCACCCAAGCGCCCCTGTACTGTCCTTCTTTAACACTTGTTACAGTCTGTTTTAAAGTCTATTTTGTCTGATGCAAGTATTGCTACTCCAGCTTTTCACTTCCATTTGCATGATCAATGCTTTTTGTCTGTTCACTTACAATCTGCACATGTCTTTAGGTCTGAAATGGGTCTCTTATAGACAGCAGGGGTGTCTCCTAGATGTGTTGCATGTACCCTACTATTGTGGCTGAGCTGTGTTTGCCTTCAGTCTGATTGTCTGCAATGGCTCTCTTTGCCTGTTGTGGGTAGGGTTTGATCCCTGTGTGAGTGGGCCAGTCTGAGGCTGTCTTGGGCTTGAGTTGAATCAGACCAGGCATTTGCCAGAGCTAGGTGCTTTCCCTGTGTTGTCTCCTGAGAAGCCTTCATTGGTGGACATGGCCTGCGGTCAGTCTAGATGTCTGCCCCAGCCCACTGTTGGGGACATAGTTGGACTGGTGTGTGTGGTTATCTTCCCCTCTACCTTCCAGGGTGGTGCTGATCCCTTTTGAGGCTGCTTGCACACTGCCAGGCTTGTGGCACCACTTTGGATAGACTCCTGTCAAGGGCGTGTTGAAGGGAGAAGGCAGAGGCAGGGTATGTGGTGCCAGCAAGGTTCATACTGGTGTGCTGTGGGAGGGGTTCTGCAGTCACCCAGGAAAACTGCCGAGGCCGAGATGGAGGGGGCCAGTCTGCAGGAGAACACAGGGGCAGGGCATGTTGTTAGCAAACAAGGTGGAGAGTGCTTGTGCTAAGCTGGTTTCCACAGATGTCTGTGTATCTAGGCTTGGGGGCAAGGGAGGGAAATGGCATCCACCAGCTCCTTTGTTCTTAGAGAGATCTCCCAAGGATCCCTGCCCCTCCAGCACAAGCTCTTAGTTTAGTAAGCAAATCTCCCTCCCATATACCCCAGGTGTTTTTCAAACTGCTTCTAAGCTGTATTTCCGTGGGGCTGTGTGTTGAGCCATCTCTTTAAAGGCAGAGACTCAGTTTCCGCTCACCCTTTCTGGTCTCCCAGAGCCAAGCCCGCTGATTTTTAAATCTCCAAGTGTTAAGCCCCACTAATTGTAAGAACTCAAGAAGTTAAGCCCCTCTGGTTTTCAAAGCCAAATATTAGGGGGATTCATCTTTCCCCTGTAGGCTCCCCATGCCTGAAGTAACTGGGGTGGGGTCTGCTCTTCTCCCTTCTCTGGCCTGTGGCATTCCTCCCTCCAGCAGACAGCCCCACAGGTCCCTTTAGCTCCCAACTGCATCTCCATTCTTCCTACCCTCTTTGATGTGGCCTCTTCTCTACATTTTGCTGTGGAGAGTCTGTTCTGAGAGTGTTTGGTTGTTTTCTGGGTTATTTACACTGATGTGGGCGTTATCTAGATGTATCCATGGGACAAGGTGAGCTGAGGGTCCTCCTATACTGCCATCTTCACCATCTCCTGTTTTGTTTTGTTTATTCTTAACAAGGTTGAATATGTTTTCATAGGTTAATAACTATTGGTACTTTTTTCTTTTTTGCATTGTCTGTTATTTTGTGCTCATTTTTCTATTGGGATATTCATAGTTTCCTTCCTGATTGTAGGAACTCATTGCACATAAAAGCGACGTGTTCTAGACTGCATTTCAGGGAAATTTATTGCCCTTTGAGATATGAATAGGTGTGTTGAGGGGAGGAAAAGACTTCCATGGTCAGATTTAACACATCATTTCCTGCGCTTAATTGACCATCAAACCTTTTTTTTCTTTTTCTTTTTTTTCCCTACAGAACACCGTCTGACATCTTTCAGGACATGAGTGTCCTGGGCAATAACATTTGAGAAAATGTTCTATAAAGGATATTAATGCTTTATGTGTTACGTATGTGGCATGATTTTTCCCCATTACCATTTGTCTTTTACCCCATATGGTTTTTTTCCATACAGCATTTAATTCATGTATTGAAATCTCTCAGTATTTTCCTTTACAGTTAAGTAATTTAGAATATGGACCCTGAAGTCATATTTGTTTGTTTTGAATCCTGGTAACACCACTTGTGGGGACCCTAGGAAAATTACTTAACCTCTCTATGCCTCAATTTTATCATCTAGAAAATGGGAGAAGTAAATATAAGGACCTAGAAAGTTGTTGAGGGGATTAAATTACTTAATTACAGGTAAATCACTAGAATTATGTTTGACACAGTGTCAGATGTTTATGACAGATTATTTTTTGGATGATGTAAAAAGTTTTTCCCCAGTATGTTATAAAAAAAAAAGCACTCATATTTTCTTCTAGTATTTTTATGGAAATTAATTTAGGTATCAGCTATAGAGAAAAGAGTCTACTTTTTCCCCAGGGGTTGGGTAAGTTTTTCCAACACCATTTATTGATTACTTCTCCCTTTATCATATACTATTTCTTTCTTTTTCTAGATTTTTTTCTCTCCTGCTCAGTCTGTTCTGATACCAAGACCCTTACTTTCCTATTTTCATTCAGAAGAGTCACAGCTTTGTTTGCCTGAATCAAGAGTACATATTGGATTCCCTGTTACAGGTGCCCCATGAGATACTTGGTCAGCATGAGGTACTTTGAAAGTGGGGCTTGGTTTTCTACAATGCAGGTGGGAACTATAGATCCCATAGGTTTTGATTTTAACTGTTACTGTGCCTGTCAGTACTCATATACTGCTGAGGCCTAGTTGGGATTATAGCTTGTGGATCCCTCAGGAATGTTTGAGCCCTAGTGTTCACTGTATCACAGAAAAATTAATGTCTTTGAATTCCATCTGGTCTCTCTTTCCTGTTGTATCAGCCACATAACCTCTGAAATTACTAGGAAAGATGTGAGAGGGAAGGGATACTAACCTGATCCATCCCAGGCTGTGGGGGAAAAGCCAAGTTGTCACAGTTGAGAGGAAGTTGTGATACTGGGAGGCTTCCTAGAGATGGGACCAGAAAAGCGTTGAGGGCATTTCAGTCAGAGCTGAGGGAAAGCCAAAGTCCTGAGAATTATCCATAAGGCCCAACAACATTCTCCTTCTCTGCACACCATTATCTCTTGTTCACCCTGTTCCCAACAACCTCTTGGCTGTTCCTCAAACATTGCTCCCACTTCGAGGCATTTGCATGTGCTGATCCCCCTGGAAGGTTTTTTCTCCAGTACCCTTATTGCTTGTTTTGGAGTCAGTGCAAGCCCTTTGCTCAAACGTCAATTTGGTGAGGCCATCCCAACGAGCCATTTCACTTTCGGTTTATTGTCTGTCTCTCCACCCTAGAATATGAACTTCCTAAGAATTGTGTTGTTTTGTTCTCTGATTTCTCTCAATACCTAGAACAGTGCCTGACATACATAGGACTCCATGACTGATTGTGGATGAATGAACGGATGAGTGTACCAGTCAGTGCCACTTGCACAATACTTTGGAATGTGTCTAGGTCTGTTGACAATAGCACATTTCCTCAGAATGTAGCTGCCTGAAAGGCTCTGGGTTTTCAAGCTTGCCTCAACAAACAAGTTATTTCTAAAGAGGGGGTAAAATGTTGCATTTCTTGAAAGTTGGAACAAGCACATGTCTATGGTGGCTTCTTTCATTAGATGCCTGAACTTGACACCTGAGGCTACCAAAAAGCCAGGCAAGGTGAAATGCAAGTTAAAATCACAGTGAGATACCACCATACCCCACCACGATGGCTAAAATGAACATACAGAAAATGCCAAATGTGGCAAGACTGAGGGGAACGAATTCTCATATATGTTGAAAAACTGTTTGGTAGCATATAGCAAACACATATCCCATGACCCAGCATTTCCACACCTATATAATATGACCCAACTGAAATGTCTACATATGTCCATGCAAAAGACAGGTAACACAATGTGTACAGCAGTACTGTTTGTTGTAATGGCCAAAATCTGGAGCAGAAATAAGCAAAATAGTAAAACGGGTCTTTGAAAATGTGGTATTTTCACATAGTAGAGTACTGCACAATACATAAAGTGCATGATCTACAACCCCATGCAATGATATGGATAAATTGCACGAACATAATGCTGAACAAAAAGTCAGACACAAAAGAGCAGTTAGTGTATATTTCCATCTGTATAAGATTATAAACAGGTAAAACTAATCCATTATGCCAGTAAGTCTGAAGAGACTTAGAAAGGAACATGAGTGGTGCTCTGGGCTTCTGATAGCATTATACTCTTGGATCTGAGTGCTGGTTACACAGGAATATTCAGCTTTTGAAAATTCATCAAGCTGTATATTTATATGTTGACTCTTCTGTATGCAAAATTTCCTGAAAACCATCAATTAGGGATATAGGCCACTCATTTACTAAAGCTACTTGTTAATTAGTACAAGCTGAAACTATTCTAGGAAGTACTGCGTAGCACCTGGTGTTGGGGTAGGGTGGGGTGGAGGGGCGGCAGAAAGTTGGGAGGACACCTTCCTACTGTGGCAGGAACACACCTCTAACATGCTGCAAGAATGAAAAATGGCAGGAGCCAGATGGAGTGGGGTGGAGGGGGCTGGTAGAAAGCCTTGAGGAGTGCCTGCTGTCTGAGGTCACTTATGGCCTCGAGGCAAACACTGCCTCCTCTCAGGGGCAGAATGGTGAAGACTCTCCAGCCCTGCTCTGGGACAGCAGCTACAGACTATGCAGGTCAGTTTTCTAGCCAGATATTGAGGAAGGAAAATACCCTCTGCTTATAAGTTGAATGTAGAAATTTTGTTTTAGAAGGGAGTAGAAAAACAGCAGAGAGAAAAAAATACATAAGACAAGTCTTTAATAATTTCTGAAGAGTAAGCTGCGGCAGAAACTCCGGCTGGCATGCCAGAGATAGCCCCATAGTTCTTTCAATTAATGAAAGTAAACAGGAAAAGAAGGACCAGAACATATAGGAACTACCAGGCCCCACTAGGGTGCTGCTGCCTTGCCCCACGCCAGATCCACACACTTTGGAGCATGCAGTGCAGTGGCTCTGGCAAGGCTTTAAGGATCCCACTGCTACCATTGAAATGTAGGCATGGGAGGAAGGCAGGACCTAAAGAAAGAAAAAGGCCATCCCATTAACTTTCAATTGCTATGGGAAGGAAGGGAGCAAACAAAAATCTATAGTTGAAACGAGAACCCGTATTTAGTATTCCAGGGCTAAAGGCCACTTGGAGAAGGTTGAGAAACAGTTAACTGGCCAAGGATCTGCATTGTTTCCAGCCTTCCAAGAGCAGGCTCTTGCTAGAGAAAACCTCCAGCCCTCACTCCGCAGGATCTGGAAAGGCCCAGCAGAAGAGGCTGCCAAGAGAGGAGAGATTTGGAGCTCAGTGTTGCTTGTTAGGGAGTCTCTAATGATACTCGCGAGCCGGCCCGTGCACCATCATCCTGGCTTCGGGTTCTGTTGCCACAGTGTGGAAGCCTCCCAGCACTCATACAAGTGAGAGGCAAGAAGGAAGTGGGAGTCCAAGAAGGACAAAGCAAACCCAGGAGGTTTGCAAGAGGTAGATGGATGCATAGGGCCAGCTCTAGCATGCTTATTGTCCGTGTCCAGACATACAGACAACATATTTGGGCAGTTAGTATGGCTATCCTTAAGTATGCACTATGTGCAGAAAGCTACACAGAGAAAATATTCAAGCATTGGCTGGTCCCATTTCCTCTCTCAAGAGCGTCTCAAACAGATCCCTCAGAGGATGGAAAGTTTCAGTTTTGTACCTAAGGAAATGCAGATAAGGCTAAGAAGGATTTTCCAAGTCAAGGTCAAGTCAACTGAACTTCTGTGAGTGCAGTGTTGCCTGTTCCTGGGCTGAGAGCAATCTAGAGTAGACACGTAAAACCCCTGACCATTTAGGGAAAGTCTGTGTGAATTGTACTTTCTGAGAATAACAATTTAAGAGATTGTCGCTACTATCTTTAAGCCTCCTAGCATGTGCATCGTGAAAAATAAAAATTCAGATAAAACTTAGATTTGGATAGACTACTGCTTTCTAAATAGACACCAAAAGAGACCCAAAACCTAGGTTCAGAATGCCCAACACTGCTTACCAGAGATCATTTTTAGAGCCAGTTTTCAGGACCAAGTAGCATCAGCTCCAGATGCCACCAAGGACAAGAAGACAGTTTGCTGCCTGGTGGGTTCTCTCAGTTTTAAGCAATGTTCATAAAAGAACTTGGGCCCTCCTGATACTTTCCAGTCTTTGACAGGAAGGATGATTGCTAATATGAAATATGTGGAGATGCTAATTTCTTTAGATAATAAAACTGAATTTCACAAGGCCTCAGAGGCACAGGAATTCTGGCCCTCAAAATTCAGAATTGCCTAGAAGAATCAGGGTTGACTTCCTTCATTTTCAAATACAGGTTCCACTGGATGTACAGCATCATAACAAGCTAGGGGCATATCCAGAATAATCTTTCCTAGCATTCATTGTCCATTTCCCACAAATCTTAGAGAATCAAAGACCCACAGGCTTAGTGGATATTATAGGAGATTTGAGGATAACCATGCCATTAGGACAAACCCTTTCTCTGACCTGACCCAGGGATATCAGGCCAGAGCTAAAAAGAAAAGGGGCCAGAAGAGGCATCCGTGGACAAAGAGAAGCCAGGGCCCTCCATCCTGTTGAACTTTTTGAAAACTGGTAAGGAAGAGCTGTAAGCAGATGCTCAAGGCCTTAGTGACCTGTTCAACCAGGTTCTTGCATGAGTCTCAGTTGATCAAACCTGGCTTTAAATCCTTTAGTTTAAACATACATTTATATGGAGGGCTTCAGAGCTGTGATACATCAGGAAGATGTGGGGAACATGGCTAAATGTTGCTGCAGAAGCTTGAACTATGCGAGATCCAATATCCTGTTTGCAAATCAGAACTTTTGGCTCTAAGTTAGGCAGTGAGATACAGGTTCTAGGAAGTGTGCATGTGAGGTCCAGGGATAGTCAACAAAAACCCTCTCACCTCTGGGCCCACCAATGCCAAGCAAGCTCTGACAGAACAATAGCAGGTAGTAGTCTTGGTTGACTATTTTTAGGACTGATGCTTCTCTTGCAGCTTCACCCACAGGATGCCACATCTCTTGAAGGTGCCAGAGTCCTCTGAGTTCCCCAGGGTCTAGAGAGATACAGTATTCTTTATGCCAGAAAGCTTGGGGCTTTCCAAGTTGGAGTCACTGGTGGAGCTCTGGTAAATCTAACTGCTCTAGCAGAGAGGGACCAAAGGGAAACTCAGAATAGCTGATGGTCAAGGAAAGAGACCCAGTCCTGTTGGACTAGACCAGAGTTTTCTATAAGTGAATTTGAATTTGGTATTGAGAGTGGCAGAAATTACAACTATTTAGTAATATATTATTAAAATGGGTGTTGGAATGTCCTCTATGAAGACACTTTTCCCAAAGAAGAGTACTGAAGTATGGTTCTGAAAGACTTACAGAGTTTTCAATGGAATATATGAATGTTGGAAAGCTTTACACCTGTGGAAATCTTTAAGTAGTGAGCAGAACTCCAGTGGAGTGTTCCACTTCTAAGTCCTACCCTAACAGTTTTGGTGAGACTTAAAATAATAAATTTAAAAATTTTATTCAGTTCTCCAAAATCTTAAAAATGTGGTTGCTATGAATATTATCCCCAGAACTCTTTCTTGTTTTCTCCTGGGAGTCACTGAGAGGTCTCCATTTTTCTTTTTTTTTCAGATAAAGCGATAGCCATTTCTTTCTTGATATCTAGCTCTGTCCCCCCACCCCCAGCACTTACCTTCCATTCTCATCAACTTTCACTTTGTAGGTCCCTTCATCTGATCAGTGAGTTTCTTGCCTAACATCTTTCAAGACCTTCTGGAAGTATCTTGCCAGAAACCTACTCTCCCATCATTTAAAAATATTTAGCCAACTCTTCATTTTCCATATTCTTCTTTTGATTCCAAGGGTAATAATACCAACCAAAGTGTATGTAACCTGTGTTTCCTAAAGCCTCTCCAGCCTGGGGTTTTAAAAGGATCATATTAAACGCTTATTGACTCCTCTTTGCTTCCTCTCCCTTCCATGCCAGTGTGCCTTCCGAGAGATCACGGAGGGGAATGACTCGCAACCAAGGAGCCACTCCCTCACTGGCATGAGGCTCTCCTAATCTATGACCAATTAGTCTCACTCCTTGCTTCCAAATACAATTACCTGGGGGAACTTTAAAAAAAAAAACAACTAATGCCTGGGTCTTATCCCACACCAATTAAATCAAACTCTTAGGATGAAGCACTACCATCGGTATTTTTCAAAACCCTGTAAATGATCTTAATGTGCACCCACAGTTATGAGGAACCACTGTGAGCCATGGTTAGCCATGAGTCTTTGCTGAGCACCCGTTTGTATCCCGGTGTCAACCCATGCAATCACGGCACAGAGAAGCAGCACAGGACTCTCCAAGTTGATCAGATTCTCCCACTCACTGCTTTTTGCCTTTTTTGCCTTCCCCACTTTTCAAAGCAGGGATCCTGTCATTTAAATGACTTCTGAGAACACAAGGTGCTCTCTGCCTCTTTCACGAACTCCTTTGCAAATGTCTTAGCAGTTAGCACTTCAGTCACTATCATTCATTCAGAAAATGTAAATCACTTTTTTGTTTTGAGTTAATCATTTTCCATTTTCCCAAGGTGATTCAGAAATTCAGAGCTCACTGACAGTGAGTGAGCAGGTGTGTGGGCCTGTAGACACACCTCACTGTTCCATTAATGGCAGAATACACCTTAAGAGGTAACTGACAATGCCAACAACAATAAAAATCAGGTTTTGTCCAGTTATGATAGAATAAAGAGACCTGCCTCTGAAAACACATTTTGATTTCTCTAGATTTCGGGCAGTGTTAAAATACACAATCAGCTCTAACCTTGTTTACATTAATCTTCTTTACAGAAATTGCACATTTGCTTTCAAAGCATTGGGTTAGAGCATTTTGCTGCTACGTGGAAACCATATCAACAATCATCCTCAGGACATGAACTGCACCTGCACATAGAGCTCATGCAATTTTAATAATGTCTGCTGACCCACTGATAAGCACACAGGAAGGAACACACAAGAACTAGAATAGAGAACCATTAAGCCACCAAATGTTTACTTTCTAAGAATCATCACTTTCTGTGATTAATTAGTACCCTCACCAGACATCTCATCAGAGGTTAAGTCATTTATTCACTCACTCACTCATTCATTCAACAAACATTTTCTTAGATGTCTATTGTGTGCCAGGTACATGCTTTGAGTTGGGGTTGGACTAATGAACAAAACATAGCCTCAGCCTCCAAAGTCTCAGGTCTACAGCCAATCATATCAGCAGATAATGACTTTTGCAAATTCTTTTCCTCTCCCTGGTATGTTTTACTCCCATATCTTTGTCTGGCTAAATTCTATTCAACTCTTTAGATCTTGGAGATATTACTCCATCTGGAAAACTTCCCTTAACACTTCAAGTCAGGGTTAGGTGCCTTTTCTATGTACTTCCATAGCACCCATATCTTAGCGCTTTGCATTTTGTATTATAGTTACTTGTTTAAATATCTGTATACCCTTACAAAACAATGAGCAAGTTAAGGACAAGAGCCACGTCATGTCCCTCTTTGTGTCTTTAATGACTAGCACATAACGGGAACTCAATAGATAATTGAATGAGTGATTAGGGGTATTCACAGGGTATTATGAGAATGCAGAGGAGATACACCAAAGAGACTTCCTGTAAGAGGTGGCTGTTAAGTGAAGTCATAAATGGTAAGTCTGAGTTACCCAGACTTGGGCTAGTTGGAGGGTAGAAGCAGAAGGACAACATGGTCTATGCTAGAAAACTCCCAGCACAACGGTATTGATAGAGGGCAAAATGTGAGGTAGAGTATGAGGAGAGGACAAGTTGAGGCAGCTGGAGTAAGGTCATGGGGGGATGGATGGAGGGTTTTGACCAAACCAGACTCAAACTCCATTTTCCCTTTTGTTCCCATCTAAATGAATGAACACACAGATTCAAGGAGTCCTAGGAGCTGATCTCCAGGGATTACACATTTGTTCCCAACATAGACAAGAGTCCCTGAGACACAAAACATGTTAAAAACTCTTCTCTGATATGAGAACCATTTCTTATATCATTTCTCTGATATAAGAACCCTGCCCCATGAGGTTCAGTACATGGAAGGAGGGGAGCTCCACAGGGGAGCTGCCAGGTCACCTGCTTAGTACTTGTAGAAGGTTTCTGTCCTTTACTACAAATTATGGGTAAAACACCTTATCAAATGTGATGGACCCATCTTTTCTCAGTGTCTTCCTAAAACCCAGCTCTTCTTGTTCAACCTGGGCAAGACTGGGAAGAGTATATTGCCTAATTTCTCTTTACCTCATTGTGTTTTTAATATAAATTACAGTAATTTTTTAAAAAATTTTATTGTTATGTTAATCACCATACATTACATCATTAGTTTTTGATGTAGTGTAAATTTCAGTAATTTAGTAATTTACAGTCAATGCAACCCATTTGAGGTCATCCCAGGCCTTTAGAAAACCTGCTTCTGTTTTAAGATCAGCTGATAGGATTCAGTTATTAATTAATGCAACAACGATTTAATGAGTACTTTCTCTCATTTCTCACGAGGCTGGAGTCTGGAGATTCAAAAATGAATGAGACATGGTCCCTGCTCTTAAACTGCTCAGTCTAGTGGAAGAAGCTCCAGGACATGGAAATTGCTTTTGTGCTGGCAGCGTTGAGACCACAGTGGACCTGCCTAAGCCAGTGCTTCTTGAAATGTGGTCACCTGGGAACTGCTTAGAAATGCACAACTCCTGGTGTCTAAATGTGTCTCTCCTGATCAGAGGGGGGCCCCCAAATATGGGTGATGGTTGGGTGGAAGCCAGTGGCCGAGGAGGTGAAAGAATCCACCAGAGGCAGAACAGAGGAGATAGAAGTGTATCGAATACATGGCAAGGGAGCTGTGGGCAGGAGCGGGAGGGAGAGGCTGCCTGCCATGAGGCAGTGGGTGGGGGCTGTTTTTAAAGGGGGAAGGTGAGGAGGTATGGGGACAAACGGAATCTTCCCTTTTCCGGTAACTGTGCCTGGTCGTAAGTAGCCCAATTTGTCAGTGAGGGCCTCTGGATATTTTGAGATGGGTCGCCTGATGGGCCTGTTTGTACTCAGCCGGGGGGGTGCTGTGGGCCCCTTTCTACATTCCATCACTGAAGCCTGTGTGCCGAAAAGTAGCCTCTACACAACCTTGGGCCCTTCTTCTAGATCTAATCTAACCTGAATCAGAACTCAGGGGGTGGGGCCCAGCAATCTGTGTGTTAGCAGACCCTGCAGGAGATGCCGGAGCTCATTTTTGTTTGGGAAACTCTGGTCTAAGCTCTCCACTGAGTCATACCAGGCCTATGTAGAGGACCCATTAACCCTTCCCAGCCTTCCTCTCTACCACTCCCCTTCTTAGGGAGCTCCTGCCAGTCCTAGAAAACACCAGTCCAGAGGGACATTCCCCCAAATGAAGTAAATGCTATGTTATCATATAATGGCAACACCAGACGCTTCTGGATAGAATCACAGAGATGAATAGCTTCAGGAAGGTCAGTGTGGTAGGGACTAGACTGGCCAGAATCATTTCAGTGTCAATATACAAAGAATCAGGGGGGATAGGGTCATCCTTGCCTCCATTTGGCTTCCTGCCCCTTGTGGGGGTGGGGGGAGAATTTTTTTTTTTTCAATTTAAATTTCATTTTAAAAATTTGTTTTAAAGAACATATCCACTTGGCTGTTCAAAGGAAACAACCAAGAGCTTCAGAGTTACTTCAGAGCACAGGAATAGAAACAGGGTAAACTGAAACAATAAAATGAGCAACTTGAATGCTTAGGAAAATAAAGGAAGGGGGAGTGAGGTCACAATCTGAGCCTGCGAGCTTTGCAATCCTGTGGTTGTTCTGAACAAATTCAAGCAGATTTCTTTCATTCTGGAGTTCCTGTAAAATGGATCTTGTCACCAGTGGATGGTTCAGAGCCCCTGGCTGAGGCTTTTTGGCTGATTGCCATGTGTCGTTAGTGACCTAGTTTCACTGCGGTGAGATCAGCCATGTCTGCAGGCCCCTGAATCAGCAGTTTCTCCTCCACTCACTAGCTCCAGGCTTGCAAAGCTGACACGAGTTTTCACAGAAAGTGCCACCCCTGCCCTCTCCCTGGGAGTGGGGAGAGCACCATTTTGTCATCAACGTGTCGGCCTTGACCAGGGGCTGCCCGGAGAGCCAGCTGTCATGTCTCCTTCAAATAAGCTGCTAAACTTGGAATTATCTCGGCCTGATAATTAATCAGGACTAAAAATAGCCCCAAACTGCCTGAGCTTTGCTTAAACCCTACCCAGGTAGGAGAGGTGGTTTAAAAAACACCTAATTGCAAAACCGTATTTTGTAAGGCTTTGCACAAAAATATGAAAATAATTACCCAACATGCCAGTTTGGGAGACAATTCACAGTTAACCTCTCTCTCAAAAAAAGAAAAGAAAAGAAAATAGCTATTGGTTTAGAGCTACAGAAGCTAGCCTGTTGCCGGGCAGATTAGACGAGGAGAAGAGTTCCACAAGAGGGCGCCCTCGCCACTCTCCCTTCAAGCCCAGGGCTTTGCATTTCCCAGATGGTTGGCAGCTCTTTGCCCTCCACCAGGTGCCCCAAAGAGCAAACGCTCTGTGTCCTGAGCTGAGATCATCAGGCATATGCTATCTCTGTGACATCAGAGAAGCAGCTTCAAATGAGGGGAAATCAAGCAAAACATTAAATATAAAAGGGAAAAAACAGATAACTAGATTGACTCTTCTCCATTGTGATCTGTCTTTATGTGTTCACTTCCTTGATACTCTAATGGTAAGAATATGATCGAATGAAAGTATATTTTTCACAGTTATCTGTGTCTAGCCCAAAGTAGAAACCGCCATGGCACCGACCAAACAGTGACAATTGGCAGGGCCAGGGGTATTTCAGGAGAGCCTTCACCCTCATCATCATTTCCCTCCTCCCAGTAGGCACACCTTCACGTCACAGCTTCTTCCTGCTCTAAATCCCATGGCCTCCACTCATACTCCCTCCTCCCCAGTTCAGAACTTACCTCCTCAAAGACATTGGCGGAGGACCAGCTGATGAAGGAAAGAATGGATTTGCTCCATCTAGTCACAAATGAAGAACTGGAACAAGGGGGAGAGAAATGATGCAGGACAGATGATTTGGATTCAGCGTAACACACTGAGCAGGCTTTGCAGAAAGACCTTTACCCCTGCACCTACCTACACACACACACCCACGTATCTGCATGCAGAAACCAAGACTCTGTCTGCCATGTCCCAGCAGCAGAAATTAGAGGAGTCACTCATCCCCTCGGAGCTTGGCCTTCTCATCTGAAAAGAAAAATATGATAATAAAAATATCCATTCTACTCTACAGGTTATTCTGGGACTAAAATAAGATAGTGTAGGTGAAACTCTTTGTGGGTTATCAGGAGCTCTATAAACATAGTGAGTACCTACCCCTGGAGTGGGTCAAGCATTAATAGATTGACAGGGGTAGACAAGAGAGGAAGGAAAAACTGAATTAGGTTGTATTATTATGATTATTATGATTATTTCACATTTCAACAAAACAAGGGTCACGAAGTTTCTTCTCAAAGAGAATCTATGATGCTATGAATCTGTCTCTTGTCGTAGGCTACTCAGTGTTATTTACTGGAGTTTGAATCCCCCTAAAATTCATGAGTTGAAACCCTATCCCACAATGTGATGATATTAGGAGGCGGGGGGTCTTTGGGAAGTAATTAGATGGGGTCATGAGAACAGAGCCCTCCTGAATGGGATCAGTGCCCTTATAAGAGTCACGAGAATGACTGCTCTCTGCTCTCCACCATGTGAGCGTACAGTGAGAAGCTGGTAGTCTGCAACCCAGAAAAGAGTTTCACCAGAACTCAACCATGCTGGTACTCTGATCTTGAACTATAAAAAAGTTGTTGTTTATAAGCCACACAGACTGGGGGATTTATTATAGCAGTCAAAATGGGCTAAAACATCCAAGTTGCCTTGACTCAGAGAAATGTTCCTGGAGATAAATATCTAGAGACTCCTTGCAAAGATTTTACTGTGAGAAATGTTTATTATAGACATGTGCAAAATTGGAAACTCTATCCCACATGGAGTGGTTTAATTAAAACTCTCTACATAATGAATTATTATGCATCCATTAAAATGACATAGAGCAACATGTAATAATATAAAGAAGAGCCCATTATAAGGAATTAGCAGGGGAAAAATAACATGTATAATAGACTGACATTGAAAATGTGTGCACATCTGCATATAGAATGCATACTGAAGATTCCAGAATATATATCAACATGCATGCTTATAATCTAAGAAGGTTGGGATTGGAATTTCTTTAATTTTATATTTTTGGCTTTTATTTATTTTTTACTGCTCTATAAAGAATATATATTATTTGTTCTTTATAAAAACCCCTATTAATAGTTCTCTATAAAATAAACAATTCTGAGCTCTGGAGAAGACCAGTGGGAGACTTTTGAGGCCAGAAGTTCTTTGAGGACACTCAGCAATTCTATGGAAGAAGAGGCACCCAGACCAGAGCTCTGGCCCACTGGAGCCCTTATCCAAGATGCCTCAGGACCTCGTCTTGAAATTTCTGTTCAACCAGCTTTACTGTGTTCACTTATCAGATGAGGCCTGAGTCAGAGATAGGGAGTTTGCCCCTAAAGTCTGTGTGGAAGAGGAAGTAACACCAAAACACCTAATAAATATTTAGTCTCAAGCCAATGCGTGACCAATGGGTGACTTTGCAACATGATGATTCTTTGTAAAAGGAAGAGGGTCCCTAGAATACAGCAAAGGCATGAACTCCTCCTTCATTGCCTTTGACATGGGCTGGGTAAGAATCACAAAGAAGAAGAGAAGAGCTGTCATGATTGGCATAGAAATATCCACTGTTCATCTTGAAAAATCTCACTCTCAGAAGTATCTAATAGACTTCATTAATGCATTTTTCGTATTTAGTATAGTCAGCTGATATGTAATAAGAGTGCTGAAGGTCACAGCTTATATTATTAAAATTCTAGCAAGTACACCAGGTCCTGGGCTTGGAAAGGCATGCAAATCTCCTCATTTTAATAGTTGATTTATTATTGTTAGTTCTACCCTGTATCATCTGGTTAGAGCTCAGGTCTAATGAAGCCCCAGGAGCTGATTTTAATCCCATACAGGCTTATTAACTTCAGAGAGAGAATTTTCCCCATAGCCACAAAACCCTTCTCCTAAGCCCTTAACCTAGATATGTCTGAAGGAGCACGGGGCATCATAACTCCTGGGCAAACAGCCCTAAATCCTTGTCCCCACTGAGACAGTGGTCCTATGTTCCTATAAACAGGAAACCGTTGGTCATTTGTTGTGGGGAGGGCAGAGGAGGCTAGGAGGGAAGCTTGGTCTGGCAAAAATGATGCAGAGCAGGAACTTGCCAGACAGGAAAGGTAAACAGGTGATGTCTTCAAACAAGCTATGTGGCTTGGAGCCCACCAGATGAGCAGTGATGATTTGAGGCCTGTCACTCTGCAGAGCCAGGAGAAAAGAAGAAAGGGCAATGGAAACACCTAGAAGAGGAGACTGGCAGAAACAGAGAGATTTTTCTGCCCCTTTTCAAAATAGCAGCATCCCTCCTTTCTCTCCTCTGTGCTCCCCATACCTCCTGTTTTATTTCTACAAAGTACTTGTCACCCCATGTCACTCTTGCCTATTTGTCTATCGGTCTATGTCCCTTAGTAAACTTCAAGATTCCTGTGGGTAGAAGCCATGTGTACTTGTCCGTAATGGTGAATAGGCTGGTATCCTCAGGTCTTCCACACTGCAGGCTTCATAGTAAATGCTTAATAAATACAAATCAGCGAATGATGTATGCAAAAATTAGCCCTGAAGTAGGAGTGAGCAACACATCCTAACAAAGAGGGGTATAGCCCAGAACTTGGAGATCGAAGTCAGCCCCTTGGGTGTACCTCAGGGACAAGTTTTTTTTTTATTTAAATTCAATTAACTGACATATAATACATCATTAGCTGCAGATGGAGGGTTCAGTTATTCATCAGTTGCATATAACACCCAGTGCTCATCACATCACGTGCCCTCCTTAATGCCCATCACCCAGTTGCCCCATCCCCCCAACCCCCTCCCCTCCAGCAACCCTCAGTCTGTTTCCTATGAGTAAGAGTCTCTCATGGTTTGTCTCCCTCTCTAACGTCTTCCCATTCAGTGTTCCCTCCCTTCCCCTCTGTCCTCTGTGCTGTTTCTTAAATTCCACATATGAGTGAAACCGTATGATAATTGTCTTTCTCTGACTGACTTATTTTGCTCAGCATAATACCCTCCAGTTCCAACCATGTCAGTATGATAAGATTTCATCCTTTTTGATGGCTGAGTAATATTCGTGTGTGTGTGTGTGTGTGTGTGTGTGTGTGTGTGTGTGTGTGTGTGTACACGTACACACCATATCTTCTTTCTCCATTCAGGGACAAGTTTTAAACAAGGAGGCAGGAAGAACTCTGGCATTACTTGTAGATGAGATGAATGAGCCTCTGGAGTTGAACTGGCCTAGAAATCTTGTATGTTTGCAATACGCCCTTTGTTTGATATAAGTTGAAGAATATTTTCTTCGGTTCCTTGTACCTTTTAATTTAATTACCTGGGAAAAAGTGGTTGCTATGTATTTCAAATACTCCTGGGGCTGATGCGCACATAAACAGAATAAAGATGGAGAAGGGTCATGTCACCAGGCAATTTCCTGTAGGCATCTGGGGGGGACTTGTATAAAAATGCTCTCGTGGGGTGTTACATTACAAGTAAGATAGTTCTTAACATGTAGTAAGTACTTTTCCTATCTGAAAGCTCCTTCTCTTTCTCCTACATCATTGATTTAGAAAGGGAGTTTTTCCATTCCCCATTCTTCATGATACAAACCAGGAGGCTGGACTGTTCACAGGTGTCCTTTCTTAAATGGGCATTCTTTTATTTTTTTAAGATTTTACTTATTATTTATTTGAGAGAGAGAGCAAGCAAACACGAGCAGGGGGAGCAGCAGAGGGAGAGGGACAAGCAGACTCTGCACTGAGTGTGGAGCCTGACGTGGGGCTCCATCTCATGACCTTGAGGCCATGACCCAAGTCGAAACCAAGAGTCAGACACTAAACTGACTGAGCCACCCAGGCGCCCCAAATGGGCATTCTTAAATCCCATTATAAGTTCCCAGACCGAGGTCTGTGTCTGAAGATTAAAAGTCACAATTTCTAGTAGAGGAGGAAGTGGAGGAGGAATGAGGAATAACTGTTTACCGGTTTTGGCTTCAGTAAGCACTGGAGACAGAGATCTCTGCAAAGGTTTAGGGGGCCTTGTAAAAATAGGGGTAACTGAGGAAAGGGAGTAATCTGAAAGCACCTATAGCATCTGTGTTCCTCTCTTTACTGGAAAGAGCCCGACAAAAAGGGGGAAAGCAGCAGAGAAGCAGATAGGCCCTGTCTTGTAACCTGTGGGTACCCACCAAGTGACACGGTGCAGGGAGCAGAAAACCCAGCTATTCTCAGCGTCAGCAAAGCCAACACTGGCTTCTCAGCAGGTGAGATGGGTCTTTTCCACCTTCACACTTGATGTTCCCCTAACACAGCATGCTCTGTCCCAGGTCGCCTCGTCCTCGGGTCTCAGCTCAAATGCACTTCCTCCGAGAGGCCTTCCCAGGTATCCTGCCCTTCCTGGTCACTCCCTGTCCAGTCACTCGCTTTCATTCGTGGTCTGAAGCTGTTTTGTACACGCACTTGTTTGTTTTATTGACCATGTCCTCTCACTGCATCTGTAACCCTGTCTCTTTTGTTCACTATTTTATTACAAGCACTTAGAACAGTATCTGGTACCTAGTAGGCCCTCAGTTTACAAGTGAATGAGTGAGTGAGTGAATGAATGATTGAATGAACGAGTGAATGCAATAACCTGAATATGAGGTTCAAGATAGCAATGGGAAAGTACTTGCCATCACCAACAGGGTAGGTCCCTTCCCTCGAAGGGGAAATGTGCATTTCCTAAAGGTAAGGAACCAGGGAACAAAGTGGATATTTACCTCACAGGGAAAGCTTTTATTTCCATATCGAGGCACTAACATTTCCTCCCCAATATGCATGTGTGCATGTGGGTGGACACACCAGAAGGCAGCTGTGAAGCTGGGGTGGGGCGGGTGGGGGGTTTAGGCAGTACAGACTAACAAACTAACCAAGTTCTGACTGTGATGTAGAGCCGAGTGTTTACATACAGCTCACTGAAGGCACAGGGTAGCTTTGTCTTACCATTTGGGTGCAGTGACAACATATAATTAATCAAAAAATCTCTGAGAACTTGTTTTATTCTTTTGAACAGCTCCATGGGAAGGTGCTCAGACAAGGGACACCAGCAAGCTTCGACAGCGCGCATTTGGTGGTTGCCGCTCAGAAGACGAAAGAGAAACGGGCCTTCTCATCATGTCCCCTCTGCCCACTGTGCATGAGTACCCTCGGATCTGTCCTCCCGGGAGTGACGGGTAGCCTGTCCAGAAGGGTCTGTCTCCAGCCTCGTTCTCTCTGAGCACCTTTATCTGGTAGAATGAGGGAGGACATTCACTATGGAACAGTATGGAGCTAACATCTTATTTATTAATCACTTCATTTATAGAAGACATAGTGTTCTAATGAGAGGGGTGGGGGAAAGGCATGCTGAGAACGATAACCCTCCCATACACTTGTTCAGTACTTGATACAGCTGAGAGCTCTTTCACATAGATCATGTTGTGTTCATGTTAGTCCTCATCACTGCCCTTCATGTAAAAAAAGAGCAGGTCTTTTCCCATCATCATTTTATAGAGGACAAATCTGAGGTCAGAAGAGGTGAATGACTTGTACCAGGTCACGGAGCTGGGAGGACCCGGGTCTCCTCATCTCCAGATGCAGTATCAAAAGGCAAATTTCTAAGGAACACACAAAGACTGACAGTCTCCTTTTTGTCACGACCAGATTATCTCCACATAAAATTTTATGCAGCTACAAGAAGAACCTATTTTATAATTTTGTTGTGTCTGATCAGGATCAGTGGCTAGACAGGCTTAGCATGGTGCCTGGCACATGAGGCAATTATTGAATGGTGGCGAGAAAGGAGGAGGAGGAAAAAAAAAGAAGGAAGTTCTTCTGTTTTAGGGAATGAGACTGGCTACCCAGGACACCCAAATCCTCCTCAGGAGAATGATATTATAGAGAAACTCACTACCGTTGACTGCCACTCGCTCAGTGGGAACTGACTAAATCGAATTCTGCAAGTGACAGAGACCTGAGAGGGCATAAAGAGCCACGCAGTCTTGTTGGCAGCCTTACTTACGCCCCTCCGCAGCCACTCCTCTGCCCCTGTCAGCTGATCCGAGCTCACAGTCCATACACCGACATTTAAAGCAAATACTTCCTGGACTAAAAATAAAGTACACATAAAAGTCTGTTTAAATGAATCATTCTTCTTTTGGAAGCTAAAAAGGGGAGGGAAAGGAACAGTGGATGTGTTCTGGGACTAGCAGCGATGTGAACAGTCTCTCTTTGATTCTCTGAGAATTTCCAAACTGAAAACACCGTGTGGGGATGACTCCTTCCCTTGGGATGTGGGCTGCATCTGACCTTGCCCTGTGGGTGTGAGTTTGGACTCTCTCTCTTCCCCCCCACCCGCTAGTGCCCCTCGTCCTCTCCCCCATCCCCCTCCCCCTGCCTGTAAATGACTTACTCAGTAATAAAGTTGTGGTAGATGAGATAAGAGAGGCTGGAACATGTCCTAGCCTGGAGTCAAACAAGGAACCTGACTACCTGAAATAATGTTCGAGGTTGGCCATTAAGTCTGTGGAATGGCCTTCCTTTTCCTCTTGCCTTCCATCACATGTTCATTCATTCATTCCTTCATTCATTGTCCCACTTACAGGTGCAAATATGAATAAGAAATCATCTCTACTGTCAAGGCACTCTAGTCAAGGAGCAGGCATGGGGGAAGGTGCAGGAATGAGGCCGAAGTGTGGTAAAGTCAGAGGCAAAGGGCCTTGTGCGTTATTCTAAGGAGTTTGCATGTGAACCCACAGGTCAGTATTTCCTGAACTTGGGGTGGAAAATTGTGTGGATCAGTGTTATAAGAATGTATTAAATATTTAGTATCAACAATTTGTTTTTAATGACAACATTATCCAAATGTATACAAACATAAACCAGGCATAATTTGCCAATGTTTACAACCTTTATACAATAATAAAACCAAAATAAATTTATATAAAGTAAAACCTAATCTAATGCAAATTAACAAAATTCACTTAATGCAATAGATGTTATTGTTTAACTGAAACCAAATGGCTACTGGCATGTGAATACGTCATTCACTAAAAGCATGTACATTATTTTAAATTCAGCATGCCTACATGACCATGCACTAAGTAATGACTTAACTCATCCAAAACTCCTTTCTAGTCAAACTAGCATGAAACTGCCATCAGAAGAGACCATGGTGATGTCACGTGGCCACCACATCCTTGCCTATGTGTCTACTTCACTTCTTTTCTCAATAACCTGGGACAATAAAAGTAGAGCTATTTGGGGCGCCTGGGTGGCTCAGTCGTTAAGCGTCTGCCTTCGGCTCAGGTCATGATCCCAGGGTCCTGGGATCAAGTCCCACATCGGGCTCCCTGCTCAGCAGGAAGCCTGCTTCTCCCTCTCCCACTCCCCCTGCTTGTGTTCCTGCTCTCGCTGTCTCTCTCTGTCAAATAAATAAATAAAATCTAAAAAAAAAAATAAAAATAGAGCTATTTGGCTACAGGTTACAAATGGTCATCAAATGATCTAGAAGATGCATCCATTTACATTTTAAACATCCTTAAAAAAGGATCTTAAAAATGTCTAAGAGACCCCATTAGCACCAAGAGTACATTACCAAAGACCATAGCCTAAAGTTGGAGGAAATATTACATAAGTGCCTGGGGCCCACCGCTGATGGATTTTGAACAAGAAAATGAGGTAAACAGATTCCCCTATTTGGGCAATTATGCCAGCGGCAGCAATGATTGCACATTAGAGAAGAGAGAAACCAGGAGTGAGGAGCTCACTTGGGAGACAACTATGCTCCTGTGGGCAAATGATGATGAATGACCTAGCAAAGACAGGATGAGTAATGAAATGTAAGAGAATAGGCCAGAAAGGTCTGCAAAAGGCAGAATCCATAGAACCCAAGGACTGACTACATGTGACAGGTGAAGGAGAAGGGGCGTTTCTAGCTGCGGTGACACTGTTAAACCTGAGTGAGAACGTGAAGAAGGTGAATTTAGTTTCAGACAAGGCCACTATGGGGAGGCTGTGAACTTTTGGGGTAAAGATAGGCAAATACGGTGGGCTAGAACTGGAAAGAAGCAGCTTCTAGATAAGACGGGTTTGCTAGGATGGCCAAGTGGTCACCATCCTATAAACTGTAACTTCTACATCCAAGAATGTCTCAGTGCCCACTCCCCCAATTCCCAAATACAGTGTTTCTCCTGCCTCCTCGTTGCTACCCAAAGTTCCACCCCAAATGATCATGGCTGCAATAATCTAACTTAATACTCTGATATTAAATATATATTTAAAGTACAAAATCTGAAGAGACTGACAATCTGTGATTGATGGCCTGAATCCTGGAATGCTCATGGTGGACAGAACATGGAATTTGTAATCATTCAGATCATGGCTCCAATTCCTGCTCCACCACTTACTAGTTATGAAATCTCGGCAAGTCACATATCCTCTTGTCTTCCTTTTTGCAAATTGGGGTTACAGCACCTTATATCAAAAGCTAGTTAGGGGCATTAGGTAAAATACTGCATATGGTTATCTAGCACAGTGCCTTCAACATCTTGGTCAATGCATCTTTCCCATTCTCCTAATATAACAACTAAGAAATGGACAAAATCAGACTTCCGTGATCCACTGCCTTCTAATGACATGACCTTGGGTAACTAAACTAACTTCTCTGTAACATAGAGGGGGAAGGATGTTCTCTAGTGCAGAGGACGGAGTAACTCACTGAGTCAACGTTCACAAAATTCTGTGCACCATGTGTTTGCACATCGCCTGCACTATCTAAGTGTAAGCTGTTAACATCATAATTACTCCTTTCTCTTGCAATCATTAAATTTGAGATTTCTTCTTGGTCATCATTTTGATGGAAGAGGACAGAGATACAGTGTGGCAACGGGCACCTAAGCCCCTGAGTGCAAAGCCCCAAGGGAAGAGGAAGAGAAGATTGACAGCCTGAAAGGCATTCTTTGCTCATTTCTCAATTTGTCCAAGACAGGCTGGTGTCTGCTTTGCCTCAGGGAGTGAGACGTAGGGTGACTGAAGTCCAAAGTCCAGTGATGAAATGGAAAGACTGTCATCATCAGATGTTTGGCCAAGAAGGAGGCATCCGGATGGAAGTACTGTGAGTTCTTATGAAGTATGACAACACTCATTGTTTTCAATGAACTTTATTTTCCACTTAACGGTAGTTAAATGCCACAGTGATGCTGGATTTTGTCCCGAACTAGGGAGAGTAGCAGAAAGCAAACACACACACACACACACACACACACACACACACACACACACACAATCTTCAAAACAATGTCCGTTTCCCAAGGGTTAAATCAAGAAAAGTTAGAGGCCTAGTCAGGAACATGGGCCAGTGAGCAAACATAGATTTTTCTGATATATTCAGCATTATCACATCAAGTTTCTGACCCTAATCAACCAAGGTCATGAACAAACTAGTCCTTTTAAAAATTTTATGAAAGAAACTGCTGTGCATTTTTCTCTCTGGACTCTCTCTCACTTGGAATACAGATGCAGCCTGGCTCTTCCAAGCTTTTGCTCACAATGACTTTAGGCCTGAGCACTGAGCTGAGTTCTCAGTGATTTGCTGCCTCCATCAGGATCAGAAAAGAATATTCTTTAATGCATTTCGATCTCTTTAATCCTGAGAGGATGCAATGACTTTTGGGTCAAAATGAAGCAGAGGGGTCTGTTGGAGGTGGAGACATTGTTTATTTGGGTACAAATTTTAATTAGACTTTTCCCCAAATTAAAAAAAAAAAAAGATGCACAGGAGTAATGTAGAGAGAGTTCTGTCTTTGGGGTGAGGCAGATATTAGATCCAATTCCCGTTCTGCCACCTGCACCGTGTGATTCGGGGCACATCCCTTAACCCCCTGAGCTCCCTGGCCTCAGCTGTAAGATGGCAGTGTTACCTGCCTCATTGCCTGGTTATAAAGCCCATCGTGCTCTGTCCCTGACTCCTGCCTCTGCTTTCTACCTACTTCCTGCTGGCACAGTCCTCATCAGGCATATCAGGCCACTCAAGGCCCCCTTTTGTCTCTGGTTCTTATTCGAGTCAAGATTCATCTGCTTGAAACAATTTCCCATCCCATCTCCATTTTCCAGGCCTCCCTACAGATGTCACTTCCTCCAGGAAGTCTTGAACACCACCTCCCCCAGTGAAAGTTTAGGTTGCGTGCCCTCCTATGAGCCCAGAGCATCTGTGCTTATCCCATCAAAGCACTATTAACACTACTGTGTTGATTTGCCCCATCCTCCCCCTGGACTGTGAACTCTGCAAGCAGAAATCATGTCCTTCTAATGGCACAGTATCTCTAGGGATTAGTGCAAGACAAGACACATATGAAGCATCCAATATATATTTGTAAAGTGACTGAAAAATTTAAAAAGTGAATGAAGACTGGTAAATGTTGTTCCGTTGCTATTTATATGGTCCTGATGTGAAAGTTAGAGATGCTCCAGGATATTTTTCCATGTTGCTGTGCCTAATACTTGCAGTTGTCCTCCTGGCCAGACCACCCCCCTTTAGCCCAGACTCCACCTTCCCTTGAGGCTGAGACTGCTGGCTTTCCTTGTGAACACCATCTGCCACCTACCTATGACACTGCCGCCAGAACCCCCAACAAAGCTTGATGCCTGATCCTCTCCTGCCCTTGCTGATCTAGCACGCCCCCTCAATCCCATTTCTGTCCAGTCCCACTCAGAGGGTGACACAGGAGTTGCTCTGACTTGCTGTCTTTGAAACCATGTGACCAAGGAACAGTCCTTTTGGTCTTTAGCGAAGAAAGATCTAACCCAAGTAACCCCCTTCCCTCCTCCTCCCCTCCTATAGGTCAGATTTTCTAAGAACGTATTGGAAGGGGAAGATTTATTCACATCACTTCTCTACTTGGAACCTGCTTCTTAGTGCCCTCTTCTCCTTCCCACTCTGCCATGGGCCCCCACCTCTCCTCACTGGTCACCACTGGGAACTCCCAGGCGACCCCCTTTAATCTTCTCCCTTCTCCTGGGCTCAGACAGCAGGTTGATGTGGGGCTGACCACACCTCAGTCAGGCGCCTGGACTTTTTACTCTACATTGTGTCAACACAGAGGATTGAGGTGTTTATGTCTTGTCTGAAAACTAGGGTAATTCAAGAAACAAACAACATATCTTCCTCTTACAAAACTTAAATCTGCATACGGTTCATGATTCTTCCTATGGCCTAAGGAAGAATATCAAAAAAGGTAGACTTTTCTCTTGGGGTTTCCATCATGGGCACAAACCTATTCCCAAAGAGGCTCTCACGTCTCCAAATGCCTTATATTCTTCCCACTCTGCAGAGCAATGACATCAAATTGAAAATCCAACTTACTCCCCAAAAGACCAAATCCTGACCCAGAAGCCATCACCTTCCCAGTGATACGTTTCTATAAGTCTGAGTCATTCAGCCTAAGGAAATTCAGAGGCACTTCATCAGCAATGGGGGAACACCCCAATTCCAGTGAAGTCTGGGCCCCAGAGTAGAAGAATTCCCTGGCTACAAGCAGGATCTCTGGACCCAGGTGACCAGGGCTTGAGTCTGGATCTCATTTTCCCAGCTGTGTGACCTTGGTCATTTTTCTTGACCTCTCTGTGCCTCAGCCTGCTTATTCATGATCTGGTGATAATAATAGTGAGGCTTTGCAAGTAGTGAGGCTTTAAAGAGTCAAAACACACATAGAACAGGGCTTAGCAAAGAAGATGTGCTCAATAAATTTTAGCTACAGCCATATATATAGTTCCCCACTAATGTAAACATGTCTATTTATTACCTTTTCTGTTTATCTAGCAAGTGATTGTTGAAGCAGACATAAACACATTCACAGACACCTTCTGAGAACAAATACTAATTGCCAGAGATAGTACAATCTGGAAGTAGTTTTCTGAATGACTCATGAGGAAATCTCAAAGTGGAGTCAGAACAGAAAGTTCACTCCTTACGAACTTTCAACTTACAGATGTCCATTAGGTGCAAATGGATCTTTTCCTGCTGTCTGTATTTTGGCTGAAGCCCCTGAGGTGAAAACAGTGAGTAGCAAGCACCTCCCTCCTCAATCCTATAGGGATCTACGGGATACCAAACTCACTGAAAGGTAGCCCAACTAGTCTTTTGCCTCTAGACTATATAAAAGGAGACTAATCTAGTCTAGAGAGACTAGAAAGTAACATGAAGGGTGCTTTGAGTTCTGATAGTATTCTGCTTCTTGATCTGGGTGCTTGAATCTTGAAATTCCCAAAGGGAGTTCACTGAAGGGAATTCCCAAGACCAAAGATTACTTGGCTGTTCTCATCACTGGAGAGCCTGACACATGTCCTTGAAGGCTTGAGGACATAGCAGTTGAACAGAGACCACAGCCTGCCTCACGCACGACCATTTCTGAAGGCAGGAGCCTGCCTTAAGCTGCCCAAGAGGGCAGGCAAAGACAGAAGCAGCATGGGAGCACGTTTTCCACATGGTGGAGCATGAATGCATTAGTCCTCGTGAGCCTTGTGGACACCATGGAATATGTATCGAAACATCTTAAAAGGACCTCAGCCCTAGAGAGTGGCCTGCCAGAGCGAGGGGACTCCCACTGTAGGAAGCTGGGAGATGATTAGACCACTGGGAGAGGAGTGGAAATGGGAGGAGGAAAGTGGGTCACAGGAGGTCAGCTGAAGAATGTATCACCCATATCAGGAACCAGTATAATGCAAAAGTCCCAAAGTGGAGGATACATAGATGCATGTGGTAAAAGGAGGTATCGGAGGGCCTAACACCTTGGCAGTGTCAGCCAAGAAAGAATCGAAAAGAGCCCCAACTATGTGAAAAGACGATTTGCCCTTCTTTCCCTTTTGCCCCACCCCCCAATCCTGGAGAAGCCAAAGGCAACAAAGCAAACTGAGGAGAGGGAGTGAGTCAGAAAGAATATTGTTCAAGCAGACCCTAAGATCAACCCTCCCTCCCCATTTCAGGACCCCCAGCCAAGGATCAGGCCTATGCTATGGAAATGGGAGAAGTTTTGAATTGGATCTGAGATCAAAGATTCGATTTAGACTCTACTGAGTCTTTTAATACTTGAAGAGTCACAATTATGAAATTAAGACTTGTTTTGTTTTTAATGTGAAAATGTCCCCAGACTACAGAAGGGGACAGGGGAAGAAAATTGAGCAGTATACATTTCAAGGTGGTCATAGTGGGGAAAATTTGGCAATTTCCTGTGTGTAGCTGTTGGGCCCAATGCATTCACAATACATCAGTTAAAACAAAACAAAAACAAAACAAAACATATGCCAAGCAATATCTCATCAGTTCTACCCTCTACCAACAGATGGTTCTGAGCTCTTGTTTGCATGGGCTTGTCATAAATTGACCTGAGTCTCAGCAAAAAGGTCTTTGTCCTTAAGATTGTTATGAAGGACTTAGATCGTTCCTATCTTTTACCCCTTTTTCCTCCAACCTGCTGGGCAGAGGACAGTGTGCCCTTCAATCACTCCTTGAATCCACAAATTCCTACCCTAAGGACAGAGAGCACTGCTCCTACTGACCACATTAGATTCAAAATCAAAGTCCTGTCTCATCTCAATTTCTCTTTAGGGAGAGAGAAGTAGCATTTTTATTTTTCTGGCCACAAAGACATTGGGTATTTAATTTTGGGTGGAGAAAGAGAGGTACCAATTAGTTGGGGAGAAAAGTAATTTAAGGACATTTCCCCCAAGAAATAAAATCTTTCTCTGAAAGGAGCAAATTTAGAAATCCAAATGACTTCAAAGAGGGCTCAAGAATGGACTGGAATGACCCTCCCTTTCTCAAAACAATAAAACAAAAGGAAACAAACCATAACAAAAGGCCCATACCATATGCAAGTAAATATCAAGAACTCAGCAAGGTATTGGACATCCCCTGTTCCTCCCTCTTCCCCCTTTTCTACTTTCTTCTCTTTCAATCAGGACAAACTCATGTCATTTCTCATCCTTCATCCCACCTTGTTATTGGTTCCACCATTCTTTGAAAGCAAGGCCCTTGGTCAGCTGTATCTTCCTTTCACAGAGACTCGGGGAAGCAAATACAAACTCCATGTGGAAACCAGGAGAGCCCAGAGGAAAGTGCTGGTCGTTTTCTCTTGATTCTCTACTCTCCTGAAAGCTTATGGTCTGGTAGAAATTCTGAGTTTTCTTGAAATGACTAGAGGAAGTACAGCTAGAATAGCAACATCTAAATAAAAATGCTGTGGACCTGCTGATACTAACTAGTCTAAAAATACCATGAAGCATGTGGTTTTCTTTAGAGCAACAAAGGAACTATAGTGTGACGGGCAGCCTGCCTTCCAAGATTACCCTCATTTACATGATATTATGTTACACGTGGAGCTGGACTCTTGGGTTTAAAGAAAAAAAGAGTTCCACAGCAAGAGGTGAAAAGAAGAGTCAGGCACTCAGCCAAAAGTTTTGAGACTACCCAGAAATGACTGAGCTCAGAGTCACATGGCCCCACTCTGCTCAGCACTCTGGTCACACATCATTTTTTCCATTCATTTGGAACTTCTCACACGTGGCTCTTATCACAGGTAATTGTAGGTAAGATCAGGGCAGAGACTACTTCTTGATCAAAACCACATCCCACATAGCACCTTCCGCATGGTCTTTAGCACCCATGGAGCTGATGGGCAGAGATGCCATGTAGCTAGATATGGGATGGGTGGAAAGAACACAGACTTTGGTGTCCCAGAGCTGAGTTTCAAACCTCGATGGCCTCCCTAAGGCTGTTTACCTTGGGCAAGTTTTCCACTTCCCCAAGTCTCAGTTTGCTCATTTATAAAAAGAATATTAGCATAAAGGCATAAAGGGGGGGTTAATGCTATTATATCCAAAGCTAACATTCACTGCATGCTTACCACACCAAGGATTCCCCTTCATGTTGTTACAATGCACTATTTTATTTAATATCCACAGTCCCCTCATGAGGAAAGTAGTAGTAGTATCTCCATTTATAGATAAGGATACTGTGGGCCAAAGAAGTTATGTGACTTGCCAAACTGACACAATAAGTAAGTTGCTGAGCTGGGATTCAAACCCAAGTCTGACTCATGTCAAGGCTTGTGTTCTCATCCACAGAGTTTCAAGTCAACACCTAAATGACTACAACAGGCAAAGAGCAAAGTGGTTAAAGGCAGGGACTCTGGGTTCTACCATTTCCTTGCTGACACTTGTGTGAACTTCAGTTTCCTCATCTGTAAAATGGGGACAACAGTACCTACCTCATAGTATGGCTGTAAGGATTAAATGACTTACTATGCATATGGTTATGGGATAATTCCCGGCACATAGAAGTGACTGCTATGGGGCGCCTGGGTGGCTCAGATGGGTAAGCGTCTGCCTTCGGCTCAGGTCATGGTCCCAGGGTCCTGGGATGGAGTCCCCCATCGGGCTCCCTGCTCCTTGGGAGCCTGCTTCTCCCTCTGCTTCTCTCTCTCTCTCTCTCTCCTTCTGTCTCTCATGAATAAATAAATAAAATCTTTAAAAATAAATAAATAAAAAAGTGACTGCTATGTTTACTATCTTTATTATGATAAAATGGCTGACTTATCAACGACAATGAGGGCTGGAATAAGAGAAAAAAAAGAGACTGAGCACGGGAGGCCACCAAATGACTGCCCTGTGGTACTTGTAAAACCCTCATGGGAAACTTGCAGAGATGACTAGGGACAAGTTCAAGGGTGCTGAGTTTGTACTTAATGCAGATGGAGGAATCGCAGAGATTTTACCATATTTTATGACTCCAGCTGGTAAAACCAGGAGACATCTAGATAAGAAATGTAATGCTAAGCAGATGTATACCTCAGGTATGGCCCCACAGTGGTGGGCTGGAGAGTCAGGCTAGGGCAGTCCACCCCTGGCTTGGTCCAGGATGCACCCCTGGAGGCACCCCTCCTGTCTGATGATGTCACTATGTGAAGTCACCTGGTGATCCTGCAGCTGACATGCCAGTTGATGCATAGCGATGGAGCTGACTTGTCTGGTTCATCAGCCCCATAAACTCATTTTCAGATCATGCCCATTTTGGAAGACTAGAAGTATAGCTAGTGGGAGGCCTCCATGATGATAAGATGTACCAAAACTGACCTGGGAACTTCTAAGCAAACTATGCAAACAAGAAAAAAATTCCCTCCACGATGTGATGTGAGGCAGGATTGCATGATCGAGTAGAAAATGCAAGCCACTTTCAAATAATTTATGGAATAGCTGTCAACATTAAAGCTGTGGAGGTTGATCAACTCCCATTTCTCAAATAAGATCTGAAGGAAGAGCTTTTACGTCTCAAGGTGTAACAGGCAGACCAAGAACCTTTATGATGCAAAGCCAAAAACAACTTCGTCTTGGACTGTGTTCCTGGATTTTGGTTCCATGTGTGAATTTCCAGCTATAACAAAAATGATAAGCAAGTAAGCAAGCACTCTACCTCTTTCCAATTCTTTTTTACACATATCAGATGGAACCTTAGGTCTATTATTTTAATTTTAATATCTACCACCAGCTCACTAACAGTGTCCTGGAAATAAAGGCCTATTGAAAGAAAAGGGAAGGAAGGAAGGAAGGAAGGAAGGAAGGAAGGAAGGAAGGAAGGAAGCAAAAATCTAAATAAGAGGATGGCAAGCCTGTTTATGGGGAAGGATCTCAGCCTAAGGAGACAATGTGTAGAAATGACCAAAGAAGATGGAAAAAACAGGAACATAAAATCCAGCCATACTGAGTCTTATGTCTCCTTACTCAATGATTTTCAAATTATAGCTTTATTTTGGCAATACTATAAAAGTAATGCTGATAAGCTAGTTACTAAAATCTGGGTATGACATATTTTAATATAGCAAGGGAATAACAAAATTTTATTTTTAAAGCTGTTGATGAAATTTCTCTTAAGGAGAAAGCATCTTTCACTTAGCAAAATGTCTTGAAGAGCCATTTGGTTGTGGAAAAGTAGCCTCTTGAAATATTTTTCAAAGGAAGACCATTAAGCCAAAGAAAAGTATATTTCTCTGTCTAATAATATAAGCAAAATAAGTTTCCAAGGGCAGACTGAGATGGCAGGGACCGAATAAGCTGATGGAAGAAATAGGTAGGTAAAGGCACAAGGCAGGAGGGAGAGGATCTACGAAAAAGAAGTCTGGAGGGTCCAGGAGAAGAGAGCTCAAGAGAAACTCACACTGGTGAAAAGAGCTGGGAATATCTCAATCTAGAAATCAACAGAAATATCTCCTATTTAGTTTTAAAGAATTTGCCATGCTCTGAATCAGTACAATCCCCTTTATCTCAAACTCTTTGTAAAAACAGGCTACACACAAATGGCATCAAAGGAAAAAGCAATTGTGTTCAAGATTGAGAAAAGAAAAACCACGTGAGTCAGGACAGAAGTAAGACTGAGAATTTAGTAGAAGCAGAAAGCCCAGAGGAATTACCGCCACCCCACCCCAGCCCACAGTATTTGCCCAGACAGCAGGTAGAAATGTATGCTGGATTTCCCTTTATGTGCATGTGATGGGGGCCTCAAGCCATTTTTATTTGAATACCAATGGTTGGGGTGATCCATAAGCCTGGCGGAATTGGGGAACACCCAGAGAGACAATATCCGGATTAAATAAGTGTCATCTCACCTGAGGCAAAAATCTCCCTTCTTAAAGAAAGATCAGGTAGCACCGCTACTTTTCCTGCAGCTGGTGCCATTACCAAAATATTCTAATAATCATTAGGAAAGCAGCTGGTGAAATTCAAATATAGCCTTTCCAGCTAGAAAAATAGTTCTATCTCAAAAGTGATTACTCAGGATACAGCTGCTAGAGCATGATTTCTTTAGGTACAGAGAAAACTTTCCTATGAGCTTTAGGGGTGGAAAGGGAAAGAGGAACGAATCTATGGGCCTGGAAGTCTGCATGACTTTGACAAAGATGTGATTTTAAGGGGGCAGTCAAGTTTTTCCTCATGTCCACCTTTCTACTCTGGAAGTGACGTCCTCTGAAGTCAGTGTATTTTAAATATCTGAGAGGTTATTCAAGGTACCTAGCTACAAGGTATTTGTTCCCTTAAGATTTCTACACCCATGATGGCAATTGTTACAGAAAATTCTGACAGTAACTGTGTGTCAAAGCCTTCCACCCTGGTCTCCTACAGACAGTTGTAAAGAATTGTTTTTCCAGATGCACCTGGCTGCTTTCCTCCTCAAGTCCTTCCAGGGGCCTTTATACTTGTCATCTGCCCTTACTTCCTGTTCTCTCCCAAACTGCTCTTCCAAGGCCAACAGTGACCAGCTAAGTGAGAACCGAGGGACCTCTCTGGAGTCCTCCCTGGCCTCTGGTTGCACCTCTGTGGGTCCACAGGCAAACAGGTGAGGTAAGGCTGCCATGGGGCCGAACTGACCGGCCGGTGAGGTACTGCAGTCTTGGGAACTGTGAGGGCTCCGGGGGATCTCTCCTATTCATTTTTATTTACTGCCATTGACAAAGCTCTCTCCTTTGACCAAACTTGGGGCAGGCTCCTCTAAGTCCTCCCTCTGTCCTTGGCTCATAGTCCAGTTTTAAGAAGACACCTGCTATGTCAGTTCAGCAAAAATCCCTCACCCTTGATATCTGATCACCCCTGTCTGATCAAATTCCTCACCCCCCACCCCCCATGTCTGATCACACTGGCCTGCTTTCGGGTCCGAGTCCGGTCACCTTGGTTTAGCCAGACCGCCCTAGCCTTGGTGTTTTCTCTCTGACCCCTACTCTGCTCCGTGGCTATACATTTTTACTTTTCCTTGTTGTATTTGGAATCGAACTCGATCTCTCTCCCCTACTGGGAAGCTCCCATTGCAGTAGTTTTGCTTTGATAAAGGAAGACTTTGGTAAAGTCTTCCTTTTTGGTCTTTAATAAGTATCTGAATAGTTTTTCTTTAACACCATCGAGAGGCTGATTCCACAGCACACTTCTGGAAAAGCTGGCTTTGCTGTCCTTCTCAGACCTCTCAGGACTCTGAACTCCAGATCCACTCTGATTTGGCCTCTAAATCTCTTCTTCATTCTCATCACTAGTCCCTTGAATCAGGCACTATGGGCTCCCCTCTGCCCACGTGCCTGCTAGTATCTCTGGCCTTCTGATGGTTTCACTACTCATTCCCAGGTAACTCCCAACACACACACACACACACACACACTCACACACACAGCATCCTTCCTCCACCCTGATGTCACAGTAACCTAAACACAGCTCTGACTTTACTCCCTTGATGTCAATCCTTCAACATCTCTCCATATACACCAAGACACCACCTTGCATCTTATTCTCCAAGCGTTTTTTTGTTTGGTTGGCTGGTTTTTTGTTTTTGTTTTTGCTATCTATCCCCCTTCCTCAGAAAGCCCATTACTGTTTCACACTCCTGGGCCTGATACTTCCCCTGCTGGGACTGTCCATTCTTCTCCCTCTGCCTTTCTAAATGTACCTCTAAAGACGGCATAAACATCACCTGCTCTAGGAAGCCTTCCCTAGCCCTGCCCAGGGTAAAGGGGGGTCCCTCCTGTGCTTGAAAGAATCCTGAAGATGATTGGATAGGAGGCTTGGTAAAATGAGCCCCTCACACATACATCTTGCAGAAATCAGAAGTGAATGTGATAACCGCAAGGGGTGCATTCTTACCAGGGTCCTGCTGGGAAAATCGGAACAGGGAGCAATCCGACGGACATGGATTCTCAGTAATCCCCGTAGCTCATGGAAACCCACTCGGATTGGCAGTGTTGTGGTGACGTCCCATAAGGCTATGGCGAGTCTCAAGTGGGGCCCTACCAAACCTTGTAATATCCTGACCAAATCATCCCCAAAGTCCAACAAAATTAACTTATGTAGCTCGGCAAAACGGCCCGTAACAAAGCATGCATCCCGCATTAACGTCCTGGCTCCTCCAGCGCGCCATCCCCACCTTGCTGCGGGCGGCACTTCTCCATGGCGCATGCGCACAATGCTGCAGCTGCAAGGTGCCGATCACCGTGCGGGGGCGGGTAGCGTCCGCTTTGCCTCCTCTGTCACAGGAGCTAAAGGAACTGAAAACAGCAGGTTGGCCAGAGGCTATGGCAATGTTCTCATGGAATCCTAGTTAATCTAACGTGTCAGATACACATTAATCTGTTACAGCATTTAGTGGCCTGGGAGTTGGGTTGTTGCTTTTCTTGTCAGTCAAGCTGTACATTCCTTGGGAGCAGAGACCATGTCTCCTTCAGCCCTGTATCTCAAGGAATTCTGCTTGATAAGCAGTCAATAAACTTTCCGTGGAGGGAGGAATGAAACTGAACTATGAATTCCCTGAGGACAGGGTCCATGCCACACATCTTCCTAGCACTTAACACAGTGTCAACCCTTAATAGGTCAGATGTTCTCAATTAGGAGTCTCCAAAGGTGAAAGTATATGTGTATTTACATTTTTCATATGTGATATTTATGGCACACACTATATGCAATATTGCAAAAATCCTAAACTATAGCATTACACTCAAAATTGCTATTCATAGCAGGAATTGTGTCAGTTTGGTGTAGGAATGCTGGTTTTAGCAAATGATAAGCTGTCCTGATTCATTGCTTTTTATATGTTGATTTATTCCATATAGTGAAAACAAATCCATAATTATTTAGTATGATGTTTTGGTAAGCAAAATCTTTCACACGGAAAAGAAGAAGAAAAGTTGTTCTTGGTGCCAGATAGTTTGAGAGCCAGGGCCATGCAACTCAATTGTGAAGAATTAGACATTGCTAATCTTTACTTTTATTAAAAATTGTGATCAGAACAACTGTCCTTAGTTATACAGACATGACCTAGAAGAAGGTGGATGGAGAAGAATCGGGAGACGGAGTAAAACTTTCAGTTACTCCATATGGATGGCAGAAAAGCAGCAACAAAGCAAAATCTTCATTCATTCATAGTTGATACCAGGAGATAATTTACTGGCCCTCATGAGATCCTCCCTGGAAGAGTACCAATATGGAGGGTAAATGAATCCTATTTGTTCACTTCCTGTTTGTTTGACCAGAAATGTCTGCATATGTTGTTGTATCAGTCAAGACACTGTCCATTTCACATGACAAATACCCAACTCAGATTAGTTTGACCCAAATGTCCATTTATTCGTTCTTATAATTGAAAAGATGAGGAAGAATAGGGTTAAGTTCAGGCATAGCTGGATCTAGGACGTCAGATTATGTCACTAAGATGCAATTGCTCCATCTCTGCCTTTAAGCTCTGCTTCATTCCTCCTTAATCAAGTTTTCTCTACTTGGCAGCACAGATTATTTCAGTAGGTAAAGACTTAAATGGTTCTTTGTTCTTGCAGTCTTCAGAAGGAGGGAACTTCTCTCTGTTAGCCCCTAAGGTGACTTTGAATGGCTCTGCTTGAGTTAGATGTCCACCTCAAGGGGGTAGGCTTGTCCAGTCTGGCTCAGGTGCCCAACCCTCAGGAAAGTCTCTGTGTGAGTGACAGACCCCCAAACGTGTGGGAGGAGAATTTCCCAACAGAAAGATGCTGGGCAGATAGAAGAGTTGCTTACACACTTACAGCAAGATATGCGTGGAGTGTCTCCTCAACCACCCTGTCTACAGTCTCCCTACATATGACCAAATCATATGTTTTTCCTGAAAGGCCTGAAAAATTTCCTCCCAGGTCTGGTGCAAAACAAAGCAAGGCAAAAAAACACAAAAAACAAAACAAAACAAACAAACAAACAAAAAAACAAAAACAAGACGAAAACTATTTGTAGTTGGAAAAGCCATGAGTTTCCAGGCACTGTAATAAGCTAAAAGGCTTTGAATACTCAACTTAAATACTTGCTCAAACTTGATGCCTCGGTTTCAGCAAAAAAATGCCTGTTCTTTAAAACAGATTTACCTCTTCAGCTGAGATGGAGATGCTAAGACAGGATAATTTAAGAGCTGAAAAGAGCCAAATAACCGTTTTCATCAGGGGAATAAAATAGCATCAGTTCTCTGGATTGGACACCACCCAGGAAAACCATTACCCAGCAGTGACACGTGAAAAATCTGCTTTGATTTCATGTGGGAGAATATTTAACAGTGTCAAGACAAAACATGCCAATTCCCATGGGCTCTCAAAAAATGCCATTATAAGCACAACCCTGAAAAAAACAAATCCACTCCCATTGCAAATGTCACCAAGCTTTTGATGGAAAATGGATACATTTGCCAACTTAGAAGAACAAAGAGAAGGCTGGAAAGAGTGAAGGAAGTGGGGGGAATGGAGAGAGGACAGGAGGGGGAGAAGAACGAATGAAGAGGGAGAGAGACGGTGGCAGAAAGGTGACCTTTTAGCCTACTCCAGATGTATGTGCAAGTGTAATGGTTAAGAATACAGGCTTTGACGATTTCACTTACATGTAAAATAACAAAATGGTCAGATTCATAGAAGCAGAGGGGTTGGGGGGTAGCGGGAAATGGAGAGGTGATGGTCAAAGGTATAAATATGTTGTTTTGCACGATGAATAAATTCTGGATCTCGGCTATACAGCATAGTACCTGTAGCCAACAATGCAGTATCATACACTTAAAATTCACTAAGTGGGTACATCTTATGTGACGGTTTCTGCCACAGTCATAATAATGATGATAGTGACAGTGATAGTAATAAAGGGGGCAAGAAGAAAGTTGGGGAGTTGATGGATAATGTTTGTGGCCTCGATGGTGGTGACGGTTTCACGTGTGTATACTTATCCCTAAACTCATCAACTGGTACGCATTAAATATGTACAGTTTTTTTTTACATATCAATCATACCTCAACAAAGTGGTTTTAAAAAGACTGCCTTAGAGAGTGATAGCTAAGGGGCTCAGGATTCCTTTTTGGGGTGATAAAAATGTTCCAAAAGAGATTATAGTGATGGTTGCACAACTCCATAAATATAATAAGTCACTGAATTGTATACTTTAAATGGGTGAATTATATGATATGTGGATTAAATCTCAATAAAGCTATTTAAGAAAAAATATTTTGATTAAAAAAGAGAGAGAGAGAACCCAGGCTTTGGACTCAGACATGAGATCAGGGTCGGGCCCTGCCACTTAACTGTTACCTCAGCTTGGTTGCTTAACTTCCCTATGTCTCAGATTCTTCATCTGAAAAACAAGGACAAAAATAATAGTGAAGTTAAAGCTTAAAAGCAGCAATGCCCAGTAGTGCTGAGGCAGGCACCAGCATAGGGCATGCAGTAAATGCTCAGTAAATTAGATCTGGTGTCATTACAGGCCGATGGAGACAGTGTATCCTGGCGCGCCATAGAAAACATTTCCTGTGCAGAGAAGTTATTTAAATTCATCCACTTAAAAATACCTAGCTAGAGAGTGAAATAAGTCAATCAGAGAAGGACATGTATCATATGACCTCACTGATATGAGGAATTCTTGATCTCAGGAAACAAACAGAGGGTTGCTGCAGTGGTGGGGGGTGGGAGGGATGGGGTGGCTGGGTGATGGACATTGGGGAGGGTATGTGCTATGGTGAGCACTGTGAATTGTGTAAGACTGATGAAGCACAGACCTGTACCTCTGAAACAAATAATGCGATATATGTTAAGAAAAAAAAAAAAGAAGAAGAAGATAGCAGGAAGGGAAGAATGAAGGGGAGTAAATCGGAGGGGGAGATGAACCATGAGAGACGATGGACTCTGAAAAACAAACTGAGGGTTCTAGAGGGGACGGGGGTGGGGGGATGGGTTAGCCTGGTGATGGGTATTAAAGAGGGCACGTTCTGCGTGGAGCACTGGGTGTTATGCACAAAAAACGAATCGTGGAACACTATATCACAAACTAATGATGTAACGTATGGTGATTAACATAACAAAAAAAATTTAAAGAAGAAAAAAAATACCTAGCTAGAAATCCTGAATAGGCTTTGCCTCTGTATTTCATAGCTAGAATGGCAAACTGTGAATAAAAATACACTCTTGTTTGACACCTGGAAACTAGGAAATGACATCTAAAGAACCTTCAGCATGATTGAGTTGGACTTTTTGCAGAACACTAGAGGTCCCTCTTGGCACTGAATCTTCCAGTCCTCAGGACGGAGATTCTGAGTGACAATTTTCTACTTCAGCCCCACTAGATGTCTCTTTAATAAAGTTCAATCCAGTCATTGCCCAGGCATCAAGTCGGTGCCCAGAAATCATCACACAGAAAGGGCACAGCTTTAAGTGACCAGTTTGCCTGAGTGTGCACATACTATAGAAGCCACCTTCTGCTGCTACATACATGATCCCGATAGAAGTCGTTTGTTTTCCAGAAACATCGTCTGGTATTAAGATATGGGGGAAGCAAAGGTGACAATGACGATTTGGGGTTGTTTGGGAATCAGAGAGGGTACTTGGAAGCCATAGGGGAAATGGTCTCTAAGAAATTAAAAACAAGGTTGCTCTCTCAAAGTTCAGTGATCAAATAAACAGAGAGTTGTTAGAGATATGCAGTTATCTTAACAAAATAAAGCATCTCACAGGCCAGGGCAGGACTTGGTGGGAGGGATTGATGCATCAAAAGAAAACCAGTGTTCTTTTGGCAGCTGGTCATCCAAGGAAGGCTGGAGAGAGTGACAGAGGCATGTTGGGGTAATGTAGCAGAGAAAGAGGGCCCCTGGTCCCGGTTCTGTGGCCGAGTAATCCTTAGTGAGGGATTGGACCATCTCATTATGGACCATCTCACATCATCAGAGTCCATCCTGACCAACGAGGCTTCTGAAGGTCATTGGAGCTCCTGTGTCCATCTGCCAACAGGGAGAGAAAATGCTGCTTAAGTCACATGGGTGAGAGTTCTAGTCCATGTAACAGATCCACTCTCATTCTAAACTTTACATCTCACATTCTGGCATATTCTTCAGTCCCTTCTGAATTTGGTAGTGTGAGTTAGCCTCCCCCAGATTCATGAACTCGAGGACCTTAATAAGACTCGAGGTTTCCACCCTGTAGGGCAGAGAGAGTCATGTCCTGGGTTGAGGTATATTCCCCAAAGTAATTCCCCCTGTTAAGACATTTCCATAGGTTATGAGCTAGCTCCTGGAAATACATGGCATCCATACTTTGGATTTCCAATTTACATGGTCCTGAATCTTATTTTGCTGTGAAGTTCATTGTTTTTCAGTGTCAATAAACATTGTGCATTGAGACAATGCCCTCCATGATATATTGACGGGGGAGCTTTCCTAGAGGAAGATGCTAAAGGATTATATAATGCTTGCTTTCTTTGGGCCTTCTTTTATTAACAGAGGATGACAACTCTAATAAGCTCTTGGCTAACACCAAGTTAAATAGCCACGGCCAGGCTGACCATAGAAACATATTCACTCATCCTGCAAATACTGAGTGCTCGCTTGTTACCGCCAGATGCTGTCCCCAAACCAGGGAGGCAGCAGTGAATTAAACCAAACTCTTGCCCTTAGGGAGCTATTAGTTATGGTTGCATAAACATAACTAGTAAACAAGCACGTAACTAAAGTACAGAATGCACTCCCATTGTGATGAGTGCAGTGCAAAAAAAAAAAAAAAAAGCAAAGAAGCGGCCCCAGAATGGCAGGTGATGAAAGTGATCAGGGTAAGCCACACGGAGGCAGAACTTGGAGGCGAGGGAGCCAGCCTCGTGGAGAAGACTGTTCCAGCAAAGTACAGCAAGTACAAAAGCCCCAGGGTTAAAGCGTGTCTGGAGAATCCATGGGGCCGGTAGGGAGTGCGTGAGAGAGGGAAGAGAAGGTAATGTCACAGACATAAGGTTGGGAGAGGGAATTTGATTAAGCTGGGCATTTTGGAAAGGTGAACATATTATTTTTTTATTTAAATTAAATTAGCCAACATATAGTACACCATTAGATTTTGATATAATGTTCAATGATACGTTAGTCGCGTATAACACCCAGTGCTCATCACATAACCCAAAATTTAAATTATGCTAATAGTTTTCCTCATTTCACAATCCAGGCTGGGTTTTGCCACAAACACACATGCATTAAGAAAGTACGTTGTGACTACTTTTTAGTGGAACAGAGGCAATGGCTGTGTGCTGCGTATGTCATGCCCATGTGGGGACCCTCTCCTCTCTATGGCTCTTTTCCTCTAAGCTCCTTGTTTCACATCCCTGAGGTGGCTCTTTCCACATAATTGTGTAATTACTTGTCTACTTGTCCGTCTTCCCCTCCATTATGAGTGACATTAGGGCAAGAGTGTCACTCATTTTTGTAACTCCGGTATAAGTGAATGACAAAGCACAAAATGGGAGCTCGGCAAGGCCCTCTCGTTTAAACTGAACTCAGGGGTTATTTTATATTTGGGCAACAGCTACTGAATTCTTTAGGAGCCCTCAGTGTATCAATTTAAAAAAAATGTTTTAATCCACATCTACTCTTGAAAAGTATAACACAGTAGGGGAACGTACTGTTGGTTAAGCACCGGACTCCTGATTTCGGCTCAGACCCTGAGTCAGGCTCTATGCTGGGTGGGGAGTTGGCTTGGGATTCTCTTCCCGTTCTCCACGCCTCCCCCCGCCCCCGTTCACGCTCTCTTTCTTTCTCTCTCTCTCTAAAAGTAAATAAATAAATCTTTGAAAAAATAACACAGTGAATCACTTCCATAAGCTCAACACACATTATTTTAATGTGGTAATAATATGTAATGGGGATAGCAGGCTTTGGATCAATGAATTGACCAAAATGTTGAAAATTGAAGTAGGAGCACAGAAGTAATCTGATTGTTTTTCTGGATAGCTGATTGCATTTCCACTACACACGCAAGCACAATAAACAAAAAGCCCTGCCCTCCAACTTGGCATGGGTATAATGGCATCATGATTATGGACCTAAGATTCACTGCAGTCAGACAGACCTGGGTTCTACACCCAGCTCTATTATTTATGAACCAGGTGACCATGGGCAAGTCACTTAACCTCTCTGATCCTCAGTTTTCTCATCTACAAAAAAAGGGTCATAATAGTACCATCCTCAGAAAGTTCTTAAGTGTAACAAATGATCTAATCAATGGAAAGCACCCAACATGATTCCTGACAAGGCATCCCACCTGATGTTATTATAATGGACTGAAAAGCCAGTATTCCATATTTTATCATGCTCTCTGGCTTTCATTTGGTTTTCCTAATTTTCATAATTGCCACTTCTTTTTTTTTAATCTGTGTTATGGAGCACTACAGACCAAAATTTATAGTAACAGACACTTGAGCAGGTCCATAATGCCTTCTCTGCAATTCCAAAAGACAGAAAGACTTAAAAATGTGAACGTTTTCTCTCAAGTTCTTTGGAAGTAAAACCCGAGCTGACCTAAATCACGTGGCTATATACCCTCGCTGGAACTCATGGGAAAATCAACTTAGTCTTCATTTATGGCACTTGATCATGAATAGGTGTAGTTTTGCTGCAGAAATATGAACGTATTTGGTTATGAGGTATGGCCCCCGGTTTTGCTGGTATATTGCATCATACGTGGTTTATGGTCCGTATCTAGCTTTTCTAAACTCCACAAATGTCTGGATTCTGAAACACATGTGGCCACCAGGGTTTCAGGTAATAGCTGTGGGCCTGCAGCCGGGCAGCACTGGAAGGCAGGTCCTGTGCATGGCTTACGTGCTAGGATTGACCAAGGTCCTCATTTATGCTGACGGGGGCTTTGATGGCCCAGATGCCAGGTAGCAGAAAAGTCAGACATCTGACTTCCGGGTAGCCAACCTCACCAAAACACGAAGGGAGAAAATGCCTTTCCGAAGGAAGACCGTTTCTTTCAGTCACATGTAATGAAAGCTATCTTCAGTTGACGTTGGCTCTTGTTTTCCTTCCTAGGTGACCCTGAATACCAGGATGTAGCTGCTTCTCACCAGCTACAGATAGATTCTCAACAGCCCTAGTGTTCTGGGTGCAATCCTGGGCACCAACCAGCATCAACCAGGTAGTTAAAAAAGTAATATTCTGTCTCGCATTTCACAAGCTTAAAAACTCACGAGATCACCTGGCCTTTATAACCAGCATTTAAACGTCTGCCTGAATGGATGATGGGTTACTTCTCGGGCATCATCACTGACTGTGGCTGTGTGTTGTGGCCAAGCGCAGTAGCTGTGATAGGGGAAGGATGGGAGCCGTGGACGGGAAACCCCACACTTGGGAGCTCCAACACTTCAAGGACTCGGTAGCTGGTGTGGAGCTGGGGGCAGGGGTAAGAGGGTGTGTGAGTGACTGTAAGGAACTTAGTCTACCACTGTGGTTTGGAAGATACTCTAATTAAGATGCCTCCAGCATGGCAATCACCCCAGAGAGTCACCATTCCTACCATATCCTATTATTTCCTATTGTCTTAGGCCTCAGCTAATTTAATGTTAAACACCTGGCCTCCTTGGCCTGGGCCAGAACTTTCTTTTGGGGGGGTGGGGTGGGGTGGGGTGGGGAAGGAGGCGGTAACGTATGTGGTAATAAACAGAATTATTGGGACAATCGGAAAGATGTGACTAGTATCTGTAGATTAAGTAACACTATTATAACAAGGTTACTTTGCTGGTTTTGATCATTACACTGTGATTATGAAGAGGATAAGCTTATGTTTAAGAAATGCACCCTGAAGTGTACGAGGGTAAAGAGAGGAGATAAAAATCCAGGTCTACAAAATTAGCATCTCCAGAAGGGAAGCCCAGACATAGGCATTTGTAGAAAATAGGCCAGGGGATTTTCAGGCACACTAAAATTGGAGAAGCAATGAAATATATATCATTGCTACTCACCGTGTGCTCTGCTCACGGCGGCTCTGGCCTCACCTGGGAGCTTGTTAGAAACGTGGAATCTCTGACCCCACAAAGACCGACTGCGTCTTGAACCTGAATCTTTAATACGATCCCCAGGTGATTCCTTGCACCTTAAAGTCGGAGAGGCCCTGATCCAGATCTCCTGCTTACAAATGCAGGTGTTACAGGTGAACAAAACCCGTTTACCAATTTTTTTTTTAAGGCTTTTCTTTGCTCTTCTCTCTGGTTGCCTTCAGATGCCAGAAAGAAGGCATGATGGGGAGAAGGGCGGCCTCAGCAGACGTAGCCATCATTTATAACTTCTGCTGGTCTCCATTCGGCTCCCATGGAAAATTTACTGCTATTTCACAAATGTCAGCAGAGTCCACTGGGGCATCACTCAGTGTTCTCCCAGACTTCCTGCCTGGGTGGGACATATCGCCTCCAACAGACACATCGGATGCCAACCCTGATGGACACTTAGAGTTGGCACAGCATTCTCACCACAGAGCTTAGTCAGATACAGGGCAGGGGCTATCCCCAGTTCCAAAGACTCACGTAGCATTTCAGTAAAAGCACCTTATGAAATGGACCTAGATTGGGACACACACGCACACAAAAACTCCTCTTGCCTCAAAACATGTGAAGCAGAACTGATCTTCCAGTGCTGAGGATAAGGCTTCTCTAGTCATTGTGAAGCATTTCTTTCCCAAAGAATATGACAAAGGACACTAGCCTAATAGATGCTCCTGGTGCAAAGGACCCCATAATTTAATAAGGAAACACTATATTTAGAACACTAGAGTTGGAAATACTATAGTTTCTATTTCTCCTCTTGGAAACTGAAGATGTACATTAGCATATTAAATGCTCTGAGAAGTCCTGCATTAAAAAAAAAATCTGACTCTGCCTCACAGGGTTTCCCACATGTATTCTTTGGTGGGATTCCTTTTTTATCCACTATTCATTAATATTTTCTAGAACCAATGTTTCAATGGGAAAACTGAGGGAACATACAGTGGAGAATTTATACACAAAGGAAGAACTCAATGAGTTCCATAAATGGAAAGTCAAAAGGAGAAAGAATGGCAGTTGTGAAGCACATCTAAAAATATTGACACAGGGCTTCTGCCCGTGCGAACTGGGCTTCCATTCCCTGCCAGGAAACTGCCATAGGGATAAAGAGGCTCCTTGGGTCCTGAACAGAAAAGAAGCGGTATTCCTTGTCTGCATTAGAGTGAAGACTTGGGATGATTAGTGAGTGAGCTTCCAGAAGAGCCATCTTCCATCTTCCCCTTCCTTCAACGCCCTAGCCACTCCACCACCAAATCCTACTTTCCTTCTCAACATCCCATGCCTCCCACGTCCACTGCCCCCACCCGAGCTCCAGCTCCCTGGACCACTGCATAGTCTATTCATGGATTTCCCTACTTCCACTTTTATCCCCCCAATGTGCTGCCCACACTGCAGTACACTGTTTAAAATCTTCCTTGTTAGGAAGAAAGCAGGAAGATCCCACAGGCCTGGCATGGCATTTTCCAGCTAACTCATCTCAATTGATTCCCCCACTCATTCTCCTGTTCCAGCAATATGGGTCGTCTCCTGTGCTCTCACGCCTGGATTCTCCTTCCCATCTCTGTTTTGCCTATTCATTCTCCAGATCACTATGCAAAAATTATTTCCTCCAGGAAGCCTTCCTTGATTTGATCATCTAGGTGCAGTCCACAGTTCAGTGCCAGTCCACAAGCTATCCACAATGAGATAAATGCAAAAATTGAGAAATAAGAATTTAGAAACTTTTCTAGTACTTTAATATTACTATGGCATCCAAGCACATGATCAGTAGACTAATCTTGTTGAAAAGGATAAAGACCAGTCCAAGTGTCAGGACGCCTGGGTGGCTCAGTCGGTTAAGCATCTGCCTTCGGCTCAGGTCATGATCCCAGGGTCCTGGGATTGACACCTAGCTTCATGAGACCAGGCACCAGGCATGTTGCCGCTCCGTGTCCTTGCCTAGCACAGTACCTGGCACAGAGCTGATACTCAATAAATGTGTCTAATTGATAAAGGGAAAGGGTGAGCCTTATTGATTTTAACTGTATCACCTCAATACCAATCTTTGTACTTCCTGAATCCCCTATGGCTTATATATGGAGATGGGAGAGAGGCCGGGGCGTATTGAGAGGGAGATGAGAGAGTATTCTATTTCATGAACTCAGTCACACCCTTTGGACATGTTTCAACGGCATGATGAACGTAAAATGCAAAGTGGACAGTGTTGTTTTAATGAGTACAAAAGAACATTTTGTCTTGGGTAACTCAGATCTGGAGCTTTCTCCTGTCCACACATCACAGGTGTTTTGTTTGATATTTGTATGTCACTCTAATTAAGTAACATCAGAAAATATTCCTTAAAAAAAAGAAAAGACAATATTCTTGCCTTTCCAGGAACAGAGTTGGACACAGGACTGTTTCCTGCGGTGTCGTATTTCCTTATACAGTTCTCCCCTCCGCGCCTCTGTTCCCAGCTGTTTTCCTGATAAAATGGACAGAAAGAGACCTCGTGAGCTGGTATGACTATGACGGCTTGACTTCTGGCAGCTGCTGGACCTCAGAGCATAATTTCCCCCCTTGTGGGTTATCAGAATCAAACACCCCTGACTAATCAGGATTTCAAGGGATGCAGATATCCAGTTTAATTTAGGAGGATTATTCCAAAACATCTCGGGGGGTAGGACATTTGGACTTTGGACCCCCTAACTGTTCCCTTAAACTGGCATCAGAGGTGGCTGCAATCTCGAATTTTTTCCAGGAAAGAGAAGAGATTTCAATATAAAAGAGCAGTGGATGGCGTCAGACACTCTTAGCCCTGGCACTAGGAAAGGTATCTAATCCCCTGGGCTTTTACTTCCTCCTGTGTTAAAAAAAGAGGATTTGACCAGATGACCTCTCCAATCTCTTCTCCTCTCAAATTCTCTGGCTGTAATCTCTAAGGCCTCTTCTTGCTCTAAAATTTGGGAACTGAATAATTCAAATTCCTCTCGGCCACAAGCATCAAGAACACTAAAGAGCTCTGTGTCTGTTCCCTCACCTCAATTTGGTATTGAAAGAGGTGGCAAAGGTTATATTTAGACAAAGGACTTCCCATTTGCTACTCACTGAGTTTCAGCTTTCTTCTGAAAAGTCTGCAGTACAACCTCATGCCCAGTATTGTGAAAACGAAATTGTTTACAAAATCCCATGACTCAGAGATCTCACGCTAGTTCCATAAATGGAACTGTATATACCAATATTATTCCCCAAAACAGTGTCCCTGGGAAAAGGGTTCTAGGATCAAATACATGTCTGTAATACTCAATACCTTCTTATCGTCTTGCAGATGAGCAGATTAGAGCATAACATGACCTTCCCTGGAGAAAACCTATTGAACTTTGCTTGCCTTAGCATTTCTCAACATTTAACCACTGAAGTCTGTTTTTGGTCCCTCTGAAACATTTATTTTACTTTTTAAAGATTTTTATTTATTTATTTATTTGAGAGAGAGAGAGAGAGATGGCGAGAGAGCATGAGGCGGGGAGAGGGAGAAGCAGGCTCCCCGCTGACGCGGGGCTCGAACCCAGGACCTGGAGATCATGACCTGAGCCGGAAGGCAGACGCTCAACCCACTGAGACACTCAGGCACCGCCCCGCCTTAAAACATTTATTATCATTTTCCAAACTAGGGCTCCACAAAACCTATTTAGGAAATGCTGCTCTAAGCATCACCTTCCACTTGGTAGATGCAGTGGAAGAATACCACTTCCACTTCCTTCAAAACGCAGACTCTTCAGCCCCACCCCAGCCTTACTGAATCAGAATCTTTGGAGATGGAGCCCAGAAAGACCAGTTTTCCCAAGCCCTCCCGGCAGTGGCGCACTGGGACTGGTTCAGGAATTTTAGGGATTTGGGAGGCAGTTGATGCCAGCTTGGCAGACTGAAATTTGCCATGGTGAAAGTATTTACATCATGAAAATTGGCAAATGCCGTGGTGAAAGTATTTACATCATGAAAATTGGCACATAATTCAGGGCTTTTCTGTCTCTCCCAGACCATGGCTTGTGAAACATTTCTCTGCAGGTCGTTGCCTCCAGGTAGGTGATCCTTATGTACAGCACAGTTGGAGAACCAGTATAATGCAAATATGTGATAGTATTCACCAGGTGTTATGTGTCTAAATTATGTTAAAACTTTAATTGTTAGTTTTTTCATGTTTTTGGATATTTCCAACAAAACAAAACAAAAAATGGTATGCAAAAGAAAGTCTTGCATTTTCTCCTTAAAGTAGGTAGGAACTATCTCGGAATAGAAAGAAGCCAGGAAGCAAAATCTCATAATGAAGAGGAAGTTTTTGCTTTTATAGACTTTGTAAATTGAGACATGAAATGGACCCTGCTGACAGATACAATTTTATTATTGTCGAGTCTTTTAGTAATCTGGGGGAAAAAAATCTAGAGGTATAAGAATATCCCCAGACTATGAATGGTCACTTTTTCTTCTTAATGTTATAACTCCTCTTCACATTTCAGACTGAAAGGCAATATACCGCACACCTGTTGAGAATCTCCCTGAGCTCCTTCGTCCCTGGAGTGCCGTTGGAGGGGGAGTGGCATGGGACATTATTTCTTTCTTGAAGGGACTCCTCTGACAGATCCAATTACAGTGTCATTTCATGTTTGATAGTAAACACAGAGCCCAGAGTGATCTTTCCTTCCTGTCTCTGGTTCAAGTGTAAGATCCAATGACAGAACCGCAAAGTACATTGTGAGCCTGGACGGTTTGAGCTTCTGCTTTAACATTTGTCCTTCTATTCCCTCTGAAGGTGGACAACCTCAAGGTGATTGCAGGACTAAATACAGTTTTGCTTGAACAGCTTATCTGTCATAAACACACTCCACTGGGTGTCCTATCCTCTGTCATTAGGACCCTGACCCACCACCAAAAAAGATTTAATCGTCGTGAATCTAGCAGCGCATTCGGACAGCCAAACACAATGACGTTGCCTATCTCTCCTGTAAATGCCAAGTGGTATATGCTTAAAGACAGAAATCTCTCTTCTCCCTGTGCAAGCCTATGACTTCCTGACAGCCCCCAAAATACACCTGAGGCAAAGTGATGACTAGAAAGGAGATGGGGGTGGATCCCATGTTTATTGAATGCTTCACACTTGCCAAGCTCTGCCTGGGCATGTTGTATATTATCTTAAGCAATCTCTACAGCAAACCGAAGGGAGTATTTGCCCGGTCCATTCTTTTCCTGTCCTTTTAAACTAAGGGTCAAATTCAATGCCTTTGAGGCCAGACAGACAAGTAAGGTAAAATAAATGAAGCGAGCAAGGTGCCCTAGTAGACACAACTAAAACTGGTGACTTCTCAGGAGTGAGGAGACAAGGGAATGGCAGAGACTGCGACAAAATCTGATTTTCATGTCAATACTTTAAACTTTTGAATATAGCCAAGTGATTCAGTTAAAAAACAAACAAAAAGAACTCTGTGGGCTGAACAAAACAAATATATGGGCTGGATCTGACCACCATTTTGCATCATCTGCTTTAGGCACAGTCCACCCCATTACCTACTGCTTCCCAAGGATCTAGAGTAACAGCTGAAGGATGAGCTGGTTCTAGGCGGTGGTGCCCAACCCCTCATATTTGCAATCTGTGTTCTAGCTTTGCGTTTTTATGTAGTTCTGGTCCCGGAGCACTGCTCTGGCTCTGGATCCATCCATTTTGATACACTTCCCTCTCCCCTCTTATCCGTTTGGACAAGATCTCCTCGCCTGTTCTCAGCCCAGGGCTCTTTCTGCCACTGTCGTCGTCCCATAGTCAAGTGAGAAACTTCCTAGCCCCCCTCCGGCCTTATAGACTCTACCCTTTAAACCTAAAACTGGGTTGGAGTGGAGTGGGAAGGATTTCCTGGAGAAAAATTAGGTAATCCCCATTCACAAATGAGGAATCTGAGGTCTCCCTGGGTCAGGTAATTTGGCTTAGCAAGTGAAGTGGAGGCAGCGTGGACCCAGGTTTATTCCTCCCCCGAAATCCTTTCCTCAGAGTCTCACTCTTCCACTAAGAGAGCTCCCAACTGAACGGGAACCTCTAGGAGACCCGAGATGATACATTTTACCTTGAAATGCTATAGAAACGTTGCTAGTCTATTCCACAGTATATTTGTATTTGGGGTTTTTTTTTGTTTTTTGAAAGAGAGAGTGTGTGCCTGTGCAAGATGGGTGGGGGAGGGGCAGAAGGAGAGGGAGAATCTCAAGCGGACTCCGCACAGAGCAGAGCCTGATGCAGGGCTCGATCTCACAACACTGAGATCGTGACCTGAGCTGAAATCAAGAGTCAGGCGCTAAACCGACTGAGCCACCCAGGTGCCCTTATATGTATTTGTACTTATTTCAACAAAGAATTTGCTATTTTTCCTTCAGGTAAAAATAATGTTTCGGAAATACTTGCTATACCATTATAAGTCTTTTTATTCTCCAGATTCGGAACCACAGCTCTGGGGACACATGCACACCTGTCACATTGGTGACATGTGCATGTCACATCGATGTCATCAGTACTCCCATTCTTTTCCTCTGCCACTATCTCCCAGGCCCCCCTAACCCAGACTGCTAACAATCACCCCTTGTCAGAAGGGGGACTTCCAACCTGGGGCTCATGAAACTTCTAAAAAAGCAATCAATAAAATAATTCATTGATTTTTTTCTTTACCTGTAAAAAACAGTTGGAAACCTCTAAATGTGAATTAAGTAAGTTTTCATTTGTCTGTTTTTTCAGATCAGATACGTGAGCTGAAGGCTCAGTCACTCAAACTGTTTTGTCAGCGGACAATAGGGTGACCAGCCCTAGCCACCATGGTGGATTTGACCACCGTACACTTTTACTGTATGTTTATTTTTTGTCACTTATCTTTTACCCATAATGGACCATTGGTTCAAGAAAAAAAAGCATTGAAATTAAAATCAATGTGGAACCATAACTTTGAATTATATTGTATTAATTCAGTGAATTTATCACTTCTTTTCACCAGATTTAGAGGTTACATGCATCCGATCAAAATGTTATATACTGCATCAAGATGTTTTTAGTGCTTTTAAAAAAAAAATCAATGTTAAAAAAATGCAGCAACTTTTATACACAATTTGGCTTTAAATTTAATGGGAATAGAGACCTTGTATACTGAAATATGCTATTTGCAGAAATGTGCTTTAAAATAACCGCCTGACACTTTCTGTCCTATCAAATAATTAAGGTGAGAAAATAAATTCTTTTAAAAATTTACCAGTTAATTTTTATGGCTCAGATGTTAAAAATGCGAGCATCAGATTTTGAAAAAAAAATTTCACCTATTTTCATGTCATAATTTTAAATTTCAATCTACATTTAAAAAAATGTTTACTTCTCAAACAAAACACATCACTTTAAAAAATTTTTTTTTTTTTAAAGATTTATTTATTTATTTGAGAGAGTGAGAATGAGAGAGAGAGTACACGAGAGGGGTGAGGGCCAGAGAGAGAAGCAGGCTCCTCGCCGAGCAGGGAGCCCGATGTGGGACTCGGCAGGGAGCCTGATGTGGGACTCGATCCCGGGACTCTGGGATCATGACCTGAGCCGAAGGCAGTTGCTTAACCAACTGAGCCACCCAGGCGCCCTAAAAAATATTTTTAACATATTATATTTTTATTTAAAGAAAACTAAGGGTTCCTAGGTAGCTCAGTTGGCTGAGCATCTGACTCTTGATTTCAGTTCCGGTCATGATCTTAGAGTCCTGGGATTGAGCCCCAAGTCGGGCTCCACGCTCAGTGGGGAGTCTGCTTGAGGGTCCTCACTCTCCCTCTATCTCTCCCCCGACTTGTGCGCACATGCTCTCTCTCTCAAATAAATAAATAAATCTTTTAAAAAAACAAAATTTAATAGCTTTTATCACTTCTTATTTATGGAATTAGAAAAATAAAACTTATCTTTACATATTTGGGCATTATGACGTTCAAAATTAACTTCAAAAATATAATATTTAAGATGATTTTCTTTCAGAAAATTACTTTTTATCATATGCTACATGGAGAACTTTTTTAAAGGAAGTGTTTAAGGTTTTGAATTCATTTGAAAATGGTCTGGAACTTGGAAACATTTTGCTAATTCTGCTTTCATGTAAATTCATGTCACATGAAGCATATGTTCTTTAAAAGCTTGCTATATTGGAATAAGATCCCAAAGAAATGATTCCCAGATGGAAGAGTGTCCAACCCATAATAGGGTAATATTTTAGGACGATAAAACCCTTTTGTCGAAGTCTTTTAATCTAACTATGTAGGTAGATATCTACTTGCCAAGCTATATAGGTTATTATACTTTTTAGGATGTTAACCAAAGTTTCACTAAAGTACCCATATTATAGATATAGGATCCCATATTATAGATATAGGATGTTGACACACTGTAAGTGTACAGAATTCATAAAGGAAATATTTAAAACCAACTTAAAGGAAATATAAAAACTGTATATAAAAAGTTTAGCTGCTCAGCCAGATTAAAGATATGCAAAGATGGGGCGCCTGGGTGGCTCAGTCGCTAAGTGTCTGCCTTCGGCTCAGGTCATGATCCCAGGGTCCTGGCATCAAGCCCCACATCGGGCTCCCTGCTCGGCAGGAAGCCTGCTTCTCTGTCTCCCACTCCCCCTGCTTGTGTTCCCTCTCTCGCTGTGTCTCTCTCTGTCAAATAAATAAATAAAATCTTAAAAAAATAAAAATATATTAAAAAATAAAGATATGCGGAGGTGAAAGACTTATGAAGAAGTTTTCCTCTAGAGAGCTATTGATATACTGTGAGTCCCTACCCCTCCTCTACCCACAAGACTCTGCCTTAAGCCTGAAGAAGTCTGGGAACAGGTCACCTGTTCTTCCACAGTGAAAGGCAAGGGATGTATGAGTGTTTCCCTTAAACAGATGTGGGCCATGGAAGAAAGCCAAAGTTGGGTCAGCAATAGGACTTTCCAGAGTGCTGGAAGAAAACTATCCACAAGAAGCTGGAGCAGAAAGTTGGATGTCCACTGGTTCTAGGAGGAGTTGACAATGACTACCCAAACTCTAGACAAGGCAGTCAGCAAACTCGTTTTGGGAAGGGTCAGACAGTAAATAACGTAGGCTTTGGGGGCTGTATGATGTGTGTCATGACCACTCAACTCTCTGTTTGTAGCCTGAAAACAGCTATCAATAAGCCGTAAACAAATCTGTAGGGCTCTGTTCCTCTAAAACTTTGTTAACACAAGCAGGTAGCGTGCTGGATGTGGCTCACAGCTGTACTTCCCCAGCTGTGCTCCAGACATATCAGCCTGGCACAAAGGAAGAAGAGGAGAGCAGAGCAGAGCCCGGCTGTGGAAACGCCCAGAAAGGTCCAAGCTACTCTAGCATCCTGCCACGCCCGCCGAAAGCAACACCAGCTTATGCAACCCCACCATGCCACTTGAGAACCTTCCTCACGCCTCACTTGTCCTCCTTTCCTCCTCCTGCCTCCTACCCTAGAGAAGTTAGAAACTGGCTTGCAAGCTGGGGAGGGAGAGAAGGAAAAGCCGGAGGAAGAGAAGCAAAGAAGCAGTAGCAGCCACCCTCCCCTCTGAGCAAGCTGCCAGCCTGAGGAAGACACAGCTGCTAAAGAAGAGAATATTTGAACTCAATGCAATGCAGCGACCTTGGGCTGAACACACTTCATTTCTGAACTCAGAATGCATTTCCTACTCAAAATGACAATAGACCTGTTTACCTAAGAGTCGGAAGAGTCATGGGGTTGAGAAAGGAAAATAAGTTATATGTTGACTAAATCACACTTGCTTTTTCAAACTACTAGTGACATACACAATCAGAGAGTCAAGATTTTCTTTTCTTAGCCGAAGACCACCCCCCACCCCGATTATGGAGAAACAAGTGGTGACCTCATCCACCTCAATTGCTTTTTGCAAACTCTTGACACAAGGAGCTCACCAGGAAGGCCACTCAGCTGTGTGAACATTCTGGACTTATTGTCATATCCAGTTTCTCCAGTTGTCCAAAACAGATATTTGATTATAGAAGATAACTGGGGATTCTTTTGTCCTTCAGTAAATATCATGACTAATTTATGTCTTCCTTCAAGTAATGCGTGCACCTCCACTTGGATACTTTTAGTTCTCCAACGGGGTTACATTTCTAAGGGCTCTCCTGCCTTCCCAAGGGCTGCTGGAAAGCATATTTGTGGCCTGCAACTCAGAGCAAATGGCTCATTATAGCGGGTGCCCATCAGTTCATTAGTGTCTCTCCAACTGCTGCCTGCAGAATGCCAGCCCAACCAGCAAGTTTTCGGACTCTACGCTGAATGGGGCCCCTGGAGCATTTGCAGGGAACAGCGGAAAGCTTGAGTCCTTCTCATCTCTTAGACTAGCAAAGACAACAGTACGAGAATCTATCTGACATTTGTGAAAGCTATAGAAGAAAGTTTGGTTTGCTTTGTTTTCCATATTCTGAGCTAAAAAGGTTTTTAAAAACAAATGGCATCATCTTCTATTGATCTCAGTGCCTCGGTGCTAAGAGTGTTATAACACAAGGTTATCTAACTCCCACTTCATCCACGCTTTCCGAAATGTGTAACTCCTCTTTGTTGTCTCCAACTACTACCACGCAGACACACTTTTCTTGATAATGATGTACTTCTATTACGGCATTTTCCAGCGTTTTGCTTTATACTTGATCACAGTGGAGTTCTCTTCTTAACCTGTTAACTGCTACGAGGGAGAATGGATATGTGTCTATCTCCTAATTTGTACAGTTCTTAGTGTAGTGTAATATGTGTCATATTTACTTGGATAATTTTTCTTCTTTTAAAATTCCATCACATCCTCCCAAAAAAAGGTGATGGGAAAAGAGAGAGAGAGGAGGAGGTTGATGGTTATATGAATCTTGGTTGACTGCCAACTCCAATGATCATTTTATTTTGGAGAACATTTTATATATGCAATAGCAATTACTTATCTGAAGTTAGCAGTGAATTGGGTCTATACCTCCTTTTTTGCTTTCTTTTTTCAGCAACTCATTGTCATCAAGAACAAGAGACTCTCTTAATCAAAGTTGAACTTTTGTCTCCAAAAGGGTGGATTATGTGGAAGACTGTCAGAGTTCTATTTTCAGGTTTGAGTTATAATTACCGTTTTTAATGAAAAGAAAATTAGGTAAGTATTCAGATTCCCACACTATTCAACATGTCTGTTCTCATTTTCATTCAACAAACACTTAGGGAGAGTCCACCATGTTTGAGAAAACGTCCTAGGCCCTGGGATATGACAGAGAAAGAGACAAGGCCGAGAACATTATCAGAGGGCGATCAATGTCATGCAAGGATGTAAAGTAGGAGGATATAAGAGAGTGACCTTGTAGTCAACTTAGATTGGGTGGTCTAGGAAAGGCTTCTCTGTGAAGGTAAATTAAAGTTGATCAGGGTGATAAGAAACAGTCAGTCATGCAGAGATCAAGGAAAAGCAAACACATTCCAGAGAAAAGTGCAAATGCAAAGCACCTACAGTAGGAACCACTTCCAGGGAGCCAAAAGAAGCTTAGTGTGGCTGGAGAGTTGTTGCTGATATGAAGATGCTAAGAGTTGAGCCAGGGAAGGAGGGAGGGCTCGTGAAATGAGGGCCTCCCAAGAAGGGATAAAGATTGGATTTTTTCTAAGTTTTAGAAGAAGTCAGACAAGGACGGCGTTTTAGTCAGGAGAATAACATAACCGTAATCTGATCTAAGTGTTTTAATATTGTGTCTGGCTGCAATAGGAATGATGGATTATAAGACGATAAGAATAGAAAATTAAGGGGTGCCCAGGTGGCTCAGTCAGTTAAGCGTCTGACTCTTGATCGCAGCTGAAGTCTTGATCTCAGGGTCATGAGTTCGGGCCCTGCATTGGGCTCCATGCTGGGCATGGAGTCTACTTAAATTAAAAAAAAAAATTTTTTTTTAAAGAATAGGAAATTAACATGGAAACTGTTATAGTCCTCCAGGGAAGAGACGATGGTGTCTTGGATTGGGGTGGTAGTAAAGATGTAGAAAAGTGGAAGAATGCAGGGGTAATTTTGAAGTAGAGTTGGTAAGCCTTACTGAAGGATAGTTGTTGGAATAAAGGCAATAGAGGAAACAAGAATAATGCCTAGATTTTTGTGTTGTATAACTGGGTGCTGTGGTGGTACCACTTACTGAAATGAGGCCTAAGGAATAGGAGCAGAGTGGGGAGGTCAGCAGAGAATAAAAGTCATTCTAGTGGTGTTAGGTTTAAAATAACATCTGGAAATCCCAATGGAGATGTCAGGCACATGGATTTGGGGAAGTCCGTGCTGAAAGTCAGTATTTAAGGGTTATCAATATAGAAAAGGTATTTGATGCCATGAGGATAGTTGAAGTCACCAAATGAAGACCAGGAAGAAAAGCGAAGAAGAAATCCAGGGTCCAAGGCCCTGGGATAGTTCTTTATTTAGAATAAGAAGAAAGAAGATCCATCAAAGGAGCCTGCAGAAAGGCAGCCAGCAAAGTAAACGAAAAACCAAGCAAGGGTGGTGTCACAAATGCCAGAAGAAGAAAGTGTTCTATAACAAAAGGAGTAGCTGATGGTACCTGAAGCTGTGGAGATGTCAAGTGAGGTAAGGGAAGGAGTATGACCATCATAGTCAGCAGGTAGCAGAGAAGGCATTGGTGAGCCATCAAGAACAGTCTTAATGGAGCGGTCCGGTCAGAAGCTCAGTAAAAGGGGGATGAAGTGCTTAACTACAGAAAAGTCACTTAGGACATTTCACTGAAACAAGAAACAGAGTAATAAGGAAGTCATGGAGGATAATTTTTTTTTCCCCAGCAAATCTTTATTGGCCAAGTGCTAAGTGTAAGACACTGTGCTAAGTACTGCTGGGGCACAGAAATATAAATACCGCATAATGCATGTTTTAAAAAGTCTCACAGTAGATGGTAGAGCATTGGGTGACTATTAGTAGTCACCTATATTTGTTATCGATAGCCATAATAATGCTACATAACCAACTGCCCCCAAACTCAAATGTGAGAAGCATTTTTTTTTTGTTCATAAACCAGCTGAAGGGTTCTGCTGATCCACATCTGACTCAGTTAGTCTGGGCTGGGCTTGTTCACATGTCTATGCTCAGGGCCCTTCTAGTGCCAGGAACTTTGTGAGTGGGAGAGTCACATAACCATGAGGCTGGCCTTGACCACTAGTTCGGACGAAGACCACCTGCCAAAGACGAGAATGAGACCAGCATCCAAAGAGGACCTGAGACAATTATTGAAGAGTCTCAGCAATACCACTAAGCCTGAATCCAATCATGCCTGATGTCTTCCATCCTGAACGTCCAAAGAGTTCTGCCTAATACATCCAAGTTCAAATTTTTGGAATATATATATATATATATCTCCACTGATGATTTAATCAAAGATATATATATTTTTTTAAGGGGGATTTAGGAAGATTCATTCTCATAGAGTGGTTGGGAGAGATAAGAACCTGCTGAAAGGAAGTCAAGCTGGCAGGAATTTCATAATTTAGTTCCTGAGGATAAAAGGAGAATCCCATTTCCCTGGCCACCAGCTGATACTTAGTTGGTACATACCAGTGTGCACCATGCCCGGTTGTTTAATGCCACAGTCTGTTCTGATAAGGAACATCCACATTTTCTGATTGTTGAGTATCTTGATTATCACCCCTGCCCATACCCATGCTGCAGTATATTTTCAATAAAGTGAAAGTGCTTCGAAACATTTCAGAATTCTGTTTTCTGTCTGCCTGTGATGTGTGACCTCAATTATTTCTACCTTGGATATCAAGAGGCAACAGAAATAAATTTGCCTGCAGCCTGGATGAACTGGCTCCCCACAAGAGGGACTGACTTCACTTGCTCTTCTCCTTGGACCAAATCGTGCTGAAATAATCAGAACAGACCTAGGCAGAATGCAAATGGCAGTAACATCCAGACTATCAAAGATACCGACAGGAGGCTGACCCCTGGCCACAAGGTGCCAGAGGCAGACAGGCAGGAAGGAAGCCAGGGAGAAATAGAGGTATGAAAACCTGTAAGAATTATGTTGGCAACGCATAGTGTGCCACTGAGTAAACTTGTATTACCCACAAAATCCAGAGGGTCAGGGTTTGTGGAATGCACCCAAAAAGATGGCTGCTCCCTACCTCAAACACCCACCCTACCCACTACTGCTCAAAATTCTTCCGCACAAACTTGACTCTTTGGTCTAAGGAAATAATCAAGCAAATGGGCAGTGATTGAAACTTTATTTATAATAGCAATCATTCGAAAACAGTCTCCATGTCCAGAGCTTCCTCTGACTGGCCGAATAAATTATGATGCGCCCATACAATGGGATACTCTAATCTCATTAAGCCAAAACTGTGTCACATGCTACTCCTACCTACAAAAGAGTCTGGGGATGAAAATAGTTTTAGTTGAGGATATTACTATTTTGAACAAAATCAGAGTTGTCTTCATCAGAAAGAAAAATGCCTCTTCATAAGTGACTTGCTATATCTACCATACAACTTAAATACTCTGAAATATGGGATTGTTTAAGTAATGGTGCAGCCAGAGGATGGACTACTCTGCAGCTATTAGGAAAGATGGAGTAGGAAATTGTACAGTAAATGTGCTGGACATTTTAAATGAAAAAAGCAAGCTGAAGAAACGTGAATAATATGATCATGAATGTGTGTGCATATGCATGCATGTAGATATCTCCTAATACATGCATAAAAAAAGTGTTATCATAGCTACTTCTGGAAAATGAGACTGAAAAAAAGAGCGTGACATTTACTTCTCACTTCAATCCTTAGTATTTCTTTTTCTTTTTTTTTTTTAAAGATTATATTTATTTATTTGACAGAGAGAGACACAGCAAGAGAAGGAACACAAGTAGGGGGAGTGGGAGAGGGAGAAGCAGGCTTCCCACTGAGCAGGGAGCCCAATGTGGGACTCAATCCCAGGAGCCTGGGATCATGACCTGAGCCAAAGGCAGACGTTTAATGACTGAGCCACCCAGGTGCCCCCCCACCCCACTTTTTTTTTTCCAAGATTTATTTCATGAGAGAACACAAGTGTGAGCATGTGCAGGGGGAGGGGCAGAGGCAAAGGGAGAGAGAAACTCAAGCAAATTCTGCACTGAGTGAGGAGTCTGAGGCAGGCCTCGATCTTACCACTCTGAGAACAGACTAAGCAAAAACCAAGAATCAGAGGCTTAATCAACTGCACCCCCCAGGGGCCCCTAAATCCATACTATTTGTTTTGCAATTGGAATCATAGCATTTCTTAGTATGAAAATACTCAGTTCTAATCGGGTAATTTGCTTCCAGATAGGTCTAAATACAACAACATTCTGGGCAAATCTGCCTCAGTCCTGTGCCCTGAGATCATCAGCAAAAAGTGTGTTTACCATGATTCCAGTTCAGCAAAGAAGGCTCATCAAAAGAAGGAAGCATACATCCACCTGAGAGACTCTGTCTCAGAGAGAAGCCCACCCAAAATCTGGAGAGCAGGATATCCATTCCTCACCATGTTACTTTTTTCTCCAAGGTAAGGATTATACTCCTGTTTCTAAATTCACTTTGATGATCTGATTTATTTTTCATCACCCTAATGAAAGCCCTTCTGTGTATTAAAGTTAAAATTGTCTGTGCAGCCTATAATTCTAGTTCTACTGGGGGCTGGTAGAAAGTTGGTCACCATCCTCCTCCATGTTGTCACTGAAAACTGGAATGCTTCCTGGTGGCTAAAAAAAAAATAGATATGTATATCCGAGATTCAGAAAACTAAATGATAGCAACTGAGACAAAAGCTTACAAATTCTTTTTATTTAATGATAGCAACTGAGACAAAAGCTTACAAATTCTTTTTATTTTGTGTTTTATGTTAACAGTTTGTGAGAATTTTGCACTCTGCTCCATGATATAGCTATAACTGAGTCACATAAAGATAATCTCCTTCTCCCCCGACACTGATATTTAAATAAATTGATGCCCTGAGAAGATGCATTGTGTCTTTGCAAAGAACACCCTCAAAACTATATTCCCACAGATTATGCTTCCATATGACCTCACCCCACAGACTTCTCAACTTTTAAGTCAACCATTCCAATTCTCTTAACGCATGGACAGGGGCCCTGTATTCAATCCTTCACATTTTCCCATCATTTTTCTCTAAAGCCTGTTCTATCTCACCAGTATCCTTAAAAACAGGGTGCTCTGTCATCAAGTGTCTGCCTTCGGCTCAGGTCATGATTCCAGGGTCCTGGGATAATTGGGCTCCCTACTCAGCGGGAAGCCTGCTTCTCCCTCTCCCACTCCCCCTGCTCGTGTTCCTTCTCTTGCTGTGTCTCTCTCTGTCAAATAAATAAATAAAATCTTTAAAACAAACAAACAAAAAAAAACATGGTGCTCAAAAATTCACTGCCGCACTCCAATGAGATAGTGTTTTAAAAGGCCTCTATTTATGGCCCTATTTTCTCTCCCCTTATTTGTACACCCCCTACTTATTTGTACCTTTGTACTTCCTGGAACAAAAAGAAAGCACTGAATAATCAAATCAATTAGTATTACTAAGCCTCTCCACTAAAGACTCACGTACCATCACATGGTACACAATAGGATTGATTAACATGCCAGAGTGAAGATACTGAAAGAATAAACTAGAAAAGTTCCAGGGAATTTTTAATAGAGGATGTGAGTTACAGAATAGAAAATTGGTCAGAAATCAGTAAGAGAGATAGGAAATCAAGCAAGTATTGCATAGAGTGAACAACCAAATGGTAAGTTTCTAAGACCCAGCAGCAGGACCCATCACTTCACATAGCCTGAGTGAGAGGGCACCCCAAGAGGTCCACTTGGTTCACTGGCCAATGCTGGGCCATCATGCCTGGCCAAACGCTCCACACTCATATTTTCCAGCCCATTCTGATGACTCTACCTCCGAACATCTCTTTCCAGCTCCTGACCCCCTACTCTGTCCAAAACCAGATATTATAGCTTCTCTCATACTTAACTTGGCTCCCTGGAATTGCATTCATCCCTCAATCCACATGTGCTCCAGAGAACACCCAAGCATGGTCCAGCACATCCTCCAGACAAAATCTAGGCTAAAACTAGCCAGCCAACTGAAGTTGCTGCTGTGATTGTTCCAGGGCCTGAAGAGAACTGAACAGTGGTCTGGCAAAATTTCTAGCATATTTTAAAAGGGAATGCTTTTGTCCAGATATACATAGTTGGATTTGAATAATGCATATATGATAGGACGCCACTGATTGTCATTCCAGAACTGGAAATGTGTAAAGGATTTGGAGAGAAACTAGGAAAGAATAAGGATTGGATAAATACAGGGTAAAGCATGCTTTGTAGCTTTCATTTGTAGATGGAAATTTTTATTTGGTTACAAAAGAAAAATTTCTGATTCTCAGGCAAAAAAATAAGAAATGATTCAGATTGTGTCTTTCCCTGAGAAACCTTTAAATAAGATTTCTTTGCTATCCAGAGGCCAGAGTATACAGTAGATCAGTGGTCCCCAAATCTGCTTGATTAACAGGATCAGTAAGGAAGAATTTTAGATGCCCATTTCAGACTTAATGAATCAGACTCTTGAGAGAGAACCAGGAAAGTTATTTATAAATCTAAAAATCTAAATCTAAATCTGTTTCTGGTGATTGTCCAGGTTTGGGAGCCATTGTGAGGATGACATCCTATTGCACCTTCTAGATAAGATCAAACTTTTTGTTCTCTGAGGCTGGTCAGTAGTTACAGGTTTTTGTCTTGCTATATTGAACATTTTTTTAACACTTTATTTGTTTGAGAGAGAGAGGGAGTGAGCAAGAGAGAGAGCACAAGCATGGGGGAAGAGGCAGAGAGAGAAGCAGATTCACTGCTGAGCGGGGAGCCCAATGAGGGGCTCGATCCCAGAACCCCAGGATCATGACCTGAGCCAAAAGCAGATACTTAACCAACTGACCTACCCAGGTGCCCCACTACATTGAACTTTTAAATAATAATCCCTGCTTTTGTTCAAGACTAATATCACACACTTGGGAGTATATTAGCCCCACTTATAACAATTCTTCCTTCTCTAAGAACTTCCCAATCTATAGGGAGGCACCCAGCAAACTTTTTTATGATACAATCAAATCCCCTGGCCTCCGTTTAGTGGAATGGGAATGTTCCAAGCTGAGCAAGTCAGAAGCCCAGCCCCGTAGAAATCCGAAATTGGGAGCAAGAAAAACAGTCAGTCTGTCAGTGTGGCTAGACCTTGTGAACTTGGAAACTGCTGGCTGCCACCTTCCACCGGACTGAGACGCAGGAAGAGCTTTTCCCCAAGAAAGAAGACAACAGATACATAGAAAGATGCAAGAGACCAGCCAGAGTACTCGCCGGATTTCCAACAGGTTTCCAGGCACCCATTACAAACTTCCCCAGGCCCTCGATGCCTTCTAGCTCTCAGTTTCCATAAGCCACCCCTCCTTCTTATAATTATTTTTCTTATTTTAAAGCTACGTCAAGAGTAACTTGCAGCAAGTGATCTACCTAACGTGCCTACTTACACTTGATAATGAATGACATATCCTCCAGGCAAGAGAGGTTCCATGTTCCTCCCCACCACGGTGACCAAAGTCATTCTTTTTCCAAGTGTAACAGTTCAGAGGACACATGACAGCTTCCTTTGCATCTGAAGATCTCTATACACTATGTGTTATGACTACTGGTATGCTGGAAAAAAATCATCTATATTCTTTTATTAATATGGAAAAAAAAATGCCCAAACATGGTCTGGGACAAAATCATTTTGTAAGATTATTTACAACCTTCTTCTGGGAAAAAAATTACCATTCCTGAATAAACGATGCTTAAACAATTTTCTGATAAACTTTAATTAGCTTAAGATCTCTTCTGGGAGCTTGCTACCCACCCTTTCAGCTGTCTGTCAGGAATCAAATGGTATTTAATCAGACACTGCTTTTTATTGTATCCAGTCAAACAAAGACTATCTAGCCCACTCTCTTTTCCTATAAAACATTCTTACCAAAAGAATATCTTGAATTGATCTTTTTGCTTGCAGCATGTGTGAAATGAAATTTGAAAGCAGCTCATAGCAAAATTGAGAATTTTTAAAAATCATTTTGTTGGGTCTTTATAAAGGCCTTTTTTTTAGTTATTGCTGAAGTTTACATTAGCCAGTTGGCTGTGACTTTACTTTAGTCCTAATCTTTAGACAAGTTTTTTGTTGTTTTGTTCAAAAACAACCCATTCAGCATTGATAATGGATTAGAGTATCTGGAGCCCTTTTAGAGCTCTTCAAAATCTCACTGCTCTATTACTTTACCCTTGCTCATCTAGAGTGTGGTTTGGCATCTGATACAACTAATTTGCTCCTCCCAGAAAAACCCTTCCAGATTGTTTTCTCCTTTCTGGCATTACTTAGATCTCGATTGCTGGGCATACTGCAAAACATCACTCTCCTTTTCTTTTGCCGATTAATGTATGTGTTCGCTTGTTACTTCAAATCTTTGTTAGTGTCCACAATGTGCAAAATATCCTTTACATTTCCTGTCTTCCAGAAGCTAAGGGAATAGATAATAGAAAAACAAAGCTCCATAATGCAATAAATCCAGACGTCCTCGTGTTTCAGGTGAGGCTGCACTTAATTAGACACGTCAGATGACATCTAAGAAAACTTTTAAATATTGAAAAGAAATGCGTAAATGTACCCAAGTCTTTCAAAGAAGCAACTACCAGACATGACCTTGTACAACCCAAAGCTGCTGTCCTGAGGATACTGTCCTCCAAACCCTACAGCAACTGCTTCCTTTAAGTCTCTTCTCCTACCCCAATTCCAGCAAGGGATTACCTTTCTCTTTCTCTGTTTCAACTCCCTTACCTTGGTCTAACATCACAAACTGAACCTGTTCTTTCAGAAGTAGCTCCAGGCCCTTTCTAGCCATTTAAGGTTTTTTGAGCATCTACAGCTTTATTATCTTAAGGAGTGTAAGTCCAAGCCTGGAAGCGGTTCCACCAACCAAATGGCCTCCGTCTTTACTTGTGGCTCCAGGGGAGTCAGCAAGACTCTCTATACTCACATAACAATAACTCTGCCTCCGGTAGAGCTGTGATGTGATACCACATGGGATAAGGGCCATGTACAAGTTCAGAGGCAACGAAGGCATCTAGAGGAGCGCAAGCTTGTTTCTGTTTGTGAGAATTAGCCAAGCTTCATGGGCCAAGGGCTGCAAATCAACTCAGAGTTGAGACATGAGTCATCCAGACCACATCAAGCCTGACGACCACGTGGATACAAGACAGGAACTTGCCACAACAGGCCTCCCTTCCTGACCCTCTGCAGCCTGGCCAAAGCCATTCTGTCTGCATTTCTGTCCCGAAAGCTCAAGTCATTTGCTGAGACTCGGCCAGGGTGGTCATGGGCCAGCCACAATGGTACTGCACAAAGCATAGAAGAGATTCTGCTGATAGAACAAACCTACCGGTGCAGAAAGGAGTTAACACAGCAGGCCTGAGAATGCCTCCCTCTAGAAAGGGCTGCTAGCAAGGTTGCCCTTTGACATGAGAACTTGGATTTCAGAACAATTCCCACCATTCCCAGAACTGGTAAGAATGGCTTACTGTGCTCAATTGTGCAAACCATGTGACTTATGCTGCACACCTGCTTTCTTTCTGGGAGTCTGGAATTGTAGTGTATGCTAGGGAAAGTATGCCTGTGTGACCAGTCTCCAGCAAAACCCTTGGACACTGAGTCTCTAACGAGCGTTGCTGGTCACAACCCATCGCTGGAGAAATCAAGTATATCTTGTGCAATTCTACTGGGAGAGGACTCTTGGAAATGTGTGCCTGGTTTCCCCCAGACTTCACCCTATGCACCATTTCTCTTTGCCAATATTGCATTGACTCCTTTTGCTGTGATAATCTATAGCCAAGCAAATCACAGAATCTAAGCATGGTTTTGAGACTCCTGACAATGTGACCCCTCCTACTTACGCAGTCTCATCTCATTACACTCCTACCCTTGATCACTCTGCTCCTCTCTATTCCTCAAACAATCCAAGTTCTCTCCTGCCCCAGGGCCTTTGTATGTACTACCTCATCTGCCTGGAATGTTTTTCCCTATAACTTCTTATGGCTTATCCTTCAGGTCTCAGCTTCTGTGTAGCCTCCTCAGAACCTTCCCTGGCCACCATCAACTTGAGTTATTACTTCTCACAGCACCTGTTTATTTACTGTCTACCAATCTAACCTATAATTGTCTTTTTTATTTACTTAAATACAACTAGACTGCAGTACCATAGGGCATGGGACTTACCTATCTTGTCCACACTATGTTCTTAACATTTTTGACATAAAAAGAATTCAATCTGTATCTGTTGATAGATTAAATAAATAGACCCCTGCATTCAGATCAAAACATCCAAGGGGGTAAGAGAGGACTCTTAGAAATCCATTCCAGCATCTTCCATCCTATCAGAAGTCCATTTTACATACACTGGAATTCCTTTGTAAAAAGAAAAGAAAAGAAAAACTTGCCGTTCTCTGTGGGTACGTGTCCTTTCAGGGCTGATTTTAGCACTTCTCCTGAAACATCGCAAACATTTTAGTCCCTGTTCAAACAGCTGGCTGGAATTGACCTGAACTCATGTTTCACTGTGAGACTCAGGAATTAGTAATCATCCTGCTTGCTATTGGTGAGAACTCAGATTCTGGCAAGGCACTGCTCCGTCAACATATTTCAAAATGCTTACTCCCTAGTGACCTTCTCCTCGTTGCATATATTTACAAGGGTTATAAAACAAATGCCAAATGCTAAGCGATAAAAGAAAAAAAACTTTCAGTTTAGATTTCGAAAGTCAGTGGCTCTACAAAAACACAAAAGAGTACTGCCAAAATATGAAACAGAGAGAAGTATGAACAACTTCCCTAATGACTTCCTCTCTTCCAGGAGCTCTTGGATCATTCAAAGGACCTGGCCCCATCTTCTGAAAACTGTCATTCCTTCTTTCAAGTGAAAAAAAAGCAGAGGTCAAAGACCAGGGCCCCTCTAAAATGCATTGCTGTTTAAGGACTCCTTCATGGTCAAAGCCAGAAGACTTCAATGAAGTACTATGGCTCATTGGGCTATCTAGGATCAGACTTTAAATTTGCAAAGATAGGGGTATGTGTTAGGTATAGAAGGAGACCTGATCATGCATGACACTTGGCTGTCAGAGACAAGATGTAATGTCCTTTGTCTTTGGCATGTATGTCTTTGGTCTTGACCTGAACCCTGCAATCCTTTCAAAGTCATACCTCCTACCACTTTCCAACATATACCTTAAGCTCCCATCATATTGAAATTTTCACAGTTCCTGATATAGGCCAAGCTCTTTTACACTTCTGGGTCTTTGTACATAGCCTTTCTCTATGTCTATGTATTTCTCCTTCCTTTTCTACCATGAGGAGAACTACACAGTCTCCAAGAAACTGATCAAGTACCACTCCCTTGGTGAAGCCTCCCCAAATTTCCCAGTTAGTGGCTCCCTCCTCTGTGTTCCTATTGCTCTTTGGGGAAACCGTGATTATAGCACTTGGGATATTATATTTTAAATCTGTGTGTGTGTGTGTGTATTTCTCCCCTGCAGCCAGGCTGTGAATTTGTGGGGGCAGCCAACTTACTCATCTTTGTATCTTTACAGTTTGGCAGCCTCATAAGTGCTGATTAGCTGAAGAATCAGAATTGAAACTTCAGGCGTTTGACTCCAAGTACTAACCTCTGGACTGTTAAGATAAAGAAAACTGAATGTAATATGTTGTAATGTGGTAGAGATTTCCAATTACAGCATTCTAAAAGGTTTGATAGAAAAAATTTAAAGGACTTTTATATACCAAAAGAAGTATCAACTATGTCCTGTCTTCCTTTAAATACAGACAAGTTGCATATCAAAATTCTCTTCCCTTTAAGGGTATTAGAGCCTATACGCTATAAATGTTGTTTATGTTTTATAGAGTATAGAACCCTCTGGAGCCCAACCCCCACCCCACCTCATCCAGGCCGTGTGTTCAGGAAGGTCTTTACACACCAAGGGAATGTTAATGCCCACGCTTTATGGAAGACTGGCTGTAGAAAAATTAACTGATGAAGCCCACAACCATAGGAAGAGAATTACGGTATGTGTGGCTGTTTATCTCCAAGATTTACTATCTCACCTGAAGAGACACGCTGCTGTGTGACAGGAATTTATTTACAGTTCAAGCCTGACCTTTTTCCATGTTAAGGGAGATGGCCTCACTGGGTAGCTTGGGGATTTATTGTCCCTGTTTAGCAGCAGTGACATTTCCTAACTACTGGCTGCAGAAGCCCTTCTAGGCTCAAGCACAGAAAATCTTGACCCTCATGTCCCACCTCTACCTAGGGGCACATTTCTTGGGGCAAAGTATAAGTTTAAAGGACAAAGTTTCTTGGAAGAGAATGAGAGCACAGGGGACAGCGTGATGCCTTGCCACCTCCCGTAGAAATCAAGACAAGTAAGTTCAAGTAGACGTGGCACCGACCCTAGGAACCCAGCAGGGTGAGAAGACAGGGGGCCGATGCAAGGATATGAAACTGCAGGGAAATGAGATAGGACCCCCTTTCCCCTCTCTCCATCTCCTTTGGCATCCTTCTGCTCCATATCTAGGTCACAGCCGCACAGTTTTCCAAACCAGAGAAGCAGTCCTCAAACTGGCTGCTGCTCCAATGGCACGGGATCTTTATACATACATTGAATAAACTGCCAAGCAGCTCTGTGTATCCTAGGTATATTTCAAATTTCCTTTTGCTAAATCATCATTTTTCTCTTTTTCCCCTCCACTCTCACCATTTCTATAAGCTCTGGGGTTTTTAAAATATTTTTAAAATACCTCTGAGGAAAGTCAAAATAAAAAAAAAAAGCAGACTAAGAAAACACAATGTATTGGTAATTGTGATGAATAAAACCAATGTTCCCGATTAAATTAGATAATGAACTTGATTCAAGATAGGGACACTTTTAACTGAGAGAACTGTTTATTTGCACCAAATTTAATGAGTCACTTCAAGTATAGCCCGTTTGACTTCATTAGATTCACAGAGATAAATATCATATGCAGCAATTAGCCAAGAGAATGTCGATTTAACTATCAAATTGCCTTTCCCCCTCTGTAGTGTGTACCATTAATCACAGTCATATATAAAATTTTAAGACACAAATGGACACGAATTACTGTGTTCTTCTGAAGGCATTTCTTTTTAAAATTCCATGCATTTTTTAATTCATGTTACAAGTTACTTCTACTGCTTCAAAGTATGGAATGAAAAGACTAGAAAGAGATCTAGTTATCATCTTGGACAGGTTTTTCCAACCCATTTTTTAAGCAGAGAAACTTCCCCCCCCCCAAAAAGAGGCCCAACAAATAAAAAAAGAAGAGTAGTTTCTCATCAGGAAGTCTTGGAGACCCGTTTTCTCTCTCTCTCTCTTTTTTAGGATTTTATTTATTTAAAAAAAATTTTTTTTTTTTTTGACAGAGAGAGAGACAGCGAGAGAGGGAACACAAGCCGGGGGAGTGGGAGAGGGAGAAGCAGGCTTCCCGCCGAGCAGGGATCCCAATGTGGGGCTCGATCCCAGGACCCTGGGATCATGACCTGAGCTGAAGGCAGCCGCTTAACTGACTGAGCCACCCAGGCGCCCTTATTTATTTATTTATTGAGAGACAGAGAGAAAGAGAGCAGGGGAGAGGTAGGGGCAGAAGGAGAGGGAGAGAGAGAATCTCAAGCAGACTCCAAGCTGAGTGCAGAACCCGACGTGGGGCTCCATCCCACAACCCTGAGATCATGACCTGAGTGGAAATCAAGTATCAGATGCTTACCCAACTGAGCCACTCAGGCGCCCCTGGAAACCCATTTCTTTGGGGTCTCATCCCCTCCTTGCTGTTGGCGTGGCCCCCAACCTAAGATCTCCCAGGGTATCAATATAGGCTATAGAAGTGCTAAACCCTGACTCAGGACAGTCTGAAAGCAGATAATCTGGGGGAAAAATACCATAGATATCTATATATCTAGGGTATCTAGGTAACCTAGAACCTATGGTATCTCTGACACCAAACAAATTCCCATCAATATCCACATCTCTTTTGGAGAAGACTGCTGGAAAACAAGCCTTTTACATCTGAGTAGAGAAGATGTAATTCACTGCTGCCTTCATTGCCCAAGATAGAAGTCATTTTTTATTACATAATTTGATATAGCAGTTAATGAACATCTATCAAGCCACAATCATGGAGTTTCTTCTCTTAAAAATAGAACTGCTGTATCATTCACAACAACCAAGATATGGAAACAACCTTAGTGTCCACCAGCGAATGAACGGACAAAGAAGATGTGATATATGTACATACATACATCTATACACAGTGGAGGATTATTCAGCCGTGAGAAGGAAGGAAATCCTGCCAGTTGTGACAACGTGAATGGACTTTGAGGACATTATGAAATAAGCCAGAGAAAGGCAAATACTGCAGTGGTATCACTTATATGTGTAATCCTTTAAAAAAAAAAAAAAAATCAAACCCATAGAAACAGAGCAGAAAATTGCCAGGGGCTGGAGGTTGGGGAAAAAAGGGAGAGGTTGGTCAAAGGGTACCAACTTTCAGCTTAAGATAAATAAGGTCTAAGGATCTAATGCAAAACATGGTGACTATAGTTGATGACACGGTATGGTATAACTAAAGTTTGCTGAGAGAACTTAAGTATTCTCACCAAAAATAGATAGATAGATGATGGATGTATTAATTAACTAGATGGGGGGAATCTTATTGCAATGCATAAGTTTTCTATTAAATCGCTATGATGTACATTTTAAATATCTTACAACTTTACATGTGAATCATATCTCAATAAAGCTGAAATTTAAAAAAAATTAAGTGTATTCCACGCAATCGGTAGCCATGTATCTCCACCAAGTACATTTTAGTTGTCAAATTTGTAATATGAACAATAATGCTTAAAAAACATTTGAAAAATATAAAATGCTGCATAATTTAGACATAAGATGAAGCTATTTCCTAAATAGTGAGAACATGAATCCATAAGTCTTTTTTTTTTTTAAGATTTTATTTATTTATTTGACAGCGAGACACAGCGAGAGAGGGAACACAAGCAGGGGGAGTGGGAGAGGGAGAAGCAGGCTTCCCGCTGAGCAGGGAGCCCGATGTGGGGCTCGATCCCAGGACCCCGGGATCATGACCTGAGCCGAAGGCAGACGCTTAACGACTGAGCCACCCAGGCGCCCCGAATCCATAAGTCTTGTTGCCTAAACGCTGCATACCTGTCTCCGGACAATGGAGATGCAATGTCACAAGTAAGAGAGGACAGCCAGTGACAGGGGAGCAAACATGGTCCAAAAACGAAGTGGCCTCTTCAGACATTCAGATGTTCAGAGTGGCTGCTGGCCGTATGTTCCTTGTTCGTTTTCTACAGTAAGCTTATTTTTCTCACCATTTACATCAACCCCGAATTTAAGGTAACTATTTCCTGTTACTGTTCATTTTATTTTGTGTATCCTGGGAAAAGAGAGAAAAAGAGATAAGGTATTCCCAGTAGAATATAAAGTGATCCAAGCTAAATTAAATGCAGTAAGAGCCAAGTGATGGATTAGCCTTTCATCCCATTAGCCCACATGCATAAACCAAAGTCATAAACATTTAGTAAGTTCTTTGTCATTTATTTTAATGCTTTTTAAATGTGCTAAGGAGAAAAAATTTATGATGTGTTTCTCCAGCATTCTGGTTATGAAGGTTCTATTTATCAATAACTAATTTATTTCTATAATGGAATCCCAGTTTACCAAGAATGCTTCATAGAATAAATATATGGAATTAATGTACAAGTCCCTAATTATTGAAAAATATAGGTAAGGATATAAGTATTTACTGAAGAAAGTATATGTACTGAATGTGCAAAAAGCAATGTAAGAAGGAAAAATGTTTTGGGTATTTTCAGGGAAAGAAGGATTTAAAAAACCACATGGGTAAGACAAATACCGTACGATCTTACTCATATGTGGAATCTTCAAAACAAAACAAGAAAACCAAGCTCATAGATGCAGAGAACAGACTGGTGGTTGCCAAAGGCAGGGGATGGAGGGGGGCAAAATGGGTGAAAAGACTCAAAAGGTACAAACGTCCAGTTATAAAAGAAGTCATAGGGATATAATGTACAGCATGGTAACTTAGAGTCACAGTGTACTGCATTATTTGAAAGTTACTAAGAGAACAGATCCTAAAAGTTCTTATTACAGGAAAAAAATTCTTTAACTATGTAGGGTGACAGATAATAACTAGCCTTACTGTGGTGATCATTTTGCAAGATATACAAATATCAAATCATCACATTGTACAACTGAAACTAATATAATATGTCAATTATGCCTCATTAAAAAAATAATAAAATTTAAAAAGTTACATGGGTTCAAAATTTTGCCATAAATAGAGCTCCAAAGCTCAGTTTACCACCCACTTATTAAAAACCTATATTTCAGTCCAAAGAATTTAGCACCACCCCAGCAAGTTGACTGTAATAGGATGTGAAGGATTACCATGATATGTCTATTAGGTAAAAATGATTGCCTCTACAGCAGACTTGCTTGGAGGTTTATCTTAGTAAACCTATTAAGTCAAACATAGTCACTTAAGTTTAATCCAATAACTACAAAGTTTCAAGATCACCAGCAATTTGCTAAAATTGATAGATTAACCTGACATTCAATTGTTAAAAATACCTTAACAGAAATAAAAATTGTAAATAATTTTAAGTAATTCACCTGTTTTCCATGTGTACACTGCTTCAGCCTTGTCCCAGCTAAGGTTCACTGGACCTGATGTGGTACAACCGGGTTTCTGTGTATAAGGTGGCTGAAACTGATGACCATTTTTCTTCTCAATCACAAATGGTGATCTTATAACTGACCACACAATTTCTTTGCTGTAACCACCTAATAACTCAGTTTTATTTCAGTGTTTATGGGGCCAGTGCATCCTGACCGAAGGAGAAAATGTAGCAGGGAAAAATGACATGTATTGGGGAATATTAAACGTACGTATCAGTGCAATTCTCAATATTCCTTTATGTTGCAAGGACAACCCACCCCCAGGCAATGTGGAAGACCCCAGGAAGAGCCACTAAGGAAGGCACTCCTTTCTCAAGCTTTTCTAGAATGAATATATGCAAAGCTGCTTGTAGAAAGTTATTACACATTTTAAGCCACAGGCGTAATAGTCAAAGACTGTGTTGGTCTGCCCTCCTTTAAAACCGTTCAGCTTGAGTCTTCAAGTATTAAACGCCACAGGAAGAACAGTGGGTACTGTAGGATAGGGTCTTCAAACCAAAGAAACAGAATTCTATTGAGCAGACAAGATATGCACATCAAGTGCTTCAGCAAGCAGGGATGTGCTACGTAGAATACAACAAGGGACACAGGTCATGGCTGACAGTTATTAGGTAATCTCAGAGAGATTGGACAGTCTGAGAAGACCATCTGAGAAAAGGGGGTTTGGCTGGTCCTTGAAGAAGGGAGTGATATTGGAAATGTAGAAAAAATAGGGTAGGGCATTCCAGGCTAAAAACCCAGAATAGCAAATCTACAAAGGTGGTGGTCACCAGGTCTCATTCAGGAGATAACAGGGACATTTTCCTGTAGAGAGGGCACCTGTCAGGGTGCTGATGTGGGGGGGGGAGAGGGAGGGGCAAGCAGATAATAAAGCGTCTTCATTGCTGCAATGATGAGTTTAAATTTCATTTAGTGGGGCAGCCATGAAAATAAAAATATTAAAGTTATGTCAAATATTATGCCATTGATGGTTGAAAAATAGACACAGGTACATATTTATCTACATATAAAAATGCCCAGAAAACAATCTGGAATGATACACAAAAAACTATTTCAGTGGTTGCCTCTAGAGTAGCAAGGAGCTGAAATGGATTAAAGAAAAACATTAGCTTTTTAGTGTATACATTTCTGTGTTTCATGGTTTTTTGTTTGGGTTTTTTTAATAACAGGTCGTATTAAATATCACTTCTATATATCACTTTCATACATTTAAAACACAGTTTTTCAAGAGTACATTTGTGGTGGTTCGTTCAATTTTTAAAACGAAAATGTAACTAGAACCCAAAACTTCACTGATTTTTACGTAAAAGAAGAAAGTAAAATCTGATGTCAACCTGCCGGCATAGTTTTTGCTGATTGGAGCCTCATTCTATTACTCTTGACATTCTAAACAGAAGTGCTTGCTCAGATGCAAGTGTGTATTACAACCGAAGGACACTTAAGCTTGGTGAGCAGAATAGCAACCTCCAAGAGTCAAGGAGTCGGAATTTCAAACAGAATATGCGGTTTGCTCTCGGCACAGACTCTTGCTTCTGAGACTGGCGCATCGTGCACCCGCTCTGGAACGCTGGCTTCGGGATGTCCGTTAGGTGACATGTATTGAGTCAACTAGGTAGGTATTATTTCCACAGATGAGAAAACAGATGCCTGGACAGGTTATATAATGTGGCCCAAATTACGCGAGCAAAAGTGGTCTGCCCACCTCATTGGATTCCTGAGCCTGGGTTCTTAGATCCTACCTCGTACCGCCAGGCCCAGCTCCCCATCACAGTCACCCGCATGACCATTCGGCACCTCTCCAAACTTCAGATTTCTCAGCTATTAGCTGAGCATGAAATGAGATCAGATGTTAAAGAACTTAGCATTACTGCTAGCACATATTAAATGCTCAACAAATTGTAGCTGCTATTATTATTCTATAGCGATAGAATAATAATGCCAATCCAAAGACTTCCTTTTTCTGATTTTACCACAAGTTTCGGAACAAAGGCCTTGAGGACGCCTCCCATTTGCAGTGGTTTCTGTGCCACATGGGCAAGCTTGGAGCACATCGTTCTGGAAAAGCTGGAGTTGAAGCAGAGCTGCAAGAAGGGCAAACGTTGAAATGCAGACTTCTCTTTCTGATTCATGCCACAGAGGGCCTGCCATCTTACAAGCAAGGGGAAGACCTGCAAACTGTAATCTCTGCAATATCTACTTTCATACACATCTGCACTTTTCTCCTGGTGCCCCCTCAGATATCAAGAAGGAGCCATATGGGGGTGCCTGGGGGGCTCAATCAGTTAAGTGCCTGGTCCGACTCTTGGTTTCCACTCAGGTCATGATCTCAGCGTCCTGAGATCGAGCCCCGCATCCGGCTGGGGCTCAGATGGGAGTCTGCTTGAGATTCTCTCCCTCTCCTTCTGCCCCTCCCACTGCTCGCTGGCATACTCACACTCTCTCTCTCACTCTCATAAATAAATAAATAAAATCTTAAAAAAAAAGATGGGGGGGAGCCATATGTCAAACTCCAGTCGCTAATCAATCATCATTTTTGGAGGGTTTTTTTTTTTTTTTTAAAGTCAATTTAACCCTTGCTCATTAATATATTTTCTGCAATGAAAAAAAATTTTTTAACGATTTTATTTATTTAGGGGTGCCTGGGTGGCTTAGTTGGTTAAGCGTCTGCCTTTGGCTCAGGTCATGATCTCAGGGTCCTGGAATGGAGCCCTGCCTGAGGCTCCCTGCTCGGTGGGGAGCCTGCTTCTCCCTCTCCTCTGCCCCTCCCCCACCACTCGTGCGCTCTCTCTCTCATATTTATTTATTTATGGTGGGGGAGGGGCAGAAGGAGAGGGAGAAGCAGGCTTCCCACTGAGCAGGGAGCTGGATGCCAGGATCCATCCCAGGACCCTGGGATCATGACCTGAGCCAAAGGCAGCCGCTTAACTGACTGAGCTACCCAGGCACCCCTGTAATGAAAATTGAAATTAAGCATTAATGTAGGCTGTTTTTGTGAGGGTTTTTTAAAAAAACAGTTTAAAAATAGAAGAAAAGAAAGTTTAAATGCTGTCGATCTGTTGATGGAACTACCCAGGGAAAATGTGTGGGAGGAGAGCTGCGTGGTGTTGGTTAGCAGCTCTTGCATTCTGTCCTTTTCAACCTCACTTTATTTTTTATCATAATTTCCTCTGTCAACTGGCAAGCTTTAAAAAGGATTTTTTTTTTTAATATTTGTGGTGACAAGTTGCAAACTAACCTAAAAAAGTCATATTTTTTTATTTTCCTCTCTAGGTGATTCTCTCTCATGCCTTTCTGAGAAAATGTCATGAATATTTCATCAAACGTGAAAGAAAAGAATTCCATAAATATGAGCATATTTTTATTATATTATTTTGTTATGCAACTGCTATTGAATTCTTTTTCATGGAGCACCTACTATTATTACTCAGGTCCTTCATGACTTTGGTTTTCTCAAGTCCTCTCTCCCCACATCTCCCCACAAGAAGAACCTTTAGTTTCCCAAAGTACCCACGGCCACATTCACAAGGCTTGGAGGTAAGGAAGAGACTCATTTGTCCAACAACTGCTGGCTTCCTAGATAGCTCTTTGATGATCCCCCATTCCCATTGTCTCATATTAACACTTCAGAGATATTGAGCATTTCTCATTCCTACAACTTACTCTGGGCCTTGGGCAAGTTACTTAACCTCTCTGAGTCTTTCTCCTCATCTGTAGTAAGGGAATAATAATACCTACTTTGTGGGTCATTATGGAGATTAAATATCTGTAAAGTTCGGATTATACTACCTAGCACAGAGTCAGCCAATATTTGATGCTGGTTATTACAACTATTTGCCTCAAATTTATCTGGCTACTCTACTTAAGTAAATGAAGGAGGTGCTATTATAGTGAAATGGTTAGAAACAAATAACCCTGCTCCATGGCCCTCCAGGTAAACTTGGTCTTTGGGTCAGAATGGCCAGGCTGCCCCTGTGGGAAGTCTCTTCCCAGCCTCTAAGTGCCTGCAGGAAGAACTGCTGGGCGTTATTGGAGGGCCCAAGGCATCTGTCGGAGATCGTACACCTTGGTGATCTCATGCTCACCGTGAGGACAGAGACTGGATGTCAGCTCCAACATTCATGAGCATGTAACTGTGACAATGAAAATTATTCATCTCAGCTTCTTCATCTGTGAACTGGAGATGGATTAGAATTGTATCCACTCCCTGGAGTGACTGTAAGGATGGAACGAGACAGTGTCCTCGAACACACAGTGGAATTCAGTAAAGTCTCACTAGTCAGCTTGCCAGCCGCAGTCCAGGTGGTGGCCAGAAGAATCAAAGGCACGTGAATCTGCTCTCCTTTCAGTCTTGGTAATGGCACCCCAGGCCTCGGGGTCAAGAGAGCCTCACTGGAGATTGTTACTGTTTTCAAGATTGAAATGTTCCTATATTGGACCTGCTGAAATTAGAATTCTCCTCTACCTAGTCATCCAAAGACAATCATTCTCACCGGTGCTTACTCACAAGTCCTTATATATATAAGCACTGAGTAGCTGGATTTGCACATGAACAATGAGAGCTAAGACTTACCAAGAGCTTCCTGTGTCAATCACTTGTGCATTATGTCATTTAATTTTTACATCAGCCCTTTCTCTCCCCACTCTACAAATAAAAAAAAAAAAAAAAAAGCTCAGAGAGGTAAACCTTACCCAGATTTACAGAGCTAATGAGTGGTGGAGCCTGAATTTGAATGTAGACAGTTTCTTTTCTTTTTTTTTTTTTTTAAAGATTTATTTATTTATTTGAAAGAGAGAGAGAATGAGAGAGAGAGTGAGCACATGAGAGGGGGGAGAGTCAGAGGGAGAAGCAGACTCCCTGCTGAGCAGGGAGCCCGATGTGGGACTCGATCCTGGGACTCCAGGATCATGACCTGAGCCGAAGGCAGTCGCTTAACCAACTGAGCCACCCAGGCGCCCCGAATGTAGACAGTTTCAATCCACAACTACTTGTAATACGATATACATCCCTCAAAATGTTCTGTGCTTTAAATCATGTATTAAATACATATACATATATATATGTAATTTCAACCCAGGTGATGACAGACCTCTTGCTGACAGAGCACCCTGGGGACGCAGCTCCCGCCTGACCAAGCTCTCCACGTCACCATTGCATTGTTCTGAACCTCTGAACCTGAGCCAAACTACTGCCATTGTTCACGAAAATCTTTCCATGGGATCGTGCAAAGGAAACAAAGAGGGAATACTAAAAATCCAGTGGAAATCTCGAGCTTACACACTATTTAGGGAATGGGCATTCTGTCAAGCAAACATTCAAGTTAAATCAGAGGTTTTGGCATTTGTATGGAACATTAAATACCAGTTTCCAAAGAATCTGCTTATAATTTCTAACCCCCAAACCTGAGCATGTTTTCATCCGTCTTTGCCAATTCAGAAGTCATGGGTTGTGTCTCAAGGTCATTATCAGGCATCTCAATCACCTCGATGTAAACTACCAGTGAGAAAGGAAAGTGCTTTTTAAATGGGACTTACTGGATCGTAGACTGTATATTGTATTTGACTATTGGCTGAAAGTGTCCTAAGTTTTCGTTTCTGTATTTCATCATATCTAAACCTGAATCCATGAGAGCCCTCAGGTAAGTGAAAACCATGTGAATATTTATCGAAGAGTTTACAAGTTCATTTGTAAAGGTGCTTTTTTCTGTTGCCTTAGGCTTTGCAACCTTCGTACAGTTCGATATATTGAACAATGTGGATTTATGGTGTGGATTCAAGGATGAGAACTGTGAACACAGAGATGGGCAAATGGCAACGTCACTGCGATCTGTCTACAAAATTGGCTTAGGAATTTAGGGGAACCTCAGAGAAACTTCCCACTTCTCAGGGTCTCACTTTCCTTTATCCTCGACCAACCCCAGAGCACCCATGCCACTCCCAGTCCTGGGAGTCTTTCTCCACTACCCTATTCTTTCACCTTCCTTGAGGTTCAACTTCAACTTGCCAAGAGACCTTAGTTCTGAGTCATCACTTTCTCAATCCCACTGCCTCGGGTGAGGTCCTTGGTAAAGGCATCTCCAGCTGTGACTCGATCGCTAGTGGACTGTGCCACCTAAGGGAGTCAGTACTTTGAGAGCTAAGGCAATGCTGATTCTCTACAGACACCTCTAGAATCTCAGCATGTCTGGCAGCATTGCTAAACAGGAAAAGATTATCTATGGGTTCTCCCTTATGTCATATATCATTGGTTCAAAACCTCAGAAGCTTCCCAGGTAAAATCTAAAATTGGTCCCCCACGTGGAGGGCAGGGAGAGGCTCAAGGAAAATGCAGGTCACTCCACATTGGCAGGTGGCAGTTCTAATAAGCAAGGGAACGTACCAGGCTCATTGTGGGTAGCCACAAGACAAGTAGATCTCCACACCACCTGCAGCACCTTAAAAGTTTATACAGAGGCCTTAACTGGGTCCAGTCACATATACTATCCAGATGGTCTCAACAACACATTGCTCTCTCAAGGCTGCATCCTGAAAACAGCTCTAACTGTAGGAACCATGGGCAGAATGTACATTCCAAGGATGGGGAGAGTTGAGCTGCTTCCAGTTGCCTGGGTCTGGCTCATTGGTCATGTCCTCGTCATGACCTCTTCTAATGGATTTCCAGGGACTGTGCAAACGCTAAAGTGATTCCTCATGTCAGTATATATATAAATTTATATATATATAAATTATAACTTCAGTTATAATATGAAAATCTATTTCTATGTGCTGACTACATACTTTTTTGATCATACAATGGTCTTCTTCTTACAAATTAAAAAATATTAGAAGCAGCATGATGTGGAATTCTAAATCAAACCTTGCCATCCACCCACATCTGACTAAGGAGCCCCTAGTGGGTGACCTCTGCTGTATTCACTTCTGTGGTAGACAGAATTCTAAAGATGCCCCCCTAAGATTATTCAGCCAAACATAAATCTAGGCTCCATTGTAAAAAAAATAAATAAATAAGATACAGATGTAATTACAGCTACAGATCTTAAAATAGGGAGATTATCCTGGATTATCTGGATGAGCCCAATCTAATCAGTAGAGCCCTTAAAAGAGCTATTTCTCTGGCTGCAGTCAGTGGGATGTAGCAGCAGAAGGCAGCAAAGGAAAGATGAGACAGGAAGGAATGGAGGTCTGAGAGAACTGAAGAGAAGAGAAAGGGAACCATGAGCCAGGCAATGTGGGTGGCTTCTAGCAGCTGAGAAAAACCTCCGGTGGGCAGCCAGCAAAAAAATGAAGACCTCAGTTCTAAACAGCAAAGAACCCAATTGAACGAACATCCTGAATGAGACTGGAGGGAGAGATTCTCGCCAGAGAACCTCCAGGAAGGAAAAATGCAGCCCTATTAACACCTTGATGTCAGCCTGAGTGACCCTAAGATGAGCTTACCAGACTTCTAACCTACAAACCTGAAAGAAAATAAATGGATGTTGTTTGAAGCTACTGTGATGGTGGTAATTTGCTCCAGCAGCAACATGAAACTAATGAACGAATCTCCAGTGAGGAATTCATGTTTTCCAAATCCTGTTCCCTATTTGGTTTTCTTAGCGAAATCATCTTTGTCTCAGTTTCTCACCTTTTCACTCCCATTTACTGGGATGTAGAGATGGATCCATAAAGTCCATAGTCACTCTAAAATTGAAATCTATATTCATTATAAGACAAGGGTCTCACACTGAACATCTGATTGTGTGACATTTTTCTGCCATTTCCATGTTAGAGTGCGGGAAAGTCATTGTATTATAGAAATGCATCCTTATTTAACATACTGGTCAGTTTGGGTAGGCAAAAGAAAGGTTTAAAAATTCTGTCAAATGCATTTGACCTCAGCTTACACCGTGCTTTTAAAGGAAAGAGACCCACTTCTAAAAGTCACCTTTAGGTACCTAAATTGGATGGTTGGAAAGTCTCAAATGCCCTCTACAAGTCCCAGGAATAAATACAATATCATTTTTTTATAAAGCCTTGCAGTGGACATCAAGAGAATTCAGTCAGAAATGCCAACACACAGTTATGGTAGACCTTAAGTAAGCCATGGTTTATGGTCTCCATCCACTGTTCAGAGCCTGGAAACCATTTATAACAAGTGTGATGACAGATAATATATATTGTTTAATGCCTCTCAACCATAGTGCCTATGTGCAATTTGGGCGAGAGCTAGCCTGACAGTAACACAGTTTAACAGGATTCGGTTTATTGGAATTCATGCTAATGTCTCTGCCTTTGCAAACAACAGCAAGCAGGAAAAGCCTCAAGTCGCCGTGAGCAGGTAGCCTTACCCGGCCGCTGACGGAAAGATTAGAAGAATGGGTGTGACCGAAACCTGATATGCCTGAGGGGGAAAGCAGACAATTGGATCCTCTTTGTGATCCAATCACTAACCACGGATAGGAGACTTCTTGGGCTCTGAGCTGCCCTCCGGGTGTCGGCATGGTGTTGGCATCAAGGCAAAGACTGTTTTGAAGTGGGTTTGGACATTCTGCATTTCTGCTCACCAGAGTGGGCTCTAAAGTCACCAGATGCACCGTGTGCGTTTTGTGTGCGGCTTAAAAAATAATTTCTATCGGCATATGTTTTACTTCAAATCTTATTTTCTGAAACAGTGAGAAAGCAAATGGATTCCAAAGAAGCAAAAGCAACCAGTTAGCTTTCAATGGACCAAGACTCTAAAATCTGGATTCCATTTCGGCTTCTGCCAGTGATCTGAAATGAGAAAATTAACAACTTGCAGGCCTGGGGGCCTTTGGCATACACTTTCTTTCCCCCATAAAATGGCGGACAAATAACGTGGTGCCTCAGGGCACAGACATCCAAGTCAGACAGCCCGGCCTTCCCATTCCAGCTCTGCCACTTAGGGGTTCTGTGGCTCCACATGGCTTAAGCTCTCCTAATTTCAGTGTCTTTACCTTAAGTGCGTATAACAATATCTACCTCACAAAGATGGTGTGATAACAAAATAACCTAGTAAGTGTAGCACGATTTCTTGCCCATACTGAGCCCTCCCAGTTTGGAACTGTTAGTATAATGACAACCATGAACTAGGACTCCCAGATCCCTTCAGGTAATGCAGGCAACCCATCTTCATCGGGCATTCCTAATTTCACATTTGTCGATAGCTTTGCATCATCAGAACCGAACGACTGCCAAATAAATTGCTTTACATAATCTATTTCAAGGAAGTAAATCTCCCTGGGCTCACATGTTTCACGTCCACAATTTTGTATTCTTGACGCGCCTAACCTGTGAACCTGCCTTTCGCTGTGTGGATTCAAATAACGCTGCTTGGAAAAGAAAAGGTGGGGGTGGGGTGTGGACAGTGTGAGAGGGAAGCTGTTAGAACAGGGCGAAGTGGACACGCAGAGGGCAAACAGAGCACATTTGTCTCTGTCATTGCCACCTGGCCCCGTTTCCAGAGCTCAGAGCCCGTTTTTGTCTGTTCAGTTTATTCATTGGATTTCTGTCACCTACAAAGTCCCCCGCTGTCAGTCTCAAGTCAAGGTTGAACCCTGGAGTCTCGACACTTACCTTAGGAGGAAGCTTTCTCAAAGCCACACCTAGGAAGGCTGGTGAGGTGTCACAGCAAGGTGACAGGCCCTGCGAGTGCCCAGGGAAGGGAGGAATGGCACCTACTCTCAGAGAACCGACACTTTCTCTTTGAATCAATCAAGAAATGTTTCAGATAAGTAAACTTGTCAAACAAATGGAAATATCAAAAAAGGGAGCTTACCGTATCTGGGTTTGCTGCCAACACGTATGTTGGCCGAGCAATGCCCTAAACAAGGAGCCACATTTGCTTCTTTTGCCACCATTCTATGACTACAAGGAGCTAGACACGGATATGGTTACATGAACCTCTGAGTCAGAAAATAATGGGTTTGGACTCTGGTCTCTGTGGCCTTACCTAGTCAATTAAACGGCTCTGCATCTCGGTTTCCTTATCTCCAAAATAATCAAGATGGACAGATAATAGATACTGACAGATCCCATTCTACGGAGAGATCCTATATATACAAAATGGTAAAGAATTCGATGGGACATCACATGTAAAGCCCCTGGCTTTAGGATGTTCCTAATAAACCTTCATGTCCTGCTTTAAGTCTTACCATGACCTCTACCGGCTCTTGATAATTCATCAGCTCATTACATTGATCGGGCATTACACAGATCTTTTCTCACTCTCTTTCTCTTTCTTTTTGTCATTTCCATAGTTTCTAGGCTCTTCATTTACGGTTACCCCTACCAGAAGGGGAAATCAAAGAAGGGACTTAGCAAGCGTTCTTATAAAATATTACAAAAGAAAGTTATTGGTACTAGGCTTAAATAAAACTTGTGAATTTCATTTTCTAGATTGTCCTTGAAACCTATTAAAAACTTACCTAAATCCATATTGGCAATATAGATAGAAGAGCCAATATTATTCCTTCAGGACTCACTTGGTTTCAAAATAGCAGAAAGCTGGGACAGTATTTCAACAGCAAAATCATTTTGCATTAATTAACACTACTTCAGAATGGTTATTATTTTTAAGAAATATTTTCAGAAAACCTTAATTTCTTATTTTGCCTTTCTTGAAACATCATAATAAAATTTTCCTTTGACTGCCATGGCCTCGATAGTTACTCAAATAAAAATTTGAGCTCACAGGAAAGAATTAAATGGCTTCTGTCCAAGTGAGATATTATTCTAGTTAATTATTAGCATTAAAAATCCAATTTAGTGTTCAACACACCAACAGACAGATGCTGCCACTGCCATGGGTCAATGCTTTTGTAAAAAACAATCCCATACTAGTCAGGTATGAAATTACGTTGAAAGGTTGAATGAGCTAATGGCAGTGTGTGCTGTGGGTGTGTGCTCAGGACTCTTAGCACAGAAAGCACAGAATAAAGCCCACAGAGGTTCCCTGGGGTAAATCTAGGACTTTGGAAAATGAAATTCATTTACATTCTGCAAATTGTTTCTATTAATAGCATCTAAAGAACAAAGTACAGTAAAGGGCACCCTCGGGATCTCAAAAGAAACAGAGAACCTCTGGCACTGAGAGGGGCGGCGAGGGCAGAGGAATATGAATCACATGGAGAACAGCTTTACAAAGCAAGGTATCCCCGTGCCTACATAAAAACAATTCCATCTCTTTTCATAAGAATTTAGAGGGCTCCAGTCAAAAGATGGGAACAGAGATCGGAGGGCTCAATCAGGAAAGTCTTTGAGGGGCGAGCAAAACAAAGGGAGCATTTCAGAAGCAGTAATCGTGGTGTATATAAATGCTCGAGTCAGAAACCAGCAACTCATGTGAGAAAGGAAGGAAATTAAGTGCTGGCTGCAGTGAAAGGTCTATATGAGATTAACAACACAAGGTGGGAATGTCTGAGAATTGTTCTAGATTTTGACTGTGAGGATGGTTACCCAGGTGCATACATTTGTCAAAGCTCACTGAAATATAAATATTAAATAGGTGCAATTTTGTAAATGTAAGTTATACCCCCAATAAAGAATATTTTGAAAAGATAAATAATTTTTTAATTAAAGAAGCTAAATCAGCAGGGGATGAATTTCTTCAACGTTAATCTTTTTGTCTTTCCTTTTTTAAAAAAATTGAATTTGACATCCAATAGAGAGTTACCAGAAAGCATGCTTCCCCAACTTATGTTTTTGAAAAAAGACACTCATAAAAAAAAAAATCACACTTTGGGAATTGGACAAAATTTGATTTAACCATGCATACATTTTTATGACCAATGGCAAACTGAATTTAGAAAAGAGTATTTTTCATTCTCAGCAGCTGATTAAACTAAGATTATGTCTTCTTGTACATTCTCTGGTAACATATTTAGACTTTAAATCCTCCGTTGTAGATTAATATACAATTTATATAGTCTAAGCAAGTATATTGCCTTTTCTGGTATAAACTATGGTGGGTCTGAAGTTGTGAGCCTCCAATCACCAGCATCAGCACCATTAAAAGTGTGATAGGATGTCACAGGTTATAGAGGGCCAACATTCTCACTTCAATAACCAAAAGAAAAACAAACTGCAAAAAAAAAAAGATATTAAAGTTTTCTGAGGCAATGAGGTTTAGATTAACTCCAAAATCCTACCCAGGGTAGAGAAAACTCTTTCCTAGGTAAGCTGACCATAACCACCTGTTTCCTTCCTTTGGGTCACTTGCCAAGAGATAAATGCCATTGGTAAGAGATCAGTGACTGAGTTTGGCCCAAGTAGACTGAAACCAGCAGAGCTTTTTGTGCTCACACAAATGACAGATTAAAAACTAGAGGAAACCCAAATGCAGGGCCAGGTTTTACCATTGATCATTTGCTGCTCTCAGTTATTTGTTGCATGGAAGATAAAATCCTACTGGAAAGGAGCCTGCAACAATACAACTGGTCTTCCCCTGAAGATAGTTCTCAGGTTTTGAATTTGTATACTTCAGAAAGTTGAAGAGTTAACACCTCAGAATCTTCAAAGAGCAACACTTTCAGGCTAAAGAGATAGACTCCCACCCAAACTTGGGTACAATACAGTCTATGCATGATGTCTTCCACCAGAGGGTTTTGCTTTTCTTCCATTAGGCAGGTGGAGTGACTTATTCCATAGTAACTTTTCTGAACCCAGCCATTGCACTCCTAGGTATTAACCCATGAGAAAGGAAAGCATATGTCCATACAAAGACATAAATATCCATAAATTGCCCATAAATGTTCAGGGTGGTTTTATTTGTAATAGCTGAAAACTGAAGACAACCCAAATGCCCATTAATAGAAGAATGGATAAACGAATTGTGGTGTTTCTATACAATAAAATATACTCAGCACAATATGGATAAATCTCAAAACAATGATACTCAGTAACAAAGATCAAACAAAAAAGAACGCATGTGATTCCATTTATATAAAATTTTAAGTGCAAACTTATCTACAGTGACAGAAAGCAGATCCTTGGTTGCCCAGGGATAGGTATGAGAGAGAAGGAAGGGACAGGGAGGGCCAGGTGGTAGGAATTACAAAAAAGACAACAGAAAATTTGTGGTAGTGATAAAAATTAACTTTTATTTCTGTATTCTCAAATGCTTTCACAGTACCTGGTGAATAGCAGGTAATCAATGTGTGTTGCATAGATAAATTAATTAATAAACAAGTGCAGGCTATTTTTCATGGACCTTGGTTGAGAAGGTAAAATCATAAAATAGCAACTCAAAGTAAATAATACATTTGTGTGGGGGGGGTTTAAAGATGGTAAATATTTCAGTAGGTTCCTAAATGATAGAGAAGGCAGCAGTAAAGAAGTTGAAAATAAGGAATGAGAGACGGGATAATAGATGGAGTAAAAGTATTTTGGGGTCCTGACTTGGGCATACTCCCTATAAAATAATTTTAATGGGGTAATTTGAATATGAACTGACTATTAGATGATACCAAGGAGTCATTATTAATTTTGTTAGGTATGATCATGGCATTGTGGCTATACAAGAATATGTGTTTTTTTTAAGATATAACTGAACTATGTATATGAGAAGACACAATGCCTGAGACATACTTATAGATGTGGCCAAATCGAGTAACTGTTGAATTTGGATAACAGATATGTGAGAGTTCATTTATTCTATTCTCTGTGATTTATACACAGTTTTATAATAAAAAAATACTATTAGTCATTCACATTTCAGTATGAATTGATTCCAACAGAAGTAGCAGAAAGAGAAATGAAGATAAAGTTCCAAGCATGGGGTTCAAGATCAGGATCTAGCCTCTTGGAAAAGTCATTCAATCCAAACCTCACCTTCCTCATCTGCACCAGAGAGATTAATGGTCCCTGACCCATTTCAAGCCACCGGGTTATTGTAATCTTCAAGTGACAGCATGTCTATAAGGATGCTTTGAAATAAAAGCTTTAAAGATCTACGTCACTGCAATAATAATTAATTTAGGCAGAGCCACTGCCGGCTACATGGTGCTTTTGTACAGTGCAGAAAGGGAAACTCCCTCCTGGTGGATGAATTACATAAAGGCCCACATGGGCTGCCTTAGTCCCCAGAATGTACAGTTCCCACAGTGGGAGCAATGGCACTTCTTGGCAAAGAAAAGGGCAGAGCATGGTGGGTGATGCCCAGCGGGACCTCTGCCCAGGCTTGGTGTCTTGGGTTGGTGCACAAACCCCCACCCTTCCTCTGTGGTTCTAGGTGTAGTCCAGTCTTGTCCTCCTAACTAGGTGGAGGCAGTAAACCTGAGTAAGAGTTTAAGTGGGGTGGAAGCGAGGAGGAGGAGGGTGCCCCAAACGGCAGTGATGGGCAAGCTCATGGATTCCTTGAGGGCCCTGGCTACTCGTGAAGCAGGTGAGAGAGGATGCCGAGGGGTGGGAACACAGCTCAGAGAAGGAAGAAGGACTCAGCAACATGACCACCATCTCTTTCCTGCAAAACTCTTGCCTTGGGCTGGCCCAGGCTCTCACCTTCCTGCAGGGAGAGCTTCCTTTGGAAGGTGAATGAACTATGTGTGCTAACAGACCTGAACCAGAAGCAAGCCAGGGTCAAGCTTCTGTTTCCCATTCTAAATTAACTTGCTCCAAATTACTAAACCAAAGGCCATTATCTCAACATCATAAACCTTATTTCTAATTAAGATGATCTTTGTCTCTTTCAGAATTACACATTCCAATTAGCCAGGGGATAAAGTTATCCCTATTGTGCCCTGGCACATTAAAATTATCCTGGAAAAAGTTAAAATTTACTTCAATTACATGAAAGGATTACTCTTCCGTCAAGCTTGTTCTGAAATATGGGTTCTTTGCATTCCACTTACTGGAATTAGAAGTTCATTAAATATATTTGCTTGTAAAAAATATATATAGTCTTCATATTTTAACAAAATGTCCCTCAATGTGTTTAGGTAGCAGCATGTATGTCTATCAGCTGTGAGATCTCATATCCCAGGCTCATGTTATTTGCATCTAAATATTCTCCTGACATTATTACAGAAGATAATTTTACTCTAGGGAGACACACAAGACCTGGCATCAGATTTCCTTTCATATTTCCCCATCACGTAATTATTCACTGTTTTTTAAAAAGCTCTATGCATTCTATAAAAAGAAGATTCCAGAAAAAAAAATTGTAACTATGTGTGGTGATGAGTGTTAACTAGACTTACTGTGGTGATCATTTTGCAATATATCTTGTTGTATACCTGAAACAAATATAATGTAACAAATAAGTAAATTATAACTCACTGTAAGGAAAAGACCGACAATACCATATATTTGCAAGGATGTGGAGCAACTGGAACTCTCATTCACTGCTGGTGGGAGTGAAAATTGGTTTAAACACTATGGAAAAGTGTTTGATAATATATTTAATAAAAATATATAGACACATGTCCTATGACCAAGCCAAAAAAAAAAAAAGATGATCCCATTATGCTCCAATATTAGCTCTCTTCTAGACACACAGACCAAACAAAAATTCAGAAATTTGATATCTAAAAGTTCAGGGCTCATGGAGGACATGAGGAGCTAGATTTGAATTCCAGCTCTGCCACACCCTACCTAGTGGCTTAACATTCTTTGGGTTTAGGGTTTTTTTTTTTTATTATGTTATGTTAATCACCATACATTACATCATTAGTTTTTGATGTAGTGTTCCATGATTCATTGTTTGTGTATAACACCCAGTGCTCCATTCAATATGTGCCTTCTTTAATACCCATCACCAGGCTAACCCATCCTCCCACCCCTCTCCCCTCTAGAACCCTCAGTTTGTTTTTCAGAGTCCATCGTCTCTCATGGTTCGTCTCCCCCACGATTTCCCCCCCCTTCATTCTTCCCCTCCTGCTATCTTCTTCTTCTTTTTTTTTTTAACATATAATGTATTATTTGTGGGCACCTGGGTGGCTCAGTTGGTTAAGCGACTGCCTTCGGCTCAGGTCATGATCCTGGATCCCAGGAGCAAGTCCCGCAAAGGGCTCCCTGCTCAGCAGGGAGTCTGCTTCTCCCTCTGACCCTCTTCCCTCTCATGCTCTCTCTCTACCATTCTCTCTCTCAAATAAATAAATAAAATCTTTAAAACAAAACAAAACAAAACATATAATGTATTATTTGTTTCAGAGGTACAGGTCTGTGATTCAACAGTCTTACACAATTCACAGCACTCACCATAGTACATACCCTCCCCATTGTCTATCACCCAGCCACCCCATCCCTCCCACCCCCCACCACTCCAGCAACCCTCAGTTTGTTCTTTCCTGAGATTAAGAATTCCTCATATCAGTGAGGTCATATGATACATGTCTTTCTCTGATTGACTTCTTTCACTCAGCATAACACCCTCCAATTCCATCCACATCGTTGCAAATGGCAAAATTTCATTCCTTTTGATGGTTGCATAATATTCCATTGTATATATATACCACACCCTCTTTATCCATTCATCTGTCAATGGACATTTTGGCTCTTTCCATAGTTTGGCTATTGTGGACATTACTGCTATAAACGTCGAGGTGCACATACCCCTTTGGATCCCTACATTTGTGTCTTTGGGGTAAATAACCAGTAGTGCAATTGCTGGGTCGTAGGGTATCTCTATTTTCAACTTTTTGAGGAACCTCTATGCTGTTTTCCAGAGTGGTTGCACCAGCTTGCATTCCCACCAACAGTGTAGGAGGGTTCCCCTTTCTCCGCATCCCTGCCAACATCTGTCGTTTCCTGACTTGTTAATTTTAGCCAATCTGACTGGCGTGAGGTGGTATCTCATTGAGGTTTTGATTTGGATTTCCCTGATGCCGAGTGATGTTGAGCACTTTTTCATGTGTCTGTTGGCCTTTTGGATGTCTTCTTTGGAAAAATGTCTGTTCCTGTCTTCTGCCCATTTCTTGATCGGATCATTTGTTCTGCGGGTGTTGAGTTTGATAAGTTCTTTATAGATTTTGGATACTAGCCCTTTATCTGATATGTCATTTGCAAATATCTTCTCTCATTCTGTCAGTTATCTTTTGGTTTTGTTGACTGTTTCCTTTGCTGTGCAAAAGCTTTTTATCTTGATGAAGTCCCAATAGCTCATTTTTGCCCTTGCTTCCCTTGCCTTTGGCGATGTTTCTAGGAAGAAGTTGCTGTGGCTGAGGTCGAAGAGGTTGCTGCCTGTGTTTTCCTTTAGGATTTTGATGGATTCCTGTCTCACATTTAGGTCTTTCAACCATTTTGAATCTATTTTCATGTGTGGTGTAAGGAAATGGTTCTCTGGGTTTAGGTTTTATCACCCATAACATGGGTTGCTGAGGAGATCAAGTAAAATAATGTATGCAAAATTCATGTCACATAATAGGTGCCAATACCACCTTACTCAATATCTAGCCCATGATCGTTGTTTAATAAATATTCCATCAATTGAAAATGGGAGTTCCAAAGAAGTTTTTACAGGTTCTACAAATCAGGGATATTCTTGCTAGAAGTAAAGTTTGAATAGGCAACAGGCTAAGTTCTGGGCAAAATTTCCAATAAGCCAACAGCCTTCCTTGCTATTCCATGCTGCCTAAACGTATCTTGGCAATCTCTTTCCGACTCCACAGAAGCTCCAGAAATCCTGTCCTTCACTCATGTGCATTATAATCTCCAAGAAGCTTTAGACTGCTGGAAAGCAATCTGGTTAAATCAATTCTTATTTGGCAATGACTAATGACACCTAGAGATATCTGCATTTTAAAAGGAAGCCCAGGATGTTCATTCAAAAGAACAAAATGGGCAGAATTTTAGGCAGCAAATCAAACAGAAGAAATTCTTTTGTGTAGGAGAGGCATCTGGGGTGAGAACAGGCTTAGCACCCACACCCTTTAAATTATTAAATTAAGGGAAGCCCTTATTGGCACAATGGGCAAGGTGATCATTCCTAGGTGTGGCTTCTTTTGTGAGGAGATGATTATTATATTGTGGGGGCTTTTTCTTCTGGAGACCCTTTGGCTATATACTTTTTCCTCCCCCAGCACCATCACTCTGACTCTAAGAAATGTCAGTTTTATTTCACAGAAAAATGTACTAACTTCAATAACTTTAACTTTTTTTCCCCTAAAGTAGGAATTTGGGATAAAAAAATATTCTTTCTTCAGGTAAAAAATTATTGAGTTACAGACTGCAAAAGTAATTTGACTTCTGGAAACTGTGAATTACTTGCATTATGATCACAGATCATCTATGATGGGGACTAGGCACCAAATGGTGAAATCCACAAATAAACCTAGATGTTACTGATGTAAAAATATTGGGGTTCAGGAGCAAAAGGTCAAGAAAGAATTCTTGAGGTGTCTTAGGTGCAAAAAGAGTGGTTTTATTAAAGCACAGGGACAGGAACTTTCGGCGGCATTGGGGTTGTTAGGAGTGGCTAATTATATACTTTCTTGTTGGGAGGGGGTTAGGGAATAGCTTAAGTCTCTAAGGAATTTGGAAGCAAGATTTCCAGGACTTTGAGGGGCTAGCTGTTGTTACTAGCTGCCTAGTAAAGCCTTAGTGATGAGACCCTTCAGATGTATATCAGGGGGGTCATATGCTTGGAGGATGATTGCTAACATATATCTTAGGGGGGACAGAGATAAAGAAAATTTCCAAAGGGATTTTTACAGGATCCTGGAGGTCGAGCTAATGTCAAGCTAAGGTTGCTTTTTGCCTCGAGCAAAGTATTAACATCGAGGCAGCTGAGTTCCTTGAGGAAGGTCACCCTGCCGGTCTCAAGGACCTGTCAATGGGCTGCATGTTGTAAGGAAGTTTGGTTTTTTTCCTAAATTTCTTTTTCTTTGCTTTTGTTCTCCACATCATTACTTTCTGCTGTCTTTCTCAACCTGTCTCACCTCAAATATTTTATCAAAGATATTGATAAACAAGAAAGCCAACCAGTTTTACAGGTACTAGAACATAATTATTACAACTCTGACACCGGTGGAGATCTTAATGAGGAAAGGAAAAGCACAGATAGAGGAGGAAATGGAAAGACCTAGAGAATCTATTAACTGCATGACTTCTGAATGATTAATCATTGACAATTTTTCCTTGAAATAAAACCCTTGACCTTGGCTTTGGCAGAGCAAGAGGCAGTATTTTCATATCAGTGTGGTAGGAAATATCTATTACCACTTACAAAACTATTGCTTCCTTTCATTTCTCATCTCTAATGTTTTTTTCTTCTAATTCTTATAGCACAAAGCAGAAAATAAAATGATCAAAAGTTTCCTCCGAAAGTACCCAGTGACCTTTGCTCAGGCTTGTTTTCCCTTTAGTTGAAGCCGGGTGAGGATATCAGGGGAAACCAGAACCTTTGCTTAGATTCTAGCATTTCTTCTTGAAATATCACTCCCAGTGATGTTTCCCAGTGATGCACATTAACTCCTCTGGAGCACAGTGAGAATTTTTCCTCAAAGCTTCTTCACACCCTACTTCAATTAGGGCCTCGCCGATACCCTCTGGGAACAAGTGTTTTAGAGGAATGAGAATTGCCAACATCAACAGTATCTTCGGAAATGCTGGTGCCAGGCCCCCCAGGTAGTTTGAGTGGCAGGAATGGCCTCCCAGATAGTGTGGTCCCCTAGAAACATGAATAAACACGGCTGATTCTCCTTCACATTTGAGATAATCACACTTGAGATAAGCAAAGAACACCGAGCCCAAGTCCTCAGCTCCCTGGGGTGGAGAGGTACCTCAGGGCAGAGCCACCCCATGCCTAAGCAAGCCCAGAGGCTGCTCCAAGGACACGCCCCCTTGGCTGCCCTTCTGAGGCATTTCCATTGGCTGCTACGACCACCCCTGATTTCACAATTAGGTCGAAACTGGCATTCACTCTCACTTCTCTTTACCAACTTCTTTTAGTCTTCAAATACCTCCATTCTCCTTCCCCTCCTACATGCCAACCACCCAGAGAAATACTGAGTAGCTGGATTGTACAATCTTCCCTAAAGCGAGCTAGTGAGGTCCTGAAAGAGGGGTGGCTTCCTGCCTTTGTGAATTGCAGGGTTGCCTCACCTTCCCCCCACCCCTGTAAATTTTCCCAACACCTGTCCAACCAGTGTCCTAGTAAATGCCCCCCATCACCTGTTGTGGGTTCTATTTTCCTGACTAGACCCTGACCGATGCAAATACACCTCAACAATGGTTATTTGCATGTGTTCCAGGGTTTTGCTGGTATTTGAAGAATGGATGGTCTTTTGTAGGTCTCCACAGTGTCTTCTTAGGTCCCTTGTGTCCCTTTTGGCCTTACGGGACATTAAGCTGATGTCTGCTAATACCGCCGGTGATCCCAACTGTTTGTCTCCAGTTGACAGGTCCTCAGATTCTGCACTTGTTTCTCTGACCCCAAAGCTCTGTGATTCTCTGGCTTCTGAGCACCTCCAAGTCCCTTCATCCAGGCACACAGGGGCTCTGAGGTCTCCTGCAGGCTTTGGTCCCCCATGGCCGCAGGCTCACTCTCTCTCTCTCACTCTCTCCCATTCCACTTTGCTTCCTTTTCTCTATTTTTTGGATATGGTGTCAATTTAAATACAGAGTGTCTAGAAGCTTGCAGCCTTCCCTAGGCTATTCCATGGAAGTAGGCCACTGCCTTTAATTTCGTTATGTTCGCTCATGCTTACGTGAGCATTTGTCTACCTCACCCTTCAAGCCTACGAGAGTGTGAGAAAGCAAGAACACTGGTATTTCATTCTCCCCCCTTACTCTCATCCTCCTTCCTGTCTGTCTCCTCCTTAGATCAGAAACATTCTCTTTTATTTTTTTGTCTTATTTGACAGAAACTTGCCCCAGATTACTTCCTTCTCCTCCAAAGTGTTATTTATATTCACCACTTTCCAAGGAATCATACTGACAGAAAGGAGTCTACAGGAAAACGTGATTTCAAGTTGAAGGAAAGAGAAATGAAAAATATATTCATTTAATATGTTAACATTTTACTCCTACTACATGCTCCCTCTAGTATATCTTTGTGCCCCTCAAAGGACATTTATTCTTATCTAGGTCTTTTCTTTTCGTGAGTCTGTGAGAGCTAGACCCCTTCATTCACCCTGTGGGCCTGTGCTGTTCAGTATGGCAGCCACAAGCCCCACGTGACTGTTGAGCCCTTGAAATACGGCTTGTCCAAATTAAGATGTGCTCTGAGTAGTTTAAATTGCATACCAGATATTGAAGACAGAGTGTTTTTTGTTTTTTTAATTTTATTATGTTATGTTAGTCACCATACAATACATCATTAGTTTTTGATGTGGTGATCCACGATCCATTGTTTTGGTATAACACCCAGTGCTCCATGCAGTACATGCCCTCCTTAATACCCATCACCGGGCTAACCCATCCCCCCACCCCCCTCCCCTCTAAAACCCTTTTTGTTTCTCAGAGTCCATCGTCTCTCATGGTTCGTCTCCCCCTCCGATTTCCCCCCCTTCATTTTCCCCTTCCTTCTCCTAATGTCCTCCATGCTATTCCTCATGTTCCACAAATAAGTGAAACCATATGATAATTGACTTTCTCTGCTTGACTTATTTCACTTAGCGTAATCTCCTCCAGTCCCATCCATGTTGATGTAAAAGTTGGGTATTCATCCTTTCTGATGACTGAGTAATATTCCATTGTGTATATAGACCACACTTCTTTATCCATTCATCTGTTGAAGGGCATCTTTTCTCTTTCCACAGTTTGGCTATTGCGGACATTGCTGCTATGAACATTGGGGTGCATATGGCCCTTCTTTTCACTACATCTGTGTCTTTGGGGTAAAACCCAGTAGTGCAATTGCTGGGTCATAGGGTAGCTCTATTTTTAAATTTTTGAGGAACCTCCACACTGTTTTCCAAAGTGGCTGTACCAACTTGCATTCCCACCAACAGTGTAAGAGGGTTCCCCTTTCTCCACAACCTCTCCAACAGTTGTTGTTTCTTTCCCTGTCCATTTTTGCCATTCTAACTGGTGTAAGGTGGTATCTCAATGTGATTTTGATTTGAATTTCCCTGATGGCTAATGATGATGAACATTTTTTCATGTGTCTTTTAGCCATTTCTATGTCTTCTTCAGAGAAGTGTCTTTTCATATCTTCTGCCCACTTTTTGACTTGATTGTTTGTTTTTTGGGTGTTGAGTTTGAGAAGTTCTTTATAGATCTTGGATACCAGCCCTTTATCTGTAGTGTCATTTGCAAATATTGAAGAGAGAGTGTTAAAAAAGAATGTAATATATTGCATTACTAATTTTTATATTGATTACATATTGTAAGGACAGTGTGGATATACTGGGATTCATAAAATATATTATTAAGATTAACTTCACTGGTTTCTTTTTACTTTTTTAATGTAGCTATTAGAAAGTTTTAAATTACACAGGTGCACATGTCATATGTCTATTTGTCAGCTGCCAGCTTCATGAAACTTAGGATAGTTGCTACTTCTTGACTATTGTACTCATGGCTGGTATCCAGTGCATTTGCACAAAAGTGCCCATACCAGCTCTTTGCTGATGTTGTCAATTTGGGGCAGTGACTTGCCATCAAATGTGATTAAATATCTTTCCTGTCACTTGACTGGATGACCATTGGCTAGCACAGTGCTGGCATATGGCACCTGTTGAATGAATGAATAAATGAATACTCAGATGATACTTCCTTCAGTTTCTAAAATTACCATGCCCCTCTGACACGACAGAAAAATACAAAAATCTGCCACACTGACCAGATTTCCATTCTCTGCCCCGTGATTGGGAAGACTAAGCTAGAGTGTTACGTTAATGTCAAAACACAAATGGTAAAAACGCCTCCTGCCCTATCTCTTGGGTGAGAGATTTAATTTCCGCTTCCAAATGTGGTATCAGATGAAGGCAGGACACACGAGCACAATCCAAGTGAGTTTACTTGACTTCCTCCCACGAGTGGGGACAAAGCAAGGCTATGGTGACAAGGTCTGAGCAGCAGCTGTTTACACAACATGACTGGCAAGTCCCAGGAGAAACTTCGAGCTCTCAAATGTCTCCCCTTCTTTCCTTTCTCAGCGAGCTCTTCCCTGTTGACTCCCTGTTATGGGTAGAATTGTCCACCCCTCCCCCAAAATGTACATCTTGTCATCCTTCCCCCTCGTAGCTCAGAATGTGACCATATTTGGAAAAAGGGTCATGGCGGATAGAATTAGTTAAGATGAGGTCCTAGTGGAGTAGGGGGGGGTTCCTAATCCAATATGACCGGTGTCCTCATAAAAAGGGGAAATTTGGACATAGACACACACCACGTGAAGGTGAAGGCCGGGGTCAGGGTGATGCTTCTCCAAGCCAAGCAACACCGAGAATTGCCAGCAAACCACCAGGAGCTGGAAGAGAAGCACTGAACAGAGTCTCCCTCGTGGCCCTCAAAGGGAACCAATCCTACTGAAACCTTGATCTCAGACTTGTAGCTTCTAGAAGTGCGAAATAATGAATTTCTGTGGTTTCAGCCACCCAGTTCATGGTGCTTTGTTACAGCAGTCCCAGCAAATTAAGATTCCCAGTTCTTCTTTCTCTTCTTGCTTCCTTCATGGTAGTTATTAAATTTGCAGATATTTTTTTCAGGTGTGTCTGTGTGTGTAATGTCGGCCTCCCATTTTTTTCCAGGCTCAGTGAGACACCAGTGTCTGTTTTGTCCACCACTATACACCCAGCATCTAGAAATGAAGAGTCACTCCATAAGCCTGTTACAATGAATACATGGATCTGTCCTACCTACCACTGGAACCAGAAATGCAACAGTTACAGGACCATACAAATCTCTCTTCAGGAAAAAAAAGTCACAATGCCTAAGAATAGACACTGACAGGTTGTCTCCAGCAGCCTTCCTTAATACAAGGTAAAAGGTGACATTCATCCATGACCTCTTTGGCACAGGCTGGTCCATCAGATTAACTGGATGGTATCAGACAGGGACTGAGAGTCTGAAATTAAGTTCTAGAAATAGAACCCTATGCCCCTAGAGACAGCAGGCCTATAGGAAGAATCCCAGTACCCATGCAATTTTCAAGAGGTAGGGGAGGATGTTCCCCTAGGAGCACAGCAACAAGTAAGAAGAGGGCACCAAGCCCTCAGCAGTGGAAGGGGAACCAACCAAAGGTAGACAAGCAGAAAGGATCACCGTAGCTACCACATACTGAATCTGAACCAAGTACCGTGCCAAATGCTTGACTGACATTATTTCGTCCAATTCCCACAGCAGACTCACCAGCAAGTATTATTATTCCCACTTGACATGAGAAAACTGACATTTAGGGAGTTTAAATAATCTGCCCAGGATCATATCGTTAGTGAGCAATAAGACAGGATTTAAAACCAGGGATTTGCTGTTAAGATACTCTCCCAGCTTCCCAGTCCAGCATACAGCTGCCCTAGATGGCTTTCTTTCATACTGTGGCCACTAAAAACTGAAAAACCCATCTACTGTAGAAAGTATTATTTACCAATATTTGTTTACCTGGCTATCTCCATCTACTAGACAACAAACATCTTGAGATAGTGGAATTATGCGCATACCCAAAGTTAATTGGTTTGCATTCCCACTTCCTAACACAGGACCCAGCATATAGTAGGAGCTCAAAAATGTTTGTATTATGAATAAATTAGATAAACACTTGTTGATCACTGACACATATTTTGTAAAAGCAAACAATCACTCTTAGGACCTTCTTGTCGGTGAAAGAGCACTTACAAAAGTATTGGCCTGGAAAGAAGCATTTCTCTTTTCCACTTTTCAGTTGTGAAGTACTGCAGTATGGATATATTTTTTGTGAATAAGAAAGCATTCAGGGCCACCCTAGAGAAAGTCCCCATCCTTAGTGGCCAAGCTGCCTTTGGCAGCTGGCCTCTACATATCCAGACTCTTTCTCCTTCTAGATTCTTATACCTAACTCTCCATTGTGTTCCCTTTTGCTCACCTATGCCAATTTTTCCTGGGAGTTGTTTTTGTTAAATTGGGAACTTTTTATTTTAATAAAATCTCCAAGGAATCAAATAATTGATATTTTCAAATTAGATCACTCTGAAAGGTAGCTAATTTTAGACAGGCAGCTACCGATGGTAGACCTGGGGATAATTTCTCTCTCCTAATAAGGACATCAGAAGTCAACTGGTAGATGGACGAGCAGGATACAAAATTTCCATTCCCCAACCAAGGTCATGTGAAATCATTTCTTGGCAAATAGCCTTTTGTTTCTTTTCCTTGCCCTTATCCTAAGCAGAGAAGGGAGGACGGCCAAATACCAACTTGAAGAGAGCCTTTAGAGTTGCCAGTCCCCAGAGATGGTCTGAGTTCTCATTAGCAAAGAGTTATGAGATCCCATTTTGCAATGAGATAGCTCACACAAGGCTCAAGTCCTGCATAATTATCCACACTAGAATAGGCCCTAGAATGGGAGGGCTTTAGGGGCAAAACCCTTGCATAATTGTAATTTGGTATTTATGATGTTCTATCGCCATCTCCTGGAAGGAAAGACCAAGAACACACACACACACAAAAGAATGCTAGGATTTCAAGCTTCGGTGAAGATAATTTTCTTCCATTCTCAAGATAGGTGAAGACTCTGCAGCCACTGAAGATACCTGCTTACCCACATTATGAACTAACATAATGTTGGGCAACCGGGAAAGCTAAGAGGCAAACGTTGAGAACTTCAGCGTCAGTTATTTGAGAACAAGAGATAACATCAAACCTATGAGTGATGAGCCCTTCCAGCTGCCAGTCCCCGGAGAAGGTCTGAATTCTCATTAGGAAAGAGATATGCGATCCCATTTTGCAAGAGTCAATTGCACTGCAGGAGCACAGAGAGATAGTAAAAGAATGATTTCCACACTTGGCTCTGAAAGTAATCATCTTTATCTTTGCTTTTTAAAAAGTCTCAGAATTTGGCAAAACTGTTTTAAGGATTTTACAACGTTGTGAACAGGACTAGGCATTTTTCCAGATTAACTCTTTGTCCCAGGCTAGCTTGTGTTGGAGCTCTTTCCACGTACGGCACAAACACAACTAAATGAATCGAAATGTTTGACTCTGTACCCAAGATCCTATCAGTCTTCGTATCGGAAGTTTTCGTTTATATAGCAACAAAGGCACATAGGGCAACACTTTAAAATATTGTTTTAAAACACAACTTACTTCTGGTCGTTATGTCTTTTCCATCAATATCCTTATGCATGGAGTGAAAAAAAATCATACAACTTTAGAATAAGAATTTTAGTCCAACCACTTTAGAGTCCCAAATCACAAGCTACCTTCACACAATGAGGGGAACTCTGCAGTCAATGCCCATGAATCACCTGTTCTTTCTGAAATTGTTCCCCCATCCTGCCCCACTATCCTGAATTTTGAGGAGTTTTACAGCTTATAGAACTCACCAACAGCCTGAAGTAGCTGATTTCCAGGGATTGCTGATTTCTTTTCTGAATAGACATCATGTGGATTCACAAAACGTGGACTATGAAACACAGGTTTAGGGTTTTAGAGCTGGAAGGGCCCTCTCCTCTATAACTGATAAAAGTGATTTGCTGGGGATATCTGATGGCGTATTTTGAAAGATGGCAGGTGTGAACACAGCATTGAACTATATCAGGCTTTTTTTTTTTTAATTCAACTTCTCTTGAGGGCTTACCCTATAAAAAGCACTGTGAGGAACCTCTAAAAGATTTCATACCTAGTCCCCAAAAAGCTATGTTGTCTGAATTTGACTTCCCAAGCTACCCATGAACTGAAAGGCAAAGGATGGCGGTCCAGTAGAAGAGTGGGTACAAAGGAGCCGCATCCTTCCGGAACTGTGCTCTGCTTCTTAACAATGTGTCTCATGCAACCTGGTACTCAGCAGGGTTACAGGGTTACTTGGCAGAGCCAGTCACCACAGGGGAACTCTTCCCCAAGCTGATGGCTGGGAAGAGAATTACCCTTCATGACTGCCAAACTTCTTCTTACGGCAGGAACTCTCTTCACACATCGTCAATAACAACATTTCAGCATCCCAACCTCCTACTGAATCCACATTTGGGGGTCAGGAATTCAGTTTTCATAAGTATAAAAAAAAAAATTGAAATGCGTCCCTGGCGCACAGCCAAGTTCTTAGACTCTTCAATCCATCCTGTCCTCCTCTTTATTCCTCTTCCTCTCTCATGGTGGAATCCGGGTTCCCGTGACTCTCAGGCAGTTTGGGAGAGACTTCCTGTTCACTGTTCAGCTAGTTTCCAGCTGAATATTTGCAGTTTGAGTTTAATGATAAATCCATAGAGTTCAGACATGTGACCAAGATATACAGGGTTTTGATACTATCAACTCGGCAGTCATCTTTCAACTTCCTGCAGCCGCTCATCCACATGAGCTAGCCCCGCACTAACCCATCAGTAAGACTATACAAAAGTAAACTGAGAGACTGGCTACCTTCATAAAATTCATTTCAAACATTTCACAAATATATCTCCCTTGCCATTGACCCTTTCCTAGATTTCACCAGTCTCACGGGTTGATTTTAAAGATTTTATTTATTTGAGAGAGAGAGAGCAGAGCGAGAGAGAAAGCGAGCACGAGCGGGGGCGGGGGGAGGGGTGCAGAGGGAGCAGTAGACTCCCTGCTGAGCAAGGAGCCCAATGCCGGACTCAATCCCAGACCTGAGGTGAAGGCAGATGCTTAACCAACTGAGCCACCCAGGCACCCTCATGGGTTGATTTTAGACAATTTCTCATCTTCCAGTGTCACCACAAACTCAACTGCGAGCACACAGAACTACTTGGAAGTTTCTCTAAATGTGCCAGGCTCCCTCAGCTCTCTGTGCTTCTCCTGTACTCTTGATTCTGCTTCAAATAGCTCCCCCTTGACATCTAGATAATGCCTGCTTGTCCTTTAAACCGCAGCTCAGAAGTTGCTTTCCCTTTATCTCCTCCAGGAACTGTGGAGTCCCTCACCCCCATGCTCCTACAAGGCCCTGTTGACACTTGCATCTTGGTGCCATTGCAAGCTAGTAAAGCTGTTTGCTTCCCCCACCTCACCCCGAAACCCCCCACCAGCCACAGGTAGGGACTGAGTTTGACTACCCGAGCATTCAGGACTGTGTCTAGCACATAGCAAGCTCTGAGCCAAGGTTTGCCCCATGGATGACCCGGAGCACTATGGACAGCCTGCCCGTTCATGCCGCTTACTTTCCTCCTTCTCCCTCTTACCATCTATTTGATGTTCTAGACAGTCCCATTTCTCCATCAGTCAAAGTTTTGGACCCACAGGAGTAAATCTCTCATTGAAGTAGTTACAAATCCTCAGCTTTTCCAGGCCTCCCTGGAGAACTACTGGGTCTCTCTGAAGTTCAGCAATGAATGGGCCGCCCATACCCATGTGACCAGTCCCCCCTCTAATATACAGGCACACGGTGCCATGCCAGGCATACTGTTGACACTTGGGTATTATATGAATCTGATTTTTTTAGTCATAGACCCAGAATGAACATCAGAGCTTTCCCTCTTCTCCCAACACCACTCACTAAAAATCTAGACTTCATTATTTTTTCTTCTAAAGTCAACTTCGTTCTGTTTCTAGGGTAGAAATTAACTAATCAGTCCATATTTAAAATTTCTCACTGATTCTGTAATGGCACCATTTCTATATCCAGAGAAGAAGGCTATTCAGGCAGATCTTTTAGCTTCTAAAGAGCATGTAACCATGGGAAACTACCGCTCCCCAAATTAACATGCTTTGGTGTCAGTGTCAGCAAATACCTGGTTTGTTAGAATAAAGACTCAATACATAGTTTCCGATATTATTTATGATCTCAATATCCCACATTATGAACTCTCAGCTTACTCCTTTTACCAATTCTTTTTTTTTTTTTTTCCAACAGAGAGAGAGACAGCGAGAGAGGGAACACAAGCAGGGGGAGTGGGAGAGGGAGAAGCGGGCTTCCCGCGGAGCAGGGAGCCCGATGTGGGACTCGATCCCAGCGCCCTGGGATCATGACCTGAGCCTAAGGCAGACGCTTAACGACTGAGCCACCCAGGCGCCCCTCCTTTTACCAATTCTGATGATCTGCAGAGACTGGAGATATATAAAAGTCAGAATGCACATATTTCAAAATGTCAGTTTTTCTGTCTATTCATTACTAACCCTTTGTTCAAATATTCCCTTTCAGGAAAGCCTTCTTTTTTAAGTCTCCAAGTAATTATTTTACTACATTTTTGCTATGTTATAATAGTAGAGTAATATTTTAATATTGCACCATGTATGTTTCCATTTCCTGTTCTCCGCACCACTGCTTCCAGCTCCAAACCAGTAGCAGCCAGAAGTCTTTCTACCTGCTGCCCTTGATTGCAAAAGCCTGGCCTTTCCATTATAAAAGCCAGGACACTGAGAAATAATGGCCTCTTGTTTTCTGTTTTTGGAAAGAGGGGCATTGATTTTCTGTCTTATTTTGTTTTTAACTTCTAAAACACTAGGCCTTAAATATATCATAAGCCAAATCTCGGTGGACCTAGAGCAGAGACTTTACACAGTAAACCCTACAGCTTGATGACGGGAGTTGCTACATTACTCCCGAAATCAAATAAGAGTTTGACTAGAGAGTAGAAAACGGAGAATCCGAAGGGCCGTGACAGCATGAATTAAGCCAAGAGGTCCCTGAGAAAAAACCCAGCCCTCCAGGCCATAGACTGAATCCTGGAAGCAAGGAGGCCACAGGACTACACACACTGCAATAGAAATCCTAGGAAAACGTGAGGGGATCCCAGAGCAGAAGCTTCTCAGAGGGTTGTCTAGACGGATACAAGTCTTAGGAAGAAGGTCACATTTAATCTGGCAGCAATAGACAGAGAAGTTATGTAGGCTGTTGGGTGTGGGGGAAGTCCCACCAAGTTGCCCCCTCCTCATTCCCAAGCTTCCTGAGAAGTGTACAGAAGTGGCTGAGGACAGGGCCAGCGGCAACCAAGAGCCTCCAGGGGATGCAGAGTGAAGGGAGTGGTGGTGATGACCAGATGCCTCAGTGGGATCAGGGTCACCTCAAGGGCAGTAATGGCAGTAAGGACTGAAGCCCAAGGGACAGACAGAGAGCCACATCTCCAGGGAGACTGGACTGACTTCCAATGCCAGGAGGATGTATGAGGCCTATCATAATCCATCTGGGCTGCTAGAACAAAATGCCACAGACTGGGCAGCTTATAATCAACAGAAATTTATTTCTCACAGTTCTGGAAGGTGGGATGTCCAAGACCAAGGCCCCTGTGGATTCAGTGGCTGGTGAGAGCACTCTTCCGGGTGCATGGCTGTCTTCTCACTGTGCCCTCCCATAGCAAGAGGGCTGAGACAACTCTAGGCCCTTTTATAAGGTCACTAATTTCCTTCACAAGGTCTCCACCCTCATGACCTAATCACCTCCCCAAAGCCCCCATCTCCCAATACCATCATATTGGGGGATGATTAGGTTTCGACACATGAATTCTGTGGGGACACAAACAGTCTCTAGCAAGCCCTTAGGAATGTGGGCCACCTGAGCTTCCTCTGAAAGAGACAGAGCCTTAAACCAGGACAGACTAAGAAAGATCGGGCTTTCCAGTACCCAGTAGAAATGGAGGCTTGTGACTCACATTAATTTTAGTTTTGATAAAATAAATTTATAATTTTTCAAGTATAGTCTTTAAACATACTTACAAGTATATTTATACCTTTTTTAAGTCTTTTCTCTATAAAAATTAAAATACATTAACATAATTTATTCATTTCACCAAAAATTGAATATTCCAAGCACTATGATGGAAGCTGGAGATATAAATAAGAATGTCTTTAAGGAATTTATGATTTATTTAGTGAAGACCCTATAATTACATGTGATAAGTAGTATTATAAAGTCATGTGTATTTGTTTTCTGAGACTGCTATAACAAATTACCACAAACTTGGTGACTTAAAGCAACAAACATTCATTCTCTCACAGTTTTGGAGGCCAGAGTCTAGAACAAAAATTGTGGTAAAAACAATATTTACTACATTAAGAAATCCATGAAGCACTTACACGAAATTCACAAATCATACATAAATCTGTCCAAAACAAGCTTCTATAATCTGCCAATCAAAATACAGTGATTTTCACATATTTTATATCACCATACATAATTAAAATAACTAAACTACAAAGTTGATGTGATAAGGCTGATGTTGAAGAAAAATGATATTTTAGCATAGCTCTATGCTTTCTCTGCTGTCTTTTATCAATTGGATTTTTGAAATGCTTGAGTCTTTAAAAAAATTACTTTTTAAATCAATGTAAGTAGTCTACAATGGTATGAGGCATTATTGTAAACAAATTTTCTACATTTTGGGTGCATTTTATGTGAAAGTATTGGAATCTTTCATCAAGGCATTCAACAAATGGAGGACCAAAAAAACTTCAGCTTGCCAAATGTTTTAGGAAATTTGCTAAAACAAAGATAGCAAACAGAGAAGCAGTGAATTTAGTCCCTACAAAAGCAAGGAAGTGAACAAATGTAAAAATAAGCATTAAAGCAGTAGACAGGATTTAATTTTGAAATTCCATAATTGCACTTCAAAATGTCTTGACTTGGGGAAAACCTTTTGATGGGGCACATATTTTTAGTTGGAGAAATCACACTCTGTTCCAGAATAGAATGGGATATAGTTGAGAAGCTTGTACTTTTGCAGCATTTAAATTTGGTGAAACATTGGGTAGCTCAGTCAGTTAAGTGTCCAGCTCTAGATTTCAGCTAACATCATGATCTCAGGGTTGTGGGATCAAGCCTGGTGTCGGGCTTCAAGCTGAACTTGGGTCCTGCTTAAGATACACTCTCTCCCTTGCCCTCTGCCCCACCCTTGCTCACGCTCGCTCTCTTTCTGTGTGTCTCAAAAAAAAAAAAAAAAATTGGTGAAACATTACAAATAATTATAAAGACAACCTCTTATAAAAATGTATGTCAAAGGAAGGTGTTCTGAATTGAAAGGAAAATATCTGGGTTAACGTTTTTACTCATTTTAATATATAAAAAAATAGAATTGAGAAGATCTTCAATTTAGCAGAATTTGCTCTGAGCTTAGTAAGTACTCCAGCACCCAGAGAATATATTCTCATTAAAAATAGGGTCTTCAGGGGTGTCTGGGTGGCTCACTCAGTTGGTTGGGCAACTGCCTTCAGCTCAAGTCATGATCCTGGAGTCTCAGGATGGAGTCCCGCATCGGGCTCCCTGCTCAGCGGGGAGTCTGCTTCTCCCTCTGACCTTCCCCCCTCTCATGCTCTCTCTCTCTCATTCTCTCTCCCTCAAATAAATTAAACAATCTTTAAAAAATAGGGTCTTCACAGAAAAGCCAATTAAAAGTGCCAAAAACTTCCAAGTTATATACCATAAATCCAATTCTGAACATTATAGCCAACTTTATGAAAATTTTAGAGCCATATGGAAAAAAATGAAAGAGAAGGGAGAGACACAGTATTATAGACATACAGACAGATCCAACTAAGAAATTAAATAAAATATAGTAATGTTTCAAGAGTAATTATTATGCTTGTGTTATTTTTTTAACATTTAGATAAATCAATATGTCTGCTTTAATTCTTTTTAGAAAGACTTTGTAAAGCCTAATTTTAATGGAATTGTTTTCTATGTCCACCAATAAACATAAAACCAATTTGTTGATCCAAAAGGAAACATTTCCAAAGTCACATGATGTTCTTTTTAAAATAATTACTATTCTCAAAAATAGTTTGGTTAATAAATTAGATTCTTATCTAAGTTCAGCCCAAGTTGCAACACCGGAGGGTGGAAAGAAGTCCCTCGGCACCTGCTGAGGGGCCCTGATTATATCCTGAGGTTTCAGAGGAACAGCGAGGATGCCAGAGGAGAGAGTAGGTGAAGCCGGGCAGGCAGACGGGGAGGTCCCCGCTCCCACTTCACCTAGAGCAGCTCAGCGTATATCCATTTGACCTATTGGATTTCTGTGTAAACTCTGATTTGAAGAAATGGTTCTCTGGCTAAAAATAAGCCTGAGAACACCGCTGTGAGCAGTGGAGTGTCAGGGATGAATTTTAAGGGAGTAACATGATCGGTTTTGCATTTTTAAACGTCACTCTGGCAACAAGAGGGAGGATGGGCACTTACAAAAAGTAAACAGCAGGATATGTGGGTTTAGCACATGCACAGAGGGCTTCACTGTACTAAGGCTTAATGTCATGCCCTTGGCTTTTGCAAAAAAAAAAAAAAATATATATATATATATTTCTAAATCCTCTAATATGAGATCTACACATTAAATTATGATTAGTATTCCATGAAAAGAAAAGTTCTGTTTCTTTAGAGGACCTAATTGGATGTCAATTACAAATCAACAAGAACTATATTACATAATGTGTTTCCTTTTTTTGATCTAGCTCTCTGGATGCTCAGAAGTAGATTAAATGTTTGGCTGTAGCAACTCATTTATTTTAGCTACTTGCAATACAAATTTTTCCTCTACTCTGGCTTTGGGATTAGTGAACTTATTTATAAATTATTGGTGATATCAAGTGACATCTGTTTCTCTTTATCACCAATAAAAGCTTAACTAGTCATTTCTGTGTTTAAAAGCCATCAAAGCGTTGAAATAGCCAATTTCGAAAAAATAACTGCTTTGAGATGAAGAGGATCACTAGAAGTCACCTCTCTGATCCCCAACTCCCTCTTAGGTAAAATACATACAAAAATGATACTTAACAAGGATGTAGGGAGTTCCAATGAGAAAATTAATGCAAAGTCACATTGAACATTTTAATGCAGCAAACAAATGTCAGTTACTGTTATTCTGAGAAAGATACAATGAAGAGTTCTTTGTTACTGACTTACACCTCTCATGGGCTCCACTGAGAAGTCCCTCTTCACAATGATTCCAGAATGTGATCGCTTCCCAGCCCCTCTGCCCTGGCCTGGGACAGCATCAGCTCTTACCAGCACCGCTACCACAGCCTGCTAATGGGTCTCCTGGTCACTCTTTCCCCTTCCCACACAGCAGGTAGGGTGATGCTTTTAAAATACAATGCAGAGCAGACCACTGCTCTGCTCAAACCTTCTGAGGTAGGCAGGATATTGACCCCTCAGAAATGTCTGAGTCCTCATCCCCACCCCCTGTGAGTATGCCCCCTTTCATGGCAAAAGGGTCTTTGCAGATGTGATTAAGTTAAGGATCTTGAGGTGGGGGGGGGTAGATTAGTCTTCATTTTCCAGATACAATCACAGCATGCTTTTAAAGAGGGTGGCAGGAGTGTCAGAGAAGAAGTGACAATGGACAGAGCGGTTGGAACCGTGCCATTGCTGGAAGGGGCAAAGAGCCAAGGAATGTGGGAGGCCTCTAGAAGGTAGAAAAGTTGAGGAACAGATTCTCCCCTGAAGCTCCCAGAAGAAAAGCAGCCCTGCCACCACTGAGACTTTAGTCCCATGTTACAGATTGAATTGGGGCTCCACACAGAAATATGTCCAGGTCCCAACCCCTCGTACCTCAGAATGTGACTTTATTTGGAGATAGAGCCTTTACAGAGGTAATCAAGTTAGAATCAGGTCATAGGGTACGTTCTATTCCAATATGACTGGCGTGTTTATAAAAAGGGGAAATTTGGAAACAGACATGCACACAGGGAGAACGCCCTATGAAGATGAAGGCAGACGTCAAGGGGATGCTTCTACAAGCCAAAGAATGCCAAAGGTTGCTAGCAAAATGCCAGAAGTTAGAGGAGAGACATGGAACAGACTCTTCTTCACAGCCCCCAGGAGTAACCAACCCTGCCCAGACCTTGATCTCGGACTTGGAGCCTCCGGAAGTGTGAGATAATATATGTCTTCTGTTTCAGACACCCATTTATGGTACTTTGTTGCAGTACCTTAGCAAATTAGTATACTCCAAAGACCCATTTGGGATGTCTGTCCTCCAGAGCTGTAAGATAATTAATTGTACTGCTCTAAGCCACTAAGTTTGCAGTAATTTGTTATAGCAGCAATAGGAAACTAATCCATTCTCCAAAGCTTCCCTGTCAGAAGTCCTAAAATCTGAAGTCATCACCATAGCTTAGCATCTTCCAACCTAACCTTCCCTTTCTGATTTAATCTCCTGCTTCTCTTCCCCTCACTCCCTCCGTCCCAGACCCACTGGCCTCCTTGCAGTTCTTTGGCCACCTTGCTCACTCACCCCAGGGCCTTTTCATCTGCTGCTTCCTCTGACTGAAACGCTTCTCCTCCCCTCATGCTGCCTTACTTCCATCAAGTCCCTGATCATATGTCACCTTATCAGGGAGGCCCTCCTTCAACATTCCATAGAAAATAGCTCTCTCTATCTCCTTTCTCTGCATTATTTTTCTTAGCATGTATCACCATTTGACATGTTACACACTTGTTAATTTGTGACCATCATCCTCCTTCACTTCCATTAGGACATAAGCGCCTTGAGAGCAGGGAGCTGTTGGACTCACTGCTGTGTCCCCGCTGCCTAGAACAGGGCCGGGCACCTAGGAAGCATTCAATACATCGTTCTTGTTTGAGTGAATTCAAATTGCTGCTATCTTCTGTCTCTAAAGTTCTTTCCACTTAAACTGTTTTCAGTATTTTTTGTCTTTGGGCATATAAACAATGAAACCAGAGCTTCTAAGGTCATAAATCCAATATACTCTCTCCATGTGACCCTCATCAAAATAAATTAGAAGATGAGCTCACGAGGGAGGCAGTGGCACAGCTCTCCTGCAGACCTTCAAAATCTTTCAAACCAGATAGTCAAGAGCACAACAAAGCAGACTGCTCCTGCCCAGAGAGACGGGTCAGATGTAATGACAGCTCTGGACTTAAAATTAATCTCAAAAGGCTGGCTAGGCAATTAAGCCTGGGTTTGGAACTAGATGTTAAAATATTAATGCACTAAAACATTTTTAATGCGCTAATAAAAGGGGGTAGGTTTTAGTTGTTTATAAGGAATTCAAAATTAATCATAGTTTTCAAAAGCTCTCGCATTTCCAACTTTAAATTTTACCTAATAGGATGTGACTGTGGTGACCACATAGGCAGCCTCGTGTTGCAAGCTATAATGTGGGAAGACAGGCTGGGGAGTGCAGCTCAAAAGGAAATTGCTTCTCAATCCCACGCTCTTGCAATTTTTTTCCGTTGAACTTAGAAGGCAGATCAGGCTCCACATCTGAATATAGGGGAAGATACAAGCACTTTTGTTTTAACCATAAAATCATTGTTCTTTGTTTATTTGTATCATCGTGACCATAGGCTTAGGACTTGCAAAGCCAAACATAAGCAAAAGAAAGAATGGATGTGTCCATTTCTAAACAAGCTTAAAAGACATTTAAAAATGTCTTTCGTTACTTATCACTGCTGGACATACACCAATCCGATTCATAGAATAGAATAAATTCATCTCACATCTTAGAAGATCCTTCTAGACTCCTCAAATCCCCAAATCCGTAATTGCCATCATAGGAAGAGGCACGCTTCTGTCCTCCCTAGATATTCTCAAGGGAAGAGGAAGAGCTAATCTGATTGGTCAGAAAACAACACATTTATTAATGTGTTTCAAATAGCTGTTTGCCCTGTGTGAGTCTTTGGCTCTTGCTCATTCTCTGGAGCAGGAGTTGTCCCTGAGTCAGGGCTGTCCCTGGGCCCCCGCAGTCTCGCTCTTTCCCATCACATGCCCACACCTGTTGGTCACTGAAGAGAGTTCCTCTCCTGGGAGACCAAGCAGAGGTGGTAAGATTCCAAACTTCGGATGTAGGCTTGAGGGGAACCCAGAGGTCCCATTTCAGCCTCACACTTAAGCCAAAAGCTCCCTCCATGTATGCCATTTGGGGTACTGCGTTGGTCTAGGCTCCCCTCTCCCCAACCGTGAAGTGACCCCTTTGTTTCCCATCTGTTACTGGTCCTTATATCTATCTCCCTCTTGCCAAAACTATTAGAACTCTGCCTTTTATTCCACTCTACATAGAATTTCCCCCCCTACAGTGTAAAGGGAAACATATCAACTCTGACATGATCCCTTGGGTTCCTGAATAAGCATCAGAACACAGCAGCCATTGGCTAAGAACCACACGGCCATTGGCAGGGCTCCCTCACCCGTTACTCCACTCTCCCTCATTTAAATGACAAAAATTATATTACAGCAAAACCACAGGAACCTGCAGGACTGCTTGTGGGCGGTCAAAAATGTTTATGTGAGACGCAAGAATGCTGTGTCCACTTGTTATTTTCAGTAATGTCGACCTTCTGTGGATTCCTGCAGGCAATATTGCTCAAATGCCCAGGGTGAGGAGGTAGGCAGCCTGAGATAGAATTCTCAATCTGCCAGTAAAAGGTATGTGACCTTGAGGATATTCCTTAGGACTTTGTTCCCTTAACTCTATAAAGGGAATAATAATACTTACTTGATGGGGCTTTTCTGAGGATTAAACAAAAAGCATTTTGTACAATGTTTGCCACATAGTGAGCACTTAGTAAATGTTAGGAGAGATTGCTATTGTTATCTCGTTACCAAAAAATTAGTCTCTGCAAATACAGAAATGATGAAGACTCATTTAATAATGTTCTTTAAATTATTACCACATTTGGAAAGGCATCTAAAAATAAAGCAATCTTATAGTTTTATTAGCAGAAATAGCATATATACTGAATAAAACAACCAATCATCACAGTGTGCCCCAAGAACCCCAATGTCATGTTTTGAAGTCTCAGAGAGAAAAAAAAAATTGACCTCAATACAAAAGAATACAAAGCCTGGCAAACCTGGGTGTTAGTTTTGTATTGCTGTACGATAAATTACCAAAATTCAGTGGCTTGAAACAATACAAAGTATTACATCACATGGGTTAGGTGTCCTGGTTAGCCTGGTACTCTCCCCTGCGTCTCATGTGGCTAAAATGTCAGTCATGGCCACAATCTCATCGGATGCCTGGGTCCTCTTCCAAGTTCACTGGTTGTTGGTAGAATCAGTTCCTTGTGATTATAGGACTGAATCTTCATTTTTTCTCACTGACTGTTGGCTGGGAATTACTCTCAATTACTAGATGCCACCTTTGTAGGCCCCTGCCAGGTGGTTCCCTCCAAAAATAGTTCACATGATTGTTTACTTCTTCAAGGCCAGCAGGAGAGCATCTCTGCTGCTTGGAATTTCCCTGACCTATAGATCCTCACCCTTTAAAGGGCTTGCCTGATTAGGTCCAGCCCACCCAGCACAATCTCCCTTTCAATTAACTCAGTCAACTGATTAGAGACCTTAATGACATCTGCAAAAATCCCTTCAGCCCAACCATGGATAATCTTGATATCCATCACTTTTGTAGTTCTTACCCACACTCAAGGGGAAGGGATTACATGGGGCATGTATACCAGGGGACAGGAATCATGGGGGCCAATTTAGAATTACACCAACCACAATCTGAAATCAAATACTAAAACCATAAAACAGAATTCACAGATTTACTTATTCTCAGATTGAGTAAAAAATTACATTATTTTTAAATAAAGATAGAAACTGAGAAATAAAAGACTGGAATAAACATAGTGGATTGAACACATTCACTTATTAATGACAATAAAAGAATAAAACAGTATAAAGCTTCCAGGACAAGGAGAATAAGGGAGCATGAACAAAGATGTTGACAAGCATTTGGAATGGATAGAGACATGGTAAATGGCCCTAGTAGAAGAGAAAAAGCTGAACCCAGGTGCTCACAGAGGCAGACACCAACAAACAGAACCCCAGAAAGACCCAGGGATCAGAGGGCCCATATGGCCGGGAGCAGGTTAAAGAATGAAGAAGTAGCTGTCATCTATACTCTGGGACCATGACCTGAGCTGAAACGCTTAATGACTGAGCCACCCAGGTGCCTCACAAGCCAAGTCTTTAAAAGGAGTTGGTGCTCCACCAAAATGAAGCCCAGGAAATAGAAGCTCTAACATGGGAAAGAGGCAGAGGGGTTTTCCTAGAATGACAATGAGAGAACTCCTAGGACCATGTTTGTGGAAGAGCAGCTGGACTGGATCCAGGAAGACAAGGAGGGAGCCAGCATGGGGCAAATGGATGACCAGACACGTTTGACTGTATTGAATGTACTTCTATGATTCTAACAATGATAGGTACACAGAGATCTAAGCAAACCAAATCAGGGGCACCTGGGTGGCTCAGTTGTTAAGCGTCTGCCTTCAGCTCAGGTCATGATCCCAGGGTCCAGGGATCGAGCCCTGCATCGGGCTCCCTGCTCAGCGGGGAGTCTGCTTCTCCCTCTCCCACTCCCCCTGCTTGTGTTCCCTCTCTCTCGCTGTGTCTCTCTCTGTCAAATAAGTAGATAAAATCTGTAAATGCAGGAAAACCAAAGTTGTTAAGGAAACAAGGGTAATCACAGAGTCCTGCGGGGTTCAGGAGTGAACAATATTCATATATCTTAATCAAGTAAACACAGAATATTAATTCAACCAAAAGTTATGATGTAACCATTTGGGGGAAGGTAATGGGTAGAAAAGTAGGGAACGGGGTGGTCTAAATTTGTTAAATCCACATGTTCCTTAATAAGTTGATAAAGAATGGCTAAAATTGGATCATAAGGAGATTTTTAACATGTTTAAGCATGTTAATGAGAAATCTAAAGTAAACAGAAGAAAGAGAGATGAAAGTTACTACCTCTGGAAATTCAGGGGTCAACACAGGTGCAGCCAAAGGCTGACATTTTTATATCAGCTTTAAGTTCTCTTTGCCTTTTTAAAACTACTTACATGCATCACTTTGGTAAAAAAATATATATATATGTATATATATATAAAATTCTTAAATATCTGAGACAAAAAAGGAAAACATTATACAAAGAAAATATGAGAACATCGCCACAGATAAAAATATACAGAGATATCCACCTCCTATGTTGTATTTTGAGCATCTCAAAAACCATTATGGTGTGGAAAGTTACTTATTACTAAAGTAACGGACATGTTAGTTGCTCTGTGTTTGCCTCCGGTGTGCCCGGGCACCATGGATATGAAGATGAAGGAGAAAATGGCTGTGTCCTCAAACAACTAGAGAAATAAACATAAAGAATGGCAGTTTAGAGGGGCGGAGCAAGATGGCGGAGGAGTAGGAGACCTGGATTTCGTCTGGTCTCAGGAATTCAGCTGAATAGAGATCAAACCATTCTGAACACCTACGAACTCAACAGGAGATGGAAGAAGAGAGTAGCAACCACTCTCTGAACAGAGAAGCGACCACTTACTGGAAGGTAGGACGTGCGGAGAAGTGAATCCAAGGTGATATTCGGGAGGATAGACGGCGGGGGAGGGGGCCTCCGTCGGCCGCTTCTGGCAAGTGCTAGAGCCGCGGAGCACAAAATCGGAACTTTTAGAAGTCGGCTCCGCTGAGGGACGTCGTTCCAGTGGCTGAGTGGGGGGGTGGAACCCTCGCAGGACAGTGTGGTCTCAGGACCCTCGGGGTCACAGAAAGACCGGGGGAGCCTGAGTGCGCCAGAGCTCCCAGGTATCGGAGCGGGGAAGCCGGCTGCAGAGAAGGAGCCGAGGCGGGGGCTCTCAGCTCGGGGTGGCCATAAACTGTGATCCGCAGCCCACTCGGGCCACTGCTCCTCCAGCAGGGACCCAACAAGCAGCAGATCCGGGGAGACTCCCCTTCCTTCCCTGGGAGGAGCGGCACAGGAGCGCACCGCAGGGATCTGCTGGGTTTGGAGACTCCACACGGGGTCGGGTGCCAGAGATAGAAACACTCGGTCACAGGCCGGGTGAGCACGGAGTGCAGCCGGAGACCAAGGGGGGACAGGAGTGACTGACTGCTTTTCTCTGGGGGCGCACTGAGGAGCGGGGCCCCGAGTTCTCGGCTCCTCCGGGGCAAGATTGGGAGGCCGCCATTTTCACCCTGGTCCTCCAACGGTGTAGGGAAAGCTTGCAGGGAGCAAAAGCTCCTGAGAGCAAACCCGAGCAGATTACTTAGCCCGGACAGACAAGGGCGGGGCAATTCAGCCTCCGGCAAAGACATTTGGGAACCACGGCAACAGGCCCTCCCCCAGAAGATCAGCACGAACAGCCAGCAAGCCAAGACCAAGTTTACCGATCAAGGAGAATGGGAGAACTCCAGCACTAGGGGAATACTGCACATAGAATTCAAGGCTTTTTTACCATGATTCATTAGTCTTTCAAAGTTAATTTTTTTAACTGTTTTTTTGTTGTTGTTGAATTTTTCTTTTTCCCTTTTTCAACCACCATCTTATCAATCCCTTTTTTTAAAAAACATTTTTATTTTTCATTTTTAGAATCATATTCTATCCCTTCATAGTAGTTACCTTTATTTTTGGCATATATATATAAGTTCTTCTCTCTTTAAAATTTTGAGATACAGTTTCTTCTAACATATCAAAATATACCCTAAATCACTAGTGTATGGCATTGTTCTAGTCTCCTGCCTGATCACAGTCTCACCCCTTTTTTTCTCTTTTTTCCTTTTATTAAATCCTCTTCTTTCTTTCTTCAAACACCTTCTTATCAATTCCTTTTTTAAAATTTTTTATAATTTTCATCTTTACAGTCATATTCCATCCCTTCATTGTATCAACCCTTATTTTGTACATATATGTCTTCCTTTCCTTAAAATTTTAGGAGGCACTTTTTTCTGACAGACCAAAATACACCCAAAATCTAGGGTGTGGCACTGATCTATGCACCAGCACTGATCATATTTGATCATATTCTGTTTTTTTTGTTTTGTTCTGTTTTTGTTTGTTTTTATCTTTTTCTTTTTCTTTTTTTTTATCTTTCTTTTTTCCTTCTTTCCTTTTCTTTTCCCCTGCTTTCAGGTCTTTTCTGATTTGTTTAGAGTATATTTTCTGGGGACGTGGTTACCCTGTTAGCATTTTGTTTTCTCATTCATCTATTCTCCTTTGGACAAAATGACAAGATGAAAAAAATCACCTCAACAAAAAGAACAAGAGGTAGTACCATCAGCCAGCAACCTACTCAATATGGACATTAGTGCGATGCCGGACATAGAGTTCAGAATCATGATTTTAAAGATACTAGCTGGGCTTGAAAAAAGCATGGAAGTTATTAGAGAAACACTTTCTGGAGAAATAAAAGAACTAAAATCTAACCAAGTTGAAATCAAAAAGGCTATTAATGAGGTGCAATAAAAAATGGGGGCACTAACTGCTAGGATAAATGAGGCAGAAGAGAGAATTAATGATATAAAAGACCAAATGATGGAAAATAAAGCAGCTGAGAAAAAGAGAGATAAACAACTACTGGATCACGAGGGCAGAATTCGAGAGATAAGCGATATGATAAGACGAACACATTAGAATAATTGGGATCCCAGAAGAAGAAGAAAGAGAGAGAGGGGAAGGTATATTGGAGCAAATTATAGCACAGAACTTCCCTAATGTGGGGAAGGAAAGAGGCATCAAAATCCAGGAGGCACAGAGAACCCCTCTCAAAATCAATAAAAATAGGTCAACACCCCGATATCTAATAGTAAAACTTACGAGTCTCAGAGACAAAGAGAAAATCTTGAAAGCAGCTCGGGAGAAGAGATATGTAACCTATAATGGTAGAAACATTAGATTGGCAACAGACCTATCCACAGAGACCTGGCAGGCCAGAAAGGAGTGGCATGATATCTTCAGAGCACTAAAGAAGAAAATTATGCAGCCAAGAACACTGTATCCAGCTAGGCTCTCATTGAAAATAGGAGAGATAAAAAGCTTCCAGGACAAACAAAAACTAAAGGAATTTGCAAACACGAAACCAGCCCTCCAAGAAATATTGAAAGGGGTCCTCTAAGCAAGAGAGAGCCTAAAAGCAGCATAGACCAGAAAGGAACACAGATAATATACAGTAACAGTCACCTTACAGGCAATACAATGGCACTAAATTCATATCTTTCAACAGTTACCCTGAATGCAAATGGGCTAAATGCCCCAATCAAAAGACACAGGCTATCAGATTGCATTAAAAAACAAAACCCATCAATATGCTGTCTGCAAGAAACTCATTTTAGACCCAAAGACACCCCCAGATTGAAAGTGAGGGGGTAGAAAACAATTTACCATGCTAATGGACACGAAAAGAAAGCTGGGGTGGCAATCCTTATATCAGACAAATTAGATTTTAAAACAAAGACTGTAATAAGAGATGAGGAAGGACACTATATTCTACTTAAAGGGTCTATCCAACAAGAAGATCTAACAATTGTAAATATCTATGCCCCTAACATGGGAGCAGCCAATTTTATAAGGCAATAAATAACAAAAGCAAAGAAACACATTGACAACAATACAATAATAGTGGGGGACTTTAACACCCCGCTGACTGAAATGGACAGATCATCTAAGCAAAAGATCAACAAGGAAAAAAAGACTTTAAATGAAACACTGGACCAAATGGACTTCACAGACATATTCAGAACATTCCATCCCAAAGCAACGGAATACACATTCTTCTCTAGTGCCCATGGAACATTCTCCAGAGTAGACCATATCCTAGGTCACAAATCAGGTCTCAACTGCTACCAAAAGATTGGGATCATTCCCTGCATATTTTCAGACCACAATGCTTTGAAACTAGAACTCAATCACAAGAGGAAAGTCAGAAAGAACTCAAATACATGGAGGCTAAAGAGCATCCTACTAAAGAATGAATGGGTCAACCAGGAAATTAAAGAAGAATTTAAAAAATTCATGGAAGCCAATCAAAATGAAAACAACTGTTCAAAATCTTTGGGACGCAGCAAAGGCAGTCCTGAGAGGAAAGTATATAGCAATACAAGCCTTTCTCAAGAAGCAAGAAAGGTCTCAAATACACAATCTAACCCTACACCTAAAGGAGCTAGAGAAAAAACAGTAAATAAAGCCTAAACCCAGCAGGAGAAGAGAAATAATAAAGATCAGAGCAGAAATCAATGAACTAGAAACCAAAAGAACAGTAGAATGGATCAACGAAACTAGGAGCTGGTTCTTTGAAAGAATTAACAAGATTGATAAACTGCTGGCCAGACTTATCAAAAAGAAAAGAGCAATGACCCAAATCAACAAAATCATGAATGAAAGAGGAGAGATCACAACCAACACCAAAGAAATACAAACAATTATAAGAACGTATTATGAGCAACTCTATGCCAGCAAATTAGATAACCTGGAAGAAATGGATGCATTCCTAGAGATGTATCCACTACCAAAACTGAACCAGGAAGAAACAGAAAACCCGAACAGACCTATAACCACTAAGGAAATTGAAGCAGTCATCAAAAATCTCCCAACAAACAAAAGCTCAGGGCCAGATGGCTTCCCAGGGGAAGTCTACCAAACATTTAAAGAAGAATTAATACCTAGTCTCCTGAAACTGTTCCAAAAAATAGAATGGAAGGAAAACCTCCAAACTCATTTTATGAGGCCACCATTACCTTGATCCCAAAACCAAAGACCCCATCATAAAGGAGAATTACAGACCAATATCCTTGATGAACATGGATGCAAAAATTCTCACCAAAATACTAGCCAATAGGATCCAACAGTACATTAAAAGGATTATTCACCATGACCAAGTGGGATTTATCCCTGGGCTGCAAGGTTAGTTCAACATCCGCAAATCAATCAATGTGATACATTACATTAACAAAAGAAAGAACAAGAATCATAGGATCCTCTCAACAGATGCAGAAAAAGCATTTGACAAAGTACAGCATCCTTTCTTGATCAAAACTCTTCAGAGTATAGGGATAGAGGGTACCTACCTCAATATCATAAAAGTCATCTATGAAAAACCTACAGCGAATATCATTCTCAATGGGGAAAAGCTGAGAGCTTTCCCCCTAAGGCCAGGAACGTGGCAGGGATGTCCACTATCACCACTGCTATTCAACATAATATTAGAAGTCCTAGCCACAGCAATCAGACAACAAAAAGAAATCAAAGGCCTCCAAATCGGCAAAAAGGAAGGCAAACTCTCACTCTTTGCAGATGATATGATACTTTATGTGGAAAACGCAAAAGACTCCACCCCAAAACTGCTAGAACTCATACAAGAATTCAGTAAAGTGGCAGAATATAAAATCAATGCACAGAAATCAGTGGCATTCCTATACACCAACAACAAGACAGAAGAGAGACAAATCAAGGAGTCGATCCCATTTACAATTGCACCCAAAACCATAAGATATCTAGGAATAAATCTAACCAAAGAGGCAAAGAATCTGTAATCAGAAAGGTATAAAATACTCATGAAAGAAATTGAAGAAGACACAAAGAAATGGAAAAACGTTCCATGCTCATGGATTGGAAGAACAAACATTGTGAAGATGTCAATGTTACCTAGAGCAATCTACACATTCAATGCAATCCCCATCAAAATACCATCCACTTTTTTCAAAGAAATGGAACAAATAATTCTAAAATTTGTATGGAACCAGAAAAGACCCCGAATAGCCAGAGGAATGTTGAAAAAGAAAAGCAAAGCTGGCAGCATAACCATTCCGGACTTCTAGCTCTATTACAAAGCTGTCGTCATCAAGACAGTATGGTACTGGCACAGAAACAGACACATAGATCAATGGAACAGAATCGAGAGCCCAGAAATGGACCCTCAACTCTATGGTCAACTCATCTTTGACAAAGCAGGAAAGAATGTCCAATGGCAAAAAGACAGTCTCTTCAACAAATGGTGTTGGGAATATTGGACAGCCACATGGAGAAGAATGAAACTGGACCATTTCCTTACACCACACACAAAAATAGATTCCAAATGGTTGAAAGACCTAGATGTGAGACAGGAGTCCATCAAAATCCTAAAGGAGAACACAGGCAGCAACCTCTCCAAGAAGTTGCCGCAGCAACTTCTTCCTAGAAACGTCGCCAAAGGCAAGGGAAACAAGGGCAAAAATGAACTATTGGGATTTCATCAAGATAAAAAGCTTTTGCACAGCAAAGGAAACAGTCCACAAAACCAAAAGACAACTGACAGAATGGGAGAAAATATTTGCAAATGACATATCAGATAAAGGGCCAGTATCCAAAATCTATAAAGAACTTATTAAACTCAACACCCAAAGAACAAATAATTCAATCAAGAAATGGGCAGAAGACAGGAACAGACATTTTTCCAAAGAAGACATCCAAATGGCCAACAGACACATGAAAAAGTGCTCAACATCGCTCGGCATCAGGGAAATCCAAATCAAAACCTCAGTGAGATACCACCTCACACCAGTCAGAATGGCTAAAATTAACAAGTCAGGAAATGACAGGTGTTGGTGGGGATGCAGAGAAAGGGGAAACCTCCTACACTGTTGGTGGGAATGCAAGCTGGTGCAACCACTCTGGAAAACAGTATGGAGGTCCCTCAAAAAGTTGAAAATACGATCCAGCAATTGCACTACTGGGTATTTACCCCAAAGATACAAATGTAGGGATCCGAAGGTGTACGTGCACCCCAATATTTATAGCGGCAATGTCCACAATAGCCAAACTGTGGAAAGAGTCAAAATGTCCATCGACAGATGAATGGATAAAGAAGGCATGGTATATATATACAATGGAATATTATGCAGCCATCAAAAGGAATGAGATCTTGCCATTTGCAATGACGTGGATGGAACTGGAGGGTGTTATGCTGAGTGAAAGTAGTCAATCAGAGAAAGACATGTATCATATGACCTCACTGATACGAGGAATTCTTAATCTCAGGAAACAAACGGTGGGTTGCTGGAGTGGTGGGGGGTGAGAGGGATGGGGTGGCTGGGTGATAGACATTGGGGAGGGTATGTGCTATGGTGAGCGCTGTGAATTGTGCAAGACTGTTGAATCACAGATCTGTACCTCTGAAACAAATAATGCAATATGTGTTAAGAATAAGAAGAAGATAGCAGGAGGGGAAGAATGAAGGGGGGGAAATCGGAGGGGGAGACGAACCATGAGAGACGATGGACTCTGAAAAACAAACTGAGGGTTCTAGAGGGGAGGGGGCTGGGGGGATGGGTTAGCTTGGTGATGGGTATTAAAGAGGGCACGTTCTGCCTGGAGCACTTTGTGTTATGCACAAACTGATTCATGGAACACTACATCAAAAACTAATGATGTAATATATGGTGATTAACATAACAATAAAAAATTTAAAGGAAAAAAATAAAGAATGGCAGTTTAATGGGATAGGCATAAAATTGTATGTATTTTTTGAAATCCTAAGAAATTCTCCTGACTTTTTTTTTCTGTCATAAGAAGCTTAATTCTTTGTTCTCTCAAACAGAGCCCTCTGACATCTAATCTCACTATCCTCTCTTTCAAAGCCTACTTTTGACAGGTTTGTATAGGATGGTCTACACTTTCTATTTCCATTTTTGTTCTTATTGTATTTAGCTTTCCAATGTGATGAGGAACACAATATGGAAGGCTTAACTAAAAACTATTCAATGTATCTTCAAATCTTTGAGTGCTTCTGAGACGTCTAGTTTTTTTTTTTTTTTAATCAAGAGCTCTACTACCATTTCACAAAGTTGAATATTTGTTCTTGAAACTTACTTTCCTTGTGGCTTCAATGACACAACTCTTTCCAAAAGTTTCCAAATGTTTGCCTTTGAAATCTCTGGCCACTAAGTCTTCCACCAGCTCATGAAATGCTGAGGTTTCCAGAAGTTTCATACCCAAACTCATCTTACACCTCTCTCAGATGTCTTCATGGCAATCCAACCACTTCAAATAACTCCAAGGTGACTTCCAATGTTATCTTTCCCAATCCCTGCATTCTTGACCACATGTCCCACAAACACATCAAATATAACGTGTGTTTACTTGTGAAACCTGTCCCTCCCCCAGCATGCCATCCATCTATTCGTTCCTGCTAGAAACCTGAGAATTAGCCTCTAAAACAATTCTTATCCATGTCCCTATATGACACTAAGTCCCATAAAGTCCACCTCCTAAATAGTTCTATACATGACCTCCCATCTCCATTCCTACTAACGTAACTCAAGTTTAGGCCCTTATCATTTCTTTAAGACTTCATTTTGAGAGGGCAGTTTTAGGTTCACAGCAAAAGTGAGAGGAAGGTACAGAGATTTCCCTTATTTCCCCTGCCCCCACAGCTTCCCCCATGATCAACATCCCCCACCAGATTGGTACATTTACCACAATTGATGAGCCTACACTGACACGTCATAATCACCCTAAATCCACAGATTACATTCGAGTTCACTTTTGGTGGTGTACATTCTATGGGTTTGGACCAATGTATAATGATACATATTATTCATTATGGGATCATAAAGGGTATTTTCACTGCCCTGAAAATCCTCTGTGCTCTGCCTATTCATCGCCCCTCCCTGCTACAAACCCTGGTGAACACTGATCTTTTTCCTGTCCAAATAATTTCTCCTCTTCCAAAATATCATATAGTTGGAATCATACAATATACAGAATTTTCAGACTGACTTCTTTCACTTAACAATATGCACTTAAGCTTTCTCTATGTCTTTTCATGGCTTGATAGTTCATTTCCTTTTAGCACTGAATAATATTCCATTGTCTGAATGTACCACAGTTCATTTTTCCATTCACCTACTGAAGTACATCTTGGTCACCTCAGGTTTTAGTAACTGTGAATAAAGCTTCTATATATAAACATCCATGTGCAGGTTTTTGTATGTAAATAAGTTTTTCAACTCCTTTAGGTAAATGGCAAAGAGCATGACGGCTGGATTGTATGGTGCAGTATGCTTAGTTTTGTAAGAAACTACCAAACTGTCTTCCAAAGTGGTTGTACCATGTTGCGTCCCACCAGCAAAAAAATGAGAGTTCCTGTTGCTCCACATCCTCACTAGCATTTGGTGTCAGTGTGCTGGATTGTGGCCGTTCTAATAGATGATAGTGGTATCTCACTATTGTTTCAATATGCATTTCCCTAATGACATTTGATGTGGGGCATCTTCTCATATGCCTTCTATCTTTTTTGGTGAGATGCATGTTAAGGTCTTTGGCCAACTTTTGGAATCAAGTTGTTTAATTTTTCAGAGTACAAAATTCTAGGTTGGCGTTTTTTTCTCTCAAAGCATAAAATATTTCACTCCACTCTCTTTTGTTGGTGTGTTTCTGAGCAAAAGTCAGATATAATTTTTATCTTTGTTCCTCTACAGTTAAGGTGGTTTTCTTTCCCCCTCTGGTTTTCTTCAGGATTTTTTCTTTATCCTTGATTTACTTTAGTGTGAAAATGATATACCCAAGTGTAGTTTGTTTTGTTTTTGTCTTGGCCATTTATCCTGCTTGGTGTTCTCTGACCTTCCTGGAGCTATGGTTTAGTGTCTGACTTGGGGGACATTCTCAGTCTTCACTGTTTCAAATATTTCTTCTGTTCCTTTCTTGCTTTCTTTTCCAGTGGCATTCCCATTATGCATATGTTACATCATTTGTAGTTGTCCCACAGTCCTTGGGTGTTCTACTCTCTTCAATCTTTGTTCCTTTTGCTTTTCAGTTGTAAAGGTTTTTATTGAGATATCCTCAAGCAGCGTTTCTTCCCTCAGCTGTGTCCAATCTACTAATCAGCCTATCAAAGGCATTCTTCATTCCTTTTGTGTTTTTGATCTCTAGTATTTCTTTTTGGTTCTTTCTTAGGATTCCCATCTCTCTGCTTACATTGCCCATCTGTTCTTGCATGCTGTCTACTTTATCCATGAGAGCTCCTGGCATACTAATCATGGTTGTTTTATTTATTTTTTTAAAGATTTTATTTATTTATTTGACAGAGAGAGAGATACACAGCGAGAGAGGGAACACAAGCAGGGGGAGTGGGAGAGGGAGAAGCAGGCTTCCCGCAGAGCAGGGAGCCCGATGTGGGGCTCGATCCCAGGACCCTGGGGGTCATGACTTGAGCCGAAGGCAGACACTTAACGACTGAGCCACCCAGCAGCCCCAGTCATGGTTGTTTTAAATTCCCTGTCAGAGAAAGACAAATACGGTCTGATTTCACTTATATGTGGAATCTAAACGCCAACAAAAGCAAACAAAAAACAAATGAAAAAACAAAAATAGAAACAGACTCACAAACACAGAGAACTTGTGGTTGCCAGAGGAGAAGGGGTGAGGAACGGATGAAATAGGTTAAGGGCATTAAGAGATACAAACTTTCTGAACTTCCTGTTATGAAATAAATAAGTCAAGGCAATGAAAAGTTTAATGTAGGGCATATAGTCAATAATACTGTAATAATTTTATATGGTGACTATACTTACCATGGTGAGCATTGTGTAATGTACGGAATTGTCAAACCACTATGTTGTAATTAATATAATACTGTTATAACCAGAGTTCCATTAAAAAAAAAAAAATCCCCTGTCTGATAATTCCAACATCCTTGACATGTCTGGTTCTGATGCCTGCTCTGTTTCTTCAAATTGTGTTTTCTGCCTTTCTATATGCTTTATAATTTTTTTCTTGATAGCTGGACATGATGAACTATAATAAATAGGCTTTTAGTAATGTGGTTTGAGATGGGGTGGGGAGAGAAGCATTTTGTAGTCCTATGATTAAGTCTCAGTCTTTTAGTGAGCCTAGGGACTGTGCACTTCACAAGTGTTTCTCGGTTCTGCTCCCCTCATATGGGACAGGATGGCTGGATTGGCTGAAGTTGGGTATGTTCCTTCTCCCACGCGGAAGGCTAGAGCCAGCTGGAATTGGGTATTTCCATTCTCCCTGGTCAGTTAGGCGCTGATAATGACCCCAGCAGGTTAGGATCTGGTTAATTAGTTTCCCCTGAAGGCAGACCTTATTAAGAAGAACAGAGTGCTCTTGTGTATTTCAAAATGGTTCCTTTTGCCCTCACCCTGCTGGAAGCACAAGACTTTTCTCCAATATTTACTGTGAGAACCTGGCCAAACTCCTGGACGTGGGGAGCGTGGGGGCCCCCCGTGACTGGGTCCACCTGGAATTCTTACCACTCAGAGTTGTATGCACCAAGCTTCCAGCAATTCGCAGTTACAGTTCGAATTTTCCTACTCCAGCACTGCCTTCCAAGATGGTTTCCACTTGTCTCTGTTCAGGTAAGCTGTGACTCCCTGCATTTGCCTGTCTCTCCAATCTTAGGGGCAACTGTTTGTCCTATGTCCTCTTCTTTCTTACAGATCCCAGAAAAGTTAATTCTTCAGTCTGTTTAGCTCTTTACTTCAGGTTCTTGTCAATTTTCATCTGGTCTATTAAAATTGATCCTGTTTTCCTTTTCTCCCATGTTCTCTTTTTCCTATCCATCTTTCCACATCCTGCAGTTTAGCTTTCTCTTTTATCCCTCTATGCCCCTGCATATGCTATTTTCATTTTCCATTACTTCTATTATCCACCTATCAAAATCTAATTGCGTGAGTTAAGATTCCAGTGGTTACATGTGGAAGCAGAGAGAACTCAAGCTGGCATAAGTATAGGAAGGGAATTGGTTGGCTTATGGGGCTGAATTGGCAGGTTAACTGGCTTCAGGAATAACTGGATTGAGGGCTCAAAATTTGTCACCGGGACTCTGTTTTTCTCCATCACTCTGCCTATCGCTGCTTTTTGACATGTGTTGATTTAATTCTCACTGCACTAGCAAGTGGCTGTGATAATTCCAGCCTCCTATTCTCGAGGCTTAAGTCCAGCCAGAATGAGAGAATCTCTCCTCTCAGGCATCTAAGCAGCCCTAATTGACTCAAGTTATGGGGCCACCCCTGACCCAATTGCTAAGCCCGGAGAAACAGAAAGCATTTATTGGCTTAGATCTGGGTTGCCCTATTGGTTGCGCATGAGCCTATCCCATTATTCCACCAAACCACAAGGACTGAGAATGGCAGAGGGATGGATCTCCTGCTAAATGCCAGGGGCTATTGCCCGAGGTAGGGTAAATGGCCACTAGATGACTAAAACACAATTTTCTACTATTTTGTTTTATTTTAAGATTTGTTTATTTGAGAGAGAGGAAGAGAGAGCAGCGGGAAGGGGCAGAGAGGAAGGAGAGAGTCCCAGCTGACTCCATGCTAAGCGAGGAGCCCCACATGGGGTTCGATCTCACGACCCTGAGATCATGACCTGAGCTGAAACCAAGAGTCAGTCGCTTAACCGACTGAGTCACCCAGGAGCCCCCACTATTTTATTTTCTTAGGACTCAGTTTAAGCATCCCCACTAGATTGAGGACCCTCTTTAACGTCAGAGGTTATATCTTTTTCATCCTCGAACCGTAACACCTTAAGTAAGCTTATTAAGCAGTCAATAAGTATATGTTAATGAAGAACACGCCTATAGGAAAACAGTAGGGGCAGCAACTAACTGCCTGGGGGAGTTGGGGAAAGTTTCAAAGAGAATGTATCACTCACACATGTCTGGCAGATGAGTTTGGGTGCACCAGGAGTGGGGGAAATAGCAAGAAGGGCATTCAAAAAAGAGTAATAGCTTATGAAAATGCATGGATTAGCAGGCGATGTTTAAACCTAAATCATCTAGATGAGGAGAAGTGGGGGATAAAGCGGCAGGACATGGGACAGGACAGGGAGATTGGGGAAAGCTTGTAAAAGACAAGAAAACAGTAAAAGCCTCAAGATTTATATTTATCTGTAAGCAATGGGGAATTACTGTGAGATTTTAACTGAGGAATGGATACAAATATTTTACTTTAGAAAAACAAAAATTGATTTCTTCTTCCAATCAATCCTCCCCACTGCTCTGAGAGTCAAAAACCCAGTTAGAAGACTGTTACCAAATCAGGCCAGAGAATATGAGGGAAATCAAAAGAAGTGTTTTTAGGAGATAGAAGTGATAACTGATGGTGAGCACATCCATTCAGAGATGGACGCAGGAGAGAATGTAGATTATCCGATTATCTGACCAGGCAGGTGGCAATGCTATGAACAAAGGTAACGAATACAGGAAAAAGAAAGGCATTCTCCAATCTGCCTCTTCTCCCTTCTCTTTGCTTTGCTGTCCTGTGCTCTTCTGCTTTGCTTTTCAATCTAAGAAAACCTTTAACCTGCAACTATGTGCATCACAGTTAGGCAAGGTCTCCCCCAAGTTGATAACCATCTTGCCAAGGCTCTAAGGACAAACATGGAGTGATGTTTCTCAAAACCTGTAAAGAGGGGTTCCGGGTGTACATTCATCTGCATAGATTATAATTTTTCCCAGGAGAGAATGATGAGAAATAGAGAGTTTGAGAAATCTGACCACAGAATCAAGTCCTTGCAAAGGAGAAGGTAATGCAGGAAAGCAGCACGGATGAGATCTAATCCTGCATTTGCTGGCAGTAACTGCCTTTTGCTATTGTTAGAGTATTGTGTTTCAGGACTCTCTGACAGGTCAGTCTGGGTACTAAATCGATGGGAGGAATTTTAAAGCACCTTCAGTAGAAAGATTAACTTCCTTTTTGGAGTCCGTGAAAACCAATTCCCTGTACATATGAGGGCATCACACTCCTGGTCATGTACTACTAAATGTTCTCTTGACAGCAGGATCCGCCTTGTTAACCAATGTATACCTAATAGCATCCTGTTGTTCAGGAGTTGGCCATGATAATAATACCCAGTGTTAGTAGGAGTGGGGAAATGGACACGTTCAGCCTGCTGGTTCAGGACACTACGAATTAAGAAGCCTTCCTGTGTGCATAGGCTTTTCTCCAGCAATTTCATTTTCCGGGAGTATTTAAGCACATGTGCAGAAATTTACTACACGTATGTCCAGGGTGTTCTTTAATCACAAAGATTAGAAATACCCTAAATAACAATAAGGACATTTAGGTTTTTTTTAAATAATGGACTTCACTCAGACAATGAATTTCAGTAAAGATATTAAAGTGAAAATACAGGTGTATGTGTATTGAAGTGACAAATTCTTGACATTTTAGAAACTAAAACACATTACATAACAGAGGCTATAATCTAGTGCTATTTTTTGAAAGAAAAAAGTGAACTAGAATACTACTTGGAAGTATTAATTATTCTCCGCCCCCACCCCTATGATTATCTCCCACTCAAACTTTGAAATGCAGGGCCCCCAATACGCTAGGAGGAATTTTAGGACTAGATTAAAGAAACTAAAACAATATAAGAAATTCTTGTCTCCCAAGTTCAAGAGTGATAAGTTGAAGTATGAGAAAGCAAAGATTTGAAAATGGATCTGAGGTGGCCAAACCAGCTTTGTCCTGTCCCTTCAAGAAGAGCTCTCAAACTGAGGGGACGGAGAGAGGATTCAAGTAAACCGGAAAAGCAGACTATACCACGCACTGCCCCTCCTCCTTGGGATGAATCTGCAGGTGGAATCCCTCCTCCATTTGGAAATCCGACGGGAGGGTGACCTGTGCTCATCTTCCCACCAGAATTTTGGAAGTCCTCGGTGTCCAGGTTGTGATGAGTTCTTCCCCACACAGGTAAGAGGAGGACAGTGGTAGATTAGTCCCTGGTGGGACAGCATTCCCCTCCCAAGCTTCCCTCATTACAGGAGTGTCCCGGGAGGCACCCAAGGACTGAAAGATATCCTTGTTGGCCCCAGAGAGTTGAAGAAAATGTCGGTGGGGCTGTGTGTGGTCTTGCTGCCAGGAGGAAGGGTTACTAAACACAAAGGGGTGGGGCGAGGGGTCCCCACTAGGATTCAGTGAGCACACAGCTGCAGCTACTCAGATTTCTCGTGGAGGGAGGAGAAAGCAACAGACAGAAGGCATATCTGCTTCTCACAAACCTAAAAGGTCCAAGGTGACATAGCTCACTTCTTCTCACATCCCCACCCTACCCCCACCCCCCGCGGCAGGAACTAATTCACAGCCACACCTACATGAAGAGAGGTTTGCAAAGGTAGCACACAGCTGGGCAGCAGCTTCCCATGGTCCGTTGCACACTATGGAAAGAGCACACATGTCTGGTTTCTCCTACTGCTTTAACCCTGGTACTTTTGAAAAACTTGCAGCATTTACTAAGAAAGTATAAAATGTTCTAGAAGCAAGGGATTTAGTGGGTAAAATATGGAAAGCTTGACATATGCATAAAAAAGCAATAATAGCAAATGGGTACCAGCTTTTGTGTAGGGTGGCAATATAATCTTTATTCTTTGCACTGAAGTGAAGATAAATATTAGAGATTGAAATATGGATTGTGAAATTGAAGATTTAGTCTTTGCTTGTGAGTTGTAGTCTATATACCAAATTTAGCAGCATTTGATCTATGGTTGGAATTACTGGACTGGTTTTGGTAGTATCAACTTCCAAAACCTATATAAAAATGGTTTAATAACCATTTGATCTAGTAATTTTACTTCTGAAAGTTTATTCTAACAGCAACCTCAAAACAACATTTTAACCGTAACTAGATAGACAGATGATAGATTTTTTTAAATTTGTACAAGACATTGAAACAATATAATTAACCAAAAATAAAAGGATCAATAAGTAAGTAATGGTACATCCATTCCATGAACTACTAAAACTAAATTAGAAATAAGTTTTAATGAGTGGGAAAATGATTACTATATAATGGTAAGTATAGACAGTACAGTTTAAAATTATATGTACTGCTTGTTGACAATTGTGTAAGAAAAATCTATGCATAGAAAATTCTGGAAAAAATGCCCCATGATGCTGTATTGTAAGGGATCAAATTATAATTTTTTTTCTTATTCGTAATTTTAAAAATTTAATGACATTACTATATTTAGAATAAAACATTTTTCTGGACATCATAGGTAAGCTTGCCTCTAACCATTAAAAGATGTTTCTGAGGGGTGGGTGGGTGGCTCAGTTGGTTAAGTATCTGACTCTTGATCTTAGCTCAGGTCTTAATCTCAGGGTCATGAGTTTGAGCCCCATGTTGGGTTCCATGTTGAGTGTTGGAGCCTACTTAAAAAAAAATAAGGGATGCCTGTGTGGCTCAGTTGGTTAAGTGTTTGCTTTCGGCTTGGGTCATGATCCTGGGGTCCTGGGATTGAGTCCCCACTGAGGAAGGAGCCTGCTTCTCCCTCTGCCTGCTGCTCCCCCTGCATATGCTTGCTTGTGCCCCCGCCCCCTACAACTAAATAAATAAAATCTTTAAAAAAAATTTAAAAAAAGAATAAAAATGAAATAAAAGGTGCTTCTGAGCATTGTGATAATGAAGATGTTTTGTTATAATAGAAGATTTGACTTTATAGTGTTATCAATTGAAAATGAATTTTTATGGCAACTTCTAATCAATAGTTGATAGTTTCCAAATTCCATTTATATTTTTTAATGAAACAACCTAGGGCATCTCCTTCTACAAAGTTTGATTTCAGTTAGATGTTTTTAGCCCTGCTTTTCTTACGGAATTATGGAATTTTAAATCCTTTCTTTTCTTGAAAATATTTAAAAGCCTTGTAGTAAATATACACAGTTCCCTTGAAGGAAAAAATTAACTTCAATAAGCAAAAACTACATAGAGATCTATAAAAATCTATAAGCATTTTGGAAAAAGCCTTTAATTTTCTAGATTTTGAAACATTATACCAGTATCATATAATTATCATGTTCTAAAATTTCTTAATCTAGAAAATACTTTGACTTTTAAATATCACGTATTAAATATTTTCTCATTTTTCTTTAGTGTAGAAGTCCAAGAGCTTAATTTCACAATGGATGGCATAAATTATTTTTGATATTTATTTCTAGAAAAAATTTCTATCCCCATTAATCCTTTCAGTTCCTTCATAGTCAATTAGAAGTGGTTAGTTATTTGTACTTATATTCTCACACCTAAGACTAATATAACAGTCACCAAAATAGAAAATGCTGACAAATTCAATTTTATAATTATTTGTCTACTGAAGTGTTCAGAAATTTTATAACCAATACTCAGTGAACATCAAATACTCATAATTCTTTTCTATCAAGACATTAAATCTACAGAGGCCAAGGTGTCAGAAAAAACCCAGAGGAAAAAATAATTTCCACCACCACCTCCTCACCACCAAAGATATGTAATAACACTCAACTGGGTCTAAAAAAAATCATAAATTTAATCAAAAAATAGATCCCTAGTCTTTTATCCATATTTTGACTGTTAAGGGTAGAAAGATTACAAAAAGAGCAAATCAGAGAAAGAAGATACTGGGGAGTTGTGGTGGAGGACAGGGGGCCAGTGGGATGGCCTGGGTGTTTTGGCTAGAAAGGAAAGAACAAAATAAGAGAAAGGAAGACACAGAGGTAGTCTCCAAAAAAGGAGAGCCAAAATGACATGCCAGGCCATTGGGGCACACTATCAAAAACTCATAAACCTCTCGGGTTTTATGCTTTATTGGAAAAATAATATGCAAAAGAGACATAACTGAATTTTACTGCATTTAGTAACCCAATCCTGACTACAGGAGACTTTTTATTAAATTCTCTATTGTTTGGATTTTTTTCCCATTGTATGTGTTATTACCATTATAAAATATATATTTTTTAAAATATAAAAATATCTTTGAATTATAATTTTTTGAAGGCTGTTAAAACTGAGTTAGCCTGTAAAGCTCTATCCCAATCCTCTCTCCCAAAACACCATCTTAAAGGAGTTTTTCAGTCTTAGATATAAAACATGTTTATCACTTAGATCAGGTATCTGTTAGAAATCTGAGGATTGCCCCTGCCATCCAGACTTGAGAATAAGGGGTCCTATTCTGCTCCAGATCCAGCCCCCATTTTCTCACCCTCAGGGAAGGTTGACAGTAGCATAATCATGACTTGTAAGATCTAGAGTCCATTCTCATGATTTCCAGATTGAAAACAATGTTTCATTAAGCAATGAATTATTAGTAAAAATGTGCATTAATAATAAAAGAAAAATAATTTACAAAAACAATTCTAGGTAAAAGGAAAGGGCAGACAATATGCCTTGAAACATGGACGACAGTGAGGTAACCTCCTGGTCGTACAGCTTGCCTGGTGAGGCAGGGCACATGGAGCAAGACTAAGGATGAAGTTCATTAACAAACAGGGAAACTGCAGAGACCATCTGACCCATATTGATCCCCATTCACACCCTTGGAATGGTAGCTGATGATGCAGAAAACTAAATATATTGAACTTATAATAGGAACATTTTAATGTGGTCAAAACAAACCAGAAAGGGAAGAAAAGAGCAAAAGGTTGCAAATTACTTAAAAATATTTTTAATCACTTTATTTAAACTAAAAACAAAACAAAACAATTCACCCATTTTCCTGCCTACCTATGGCAAACGCCAAGGTGTTCTCTGGATCTTTGTGCCTGCTTTTTTTCTTTTTCTTTCTTTATAGATTCCACCTGTAATAGAGATCTCACAGTATATGTCTTTGTCTGACTTCTTTCACTTAGTGTAATGCCCTTGAGGTCCATCATGATGTTGCAAATGGCAAGATTTTATTCTTTTTTTTATAGCTGAATAATTTTTCAGTGTGTGTGTGTGTGTATCATGATTTCTTTATCCATTTAGCCTTCCATCCAACATAGGTTGTCTCCCTATTTTGACTTTTGTAAATAATGTTGCAGTGAACATGGGGGTGTATAGATCCTTTTCTCCAGATAATTGCCCAGAAATAGAACTGATGGATCATAAGGGAGTTCTAGTTTTAATTATTTTGGAAACTTCCAAACTGTTTCCTATAGTGACTGTACCAGTTTACATTGCTTTTGCTTTTGGTGTCAGGTTAAAAAAAAAAAAAAATCACTGCCAAGACTAAGGTCAAGGAGCTTACTGCCTATGCTTTCTTCCAGAAGTTTCTTTTTTTTTAATTTTTTTAATTTTACTCTTTTTAATTTTATTATGTTAATCACCATACATTACATCATTAGTTTTTGATGTAGTGTTCCATGATTCATTGTTTGCATATAACACCCAGTGCTCCACGCAGAATGTGCCCTCTTTAATACCCATCACCAGGCTAACCCATCCCCCCACCCCCCTCCCCTCTAGAACCTCAGTTTGTTCCTCAGAGTCCATAGTCTCTCATGGTTCATCTCCTGCTCCGATTTCCCCCCCTTCATTTTTCTCTTCCTACTGTCTTCTTTTTTTTTTTTTTTAACATATAATGTATTATTTGTTTCAGAGGTACAGGTCTGTGATTCAACAGTCATACACAATTCACCATAGCACATACCCTCCCCAATGTCTATCACCCAACCACCCCATCCCTCCCACCCCCACCACTCCAGCAACCCTCAGTTTGTTTCCTGAGATTAAGAATTCCTCATATCAGTCAGGTCATATGATACATGTCTTTCTCTGCCTGACTTATTTCGCTTAGCATAATACCCTCTAGTTCCATCCAGGTCATTGCAAATGGCAAGATTTCGTTGTTGTTGTTGTTGTTGTTTTTTGATGGCTGCATAATATTCCATTGTGTATATAGACCACATCTTCTTTATCCATTCATCCATTGATGGACATCTTGGCTCTTTCCATAGTTTAGCTATTGTGGACATTGCTGCTATAAACACTGGGGTGCACATACCCCTTCTAATCCCTACATTTGTATCTTTGGGGTAAATACCCAGTAGTGCAATTGCTGGGTCATAGGGTAGCTCTATTTTCAACTTTTTGAGGAACCTCCATACTGTTTTCCAGAGTGGCTGCGCCAGCTTGCATTCCCACCAACAGTGTAGGAGGGTTCCCCTTTCTCCGCATCCCCGCCAACATCTGTCATTTCCTGACTTGTTAATTTTAGCCATTCTGACTGGTATGAGGTAGTCTCTCATTGAGGTTTTGATTTGGATTTCCCTGATGCCGAGCGATGTTGAGCACTTTTTCATGTGTCTGTTGGCCATTTGGATGTCTTCTTTGGAAAAATGTCTGTTTATGTCTTCTGCCCATTTCTTGATTCATCTATTCTCCTCTGGACAAAATGACAAGACCTCGAAGAAAAAAAAAGAACGAGGCAGTACCAGCTGCCAGGGACCTAATCAATATGGACATTAGTAAGATGTCAGAACTAGAGTTCAGAATGACAATTATAAAGATACTAGCTGGGCTTGTAAAAAGCATGGAAGATACTAGAGAAACCCTTTCTGGAGAAATAAAAGAACTAAAATCTAACCAAGTTGAAATCCAAAAGGCTACTAATGAGGTGCAATCAAAACTGGAGGCTCTAACTGCTAGGATAGATGAGGCAGAAGAGAGAATTAATGATATAAAAGACCAAATGATGGAAAATAAAGAAGCTGAGAAAAAGAGAGATAAACAACTACTGGATCACGAGGGCAGAATTCGAGAGAGAAGCGATACCATATGACGAAACAATATTAGAATAATTGGGATCCCAGAAGAAGAAGAAAGAGAGAGAGGGGCAGAAGGGATATTGGAGCAAATTATAGCAGAGAACTTCCCTAATTTGGGGAAGGAAACAGGCATCAAAATCCAGGAGGCATAGAGAACCCCCTCAAAATCAATAAAAATAGGTCAACACCCTGACATCTAATAGTAAAACTTATGAGTCTCAGAGACAAAGAAAAAATCCTGAAAGCAGCTCAGGACAAGAGGTCTGTAACCTCCAATGGTAGAAACATTAGACTGGCAACAGACATATCCACAGAGACCTGACAGGCCAGAAAAGCCTGGCATGTTATATTCAGAGCCCTAAATGAGAAAAATACACTGCCAAGAATACTATATCCAGCTAGGCTGTCATTGAAAATAGAAGGAGAGATAAAAAGCTTCCAGGACAAACAAAAACTAAAGGAATTTGCAAACTTTGAAACTAGCCCTACAAGAATTATTTTTTTAAAGAAGATTTATTTGAGAGAGAGTGCGAGTGTGGGGAGAGGCAAGTGGAAGGGAGAGAATCTCAAGTAGACTCCCTGCTGAACACAGCCAAATGAAGGGCTTGTTCTCATGACCCTGAGATCATGACCTGAGCAAGAATCAAGAGTCAGATGCTCCATGGACTGAATCACCCAGGCACCTCTGTTTTGTTTTTTAGATTCAAGATATAACTGAAATCATATGACATTTTTCTTTCTCTGCCCAACTGATTTCACATAGCCTAATACCCTGTAGGTCCATCCATGTTGTCACAAATGGCAAGATTTCATACTTTTTTGTGGCCAAGTAATAGTCCATTTTATATATAATATATATGCACACACCATCTCTTTTCCATTCATCTATTGATAGATACTTAAGCAGTTACCAAATTTTGACTGTTGTAAATAATGCTGCAGTAAACAGGAGTGCATATCTTTTTGAAATAGTGTTTTAATTTTCTTCAGAAAATACCCAGAGGTGGAATTACTGGGTCCTATAGTGTTTCTATTTTTTTATTTTTTGAGGCACCTCCATACTGTTTTTCACAGTGGTTACACCAATTTGCATTCCCACCAACAGTGCCCAAGGGTTCCCTTTTCTCCACATCCTTGCCAACTCTTATGTCTTGAGTTTTTTATACTAGTTATTCAGATTGGTGTAAGGTGATATCCCATTGTGGTTTTGATTTGGATTTGTATTTCCCTGATGATGAGTGACGTTGAGCATCTTTCATGTGTGTGTTGGCCATCTGTATGTCTTCTTTGGAAAAATGTCTATTCAGGTCCTCTGCCCATTTTTGTTTTCAGTTGAACTATTTGGGTGTTTGGTGTTGATTTGTATGCATTCTTTATGTGTTTGGGATAGTAACCCCTTTTTGAATATACTATTTGCAAATATCTTCTCTGATTCAGCAGGTTGCCTTTTCCTTTTAGGAATGGTTGCCTTCACCACGCAAAAGCTTTTCAGTTTGATGTAGTATGTTTATTTTGGCTTTTGTTTCCTTTGCCTGGGCAGATGTATCCATAAAAATATTGCTAGGGCTGATGTCCAAGAGATTACTGCCTCTGTTTTTGTTTAGAGATTTTAAGGTTTCAGATGTTACATGTAGGTCCTTAATCCATTTTGAATTTAATTTTATATATGGTGTAAGAAAGCCACCCAGTTCCATTCTTTTGCATGTAGCTGTCCAGTTTAGCCATCACCATGTGTTGAAGATACTGTCTTTTCCCCTTTGTGTATTCTTGCCTCCTGTGTCGGAGATTAATTGACCATATAAGCGTGGGTTTATCTGGGCTCGCTGTTCTGTTCCACTGAATTATGATCTATTTTTGTACTAATGCCATACTGTTTTGATCACTGTAGGTTTGTCAGATAGCTTGAGTTCCAGGATTGTGATTCCTCAAGCTTTGTCCTCATTTGAGAAGGTGGCTTTGGCTATTTAGAGCCAGTTGTAGCTCCATACACATTTCAAGGTTCTTTTGTCCTCTTTCTCTGAAAAACGCCGTTGGAATTTGAATAGGGATTGCATTGAATCTGGTTATTACTTTGGGTAGTATGGACTTTTTAACAATATTAATTCCTCTAATCCATGAGTATGGTGTATCTTTTATTTGTGTCATCTTCAATTTCTTTCAGCAATGTCCTATTTTTCATAGTACAAATTTTTCACTTCCTTAGTTAAATTTATTCATAGGTATTTTATTATGTTTGGTGTAATTTTCATTGGGATTGTTGTCTTAATTTCTCTTTACGATAGTTTGTCATTAGTATATGAATACACAATAGATTTCTGTATATTGATTTTTGTGTCCTGTGACTTCACTGGATTTATTTATTCTAATAGGATTTTGGTGGGGTCTTTAGGATTTTCTATATGTATTATAATGTCAAGTGCAAATAAGATAGTCTTACTTCTTCCTTACCCATTTGGATGTCTTTTATTTCTTTTTGTTGTCTGATTGCTGTGGCTAGGACTTCCAGTACTATGTTGAATAAAAACAGCGACAGTAGGCATCCCTGTCTTGTTCCTGATTTTTTTTTTTTTAAGATTTTATTTATTTATTTGACAGAGAGAGACACAGTGAGAGAGGGAACACAAGCAGGGGGAGTGGGAGAGGGAGAAGCAGGCTTCCCACTGAGTGGGGAGCCCGATGCGGGGCTCGATCCCAGGACCCTGGAATCATGACCTGAGCCAAAGGCAGACGCTTAACGACTGAGCTACCCAGGCACCCCTCTTGTTCCTGATCTTAAAGGAAAAGCTTTCAGTTTTTCATCGTTGACTATGATATTTGTTGTGGGTTTGTTTATATGGCCTTTATTATGTAGAAGTATGTTTCCTCCATACACAATTTTCTGAGAATTTTTATCATGAATGGATATTAAATTTTGTCAAATGCTTTTTCTGTATCTATTGAGATGATCACAATAATTTTTATCCTTAATTTTGTTAATGTGTACTACCTTGATTGATTTGTGGATAATAAAACAGACTTGCATCCCTGGAATAATGATTGAGGTGAATTATTTTTTAATGTATTTTTAAATTCAGTTTGCTAATATTTTGTCAACAATTTTTGCATCTATGTCCATCTATTCATCAGGGATATTGGTCTGTAATTTTCTGTTTTTTACTTTTTTTTTTTGTAGTGTCTTTATCTGGTTTTAGAGTCAGACTAATGCTGACCTCGTAGAATAAATTTGGAAGTATAACTGTCTCCTTTATTTTTTTGGAATAGTTTGAGAAGGATAGATATTAACTGTTCTTTAAATGTTTGGTAAAATTTATCTGTGAAGCCATCTGGTTCTGGATTTTGTTTGTTGAAAGTTTTTTGATTACTGATTCAATTTCATTACTAGTAATTGGTCAATTCGGATTTTCTCTTTCTTCTTAATCCTGGAAGATTGTCTGTATTTATAGAGTTTATTTCTGCAAGGTGGTTTAATTTGTTGGTATATAATTTTTCAGAGTCGTCCCTTGTAATCCTTTGTATTTCTAGAGTGTCTGTTGTAATTTCCCTTTCATTTCTGCTTTTGAGTTCTGTTTTTCTGATGAGTCTAATGGTTTATTAATTTTATTAATATTTGAACTTATTTCAAAAAACCAGCACTTAGTTTTATTGATCTTTTCTACAGTTTGGGTTTTTATTTTTTTATTTATTTTTATTTTTTTGGTTTCTATTTCATTTACTTCCTTTCTGATCTTTATTATCTCTTTCATTCTACTAACTTTGGCCTTTGTTTTTTACTAGTTTCTTTAAGTGTAAGGTAATATTGTTCATTTCAGATTTTTCTTGTTTCTCAAGGTAGGCCTCTATACTTCCCTTTTAGCATGGCTTTTGTTGCATCCCAAAGATTTGGAACCATTGTGTTTCCATTTTCATTTGTTTCTAGATATTATTTTATTTCTTCTCTGATTTCTCCATTGATCCATTGGTTGTTTAGTAGTATGTTGTCTAGCCTACGTATGTTTGTGATTTTTTTTCCAATTTTTTTTCTTGTAATTGATTTCTAGAGTCATAGCCTTATGGTCAGAAAAGATGCTGGATATGATTTCAATCTTCTTAAATTTATTGAGACTTAATTTGTGGCCTAACATGTGATCTATCCTGAAAAATGTTCCATATGCACTTGAAAAGAAAGTATATACTGCTCTTTTTGGATAGAATGTTCTGTATATATCTGTGAAGTCCATCTGGTCTAATGTCTTACAAAGCCGCTGTTTCCTTATTAATTTTCTGTCTGCATGATCTATCCATTGATGTAAGGGGGTATTAAGTCCCTGCTAGTATTTTTATTACTGTCAATCTCTTCCTATAGGTCTGTTAATATTTGCTTTATATATTTCAGTGCCCCAAGTGCATAGATATTTATAATTGTTATGTACTTGTTGGATTGAACCTGTTATCATTATAGAATGGCCTTCTTTGTCTCTCATTACAGTCTTTGCCTTAAAGTCTATTTTGTGTGTTATAGGATATACCCCAGCTTTTTTTTTTTTTCTCTTCCTTTTGCATCATTTTTTCCATCCCTTCACTTTTAGTGTGTATTTGTCTTTAGGTGTGAAGTGAGTCTCTTGGAGGAAGCATATAGATGAATCTTGTTTTTCTATCCATTCAGTTACCCTATGTCTTTTGATTGGAGCATTTAGTCCATTTACATTTGAAGTAATTACTGATAGGTATGAGTTTATTGTTTTGTTAATTTCTGGCTGCTTTTATAGTTGTTCTCTGTTCTTTTCTCCTCTTGCTTTCCTCCCTTGGGACCTGATGACTTTTTTTCAGTGTTATGCTTTGATTTATTTCTCTTAATTTTTTGTGTATCTATTATAAGTTTTTGGTTTGTGGTTATCATGAAGGGTACATGTTGGGGGAGTATGCAGGAGCTGTGGCTGCAGAGTCCATGGGAAAATCAGCTGGATGACCAATTCCTTTGGCATTTGCATAGGGAACCCCAGAAGAACCAGGGCTATAAACAGGATTCGTGATTCAAGAACAGGCCATGTTGGAGGTGGCCTGGGCCTCAGTGACCAGCATAGGCCAGCCCAGAGTGGGCTCGGGAAGGGGAAAATGCCTTGGAGGCTTACTTTGTGGCCTAACATGTGATCTATCCTGAAAAATGTTCCATATGCACTTGAAAAGAAAGTATCTACTGCTCTTTTTGGATAGAATGTTCTGTATATATCTGTGAAGACACCCTGTCTCTGCCACCACCTCCCCATACTGTGCTTCCAGTCACTCCATTCTGCCCAGCCCACCTCTCCTGGCCTACAACGGTTCCTGCTGCAAAATCATTTCATGACCTTACAGTGTTTTCTCTTGAATGTAATAATTTGGTTTTCTTTTGCTTTCTGCTCTTAAGATTCTCTTTATCTTTACTTTTTGCCATTTTAATTATTATGAGTGTTGGTATGGACATCCTTGGGTTCATCTTGCTTGGGGCTGCATTTTTGGCAGAAATTTTAGGGTACTCTGTGTGTAGACTGTATTATCTCCTGTGAATAGTGACAGTTTTCTTCTCCCTACTACTGTTCCTTCTTTTACTCACCTAAATGCTATGGCTAGGACTTCCATCATTATGTTGAATAAAAGTGGCAAGAATGTGGGCATCATGGTCCTGTTCCTTCTCTTACAGGAAAAACATTCCACTTTGTACTTTTGAGTGTGATGTAATCGCTGGCATCGCCAGGTGTGGCCTTCATTGGAGTACATTCCCTCTCCCAATTAGTTGAGAGATTTGGCTATAACCAGATGTGGAGGTTTGCTTTCAAATGTTTTTTTCTGAATCTGTTGAGAGGAACATATGATTTTGTGCTTTGTTTTATTAATGTGTATCACATTTGTTGATTTATGGATATTCAACCATCCCTGCATCACAGAAGAAATCCCTATGGATCATGGTGTACAACTATTATATGTATTGTCGAATTCACTTTGCCAATATTTTGTTGATGATTGTTACAGCTCTGCTGGAGATCTTGGCCTCTATTTTTCTCTCTAGGGGCGCCCTGGTTTTGCTATCAGGGTGATGCTGGTCTTGTAAAGTAAGTTTAAAAGTCCTCACGTCTTCTCTGTTTGGCAACGAGTGTGAGAAGTTGTTTTCTTCAGTAGAATTGATCAGTGAAGCTGTCTGGTCCTGGATTTTTGTTGGGGGTCTTCTGATTACTGACTCAAGCTGGTACTGGTATTCTGTCTATTCCGATTTTCTATTTCTTGAGGATTTGGTCTTGGGAGATTATAGGCTTCCAGGAATTCATCCATTTCCTTGGTGTCCCCTGTTTTCTGAAAATAATTGCTTATAGGAGTCTCTTGTGATCCCTTGTGTTTCTGTGGTATCAGTTGGAATGTCTCCCCTTTCATTTCTGATTTTGAGGCCCCTCTCTTTTTTTTTTCTTGGTGGGTCTACCTAAAGGATGTGTCAATTTTGTTTCTGTTTTCAAAGAACAAGCTTTTAGTTTCATTGATCTTTCCTGTTGCCTTGTTAGACTCCATTTATTTCCATGGGGATTTTTGTTATTTCCTTCCTTTGCCTGACTTTGGGATTCATTTTTTTTGTTCTTCTCTTTCTGGTTCCTTGAGGTGTTGTAAACTTTGGATGTTTATTTGAGATCTTCCTGGTTTCCTGTGGTAGGTACATATTGCTATGAACTTCTCTCCTAGAACTGCCTCATCTGCACCCCATCAGTTTCAGCATGATGCCAATCCATTCTCACTTGTCTCAGGGTTTGTATTGCTTTGTTTAGTTTTCCCTCTTGATTTCTTCCTTGATCCATTGGTTGCTCAGGAGCATGCAGTTTAATCTCCACGTAGTTGTGAATTTCCTGGTTTCCTTCTTGCACTTCATTTTGAATGTCCTGCGATCGTGGTTGGAAAACATGCTTGACATGATTTCAGTCTTCTTAAGTGTATTGAGGATTGTGGTGTGAGCCAACATAGGGTCTATCTCGAAGGATATTCATTGTGCTTATGAGCAAAAGTGTACTCAGCTGCTTTGAGATGGGGTGGTCTGCACATATCCACAAAGTCCGTCTGGCCTATGTGTCATTTAAGGCCAATGTGTTTCCCTACTGATTTTCTGACGGATGACCTATCCCTTGAGGTAGGTGGGGTACTGGTGTCCCCTGCGGCTGTTCTATCACTCTGTTTCTCCCTTTGGCCCTTTTAATATTGACTTAACATATGTAGGTGTCCCTTTATTGGGTGCACAAATATTTATAAACATCATGTCTTCTTGTGGATTGACAAAAATATATATAATTATATAATGTGCTTTGTTGTCTCTTGTTACAGCCTTCCCTTTCAGGTCTATTTTGTCTGATAGAAGTATAGATCCTTCAGGTTTCTTTTGGTTTCCATTTGCATGGAATATATTTCTGCATTCATTCACATTCAGTCTATGTGTATAATGTTAATTTAGTACCTTGCTCTAGATCAAATTGTTTTAATGTTTCACCATTTAGGATACTATTTGTTATCATTTCTGATAACTACTCCATAGCTCCATAGTTTTACTATTTTAGTTTTCTAGTATCATATTTTATGCTTATATAGTTTAAATATTGAATCATCCTAGCAGTCTCAAAATTTGCTGTAAAACGTTCTCAAAGTGCATCTCTCCCACCCCCTTTGGAAAAGCTCAAATAGTTGGCAATGGGAGTAATTTAAGGAAAATCCATAAGTGAACTATTAAGTTCCTATAGCCATTCATTTATGAACAAATGTATTTTTCAAAATATATTTGAGTGCTAAATATGTACCAAAGTCTATGGTGTGGGTGGGTGTGTATGTGTGCGTGTTAACCTTAACAATCTTTTGAGGCTGGTCTATATAACTCTATTTTACTGATGAAGAAACAGACCTAAGGACATTAATAATTTGGCCAAAGTCCCACAACTAAGTAGTGATAGAATGAGATTTGAACTCAGGTTTACAGCCTGAGCTTTTAACAACTGTTACAATGTTTCTCATTAATGCACTAGAAAAGAACAGGAAATAATAGAAGCTGCAAGATGGCAGACAAATGTCATATAGTATTTAATCAGTTTCAAAATTCTACTGAAATGACAGCAAATATTTTTACAAACAATATAGAGAGCAAAAGAGAACGTCCAAGTATTTCAGCAATTCTGGCAAATTTCTGAAAGACAGAAAACAGGGGGCATCAGAATAAAGGAAGTCACAAACCAGACAAAACAGGAATCCTTTTAGGTCAACCAAGCCCCAGAGAGGACTCCCAGCTGTGAGACGTTAGGTGGAGTGGGCCGGAGAATCTGGCAGTATTCAGTTTTACATAAAGGCCTATCTGCGAACAGTTGTTTCAGTCGGCTCTCCCGTTTACCCTCCCCTACTCAGCAATCATAGGCATGGGCCCGAGGAATAGCAGTATTCGCAGCGTCAACAGGTGCTTTTTAAAGAAACTGGACTATATTGTAAAATATATTATAATATATTATAAAAATGGGACAGGCTCCAAACATGGGAGTTGGCCCCTAGATTATGCCCTCCTTGTCACTTGGCAGGAAGGAAAACATCCTGGAGTCCTTGGCTCAACCTACAAGATAGCATCCAGCCATATAAAGGGAAGAAAAAACCAAGATATTCCAGTCAAGACATATTTTAAACCTGAGCAAAGGTATGAAGGTAAGGAACAACATGGTGGCTCAGGAAAATATTTCTTGCCGGAGATAAAGGTCAGTCCTCGATGTGACAGTTACTAAAGCTAGAGGGGCAGACAGTGGCCAGATCTGGAGATTGTACTTGCCCTGGAGGCAAAAGGGAACAACTGAAGGATGTACCCCAAGGATGCAAAATGGTCAAGACCATTGTTTTGGCAACTGTGTAGAAAAAGGGAGTTGGGAATGAAGACTTTCTGGGTATTTTAATATAGTCATTCCCAAAGTGTGGCCTGGGAACTTATGAGAAATACAAATTATTGGGCCCACACCCACCTACTGGACCTGAACCTCTGAGGGCAAGGCCCAGCAATCAGTTTTAATAAGCCCTCCCGGTGACTATGATGCATCCTCATTTGAAACCACTCTTCTAAGGAACACCTCTTGAGGTAAGAGGTATTCCTTACTTCATCTTGTCCATGAAACTTTTCCGCCCCACCCATGTAGAATGGATCATATCCTCCGTTGTCAGCCCCTCTGTCTCCTACACCTACTTCTACAGTAGAATTTTATGGTGGTGCTTTAGGTCAGTTTGTTGTGGCAACCAGCACACTTCTTTATATCAGGTACTGTCTCTCGCCTGCCTTTGCAGGTCAGCAGGACCCAGCAAAGCACTTAATAAATTAGTTTGCTGAATGAATGAACAAAAAAATACTTACTAGGAGGCATTTGCAGTAGTCCAATCAATAGACAAGGAGGAAATGAGGTCTTGAGTCAAGAGTAGTTGGGATGGACCTGAGAAATATTTAGGATGCTAATAAGAGCTAACAATTATATAGCACTTACTGTGTACCAGGCAGTTTTAAGTCCTCACAATAATCATGAGCTAGCTACTATTTCTATCACGATGTTATAAATGAGGAAACTGAGGCTAAGTAATTTACCCAAGTCAAACTAATATTCAGCTGACATTCAAACCCAGGCAATGTTTGGCAGCAGAATCCTCATTCTTTGCATTATTCTTGTGCTGAGATTTTGAGTGACTGGGTTAGGTAAATGGAGTGCTTTCAGCAAAGACATAAAGACAGGAAAAACCAGGGGAAAATGCTAAGTTCAGCTTTAGATATGCTGTGTTTGAGATACCTTTACAAGGTGGCTAGCAATGGTTTGATGTAATAGTTTGAAATATGGGAGCATGGACTGGGCTAGGTATACGGATTTTTTTTTTTTTTTTTTTTTTTTGAGTAAGCAAGGGAGAAAGCGCGTGCTGAGGGGGGAGGGGCAGAGGGAGGAGAAGCAGTCTCCCTGCTGAGCAGGGAGCTCAAGGGAGGGTCCATCCCAAGACTCTGGATTACCACGTGAGCCGGAGGCAGATGCTTAACTAAATGGCAGATGCTTAACCAACCCACTGAGCCACCCAAGTGCCCCTAAATTATGCGGATTTTATTTATTTTTTTTATTTTTTTTAAAGATTTTATTTATTTATTGGACAGAGAGACAGCGAGAGCAGGAACACAAGCAGGGGGAGTGGGAGAGGGAGAAGCAGGCTTCCTGCTGAGCAGGGAGCCCGATGTGGGACTCCATCCCAGGACCCTGGGATCATGACCTGAGCCGAAGGCAGACGCTTAACGACTGAGCCACCCAGGCGCCCAAATTATGCGGATTTTAAAATCAACATGCAAACAATGAAAAATGGATGAGATGACCTAGGAGATATTTGTTACAGGTATCCCTACTTTTCAAAAGTCCACGTTACCTCACTGTGCTTTTAGGAAAGACCTACATTAGTACCCATTTTCACTAACCAAAAGAAACCCTAAGAGGATTTTTGCATTTGTGGAAAAGCAAAAATAGCCTTCTGTGGTTGTTTGGCAGCAAGCAGTTATAGAGGCCGTGCACACTGCAGTGAGCCACGCCAACTCCTTCCCTGTAACCACACTCAGCATCCCTGTGTCAGGCGGCCACAGCTTTGAACTGCATCTGTGGGCATCTGTGCTTTCTCTCCATTTGTTTTGTGTAACTGTTGGCAAGATGTGTCCTAAGGGATTAGAAGAGCCTAAGAGGTTATTTTTGGGTCTGGGGATGCTCACAAATGTTTCCATACAAATTCAGGAGAGTTGCATCTTCGTTTTACCCCGTTTCAACTTATGAAAGGTTTCATAGGAAGCTCTACTTTCAGATAGCAGGGGGAACCTGTGTATGTGAGACCTGTGGACTGAAAGCCCTGGTGAATGATATTTGAGGGAATCCACGATGCAATGGCCTCACAGGTATAAGGAAATTCCAGGAGACAGTAGAGTCCTAGAAGCCAAGGTAACAGGTAGCCTCATGACGGGAGTGATGAACAGTACTAGTATTAATGAATTCAAGTAAGAAAAAGACTGAAGGCCATTTTGGCATCTAAGACGTCACAAAAATTGGCTTGCTATGATCACCAGGTAAGTGAAAAAGACAAGAAATTGGGAAAGCAAATCTCTGTCTCTGTAGATACAGGACATCTTGTGGAAGATGCAATAAAAAATAAATTTTTTAGATGGGACTTCACTGTACTTTTGAGTGGAGCAGATGGAACCACTGAAAGTGGTGTTGAGAATAAAGGGAAGAAATGAAGAACCAACTTAACGAACCAAAAACCTGGGAGAGGTTTGTCCTGAGCTATAGGGTGGCAACTCAATCTCTGAGATGAGGACAGGAGTGAAGACAGGAATGAATGTGAGAATTTTAGGTGGCGGGACGACCTTCATTTTACTGATAAAATGAGATTAATGGCAGTCCACTGGCTATGGAAAAGAAAGCTAAGTGCAAAACTTAAAGGAAGGTTTAGGGAATGGAAGAGTAAGCATCCTTAAATGCAGTAAGAGGACAAGTAATTTTATAAATAAGCCCTTTCTAAAACCAACCAGGAGGTTAATGCGAGGTGGAAAACCGAAGGCTAGGATGGACTGAGAAAATGTGGTGGGAAATACAGACTGCAGTATTCTATGAAGTCAAAGATCAGGTTAGGGCTAGAGCACAGAATTTGGACAGGAAGTTGTAGTTAGAGTAGGTTACCAAAGGTTAAGTTCAGTAGCTCTGAATTGAAATAGCCAAGCTGTAGCCCTCAGAGTGGTTGGTTGAAATAAAGATGAAGTTGATAAAAGCAAGAATCATAGGGTTGGAATACTGAGTAAGAGTAGCTACGTACATATGTTAGAAGACACCAACATAGCTGGCACTTTTAGGGTGTAGTTTTGTTTGCAAAAATACACTTGAAATGGCAGAGTGGGGGTAGGGACTTGAGGTAGGTGATCTATTTCTCATTGGCCTGGGTGCCAGTGTTAAAAGTGGGTAACAAAATCTGTTACTCTGGAAAGGGTGAGGGTAGTTACGGAGGATAAAGAAAAGATGAGAGCAGTCAGGAACTGGCATTGAGCGAAGGAAAAGATTGAGACAAACTCAGTGGCAGGGTGATTGAAAACAACTTGTAATAGAGGTAGGGACATCTAATTTTGAGTTGTTTGTGGTGGGGCATGCAAGATGACCTACCTCCTCTACCTCCCTTGCCTCTTAAAAAAAATCAAAATTCATCTGAGATTACTATTTTCACAAATGCCTTGTGAGTGAATGTTCAGCTATTTATGGCCATGACTTCTTGCCCACCAAAATGTGATCATTAGTGATGTGTCATTGTTGGCTACAGGCAAGAGGAGAGATTGATTCGTTCACTTTCCCTCTGCCACAGCAATGGACAGCATTCCAAATGGTATCTTGGTTCTGCTGGGTCCCAGTGAGATGGGAAGCCAACCCCCAATGCTACTACAATAGACATGTTGACTAATTAACAAGTTGTCCTAAACCCATTTTGGAGAATGTTCATATTGCAGTATTAATTGTATATACTTCCGATATCCAATCAATGGCTCTCCTGTCAATTTTATTTCAAACATCTTGACTTCCTCTCCAAACTATAGTTGTTTGGTATAACCTTCCTTCCTACCCGCATTACCCCAATAATGTCCCAATTCATCAACAAGTCTTACCTTCCTTTTAATCCATTCTCTAAACTGTAGCTAATTTTTCAAAAATACAAATCCGATTACATGACTGCCAAGCTTTTAAATCTATGGATTTAATTTCGGGGATGATGACAAGCCAAACTATTTACAAGGCCCCATATAATCTGCTCTCCCTAGCCTCTCATTGCTCTCTTGCGAACTACAGCCACTCAGTTCTAAATACACCATGACCCCTTGTCTGTATGCTTTTGCCAGTTCTGTTCCCACTGGAGTACACAGCTTTCTTGGCTTAGGCTTGTTCTGAACCCCAGACGAAGAACCTCTCTGGTACAAATCAAACAGAACCCTGTATTTCCCCTATTGCAACACTACTTCATAGTAATTATGCAGTGTGTCTTCCCCAATATCAAGCACATAGTACTAAAGAGTAGGAGGTACCAAGGGAAGGAGAAGAAAAGTCAATTAGCTTTGCCTGGGATCCATTTACAGAAATGGAAGCATGGTAAGAGATAAATCTTGCCTGCAGAACACGTGAGCAGGGGCTACAGCAGTACACAGATCAGCAGCGGGGCCTCTTACCTGGGCAGTGGCACATGGCCATCTGGTTAAGGCCTGACTGTATTTTAGATGGCAATCAATGCTCAAATTTCTAAATCTTTTAAATGTAAATTTTAAGGACTGAATGATCTTCAAGGTTATCTTGGACTTCAACTGTGGGCCAATCAACCTCATTAGTATTTCAATAACATCATGTAAAGAGGAAAAAAAATTTTTTTTTTTTTTTTTTATGTCTATGTCAGTTCTCCCAAGTGGTACTGAAATGGTCAAGAAGCTTGACAGACTAGTCGACTGCTCAATGGTCCGCTTTTAGTTTTGTGGTAGTTTTTCTGTTGCATGCCTACCATCATCAGTCTTTAAAATCCCATGTGTGGGTATTAAGATTCATACAGAAGCATTTTATTGTCTCCGTACATCAACTAATCCTAGAAAAATAGCAAAAATCTGCTATACTCAGCTTAAGTTTAATAGTGGCTTTCAAAGTTCAAATATATATAGTTTTGGAATTATACAAAATAGCACTTTTTGGCAGGACTTCACATATTATAGCTCAACAGGAAATTACCTGTACTGGGAAACAAGTCAATTCACTATTCTCTTGCAGAGAATATGAGCAATTTTGAAAACCTACAACTTTAAGAATTCAAGAAAAATGTACTAGTTGCGCATGGCTACTGTGTCTGAACTTTCTTATACAGTGCATCGATCCCAAAGCACTCCAACTGCTTCATACTCCCCTATACAGTAGCAGCCCCTTTATACTATTTCTGCCAAGTGTGCAGAAAACATTTTATAGCCAGAGAAAAACAGTATGTTAAGGGATTTAAGACCATCCATTTCCATCAGAGGAGGTTATAGAGTAGAAACCTATTTCCACTAAATCATGAGTTGTACTTAATGATTAATAGGTTCATTAGAAGTAGTACTTAAGATGAATGGACACAAGAATGTCTGAAGTTTTACATGTCGAGTTCTGTTGGTTATAGCTGCTAGAAAGAAATTTCTGAAACAGTGGTTCTTAATTGGGGGCAATTTTGCATTAACCTCCTCCCCACCGACCACTGGGGACATTTGGCAATATCTGAAGACAATTTTTTGGTTGTTTAAAACTGGGGCTGGTGATGGTACTACTGGTAGTATCTAAGTGGATAGAGGCGAGGGAATATCTTAACATGCACAGGGCAGCCCTCATGACACAGAATTATCTAGTCCAAAATATCAACTGTGCCAAGGGTAAGAAATCCTGCTCTAAAAAGATGTATTTTTCCACTGAAGTCTAAATCCTGGAGGAAAGCATGGATTTTACATCTAGAATAAGGAGCCAGGAGTTTTTTCCAGCCCTTTTAGAAAAGTGTTAGTTTATAGACGATAATGATTCCAAACAAAATACACATTTGCGTGTCTTCTAAAAATACACTAGGATTATAGTAAGCTACCACCATTGTAGTAAGGTAGCTACCCTTACCTAAGGAAGTTCCTAAGTTGGGTTTATACTAAACGTGAAATGTCTGTGGAACAAGTAATATAGCTTTTCAGAGTAACAGGGTTAGTACAGGCTATTAAAACATGAGGTTATTATGGTACCATACATTACCCAGTTCTGGAGTATAATTCTTTAGATTTATGTGTGTTGGGGGAGAGAGAGAGCATTCTAGTATAAAAATCAATGTGCATCAACCATTAGTTACTGATAATGGCTAAATACACACGAATTCCAGTATTTCCTAATCTGGAAAATTTTCAGTTCACAGAATGTAAGCTTTTTCTCCAAGACCTAAGTAAAACAATTTGCCAAAATCATCACTGATAATCATTTAAGATCAGAATTAAAAGGTATGAAGAGGTCAGGATATTAAGATTCCCTCTACTAAAAATTTTATTCTGAAACCTGACACGCATTGACATCACAGGGTCTAACAAAGTAAAATTACCTGCAATATTCCCTCCAGTAGTTTTAATTCCCTCCAGTTGGTTTTTGATATCCAATGAAAAACAGATCACAATTTGAATTTAGAACTAACTTTCTAAGAGCACACATTCCTGATAATCTTGCCCTAACTTGCAGTAGAGGTGTTCACAAAAATCTTATTTTTCTAGTAATAGGAAAGGCAGTAATTTCACTGTATCTCTTCCTTAAGAAAATGGCCTTATGCCACCAAATACTTCTGTGTTCCATTTTTACAACCAAAGGTATCAAAGGAGTTTTATATTTAATTAACTGGAAAAGTCAGTTAAAACCAGAATATCCTTTTTCCAAACAATATGAAGTGTTACTATATTGTCCATTTTCCACTCTACAAAGATATGAGTCTGGGGTGGCAGTGATTTGAAAAGTAAGATTCAATTTAAGATACAGCTAGAATCCAAAATTTGCTAAAAATTTAAAGCTCCTTAACATCAAAACATTTACTAACCATAATATATGTAGAGAATGACAGTTAATTTTAACAATTTCAATTTTTGGTAAAATTTAATGTGGGCAGAAAATGTTACTTCAGCTTTTTAATTGTGAAGTATTGCCATATACTTTGTCATGTGGCTAAATAAAGCTTACATGGCTTATTAACTGTTTCAATGACCAGGGATTTTGAACATTATTAATGAGCTTCGATCATACCTATATAATTGTATTATTTGCTGTCCAAGAGTGAGCTATAAAATATCAAAACATCCCCTAGAACTGGTTAAATTAGATATGCCCCGATTATTTACCATTTGATTAATTGTGGTTACATAAATTTTTTGGTAAATATTCAAACATTTGATGAAGTCATCATACTCCTTTTAAGCATTCTAAATCCTAATGGTTAGGAAGCTTTAGACCTCACTAACGTGAAGACCTGACCACTTTTTAAAAATTACATATAAAATCAATAGCACTGAATGACACATTTTTACATTAGCCCTTGCCATACCAAATTTCCTTTCCGCTTTAGTTTCATAAAATAACCTCCAAATGCAACTCCCCATATTGAACTTAAGAAGAAAAAAAAAAAGCCAGGTAGTTCTAAACAGTTGATGTGTCCTCAAGAAAATCAGCAAACAAACAGTTTTTCTATGAACTTGTAGCTCTCCTGAGAAACCTACATACGGAGAACTGCTAAGCAGAACTTCTAATAATATGTAAGACTGGCAAGAGTAGTGAGTGGCAGACTATGACTGGACTCCACATCTTACAACCTCCATTCTAGTACTGACCTGACCACTACAAGTACAGAGTTAATCAGTAGAACTCAGCATTTAAAATCTGAGTTTTCTTCTCCATTACCTAATTTTGTCATGTACATAAATATATATATATGTAAATATATATATATTTTAAAAAGCACTAAAATCATATCTACCACTAGAAAAAAGTGTGATCTATTTTTGTATTAAAAGATAGATTTTCAGCTATGTTAGAAAAATTAGCCATCTTCCAAGACTTAAAAAACCATGCCATCTTGGAAGTTAAAAAAAAAAAAATCCAATACATGAAAAGTATTTGGATTTAACTTTAGACAATTAACTAAGACATTCACACAACATATGCATGTCAGTCTCCTATATGGTCCTAGAGCCTGCAGTATTTTAATTTATTGTGAAACCATGTAACCAAATACTTAAATATATCCACAACATCTATACCACGGTAATGCATAGTACATAATATACTGACATCTCAAAATAAATTTCTATTACAGTTTTATGCAAATTATGGTATAAGATTATCACTTGCCACATTTTTGAAATGGCACCAACTTCATGTAACGTTCTATATTAATGTACTAAAATCCTTACGGGTAATGATGTCTTATGCATTATCATCTGAACATTTGAAATCAAGCTGTTAATCTAATAACCACAGTATGTTATCAATTAAAATCACTGCATATTCAGATGTTAAAGCAGGAAGTTATACAGCAGGAAAAGTATTTCTAATTCACAGTTTCAAAAATAAAGGGTGCAGTTTTCAAATATGATTGCTTAAATTGGTCAATTTAACAACTGCCTCCTTCAATACATGTAAACTATGTTTGCACAGCATTAGGAGATGTCTTTTATTTCAGAAATTAGTTCTTACTGTTACAGGAGCACCACAAATTTGAAGGAAGAGGCTACAGTGTGAAATAAGCTCACTGAAGGGTAGGTTAAATAAAATTTTAACTACAATATAAGGTACTGCAAAGCTTTGTTTCCCCCCAGCACAGACCCCTTAATGAGGAAAAGTAGCCAACACTTACCAAATACAATATGTAAATTAGCTCTACGAGAAGGGGGGGGAAATCTAACCCAACCAAAAGAAAATACTATATTAGCTAACAAACCTGTGATAGTCTGCTTCAGAATTTTCCTAAAAATAAAATTCAAAAGCATACACAGTATTTGTATCCTTCGATAAGGAATGCAGGGATCCAAAGGGAATGAAAGAAACACCTGGTTTTAAAAATTTCTAAGTGGAAACACACACACACAAATGGGTAACTGAGAAAAACTGAGTACTTAAATATTCAAATTTTAAATGTGTAAGAAAATTTGTAATAGAAAAAGTGGCAAATTGTTATTGTGACTTGATTTGCTGAAAACATCTGCAAATTCACACTGGCATTAAGAAAACCAAAGTTTCAAAAATTTACTCCTCTCTCTCTCTCTCTCTCCAGATATGTTTTCTGTGCAAAAATAAATATCTGAAAATTGCACTAATACAATAATACTTATTTTAACTTTTGTTATTATGAATAATCTGCACATGCTGCTTTACAGACAATACATATTTGTAAACTTGCTCATGCAAAATTAGTGTGCGCAACAGGGATATCATTAATCCCCATACTTAAAAAATGATACGTTATCTTTTTAAACTGCCAAACCCTTTGAAATGTAACAAATCTTACACAGATATTGTCTGCCAGCTAAAAATCAATTTATGTTGCTGAAACAAAAAGTTATACAAGAAAAACATGGTTTTCATCTTGCAGAATTTTTGACTTTTAAAAGAAAATTTATAAAAGAAAGAAATTCATGGTCACAAAATTTTAACATTTTAATCCTAAACATTACAGGGCAAATAGATACTGGACCCTATCTCCATAAATCCTAACTTTTAGTTTCCATTTTTTAAATGTTGCCCTAACCACTAAGACATTAGTGGTTTTACAACCTCTGGAGATTGTGGAAATACATGTTTCTGAAAGAAATGCTACAAAAACAACAATGGAAGAAAGCCAAACTGTCTCCGCAAAGGAAAAAAAAATATGGAACATTTTGAAGCCTTAAATACTTCTCTTTCCATGTTTTCTGATTAACCTGTCAATTCAGTGCATCATATGGTCAATATAATGGTCCTCATGTTGAACAAACATCTAACTAGTGTCCATTGATTCCAAGTTAGTAGATGATGAATCTTTTTGGATACTTTCAAAGATGGCCGCCAGCTCAGGGTTAGAACTGATCTGTGACTGGAATTCACTCATCAGTGGACTCTTCTCTGCTTCTGGAATGGTTAGCAGCGCTGCTACTGCTCTCATGGCAGATCGCTTTAGTTCATCTTGCTTTTCAAACTCCTGCTTTACTGAGTTTGCCTTCACCTGTAACATTGAGTAAATTTATACTGTGTGTTATAAAGACAACTCTTGAACAAAATTTAAGCACGTAGACATTTCTGGTAAATAAAGCAAAGCTATTGTTTTATACATCCAAAAGGTACATTCTACTAACTAAACAGTTATTTTTAAACATTTTAGCCGTAACTGTTCTTCCTCTGAGGAAACCTTTTATACCAACCCCCTTATAAAACAGAAAATCCGGAGCCATCATGGTTGAAAAAAAGAATGGAACCCAGAACCTTATCTTACCTGGTTCATCAAGTCCTACTCTGGCCCCCAAGAACTACTCCTCTAGCTACCCTGTTTAGTCCTTATTAAGAACATCATGTACTGACCTCTCTGTGCCTTAATATGTATGATTATTTTTATATGAGAAATCCTGTTTCACCTTCCGAATCTAAAAATAATTGACTTTCATTTTCAAGATCAATTTTAAGTCATCATGCTCATAGAAAGCTTTCTATGACTCCCACACCTACCCACCTCCACCAGAATTCATCATTTCCTCTTTTGTGTTCCTATCACACTTTATCCTCTATCAGCACTTCAACATATGTATCATATTATTATAACATTAAATAAAAGCTTTTAAGAATAGCATTTAACAGTGCTAGTAAGTTTTCTTTTTTGCTAGTAAGTTTTCTAAACTTACTAGCAAAAAACCAACTGCTACATAGGGTACTAGCATGGTTAAATTTGGAAAACTAGAGTACAGAATCAACTAGGAATCTTGAATATACCCAGTCTGGCCTTAGGTGATGTCAATCAATGATTACCTTAGTTGTACATGTGGCACGTAATGGCTCAACAAGTCGGTCCAACCTCTGTAGTACTGCACTTGGACAAAGGGTGGAGAGTCTCACCAACATTAAAAATGTTAGCATCTATTAGAAATTAAAACAAAAAATTTAGACTTTGCATTATTTTCTAAAGACAGTATTCCAAATTCTGACAAAGTTTTTAAGAGGAATGACTAGTTTCAAACCTTAGCTGAGGAATATTAGTTACAAGCATTAGACAGATCTAACCTATAATGTGGTCCTGGAGTACAGAACTAACAGTGGTTCTCAATCTTGGCTGCACATTAGCACTGCAGAGCTTTAGAAATATGCCCAATTCCTCAGCCCCTTTCCCAGAGATTTTTACCTAACCTGTCAGGATAGGGCCATAGATACAGTATTTTTTAAAAAGCTCATGTGCACCAGAATGGAAAATCACTGAACAAGAAAATAACTAAGAGAAAAGCTTCAAAATAAGTTTCTACTGTCTTAGCAGGTATCAAAAAGACTGGTTATTCAGATTAATCCAGTAACCCATAGTCTTTTTTTCTCTTTAGACTATAAACTGCAGAATGAAACAGGAGGATTCTATTCTTTTGGGGATTTGTTCATTGAATTCTGAGAGGATCAGGTTACTACCACATATGGAAACAGAAGTTGGGATTCTGATAGTATGCTCAATTACTGTTCACAGCTGCCACTTTTGCCCTGCTTGACTAACGGAAGGCCCCAAAGAGCAGAAGAGAGACAATGCACTTTTTTTTTTAAAATCACCCTTTTATAGTTCATATTTAAAACAGACATGAGCAAATAAAACAAAGAGCAAATATGAGTAAAGTTCATGCTCTAAACCTATAAAGCAGTGTGATTTCTCTCTAGTTGCTTCTACAGATTGCTTTCTATATGTGAGAACAGTCCTTTTGTGTTATCCTTTAACAAAACTCTTATTATTAAGCCTATAATTTTATATTGGAAAGTAAAAACCCCTCATTCCAGTAAATAAAATGGTTATCATGTAGAACAGCTTTAAAGACAGTCCAAAGAATTAGCTAAGACAATGATGGAAGACTACTATCCAATATTAAGACAGGACAAAAATATCATACTCTAAACAGCAAAATTTGTCTGGACTCTTAAGTAAGGGAAAGCTGTAGAAACTATGCACTAAAGCAAGCTGACAGAATTTTCCATCCATAACGTAGACTTGACTTCCTCCTCCAATGAGGTTTCTGGATTTTTCCTGTATGTCAACTGATGTTACATTGCATCACTATTACTTTTGCATATTACAGTTTATAACAGACTAAAATCATGACAAGCAAACCAGTTTTTCTTAATAAACAATAGTAAATTACAAGGATGAAAGTCACTATAGGAAAGTCTTCTAAAACAATCTATAAATAGGCACAAACATCTTACCTTAATATCGTAATGGTCCTTCAAACCATCTTCAACATGATTTAGAAATTCAAAGATATCTAGTCTATCAAGACAACTGTCTAAAAGTGTGTACATACACTCAAAAGCTGCCTTTCTAATATCCAGTCCGTCATCAACTGTATGCTTAAATGGACCCATTTCTACCTGTTGAAACAAAAAAGAACGTGTGGATGTACTTAAAAATAAAAGACAAGCTTAGATAAACAGTAATGTAACTAACGTACCTCTCTTATAAGCTCCTTTCTAACTTTTGTTTCATTATAAAGATGTGGCAGAACGGTATCTAGAAGATCCCTTATTAACGATGGTTTATTATGTGCTGCTGAATTGAATGTGACCAAGGCTACTCTTCTTACATTCAAATCTGGGTCTTCCAATGTTTTTAGGAAATCACCTGAAAATTTTAAGAGAAGCAACATACTGTCATGGTAGGCTTAAAATAAAATACGTTATGTTTTTTCTATATGGGTAAGTTTACTGTTGATATTATTACTTCTTCAATGCAGGTCATGGAAGAATATGATGATATAGTAAGTGAACCTTAGAGCTGCTTTTAGCAACAGGTAAACTACTGATTAAACATAATTACATTCAGACATGATGACCGACGCTCATAAGCATTCTATAACGCGGAGGGCATGGAATGAGAGAGCCTGAAAAGTTCCCTAATTACTTCTACAGATATATTTAAAAAGGTAGTTGCACAGAGAAGTGATGGAGCCAGCAGCTACAAAAGTAACATAAACGATTCTACTCAGAGTTCAAAATTAGTATTTTCACTAAAAGCAACAAAAACAGAATTAAAAACATTGAATTCAAAATAAAATAAAAAGGATGGGAACGAGAGCCACTGCTTTGATGGATCAAGCAAGTTGCTTGACGGACACTAACAAGTATACAATTTATCAGATGATAAAAGAGAAATAAAACATTTCTATCTTTAATGAAGAATATATAAATTGGTAAGAGGGTTAAAAATGCAAAAGGAGGTAACTGAAACCTAACATAGGACAAAAAGCAGAAATAAGTCTGGTCTTGCCAATGCGGGGAAGAAATCATAGTGCAAAGATGTTTGGAGTCTCACAGACGGTGATCCAAATCACTTCATTTGCCGATTGTATGACTTTCAGCAAGCTACCTTAGGCAAGAGCCTCAGTTTCTCAGTTTACAAAATGAGAATTATAAACCTTTAGGCTACATGAGTAGAATAAATTGCATGTATACTGCTGAACAGTGTCTGAGACACTGCTGGTATTCACATGGAATTACTGTTCATCATTATGCAATCACAGCCTTACAGTCAGCAATGTTTTGGAATACATAAGGGAAAAAAAGAGGTGCCAAGACCTGAATGTGTCACAACAGCAATTTGAAAAAACGGGAAGGAAGTATAAGATACTAGTACTTTAGACACCATATACTGGTAAATTCAAGGCTGACCACCCAGGAAATTTCGGATTACAAAAAGCGTTCAGGAGGTACCTCAGAATCAAAAAGAATTTAAATATACCAGACTAAACCTTCTTACCCCTCTGTTTGCTTACAATTACTAAGACAGTAAATTAGAATAAAGTATTTGCTTTCAGAAAAGCATCTAAAATACTGCTATTACTATGGACAAATGGTGACATGCACTAGGATTACCTATCCCCAACTCTTTGGTTTAGTTATTACAATTTTTAAAAGGCTTCCTAGGTGGTTCTGATGTTCATATGGTCACAAATAATACTAAATCATAATTCAATGAGAATGACCATCATCTGCTCAAATAACTATACCAATGATACACAATGGTTGACTTGTCAACCTGGAAATATGTCTCTAGAGATGTGGCACAGGACTCTTCTCCTTTGTCCTATTTTGTACGACACAAAAAATGTCAAATATATCAAAGCGGGGTGCCTGGGTGGCACAGTCGGTTGGGCAGCCGACTCTTAGTTTCGGCTTGGGTTGTGATCTCAGGATTGTGGGGTTGAGCCCTATGTTGGGCTATGTGCTCAGGGCAGAGTCTGCTTGGGATTCCCTCTCCTTCTGCCCCTCTCGTTCATGCTGGCTTGCTCTCTAAATAAATAAAGCAAACCAAAAACAGGTGAGGAGGACAAAAGGCAAGAATCCTCCAATTCAGACCTTATGCCTAGGTCCCAACAATAGCATCCATTTATCCCTATGCCTCTCTTATTCTGAACTGATAATCCATTTCTGTAATTCTTTTAAATTGTTTTTTTCCTTTCTGGCCTATTGCAGAATGGCACAAAACTACAAAGCTTCTCTGCCATATCCTTCTATCCTCTCTGCAGCTCTGTCTTCAAGAAAACACCAAACTAAGCTCTGAAGGTCTTTAGTATTACCAACCCTAGGAAAACTGATGATGAAAACAACACAGGGAAGTTATAAAATCAATAAAATAATCCTAAAAACTAAATCTTGTCCTCGCTGATGTAGAGACAGCCCTAGTCTCTCCTGGATATCTCTTAGTTCTACTCTGTTTTTTATTCTTATGTTGTCTCCACAGATCTCCTTGGGAGCTGAAGGGTTTATAAGTAAGAACAGAAAATCGGGGCTATAACAGATCAAGCAAGATTAATTTATATCTGGTCAGATAGACCAAATGTGTAGACAACTCTGAAGCCATCCCAGTGTATTTATTTGCAAAATTATCTGGTAACTTCAAACTAAAGGATGATATAAGTATGTAAGGTCACACACTATCAATTATCTTTTTAATGAAATAATTACCAGACCCCTACAAGCATTTTATTTTAGTTCCTTGGTAATATTTTTAGTTACTGAAATTATTAATCAGTGTTTATCTTTGTTTCCACTCACCTATGCAGTTCTTTAACAGGGGATCAATAGGTTGTGGATGATCAGAAATAGTAAACTTCACAGCTGTAACCACTGAGCTCCGGGCATATGATGAGCCTAATTAAAAAGAAATTTTAAGTCTATTGGTATGTAAATTCACTAAAATCCATGGATAGCCTTATCATTTTCAAACCACTTCAACTGACACCAGTGTCCTCAATTCCTTAAAATTCTCTTTGGTCAAGAGTACCACTCATTGCTCTCAGGGCAGGCAAAGTTTACTCATAAAACATAATCCCATTAGATTTCAAAAGAAATAATGCCTTCTGGGAAGGAGAAGACCTGGGAGAGCAACAGTGGAGAATCTAGCCCTCACAAAAGGGAAGAGTTTAAACCCATAAATAGTTTACAAGCCCTTCAAGTGTTTTCTTAAAAAAGCAGTTTCTAAAGAAAACAATGGCTATTATTACCCACTACTTGGTCTAAAGGAGTTGACCCTGGTAAATCCGAAAACAAAAGTCTTCTAGGATCCTTCATTTGAACTAAGTTCACTAATTTTAGTACTATAATTAGTACTACCAAGTTCCTTAGTATGTATTAATTCAAGAGACATTTGTCTTTTCCACATTTTAAGATAAAAGAGTAACATTAAAATATAATGAATAGGAACTACAAGAGATTTAACCACGATCTTATTACTCTATCCTTTTTAAACAATAAAATGTCCTTTGCATATGGCTCCATATTGCAACACAAGGCAACAGATTCTACATGTAACACAATACAAAAAGGCTTTAACTTCTGCATTAGGAATCTTTCAAGGTTACCAACTGCTAATAAATTTTTTTTTTTTTTTAAATAAGAAAATCCAGGTACCCACCTGATATCAAATACCCCTTAAGCCGTGGAAGGAGAGTTTCTGGATCAATTAGAGTGAGTTTTCCTAGACATTCAGCAACAACATTTCTGGTTCCTTCTTCTGCACACTCACAGTGCTTTAGCAGTAAGGCCCAAATGTTTTCAACATATGGTTTAAGGCCCACTACTGATGCAGAGCTAATAATTTCCTTCAAGGAATGAAGCAGAAGATACTGCCTTTTGGGTTGACTGGTTATTTCTTGTAAGACAAATGGCAGATACTCAGGAAGGTTGCCCACACTAATGCTGCCTAAAGCATAGGAGGCGGCTGATTTAACTTCTTCACTAGGAGATGAGAAGGCTTCTAATATTACAGATTTTAGTTCCAGCTGCCCACTTAAGTCAATATGATGCCCAACTTCTCCGAGAGAAAGCAGAGCTAAGAGACGAATGGAATCTGTAGACCTTGAGTTCTTGACATCTTGAATAAACTGACCTACTACAGCTGGTCCTTCTTTAGGGCATGCTCGAGTAAGGGCAGCTACACATTTGGCAATAGAATAGTAAGACTGCTTGTGAGTAAGAGCGGTGCTCTGAGAATAAACCGGACCAGTCAGCATGCGCAACAAATCCATGTATCCTAGATTATTTGTTCCAGTGACAACCAGAGCTTGGAAAAAGTCTAGCATGGCGCTAAGAGCTCCCCCCTGTAATAAAGGTGATCTCACAAGTCCAATAAGTTCATTGAGAATGGATCCACTTATCTTTGAAAGGGAGGAGGGATACACTTTTGCCAGTGTGGTAAGGAAACTGATGGCCATCTGTGAAACATGCATATCACTTTCACTGATAAGAGGTGGGAGCTCATCTAGAACTGCATCAATCATGGCAGCTGTCAAGCTGTCACTATAGTTTTTAATTAGAATATCTAGGGCAGATAGGGTACCCAGTTTCAAAGCTCTCTGGTTTTTCCTGAGAAATGAAGCAAGGATAGGAACCCCTTCTCCCAGGACAGGCCTCAAATCTATCTTCAAAGGCGACCCAGCAATCAGTGTCAATGCCTTCACTGTAGTTAAACGGGTAATTTCATTCTTTAGCCTCTCCAAGAAAATCTGAAGTGTATTAGGCAAATCAGAACCCAAATTGTCTCCAAGGTTGCAAATAATTTGTCCCATACAAGAAATAGCCCTTTCCTTGACCTCCTGATCAATGTCAGCTGCTTTCAACCTCTTAATGGTACAGGTAAATAGATCTTTGATATAAGGAGTTGCATCAAACGAGGAAGGCTGATCTAAAGGACGAATTACTTTGACAAGTTGCTGGGTAACAAGAAGTGCTTCAGATGTAATCTTGTAAAATGGGTCTCCAACACAAGCCACCACCGGAGGGACCAAAGCCTGAACGTGAGGATGGAAGACTTGAGGAGAGTGGTTACAGAGGATTACATACAGACACGACAAAGCATCAATCTTCAAATTTGATGAGCTTGATTTATCATTCAGTGAGAAAATGATTCCTAAAAAGCCAACAAAAAGTCCAATAATTTTTATGTATTTCTAGGAAAGAAAAAATTAAAAACTAATCCCTAAAATTTTATTAAAGTTTCTACTTACTCATACTATATCTCTAAAGTAGTAGAAATTCCACAATCTATGATAAATATTAGAGCCAAAAATTTTAAGCTAAGATTTTAACCTTTTTACTTGAAAATTTCTAACTTTAGGTGTTCAAGATGGTTCTATGTGCAAATTAAGTTGTCACAAATTACCTTTTTGAAGGAAACAACTGTTTAAGCTTATCGAAGACTTAATAAAGTCTATAGTAAGTCCCCAAAGTGATTTACTATTTCTTTCATACCTGGCACAAGTACAGGAATGTGTTGCGTTAGGGCCCCAGGTAGTACATTTACCAGTTCAGTTAACATGTTAAAACAACACTGTCGGGTCTTCACACTTTTTTCTTTCATCTGTTTGTGCAGAGCTTTAACAATGTTGGGAACCTGTAATTATCACAAACACGTTAGCTGGTTCAGCTAGTGGTATTTCCTCAGTACACTTAACACAAATTATCAGGGATGGGAAGAGAGGGAAGAATTTAACAAGATTGTTTGACACAAATTTTGTCGTACCTATTAGATAAGGTCTCATGGAACTCTATTTGCTTTATACTGATAATAGAGAAAAGCTATCATTAGCTTTCTACAGAGCAGGAAAGTCTTCCTTGATTAATTTTAACTATGAAATGCACAAGACTAAATAGAAATCAAACCAAATAAATTTTCAACCAAAATTTTAGGAACATAATTTATAAATGGCTTTTTGAACAAAAATAGCACAGATATGCATTAAAAGAAAGGGGACAAATTACAGAAAAGAAACCATTAAATGGGTCTTTGACTTTGCTCTCACAATGAAACAGACCTCACTTCAAAATGTAGCTACAAGCAGCAAGGTTATGATTCAAAGACAGCTGCTGCTAAACTTTCTAAGGTTTTGTTAGTTGGTAAAACCTAAACAAAGTATTTACTAATCTTACAGATAGGATACATACAGACACATGCCATATTGAACAGTGATCTGAAAGCTAGAGACAAAAGAAAACCACCTAATTCATTATCTCATCAGAATTTCCCATGTTTTTATCTGACTTCTATACACTTTTTCTCATTTCCTTCTACAACTAATCCTCAGTGTTCACCTTTAAGTTCACCATGATTTTTTTGTTAATTTGTACTACTTGAAAGCAAGACAGATATGTACATCCCCCATGGCTTATTTGTTCACTACCTCTCAACATCTGTTTTTGTAATTTATAAAAATGAACAAATATGTATGCCATTGGGCTGCTGTAGGGATTATATATACGAAAGAAAAATGCCTAGCATGCATTAAATATTCAGTAAGTAGGAACTATATAGCTCTAATCTTTAGAATCTTAGAAAAGATGTCCTGAAGTGAAAAATATCTATGGCAGTTATTAGTAAAATAATATGGACTAGGCACTAGACTGTTTACATAAATCATCTCACTTCTCACTACCGTGGGTAGACCATTCTAAGTAAATAAACTGTTATTACAAATGAGAAAAGTGAGGTTTAATGACTAACTTGTCCAGGATCACACAGCTAAATGAGGAGTGAAACGAGGTATGAACACAAGTAGTGTGACTCCATAGCTCTAAGATTTCTCTGTTAACATCAAAGATAATTTGACTGAACCTTAAAATTATTTTAATATTATCTAGTAAAATTAAGAATACCTCAAATCAGAATAAACTATTCACAAGTAACATAATATGAATGTACATAAACTACTACATAAACATATCCCAGAAGTATGCTTTTCTGAAGATGTTCTGGGACTCAGATTTCCATATAAAAAAAACAATTTTAAAATTTCATATTTACAAGCATGACTTTCAACCATACTTTTAAACTGACCTGACTCTGAAGCATTGTTAAAGGTGTTTCTCCCTGCTCCATTGCATCAGGGTCACATAGCCAACTTTGTACAGGACGAGTTTGCTTCAAAAGAGAAAGGTATGCATGAAAAACATCTGCCTTCACATTCTCTTCACGCTCTTTAAATCTGGATATCAGTGCAGGAGAGACAGTCTTGTAGAATTCTGGAAGCATTTCATGCCTTGTGCTAACTACAGCATCCAAACACTTAGCAGCTGCACGTCTCACTTTCCAACTCATGTCATCGTCATCACTGTATTCATCATCGCTCCCTAAAGAGAAGTTTTAATGTTAACACGCTATTAATTGTAAGAAAAGTTTATCATTTAATACAGAAAAGTGAACTGATACTCAAACCCAGTTTTATAACTTTTCACTAACATATGGCAATAGAGAAGTTTTATTTTTTTTAATAGAGAAGCTTTAAAAGATTAAGTACTTAAAGAGACTATATAAATTTACACATAAATTAACCTCTAAAGAAAATAATAACTGTTTTTAACTTGTTAATCATCTTCTCACTTAATGTGGGTAATGAACAGCTTATCAATCTATGATTAACACGTGAAACTTCTTTGCAACATAAATATTTGTAAAATCAGCCTTTTAAACAGTATGAATAGAAGTTCAAAGGACTCATTTGACACTATAGGAAAATCAAACAATCAATCAAGGTGTTAATAAGATAAACCAGGAAATAAGACTAATGACTATAGATGAGGTGTTAAAAAAAAAACATGGTTACCAATCCCAGGACATGCTGGGGAGAAAAAAGAATCCTGACATCAGCTTTCTTTGTGGCTGTAAGGCTTTTTACCAAATTTGTTGATGGGCTATGAGGAAATAATATGTATATTTTCAACCTTTCAACATATTCTCTTAAGGTAGTTTAAAGAAACCATACTTCCTCAATTACAAGAAAATTCTGGTAACAAAGCACCATGTAAAAACAGAACACCATCTTCTCCAAATTCCTGTTAAACCTTAAAACAATATTCCAATGCTATTAACTCCATTTCACTCATGTATACTTCATTGACTTTCATGTGTGTGAAATCTCTGAAAATTATTTCCTTCTAATACTATAAGGCTGAATCAGCTGGGTAACGAAGTCAGGAGGATGGCACAATTACTAGCAGTTCTCAGACAGTCTAAAATTATCTAACAATAATTTTGTTATTCTTAGGTAAGATTATAGCCCTGAAATGCTGATTCCTCACTGGGGGAAAAAGATGTCATCTCTTCATTGGCTTCTATTCCAATTAGCTTAGTGACAGCTAAATGTAGCCAGCTATGCCTTTGAAAATCCTAGGATTATATAATAAAATCTTCCAATCTCCAGAAGGTTTAATTTCATCATAGCACATTATAGGAAAACCCAACAAAATACTACTAAACCCAAGGCATTTGACTTATTCACCAATACATATGTGAATAAAAATTACAAGGTACTGTATCAAAATGGACTATTTAAAAGCAAATAAATAAAGTTTTTCCCATGGCAACCCAACTATGGGAATTATTTTGCAGAAATATACTTTGTTGAAAAAAGGGTTATTAAAACATTAAATACCCTAATCACTGAAATTATGTTGCTTTTGTGTTAAATAACACTATGGTAGAAAGGTAGTTATTGGGTATGATCCATGCAAACAGATAAAACTGCTGAAGGACTTGGTTATTCAACATAAGTACTTGGCACACTAAAAACCAACAATCAAAAACAGGAATATATACTGCTACTGCTTTTTTCAAAGGATACTCTCCTGTTACAATCCCTTCAATAATACAGCACATTTATTGAGTGTCTTCTGTGTGTCAAGCACTATCCTAGGCACTGGAATAAAGCAGTCAATAAAGAGGATGAAAAATCTCTGTCTTCATGAAACTTACATCCTCGTGGGTGGAAATTATTACAATATGTCAAAAGGGATTAGTTATAATAAAGAAAATAAAAACGTTGAGAAGGAAGACTGTAAGTAAGGGGAAAGCTCTGAGATGTGAGACTGAATGAAGAGGGTGTGTGAGAGGAAGTAATTAAATATAACCCCAAAGTTTTTGACCTGAGAAACTAAGAAGAAGGTACCATTCTGAGATAGAAAAGGCTAAATAAACGGGTTAGGCAGGAGATGGGGGAAAGGGAGGGGTGGGGGAGAAGATACTTTAGACACCTAAGCAGTAAATCAATTAAGCAGATGAATATGGAAACTTGAAATTCACAGGAAAGATGTGGAATGCAGAAAAAAATCTGAGTTTTCAGCATATTGTGATATTAAACTCAGGAGATTAGATGAGATTAACAAGAATTAAGAGTATCACAGAGAAGTCCAAGCCCTGGAATACTCCAAAGTTTAGTGTTCAGGATTATGAAGAGCAACCAGCATAGAGACTGAGAGGGAGTAATCACAAAAATAGGACTAATACCACCACCAAAATAGGACTAGTATCAGTAGAGTGTGGTATCCTGGAAATTAAATAAAGAAATGCTGCTGATTTGAGTAACAGGCAAACATCTGAGGTCACTGGTGATCCTGTCCTGAAAGACTGGATTCATGAAAGACGGAGAAAAAGGAACTGGAGAGCACTCTTTTTGAGTTCTGTTGTAAGAGAAACTGGCAATAGCTGCCAGAGTGTAATACCGGGTTAAGAGGGATTTTTTTGTAATTGTTTCTGTTTTCTTTTTAAAAGATAAATGAAATTATAGACTTTGGAGGAATGTAAGTTCATTCAAAGAATCAAATTTAAAAGTATGAAAAAATATCAGGAAATCCACCAACCCACATACCTCATAACTTACCCATTTAATTATCTCCATTATGATTTTTTTTTAAAGATTTTATTTATTTGACAGAGAGAGACACAGCGAGAGAGGGAACACAAGCAGGGGGAGTGGGAGAGGGAGAAGCAGGCCTCCCGCTGAGCAGGGAGCCTGATGTGGGGCTCGATCCCAGGATCCTGGGACCATGACCCAAGCCAAAGGCAGACACTCAACGACTAAGCCACCCAGGCGCCCCTCCACTACGTTTCTTTTAATACTAGCAGAAACAACTAAACATGAGCAACCTCTATGTCCTTGAAAGTGCTATTCCTTTCCAGAGTAAATACTACATATCATAGCACGATCAATCTTAGGAGCCTCAGAAATGTTAAATGAAGCAAAAATGAACTTTTGGAACTTCATCAAGATAAAAAGCTTCTGCACAGCAAAGGAAACAGTCAACAAAACAGAGGCAACCCACAGAATGGGAGAAGATATTTGCAAATGACAGTACAGATAAAGGGCTGGTATCCAAGAGCTATAAAGAACTTCTCAAACTCAACACCCCAAAAAACAAATAATCAAGTCAAAAAATGGGCAGAAGACATGAACAGACACTTCTCCAAAGAAGACATACAAATGGCTAACAGACACATGAAAAAATGTTCACCATCATTAGCCATCAGGGAAATTCAAATCAAAAACCACATTGAGATACCACCTTACACCAGTTAGAATGGCAAAAACTGACAAGGCAAGAAACAACAAATGTTGGAGAGGTTGTGGAGAAAGGGGAACCCTCTTACAAACGCAAGTTGGTACAGCCACTTTGGAAAACAGTGTGGAGGTGCCTCAAAAAATTAAAAATAGGGGTACCTGGGTGGCTCAGTCATTAAGCATCTGCCTTCGGCTCAGGTCATGGTCCCAGGGTCCTGGGATCAAATCCCACATCAGGCTCCCTGCTCAGCAGGAGGCCCGCTTCTCCCTCCCCCACTCCCCCTGCTTGTGTTCCCTCTCTCGCTGTGTGTCTCTGTCAAATAAATGAATAAAATCTTAAAAAAAAAAAAAAAATTAAAAATAGAGCAACCCTATGACCCAGCAATTGCACTACTGGGTATTTAGCCCAAAGACACGGATGCAGGGAAAAGGACCATATGCACCCCAATGTTCATAGTAACAATATCTGCAATAGCAAAACTGTGGAAAGAGCTGAGGTGCCCTTCAATAGATGAATGGATAAAGAAGATGTGGTCCATATAGACAATGGAATATTACTCAGCCATCAGGAAAGAATGAATACCCAACTTCTTTTTTTGAATACCCAACTTTTACATCAACATGGATGGGACTGGAGGAGATTACGCTAAGTGAAATAAGTCAAGCAGAGAAAGTCAATTATCATATGGTTTCACTTATTTGTGGAACATGAGGAATAGCGTGGAGGACATTAGGAGAAGGAAGGGGAAAATGAAGGGCGGGGAATCGGAGGGAGAGATGAACCATGAGAGACAATGGACTCTGAGAAACAAACTGAGGGTGTTAGAGTGGAGGGGGGTGGGTGGATGGGTTAGCCTGGTGATGGGTATTAAGGAGGGCACGTACCCATGGAGTATACCCATGGAGTACTGGGTGTTAGACAAAAACAACGAAGTGTGGATCACTACATCAAAAACTAATGATGTATTGTACAGTGACTAACATAATGTAATAAAATAATATTTAAAAAGTTTAGATGATTCATGAAAGTTAAAAGGAGCCTCAAACAATATCTAGGATTTTTCATGAAAGTATGTATAAAACCAACCATACTGCTGAATATGTATATCTACCATACAGTTTTAAAATAACATTCATTTCCCTCCTTACAAAAACCCTTTGCAGAAAATCTGAATAAAGAACAAAATTCTCTTGGCTAGCAATTATAAACGTACTAGTAACATTTTTTTTCTGTGTATTAAAAAAAATAAAACTGGGACATAATTTTTGTCATCCACTTTTTCACTCAACTTATTAATAACTGCTTTACTATTCTTCTAGATTCTGAAAGTGCTGCATAGCAGTTCAACACATGAATGCCCCATAATTTATTTAATCAATTTTCTATTGTTGAATATTGAGGTCATTTCCCCTTTCACTAGGTAAGGATCATCTCCATCTATAACACTGGGTCTTTCATGAAAATTTAACAAACTCCTTCTATTTAATTTGAAATACCTTGGTCATCATCATCACCACCATCTGCATCCATGGCATTTTCATCTTCATCTTCATCATCATAATTATAATTTGGATCATAGGTAAGATATTTAAGACAAATATTTATAATGGTAGAAACATGAGGATATACTTCCTTAGGACATCTGAAGAAAAAAATAAAAGCTGCCTTGAATAACTATACTTTTCTCGATCCACTATCTGACACATTTTATTACCAGATTTTTTTCTTCCCTTTAACATAGCATAGGAAAAGTGGTCCCCAGCCTTTCAATACTAATGACTCTGCATATTTTAAAATATTTACTTTTCAAATTACACTTAATTTTAAGATGAACTTTTCCCATTTTAACACCTCTGAAGTCAGGATGATTCTTACAATAACTGATTTATCATGGTTAATGTGGGGTAGTACAGAGAGAAATCTGTATATGCTCTATCTTCTCAACATAAGATTAGAAGACCAAGCCCAAGTGAATGTGCTCTTCAGCAACTAGGACTGTTTGTGAAAATGCCAATACATACTCCTACGCTTGGTCTTCTAGCTATATGCTGAGAGAACACAGAAATCCCCCACAATAAAGGAATAATTTATGTTTCTCAATTAAAAGAACAGAAACAAATCGCACAATTTCTGATTTTAAAAATTTGGTATGACCATAAAGCTACTTCTTAAAACCACGAGTGGGGCAAAGGATTACTGCAGATAACAACCAGTCAAGTCTCAAGACACTATGCTATACCAAACTGGCAATTTTAGCCAAAGGCAAAAAAATCTGCTCCTCAGCCAGTATGGCCTTCTAGTACATAAATGAAGATTTTATTATTAGAACCAAGGTTTCCAAATTGAGACTCACTGCCCTAGCAAAATACATGTGACAAACTTCAAAAAATGTTAGAAAGATATAAAATTCACTATATAGTTTTGGCCAGGTAATTAATTTACCTGCTGCTCTTTAAGACAGTAACTACATTATTAAATTAAACCAAAAGACAACCATAAATACCTTTACAAATTCTTTCAAGTCCTAGCAATGAAAAGGAAACATTTCAAAATAAATCTAAGGACCGTATTTTGAAATATGAGATCACAACCACTTCAAATACTGCACTGATTTATCAGTTACTGTTTAATGAGAATTTAATCCAATCAAACACATCCGAAACCAAAATTCATCCTGGCTGTCAGTAAAATAACCCATTTCTCCTCACCCACCTGCTCTAGATCTTAATTATTACTCTATTCTTAAGGGAAACTTTTATTTGAATATAGAGATCCTAAAAACTTACCTTCTCACAAATGACTCAAAGGCTTGAATGCAGTACTCTCTTAATTCATCGTCATCTACATTACAAAATTTTACCACCAAAGGAATTATCTTCTCAAGGTATTCACCTAAGAAAAGCATATTGGTTCTTAAAAACATTCATTTTTTTTAATTAAAGAAAATATTAAAGTATTTAAACATTTCTTACCTATTCTATGACCAGCTTGCCTACTAATTGCAGCAATACATTGTATGTAGGTTCTTGTTGTTGACATGGAATCATTTTTGGATAATTCTGACAACAGATGTTCAATAAGATCTACAAAAACTATATTTCCACAGCTCATAACCAGATGGCCAAGAGCAATAATGGTTCTTTTCCTCACTGCAAGTCTAGGGCTGGTCAACTGGGGGAGCAGACAGGTCAGAATTGAAGGATGGAAATTAACAAGAAGTCCTCCTTGCCTTAAAATAAGAAAGAAAACCATAAATAGATTCAAGATTTCTGAGCACTACTGAAATGTCTGGCCTCTGACCTCAATGTATTCAAACAATAAAAATTTAGATGACATTAATCCAAATTCAGAATTAAAGTAAAACTAAATTCTTACTTTCTCTAGCAACCCAACTGAAAAGTTAAGTAAATGCAGTTTTGAAATCTGTATCCCAAAATTCACTTGTAGAATCTAGAACCATATCCCCATCTATAAGATATCCAACCAAGCTTGAGAATACATCAAAAAAACAATGGTCTTGTCCCTTTTCCCTTCCAGATCTCTAAAGTGTTTTCCCTATTAATAGCTTTTTCTCTATGATAGCTTTCTGGGAGTTCTTAACACTCAAAATCTCAGAACCTCTTGACTATCCCCTCTCCCTATGGTCTTTCCTCAACATATCTATGTACTAAGTTGCATTGACCCTGTTGGTCCAATCCTCTCTTCCAAATCATTTCACATGTGCAGTTCAGGGAGTCAATAGCAGTTAAACATCTATGCGCCAGGACCCTGCAACTGATCCAGTAACACAGGACAAAATGTCTGAGTATTTACTACCTATGAAATTAAGTATAAATTCCTCACCCTCTTCAACGTGACCACAACCTATGAAAATGATTTCCTACCACTTTTCTATTCATTCCATATATTCTGGAAAACGAGAATACAACGTTTCCCAACTCTAAGACTACTTATGCTGAATATTCTAAGCCTAGGCACATACACTTGTGCCCTACCCATTCTTCAAAACTAAACTCAAATGCTTTCCATAATAAACTTACTTGGAATCCTCCATTTTAAACCCCAAAACACACCAACAGTCTCAGTATTTAGTTCCATTTTTGTTCTTATCTCCTACAGTAACATATAAGTTCTTGTGTGTGCCAGAATGACAGCTCTTACCTTTTCCTATAACTATGTACCATATGAAGGCACTTGATTATTTTCAAGCTGCAATGAATCAGGTACAAGTAATACACAAACAATGAAGACATATAATGATTTTGAGAATTAGAGATAAACTGAAACTGACAGGTCTTCTAAGGTATTTTCCCCCTTGGAGTTAATTAGATCTTCCTATCTTCCCAAGTTTGACTTCCAGAGGAAAGCATACAAGGAACAAATGTATAAAGCCAAGCTCCCTCCTCCCCAACATGCACTATAATCATGGTTGCTGAAATTTATGCCATTATTTTAATTGGAAAATTTGCTACTCCTACCAGTATATCTCTTATTTAACAGAGAAATCACTGTAATCAAAATATATGAGTAAAACAAAACATAAAAACTGTGAAATTCAAATCACAAATTTTATTACTTTTAAAAACTACAAAAAATGCCTGCTATGCAATATTATGTGATAAATATAATTAGCTTATTTCTCCCCTTACCCCTACCCACCTTATAAAACAGCCACAATTTAAACATGGACAATTTTAGACCAAATTATATTTATCAAAACGTGTTTTTAATAAATGCACATAGTTTTTGTATTACAAATAATACAAATGATAGGCATGTTTACCTGCTCAACATATCAGCCATAATATCCAAGGCTTCTAGCTGAACAGAGACATCTTCCTGCTTCGCTATTGCACTGGTAAGACGTCCCGTAATCTTTTTACATACATTAGCAGCTAATGCAGAGCCTACATGAATAATAATCCAAGAATAATTTTAAGGCAATTATACTGACTCTACCTTATATTCATGGTGGTTACCAGATATTCAACAACTCTAAACTTGATTATAATCGAGACTGACTTAAGAGATCCATGTCAGAAAAATATTTCAAAACAGGTTGCTTTCCAATAAAATAATTTATTAGATATAAACAAGAATAAGAGTAATTAACTGCAGGAGTATATGACACAGGCAAAACAATAATGATTCAACAGACTCTACTGGACAACTATTTCTACATACTGACGTGACGGCCGACTACGGAGCCAGTAGCAGCTATAGTGTTTGCGCCTCTAGACTGGAAAGCAGAAATGAATTTTCTTCTACTTGAATACTCTTTACTAGCAACTCAGACTTCTTAAAATTTCAGTGAATTAAAAACCAAATATATTCTGAGCTCTAACAACATGATCTCTTAAAAGAGAGCTGGAAACCTGTAAGAACCTTCCTATTCCAATCTAAAGATTCCAAAACTTCATTATGATGAACTAGAAATGGTGTTCCAGAGAACTCATAAATCAAGGTTACTACTATTCTGAAGTAGATTTGTCTTATTACTGGCAAGTGGGAAAAAAAAAAGGAACACGAAACTAATCTAAATGGTTAATAAAATTCTTGTTTGAACCAGAAATCAGCTAAAAACAAACGTGTTTCAATGAAAAGAAATGAGGAAAATATCAATATAACTAATACAATTATAAGAAATATTTTATTGAAATAATAAGACCAAAGTAACATTGGTAAGAAACAGTTGAAAAAGCATCAGCTTTGGATTAAAAAATAATAGAGGACTTGAATCTTCACCCAAATAGGTAATCAGAATTTTGGGTGCATTAACCTAATCTCCCTGCATTTCAATTCCCTCATCAATAAACTAGGAATATTAAGACCTCCCATATGGCTGACGTTAGACTAACTGAAATAATACACACATATCATCTAGCATGATAGCTAGCATAGCAAAAGATTAATAAATCTTTATTAAATGAGTAAAAACTACATACTTAGACTATACTATTACGAGTCTACATCTTTCCATGAAATAATTTCACTCCATCTGTAGATAAGACCATCAATAACTTTAGCCTGCTGATTTTAGCAGACAGCTTAGTAGTTAAGATCAATTCTAAAACTTGCATTACCTAAATCCGTGTCAGAGACCAAAATCTAATTGACAAATTCATTGTCGTTTTAAATTTTTTAAATTACCAAAGTAGCTATAGAGTCAGCCTTAATAAAGATACTAGTAAACTGAACTATTTCACAACTGCTTTAAAACAGTATTAAGTTTCATACATCATAAATTCTGATGCAAAGCAAAACTAATACTGAAAATAGAGAGCTAATCAGAAATAACTCAAAATTTTGGTTATCTTTTCCTTTAGTGCACAGGTTGACATTAACTCTATTCTGTAGTCATGGTACATACAACAATAAAAAATCTTGCTATTCCTACGAGATACTTAAATTCAATCAAAATAATATTCTTTAAAACTGGAAATTGAATTTATTTTTAAGCAAAAATAAGACTCTGGACTTTTTTCCCCTTATTTGTTCAAAGAGATGCTTACAAAGATCCTTTGATAGACACTGCTCTCCTTCCCTGGCCAGGAGGAAAAACAAATGGAGGAAAAATAGCTCCATGTAAAAAGGAACTAGGAAGAAAAAAGTGCTCTTGCTTACCACTGGAAGCTGGAGGAAGTTCTCCAATTACTGTTTTAAGGCCAATACTTGAAATATCTCGAAGTTGTTCCTTATCAGAAAGCATGTTAGTGCAGAGGGTATCTACAATTGTCTCTACTTGGTATTCTTTCACTTTACTCACTAAGGGGCCAAGACTGTAATATAAATAGAAAAAAATTTTAATTTACATTAAATACAAAAACAGAAAAATAGACAAAAGCATTATTCTTTTCTGCCTAGCAACTGTCAACACAAAATAAATACATTATGCCTGTTTCATAGATAGTATATGAATACGGGTTTAAAACAAATTTGATTAAGCTCCTTGCAGTTGGTTTCCAGTGTTTCCCCACTGATTTCCACCATGGTATCATGGAAATTTAAACTTAAGATGCTCCCAATCCTTCATATATACAAAACATTTTTTAGTACTAAAAAGGCTAATTAGGAGTCTGCTCCTAACAAGGATCCTATGGTTTACCTGAAATAGCAATTCTACCCAATATATCACTCTGCCAACTCAGACCCTGCCTTCCTTCTATCATCTGTCACCAACTCCACCTTGTGAACCGAAAGAACGGGACAGAAGACTGCACCTAAGGGACAGATTTTTAGGTACTGGGCTTATGGGATACTGTTAGAAAAGAAGGGCATTTCAAATGGAAAGATCAGAGACCAGAATGAGTGGAATGCATATTTTAAAAAATGAGGAATGGGAAACAAAAGCAAAAATGAACTACTGAGACTTCATCAAGATAAAAAGCTTTTGCACAACAAAGGAAACAGTCAACAAAACCGAAAGACAACCTATGGAATGGGAGAAGATATCTGCAAATGACTTACCAGATAAAGGGCTAGTAGCCAAGATCTATAAAGAACTTATCATACTCAACACCCAAACAACCCAAATAATCCAGTCAAGAAATGGGCAGAAGACATGAACAGACATTTCTCCAAAGAAGACATCCAAATGGCCAACAGACACATGAAAAAGTTCTCAACATCACTCGGCATCAGGGAAATACAAATCAAAACCACAATGAGATACCACCTCACATCAGTCAGAATGGCTAAAATTAACAAGTCAGGAAATGACAAATGTTGGTGAGGATGTGGAGAAAGGGGAATCCTCTTACACTGAGGGAATGCAAGCTGGTTTCCACTCTGGAAAACAGTATGGAGGTTCTTCAAGAAGTTAAAAATAGAGTTATACTACGATCCAGCAATTGCACTACTAGGTATTTACCCAAAGGATATAAACATTGTGATCCGAAGAGGCATCTGCACCCCAATGTTTATAGGAGCAATGTCCACAACAGCCAAACTATGGAAAGAGCCCAGATGTCCAACAGATGAACAGATAAAGAATATTCCACACACAATGGAATATTACTCAGCCATGAAAAAGGATGAAATCTTACCATTTACATCGACGTGGATGGAACTGGAGGGTATTATGCTGAGTGAAATAAGTCGATCAGTGAAAGACAATTATCATATGGGTTTTACGCATATGTGGAATTTAAGAAACAAAAGAGAGGATCATAGGGGAAGGGAGGGAAAAATAAGACAAAACCAGAGAGGGAGACAAACCATAAGACTCTTAACTATAAGAAACAAACAGGGTTGCTGGAGGGAAGCAGGTGGGGGGATGGGGTAACTGGGTGATAGGCATTAAGGAGGATCTGAGATATAATGAGTGGGTGTTATATACAAATGATGAGTTACTGAAATCTACATCTGAAACTAATGATACACTATATGTTAAGTAATTTAATTTAAATAAGATTTAAAAAATGAGGAATGAAAAGAACTGGTTGATACAAAAGGCACATAAAAGACAATAGGAAAGGTAGGCCCCTGGGACATTATGGAGAACCTTTAAAGTTAGGCCGGCAAATTTAAATGTGATGTGGTAAAATTGGGAGCCAATGCATTTTGTCAAGCGTAAGTGACATGAGAAAAATAGTTTAATTTGATAAATGTCAGATAAGCATTTATCAAATACAGATGTTCAATAAACTGCTAACTGCTTGATTGGAGAAGCCACAGGCAGTGCAATCTGGGGAATTAAGAGAAGGAAGAAAAATAAACGGAAAGGTTGGAGAAATCCAAGAACAATCTAATCCAAAATGACGGCAGTGACAAAGAGACATGGCATATGTGTAAAGACCTAACATGAAACAATGAAAAAATCTGGAGTGAAAATAAAAGGGATTCCAAAAATGAATTTAAAGAGTTCTGGTAATGGCAAAATAGCTTTGTTGGACCAAAAGTCTGTAAACTCTCTACATCTGTATTTTTGAAAAACAACAATTTGAATGCCAGATAATGATGTAACTAAAAACAGAAAGGTTTACCTAGAATTCCAAATCCACTGAAATTATCCCTTAAAAGTGAAAATAAAGACAATTTATGATAAAAACTGAAACTATATCACTACCAAACCTATACTGCAAGAATTGCCAAAGAAAGTTCTTTAGGCTAAAGAAAAATTAAACCATATGGTTACTCGGAGTTACAAAGATCACCAAAAATGTAAATGTGTGTATACATAAAAGGCTATATTTATCTTAAATACTACATTGGAGTATCTTAATTACTACATTGGGGTGCCAGGCTGAATCAATGGTAGAGCATGCAACTCTTGATCTCAGGGTTGCTGAACTGAAGACCCATGTTGGGTTTAGAGATTACTAATAAATAAGTAAATAAGTAAACTAAAAAAAAAAAATAAAATAAGACTATATAGTTTTTCTTCAAATTATAAATAATACTGCAGTATGGACACACATACATGCAAATGCATAAAGACAGGAAGAAAGTAAACAGAAAAATGTTACAAGATTTATATACCTTATATCAAGTGGTACAATATTAACTTTTAATATGTTGCCATAAATTTAAAATGCAATTTATAATCCCTAGCCTAGAGTGACAATTCAAAAAACACTAAGAGACATATCTAAAAAGTCAACAGAGGAAATCAAAATTAAATATAAAACAGATTCCCAACCTTTTGGTTTCAGGAACCCTTTTAACGCTTTAAAAATCAATGAAGACCCCAAAAACTTGTCTTTATGTAGGCTGTGTCTATCAATACTTACCATATTAAAAATTAAAAGTAACAAAAATAAACCTATCACGTTAACATAAACATTTTTAAAAACTTAACTATGTTCTCAAAAAAAGTGAGAGAAAAATAGCACTGATTTATATGTTTGCACTTAAAAAAAAAACTGTGTTCTCATATCTGATTCTGCATTTGGTCTGTTATGATGATCACATTATGTGGCCTCTGGAAAATTACATTGTGCACTTACAAGAAAACTAGAGTCAAAGGGAAAATAATTATTCACATGATAAATTCTGACACTTTCAGAGGGTCACAAGATGTTCCAGGGTCCCCCCAAATCAAACTTTGAGAACTGTTGCTATAAAAGATTTGCTTAACCCAAAAGGCGGCAGGTGGGGGGGAAAAACCCAGAACAACAATAACAACAAAAGCAAAAAGAAAATAAGAAGAATGACACACCTAAATCCAACCATATCAAATATTTATAATAAACACTAAGGGACTATATAAGCACTCCTATTTAAGGTCAAAAATTATGAAACTGAATCAAAGCAAGAATTAACTATTTGCTGTCTAGAAGACACACCATTTAAAAATAAAAAGATCTGGGGTGCCTGGGTGGCTCAGTCGTTAAGCGTCTCCTTCGGCTCAGGTCATGATCCCAGAGTGCTGGGATCGAGCTCCGCATCGGGCTCCCTGCTCAGCGGGAAGCCTGCTTCTTCCTTTCCTTCTCCCCCTACTTGTGTTCCCTCTCTCACTGTCTCTCTCTCTCTCTGTCAAATAAATAAATAAAATCTTTAAAAAAAATAAAAAGATTAAACTGAAAAATAAAAAAAGGTACACTATGCAAACACTAATCTTAGAAAAGTTGGGGTGACTTTTCCATAGTAACATAATAGAAAATATATTTGAAGATAAGGTATATTTAAAAAGAAACATTTCATACTCATAAAAAGGTCAAACATCAGGAGGACATATAAATGTGTATGCATTTTATTAGGTTTCAAAATACATGGAGCAAGACCTGACATTTATCAAAGAGAAAAACAGATAATTTGACAATCATAGTTGAAAATTTTAAACACTTGTCTCTTTGGGGTATTTAATACCAAAAGCAAAAACAAAAAAATCACAAAGAATATAAAATCTAAACTTTATCAACTACCTTGACCTGACATTTCTAAAAATTATGCCCATCTACCACAAAATATATTTTCTTCCAAGTATACATGGGACATTCATTCACCAAGATGCACCACATGCTGAACCATAAAACAAATCAAAGTAGACAAAACAAACATCCTGAAATTTTAAATACGGTTCTCTGACCAAAATGGAATTAAATTAGCAATAAAAATAAACATCTAGGTAACCTCCAAATATTTGAAAATTGCATCTAAATAACCCATGGATCAAAGGTTTTCCTTAAAAACTTAAGCTCATCAACAAGAGAATTAAAAATATTTCAAACTAGGGGCACCTGGCTGGCTTGCTTAGTCAGTGAAGCATGCAACTCCTGATCTTAGGGTAGTGAGTTCAAGCCCCACGTTGGGTGTAGAGATTACCTAAAAATCAAATCTTTAAAAAAGTATTTCAAACTGAATGATACCACCAGAATTTGTAGAATGTAGCTCAAGAAGTAATTAGAGAAAAATACATACCTTTAATTGTTTAAGAATTAGAAAGGAAGAAAGTGAGCATTATAATAAAAGAGAAGAAATCAATGAAATCAATGAAATAAGGCAACAAACAATAGAGAAAATTAACAAACCTATCAGTTCTTTGATAAGTAAAGTTGGTAAATCCATATGAGGGAAAAAAGAGAGAAAACACAAATTACCAAAATCAGGACTGAAAGAGGGGGATATTCTCTGATGACCCCTATTTAGGCAGAAAATCCCAAGGAATCAACAAAAACTACTGTGACTAGTAAGTAAGTAGAGATACTATGGTTCACTGTTAAAAAACAGTATTGTTAAGATGTTGATTCTCTTCAAAAATCTCTACAGCTTCAACACAATCCCAATCAAAATTTGAGCAAGCTTATTTTTTTAAAAATTGAAATTGACAAACTGATTCTAAAATTTACAACGGAAAAACAAAACAAAAAAAAAACCCTAAAAAATCAAAATCCTCTTGGGAAAGGAAGAATGAAGCTAAGAATTTAAACTACCTTACATCAGACTTCTATAGATCTTCTATACCTTTGTTTTCAACAAAGGGCAATTTTTACCCTCCAATAGATAGACAGCTGGCAATGTCTGGAGACATTTTTGGTTGTCACTCCTGGGAGAAGAAGGAATGCTACTAGCAAATAGTAGCTAAAGGCCAAGATGCTGCTAAACATCCTACATACACAGAATACACAGGATAGCTCCTCACAACAAAGATCTGCCCAAAAAAGTCAAGAGTGGCAAGGTTGTCTAATATGCTACATTATACTAATACAACAGTTTTGTACTGGCATAAGAATACACAAAAACACCAATGGAACACAAGAGAGTCGAGAAATAAACCCACACTTTCTGTCAACCGATCTCTGATATGAATGCAATTCAATAGGGAAAAGATGTTTTCAATAAATGGTCCTTCAACAACTATTCACATGAAAAAACTGAACTCAATTCCTAATTCAGAAAAACTAATTCAAGACAGATCACAAGTCTAGAAGTAAAAGCTAAAACTATAAGGCTTTTAGAAAAAAAAAACAGGAGAAAACTGTTGCAACATAAGGTAAACAAAGGTTTCTTAGAACATGGAAAGCAATTACCATAAAAGAAAAGTTGAAATTAATTTATAAGATAATCAAATGAAACTAAATTTAAAACTAAATTTAAAAACTTAAGCTCATCAACTTGGGAGAAAATATTTATAAAATATATGTATCAAAGGGCCTATCTAGAATATACGAAGAACTCGTATGATTTGATAATAAAAAAACCACCTCAATTTCAAAAATTGGGAAAAGTCCAGGAAAAAAAAAAAGTCCAACAAACACACAAAACAGCACTGGACAATATTAGTCATCAGGGACATGTAAATTAAAACTACACCTATACACTTACTGGAATGGCTAAAATTAAAGGGTGACAAAACCAGGTGTTGGTGAGAATGTGGTACTTTCATGTAAATGATACAAATACTTTGGGAAACAATTTGGCAGTTTCTTAAAAATCTAATTGGAGAACAGCAATTCCATTCTTAGGTATCCACCCATAAAAAAGACCCATATCCTAAAAAGAACTCATACAAGAATGTTCACTGTATCTCTATTCACAATAGCCAAACTCTACAAAGAAACCAAACATATAAACAGACTGGTATTTATTACTGGCTACTAATCAGTAATAAAAAGTCAAGAAATACTAATACACCCAACATGGATGAATCTCACAGATGTGAGTACGACAGCTAGACACAAAAGAGCACATACTGTATTAACTCCATTTATATGAAGCTCTGAAACAGGCAAAACTAATTTAAAGTGAAAAGAACTGTGACCTTCAGTAGGGATGTTGTATGTGAGGTAAGGATACAATTTTATCTTTTTCAAATGGTTATCTAGTCCTTAAAAAAGCGGGGGGTCCAACTTTCTATCATGTACTTTCTATTTTACTCCATTTGTCCATTAATGCCTCACTACTGCACCGCTTTGATTACAGAAACACAATAGTCTCTTTTCCTATCTAGTAGGGCTAAGCAACAACTCCACCTTCAGCAACTGTTAACACTTTTTCAGAGTTTTCTTGGCTATCTTGAGCAAACACCTGTCCCCTCTCCCTCCCACCAAAATACACTTTAAAATCAACTTGTCTAGGTTGTGAAATAATTTTTACAATTAAGTTAGCATTAAATTAGCTTGGAGAGAACCAACAACTTTATTGAGTTATCCTATCCAAGGACATGGAATGTGTTTCCATTTGTTCCAAGTACATTTTTGTTAGGGGTCAAGAATATTTTAAAGTTTTCCTTAAGTTTTGAAAAAGATAAAATTGTAACCTTACCTATACCATATAATACCCTCACTCAAGGTCACCATTGTAACATTTGTTGCATTTAATTGCTAGGCATTTTGTCTTTCTGTTGCTGTAATAAATGGACATTTGATTCCATGAGATCTTCCAACTGGTTGTTTATATGAAAACTACAGATTTTTGTTCATTACTTTCACATCCTGTTACTTCACTGAATTCTTACTGTCCACATTAAATTTTTTTCTTGATTGACTTGGATTATTCTCATGTACCTTTTCCAACGCTCATGCATATAATTTTATTCTTCCTTGTCCTATAGCAGCTAATACCTTCAAAAAGAATGTAGTGGAGACAGAAACCCATCTTTTCCTTCTTATTGACATTAGTGTAAAGGTATCTGGTAATTTACTGGCCTTTGTGAGGTATGTGTATGTGTGTGTACTTCTAACATTAAAAAAAGGTCTTATCTCGGGGCACCTGGGTGGCTCAGTCGTTAAGTGTCTGCCTTCAGCTCAGGTCATGATCCCAGGGTCCTGGGATCGAGCCCCGCATCAGGCTCCCTGCTCAGCGGGAAGCCTGCTTCTCCCTCTCCCACTCCCCCTGCTTGTGTTCCCTCTCTCACTGTGTCTCTGTCAAATAAATAAATAAAATCTTTTAAAAAAATAAAATAATAAAAAAGGTCTTCTCTCTCATTTAATAAAATGTTTCCCTTGAAACAGTGAATTCTCCCTAGTGAGATAAAGCATCCCTGACCTGTTCTTCACTCCAATGACATATTAAGTATGATGATGGTCTCTGGAAGGTGTTTCACTCCTCTAATTACACTAAGTAGCCTAAGTAAGTGTTGTGCTTTGGTGTTTTGTTTTGTTTTTTTAAATCAAGCATCGGGGTGCCTGGGTGGCTCAGTTGGTTGAGCAACTGCCTTCTGCTCAGGTCATGATCCCGAAGTTCTGGGATTGAGTGCCACATCGGGCTCTCACCTCAGCGGGGAGCCTGCTTCCTCCTCTGACCCTGTCCCTTCTCATGCTATTTCTCATTCTCTCTCTCACTCTCTCTCAAATAAATAAATTAAAAAAAAGGAAAATCTTTTTAAAATCAAGCATCAATGCTGAATCTTATCAGTGCCTGGACAACTGTTTTTTCTTCCTCTTATCCACTAACATAATGAAATATATTAACAAAGCACATAATATTGAACCGCCCTCATGTTCTCGGGATCAATCTCACTTGGTCATGGTATGTTACACTTACTGTATTGTTGGATTATATTTTGAACACTTAAATGGTCTGTAGTTTTCTTTTTCAGTGTTATTTTCAGTCACAATATGTTATCAGTAATTGGTTTAAATAAAAGACTGGGAAGTTTTCATAGTTTACGGTCTGGAATAGTACTAGAACTCTCCGTACTGGAATTATCTGTTCTTTGAGGTTTCAAAGACGTGTGTGAAAGATTTCTGAGCCTGAGTTTCTTTTGGGTGATGAGTTCTTTGACAATTTTCCGTATTTCTTGATAAGGCTAGTTAGTAATTTATCTATTGTGATTTTCCCTCCTCCAAGAATCAGTTCTTGGGTCTTATCTCCTACTGTATTACTTTTGTTTTTATCTTAATGCCTTTATTTTTTTCTTGAATATATGCCATTTCTTCCCCCAACCTGTTAGAATAAAGGTCTTCAAAAGACCAAAAGCTCAGGTCCCTAATGAGTAAAGATTCCTATGCAAGTGAATAAGACCTATGTTCCTCTCAACTCTCAATTTCGGACAAAGACTACTTTTTATTACCACTTTTAAAAGCTGGTAAATGTTCATCATATATTTTGAACAATGTTTAATTTTATTACGCACAGGCCAAAAAAAACAAATAAATAAAAGATGAAAAATAAAGTAAAATTATACTCATTGCATTATTCTGCAACTTATCTTTTTAAGACCCATTTTATTTTAAACTTGCAAATGTCCCAAGTTAAAGAAATTGTACTGCATTGTCTAAAAACTCTATGCTGACCAATGATTTCTCACATTTTTGCCTGTTTTTACAGCAGATATGTAAAAGCTAAGCCTAAAACAAACTTACAACCTTTGTAATAAATTGCAATACTGGGCGCCTGGGTGGCTCAGTCAGTTAAGCATCTGCCTTTGGTTCAGGTCATGATCCCAGAAAATTCCCTGCTCAGCGTGGAGTCTGCTTCTCCTTCTCCCTCTGCCCTTCTCCCCCACCCCATGCTTATGCCCTCTCGCTGTCTCTCTTAAATAAAATCTTTAAAAAAAATTGTTTTAATGCAATAAAGGAATCATAATGAGACAACGCTTTTTTAAATTGATGCCTAATTATTACAGGACATACAAAATGACATAAAATTCCATAGCTTGTTATATGAAACTAAAGGTTACACTAACTATGTAAATTGTTAAGGTTTTCTAGTATTTGATACATATAAATGAAACAATTTGTTAACAGAATTTACTGAGAACTCAAATTCTATACCCTATTACTAAAAATAGTCAAACTGTCAATAACATGTCTAATAAGATGCTCCTACTACACTGTACACAAAGACAATTGGAATTCCCACAATTTTTAGGGAAAATTCTTTGTAGCTGCTATATCTATCAGTCTTAATTTGTGTTAACTACGGTTTTAAATGCTGCTGTTCTTTATAAAGTCTTATTATTTTTTACTTCCCTTGATCACTGGTTCTTAGATTTTCATACAGAGATGAATAGAGGCAAGTAGGCCTTTTAACTTGGCTAAATAAATCAGGTCAAACAAGTGAGAGAATCGCTCTTTCTGGAGTTTCCATTACATATTTCATACAAATCAAAATACCATAAAAGGCTTTAAGAAGTGTATGGGGTGCCTGGATGGCTCATATGGTTAAGCATCTGCCTTTAGCTCAGGTCATGATCCCAGGGTCCTGGGACTGAGCACCGCATTGGGCCCCGGCTTGGCAGGGAGCCTGTTTCTCTCTCTCCTTCTACTGTTCCCCCTGCTTGTGTTCTCTCGCTCTGTCAAATAAGTAAATAAAATCTTTAAAAGAAAAAACAGAAAAAGAAACCTTAAGAAGTATATCATACATACCACATGCAAACATTAAACATTCACCACTCACCTGCAAATTCTAAAGAAAATTCCAGAAAGACATAGTACACACAACTAAGATAATTTACCAACTATTACACTGAGTCTTTTAATGGGGCTGATAGGGGTGGAAAGCAAGTAAAAAACACTTACCATTTGACAGCTAAATTCTGTACCTCTCCATTTTTATCTTCCAGTAACTTCAAAATCATTTTCACCACTTTCCTTTCACTGTCATCATCCAACTTGATGGAATCTTTCTGCAGTTCTGTCATCAAATCATTTGTAGCCATAAACCTATCAAAAAATTAAATTTGTTGATAATTTCAATTTTTAAGCACAAAGATCATGTCTTTCAAATATAATGCTATCATCCTTATCTAACTATCTAAGTCCTAACAAACCCTCTTAAATAAGGAACCCATCACTTTAAATTATCTTCCCCAGGTCAGTCCTGTTTTAAGTTACAGATAGGATCTACTTTGAGTGTTCTTTCATTCTAATTAACTGTATCATTGCTTTTAGGAGGAGAAAAGCTCCTCTTTATTTTCTTTGTTTGTGATTTGAATTTTATCCAGGAAGCCTTTAACTACAAACATTAAGAATACCTTCCTATATAATATTCTGTGTTGGGATCGAGGGGCAGGGGTCACATATTAAAAAGTTACTGGGAAATTTCCAAAATACAAATTCTCAGCTCTACCCCAACTCCCATCACAAGGTTATCAGATGTATTTTCAAAATGGTGAAGAGGCGATTCTAGAACATATTTCCATCTGACATCCAGCCCCTTCCCCTTAAGAACTACTGCCAAAGAAAGACAAGTTTAATACTTAATAGTCTGAACAAAAAACCCAGAGTGATCAATTGTCTAATCTCAGTTTTACATGAAAGGGTTGAATAGGAGACAAAAATGAGGTAAACAGACTCTCAGATTTTTTTCTCATATACCTCACCAGATGATTCATTGTTTTAAAAGTATTTTCTCAAGAGTAATAGATGATCACACTGAAAATAAAGCCCCCCTGTTTGAAGGCCAAATGAATTTTTCCCCTAATTCTGGCTCTTCTCTACCTACTGAAATAACCTAACTGCAGTAACAACTACTTAAATGCCTTCTTCTTGTATATGAACCAAATCAAGTTTGAGTAAAAGTGTACTATTTATATTACATACAGAAATGTCAAAATCTGTGTTTAAATCAATTAAAAACCACTAACTATTGGAGCTGAAATGATAAATAGCTACGCAGACAGTCTGGCAATACAGGCGATAATGTGGTAAGGATCGGCAAAACAACTTATTAATTTAGGAATTATTTGTTATCTAAGGAGTTAATATGTTCATTTAATGCTAATTTGACAAAGTTTTAAACTACAATGCAAGCACAATTCTTACCAAGGTTTGTGAAACAGCTTATAAAGTCTGTGTTCAAATTGGGATTATACAAGGTAAAGCATGTACTTTTTTTAAATGAACATGGTGGTAATGGATAGCCCCTCCCCATTTTATATGACAAATGAAATTAAAACCACACAATATTCTAGAAAATAAAAAACAAAAAACTGAATAACAGCGCACTAATGCAGGAATTCTGCACACAAAGCATTAAAATATCTTAACCATTTTACTTCCATAAAATTATGAAATAAAACAATAGTAGTTAGGACTTCTAAAGACCCCTGAAATGCTCATCACCTGGTTGAAAAGAACATGGCCATTAATTTAGGTAAAAAAGCAAATAATCCCAATGCAAAAAATTGTTTTATGGTTCTGAAGGGAGTCTACTGGTACACAGATTCTCTCCTTTATTTACCACTTATTTATTCATTGCCTATTATGCTACAAGGCTGGACTATGAGCAAAGGATAGATAAAAAGTAAATAAACCTTGGCTCCTGACCTCAGAGAAGTCTACTGATTCTCAGAAATCTACGATCAATGCAAAACCACAAGATATCACCTCACACCAGTCAGATTGGCTAGTATCAAAAATACAAGAAATAACAAGCATTTGTAAGGATGTGGAAAAAAGGGAACCTTCGTTCCCTTTTGGTAGGATGCAAAATGGTACAGCCACTATGGAAAACGGTATGGAGGTTCCTCAAAAAATTAAAAATAGAAATACCATATGATTAGTAACTCCGCAACTGGGTATCTGCCAAAACCAAAAACAAAACACTAATTAAAAAAGATACATGCACCCCTATGTTCACTGCACCATTATTTACAATAGCCAAGATATGGAAGCAACCTAAGTATCCTCTGACAAATAAATGGATTAAAGAACAATGGGATATTTTACAGAATAGGCACAAAAAAAGAATGAAATCTTGCCATTCTCAACAACATGCATGGACCTAGAAGGTATTAAAGGGGATTAAGAGGCACAAACTTCCGGTTATAAAATAAATGGCAGGGATTTTGTATGGTGACTATATTTAGCACGGTGAACACTGTGTAATGTACAGAATTAGAACTGTCAAATCACTTTGTTGTACACTTAAAGCTAATGTAACATTGTATGTCAACTATACTTCTATAAGTTTATAATTTTAAAAAATCTATGACCAATGGGGTTAAACATTTTTTAAAGCTGAAATGAGCCCCAGTAAAATTAGCAATAGGTATTATTTTTAAAAATGAGAGAAAATGGATTGAGATGGTATTAAGTTACACTGAGTTACTTTTTAATGGTGACGCCCAAACAGAAAGTTCTAAGAATTTGTTAATTTGATAAAAAAATTTGCACTATAAAATCATAAGAAAAGTTGTTTAACCAGCTAAAAAGCTGTCCATGGTAGATTCAAAAGCCAATCTGTAAAATGTCTCTTAAGCATGTAATGTTCTAGGCATGATGTTAAGACCTAAGATGATAAAACAGACTCAGTCCCTTCCTCCTAACCTTTTCATCTAATATGGCAGACAGACAGGTAAATGGACAAATCTCAATCTTACAGATTTTTAAAAAATACTCAAGGACAATTGACACTGATCACACCAAGAACTGACAGTTTGGATCTCCAAGGATTAACAGGGGTGTGCATGGGGAAAGCTGGTTTAGAATTTTAAATTTTTGTCTTTGTTGGGGTTGGGGACGGTGGCAGCAGCAACAATGCTGAGGGACATAACCCTTTTGAGTGAAGGGCTAAGAAGCAGTTAAGTGTGGCTGGGACATAGGCAGGTAGAAAGAAGCCTAACAGGAAGAAGATGGAAATGTAAGCTGACATCAAGATAAGAAAGATCTGACTCTGTAGTGAGAACCTAGTACGGAACAGGTACTGTGCTCAACTCTATACAAACAAGAGATAGCAAAAGAAAACAGTTCCTGCTGTCTTGGAGCTTACAATACAATCAAAGAGAGACATTAGTTTTAAAAACTACATATATGGGTTAATTGTATATGTAATTATGAACAGAGATAAATGCTAGGAAGGGAAGGGAAAGGATAGGGCACAAAGAAAACTCAATGGTGTAATAAAGTAACCTGATGCAGATTGCACTGGGGTTTGTGCATTAGGAAAGACTGAACTCTGAAGCATGGGCAGGAATTTTTTTTGGGGGGGGAGCAAGTAAGCAAGGGCCAAGAGACTGAAGAGATTTGGGGGTCTTATTGGAATTTTAGTCTTTATTCTAAGAGCAATGGGAAGTTATTGAAAGGTATCTGGGTCAGAGATGGGCAGTACACCAAAATGATCAAATGTGCATTTCAGAAACATTACTCCAGCTATACTATGGTCAGAGTGTAGAAAGAACCAATCTTCATTTAGCCAAAATGAACGGAGAAAGTTAGGAGAGTTACTGTTGCAGTCTAAGTGCGAAATGATGGTAGCTACAATTAGGGTTATGACAACCTATGGAGGAAGAAAAATGGACATACAATCAATTCTCATTATTATCAAAGTTAATGCCTTCTTGTTTCAACTCACATACTGTAAAAAGTATCCTCTTCTCTATCTAGTGCCACATCATTTGCATGTTTGTGTTTTTTGTTGGTAATGTTGCTGTTAAAATGACCCCCAAGCATAGTGTAGTGCTGTCTAGTATTCCTAAGTACAAGAAAGCTGTGTCTTCCAGAAAAAAATACATATATTAGATAAGCTTTTCTCAGGCATGAAGTGATAGTGCTGTTGGCCATGAGCACAATGTGAACAAATCAACAACATATATTAAATAAGGTTGTCTTTAAACAGAAATAAAAACAAGGTTATGAACCGATCAAATATGAAAATGCTATGACTAGAAGCTCACAGGAACCTACCACCATATAACGGCTCAGTATCACTAATTCCATGTTCATGGTTAACTTGATAGTACTATCTACTGAGAATAATAACCAACTATTTGAGATTTAAAAGGTTAAAATAAGTCTTTCAAATGGATTAGATATGGGGATGGTAAGGGATGAGTTAGCAAATGGACAAAGCAGTAGGAAGAAAACCACAGGACTTGGGTGTTAAAGTCAGGTATGTATCCTTCCAGAGTCTTACTGTTATTTAGCAGCCATTGTCATATCAAATAGTTCAAACACTCACCTTACAACAGGAGAAAGGATTAATAAACCTGGCTCAACTACAGACTACACAGAATGGCCATTCCTTCTGATCCTAATCAACAAAATCTCAGCAATAGTCAAGATGTAAACATCATAAATCAATGATGCCCTGGCAGCCCAATTTCATCTGCCCTTGGTCAAAAGGGAGGACTAAGAAAGGGAAAAAACAAAAACAAAAAACAACAGTAGCCCTACAGTCCAGGAACTGATCTGAGGCTCATACCTATATCTGAATGTTATTCCAAACTGATCTGATGCTTACAATGAAAGCGTATTGTTTTCCTAGACATAAACAACCTCACAGAATATACATTTCAGACAAGTTCACTTAACACAAAATACCAAACACACCTTCCACTCTAACTCATTGACTGCTACTTCTTCATCAATTAAAGCTTTTCCTCTGCTTTAGTTTCGCCCTCCTATTAAGATGTCAAACAATGGAACTGCCCCACTTTCCAACAATCCAGTGTGAAACTCCACTTCCTTAGACCCTTCCCAAAACTACCCAAATGAATAGGTCCTACCACTCTTTAACTGAGACTTCCCATGGCGTGTCTTCTCTCTCCCTCACTATAATGGTAATAAATCCAACTTGTGTCAAGGATGCCTATGTAAGAGAATTTCAAGAAGGAAAAAGTAATAAACAGTGCTTGCATATCAAATAGATAAGCAAACAAAATATCCACTGAATTAGTTACATAGAGGTTCTCAGAAACTCGGGGAAGAGTAATTTCAGTGATCCTTACGTGGGTAACAGCTAAGTTTAGAGTTTATCTTGTAGTTAATGGGAATTAGTGGAGACGGCAATGATCGGCTGTGATATTTAGAAAGAAAATTCTAATGGAAGAGTTACCAAAGAATGGATTAAAAAGAGGCCAGAGACAGGAAGACTAAACTTTGAGAAATACCCATCAGGGAATTAAATGAGAAAGAAAAAGGTAAAAGGGTGACATCAAGGTTTTCCAACTGGGACATTTGGTACATGGTAATGGAATGGGACAAAATAAAAATTAAAAAGGCTTAAGGTGGGAGAGAGAAAAGTTAAAATGTTAACTTTCAAACTTCTATGGCAGTCCCAGGTGGATATAACCTACTGGCAGTGCCATCTCATGTATTCAATAAATATTTTGGGAGTACCATCATTAGGAACTGTGCCAGGCTCTGCAAACACAGTTATGAACAAGATAGTCATATGATAGAACTTACACACCTGGCTTATTCTACTGGACTGAAAGTTCCTTGAGGGGAGAAATATTCATCATAAATCCAATGTAGAGATGTGCAGAAACAGTGGTAGATATAGATACCTTGTATTGCACAATGAGCAGTCTCACAACTCTTCCTCTCATACACAAGCACAATTTTACCCTTGTTACTAACAGACAGATCTAAGTGATACGGGCCAACTGCACCATCTAATGAGCTAATTATCTTTCAAAAAACTCATATACACACCACCACCATCTCATTTTTTTCTCATTTATTCCCTTGGAGTATGAATTTAGGATGGTCTTAATATTGTTCATGTAAATCAAACTAATTTATAGCCCTCTTTCTTCTTCCCAGTTACCTCAATGAGGTCTTTCTTCAGTGGTGAGCCTTAATCATTGCTGATAATCAGTGTTAGCAGTACACTTTTATCACGTAAGTGAAATCCAGTCACTAATGGCCATCAACCTGCAAAGTACTTAAAAGGTGCCCAGAATCACCTTCCTAAGCTCTACAAATCTATCTCCTCTGATTAAACTTACTTTTCTTCAAGCACAAGTACTACAGAGAACTTCACTAGTATTTATTGTTACATTATTATAAATGCCCATAGGGTACTTTCAGGTATGTTATAGAATCTCTAAGGTTCCTTCCAGCTCTGAAAGTGCACAATTCCCTACCAGGCCTGAGATTTTTATTAGCATTTTAAAGTTTCCAAGAAAAAAATAACTGCTAATATCTAAAACACATACATACATACATACATAAATTTGGTAACATAAACTGTTATCAAGCTAGGAAATTCTGCAATGCAGTAAATTATTTTAAGACTGTATCAAATGGTATTTTAAAAAAAATAGACTGGTAGATTTTTACAATGGTTTCTGGAAGAAATTTCCCAAAATCCTTACACGCTTTTCTAACTCTAATTAAAATCCAACTAAAACTAGCACCTGGGAACCCACAAGGCCAAAACAGTGGAGGATTCGTTCAGTAAAACAAGGTCCCTACCCTCAAGCAGTTCCCTAAACAATACCCCCAGCTCCAGTCAAGATTATCTACTTGTATAGTGAGCTTTCACGCTTGCACTCGTTTTCTCTACCTACAACTTCAAGAACTAGCTCAGGTAACTCCACAAACATGAATCTCCTTGCTTCCATCTTCTCTGCCACTTAAGGCTGACAACTACATATTGCTCTGGGTTCTTCATCTTTTTATAAAAGTGTCTTAACTATTCAACAAGCATGTAAATACTACTAAGGGCAAGCACTAGATCGTAAACATTCTGTAGTCCCTTCTCAGGGAATTACTACAAGTGTCTTCTAGCACAAAATATTCCATAAGCCTAAGAGGGAACTGAAATTTAGGTTCTTAGTCTTAATGTCCCCTAGTCGAAACCCTCAAGAAGTAACATAACATGGTAGTTAAGAGTTCATGATCTGTGGTTGGGGTTGGGGTTGGGGTTGTCTGAAAATTTCAGATCTAATGTCTAACTCACCTTGGGTAAGTACTTAATTACCACCACCACACCTCAGTTTCCTGGACTGGAATACAGATTGTTAACTATCCACTTTATACTACAGTTATGAGGATAAACAGGATCAAGTATATAAAGTTGACAGTAAGCGTTAATATTAACTACTATGTAGATAAAGATAAAACAGTGGTAAATTTCCTTCAGCTCTTTATTCCTTGGAATACTAAAGTATTCAGTTGGTGGTGAAGCATATGAAAATAAAAGCAAAACTTGTTACCTCAACCCACTGAATTTTCAATATTAATATTCATAAACAGAGCATTCACCTGGTTCATGCACATTGAAGTTTTCATTCTGGTATCTACAGAATGACCTACCTACTAGTAGTAAACCTTAAAATACCACCTTCAAAGAGTACAGAATACTAAAACATGAAAGAAAAAGGACGTCAGATGTCCCCCCCAATAAATTGAACCCATGATTTAAATCCTACAAAATGATTCTTTAAAAATGCTGACATCTTAAAAATTTGAAACCTGTACCCACTTCTTTACTTTACTTTATATGAATGGACTATGTAGTTACCCAGAGACCTAAAATTTCAGGCCTATAAGGGACCTTTTGTAATCACCCATGTACAAGTCTCTCAAAGTAAAAATTTAATCCCAAATTAAGTAGTCTGTCCAAAATCTCACAGAGAGTTCACAAGAAAAAATCCTACTAGACTAGAACACATGACTAGAGCCCATATTTTGTGACCAGTAAGTAGGTCATATTCTCTTTGGATTCTGCCATGAAAGGAATAATTTTTTTTCCTTTTAAATATATTATTGTTTTCATCTCCCCTTAGCACAAGTACAGGGGTTTGCATTAGATATTCTATAATATTAACTCTGTCCTCAAGATCTTTGTTAGTAGGTATCTGAAAACACAGAGCAACAAACTGTGATATTTACACCAAAATAAATTTCAAATGAGAAAGAAGGCATACTTTTAAAATAGAACACATATATTCAAATAAATGCCTATACTGAAATTACACAGAAAAATGTTCAAAATACTTGACTTCAAATGCTCACTATTTTAGTTAATCTCTTAAATATCTGTAATTTAATATACACAGTACTTTAGTTCCAAAGACTTGTCTGTTAACTGGATGGCTTCAGCATACTACAGTCTTTAAAACATAGTTAATAAAAATATCTTAACAATGCCAGATAGCTGAAAGTCACTGTTTCTACACTTATCTTCTTCATCAACTATTAGAAATACATCAATATTACACTTTTAGAAGAACAATCCTCCAAGCAATGTTTTGATTTACTCTAGCTGAAACTGGTAGATAATTCTTACCAAGTTCAACACTGACTACAGCTTAACATCAAAGCATTGTATCTTTCATATAGTTTATTTAAAAAAGAAAACACAAAATCACGTATATATTATCTTTACAAAAAATTTAAATAGCTTGAGTCAAAAATCACATATGCAGTATTAACACGATTTGTTTATTCTAAGCACATTACCCATACACAAGTCTACCTAGTTGAACAAAATCATGCTATTATAGTATTATAGCAAAGTGCTATCTTTAGTATGAAATTGATATTTAGTACTTTTACAGAATGAACCAAATTTACAGAAATGGGAAGGGGGGGGAATCACACCAGTCTACATAGCTGAAAGGTTATAAATATATGTATATATCCCACTCAAATGTGTATTTAAATTTCAGTGTCTTGCATTGAGAGCAAGCAAAGTTCCCAAAGGGAAGTAAACAGCATTCTAATCCTTACAAAACACGCGCACACACACAAAAACAAAAGCAAAACTTTTATTTCCTCCAATAAATCTTGATTTTGATCTACACAAATCTAAAATACCAAAATAACCAAACAAACATGTCTCTTCCAAAAAGTCACAAAACTAAAATCTTTGGTATTAGCAAACTAGATTTTTAAAAGTTTCAAATGCAATACTCAACAACTCCCTAGGTAGCAAAACTTTGTAAAAATCATTTCTGGCTTTGAAGTCACAGAACCAAAACCATTTTAATACACCGGCACATCAATTTAATGAGGAACATAATCATTACATTTTTCATGCTTCTCCTTTCACAAACAGGAAAACCTCTTCCTAGTAGACGAGGTCTGGACATGTTTTCAGGTGTTAAAGGGTACTGCTCATACATACATAAATAAAACAAAACAAAATAAAATAGACTTCAGCCTCAATTTTAATTGAAGATATCTGTTCTTTCCTTTAAAATGCTCACAAAATACAACCACCAAGCCTCAGAGAACAAAAGAATATCGAAGAAATAAAAAAGCTTTTTTTTTAGATTGGGAGCTTATTTATTTGTGATGGGACAGGAGGTGGGAAGGAAGGAATGTAGCCACCACTGTAGTACAAAAAAAAGGGGGGGGGGGAGACCCAGATAATCCGTGAGAATATAACAATTCTTCAAAATGCATGTTACCAATGTTTGGAACGGACAGTACAAGTCTCCTGGAACAGAACTGCTATAATAAAGCCTCATATTCACCACCCTCATTTTTGAAAACTTCCATCAGTGAGATCCATTTGCTTGCTTTACTTTTTAGGTTAAAGGTTCAGGAATTCACCTTTCTGGCAGTAATTTTGGATATAAGAAAATGAGAATGAAACCCCGAATTTCTGCTTAGTTTTCACCTGACAAGGAAAAATGACAGAGATGCTGGCGGGAAAACCCTGCGAGTCAAGTTTCCTCATCCTGGCTCCCTCCCCACCCCACCCCACCCCCTTCTTCCCACCTTCACGGAACGAATTGTCCAAAGAAAAAGTTTATAACCCAATCCGTGGAAAGCTCAAATAAAGCAAATCATTCAAGCTGAACGCACCTAGGCCCACTCGCATCTGCGGGAAAAGAGGCGGCAGCTGGGGCCCAGAGTGGGCAGCAGCCTCAGCCCTAGCAAGCAGGGCGGCCTAGCGTTTAAGGCGGGCTGGCCGGTAGGCCCGGGCCTCCTGGTCTCCAAGCCTAGAGCAACTCCCTTCGTCACAACGGTGGATGATTTTGCCCCTTCACACTACCTGGGACACGAAAATCACGTCTCGGGATTGGGGGTGGGGAGCAGGGAATGCAGTGGAGGCGTCTGGGGACGCAGAAGGGGCCTCGGACCCGCGGCGGGCAACGGCCTAGAGGAAAGAATGGGGGGGGAGGGGGTCGGAAGGTGGGAGAAAAAGGAGCCTGCGGGATCAGGGAACCGAGTGGTGGGCCGGAGAGCTCGGGAAAGCACACAAACCGGTTAAGGCCAAAGGGGTGGGGCAAGGCCTGTGTGAGGGCCAGGGCCGCGGATGAGGGACGCCAAGGTGGGTTTACGGTCGGATTTCGGCCTCACCTGAAGTCCTTGTCGCTGGATGTCATTTTTTCCAGCAAATTGGAAATGTGGTACGAGGCGCTCGCCATGTTGACGGCCTCGATCCCGCCCGCTGGCGTTGCCGGTGCTGCTGCCCGCTGCCGCTGCCGCCGCCGCTGTTGCTGGGGCTCCTCCTCCCGCTCGCGGCGGCTCCCGCTTCCAGGGTCGCAGCGCGACGCCGACGCCGACTAGGGAGGCGCCTCGACTGGCTGCCCCCTCCTCGGAAAGGCGTGGGCCTGTCCTGGAGGAAGCAGAGGCTGCGGGGTCGGCCTAATGACGGCGCTGCTCGCTGGAAAAGGAGCTCATGGGCAGCGAGTACAGCAGGGCCTCTCCGGGGAGCCAGACACCTCCGCTCGGGTTGGTCTCGCTCCCACTCTCTCCGCACTCGCTCCCTAGGGCAAGAGGCCAAAACCCGCCTCCTTCGCTCCGGGGGCGGGGGCGGCAAACGCGGGACGCCACGGAAAGCCGGGGTCAGGGTTCACGGAGGTCTCCCCACGCACGCGATAGAGACGCTAGTTAAAAGGCAACCGTGTTGGCTGAGGCCTTCGTCAGTCTTCCCGTGAACCGCCTTTCAGGAGGCATGACAACGACCTAAGGGGCTGTTCTCGCGAGATTTGAAAGCGACGGTTAAAGGACGGGGGGGTGAGGGGGACAAGCGTGCTGTAATCTGAGAATAACTTGCTTTTTTTCCGTATGACAATAAAGGAAAGGTTTACGAATTTTAAGGAGTAGTAGGCCAGGAAGTAATGCTAGCTAAGGGGTAGCGTGTGGACCAACATAAGAATTATTAGAAGGAGCTTCCATTCGAATAGGACGCGTGGCCTACTTTGCCTTCACCACGGTGAAATAATGTTGCCACGTGAAAACCACAAATCCCAGAATTCAGTCGGGGTGTTTCACTGGGTCAGGATGTGATTGGCTGAAAGAACTTGTAGCGTCCTCATTGGCTCCCGTGCGAGGAGTGAATGCTGGGATTTGTAGTCTAAAGAGTCAGTTGTAGTGGATAAAACCTTTAGCTCCCCGCGCATTTGGTTTCTGCCGCGTATTCGGATTTCTTCTTACAGCCGCTTTTGCTGTTGTGGGATGTCTGCAGAGCTAGGCTGCTGCGGTTTGGGCAGGCGCAATGCGGATCAGTTAGTGTTTTTGGCAGAGATGTAGTAGAGACTTCTAGCGCTAATCCTGGAGAGTGATGGTAGCCTCATCCTTAAGGCAGCTGAGTCTCTGCTGGGCACAGCCCCACCGTGCAATAAAGAGCTCCCTGAAGGAAGGACGGCCACGACTAATGATTGTATGCGGACCTTCTCGTTTTATTCAGAGTAGCTAAAGGACTACCCTCTGCAGTTAGCGCTTGTGGATCTGTTAATCCTGCAGCTGTATTTGATTGTTCCCAGAGACATACACACACAGCAGTGGGAAATCAGACACCAAATCATTTGTTTTAGTGCCCACGTTTTTGTCTGTTTAATTGGAATTGGAGCTAGCTCACTAGCCTTCCTAAAAGAAGAAAGAGAAAGCCCAGTCAAGAGAGAAGGAAAATTCTGTCCCAATCTATTACTGCTCCTGTTAAACAAACAAAACACTTAGCTCCTTTCTTTCAAATATTAAATCTGACGTTTCTCTACTGTTCGTTCCTACAGTTCCCAAATGTTACTGAGTGTCTTCTGAAAGCCAGGCACTGTTATAATTAATAACAGTTAAAACAGATGAAATGTGATCCGACCTCATGATTCATACCTAAATTTCCCTTCATTACCCTTGTTTGCCCCCATGTATCCTTTTACTTTAATACTGTTTCTCCCCGGTAGTACCATACCTCTTCACTCGTTTTACCCAAGTCAGCCATCGTTAGGTTCCCAGAGAGCTTCATCCATAATTAACGCCCTTCTGCTCTGAACAACCTTTCCACAATATTTAATATAAACTATGCACATGCACATCACACACAAACAAGCTGGTCATTTATCTTGTGTGGACCCCAAGGCTTAAAGTCTTAGTCATCTGGTGATGACCCTTTTTTTTAAGTCTGAATCTGGTCAGATGCCAAGTCATTTTTTTTTTTTTCCATTTGTGTTAAATCCTTTCATTTATCAGTTTTCAACTGAACTATAATATTTGTAGTCAGGCAGCTTGAATATAAATCCTGTTTACTGGCACTTATTAGCTGTCTTAGGCAATTCACTTCAAGGTCTCTGAGCCTTGGTTTCTTTATGGATAACACTATGATCATCAGAGTACAGTATTACCCCATCTGGCTGTTTTAAGAGTCAAATGAGCTATTGTCTGAGTCTGCTAGTGTTGCTATAACTAAATTCCCTTGATTGGGTGTCTCAAACAACAAGAATTTTATTTCTCATAGTCCTGGAGACTGGAAATCCAAGATCAATATAGCAAGGTGGCCTTTTCATTGTGTCTTCATGTAGTCTTTCCTGTGTGCACCCACACTCCTAGTATCTCTTTTTCTTCTAAGGATACCAGTCCTATTGGATTAGGGCACCATCCTTTTAACCTCATTCAACCTTAATTGTGTCTTCATTTCACCTCACATATCTCTTTAGATGCCCTATCTTCAAATATTGTCATATTGGAGGTTAGGGCTTCAACATGTGAATTTTGAGGGAGACACAGTTCAGTCTATAACAATACCCCATATAAAGTGTTCAGCATATTACCTGAAATGTAATCATCTTTATAAATAATATTTCTGGCAGTTACAAAGGTCATGGAAAGCATCTAACAAAAGTCAGCTATTAGTAGTAGTATATTCTCTCGGTCTTTCACTTGTCCCAGTCCCAAACCATTCTGCATAGCCAGTTTAGAGTTTTTTAAAACATTGTTTTTATAGTGCTACTCAGCAATTTAAAAAGTTCAGTGGCTCTCTACCACTGAATGAAGTCCAAATGTTTCAGCAATCAATGGCCCCCTTCGTCTGTCCCTAGACCTTTCTTTCTGACCTTTCTCCCACTATTCTAATATAGGAATTGCTCCCATCAGTTTTTTTGAGTCTCTCAAAAACCCAACTCCAAATTTTTGTATAATCATCATTATAATAATAAGACCTTACTTCTAGGTCAGGTGCTACATTAATTCATTTAATCTACCTTTTAAGTATGAGAGGCACAGAAAGCTTAAGTAACTTGCTAAAGGGGCAGTCAGGATGAAAACCCAGGCAACGTGGTCTCAGAGCCTATGCTCCAAATCTCTGTACTAAAATGCTTGTCCCCACCTGCAATGCTATTCACCTCCCTTGTCTCCTTCTAGGATCTTGAACCAACAATAGTGTTTATATTCTAGCTTCCACTTAGAGTGTAAATTCCTTAAGAGCTTGTACCAACTTTAAACCACTTCTTCTTTCAAGTACTTAGCCCATGCCAAATTCGTAATAGGCACTCAAAGTACTTAATTTTATTTTGTATTCTTGATCTCTTAGAGATTTGATCTATTCATCACAGAATATAGGTGGTTACTAAACGGTGGGGAAATGCTTTTCTTTAATCTGTAAGTGCTAAATTAATTTTAACCGCAAAAGGAAATAAGCCTACATAAGACCGCCGTCCAAGAGTTTTCTTTCAAGTCAATGGTCATAATGGAAAACTGAGACAAGAAAAGAAGAAAAATGGAGTCCTTTAGCTCTTGGAAGTTTCTTCATATATCAACCAGTAGCTTAGCTTAATTCACAAACATTTATTGAGTGACTACACTGTTCCAGGCAGTGTACTAGTTACTGGGGAGACAAAGATGAGCAAGACATTTTCCTTAATTTGGGCGGACATTCATAATTGACCAAATCTTAAATTTCATATAACATTTTTTGTATTTTGCCTAAAGGAATAGATCCTGAAATTGTCTTTAAAGTGTAAATATGGTAAGACTGAGGTGAATTACATGTTAAATGTTAAATATCAATAAAGAGAAAGCAACAGAAGGCAACGGAGACATTATATAATTGATTAAGTAATATGAAGTTGTTGGGGTACTGGCATAAAATGTTACTTTGTTGTTTTTCTGTCTTTTTTTAAAAAAGATTTATTTATTTGAGAGAGAGAGAGAGAGCATGTGCGTGAGCACACCGGGGGGAGTGGGAGGGGAGAGGAAGAGAGAATCTTAAGCAGACTCCATGCTCCGCGTGGACTGAGCCCAAGGCAGGGCTCCATCTCACGACCTTGAGATCACCACCTGAGCCGAAACCAAGAGTCAGATGCTCGACCTGCTGTACCACCCAGGTGCCCCTGTTGTTTTGTTTTTCAAACACACTCTGTCAATTCTTTTGCATCACTCTTAATGATATACTGGGCAGTTCCCAGAGCTTTTCCTTTGAAGTCTTAAAAGTCCAATCTAGTTTAGTCCAACGTCCATCCTGACACTACCTTCTGCTTCTATACCCCATAGGGTTAAAGAGAAGGGCAAAGAGAAGATAAGGGGAAAGAGGCAAACCGCTTATCGTTCCACATCTCTCTTGACTGTTGATGCCATCTGGTAGACCCCCAAATACTGACTCTCTTGTAAGGGTCAAGGTTGTAAGTTCTTAAAGGTGTCTTTCCGAGGCCTTCCTTCTGTACACTTCCATGACATAGCATGCCTGAGCATTCCCTGGTCTTCCAGGTGGCAAATAGCACTCATAGATGGGGTCCCCCAAGAAGGCTCACACCCAACTGACTTGGGAGGGAGTTGCTTACTTTGCCTGCTGGAAGCTCAGGCATCCTTGCCACGCTACACGGAGGGCGTGCAGGCTGCTGCACTGCTGTGCCCCTCCTCTGTACTGCCATTTCTCTCCAGTTCTTTTCTCTCCGCAAAAGGGCATAAATCAGTAGATGGCCAACCCAGGGATGAATAATCTGAAGTTTTGGGGGTACCAACGTGAATTTTTTTTCTATTGTTTTGTTGTTTCATCACCACTTTCAAACACAATCTATCAGATATTTTCCTTCACCCTTAACAACATCTTGGGCAGACCTCAACTCTCTCCAGAACTTTCCCTTCCTGCAGGGATTCCCATTTTTTTCTGTGTGGTGGGGAGTTTTTACTTGTGTGTCGTTTTTGTTTGTTTGTTGGAATGGGAAGGGGAGGAAAGACCCAGCACCCAGCACTTACTGCCAACTGATAATTCCCACATTTCTCTTAGAATTCTTTCTTCCCATGGCAGTCATCTTATACAGGCCAGGAGGGTGTTGACAGGATCATGGTAACAAAATCACCTCTAAAAGGGGCGACTGGCCCCCCTTAGTGGGTTTCTTTAAAAATAGGACATTTTAGGGGCACCTGGATGTCTCAGTTGGTTAGCCGTCTGCCTTGGGCTCAGGTCATGATCCTGGGGTCCTGGGATCAAGCCCTGCATCAGGCTCCCTGCTCAGCAGGGGAGTCTGCTTCTCCCTCTCCCTCGGCCCCTCCCTCCCCACTAGTGTGCTCTCTCTCTCTGTCTCAAATAAATAAAATCTTTTTAAAAAATAAAAATAAAAATAGGATATTTTATGCCTAATGTTTTCGACTTGGGAGCTTCTAAGACAAAAGAAATGTCTCATTTAATATGTATGTGAAGGGAATGTGTGGAAAGTGACTTCTAAGAATGTGGAAGGGCAACAAAGACAAGTTTAAGATGACAATGACTCTTGTACAGGAAAGTGAAAGGTCTGGAGTGATATGACGAAGAATGAAGTTTTCTTTGTCTGTTTTATAGCTATTGAAGCCTACATAAGTAACATACAATTTCCCAGTGATTTGAGAGGAATGCTATTCAGTTCAAGTTATTTTTCCAAAAGATGCTTGAGGGCTTGATCTCAATTTCCATCCTTCTCCCCATTATTACAAGGAGGCTCTACCATAACATTTCCCAAACTGTGTACTGGTCCCAAATACTAACAAACACTTTCCATAAGATGTCAATAGAAGCAGATACTATTGGGGTGTGTGTGATGGAAAGGTAGAGTTTTAGTTTAAAAAACGTTTAGAAACACTTTTTCTTAACTCCAGAAAATCTCAGGGCTTTTCGTATGCTAATATGCTGTGAATACCCAAGAGGAATATATAGAATGCCTATGGACGGACCAATGTGTTTCATTCCCTCTTCTCCCCCTTACAAGGATGACAGATTCGTATGTTGAAGAGCCAACTTCCAAGGGTATGGTATTTGGAGATAGGGCCTTTGGGAAGTATTTTGGTTTAGACGAGGTCATAAGGATGGGGCCCTCATGATGGAATTAGTGCCCTTATGAAAAGAAACCCCAGAGAGTTCTTTCAAATCTCTGGGCCATGTGTTTACACAGAAAGAAGGCAGCCATTTGCAAGCCAGGAAGAGAGCTCTCACCAGCACCCAATCATGCTGGCACCCTAATCTGGGACTTCCTGCCTTCAGCATTGGAAAAATAAGTTTCTGTTGTTTTAAGCCACCCCAGTCTATGGCATTTTGTTATGGCAGCCCGAGCTAACTTATACAAGGATGCAGGTACTTGACACATTTGAATGTAGAGTTTTTTAAAGTCCTACCCTATTACAATCTCAAGGAATGAGAGTACCATGAGACACTGGAAATCGTTGTTCCATGGGTGTTTGTTTGTTTGTTTCCTGAATTGAATGCTGAATGGGAGTTGGGGAGGAAGAGAGTCTTGGCAGAAAATAAGTTCATTTGACATTCATTTTAAAACAGCTTTCTGCCAAGTAAATGTGGATTGTGCTTAATTCATAGATTTTGCTATAAACTGAGTTAAAGGAAATAAAGAAAATAGAGCTATATTTATTCAACCAGTTACTAATTTCTGAAATATAATTCTTTGTCGAATGTCAAAGCTGCTCTGTTAATAGTGGAGGAAAAGGGCAGCTGTGATTTGTGTTTCAGCAGACAGCTTTGCACACAAATAAACAAAATGCGCCTGTTACAGATCATTTGTTAATAATGAATTCATCTTAGATGCAAAAGGAAGTAAATGCTGTATAAGATTGATCTTAAGAAGATTTATTTCCAGTTGTTTGGAAACAATTCAACAGCTAGAGTTTTTCCTATGATCTACTCTCTTCTAAACAACTGCTAGAAGCTCTTGGTTAATTTTTAGTGGCACTCTAAATCAAACTTAATTGTTATTCCATGAAGGAATTATTCTTTTAGAGTTAGAAATACATTTGCAGCATATTAGAGAAAATTACAATGATTATTTATATCACAAAGGTGTTTCCTTTGGAACAACTACCATTTCATTCTTACTTGTGACTTTTATAATAATATTAACCATCCTGTGGCATTTTAATATCATAACATCTTCTGATATACATTTTTAGGAGCACTGTCCAGGATTTTCAGACAAATAAAAATATAACTTTATAAGTATAAAGCTGGTTATCAGTTTTTACAGAAGAATGCAGAAGAAAATGCTAGAATTAAGCAAATGCTGCCTTTTGCTTTAAATAGAGATGCCATGCTCATGGGGTCTTATCCTTTTGCTTAAAAAAGGTATTCTGCTCACTACCAGGTGCAAGTTTTGACTTTTGAGAAATGGTGTGAAAGAGTAATTAAAGGGAAATCATGAGCCCACAGTTTCAGAGATTTAAAAAAAGTACAGTAAAATGAAGCTGGAAAATAATAATTTTAATGAAAATAAATTGAATGAAAGAGTCCTGGGATTCTTTCTGCAGTGGATATTTATACAGTGAAATTAGTCCATTATTATTTACATTAATAGGTAAAGTGGTAGAAATATCACATTCTAGAAAAAACAACTGCTGATTTTATAAAATACCTGTTTTTTATTTTATTTATATCATTTTGGAAAATACAAACTTTTCTGTATGATCCAAGTAAAAAAAAATCAAACTCTCTTTACATTTCATGGAAAATGCCATAAAAAATTTGAATCATTTCCTAACAAGTGTGAGAGTTTTGTTATAATGGATGTAGTTGTTAACACTTAAGATGTGTCACAATCTAGAATGGGTTTAAAGGAAAATTTTTATTGAATTTGCAAAAAGCAAACTTTTTGCTCTTAATAGTGCAATAAAGGCGTAAAACAGGAGAAAATACTTGGAGAAGATATATTTGACAAAGGACTTGTATTCAGAACTCATACAGCTCAATAAGAAGACAGAAATTCCTATTTAAAAATGAACAAAGATTTGACCAGACTCTTCACAAAAGAAGCTACAGGATGACAAATAAACACATGAGTATGTGCTCAATATCATTAACATCAAAGAAGGACAAATTAAAGCTACAAAGACACACTGCTACATAGTTTTTAGAATATTAAAATCAAAGAGGTTGATCATACTCAGTATTGGTAAGGATATGGCATGCTCATATACTGCTGTTGGAAATCAATTTGGCAGTTTCTCAAAAAGCTAAACATACATCTTCCATACATCCCAGCCACTCCATTCCTAGATATCTACGCAAAAGAGAAAGAACATAAATGTTCATATCAGATTGATTCATAGTAGTGCCACACTGGAAACAACCCAAACGTCTGCCAACAGGTCAACAGATAAACAATTTGTAATATATGTATACAATGAAATACTTCTTAGCAATAAAGTGGAATGAACTATTAATAAACACACCAGCATAGATGAATCTCAAAAGCATCATTGTGAGTGAAAGAAGTCAGAGAAAAAAAGAGTACAGAATCTGAGTCTATTTATATATAATTTTAGAAATTGCAAACTAATCTGTAAAGACACAAAGCAGATCAGGGATGAGGGTGGAGGAGAGATTAAGGCTCCAGGACAGTTTCGGAATTGATGGAAATGTTTATTATTTTCATTGTGATAATGACTTCACAAGTGTATACCTATGTCAAAATTCATTAACCTGTACCCTTTAAATGTGTGCTGTTTATTGGATATCAATTATACCTCAATAAAGATGCCCAAAAAATGATAAAAATAGAAGCCAAGTTACCTAAAAATAGACCACTTTCAAAAAATACAAGAGTCAGAATAACTTTAGTTTCTTTAATGGATTTTTCCCCCAAAGAGAGCATTTGAGCTAAGACATAAGAAATATCAGGGTGCCTGGGTGGCTCAGTCAGTTAAGCATCTGCCTTCAGCTCAGGTCATGATCTCAGGATCTTGGGATCATCCTACATTGGGCTCCTTGCTCAGCGGGGAGCCTGCTTTTCCCTCTGCCTGCCACTCCCCCTGCTTGTGCGCGCATGCTCTCTCTCTCTGACAAATAAATAAATAAAATCTTTAAAAAAAAAAAGAAAGAAAAAGAACTCAGTATTGTCACCACTGGAGAGCAAGAGATATTTACTACAAAGGATTTGTATTAAAAAAGAGTACATATTGACCATATACATATTTACAGCCTTGATAGGAATTTTTAGAAAGTAGTGATACTATATTTATGACACTTAAAAATGTTGACGTGCTAATGCTTCATTTGAAATAACTTAGCATATATATTTATAAACTATTAACTACTTAAACATAAATCCAATCATTTTGCCTGTGCTCTAGTGCCATATGTCCAACTGTTCTGGAACATTTCTGTTTAGATACTGCACAGCTACCTTAAACCCAACTTGCCATATCATATAGCTGGGTGATTCAGAGGGCAGGCTCTAACTCAGAGACCTGGGTTCAAACCCTGGCTATAACCACTTATTCTGTGATCTTGGGCGACTTCTCTAAAATAAGAATACTACTAATAGTACCCTGGGTTGTATAAGGCTTAAATTAGATGAATATAAAATGCCTGATACAGGTACTTTATAAACATTACCTGTTATTATTTAGAAACAAAATTTGTTTTCTCCAAAAATTTAACCCTCTTCCCTCTCACCGTATTTCTTTTTTTGAATTATTTATTTGAGAGAGAGAGCATGAGTGGGAGGGACAGAGTGAGGGAGAAAGAGTCTCAAGAAGACTCTGCACCAAGCTCAGAGCCTGACATGGGGCTCAATCCCACAACCCTGAGATCGGGACCTGAACTGAAACCAAGAGTCGGATGCTTAACCAACTGCACCACCCAGGCGCCCCACCATATTTCTTTTCATAGCTCCCACAAATATTCCATTCTTTTAGACTGAAAATCTTGGAAAAATATTTGAATTTTACATTTCCTTCATTATCTATATTCACTTTAACACCAAATTCTTCAAGAAAATATCACTTAGATCTTTCCTTTCTAATAAGCTCCCAGTACAACTGGTCTCTCCAGGCCTCCTTCAGCTCATCACTGTCTTGTCATTCACTAAACCCTAGCCACACTAGATATTAGCTGGGTGATTTAGGCAAGTTACTTGGCCTCGGTAAGCTTTGGTGTTCACTACACACTGGGGGTGGTAATATCGACCTCATACAGTTAATGTAAGGATTAAACTATATAATGCACTAAAAATCCTTTTTACTGTGCCTGATACAAGAGTAAATGCCTGTCAAAGGGGGTTACTTTTACCACTTTCTAATTCTCTGTTCAAATTTACAACTTAAGATCATTTTAGCTTTTTCAACTGCCATATCTCACTGTTGCTTCATGGATCTTGCAGTCCACAAAGCCTCCAAACACTTCCGTACCCGCACTGGGCTCTGGTTATTCCACACACCAGCCTCCTCTACTTGCATAGTATCCCTATTCTCAGCTGACTCCACTTAGAATCAGTTGGAATGCCTCTAAAAAAATACTGATGGTCAGGCCACTCTCAGACCCATTAAATCAAACTCTCCCCAATTCAAACATGCCACTGGCATTGAGAAGCACAACTTTGTTTTCCTGGTTAGGGTTTGGTTTTGTTGTTCATGTGTTTTGTTTGGGATCTGACTGTAGAATTTTGCTTCTGTTTCTGAAGATATTTTTGGGTCTTGATTTTACCATAAGACATGCTAACTACCTCTTGCTGCTTCTGAGTTTCTGCAAATTTAGGCATTGTGTCAGCCAGATCCTTAACCAAATCATTTGTAAAGATTAGAGAATAAGACAGTAACATTCTCCTGGAGAATTTGCCATAACTTGGCATCAATTCATTAATCAGCACTATGGGGAACATCATTAATCAAGTACTCCAATTATGAACCTGCATAACTGCGCTGTTAATACTTCCTGATCTGCAAACATCATTCCTTCTAAATCTTTTACTTCTAAGGATATTATAAGAGAGCCTGTCAAAGGACTCTCTAAAATCAAGATATATATTATGATCCTATCTAAAAATGATATGAGGTTTATCTGGCCTGATTTTTCTAGTAAACCTGTTCTCTCCCTGATCACAAATTTTCTTTCACATTTCTTAATGACTCAACAATTCATCCTAGGGTCTCACTGGAAGTCATAGCAAGCTCTCAATCTGATAGCTTGCAGCATCTTCTATTTTCTTTTTAATTGGAGGCTTTATTTTTCTAACTCTATATTTTAAACACCTTTTGGTTCTCTCCAAATTCCTGAAGATTATCAATAGCCACTTAGTAATCATCTACAGCTTTTTGATAGATTGAGATGATGGTATCTTTTTAGTATCATGAGATATTGTTCACCCAGGCATGGAGATGAACTAGACCTGATGGGTATTTCTTTGCTATTTTACTTTCTTGATCTCCCTTTCTTCTTATTACTATTTATTTTGTTCTTTCCAAGTGATGATAAATCTTCACAGAAAAAAAAAAACAATAGAAACATACTTAAGAAGTTAGTAAAGACAGTTAAATAACTCAATTTAATTTTTTCTATTCAGTAGCATTCATTGTGCCATTCACCCCAAGTGGTGGCCTTGGGAACATTCTTGTTTCCCTGACAACATCTTTTTTTTTTTTTTTTTTTGCTATTACTAATTTTCACAAGCCTCAGCATCTTGTGAACTTTTAGCCTCACTGACATCATTCCCATATATTCCCTACTACTTCTCCAAATTATTTCCCCTTCTTCCTCCCCTCCTCTCTCTACCTCCACCTCTTCTTCCTTCTCCTCCTCCTCTCATTTTTATTGTTGTTGTTGCTGTTCTTCTTCTTCTTGCCTTTCCATCATATTTCTTTTTCATTTTTTCAAGAATCCTTTAAATATGAACTTGCTGGAGATTGCTCCATGCATTCATATCCATCACTTTACATCTCTCCCTTTTCCCCCATCAATGTAGATCAGAGGCAGAAAACTTTTTCTATAAAGAAGTGCAGAGTAAATATTTGAGGCTTTGTTTGCCCGCAATCTGTTGTGTAGCTGTTCCACTCTGACATGGAAGCACAGTAATGAGTGTGACAGGGATAAAACTCTGTTTATGGACATCTACCTGTGGGTTCTACATATATTTCACATGTTATAAAATATTCTTCTTTTGATTTGTTTAAAACCACTTAAAAATGTAAAATCTATTTTTTAGCTGCTAAGCCTTAGAACAGGCAGCTGTGTAGAATTCACATGTAGGCTGGAGTTTGTCAGCTCCCGCCAGAGAGGGGTCAAAACATACAATATACACTACAACCAACAGGGAAAAGATGATAATAAAAGTAATCACAGAAATAAACCCAACTAGCTCTTAAACCCACATTTCCGTTGGGAACTGCTGTGGGTTGAGTTGTGTCCCCTCAGAAGATTCATTCAAGTACTCATTTCTGGTACTTATGAAATATGATGACTAGATTGGGTGGGCAGGGTATTGTAGCACGTGGTATGGCACCTTGTACAAAATGGGGAATCACAAACATTTGGTAATTTGAATCAATAAATGCAAAACAGCTACTTCGAATATATGCATTCAAATCATATATATTCATGGGGTACCTGGGTGGCTCAGTCAGTTGAGCCTCCGGCTCTTGATCTCAGCTTAGGTCTCAATCCCAGGGTCGTGGTTTTACGCCCGGCATCGGACTCTGTGCTGGGCATGGAGCCTACTTTAAGAAAATTATATATACTCATACAATGTAATAAGTTCTTTCATTGGCACTTAAAGTTCATATTGTTCTTTAATATATTTGTGTTATCTTTTGAAGGAAAAGAATATGGAAAGGAGTATAGGAAGAATATCAATGGACTATAATAATGTACTGTTCTAAAGAAAAATACTAGAAAACAAGAGAATACAATTTAAGTGGGAAAATACTTGAAAGAAAATAAATTCATTGCTTGAGGGGCGCCTGGGTGGCTCAGTCAGTTAAGCGTCGGACTCTTAGTTTTGGCTCAGGTCATGATCTCATGGGTTGTGAGATGGAGCCCCAAATCAGGCTCCAGGCTCCACACTCCGTGGGGAGTCGGCTTGAGATTCTCTCCCTCTGCCCCTCCCCTCATTTAAATAAATAAATACATCTTAAAAAAAAAAGAAATTCATGGCTTAAGAAAATGGGCTTGTTCTGTGATGTACATTGAAAATTTTTGTTCTTCTTTGACTTTTCCCAATTCACAGTAGACAGTTAATGATGCACATGAAAAATGTAGAAGAGTCCTACAGAGGAAATTCACCGCCACATCGTAGTATTTCCATACCCTTCTCAAGAAACACCAAGGATTACTGGCAGCACTAGAAGCTAAGAGAATGGCATAGAACAGATCCTCCCCCAGAGCCTCAGAGATAACATGGTACAACTGACAACTTGATTTTGAACTTCTAGCCAGAGCTATGGGAGAATAAATTATTGTTGTTTTGAGCCACCCAGTTAGTTTTACTTTGTTATAGCAGCCCTAGAAAACTAAAACAGAGGCAGATAAAAATTCACGTTGCAAATGATGGTCTCCCAGCCTCAAGGTTTATAAAGGTCTCTTCTGGGTATCTGTTTATCTCCTGAGGGATTCTCTCTCTTCTATCCTCTCCTGCTTCCCAAGATGGCAACGGGGAATTGCCATACTGACCATACAAGAAACATTTATATGTCATGGCTGCATTGGGGAATGAGGGGCTGGTCTTCTATGACCTATGGTTGATGTCAATTGAGATTTCTCAACCCAACTAAGGTTTCTTAAGGGTCTCAGGATCCTGGTGTCCCAATATCACTGCATTCAGTATGGTGCAGCTTGGTCTTCTCATTTCTGGGTGTCTTTTCTCGCATTGCCTGAGGTATAGTTGGTCCTACCTGGTGTTTTGGAGCATATACCTGCCCCCATTGTTGATGAACATGACCTTTCCCCTAACTCTTATTCCAAAGTGCCTCTTCTCTATGGCCTGCCCCCCTGAGGCCTGTTTTGTTATGATGGTCTCTTCTCTATTTATACTATCCCCTTGTAGGCTCAGGACCTCTCAGTTACTTTCTCTGTACTAAGCCGGACTGTGCTAGCCCCTGGGAGGCTGCCTTCTGGCCCACTGAGCTAGGCCCCTCCCTCAGCCTTGTACTTGACCTCTAGCCTGATGTGTGTGTTGCTACATTAACCATGGTTTTCCCTTGGAGGCATTAGAAGTGTTTTCAGCCTGCACCTGAGGCAGTCAGTTACAGACTTCAGACCTGGAATTTTCCTAAACATATCTGGGTGTTTCTATAGATGTCTTTTCCTCTGAAATTCACCTCTAGGCTGGGGATGGAGAAAGCCACCCCCCTCCTGGTTCCACCCCTCAGCAGCAGGCAGACCATTTCCTTCACGGGGTGGCAGGAACTTTTCCGCATTACATTCTCATTGTTTCTTCTGTATATTCAAGTTACGGTCAATCCTTTAAGCTTTGGTTCTGGAATAAAATCTAAGCTTTGACGATGGCGAGAAAATCCTTTTTTCTCTCTTGAAAGTCGTATTTCAAGACCGTTGTCTCCCTATAAATATTTTAAAAGTCAGATTTGGAACTCATGGCTGATCAATGACTTTTTGTTTTAAAACTCTACTTGTCTCCTTTTCCCAGAGACAACGTGCCCATGGGCAGGCCAACTCTACCTGGCAGAAGGACTATGGAAGATAAAGATAAATTGTTGAAAAAGGAAAATATCCCAGGTGATATTTCAAAACAGTTCTACATCAGAGTCACTCATGACTTTATTGTCAGAGCTGCATTTTTTTGAGAGCTTCCCTAACCTGTTGAGCTTTGTGTGCTTTAAAGCTAAAGAATTGTTTTGTTTTGTTTTTGCTTCTCTTAGACGACCTTGCATTGACTTTACCCAATGAATACAGCTATTTGGGGCTCTGATGAGTTAGCTTTACTCTTTCAGCTTTAGAAGTTTCTCTTTAAGACTTTTAGAACGAGTTCTCAAGAGCTACCCTGGGGGCATTCAGAAACCCTTCAGAGGCATTCTCAAAAAACCCCTTTTCTATCCAAGCTGAAATCCCAAGGCCAGACTCATCTTCCGTGACATACTTTCTCCTATCTCTGGAGGGAATTTCTGTCTTCCTGGGCATCTGCTCGCATCCTGCAATCCCCTCCACTGGCATTCCCAAAGGTTGCAACAAAGGAATCTTCACTGTTTCTCCTGGGAAGCTTCAGTCAAAGAGGATTTCGGATGGCTTATTCTGACACCCCAGAATTCTTGAGAAGGGTATGCAAACACTACTATGTGGTGGTGAATTTCCCTGTAGAATTCTTCCATATTTTCATGTGCATCATTAACCATCTACTATGAATTGGGAAAAGTCAAAGAAGAACAAATTTTTTTTAAAAGACTTTATTTATTTATTTATTTGACAGAGAGGGAGCGAGAGAGAGCACAAGCAGGAGGAGGAACAAGGAAGGAGAAGCAGCCTCCTCGCTGAGCAGGGAGCCTGATGCGGGTCTTGATCCCAGGACTGCCTGATCATGACCTTAGTCGAAGGCAAACACTGAACCAACTGAGCCACCCAGGCACCCCAGAAGAACAAAAATTTTGAGGTACATCACAAAATGAGCCCATTCGTTCAAGCAATGAATTTCTTTTCAGTATTTTCCCCCTTAAATTGTAATCTCTTGTTTTCTAGTATTTTTCTTTAGAACTGGACATTATGGTAGTCCACTGATTTTCTTCCCATATTCCTTTCCATATTCTTTTCCTTCAGAAGATAACAAAAATATGCTTAAAGAACAATATGAATTTTAAGTGCCAATGAAAGGACTTATTAAATTATATGTATATGATTTGAATGCATATATTCAGGGTAGCTGTTTTGCATTCATTGATTCAAATTACCAAACATTTGTGATTCCCCATTTTGTATAAGAGGCTGTGTTACATGCTGTAGGACCATACCAGCCCTTTGAGAATCTCAATCTGGTTATTATAATTCGTAAGATATGGTATGGCAGAGGGGCATGGACTTGGAAGTCAGATAGACTTGAGCTCCTCTTAGAACTGCCATTTACAAACTGATCTTGGGCAAAATAACTGTTATTATTATTCAGGCTGCTGATGAAAAGTACCACAATGTTTAATGTGTGAACTAAAGGGAAGTGACTAGTTCTGAGTATAGTAAGGATGGATTTCAAAATACTCGATAAAGAAACAGAATTAGAGGAGAACTTTGAAACATGGGTAGGATTGTAGAGGGTACAACGGGGGCAGGGCCAGGAGAAAAAGAATATTCCTTGGTTTATAAATAAAACACCCCAAGTTCAAAAATAGTTATGTCTTATTATTTGACCCAACCATTAAGTTAATAAAAATGTTGTTTTATGACTATATGTAAATGTGCCATTTTATTGTTTGTATTTTATGAGATATCCAAGTGAATATGCTGTGAAAATATTACGATCTGATAAAACCCAAAGTACATACATTTTTTGACTATTATATATAATTAGCCAAAAGTGATTTTTAAAGTAAATAATTAAGGAATTCTATACATTAGTCCTACTTTTATCCAGTAGGTTCTTTTTACTAACCTTGTATTAAAATCCAGGGACACCTGGGTGGCTCAGTCGGTTAAGCCTCTGCCTTCAGCTCAGGTGATGATCCCAGGGTTCTGGGATGGAGCCCCATATGATCGGGCTCCTGGCTCAGCAGGGAGCGTGCTTTTCCCTCTCTCCCTCTGCCCCTCCCCGATGCTCGTGTTGTCTCTCTCAAATAAGTAAATAAAATCTTTTAAATAAATAAATAAATAAATAATCTTGCACCACTCCAAATCTATTTTCCTGGCTTCTCTCAAACTGGGCTTAACTCTGTTTTAAGAAGAATGCTTCACAATATGACAAATAGCTGAGATACTAGGGAAATTCCTTTTCACTGTTGCATACAATCTCTCTAGGAATGTTGTTCCTAATTAAGTGTGGTCTTTTTTTCTTCAAATATTCCTTAATCTTGTTCCTAAAAATTAAATACATTAAGATAATTGCTAATCAGGGGACTTGTAGATTCAAAAGAAAGGACAGGCCAGCCTCTACTTGTCTAGTCCAGAGCAGCCGTGTGCTAAGTGGGAGGAGGAGGGAGGTCCTGTACACTCCAGGGATTGCTCAAAAGCACCCTTTGAGCTAGAGCTGGAAAATATGAGAACTTGTGTTTACATACATATTTTAAAAATTCTACTTGTATAAGTTTTATCATGTGCGTACTTTGTTAACATAAGAATATATATGTATACAATTTGTAAATAAAAACATTTACCTATGTTGGGGGGTTGTGCTCAGTTATTTTTAAGCATTAGGGATATGCAAGGGAAAAACTGAAGCACTGCACAAGAATTAGTGCCCTTTGAATCTTGTGCTCTGGGGACTATGCCAGGGTTGGTCACACAGCAGAAATAACCCAAGCCTACAATGTCATTTCGCGTATCTTCTGTTAGAGACTAGATGAGCTAGATGTGGACTTTCATACTTGTTTCACCATTGTTGGTGGGTTTTTTCCTTAAACAACAACAACAACAAAAGCAAAAGTGCTCCATATCCCTTGGCCCTAGTTTTAGTAAATATCATTGTACTGTTTTGATTGATCAGCTTGTGATTGGCAATAGCAAATAATTAATAGTAACTCCATAATTACTGCAGTGCTATCATTTATTGAATAATTTTAGACGTCACAGAAAACATAATGGATAATGGTGACTGGCTTCTTTTACCTGCCTTGGCTCCAGAAGAGGAGAACTTTAATCTCAAACACAGAAATTATTTGTTAACTTTTCTTATGGGAAGCCCATCCCTCTACCCCCTTACTTCCCTACCAAAAAAAAAAAAAAAAAGGCTGTCAATGAGAGATATTCTCAGTTAGGGGAATGAAGGATGCTCTAATCAATCTTTCATTCCCTGAATAAATTTTTGATTAATATAAAAAGTGATTTTTAACCAACACTCGTCTTAAAAATGACTTCAGAATGTTATAGTATACTTCATTACAGCAAAACTGACTAAATCTGTCTTTTTTTTTCTGATAAAGCATTTTGTAAGGACCAACGATTGCCATTCCTTATACCAACTTTCAACCTCTAGAATTATAGCAGTAGGAGAATAAATGTGTATATGGATGTCAAAAACCATTAGACATTTAGGGACTGTTTTCCCAAAATACTTAGGTTGATGTCCTGTTCTTACCATCTACCCTTTTCTCTGAAAATGTCGCTGTCAGACTATTTTTTGGTTAAATTGAGGACTCTGGTCCATTGCGGGGCGGGGCAGGGTAGGGAGGTGGCAGAGAGGGTTGGTCCTATGACGTCTAGTCTTACTTTGCGTAATCCTTTGAGTGACCAGTACTTTAAAAAATAAATCTCGAGAGAATCAATCATTTAGCTGAATGAAACATTTGACACTCTTTTTGATTTTTTTTTTTTTAAGATTTCATTTTTAAGTAATTTCTACACCCAATGTGGGGCTCAAATTCACAACGCCTAGATCAAGAGTCACACTCTCCATGGACTGAGTCAGCCAGGTGCCCCTCTGGTCCTGTGTTCTGACTTTTTCTGTGAAAATTTAGCACTGAGGACTTTGAGACTATTTTACATATTCTTTTCACCAGAAAGGGTAGGAATTCTCTGGGATAAAAAAATAGAGAAAGATCTTATAACCACAAACATTTGGAAATCCTAGGTATAAAGGAAGCTAATTTTCTTCTTAGTTTTCATTTTCTACCAACACACGCTATCAAGTTTGTTTTACATAATGCGCCCACTGCCTGAGTACACATAATCTGAGATGAGAGGGTTTATCATCCACTCTATAAGAGATAAGATACACCGTATTTATTTATGTTGGGCCCTCAGTAGTGGTGAGCCATGACACGTGCTTCCATCTTTTCAGAAAGAGGCATTTGTGCCTTAAAAGGTGAACTCAAAGAATGTAATTTCCATCCTGGTTATGGTATTGTTTGAGTGTTATCTAACACTAGTCTCTCTTAAAATTATTTCTGGAAGAGTAAGCCAAACTTCAGCATGAAAAACATCACCTAATAGTATTTTTTTCCAAGGGTGGTCACTAGTATCACAAATTGTTAGAATACAAGGTGCTTAATAAAATTTTTGAGTGATAATATAAAATATTGCACTTATTCGTTCCAGTTTATAAATAATGGCTATTGTGTACAAGATGGCCTTTGAACAACTACATAATTATATATGAGCATTGTATGTTTTTTTAGCTATAAATATCATCTTACCTTTAAGTTACTTGAAGTTCTTCAATATGTATTTATTTATTTACTTACTTACTTACTTATTTTGTAGCAAGAACATCTGAAGGCATAGAAGTAAAATGCTGTCAAATTGTAGCCGATGGCAGTGATAAGGCTCTGGAGTTGGACAGAAATGCATGAGTTAGAAAACAAAATCTGGAGCTTAATCAGCCTTATTTATTTATTCTTTTAAGATTTTATTTATTTGACAGAGAGACACAGTGAGAGAGGGAACACAAACAGGGGGAGTGGGAGAGGGAGAAGCAGGCTTCCCACTGAGCAGGGAGCCAGATGTGGGCCTCGATCCCAGGACTCTGGGATCATGACCTGAGCCGAAGGCAGATGCTTAACAACTGAGCCACCCAGGTGCCCCAATCAGCCTTATTTTATACGAGAATAACAAGCTCTAGTCCAGGGTGTGTTGTGAAGACCAAATGGAAACATGCAGGTTCAAGGCTTCACCCAGTTTCTGGCACATCACACGGGCAAGTCCTCTCCTATTAATAGGGCTATTACTTGTGATGCTGTGCTAATTTGTAGGAGGTCTTAAAACAACTATACATTCCTCCCAGAGAGTGAGAGAAAGATTGTGAGAAATTAGCAATAGTGTTTGTGTCTTGGAACACAGCAGTTCATCTCCCTCTAATGTTTACTGTCTTCAGCAGCAGTATCCAGCCTATCATTCAGAAATGGAGCAAACTCTTCTCAGAAGTTAAAACACTTTATTAATGTCATTCCCATAGAAACTTCTGCAGGAAAGAAGTCATGCTGATCAAGGGTAATTGATTATGTTAGAATCAGATACAAAATTCAGCTCTCACTGCTTTTTAATCTATGCCTGCCCTTTTATACCCATTTGGGATTTAGCCAGGCCATTACTTGACCTGGCAGGACTAAAGAAATTAGGAAGATACCTAGCCCATTATGTTCACAAACAGAAAATCTTTATTCCTCTTTATCTCTACCAAATCATTTCACAAATCATCTTCATAACACGCACACATGCTTTCACACTTGTAAAAATTTGGGCCAGTAGACAAGCAGTTCTTACCACAAATGTAATGTTGAGTACAGTTTTGTCTTTATTTTCAGCAATCACAATAAAAGAAAATTGAAATGTACCAAATGGATAGCTTAGGGAGTGGTTATTTATATCAGAATTTCTTTATCATTAGCTCCTTGAAGAAAACAAAAGGCTAGTAGAGAAGCATGAAGCAAAAATGTTAGGGGCTCTTGAGCAATGAAGCAATGAAAAAATAATCAATTTACCAAACTTTTATTTATATATAGTCTGCTAGGGAAGATTTACCTCTGGATACTCTTGGCTCTATTTGTTTATTTGTTTTAATAATATTAGCTTTTAAAATATACCCCAAATAATTCAATATATAAATAATATCATTATGCCAAAAAGAGAAATACAATTCTGAGTTGAGATACCTTTATAATCTCTTTCATGTATGAAAAGAAACTAACCCCTATCCTATTACGGACAAAGATAAGCATAAATCACTAAAATAAATAGAGTTGTTGTTAATAAGGAAAAATATTTAAAAGACATGATGAGATTTCTGCTTCTTCAATAGGCTTTTCAATAGACATCTGTAACTGAAGGTCAGTAACCTAAGTGGTTCTAGAGTCTGGTGGTAATTAGGACGGGTTAGAGGATTAGTCTTCAGTGTGCCTTGGTCCAGATCTTGTACTCAGCTGTGTTTTCCTTTGTTGCCTTTGGACAAAATTATAATAATAGTGCAGAATAGTTGTTCCTTTCTTGAGCTTAATGACATCACAGAATTTTCTAGCTCATGCTGGTCAGCTAGCTCTCCATTTGCTCCTGGGCCGCTATCAAGTTCCTGATTCAGATGAATTAGGTGCTGTGATCTGTGCTATGACACACCATTGACCCCAATAGTTCTTCTTTTTATCTGAATTATCACAAAAGTGAACAGATAACTGTAGGCCTTTAACATAAATCTTAGAGAGTATAGAAGAAAAATATCATCTAAAGCAGGGGTTTTCTTTTTTAAGATTTTATTTATTTATTTGAGAGAGAGAATGAGAAAGAGAGAGAGCATGAGGGGGGGAGGGTCAGAGGGAGAAGCAGACTCCCCACTGAGCAGGGAGCCCGATGTGGGACTCGATCCTGGGACTCCAGGATCATGACCTGAGCTGAAGGTAGTCGCCCAACCAACTGAGCCACCCAGGCGCCTCTAAAGCAGGGGTTTTCAGACATATTTTTACCATGACACGCATTAAGAAAAACATTTTATTTTATTTATTTTTAAAGTTTTATTTATTTATTGGGAGAGAGATAGCAAGAGAGAGCCTGAATGGGGTGGGGGGGGGGCAGGCAGAGAGAAGGAGAAGCGGGCTCCCTGCTGAGCAGGAAGCAGGACACCGAGCTCCATTCCAGGACCCTGAGATTATGATCTGAGCCAAAGGCAGAGGCTTAACCAACTGAGCCACCCAGGCGCCCCATATCACAACTCAATACATGCAAATTTATAGATATATATACACACACATACGCATATGTGATATTTTGATTTATAATAAATATATATATGATCTTCATCCCTTTCTGGCACAGAGCTCCTTAAACTCTTAGAATTTCCTAAGTGATGAGAATGATAAAGGTATCTTTTGTTATTTTGATGAGGTGACTTTTGGAGCACTCCTAAGCATAGGGGCTGGTTGCCAGTGGAACCAACCAAGTGATTAGAGAGTTGGAACTTTTAGTCCCACTGCCCCACCCCCTACACCCTCGCCCCCACAGCTCAACCTCTAGGAAGAGGAGAGGGACTAGAGGTTGAATCAATACCGGTAGCCAATGAGTTAATCATTCATGCCTGTATAATAAAGCCTCCATAAAAACCCAAAGGAAGTTCTGGTCCAAGATGACGACATAGGAAGACCTTGAATTCACCCCTTCCACAAAGCATACCAAATTACACCTGAAGAAGAATTGAAAACCATTGAACAGTTTCTGCTGCACAAAAGACAGAGAGAATGGCTAAATAGTGAGAGAGCCAGAAACATGGTAACAAAGGGAATGCCTACCTCCTCACTCCCCCTAACACCCTTCCCCCCACACTCTGCTGCAAACTGCTGTGGGAAGGGATAGTGCTGAGGGACCAGGAACAGATGCCTTGCTCTTTGGGCACAGAAACAAAGCCACAGTTAAAAATGCAACTAGCATAGAAAAGAGACAGCACCAGAACTTTGCCAAACGGCAGCAGAGGTGCTACAAGAATGTTCTCTGTGTCAGAGGGACTGGAGAAGGATATGGTTTACATTCCCACTTCACCTTAGAAGCCTACACTGGTGGAGCAGGGTCAGGACCCCATCACTTGGTGGATCTGGTCTACGCAGGGAGCCAGCTGCCTCAGCAAGCGCCAGGTGGGCCGCAAGCCCACACCAGCCCTGGTTGCCCTGGGGCACAGAATTTAAACCATGCACACTTTGTTTTGTTTTGTTTGTTAATTCCTTTTCTTCTATTTTCTTTATTTGCTTTGTTTATTCTCTCTTTTTTTTTTTTTTTAAGCCACGGTTTGAAAGAGCAACTAGCGTATAAAAGAGCCAGTCCTAGAACTCTGCCAAGAGGTGTGTGTGTATATGTGTGTGTGTATGTGTGTGTGGGGGGGTGTTACTGGAATAATCTCTGGGTGGGAGGGGCTGACAGACCTTGAAAGCACAGACCAGTGTACCGTCTGGGTGCTATAACTGGCCTACTGCCTCAGTGAACCCTGGGGTCCTAGCCCACACTAGCCCAAGCCTACCAAGGTGGCCATAGGGCAGTGCACACCAGGACTCCCCTGGTTAGGGTTCACTACAGCCCCGGGCTTTGTGTCAAGGTGACACAGGCACAAAGTACCCAGAACACTCCAGGCCTCCATGACGTTAACTTAAGATGGCTTGTGAGGAGCACCCCTGGTGCAGAGCACTCTGGAATCTCTCAGCTGACATCTGCTTCAGATCCAGCCACCCCGCCAGGGTACCCCCTGTATGGAGAGCCCTGGAACACTCCTGCCCAGGATGGTCTGGGCTCCAGACACCTGGCCAGGGCACCCCCTGTGCTGCACACCTTGTGACACCTTGGCTTGCACCCAATTCAGCTTCAGCTATCTTGCCAGATTATCCTCAGTTTGGAGAGTCCCAGGATGACCCAGCTTACAACCCCTTCAACTTCGGCTGTTCGGGGAGCATTTTTCAGGGAGAGCCCAAGGACCACACCAGCCTATGTCCATTTTAGCTTTAGCTGTCCTTCCAGGATGCTCCCTGCACAGAGTGCCCCAGGACTTCCCAACCTGTTCTCTGCCTTGGCTCCAGCCTCCCCTTCAGGTTACTATCTGTGCAGAGAGTCCTGGTACACCCAGGTTTACATACACTTCAACTTCAGCTCTGTGTGTAGAGCTCCGGGTCCCCCTGGTTTGCACCTACTTTAGTTTCAGCTATGCTGCCAGGGCACCCTCTGCATAGAGAACTCAGGGACCTCCTGGTCCACCCACCACCTCAGCTCTAGGTCCCCCACCAAGACACCCTGCACAGAGCATTCCAGGACACCCCAGGCTTGCACCCATTTCAGCTTCAGCTGTCCAGCTAGGGTGCCCTCAACATATAGAACCTCAGGACACTTGGCCTGCATTCCCTTCAGCTTTAGCTGACCTGACAGGGTGCTTACTATGTGAAAAACCCCAAGACTCCCAGTCAAGTCAGCCACAGCTTTAGTCAGTCAGTGAAAGTCACCAAGCACACACAGTATAAATAGGAGATGACCATAAACAAGACTATTCCTTCAGGTTTAGGAGAAGTAGCTGTTCAGCCTACTTCATAGAAACAAAGAGAAAGTCAAACAAAATGGTGGTGGTGGGGAATGGAGGAGAACAAAGGAATATCCTCCAAAAAAGAATAAGAAAAAAACTCAGAAAAAGAACTAAATGAAAAAGAGATAAGTAATATACCTGATAAAGACATTAAAGTAATGACTGTGAAGATATTCACCAGGCTGGAGAGAAGAGTGGAAGAACTCAGTAAGAACTTCAATAAAGAGGTAGAAAATGTTGAAAAGAATCAATCAGAGTTGAATACAATAACTGAAGGAAAAAAAAAAGCACACTGAGGGAATCAACAGTTGATTAAAGGATGCAGGACATATCAGTGATCTGGAAGATGGGTTAATGGAAAACACATAAGCCAAACAGCAAAAAGAGAAAAGAATTTTTAAAAATGAGAATAGGTTAAGGGATCTCTTGGACAACATCAAGTGAACAAACATTCACATTATAGGGATTCCAGAAGGAGAGAGAGAGAAAAAGGCAGAGCATTTGTTTGGAGAAATAATAGCTGAAAATTTTCCTAACCTGGGTAAGGAACTTAGACATCCAGGTCCAAGAAGTACAGCGTTCCAAACAAGATGAACCCAAGGGGGTCCACATCATGATACCTACTAAAAATAACGTCAAAGTTTAAAGATAAAGAGAGAAATTTAAAAGCAGCAAGAGAGAAGCAAAAAGTTACCTACAAGGTAAAATCTATATACTTATCAGCTGATTTTTCAGCAGAAATTTTGCAGGCCAGATAGAAGTGGCATGATATATTCAAAGTACTGAAAAAAACACAACCAAAAAACAAGTAACAAAATGACAATAAGCACGTACTTATCAGTAATTACTTTAAGTGGTTTAAATGCTTCAATCAAAAGACAGAGGGTGGCAGAAAGGATCAAAAAAAAAAAAAATCAAGATCCATCTATATGTTCCCTACAAGAGACTCACCTCAGATCTAAAGATACATAGTGACTGAAAGTGAAGACATGGAAAAACATTTACCATGCAAATGGAAGTGAAAACAAAAAGTTGGGTTAGTAATACTTATATCAGAAAAAATAGGCTTTAAAGACGTAACAAGACACAAAGGAGAGCATTACATAATGATAAAGGGATCAATCCAACAAGAGGATATAGCCATTGTAAATACCTATGCACCCTTAGCTGGACTAAGCAAGAACAGAAGAGAAGAAACACAAATAAATAAAATCAGAAACAAAAGAGAAGTAACAACTGACATCACAAAAATACAAAAGATTATAAGAGAATATTTAAAAAATTATATGCCCACAAATTGGACAAGTTAGAAGAAATGCATAAATTCCTAGAAATATGCAATCTTCCAAAACTGAATAAGGAAGAAATAGAATATCCGAACAGACTGATCACAAGTAATGAAATTGAATTGGTAATCAAAAAAGTACCAAAAAATAGAAGTCCAGGACCAGACTGAATCACAGGTGAATTCTACCAAACATTTAAAGAAGAGTTAATACCTATACTCCAGAAACTATTCCAAAAAATAGAAGAAGAAGGAAAGCTTTCAAATACATTCTATGAGGCCAGCATTACCCTGATACCAAAACCAAAGACACCACAAAAAAAGAAAACTACAGGCCAATATCCTTGATAAAAATAGATGCAAAAATCCTCAATAAAATATTAACAAACCACACACAACAATACATTAAAAAGATCATTCACCACAATCAAGTGGGATTATTCTGGGGATACAAGGATGGTTCAATATTTGCATATCAATCAATGTGATACACCATATCAACAAAACAAAGAACAAAAGCCATATGACCATCTCAATAGAAGCAGAAAAGGCATTTGACAAAATTTAACATCCATTCATGTTAAAAGTCAACAAAGTGAGTTTAAAGGAAATATACCTCAACATAGTAAGGGCAATATATGAAAACCCCACAGCTAACATCATTCTCAATGGTGAAAACCTTAGAGTTTTTCCTTTAAGATCAGGAACAAGACGAGGATATCCAGTCTCACCACTTTTATTCAACATAGTACTAGAAGTCCTAGCCATAGCAATCAGACAAGAAAAAGAGATCAGAGGCATCCATATTGGTAAAGAAGAAATTAAACAGTCACTATTTGCAGATGACATGATACTATACATGGTAAATCCTAAAGACTCTACCAAAAAACTACTAGAAGTAATAAATGAATTTAGTAAAGTTGCAGGATACAAAATTAATACCCCGAAATTGGTTGCATTCCTATACACTAATAATGAAGTAGCAGAAAGAGAAATTAAGAAAACACCATTTACAATTGTACTGAAAAGAATACAATACCTAAGAATAAACTGAACCAAAGAGATGAAAGGCCTGCACTCCAAAAATGAAAGAAATTGAAGATGACACAAACAAAAGGAAAGATATTCCATACTCATGAATTGGAAGAATTGATATTGTTAAAATGTCCACTTTACACAAAACAATCTATAGATTCAATTCCCTATCAAAATACCAATAGCATTTTTCATAAAACTAGAGCAAATAATATTAAAATTTGCATGGAACAAACAAAAGAGCCCAAGTAGTCAGGGGTACCTGTGTGGCTTAGTCGGTTAAACATCTGCCTTTGGCTCAGGTCATGATCTCTAGATGCTGGGATCAAGCCACGTGTTGGGCTTCCTGCTCAGTGGGGAATCTGCTTCTCTCTCTCTCTCTCTCTCCCTCTGCCCCTCCACCCCCACTCATTCACCCTCTCTCTCAAATAAATAAATAAAATCTTTAAAAAAAAGAGAGAGAGACCCCCAAGTAGTCAAAGTGATCTTGAAAAGAAGAAAACTGGAGGTATCACAATCCCAGGTTTCAAGATATACTTCAAAGCTGTAATAATCAGAATAGTATGGTACTGGTACAATAATAGGCATATAAATCAGTAGAACAAAATAGAGAGCCCAGAAATAAACCCATGATTAAACAGTCAATTAATCTAGGACAAAGGAATCAAGAATATGCAATGTAGAAAAGACAGTGTCTTCAATAAATGGTGCTGGGAAAACTGGACAGCACTTTTTCAAAGAATGAAACTGGACCACTTTTTAACACCATGCACAAATGTAAACTCAAAATGGATTAAAGACCCAAATGTGAGACTTGAACCCCTAAAAATCCTAGAAAAAAAACACAAGCGGTAATTTCTCTGACATAAACCATAACAACATTCTTCTAGGTGTGTCTCCTAAGGCAAGGGAAACAAAAGCAAAAATAAACTATTGGGACTGCATCAAGATAAAAAGCTTTTGCACAGTGAAGGAAACCATGAACCAAACAAGAAGGCAATGTATTAAATGGTTGAATGGGAGAAGATATTTGCAAATATTATATCTGATAAAGGGTTAATATCCAAAATATATAGAGAATGCATACAAATCAACACCAAAAAGACAAAGAATCCAATTAAAAAATGGGCAGAGAAACTAAATAGACGTTTTTCCAAAGAAGACATACAAATAGCCGGCAGACAATGGAAAGATGCTCAATATCACTAATCATTGGGGAAATGTAAATCCAAACCACAACAAGATATCATCTTACACCTGTCAGAATGGCTAAAATCAAATAGACAAGAAATAATAAGTGCTGGTGAGGATGTGGAAAGAAAGGAACCCTCATACGCTATTGATGGGAATGTAAATTGGTATAGCCACTATGAAAAACAGTATGGAGTAATCTCAAAAATTAAAAATATAAATGCCATTTAATACCATACCAATAATTCCACTATTGGGTATTTACATCCCCACCCAAAAAATCCCCACTAATTTGAAAAGATATATGCTTATTGCAGCATTATTTAAAATAGTCAAGATATGAATACAACCTAAATATTCATTGACAGATGAATGGATAAGGAAATGTGGTATGGTATATCTCTCTCTCTCTCACACACACACACACACACACACACACACACACACACACACACACAGAGGACTATTACACAGCCATAAAAAAGGGTGAGATGGTGCCATTGGAGACAACATGGATGGACCTAGAGGGTATTATGGTAAGTGAAATTAGTCAGATTGAGAAAGACAAATACCATATGATTTCACTCATATGTGGAACCAAAAAAAAAAAAAAAAAAAAACCCAACAACAAATGAATAAAAGACAAAAAGCAGACTCAGACCTAAAAATACAGAGAACAAACTGATGGTTGCCAGAGAGAAGATGGGTGGGGGTTGGGCAAAATGGGGGAAGAGAAGTGGAAGATACAGCTTCCAGTTATGGAACAAATAGATCATGGGAATAAAAGGCACAGCATAGGGAATATAGTCAATAACATTAAATGGCAATTTATGGGGACAGATGGTAGTTACACTTCTGATGAACATAGCATAATGTATAAACTTACCAAATCGCTATGCTGTACACCTGAATTTTTTATTTTTTATTTATTTTTTTTAGAGAGAGACAGCGCACATACAAGCAGGAGGGAGGAGCAGAAGGAGAGAAAGAATCGTAAGCAGGCTCCATGTCCAGTGCAGAACCTGATGTGAGGCTCAATCTTACAACCCTGAGATCATGACCTGAGCTGAAATCAAGAGTTGGCTGCTTAACCAGCTGAACCACCCAGGCACGCCTGTTGTACACCTGAAATTAATGTAACATAGTGTGTCAACTATACTCAAATAAAACACAAAATAAAACCCAAGAGGACACGATTCAGAGAGCTTCTGAGTTGGTGAACATGTGGACATTCAGAGAGAGTGGTGCCCTTGAGAAGGCATGGAAACTTCTTGCCCTTTCCCCATACCTTACCCTATGCATCTGTTCCATCTGGCTGCTCCTGAGTTATATCTTTTTATAATAAACCAGTTATCTAGTCATTAAAATGTGTCTTTGAGTTCTATGAACTACTCTAGCAAATTAATTGTACCCAAGGAGGGATTCTTGGGAACCTCTGATCTATAGCCAGCTGGTCAGAGAAGTGCAGGTAACAACCTGGATTTGTGATTGACATCCTGAGTTGGAGGAGGTTGTTGGAATCTCCAAACTATAGCTAGTTGGTTGGAAGCACAGGTGATAACCTGGGCTTATAACTGGCGTCTGAAGGAGTTGGAGGGGCAGTCTTATAGGACTGACCACTTACCTCTGGGGTCTGATGCTATCTCAGGGTAGATAGTATCAAAATCAAGTTAAGCTTTGGATGCCCAGGTGGTGTTCAGAGAATTGCTTGGTGGTGTGTGAGGAAATCTATTCCTTCTTTCTAGGGACTGGGTCTAAGAACTCAAAAAGAGCATGGATACACACACACACATACACACACATACACCCACACACAATGAGAAACTACAGTTTCATGAAACAGTACTTACTATTACCATAGGTAACACACTTTAAAATAAATCTTTTTTTTTTATTTTAAAGTGTTTTTAAAACACACTTTAAAATAAAATCTATTTTATTTTTTCTAAATGGTTGGGATCCACTGATAGATTATGACTTGAAGTTTGAAAAACCACCTTCTCAGGAGAGTCCCTAGAACTTGCTGCTTCTGCTGAGAATCTGCTGAGTTTGTCACTGTTAGAGCACAGGGTAAAAAACCTTCCCTTCTGCTAGGCATTTATGTAATTTCTGTATGTCAGAAATCAGTAGGAAACAGATTTTTATCTCCACAATGGAAAATAAGTCCAGAGATGTAGGCCTATAGTCCATTTAACTATAATCAATTAATCTTTACACCAAAACTTCTTGACTACATTCTGATGAACTTGTTAAACATACTGTAAGCTACAGGGGGAAAAAAGGAAAAATACAAAGTACTTTAAAATAAAAATTTAACATTACCTCTGCTGCTTGCAGAATGACACCTGCAAATATTTGGCTTAGGGCAAAAGGAAGGGATGCTGGCTCCTTGTCTGATCTCAGTTTAACACAGCAGAAGGTATACATTCCCATTTTGTCCTACCATGGGCAAGATCTGTAGTCAAGGTTTTCCCCACCCCCACTCCCAGTTATCCTTCTGTATCTTTCTAGATACCATTAATCTTGCAATCTATTGTAGTCCATGGTTGGAAATAGGTTTTTCACATAGCTGTGTGTGCAGCTGGTGACCAGAATCAGGGAGAGCTTCTGTCTGCTACAGCAGAAGTGAGAAGAGGCAGATGTGGCAGGTGGATGGAGCTTGGATTCAGAAAACTGGGGTTTGCAGGTTCCACTCCTTGGTGAATTACACTGCCTTAGAATAAAAGCATTCACCTTCTCTGAGCCCCAGGATCATAAACATGTAGAGTGCTTATCATATGCCAGGTTTGGTGCTTGATTTTGACAAAGATGACTAAACTATAGTGCATATCCCTAAAACAGAGGTGACAATACTGTAGTACTATTCTCATAGTTATCAGAATTAGAATAGAGAACAAACAGGAAATACCCAGCACAATGTTTTACCCATCTTAGGATTATTTGTTCATTTCTTTTTAAATTGGAACCATCTTATTATGAAATATAACCCACATTTAGAAAAGTGCAAAAACGTATATGTTCAGCTCACTGAATTATTAAAAAGCAAACATTCTTGTAACTGTCACCCAGATATAGAAATAGAATACTGCTATTACTCCAGAAATCTCTACTTGTTCCACCCAATCACAACCCCTCACTCCTGCTAAAAGTAGCCATTTGCTTGACTTTTACAGTTATCACTATCTTGCTTTTCTTTATATACACATACTTTTTAAAAAACCACACAAGTATGCTTCCTAAACATTAGTTTGATTTAGCCCGATTTTGAAATTTATATGCAATGTGGTCTAGCTGGCTTTTTTAGTTATCACATTATTTTTAACATTCACCCGCACTATAAATATGAGTTGTAGTTAATTCATTTATATGCTGTATAACATTCAATTCAATAAATATGCCACATTTTCCTTTCTAATCCACTTTATCATTGATAGATGTTTCATCACAAAATTTGTAATGAAAATTCTTGTACATATCTTTTGGCACATCTAAGTTTGCATTTCTGTAGAGTTTATACTTAGGAGAAGAATTGCTGGGTCATAGGACATATGTGTCTTCATTCCTGCTAGATAACATGCACTGTTTTCAAAAGTGCACCAATTTACAATCTAATCAGCAGTGGGTGAGAGTTGCTTTTGCACCACTCTCTCATCAACTCTTAGTACTAGCAGATTTTTAACTGTAGCTAGGGTGTGTAGATTTCATTTTAGCTTAAATCTCACATTCCTGACTGCTAATAAGATGAAACAACTTTATCAGCCATTTGGATTTCCTCTTAGGTAAACTGCCTGTTTAAGATTTGGGCCCATTTTTTTTAAAAGGGAGTTGCCTGTTTCATAATGCTCTGGATATGATCTCTTGGTTGTATATATAATATAAATGCTATGCAAATGAATTTTCCCACTTTGTAACTTGTCTTTTCATCTCTTACTGATGTCTTTTGATGAACAAAGGATCATAGTTAGTCCACTGTATCAATTTTTTTAAGTGCTCTTTTTTTTTTGTCCTAACAATGTTTTTTTGAAAAGATCTTTTTCCTCCCTGTACTCTAGTGCTACCTCTGTGATAAATCAAGTGTCCATATACATGTAGGTCTGTTTGTGGTTTCTCTTTATTGTCCCATTGATCTATGTATCTATATTGCAACAAGCCCACAGATATATATCTTTACTAATTTTTATCTATTTAATCGGTTACTGAAAAATTATGTTACAATTTTTCAATATGATTGTAGATTTGTCCATTTCACCTTTGGACCTTGTATCAATTTTTGTTTTCTATATTTGGAGGCTAAGTTATTAGATGCATACATTTTTAAATTTGTTATAAATTTCTTGTGAATTAAATGTCTTACCATAATGAAGTATCCTTTATTTCTAGTAATTGAAACAAAAATTTTTGTTTTCATATCTTTTACATCTTTATTTCTTAAATGCGTTTCTTATAAACAGCACCTAGTTGTAATTGTCTGAAAATCTGTCTCTTGATTAGATCATTTTGTTTACTTACATTTCATGCAATTATGGATTCATTAGTTTATATCATTATCAATCTATGGCCTCTTTGATACAAATCCACCCTTCTTTGCCGTGCTTGTGATATTGAAACATTTCTCTCTTGACAGCTGGGATATGCTATTAAGCTTCATCAGCTGAAGCCACTGGAGATAGAATGAAGGATACAGAAGTCAAAACATGTAGCATCCTCCCTTAGACAGCTTCCTCTGGCACTTAGAAGGAAACTTCCCAGAGAGTTCTATCACTGGGACACCTTACTGGACTCTTTCATATTTTAACCCCTTCCTTTTCCATGCTGTTTCTAGTGTCGAACTTTTCACATTGCTTTATAACTTATCTGGGTGTCAGACTGCTTCCACTACTAGGATATAACTTCTTTAAGAATAGGGTCTATGTATTTATTATCTCTACTCTGCAGTGCTTAAGCCTTTTTCTAGGCAACAACAATAGCTAATTTATTATATTCTAGACATTGTCTAATGTGTTTGAATATAGTGGATGGTTTGGTCAATGTTTGTGGATGAAACAGCAAATTATTATTCCCATTTTTCAGGAGAAGTAGCTGAGGATCACAAAAGGAAAATAACTTGCTGAAGGTCACATAACTGGTAAGTGGCATGGTCAAAATTTAAACGTAGAATATGTTTCTTTCCTCTATTCTGTGCTTTTAAGATACAAAGATGCTTCATGCCTAGAGGGGCTTTTGTTATTTTATTGCTTAGAGTAGAATCCTCTGTTGAATTTGAACTCAATAGTAGACAATAAGGAAGAGTCTTACATAGCACTGACTATGTGCCAAGCACCTTGCATACATTCACTGAAAAGATAGGTATTATTATCATGTTACAGGGAAAGTCACGGAAGCCCCGAGAGGTTAAGTGCAACTTCTCAGGTTGCACTTCTAAATGGCAAAGACAGAATCCAAACCCAGTTGGTTAGGCTCTTGGATCTATCCTCCTGATCATTATTTTTATTTTTTTTAAGATTTTATTTATTTATTTGACAGAGAGCACAGTAGGGGAAGCAGCAGGCAGAGGGAGAAGCAGGCTCCCCACTAAGCCGCGAGCAGAGAGCGCGACGTGAGGCTCAACGTGGGGCTCAATCCCAGGACCCCCTGGGATCATGACCTGAGCCGAAGGCAGATGCTTAAGTGCTGAGCCACCCAGGCGCCCCTATCCTCCTGATCATTAATAAATATGCTGACTATTCAGGTACCTAAAAAAGGTAAGAAAACCAAAGTAGCAAATACTTGTGTACGTATTTCTCAACATAGGAAAACATTACCCCCATGTACTGATCACATTCTCCTGTATTTGGTGGCTTTCATTTGTTTGCATATCTTTAGGTTTATATATTGTGTATGTATGTATATGTGAAAATACTGTATAATATATAACATTAGTTTCCATGTAGGTATACTTATATAAATGACATTTCTCAGCAAATATTTAGAGAATATAGTAGCGACAACAAAATCCCTGCTCTCATATTTAATCCTGGAGTCAGAAGACAGACAATAAAGCATAAACAAAGCAATATATAATATATCTGTTAGTAATCAGTAAAACAAAATAATGCATAGTAACGGATAAAGAATGATACAAGATAAAGTCCTCTTTTATCAAGAGATATTTGAGCAGAGGGGCGGAGCAAGATGGCGGAGGAGTAGGAGACCTAGATTTCGTCTGGTCTCAGGAATTCAGCTGAATAGGGATCAAACCATTCTGAACAGCTATGAACTCAACAGGAGATCGAAGAGGAGAGTAGCAACCACTCTCTGAACAGAGAAGTGACCACTTACTGGAAGGTAGGACGTGCTGAGAAGTGAATCCGAGGTGATATTCAGGAGGATAGACAGCGGGGGAGGGGCCTCTGCTGGCCGCTTCTGGCAAGTGCTAGAGCCGGGGAGCACAAAATCGGACCTTTTAGAAGTTGGCTCGGCTGAGGGACGTCGCTGCAGTGGCTAAGCAGGGCGTGGAATCCTCCCAGGACAGTGTGGTCTCAGGACCCTTGGGATCACAGGAAGACCAGGGGTGCCTGAGTGCGCCAGAGCTCCCAGCTATCGGAGCGGGGAAGCCGGCTGCAGAGACGGAGCCGAGGCGCGGGCTCTCAGCTCGGGGTGGCCATAAACTGTGATCTGCAGCCCAGTTGGGCCACTGCTCCTCCAGCAGGGACCCAACAAGCGGCAGAGCTGGGGAGACTCCCCTTCCTTCCCGGGGAGGAGCGGCGCGGGAACGCACCGCAGGGATCTGCTGGGTTTGGAGACTCCACACGGGGTCGGGTGGCAGAGATAGCAACGCTCGGTCACAGGCCGGGTGAGCACGGAGTGCGGCCGGAGACCAGGGAGACGGGAGTGACTGCTTTTCTCTGGGGGCACACTGAGGAGCGGGGCCCGAGTTCTCAGCTCCTCCGGGTGGAGATTGGGAGGCCACCATTTTTGCCCTGGTCCTCCAAAGCTGTATTGAGAGCTTGCAGGGAACAAAAGCTCCTGAGAGCAAGCCCGAGCAGCTTCCTTAGCCCGGACCGACAAGGGCGGGGCAATTCAGCCTCCAGCAAAGACATTTGGGAACCACGGCAACAGGCCCCTCCCCCAGAAGATCAGCACGAACAGCCAGCAAGCCAAGACCAAGTTTACCGATCAAGGAGAACGGGAGAACTCCAGCGCTAGGGGAATACTGCACATAGAATTCATGGCTTTTTTTTACCATGATTCATTAGTTCATCAAAGTTAATTTTTGTTAATTTTTTTTATTTTTCTTTTTCCCTTTTTCAACCAACATCTTATCAATCCCTTTTTTAAAAAAAAAACATTTTTTTTATTTTTCATTTTTAGAGTCATATTTTATCCCTTCATAGTAGTTACCCTTATTTTTGGCATATATATATAAGTTGTTCTCTCTTTAAAATTTTGAGGTACAGTTTCTTCTAACAGATCAAAATATACCCTAAATCACTAGTGTATGGCTTTGTTCTAGTCTCCTGCCTGATCACATTCTCTCCCTTTTTCCTTTTTTTTTCTTAAATCTTCTTTCTTTTTTCAAACGTCTTATCTTATCAAGTCCTTTTATAAAATCTTTTATAATTTTCATCTTTACAGTCATCTTCCATCCCTTCATTGTATCAACCCTTATTTTGTACATATATGTCTTTCTTCCTTTAAAATTTTAGGAGGCACTTTTTTCTAACAGACCAAAATACGCCCAAAATCTAGGGTGTGGCACTGATCTATGCACTAGCCTGATCATATTGATCATATTCTGCTTTTTTTGTATTGTTCTGTTTTTGTTTTTATCTTTTTTTTCTTTTTTTTTCTCTTTCTTTTTTCTTTCTTTCCCTTTCTTTTCCCTGGTTTCAGGTCTTTTCTGATTTGTATACAGTATATTTGCTGGGGACGTTGTAAACCTGTTAGCATTTTGTTCTCTCATTCATCTATTCTCCTCTGGACAAAATGACAAGACGAAAAAAATCACCTCAGCAAAAAGAACAAGAGGTAGTACCGTCAGCCAGGGACCTACTCAACACGGACATTAGTACGATGTCGGACCTAGAGTTCAGAATCATGACTTTAAAGATACTAGCTGGGCTTGAAAAAAGCGTGGAAGTTATTAGAGAAACCCTTTCTGGAGAAATAAAAGAACTAAAATCTAACCAAGTCGAAATCAAAAAGGCTGTTGATGAGGTGCAATCAAAAATGGGGGCACTAAATGCTAGGATAAATGAGGCAGAAGAGAGAATCAGTGATATAGAAGACCAAATGATGGAAAATAAAGAGGCTGAGAAAAAGAGAGACAAACAACTACAGGATCACGAGGGCAGAATTCGAGAGATAAGTGATACGATAAGACGAAACAACATTAGAATAATTGGGATCCCAGAAGAAGAAGAGAGAGAGAGAGGGGCAGAAGGTATATTGGAGCAAATAATAGCAGAGGACTTCCCTAATGTGGGGAAGGAAACAGGCATCAAAATCCAGGAGGCACAGAGAACCCCTCTCAAAATCAATAATAATAGGTCAACACCCCAACATCTAATAGTAAAACTTACGAGTCTCAGAGACAAAGAGAAAATCTTGAAAGCAGCTCGGGAGAAGAGATATGTAACCTACAATGGTAGAAACATTAGATTGGCAACAGACCTATCCACAGAGAGCTGGCAGGCCAGAAAGGACTGGCAAGATATCTTCAGAGCACTAAATGAGAAAAATATGCAGCCAAGAATACTATATCCAGCTAGGCTGTCATTGAAAATAGAAGGAGAGATAAAAAGCTTCCAAAACAAACAAAAACTAAAGGAATTTGCAAACACGAAACCAGCCCTCCAAGAAATATTGAAAGGGGTCCTCTAAGCAAAGAGAGAGCCTAAAAGCAGCAAAGATCAGAAAGGAACACAGACAATATACAGTTAACAGTCACCTTACAGGCAATACAATGGCACTAAATTCATATCTTTCAATAGTTACCCTGAATGTAAATGGGCTAAATGCCCCAATCAAAAGACACAGGCTATAGGACTGGATTAAAAAACAAGACCCATCAATATGCTGTCTTCAAGAGACTCATTTTAGAACCAAAGACACCCCAGATTGAAAGTGAGGGGGTGGAAAACCATTTACCATGCTAATGGACACCAAAAGAAAGCTGGGGTGGCAATCCTTATATCAGACAAACTAGATTTTAAAACAAAGACTGTAATAAGAGATGAGGAAGGCCACTATATCCTACTTAAAGGGTCTATCCAACAAGAAGATCTAACAATTGTAAATATCTATGCCCCTAACATGGGAGCAGCCACTTTTATAAGGCAATTAATAACAAAAGCAAAGAAACACATTGACAACAATACAATAATAGTGGGGGACTTTAACACCCCCCCTGACTGAAATGGACAGCTCATCTAAGCAAAAGATCAACAAGGAAATAAAGACTTTAAATGACACACTGGACCGAATGGACTTCACAGACATATTCAGAACATTCCATCCCAAAGCAACGGAATACACATTCTTCTCTAGTGCCCATGGAACATTCTCCAGAATTGATCACATCCTAGGTCACAAATCAGGTCTCAACCGCTACCAAAAGATTGGGATCATTCCCTGCATATTTTCAGACCACAATGCTTTGAAACTAGAACTCAATCACAAGAGGAAAGTTGGAAAGAACTCAAATACATGGAGGCTAAAGAGCATCCTACTAAAGAATGAATGGGTCAACCAGGAAATTAAAGAAGAATTAAAAAAATTCATGGAAACCAATGAAAATGAAAACACAACTGTTCAAAATCTTTGGGATACAGCAAAGGCAGTCCTGAGAGGAAAATATATAGCAATACAAGCCTTTCTCAAGAAACAAGAAAGGTCTCAAATACACACCTAATCCTACACCTAAAGGAGCTGGAGAAAAAACTGCAAATAAAGCCTAAACCCAGCAGGAGAAGAGAAATAATAAAGATCAGAGCAGAAATCAATGAACTAGAAACCAAAAGAACAGTAGAACAGATCAACGAAACTAGGAGCTGGTTCTTTGAAAGAATGAACAAGATTGATAAACCGCTGGCCAGACTGATCAAAAAGAAAAGAGAAATGACGCAAATCAACAAAATCATGAATGAAAGAGGAGAGATCACAACCAACAACAAAGAAATACAAACAATTATAAGAACATATTATGAGCAACTCTATGCCAGCAAATTAGATAACCTGGAAGAAATCGGTGCATTCCTAGAGATGTATCAACTACCAAAATTGAACCAGGAAGAAATAGAAAACCTGAACAGACCTATAACCACTAAGGAAATTGAAGCAGTCATCAAAAATCTCCCAACAAACAAAAGCCCAGGGCCAGATGGCTTCCCAGGGGAATTCTATCAGACATTTAAAGAAGAATTAATACCTATTCTCCTGAAACTATTCCAAAAAAATAGAAATGGAAGGAAAACTTCCAAACTCATTTTTGAGGCCAGCATTACCTTGATCCCAAAACCAGACAAAGACCCCATCAAAAAGGAGAATTACAGACCAATATCCTTGAAGAACATGGATGCAAAAATTCTCACCAAAATACTAGCCGATAGGATCCAACAGTACATTAAAAGGATTATTCACCACAACCAAGTGGGATTTATCCCTGGGCTGCAAGGCTGGTTCAACATCCGTAAAGCAATCAACGTGATACAATACATTAACAAAAGAAAGAACAAGAATCATAGGATCTTCTCAAGAGATGCAGAAAAAGCATTTGACAAAGTACAGCATCCTTTCTTGATCAAAACTCTTCAGAGTATAGGGTTAGAGGGTACATACCTCAATATCATAGAAGCCATCTATGAAAAACCTACAGCGAATATCATTCTCAATGGGGAAAGGCTGAGAGCTTTTCCCCTAAGGTCAGGAACGCGGCAGGGATGTCCACTCTCACCACTGCTATTCAACATAGTATTAGAAGTCCTAGCCACAGCAATCAGACAACAAAAAGAAATTAAAGGCATCCAAATCGGCAAAGAGGAAGTCAAACTCTCACTCTTTACAGATGATATGATACTGTATGTGGAAAACCCAAAAGACTCCACCCCAAAACTGCTGGAACTCATACAGGAATTCAGTAAAGTAGCAGGATATAAAATCAATGCACAGAAATCAGTGGCATTCCTATACACCAACAACAAGACAGAAGAGAGACAAATCAAGGAGTCGATCCCATTTACAATTGCACCCAAAACCATTAGATACCTAGGAATAAATTTAACCAAAGAGGCAAAGGATCTGTACTCCGAAAACTATAAAATACTCATGAAAGAAATTGAAGAAGACGCAAAGAAATGGAAAAACGTTCCATGCTCATGGATTGGGAGAACCAACATTGTGAAGATGTCAATGCTACCTAGAGCAATCTACACATTCAATGCAATCCCCATCAAAATACCATCCACTTTTTTCAAAGAAATGGAACAAATAATTCTAAAATTTGTATGGAACCAGAAGAGACCCCGAATAGCCAGAGGAATATTGAAAAAGAAAAGCAAAGCTGGCGGCATCACAATTCCGGACTTCCAGCTCTATTACAAAGCTGTCATCATTAAGACAGTATGGTACTGGCACAAAAACAGACACATAGATCAATGGAACAGAATCGAGAGCCCAGAAATGGACCCTCAACTCTATGGTCAACTTATCTTTGACAAAGCAGGAAAGAATGTCCAACGGCAAAAAGACAGTCTCTTCAACAAATGGTGTTGGGAAAATTGGACAGCCACATGCAGAAGAATGACACTGGACCATTTCCTTACACCACACACAAAAATAGACTCCATATGGTTGAAAGACCTAAACGTGAGACAGGAGTCCATCCAAATCCTAAAGGAGAACACAGGTAGCAACCTCCTCGACCTCAGCCGCAGCAACTTCTTCCTAGAAACATCGCCAAAGGCACAGGAAGCCAGGGCAAAAATGAACTATTGGGATTTCATCAAGATAAAAAGCTTTTGCACAGCAAAAGAAACAGTCCACAAAACCAAAAGACAACCGACAGAATGGGAGAAAATATTTGCAAATGACATATCAGATAAAGGGCTATTATCCAAAATCTATAAAGAACTTATCAAACTCAACACCCAAAGAACAAATAATCCAATCAAGAAATGGGCAGAAGACATGAACAGACATTTTTCCAAAGAAGACATCCAAATGGCCAACAGGCACATGAAAAAGTGCTCAACATCGCTCGGCATCGGGGAAATCCAAATCAAAACCTCAATGAGATACCTCCTCACACCCGTCAGAATGGCTAAAATTAACAAGTCAGGGAATGACAGATGTTGGCGGGGATGTGGAGAAAGGGGAACCCTCGTACACTGTTAGTGGGAATGCAAACTGGTGCAACCACTCTGGAAAACAGTATAGAGGTTCCTCAAACAGTTGAAATTAGAGCTACCATTCGATCCAGCAATTGCACTACTGGGTATTTACCCCAAAGATACAAATGTAGGGACCCGAAGGGGTACGTGCACCCCAATGTTTATAGCAGCAATGTCCACAATAGCCAAACTGTGGAAAGAGCCAAGATGTCCATCGACAGATGAATGGATAAAGAAGATGTGGTATATATACACAATGGAATATTATGCAGCCATCAAAAGGAATGAGATCTTGCCATTTGCAACGACATGGATGGAACTGGAGAGTGTTATGCTGAGTGAAATAAGTCAATCAGAGAAAGACATGTATCATATGACCTCACTGATATGAGGAATTCTTAATCTCAGGAAACAAACTGAGTGTTACTGGAGTGGTTGGGGGTGGGAGGGATGGGGTGGCTGGGTGATAGACATTGGGGAGGGTATGTGCTACAGTGAGCGCTGTGAATTGTGCAAGACTGTTGAATCACAGGTCTGTACTTCTGAAACAAATAACGCAACATATTTTAAGAAAAAAGAAAAAGAAGAAGATAACAGGAGAGGAAGAATGAAGGGGAGTAAGTCAGAGGGGGAGACGAACCATGAGAGATGATAGACTCTGAAAAACAAACTGAGGGTTCTAGAGGGGAGGAGGGTAGGGGGATGGGTTAGCCTGGTGATGGGTATTAAAGAGGGCACGTTCTGCATGGAGCACTGGGTGTTATGAACAAACAATGAATCATGGAACACTACATCAAAAACTAATGATGTAATATATGGTGATTAACATAATAAAAAAATTTTAAAAAGAGAGATATTTGAGCAGATATCTGAAAGAAATAAGAAAGTGAGGTCTTATATTAAAAAAAAAAAAATCTTTCCACTATGGAGAATAGATGACAGTGACCCAAGAGTGGAAACAGGAGACCTGTTACAAAAAGTTCAAGTGAGAGATAATGATGGCTTTGATGATTGAGGAGGTCGTAAACGGTCAGATTTTGCTTATATTTTGAATGTAGCATTTATAAAAGAAATGCTCTGTAATTTTTAAAATTTATCATTATGTTTTTATTTTTATTTTTTTAAAAGATTTTATTTATTTATTTCACAGAGAGAGAGACAGCAGGAGAGGGAACACAAGCAGAGGGAATGGGAGAGGGAGAAGCAGGCTCCCCGTCGAGCAGGGAGCCCGATGTGGGGCTCGATCCCAGGACCCTGGGATCATGACCTGAGCCGAAGGCAGATGCTTAACAACTGAGCCACCCAGGTGCCCCTACAATTATGTTTTTAAAATCAGGATTATATTAGCCTCAGGAAATGATCTGGGCAGCTTTTGTTCCATCTTCAGGGAAATTTGTATCAAATGGGAACTAACTTTTCCATGAAGTATTGGTAGAACTCACTGTAAACCCATTCAGCTTGGGATAATTTGGAGGTGGAATGGGGTGGGGTGGAGGTCTTTGACTAGGATTTCAGTTTCTTTAATTCTTAATGTTTTCTTCAAATTCTTACATTTAATTTTAGCATCTTCCTTTTCTTTGAATTTTTCCATTTCATCTAAGTTTCCAAATTTGTTAGCACACCCTCGTTTGTATTATTGCATTTGCATTTTTATCCCTTTCCTCATTTGGTGTGTTATTTGTTTTTGTTTTCTCTCTTTTCTATTAGTTTTACCATGACTCTTTGTTGTTGTTTTTTAAAGAGAGAATTCTTCTATTCCCTCTGCTCCTCCCCACCACTTTCAGGCTTTCTCTAAAAAAAGAAAAGATAAGAAAAATAGAAAGAAAGGGAGAAAGATCAGAGGGGGAGGGAGGGAGAGAGAATCTTTTTTTTTTTTTTTGGCTCCACACCCAGTGCTGAGCTCAAAGTGGGGCTCAATCTCACAACCCTGAGATCATGACCTGAGCCGACACCAAGAGTTAGATGCTTAATCGACTGAGCTACCCAGGTGCCTCTCTTATTAAACTTTTTGAAGAGAAACGTCTGCAGTTTTCAAAAATCTTCACTGATTTTTATTATCACTGTCATTTTTGTCTATTTCAGAGTTTTATTCCTATGAGAAGATTAGTAGTATTTCCTGTTTTTCTAGTTGTTCTCTAATGCTTCCCCTGACTTCACACTCCACCCCTGCCTTATATTGAATGCTTAGCTAACATATTCTCATGGTTCAAAGGCCCAAAAGTACAAAACATTTTACAGTGGAAACCCGACCTTCCATACTTGTGCCCATATGCTCAATAATTACCATGGTACCCATAGGTAAGTACTGTTCTTAGTTTCATATGTGTCATTCCAGAGTTTATGCCCGTATCAGTAGATATAAATATAGAGTCTCATTTTCCCACTTTTTAATTAAAGGTTGCATATTACAAATGTTCATCTGCACCTTTCTTTTCACCTAATATTATATTTTATAGATTTTCCATAACAGTCCATAAAATATTTTCTAATTATTTTTTAGAGCTGCATAATATTATTCGTATTTTGTTCAATCATTCTCCTATTGATATACTTTTGGGTTGTTTCTCATCTTTTTGTTATAAATGATATTTGTAACAGACATTGCTTGTATCTTTTCAGACTCACCAGGGTTTTTCACTATTTTGTTTCCCCTACTTACTCCTGTGATGACCCATCTAACATGAGCCATGGCTCACTCCGACCAGACACTGTCTTGTCCCCTGCCCAAGATGTGTCTTTCACCTCCTGTTCCAGGGAGCCCAGGTGTGCTAGGACAGACTCAGCTCTCATGCATTTAAAGCAGAACTGCAGGAAAATAAATCTTAAAGAAAACTGCAGAGAGTGAATCTTAGAAGAAAGGGAGATGGGGACCAGCAGAAAAGTGATCCACCCTTTCTCCCTCCTAAGGATTGCCCTGAAACACAGTAGTTCATAGGTTCTGAGGATCCTGCAAGATCAAGCAATGAGTTTGCCTTGAAAATAGGTGGATAGCCTGCTCAGTAATAGACCTCGTGCCGATTCTCCCTACTTCTTTGCCTCTTTCATCTTTTCCTTCACTCTTGAGCTTGCATTCTCCAGTAAAGTAGCATTCGTGAGGGTTTGCCTCAGGCTCCGCACTTGGGAACTAAGACCTCTAAAAGGAGGGATAACCCTTAAAAGCAGCCCTCTCAGGATAGGATCTTGGACCTGTGTTTCTCTCCAGTTTGATGCCAATAGGGACCCTATTGCTGGTGGTAAGTGGAGGTGGCAATAACTCCTGTTTGCAATAGTGCCACAATCACTAAGGCTTTCATCCAGGGTGAATGGCGATGAGGTACGGGGGAAACTGAGGTTCTGGCGTATGCTGTGGCTATAGCACATCTCACGTCTCAGAGGATATGGCAACAATTACAGACATAAGGATTATGGAGGAGATTGGATCCTGTTCATGGCATTAGGCACCTCAAGTAAGGTCACACAGAGCCAATTACCACCATGAGAATCTGAAGGGCACCTTGCTGGTTATTAAGCTATTGTTTCTCAGCTCCAACCCCACTTGTCTATACTTTGCTTTGTTTATTTTTTATTTTTTTAATTTAAATTCAATTAGCCAAGGTATAGTACATAATTAGTTGTTTGGTTGTTTTTTTTTTTAAGACTTTATTTATTTATTTGAGAGAGAAAGAGAACACAAGCAGGAGGAGGAACAGACTCCCCACTGAGCAGGGAGCCCAGTGCAGGGCTCTATCCCAGGACCCTGGGATCATGACCCGAGCCAAAGGCAGACGCTCAATCGACTGAGCCACTGGGGAGCCCCCATCATTAGTTTTTGTTATAATGTTCAATATGCTTTGCTTTGTGACGCACTCTGCTTTCTGGTTCAGCAGTGGGCTCCCTGTTAAGTTTTTCCAAAAGGGAACACTAGAGGGAGACTGAAAGCCTGGAGGAGAAGAAACAACCAGCTCCTTCCCGTTTTGTGTTCTGTGCCTGTCAACATCACCTCCTCAGATACACCAGCTTCCAGACCCCTCTTCAGAGGCTGAGTTCCTGCTACAGGGAGGTTCTCCAAGCTTCTGGATTTTAATAAATCCAACCTCTGTCCTTTGATCCCCAACCCTTAGAATGGTAGCTTCCTTCTCTGCTCTTGCTTCTGTGTTATCCCAGTATTTTCCTTTTGCCTTTTCAGTCTTTTCAGTATCTATTTAAATCAGTTCCTTATGATACACTGCCTCTGTTATATAACTGGATTGAGTCAAATAAATTGAAAGGGGTACCCTTTTCAGACATTATGGATGTAATGTGCTATCTTGCACATCTGGAAGTGATTCCAATAGTTTACTTGGTTGGTTGACAGAACTTGGGTTCGGTGATGCTCTGCATTCATTGAGATGGAGATGCAGAACCTTCCTCCATATAAGGCAGAGGTACGAATGTAAAGGTTTAGAGGATAGGGACATTGGAATGGATTTATCATAAGTGATCTGTACACTAACTTGATCTACCCTCATTACATCATCTTAGGTGCCTTAGAGGACACTTCCTTTCACTGGGGTTTTAAGCAATATGTTGGTGAGGGAAGCACCAGTACCCTAGAAAAGCTCCGTGGTCTTTGTCATCTGTAGGCCAGTCAGGATGTTGAGAGATGCTGTCATTGCAATGGGTCCCTGATTTCAATGAGAATGCTGGAATCCCAGCATAGTAGAGCCAAGTGGCAGCACTTACCTACTAGAGATAGTGAGGACACAATTCCAGTGATGAGCATCCCAGATAAAGGGATAATCAAACTGTTTGGCCACCCACCACAAAAATGTAATAGACACACTACCAAAATATTACTTGATCTGCATAACAGAAAAAAAATAATCCAGGTCTCATGACCAGAAAGCTGACTTGAGTCACCACAGTGGAGAGTCAAAGCCTCTCATCTTGTAGACCCAAGCGCGTTCACAAACCTTGACTGAAAAGAAGGGTAAGTCTGGGACACCTCGCTGGCTCAGTCGGTAGAACATGCAACTCTTGATCTTGGTGTTGTGAGTTTGAGCCCCATGCTGGGTGTAGAGATTACTTAAAAGAAAAAAAAGAAGTGGGTGAGTTCTTGAGAAAGTATTCTGCAACATGGCCACAGGTATGTCCTGTAAATCTTCCTCAAATCTCCCCTCAGTGAGACACTGCAGTCATTTACTATCATGATTGTGTGCTAAATGAAAGGAAATACTCAGATCTTGGCTGATACAGCTTCTGGAGTAGTTTGTAAGAAAATGCTCAACTTCTACGTCACAAGGTAGACTGTGCTGGAAAAATCAGGCCCTGCATCTGATTATAAGAGTGGCAATGGAGCAAAGGAGACTGACTGCAAACTTGACAGATTTCTTTTTTTAATAAAAGATTGTATTTATTCATTTGAGAGAGAGAGAGAACATGAGTGGGGTGAGGGGCAGAGGGAGAAGCAGGCTCCCCAGTGAGCAGGGAGCCTGACTCAGGGCTCAATCCCGGGACTCCAGGATCATGACCCGAGTCAAAGGCAGACACCCAGCCAACTGAGTCACCCAGGTGCCCCTTGACAGATTTCTTATGTGAAAGACAGGACATTGATGGAAAAAGAACAGGGTCCTGAGATTTGAAATTAGGGCATTTAGGTAGGTGAGCCTAAAAGTACTGTAATGCCTAAATTCTTCTAAACCCTCTGGACTGACAAAAGCAGACCTTTCCATTTACTAGGGAGAGAGGCCTTCTTCTACCTAGAGACCATGCAGTGAATTCAGCTATCACATAAGATGGTGCCAGTTATTAGCAACATACCCCACCTCATTACTCCAGGCTACTAGGGTCAGCCTTTAGAACAAGTTAAATGTGGAAGTAGTCTGCTCCAGGAAGAAACAGCTTATATATCAAGGGAATTGAATAATGTGCATCATATCTAGAAGCATAAACCAGGGGAACGTGTGAGAGACCAGATCTTTAGAGCGTTGGACTGGGTAGGAATGTGACATATATAAGGCTGGATAGGGGATATTTATTGACATGGGGACACTCATCCATCACTTGGGATTCAATGTTTTGGCAAAGGCATCTGGACCCAGTTCTCCCAATCTGCTGGGATGGTTCTCTGAAGTTTGGATACAGCAATAGCCTACATAAATGAAGTGGAGATGCCAGAATGTCCTTGCATGAGATTGGGAAAGGGCTCAGGGGCTCAAAGATACGGGAATGTTAGAATGGATTTACTATGTAATACCTAAGGACCCACCACCTAACAGTTCATGAGAGGTCCTGAAGGACGGCCCCTTTTTAAAGGCAACAAAATGTACTTGTGAAAGCATCACCAATATCTTTGAGAAGTGTAACGGTTGCTGTCTTGTACAGGCTGAAATTGATGATGTGAGGTGGTGTCCTGAAGTTGTGATTCTTGGAATTCCAGCAGATGAAGGGATTAAGAAATGGCAGAAGCCAGGTGGCAGCACTGAATCATCAGAGGCAAAATGGATTTAATTACCATGATGAGTAAGGTCAACATATTTCACAGTTTGCTCAGGGTAGTTTTTGCCAGTTGTCTCAGTATAATTATTAATAGTGCCAGTTTTCACTCTCAAAAGTGCCCTGGTTTTGACAATAAATCTTTGGCTACCCTAGCAATGGACAGAAAGAGTGGAATGACTATCAGGATGCCTTGATCCATAGGGATCTAGGGCAATGTCTATTAGATCATGTTTTTAGAGTCAAAAGAGAAGGACAACGGACCACGGTGTTACCTGATTTGTAGAACAACAGAAACGATTTTTAAAAATGAGAGCTGGTGAGTAGTAGGCTGATGTCAGTTATAGGAAATCGCAATTTCTCACCTTCCAGAGCTAAGCCAGTTCACAGACCCAGAGCCAACTGACTGAAGCAGAGAGTGTGTACCCTTGAGGGAGTACCCTACAATGTCATCACAAAGATATATTTTCCAATCCTTCCCCAAAGAGACTTGTGGTTTTTTTTTTTTTTTCCAGGATAACTGTCCACTGAAGAAAGGAGAATATTCAGACTTTTTGAGGGCCAGGGATAAAGAAAAATTTATGCAGTCTGGTTGATAAATGGAGTCCTGGCCCAAGTCCACCATACTGTTGATCCTGTGAGCCCGTAGATTCCTACTGTGGTCATTTTCCTGGTCCTGAATATGTAATTGGAATAAATATTCTTGGTACAAACAGAACTTTTACATTTGACTATAGATTTGTGAAATAAGTACCACAGTGCTATTAAGAACCAAGTGAAAGTCCCTGAAACTCCCACCATTCCTAGGCAAAGAGAATAAATCAGAAGCAATACCATCCAAGAGAACTGTACAATTTAGTGTCACTATGAAGACTGAAAGGATTCAGGGATAGTGTTCCCCATAATCTCAAGGCTTGATTCTTGCTCCTGTAAAAAACATGGGTAATGGGGGGATATTATTGGAATACCATAAACATAGACAACTGGTAGCCCCAGTTGCGACTGCCATGCCAAATATGGCAGTTTTAATGAAGCAGTTCAACATAGCACTGGCCTTCAGTGTCCGACTATTGATTTGGTAAATAATGTTTTTTGCTTCATCTCAATTAGTAGAAAGGATCAAAAATCATAGCAAGGACATATAGCAAGGACAAACTTATTGTCTTGACCCACACCTATGTTAACTTTCTTGCTGTCATAGTGTGTCTATATGCTATTAGTCATTTTGATATCTCATGGAATATCACTGATCCACTATAGAAAAGCAGCACTGTGTTTAGTGGACTTCTGGATTTGGGAGTAAGTCGGAACTGTAATACAGAATACTGCATTGACCCATTTGTTGGATGACTTGGAAGGTTTCCATTTTCTAAGGGACCCAGAGCAAGAGAAAGCTTTGTAATAGGTCCAGGATAAAACTACAAGCTTCTTTTCCACTCAGGTCACATAAACCAGCCATTAAGTTTTCAGTATACAAGTTTTCCACATCTTCTTACAGATTTATCCCTACGTATTTCATATTTTTGATGTTATCTGAAACTGTTTTTATTTCAGTTTTTGGTTGTACATTGCCGGTATATAGAAATACAATTTATTTTCACATATTACTTTACACTCAGTAACCTTGCTAATCTTACTCATTAGTTGACTGGATGCCATATATTAAAATGTTACCTTGTTATGTGCATATTTTTGTGTTCCTAAAATATTTTTGAGATTTGTTCTGGGAACTAATGAATTTAGATACAAAAATACAAACAATCTGATCTTTTCGTGATTTGGTTCACAAGTTCACGGTAGTGCTCAATGGAATTATTCTCACCTGTTGAGGCAACTTCCTGAGATTAGTCATTGCCCTGTGAATTATGGTTTTGTCCAGTCTGACTTGTGGGAACAGGCACTATTACCAGGCCTTTGTGAGTGCCAAGAACTATTCTCTAATGCTTTTATTTGGGTTTTATCCTAACATTAGATGATTTCTTCACATTGATGAACTGAAGAGTATTCTGCTGATTACTTGAGGGGGATTCTGCAGATGTCAGAATTCTCTCTCTGTGAAACTCTCTCATCTCTAGGACTCTGGTCTGCAAACTGGCTATCTTGATCTACTCAGACTCTCAACTTTATCTCCTCAACCCGGAATGTCCACTAGGATTTGCCTGGGTTCTCCTCCTGGTGCTATGGCCTAGAAGCTCAGAGTGATAAATTGGGGAAATCATTGGGTTCACCTCATTTTTATTTCCTCAGGATTGCTGTTTTTTATTGCTTAATATCCTTGAAAACCCTTGGTTCATTTATTTTGGTTTTTTTGGGGAGGGGTGTTTTGGTTGGGAGGGCAAATCTAAATTCTATCACTCTATCTTGGATGGAAATGTAAGTCTCAGAAATGAATTTTAAGAATACATTACATTTTATCTGAGATTTATAAGTGTTTTATAGCTTAAGGAGTTTCATATTCTTTAAAGTGGTGGCATCTGCTAGTTGCCTTCCTCAACACCCAAAATCCCTTTCCTTTTCAGTAATAAAACACAGATTAAAGACACCCCTAGCTAAAAGACACAGTTCTCATTCTTCCTTGTATCTGGGTGTGAATATTTGACTAAGTGCTACTCATAAAGTTGTTAATAGTAATATTTTGAACTTCTGGGATTCTCCTTGTTTCTTTCCCCCATCCTGCTAACTGGAATGCAACAGAATGACTGGAGCTATGATAGCCATCTTGGTCCATGAAAAAAAACTGGCTCATCAAACTGCCTCCGTCTTGAACTCAGAACCAGAGAGTAATATATTTGAGATAGATTCCATTTCTTATCTTCCCTGAAACTGTACTACAAAATTTTGACATATATCATGGTCATTGTTTCTCTCTCTCTCTCTCTCTCTAGTCTGCTCTGGGAAGCTCCCATCTTACAGTGAATAGACTCAGTTGACCAGACATCCAAGCCCAGTTAAACCATTTACATGTAACCAATAATAGCAGGTAGAGAAACAAGTGTTATACAGTATATCTCCCATTTACAAACCCTTATTTATTCAACTTCTCAATGTCACCTCTACATTTTCGTTTTGAATGTGGTTCTCTAAGCTTCCGTGCGGGGGGGAAGATCTGTTAGGTGAGAATGTTATTTATACCAATTTTCTTCTTCACTGCTATTTGTAGCTCTAGCAGCAATTGTTTACTATATGCTAGAAGAAAGTTCAGGGATAAGATAATCGCTTCCCATCCTGTGGGATCCATATAAGGCTATAATTTTGTGGCATTGGCCAAGACTCCCTGAGAATTTCTTAGCCCTGGGGATATGTGTAATTCTTGGACCTACTCATTCATAACTTATATGTATACAGTTTAATAGGACTGCCAAGGCGTCTTTTCTTGGTTATGAATTTATGTGTACAAATGACAAATACATAACACAATTTCCTTAAAAAATGTAAAATACACTTTGAATCTTATATTCTTACTTGCTAAGCGGAGAAAATTATTTGAAAGAGAAACATTTAAAAAACTGTAATGTTGATTGCAAAATGAATTGTCATAAAATATTGTTAATCAACATATACTATTAATTCACTCATCTATAAAACATACATTCATCAAGAGCACTTTCTTTCTTTCTCCAAACCCTTTGTATGGCTTTTTATGGCATTTTTATCCTTCAGTTGTCAGCTTGAAGCCCACCTACTTAGAAAGGTCTTCCCTTGCCAGCCTATCTAACATAGCCTCCCCTGGTTACTCTTTATCCCTTTACCTGTTTTATTTCCATTATAAGATTCATCACAGTCAATAATGATCTTCCCAACAATAATTGAGCTTTATGAGGTCAGGGATTTCTTTCTCTTTTTTTTTCATCTTGTTCATCTCTGTGATCTAGAGTCTAGCACAGAGTCCAGTAACTAGGATAGTATCAGTAAAATGTAGTTGGGTAAGTCATATGAGTGAAACAGTGAGCTCTTACTATGTGCTAGGTATCACTTATCTAAGTATCCTCAATTTACTCAAAGTCTTATAGGTAAGACATGTTTTTAAATAGTAAATATTAACATTAAAATAAGTTTTACAGGGGCATGTGAAGGTGCTTTGCAAGCACATAGATCTTCCAACTCAGAGTTTCTCAACCTCTGCCCCAGTGATATTTGGAGCCAGATAATTCTTTGTTATGGACAGTAAGAGGTTGGGGAGTGAGGATTAGGGGGAGGGCTATCCTATGCATTATAGGATATTTAGCAGCATCCATGGCTTCTACATACCAGTTGCCTATAGAACCCTTCCTCTGAGTTGTGACAACTAGAAATGCCTCCAGTCATTGCCAAATGTCCCTTGAGAGCAATATTGTCCTAGGTTTATAACCACTGATCTAACTCAATCAATATAGTAAGGGTTTGAAGTTTAAATTTGTTTTTCTATTCATTTGTCCATTATAATAGAAAATTTGAAAGGTACAGAAGCAAAGAAAAAAATCCAAAATCCTACCTGATTATATCCTGAGATAACCATTATTTTAACATATTGACATACTTCTTTTTTTAGATCTTTTTTTTTCTTTAAGTAGGCTCCACTCCCAACATGGGGCTTGAACTCAGGACCCGAAGATCAAGAGTTGCATGCTCACCGACTGAGCAAGCCAGGTACCCATTGACATATTTCTTTCAACAACTTAACTCTATATTTTTCCTTCTTTAAAATTTTTTTTTAATTTTTTCTTAAAGATTTTATTTATTTATTTATTTGACAGAGAGAGAGAGAGAGAGAGAGCACAAGCAGGGAGAGCAGCAGAGGGAGAGGGAGAAGCAGGCTCTTTGCTCAGTAGGGAGCCCGATGTGGGACTCAATCCCAGGGCCCTGGGATCATGACCTGAGCCAAAGGCAGACACTTAACTGACTGAGCCACCTAGGCGTCCCTCTTTTTTTTTTTTTAAGATTTATTTATTTGAGAGAGAGAGGGAGAGAGAGAGCATGTGTGTGTGGGGGGGGGCTTGAGTGGGGGGAGGGGCAGAGGGAGAGAATCTTCAAGCAGACTCCCTGCTGAGCAGGGATCCTGACATGCGGCTCCATCCCATGATCCATGAGATTATGATCTGAGCCAAAAACCAAGAATCAGATGCTGAACTGACTAAGCCACCAAGGTGTCCCAGTGTTTTCCCCTCTTCATAGATGAGATCACATATATTAATATTATATAACTTTGACATAATATTCTTCTGCAATTAAAAAATCGTCATGTAAATTATTTCAATAATTACTAGATAGTATAATTTTATATACAAATATAATATTTAATAATATATAACATACACCTATGTAATATTCCGTAGTGTGATTATATTATAGTTGATGTAACTATTCCCTTAATATTAGGTGTTTTTAGTTCTTTCAAAGTTTATACCAACTTCCTCTACTACCTGTGTTATATAAAATTGCAGATTTTACTGTAACTTTACAATACTATAATCTTTAAAATGTTTGCTAATTTGATGGACAAAAAGTTACTCACTTTTGCTTGCATTTGCATTTTTGTTCATTCATTTGCTTTACATGTTAATATCCTTTGTTTATTGATTGTGTTTTCCTTAGCTATTTTGAGTACTTTATGTCTTAAATTCTTCATATGTCATTTGTTAAGTTTTTGGTCATATACTGCAGGTTTTAAAAAATATGGTATTTAATATTTAATTTGGTTTATTGTATTCTTGAAAAAACAATGGTCAATTTAAGATACGTTTAAGTATGATCTTTTTGTTTATAGGACTTTTTCCATTGACTTCAAGTTTGAAAGTCCTCTGCATCTAGAGGATCAGATAAATATTTATCTATACTTTCTACTGCTTTAAAAATTATGTTATGTATATATTTCACTCTGCTACTCCTGGAATTTATTTTGGTATGTGGAATGAGATCAGGCTAAACTTGATATTCTCCCAAATAGCTTGCCAATTGTTCATGACATTTTTATTGAATCATCTTTTCCTCCCCCAATCTGTGTTGACTCTTTTATAACAGAAGTTTGTACACATACTTTTAAGTGCTCTTACAAACTAGGAACAATTATCTCATACAAGAATGGAACTTTATAGTACATGTTTTATTTTTTTAAATTAAGGTTATTGTGGTATAATTTACATACAACAAAATGTAACCATATTAAAATGTACAGATTAGGGTGCCTGGGTGGCTCAGTTGGTTAAGCATCTGCCTTCAACTCAGGTCATGATCCAGGGGTCCTGGGATTGAGCCCCTGCTTCTCTCTCTCCCTCTTCCCAATCAATCCCCAGCCTGCACTCCTGGTCCTAGGCAATTCTTGACATGCAGGACCTGTAGATTAGATTTACCTTTTCTAGAATTTCATATATGTGGAATAATATGTATATTTTTCTACCTAACTTCATTTAAGAGATTCTTCCATGTTACTGAGAATGTCAGTAATTAATTCCTTTTAATTGTTGAAAAGTACTATTTTGTATGAATACACAATCTTTTTTAGCCATTTGCCAATTAATAACTTTTCTACTGTTTTTAATTTGGAACTACTATGAATAGTTGCTCTGAACACTCATGAACACATTTTTTGTGTGTGTGAACATATGTACTTATTTATTTTGGGGGGAAAATAGAGTGGAATTGCTGGGTCATATGGTAAGTGTATGTTTAATTTCACAAGAAACTGCGAAGTGTTTTTCCAGATGGTTGTACTTTTTCCATTCCCATCAGGAATATATGGGAGTTCTAATTGTTCTACATCATTGCCAACACTTAATATAGTATTTTAAATTATGCTCATCGAATTGTCATTTTAATTTGCAGTTCTTTGATGGCTAATGATGTTGAACATCTTTTCCTCTGTTTAATAGCCATTTGTATATCTTCTTTGGTGAAGTGTTCAAAAATTTTTACCAACTTCCACTAAGTTTTTTGTCTTCTTATTATTGTGTTCTAAGAGTTCTTTATATGTTCCAAGCAGACACATGTATAGTAAATATTTTCTCCCAGTTTATAGCTTACCTTTTCCTTAATAGTCTTTTAAACACCAAAGTTTTAAATTTTCATAAACCAATTTATGAGTTTTTATTTTATTTTTATTTTTTAAAGAGAGCATGTGTAAGCAGTGGGGGTGGGCAGAGGAAAAGGGAGAGAGAGAATCTTAAGCAGGCTCCATGCCCAGCCTGGAGCCCAACCCAGGGCTCAATCTCAAGACTTTGAGATCATGACTTGAGCCAAAATCAAGAGTCATGACACTTAACTTACTGAGCCACCCATGTACCCCCAATTTATAAATTTTTAAGTAGTTTATCACTTATAAGAAATCTTTTTTCTGCCCTAATATCACAAAAGTCTTCCCCTGTGATTCATTTTGAGTTAATTTTTTAGCATGATCTGATGAAGAATCAGAGCTTATTTTTCCATACGGATAACTAATTCTTTTAACACCATTACATGGGGGAAAAAAAACCCTGCCCTTTCCCTTAATGAATTACCTTAACATATTAGTTGAAAATCAGTTAATTATATATGTGAGCCTATTTCTGTATTCTTAATTCTTTTCTATAAATCCATCTAAGGATATGTCTATCTTTATGTTCTTACTGCACTGTCTTGATTAGTATTGCTTTACAGTAAGTCTTGAAATTATGTAATGTAAGCCCTTTTTTTTCTTTCTTTTTCAAAAATGTTCTGGCTCTTCCATGTTCTTTGCATTTTTATATAAATTTTAACACTAGCTTGTCAACTTCTATGTAAAAGCTTGCTTGGATTTTGATTGAGATCGCTCTGATGAGTTAGGGAGGAGAGGACTTCTTAACAATATTGAATCTTCTGTTCCAAATATATAGTATTTCCATCTGTTTTGTTCTAGTTAATTTTTCCTTTTAATGTTTCATAGTTTTGAGTGTATAAGGTTTTCACTTATATTGTTAAATTTATTGCCAACTATTCCACATTTTTGAAGATATGACTATTTTCTAATTTTAATTTTTGTAGCTAGTGTAAAATTACAATTGATTTTTAAATATTGACCTTGTCTCTGGGATTATGCTATACACACTTATTACCTCTAATAACTTTTCTGTCAATTCCATAGATTTTCAACATTCACTACTATTCCATCTGTGAATAAAGATAATTATACATCTTCCTTTCTAATCTGAATTACTTTTTTTTTCTTTCTCTTGCTTTATGGCACTGGCTAAGATCTCAAGTACAATGTTAAATAGAAATGGTGAAAATGGATGACTTGTCTTGCTCCAAGGGCACTACTGTAGCACTGGCTCATAATAATAAAAACAAGAACAATTATATTTCCAAAATTTTATTGAGTCTTTGCAATGTGCTCAGCAGACAATCTTCTATGCACTTTTGTATGCATCAGCTCATTGGTCCTCACAACTCTTTATGTGAAGAAATCAGGCTGCAGAGAGGTGAACTAATTTGCTCAAACATGCACATCTATGATTTCCAAGGAAGATGGCAGAGGAGGTGGACCCTAGGCTCACGTCTTCCCACAGATACAACTAGAGAATACTCACAGTGGTGTAAATAACTTAGAAAATGACCCAAAGACTGGCAGAATAAACTCCACAACTAAATGTAGAGAAGAAGACACATTGCAAAGGGTAGGAAGGACAGAGACATGGTGGGGAGCTAAATGGACTCTCGGGACTGTCTCTGGGGGGAGAGGGATCCTGCCATGAAAAGGGGAGAGAAACAGACCCCCCCATGCCAAGGTGCCCACAAGGGGAAGATGACATTTGGCTTTGAAAACCAGAGGGGCTGAATTTTGTGAGCCCTCACAACCAGTTCTTAAAACCTGGAATTAAAAAAAAAAAATCAATAGACTTGGCTCTAGGAGAGGCAGGAGGAAAACCAAGGAAACGGAGTCCCAGACCTTAAAGAGACAACACAACAGCCCATGGAAATATAACATATAAGCAGCAGTTTGAAAGTTGCCTGGGGCATATGGGAAGGAGAGTTGTTTACTTATCTCAGAGCCTGTCCTGAGCTAGTGAAATCACTATGGAACTTCTCCAGGAACAAAGGAACTAGCAGGTGCCATTTCACTCTTCTGCCCTCCGGCATAAACACATGGGCAACTGAGGGACAGGCTACCTAACTTGCTAGCACTGCCAACTGGCTCCCACATACTGAGCTTCTGCCAGTCCACCCCTCTGGATGGCCTGCTTCAGTCCAGAGTGGCAAGGCTGCTCCCTCAGAAGAGCTACTGCACACAAAGCTTAAGGCACCAACACCATGCCACCCCCATCCTCCATCCCCTACTCTGTGCTTCCATGGATCCTGATGGCCACTTCAGTCCTGGTGCTGCAGGGTCCCTCTGGCAGAGGACAGGAGGCATACAAAGCTTACTAGCATCACAGCCCTGCTGCACCACCTTGTGCACTGTGCCTGCAAAGCCCAGTGGCTATTTCAGTCCCAGTGCTGCAGGGCCCCTTCCTTGGTGCACAAAGTTTGCTAGCACCATTACCCTGCCCCATGGCTCCCTGCACTGTGCTTCAGGGGATCCACCCTCTCCAATGTGCTCTTGGCCAGAGCCGATAGAGGCCGGTGCCACAGGCCTGGTGGTGTGCAAATAGCCCCTGCAGTGCCAGTACCACTCCAAAGTGATTCCTGCCCCAGAGGGAGGGAACAATAACCCCATACACCAGTCAGATGGAGGCTGCAGCGGTGGGCTGGAGGCAGACAATTGGTCTGACTATAAGTCCCACCCATGAACAAAAGCTCAGCAGACAACACAGGGAAAGATCTCTGTAGTTTGGTGCCACTGCATCTCTGGCAAAAGCCTGGTCTGACTCAATTCAAGGCCAAGGTGCCCCCATACTGACCCACTAACACCAGAGGGTCCAAACATTGCCTGCAACAGGCAGAGAGAGCCAGAGCAGACAACTGGACTGAAGGAAAAAGTAGCCAAGACACAAAAACAGGGTACACGTAGCACACACAGGAGACATCTCTGAAGTTCTGGGTTCTGGTGATAGGGAACACTGCACTGCAAGGCACAATTGGACCTCTTCTTCATAAGGCCATTATCTTCAAGAGTAGGAGACATAGCTGACCTTCCTAACACAGAGAAACAGACAAAGTTAGACAAAATGAGGAGACAGAGGAACATGTCCCAAATGAAAGAACAGAACAAAACCACAGCAAGAGACCTAAGTGAAACAGATATATGTGATATGCCTGCTAGAGAATTTAAAGTAACAATCGTAAAGATACTTATAGCACTTGAGAAAAGAGTGGAGGATGTTAGTAAGACCTTTAACAAGGAGATGGGAAACATAATAAAAAGGACTAGGGATGAAGAACACAATAAATGAATTTAAAAATACACTTGATGGAATAAACAGAAAGGTAGAGAAAGCAGAAGAATGAATCAATGACCAGGAAGACAGAGTAATGAAAATTAATCAAGCTGAGCAAATGCGAGAAAAAAAGAATTATGCAAAACGGGAATAGACTTAGGGAACTCAGTGACTCCATCAAGCGAATAACATTCACATTGTAGGAGTCCCAGAAGAAGAAGAAGAGAGAGGAAAGGGGGCAGAAAATTTATGCAAATAAATAATAGCTGAAAACTTCCCTAATCTGGGGACGGAAACAGATATCTAGATCCAGGAGGCACAGAGATTCCCCCCACCCCAAGAAAAACCAACCTAAGGAGGTCCACACCAAGCCACATACATAGTAATTAAAATGGCAAAAAGTAGTGATAAAGAAAAAAAAAATTTAGCAGCCAGAGAAAAGAAGACAATTACATACAGAGGAAACCCCATAAGGCCATCAGCTGAGTTTTCAGCAGAAACTTTGCAGGACAGAAGAAAGTGGCATGATATAGTCAAAGAGCTAAACGGAAAAAATCTGCAGCCAAGAATATTCTATCCACCAAGGCTATCATTCAGAATAGAAGGAGATATAATGTTTCTCAGAAAAACAAAAACTAAAGAAGTTCATGACCACAAAACTAACAAGAAATATTAAAAGGGACTCTGAGTGGAAAGGAAAAACTATAAAAGATAGTGTGAAAAATAACTATATCTGTAAAAATCCGTCAAGAAATTCACAAAATAAAAGGATGTAAAATATGACACCATATACCTAAAAAGTGGGGAGAAGAGGAGTAAAGAATGGGTTCAAACTTAAGTAACCATCAACTTAATATAGACTGCTATATGCAGAAGATGTTATTTACAAACCTAATGGTAACCACAAATCAAAAGCCAGTAATAGATATCCGAAGATGAAAGAGAAAGGAATCCAAGAATATCACTAAAGAAAACCAGCAAACCATGAAAGGGAGCAAAAGAAGAAAGAATCAGAGAAAAGCTATAGAAACAACCACAAAACAAGTAAGAAAATGGCAATAAATACATATCCATCAATAATTACTTTGGATGTAAATGGACTAAGCACTCCAGTCAAAAATCTAGGATGACAGGGGTGCCTGTGTGGCTCAGTCAGTTAAGCATCTACCTTTGGCTCATGTCATGATCCCAGGGTCCTGGGATCAAGCCCTGCGTTGGGCTCCCTGCTCAGCGAGAAGTCTGCTTTGTCCTCTCCCTCTGCCCCTACCCACCCCACTCATGTTCTCTCTCTTGCTCTCTGTCTCAAGTAAATAAATAAAATCTTTTTTTAAAAAAAGACATAGGATGACAGAGGGGATAAAAAAAAGACCCATCTATATGCAGCCTCTAAGAGACTCATTTCAGAATTTCAGACCTAAAGATACCTGCAGATTAAAATTGAGAGAATGGGGAAACATTTAGCATGCAAATGAATGTTAAAAGACAGCCAGGGTAACAAAACTTATATCAGACAAAATAGACTTTGAAACAAAACTGTAAACAGATACAAAGAAGGACACTATATAATAGTAAAGGGAACAATCCAACAAGAAGTTGTAACAATTGTAAATGCTTATGCACCAAACATAGGAGCACCCAAATATATAAAACAATTAATAACAAACATAAAGGAATTAATCAATAGTAATACAAGAATAGTAGGGGACTTTAACATTCCATTCACATCAATGGACAGACCATCCAAACAGAATGTCAACAAGGAAACAGTGGCTTTAAATGACACACTGGACCAGATGGATTTAACAGATATATTGAGAACATTCCATTCTAAAATAGCAGAATACACATTCTTGTCCAGTGCATGAAAGATTCTCTAGAAAAATTCACATATTAAGCCACAAACAAGTCTAAACAAATTCAAAAAGATTGAAGTCATACCATGCATCTTTTCTGAACATAATGCTATGAAACTAGAAATCAACTGCGAGAAATCTGGATAGCACACACATATATGGACATTAAATAACATGCTACTAAACAATGAATGGATCAACCAAGTAGTCAAAGAAGGAATAAAAAATCACATGGAAACAAATGAAAATGAAAACACAATGATCCAAAATCTTTGGGATGCAGCAAAAGCAATTCTAAGAAGGAAGTTTATAGCAATACAGGTCTACTTCAAGAAGCAAGAAAAAACTAAAATAAGCAACCTAATCTGACACCTAAATGAGTTAGAAAAGGAAAAACAAAATCCAAAACCAGAAGGAAGAAAATAATAAAGATTAGAGCAGAAATAAATGATATAGAAACTAAAAAAATAATAGAACAGATCAATGAAATCCAGAGCTGGTTCTTTGAAAAAATTAACAAAATTGATAAACCTCTAGCCAGACTCATCGAGAGAGAGAGAGAGAGGGAAAGGACTCAAACAAAATCACAAATGAGAGAGGAGAAATAACAACCAACACCACAGAAATACAAACAATTGTGAGAGAATATTACGAAAAATTACATGTCAACAAATTGGACAACCTAGAAAAAAATGGATAAATCATAGAAACACATAACTGACCAAAACTGAATCAGGAAGAAATAGAAATAGGAAATTTAAACAGAACAATCACAGCAAGGAAATTGAATCACTAATCAAAAAACTCCCAACAAACAAAAGTCCAGGACCAGATGGCTTCACAGGTGAATTCTACTAAACATTTAAAGAATTATTCTTCTCAAACTATTTTAAAAAATAGAAGAGGAAAGAAAACTTCCAAACTCTTTCAATGAGGCCAGCAATACCCAGATAGCAAAACCAGAGAAAGACACCGCAAATAAAGAGAACTACAGGCCAATATCTCTGATGAATATAGATGTAAAAATTCTCAACAAAAAACTGGCAAACTGAATCCAACAATACATTTAAAAAAATCATTCACCATGATCAAACAGGATTTATTCCTGGGATGGAAGGATGCTTCAATATTCACAAATCAATCAATGTGATGCATCACATCAATAGGAGAAAGGATAAAAAACATATGATCATTTCAATAGATGCAGAAAAAACATTTGACAAAGTACAACATCTACTCAACCCTCAAAAAACTTCAAAAACCCTCAACAAAGTAGGTTTAGAGGGCACGTACTTCAACGTAATAAAGGCCTTCTATGAAAAACCCACAGCAAATATCATACTCAGTGAGGGTAATGAGAGCTTTTCCCCTAACAACAGGAACATGAAAAGGATGTCTGCTCTCACCACTTTTATTCAACATAGTACTGTAATCAGCTACAGCAATCAGACAAGAAAAATAAATAAAAGGTATCTGAATTAGAAGGAAGAAGTAAAAAGTAAGTGTCTCTTTTGGCAGATGACATGATACTATATGTAGAAAACCCTAAGACTCCACCAAAAAACTACTAGACTGATAAATTAATTCAGTAAAGTTGCAGAATACAAAATCAATGTACAGAAATCTGTTGCATTTCTAAATACAAATAATGAAGTAACAGAAAGAGAAATTAAGAAAATGATTCCATTTGCAATTTCACCAAAAATAATAAAGCACCTAGGAATAAACTTAATCAAAGGGGAAAAACCTGTACTCTGAAAACTGTGAAACACTGATGAAAAATATTGGGTCATTTCAATGCTTGACAATAATAGTTTCAGTAATATCAGGTATAGTGAATGGAAGAGGCCAAGTAGTTAAAATGGTGGGATCTGAAAGCAGAATGCCTGTGTTCAAGTGCTTCCCTGGCCCCACTTGTTAGTTATGGAACTTTGGACAAGCTGTTCAGCGTCTCTATATTTTGGTTTCCGCATTGGTGGAAACATTACTTAACCCTTTTCATTTTTATGAGAATTAATTGTGGTTTATAATAAGTTCTCAATAAGAACTTTTGCAACTCTTTAAAACTCATTTAAAATTTTTTAAGTTTATGTTCATCTTTTAAGAGTTGTCTTGTTACTTAAAAGCATCACAATATTTCTAAAGACACAAATAATATTTATTCCCATTACTAATATTCTCTGTTTTCAAGCATGCTTCTGTTTTGCTTGAGTCAATTCCTTAATTTTGTCCAGGATTTTATAACCTTCAGGTTGTAAAGCAACCAGGATATTTGTTTGTGTATTCGAAGCAAAAGTGGGACGCCTGGGTAGCTCAGTCGTTAAGCATCTGCTTTTGGCTCAGGTCATGATCCTGTGGTCCTGGGATCCAGCCCTGCATTGGGCTCCCTGCTCGGTGGGGAACCTGTTTCTTACTGTGCCTGCTGCTCATGCTCGCTCTCTCTCTCTCTCTCTCTCTCTCTGTCAAATAAATAAATAAAACCTTTTTTAAAAAAAGTAAAAGTAACACAAGGCTTGATGTTGTCTATAAGCCTGTGCACTGTAAAATAAGGTGACAATATTTGGGTTGCCTAAAGATTTAGGTCAACAATGGAAAGAGAATACATGTTGATTTCATAAAGTTGCAAATCAAGGAATTTTTGTTGGCTTTTCATTCTTTAAAACAAGTTGACTGACTGGTGAACTGATTAACACAGTATACACCCTACACTCCTCTTTCCTAGCCCAAAAAGTGTTACTATAATCTTAACCTTCCTTTAGAGAAATTCTTTTCTTCCTTCAATTCCCCAGGTCTCTCTTTGCATTTCTCTGTAAATCCTAAACATTTGTTGATCCAGGTACCATTTAATTTTTTATCAGTGATTCGGCTATAACACTTTAGGACAAAGAAGTAGACATCTTTCAGTACTCTGATAGCATATCAAGTTATTTTTAGAAAACAAATTGAAAATTGGTAGACAAAATAGGAGTGATGTCAGTATTTCCAAGGCTCAACAGCTCCAGGTTGCTGGAATGTAGAAAGCTGATTTGACTGTATTAGCATCCACCTGAAGGTTCTTGATACATAATTTACATCTAATTTGCTCGTTTGAAAGATTAAAAAATGGGTTTAAAGGGTCATTTTCATTCAATCTGTCTGGCGTTGATCTAAGCAGTAAAGACAATACTAAAAAATCTCTCAAGAGATTACACTCCAAAGGAAGAATTTTGGGAGCTGGTGTGAGGCTAGTTTTTGTCCAGACTGTGAAAGGGTTTCCAAAACTAAGCAATAAAGTGTTGCAAGTGTTCCCAATTTCCCTCTTGAGGTGTTTGGTGTAAAATTGCTCTCTGTATTTTCGGCCAAAAGATGTGTGCATCTGCCTCTCAAAGATTAAACCATGTCTGTTGACAAGGAATAGGCACTGGGGAAGCATATTTTTTGTTAAAAGGCATGTTTTCTTTACATGAGGTGTTAAGGGAATGACAATAAATTAGCATTCTCCTTCTTCATGTTAAGCTGTAGAGTAAATTTTTGCTGTACAACACTAGTCTCAGGAGATAGGATGCCTTGATTAATAGAGGAGGGCATAAGATCAGGAGAAAACCGCTCTCCTGGCCCAGTACCCAACCTAGAACCGTAATAGTCAAAAGAATATTTGACCCAAAACTATATACTGTCTCCAAACAATCACTAACCTCTTACTATAGATGTTTCTCAAGGGATAGCTCATTCTTTCCTTTCCATTCCCAACTAAGATTCCTATGTAATCTCATAGAAGACAACACAAAAATTAATTAACAAGACATTTCAATCAATAATTCCTTTTACATCAGGTGTATGTGCTTTTAAAATTATTCAAATGACAAACAGCTTAATTTGTCTTGCCTTTTTGTTTTCTTCTTTTTCTAATTACAGTTGACCTTTAAATAACATGGGTTTGAACTGTATGGGTCCACTTACACGCAGATTTTTTTTTATAAATACAGTACAGTACTGTACTTATGATTTTCTTAACATTTTTTCTCAAGCTTACTTTATTGTAGGAATACAGTATATAATACATATTACATACAAGATACATGTTCATCTACTGTTTGTGTTAGTAGTAAGGCTTCTGGTCAACAGTAGGCTATTAGTGAGTTTTTGGGGAGTCAAAAGTTGTGTACAGATTTTCAACTACACGGAAGGTCAGTGCCTCTAACCTCTGTGTTGTTCAAAGGCCAATTGTATATATCACGTTGATTTTTTTTCTATGTTCTAATTATAAGGGGAGAGATAAATACTGGGAGAACTATCTTGAATGTTTAATTCACATTTTTAAACGTAAGAATTGAGAAATAATTCATTAATTACATATAAGCATACATACATATTACATTTATTAAATAAAATGTAATATTTCAATAAAATTGCCATAAAAGGTGACTGTAATATCCTCCTGTTGAAAAAAAGGAATAAAGGGCAAGAGATGTCTACATATAAAAATAGAGTTACTTTTGGACAAATGTACTGAAATACTATCTAAATACTTATATTTCAGAATTATGCCGCCAAATTTATTTACAATATACATAACTCAAAAGGTTAATAGAGAATCAAGAATGCAAACTCTAAGTGAATATAATCAAAATTTCAAATGTGAATGGTTTCTCAGGTAGCATCTTTTCTGTTTAATTTAACTAAGAAGTATAGACATTGTGTTAAGAAATGAGTTATAGATTTTAACTATCATCATTAAAAACTATTACTGTGTTATCCTATTTTTAATTTAAAATCAATTAACATATAGTGTATTATTAGTTTCAGAGGTAGAGTTTAGTGATTCATCAGTTGCATATAATACCCAGTGCTCAAAAATTGAATACTGAAGATCTAACAAATTAAATAACATAATGAAGTTTTGAGATCACAGGATGGACAGCTAGGAGAATACACTCTGGAACATAATTTTGTTTGTGGGGGGCGGTGATTGTTCCTTTTATTAGTATTAAGTTTGTTTCTTTGGCCCTTTTAATGTTGTTAACCAAGCTATTTTATGTTTATAATTTGAATGTTGCTATACCAGTTTATGTTGCTATTTATTAAAATATTTGTCCATTTTATCTATTTTTGGGTAATACTGGGAACAGCAGATAGATGGATTTATTTTTGCTAACTCCGAGAGTCTCTTTCAGAAGATAAGTTTGATATGTAAACTATTTTATGATTACTGATACACTTGTTCTTGTATCTTCCATATTATATTATCTATCATACTTTATTTTTTCTTATTCTCTTTTCCTATCTTTTCTTCAACTGATCAAGATTTTGTTTTCCCTTTCCCCTCTAGTCATTTGGAAATGGTGTATTCTATTTCTTCCTTTTTTAGGTTGACCCTTAAAAATTTTAACATTCATGCATACATTCATATTTTCTAATAAAGTCCAAAGTTAATTAGTATCTTGCTCCTTCTGAAGAAGTCTATCCTAGCTCACTCTACTTTTCTTCAAACTGTTCCCCAACTCCCATAAATTTTTTGCCTAAAATTTTAGAGGCACCTTGTTACTAAACATAAAGCATATTATTTTGTTTTTGTTTAGAAACAGCATTCACTTGCATTTCCATTATAGTTTCTTGTTCTTTGCTCACTTTTGATTCTTGTATAGCACTGCTCCTTCTAATTCTATGAATTTATTGAGCTGAAAAATAGACTTTCAAAGTTCTTCTAAATAAGTCACTCTAACAGTTACTATAGAGTTACAGGGGGTAATTCCATAGGTCTCCATTATTTACTCCTAACTGAAGAAAAAGAGAATTTCTTCCTTCTAATTCTCCTCAAGGAAAATATTTTCATCACTCAAATCCTAGTTCCCCTGCAGTTCATATCCTTCCTAGACCTGGCAAGGAAAAAAGAGGATTATCTGAGGCCAATGGCCAATGGAACCATGTTGCTCTGCAGAAGTGAAACAAAGAGGAAGAAATATCCTTTGATGCAGCAGAAAGTGAGAAATGAGAAAGGTACATAGACCAGAGGAGGAAAATACTTGCCACATCATAAGTCATAACCAGGAAAAAAAGACTTTTGAATTATTACCTTACATTTGTATCGTTCCAGGTAGGCTGGTAATAGCAGTAGCTGTTGCCATGACAACCTACAGATGATGTCAGAGTTCTCCAAATCATGAGGCACTTACATTGTAAATAACAAAGCCTAAAAGAAGCAACTTTTAGTTTTTTTACTTACTTCTAAAATTTTAACATTCTACTGACATCATCCCATGGGCATTGTGCTCCCAAATGATTTTTATTTGTATCTGCCACAGTTACCTGAGGCAAGCTTAAGTAACTGAATAACTCTCAGACAGAAATAAAGATATCCAGATACAAAGCAGTGAGATGACTGGCCTGAATCCCAGAGAGAAGCCAGTGACATACCTCAGAATGAGGCTCATAGCACTTAAATGTTCCTCATCCCCCAATCCTGAGATGGCAGTTCTATACACAACATTAATCGTTATACCTAAATATGTTTTTTTTAAATAACCCCTGAAGTCAACAAAGCCAAACTCCTAAAATAATATCTTTGTTGGCAGAAGAAAAATATATAATTTGATATCTGGTCTTTTCTTCAGATTATTTTCCAAGTGATCATCAAATTTAATTAATGTCTCAGGCTGCATTGAATGAGGTACACATATAAAATCCTAGTAATGTTCCAGGAAAATAATTCTTGTTAGGATGGGGTAAGTCTGGAAAGAAATATAAAACCCAAAATCTTATTCTCGTCTAATGTTTATATAGAATAGAAATTAAAGATCAGAGAGTTTAAATGATTTATCTAAGGCCACACAATCTGTGAACAGAGCCAAGATCAGAAAACCTGTTCTCACTTCCAGAGCAGTGCTCCTTCTATTATATTACACTGAATATGATGGTTGCCTCCCTTAACACGAGTGACAGAGTCTGATGGATTATTAGGTAGGTAGGAGTGAGTAATTTGCTGTGGTAGTCATCCGCTTCCTGTTATTGTCACATGTGGAACAGAAAGCCTAATTTTTGTTATGCTAAAAGTAGCATAATAGAAATTAACTTTCAGTTAATATTCTACATGTGCCTGGTTCCTTTGTGGCAAGTAATTTTTCTATCTTAAAACTCAGACTGTTAGGGAAATAGGGAATCAAATACTGGAGTGAATCTGAATATTGTTTCTGATAAGGCAAAGAGAAAATCCATGATTACAGCCAAAAATTAGCACCTCTAAATGACCTTCAGTAGTAGCAGAATAATCAACACCACTTAGGAAATGCTTATTTGGCACAGACGCCCAGGCTTGCCGTAGTTCAAATCTTTGGTCTGACTCAGCTCTCGGTGACATTGCCCCACAGTTATTACTTCGTTTCCTGAAGGCTATCAACAGGTAAAAGATACAGAGCCCATCAAAACTGTTCATCATCTTAGCTGCTATTGTTTTTTTCCACTGCTCACTTTCAGTAAACATTTTAAAGAAACAGATTTGGCTTTTGGCTTCCACTGTGATCACCTGATGAGTCATGGCACATCGAGAAAGGAAAGATGTCAAGAATGTTTAATCAGCAGTGATTTAAACAAGGGACATATTTGAGAGAATTAACAAAATCAGCATGCTCATTGCTCCAGGGTGATTTTTCTTGCTGGTAAGACTAAATGAAAATCAAAACCCAAAGCAGTAGAAGCCTTTCAGTTCCAATTCATGCTGCCAAAGTTAAGAGACTGCCAGGATGGAAGCCTGAATCATTCCCTATGCCAGTTACAGCTGTGTTTTTCATATTTATAATGAAATCTTGATTCCAATGTTTAAAAAAATTCACTCATCTTCCCAAGTTTTATTCTTATCTCTTACCCTCCATCAATTCCCTTTCCCCCATCCCCACTCCATTGCTAGGAATTGATTGCAAAGCTGTTAAAGGCATTTAGTATAACATCAGTTCAGAATGTCCTAATTTAGCCTGATGTAAACGTCCTGAGGTAAAATATTCTGAAGGAAGCCTGAATCAATGAGTGGTGATTCTCTTCCTAGTGAAGTCATCAAAGACAAGTGGGCCAGAAAAAATGCTTAAAACTAATAAGACAAAATGTATTTGGGGAAAGAACTATAAAGTGTAGGTTTAAAAATTAATCGTGAAAGTATAGAATGTGGGAGAACTGATCTAACAACAATTAATGGAAGGCTGTGGGTTTTATTGACTGTAGGTCAGACTTCTGCTGCATTATGAGAAGCCTGGTGTCCAAGCATAGTATGGACGAGAGTTAATTCCACCTTGCAATAATCATACAACATCTGGATCATTGTATATGGTCCTGTAGCCAGGTTTTCATGCAACTGATGTTTCTGGCTGGTGTTCTTGGTCACTTCTATGTCACATTTAATTTTCATAAGGTGTACCTGTGTCCTGTGTCCACCAAGAACTAGTAGTACCAAATACTCATGGAAAAAAAATGTCAAATAACATATGAAGAAGAATCTAGCCACAGAAAGGGGGCCTATAAAAACCCAGTTGCAAATTACAGATGAACAATTGTCTCACAATGAAATGTCTTCTTCAAGTTACATTAAGCAAGTTTCTGATTGAAAGGAAGTTAATCTTTAGTGTCCTGCTTGGGCCTTCAGATAGGACTTCAGACCACATGGATGCAAAATAAACAATATTATGTTTATTATGCTTATTATGATAGAAACCAAATGGGATTATCAAAGTGATATATTACAGATGCAGAGCATATTGACTAGAAAGCTCATGTCTTTCAGTATGTATGGGGAATTCTATGGCTGCATTGTGTTAAATAATTTAAGTTCAAATGTTTGTCAAAACCATCATACTTGTTCTATTAAAAGATGGTAAGTCTGATTACTTGTTTCTAGATTTGAACGTTTTAGCTTGGGAGAGAAGAGAAGATATCCCGTAGCAGCAGTTGAGAGTTATTTGCTTCTTGTGGGCCTATTGCTTACTTTGTATGATGCAGGTCCTCCAGGAAGAAAACAGGACAAATTAAGGTGACTCAGCAGGAACAAGAAAGTAATTCAGGGTTATACCATCACCTTTTGAGCAGATTTAGGACAAGCAGGCTTAGTCACTCCCAGTGACTACAAAGAAAATTCCCACAGAGAGCAGGACAACTCTCCCAAGGAGCAGTTGTTAATGGGCGCAGGATCACTAGCCAAGGTTGTCCTCCCAGGGTTCAGCAAAGAGGGAGCAGACAAAATCACTCATCACCTAGTCTTTCCTGAAAGGGGTCCATCTACATACTTTGAAAGCTGCTGCCTGAGGGTCAGGCTTCTAATTTAGCACACATCTAGGGGCTATCTGTGATACTTCCTGGACACTGGGGAAACATGGGTGAATCTAGAGGGTACTATGCTAAGCAAAATAAGCCAGATGGAGCAAGACAAATTCTGCATGATACTATTTCTATATAGAATCTTAAAAAAAAAAAAAAAAGCCAAATTCATAGAAACAGTGTAGAGAAGTGGTTGCCAGAGGCTGGGTGGGTGGGTGGGCGGGGAAGTTGGTAAGAGGTAAAAACTTAATTATAAGACAAATAGGGTCAGAATCTAATGTATAACGTGGTGACTATAGTTGGCAACACTGTCATTGTACAGCTTAAATTTGCTAAGGAGGTAGAATTTAAATGTTCTCAATGAAACAAAAAGGGTAAATATGTGAGGTGGTAGATGTGTTAATTAACCCAACACAGGCAATCCTTTTCCAATGTTTATGTATATCAAATCACCACATCATCTCAATACAGCTGAAAAACTAATAATAAATAAGTGCTCTTTGTATACAGAATTACCGATCTAAATAAGCCAGGTTCATAGCCTTCTACCTTCTACAGTTAACTTCTACCAGAGTTAACATGGTTAGATCACAAGGAAACTTATTTACTGGCCCTCTTCTATTAAAACTGACATTTTCCAAGGCTTTAGAAGGGGAGAAGTTGTTTGCAACTGCATCACTCTTAAATGGTACTCTCTGTAGGTTAGTTAAAGGTGAGGAGAGGGGGGTTTTTGTAAGCAGAGGAAATGGTGTCACAGAGGCCAAAGAGATGAAAGAGAAAGTCACACTTGGAGAATTTCAAGTAGTTCAGAATGGGGTGATAAGAAAGTAAGGACAAGCAATGAGGCTGATTGGCTGAGTAGGACAAGAGCAGTCATGAAGAGCTCATTGGCCTTGCTAAGGAAAATGGATTTTTATCCTGAGGGTTATGAAGGCTATTTAGGTGCTTTAAGCAGGTGAGTATCTTGTCTCATATCTACAATTCTGAAAGACCCCTTTCCCTACAATATGGAGAATAGGATAGTACTGGGCAAGCCAACATCACAGTAAGGAGACCAAAGAAAACAGAAAGTTGTTCCAGTAATTCAGCAAAATTTGGTGTATACTATCTCCAAGTTGAGTGGTAGTGATGAAACGAAGTGAAGAGAATTAAGGAACTATTTAAAAGGTGGAACTCAGAGGAATTGGAGTTTCGTTTGATTTTGAGATGAGGAAGAACCAGAATTAAGGATGACCTCCTGGTGTCTTGGGCAGTGATACAGGTGGACGCTCCTTCACAGGCAGGAGAATATAGGAAGGGAGGGCAAGTTGGGGGATGGGAAGTCAAAGAGAATATGTTTAGTTTTGGATATGCTGATTCTGAAGCGCCTGTGTGACATGTAAGTGGAAATGTCTATTAGCACTTGAAAATACGTGCCTGGAGTTCTGAAGAGAGAATGTGTCGGATCTCCAGATATGGAAGTTATTAGCATATATGAATGTTGGAGCCCATGGAGCCGACGAAGGCATATAGAGAGCATCTATAGGATGAAAAGAAAGGAAAGTAAGGGATAGATCCTGAAGGAACATGAACTTCTAAGCGGTTGTCAGAAAAAGGAAACTTGAAGGAATTTGAGAAGGTGCAACTTGAGAAAAAAGAACTAGCTGAGTATACGATCACAGAAACCAAAGACAGCATTTCAAGAAGGAAGGAGTGGGAACCAATGACAGACACTTCTGAGAGGTCAAGTAAGGTTAGGGCTAAAAGGAACACATACAGCAACTGTTAGAATACAGCAATGACCTGGCCTTCAAGTTTTATCCAACTTACCTGGGATTGGCAGGGAAGTGGTGAAACAAGCACATGGGAAGAGACTAGAAACATAAGAACATGTAAATTATGCTGTGAGCATGTATATACATAAGAATTAAAATGGTCTGAGTCACCTTCTGCATAATTATTACTGAAAGGCTTAAAAATAGAATTTAAACAAGGTTTTATAAGTGGGAGGTATTTGGCTTGATAGAAGATCCTCCCACAGGAGAAATGGAAAATCGATTCGGTTTCTGTAAAGTTTTGTGGGGTTGCTCTGGAATTCTCCTCACATATTTCATGTGTTCAAGGTAAGTTTCAAAACTGTGGCAATTTTATAGCAGCAATATATCATATTTGTGACACTTTGGATTCACTGACATATAATATGCAAGAGTTTTCTCCCTACGGTCACTGGTTTCATTTTGTATGTTGTATTCAGACTTAAGTTTTTGTTTTGTTTTGTTTACCTCACTGGGGAAGAATAGGAAAATAAGATTTACTGAGCTAGAAGTCTCAGTCCCATCATACTTTTGTAGGGTAGGCTTTGCTGTTCCCATTGTATAGGTGGAGAAGTTGAGCCTTGGAGAACTTAAGGTCACAATGAAGCCTAACTCTTTCTAACATAGTTTATTATGCCCTCTCTTCCCTTTGTCATTCTTCATATTTTGAAAAGTTGTCACTAAAATGCTGGCAAGCTTCCCATTCTTTCCTCCTAATAGGTTTTTGGTAATATTTATTCATTCCAATACCGCCCAAATAACTAGATCAAAAATATTTGCATATAGGGGCACCTGGGTGGCTCAGTCGTTAAGCATCTGCCTTTGGCTCAGGTCATGATCCCAGGGTCCTGGGATGGAGCCCTGCATCGGGCTCCCTGCTCAGCAGGAAGCCTGCTTCTCCCTCTCCCACTCCCTCTGCTTGTGTTCCCTCTCTCGCTGTCTCTCTCTCTGTCAAATAAATAAGTAAAATCTTTTAAAAAATATTTGCATGTAAATCTGCTCTAAAAGAAAACGAATGTCAGAGTTCTTTACCTGATGGCACTCTAAGCAATTCGGTTAATTATTATTGTTATCTCCACCATCATCACTGTTACTATCACACTGGCAATTTACTCAGACACCAATACAATGTAAAGACCTTACGAGGTGGCTTAAAAATAAAAAAGGATGATGAAGGTCATTCTTATAAAGTAGAGTTTATGTGTTATAATCTCAGTGGTCCAAGAAGGCATGTTTATTTCTTAAATATCACTCCCACCCACATGTATATTTGCTGATGTTTAAGTTTCTATTAATTTTAGTGTTTAAAATTCTAGTAACAGGGAATAAAGCCTTTTGTCTCACAAGAGAGATGGGACTTAAGGACAAATACCTTTTGAAAGAGGGAAACTTGATGAATAAAATATCTCCAAGCTCTAAGTTACTATTCTAATTAGATCTGTATGGTAGAGAATAGGTAGAAGAACAGAAGTCACTTTATGACTAAAGTATCAGGAGTTAGAAGATGCCAAGGGGGAAAAGTGGGGGGAAGGGGGAAAAATGACAGGCTAAAATTACCAAAATTTGTAGTTTCATATCTTTGCTTAAAAGCATCCCTTAGAGGGCTAAATGTCTATGATTTGTTCTCCCCACATTTTGGAAAAAGTGAAAGGAATGTTTCTTTTTCATTCTGAACTATATTGCTTTCTTTAGAAGCTTGTCTCTGGCTTCTCCCTCTAGATTTATTATGCAGTCCTTTGCTTGTTGACATGTGCTTCAGCATGTTTATCCTTATTGATGGCTCTAAATTATAAATGCCTTGAGGCCAGGATTTAACTACCTTGCTTACCATAGCAGAATACTTTTGGTATATGTCTGTTAAACAAATAACAAATATCGCTTGATTTGGTATGTGAAACTTAAGAGTATTTGTCCTTTGATTACCTCCCATAGATGCTTCAAATATTGGGAATGTAATACAACCATTTTAGGTGCCTGTGAAAAGGGCACTATCTAACCAAAGAAAAGAGAAACAGAAGAGTGAAGAAGTCAAGAAATAGTATAAATGATTGAGACAAGTACTGCTATGACTCAAATTGCTTCTAAGTAGGTGCTATAGGATTAAAAAAATTTTTTTTAAATCTCTTGAACTGACAAAGGTATGGACTTTGACTATTTAAAGATTTTTCTACTTCTCAAATCCTTGATGCTCATACTTTGTATATTACCTTCTGAATAGTGAAGACTTTTATTTATCCTTTTGACATTCCCTTTCCTACTATTACTTCAAGAAATTTTATTTGAAATGTCGCTGAATGAAAGTCACCTGAATATTGCAAGGAATGATTTTTGATCAGAATATATAAAACAGTGTTTTATATTTTTTAAAGCCTAGAGACACCTTGATAGAACATTCTTAGATTTTCTGACAAAGTATTGGAGCTATCTCCATTTGTCTTGGTCAGATGAACTCAACTACCAGGGTTGATCAGCCATAGGAAGGGAGAGATTTCTCTGAAAGAACAACAAAGTGGGATGCTATTTGGTTAGGGATTTTTTTCATGCTCTAAATTTGTCCAAGCACATTTTTTGGTAATGATTCCCAAGAGAACTGCCAAGGGAAAGTCACACAGAATACATAGAATGTAATAAAGACCACATAGTGGTCCTGTTTCAAAGCATACTAGCAGTCTCCCTTCCATTTCTATTTCCCACCACCCTTTCACTACTCCCATTTTTCCTGTCCTTTGTCTTCTTCCATGTTGGTAGAGGGGGTCAGGATTGAAAGTGGTCAGGAGGAACACTTGATGGAGAATGAGAGGAGTGGGCACTTTAAGATTGTAGAAGTGAGATGTGAGAGAAAGTCTTCAAGGTTTTTGAGGTTTTCAATCAATCCAATGCTGTTTGGTACACCCTAGAGGAGGAGGGGGGTCTTTTACAGTTTTTCAATGGCCACTTTATTATCAATGTGACATACTTTAAGTTAGTCGAATATTGAATAAGGGGGAGAAAATTTCTCCTTGTGGATTCAGATTAAATATAATACCTGATTTTTATCTTTCTCTGTTTTTAGTCATATTTTTTTAAAGATTTTATTTATTTGAGAGAGAGAGAATGAGAGAGAGAGAGCACGAGAGGGAAGAGGGTCAGAGGGAGAAGCAGACTCCCTGCTGAGCAGGGAGCCCGATGTGGGACTCGATCCCGGGACTCCAGGATCATGACCTGAGCCGAAGGCAGTTGCTTAACCAAGTGAGCCACCCAGGCACCCTTTAGTCATATTTTTAAATCAGAAATCATCTTATTGAATATTTCATGAACCCAGATTATAACTTAACCTGTAAAGCATCTAAGTTAAGAAAAGAATCAGAATCATATACTTTAATAAAATCCCAATTAACCTTATTGAATTTAAAGCTCCTGCAATAGGTACAATCTTTGGCAAAGAGGAGGGTGAAATGAAATTGAACACAGGCATGCAGCTCACAGGAATAACTGACCTGACACCAGAAGTATAATGTACTAAGGCTAGCAAGCATTTTTACTCAAGAATCAGACCAAAATTAAAAGAGATGACAGAGAAGATAAAATACAGAAGGTCATTTGGGCCATGTAAAGATGAAATTCTTTTTGAGGAAAACATTTTATTAAGACACTGCAAAATAAATTCATGAATTGAACAGCTGTGCTTTACTTCTAAAAGATTCCACGGAGAATTTATTAGTATGCATCACATCTAAAAGCCTGAAGTTTAATTACACAAAATTATTAAAGAAAGAAAACTTGTGTTTCTATGCCTTTCAATGAGAGAGAAAATAAATGCTTAACTGGATACCTTCAGGGTCTTCCACAAACTATGTTGGGAATAGCTTTACTTGTAGAATCTTGGGCTCTGCTCATATCAATTTCTACCTCTCAGGAGAGAAAATGCTTGGTGGGAAAAGATGATAAAGTATGAGGGTAGCCTACAACTCCACCTCTACCCCACTCCAGAGTTAACTAAATATTTTTTCCATGTTGCTGAAGCCTTAGGCCAGAAAACCCACAGTGGTATGAAAGGTAGGTACAGTTCATTTTCTATCCACATCCACCTCCCCGCCTCAATAAGGGAAGAGCCTAAAATTATAAAGACCATGACATTAAAATTCCACAGCTTAGCCAGAGTTAAAGCCTCTGATGAAAATGGCTCCATCTTTCCAAAAACCGACAGGCCCAGCAGCAGATCAAGATTGGTGGCTCTGTCCATGGTCCTGACACCATTCTGCACCGTCTGTGGCTTTCTGTCTCCTTCCCTTTCTCTGTTTTGAACACTAATTATCTTGACCTCCCACATTCCTTCGGAAATCCTGACACCTCTTGCCTATTACTTCAGAACACTTCAAGACTTTCCTATACAGCCCGACCTTAGAAAATCTTAGTAAATATGGCTTTCTCTCCCCCTCAACCTATGAATATCCAGGATAGGGAAACTTCTGGTGTAAGGGCAGGCTTTGATGACACTGAGGAGATATAAGACCATTCACTTTTTTTCCCTAAAGACAACGTGATTTATTTACATTTTAAATTTATTTCCCAAATTGCACTTCTTGGTTATAAAAATATCCATGAGTTGATAATCTTGTGCCCCAGTGACTACCAGCATAATTGGTTATTAAAAGAGAAGGTGAGACAACATACTCATAGAAACAAGGTCACTGTAAAAAGGCCAATATAGCCATGGTCTCTATTCATTACAAAAATGTTCCTACACTAGGAGAGCAAATGCTGCTAAAGGGTAAAAACAGTCAGATATTAATACAACACAGTCCAGTTACCAGGAAGTATTACTATAATATTTTCTGTATAAAGGAACGACAGGAGAGACCTAAGAAATGTCCTGAAACTCCTTAGCAGGTAAGAATAGCCAATTTTATGATATGATTTAATGTCTATTATTTATACAGGGCACCTGGGTGGCACAGTCTGTTAAGCATCCAACTTGGTTTCAGCTCAGGTAGTGATCTCAGGGTCGTGAGATTGAGCCCTGCCTCAGGCTCTGTGCTCAGAGCAGAGTCTGCTTGATGTTCCCTCTCCCTCTCCCTACCACTCCCGCTTGTGTGAGCTCTCCCTCTCTCAAATAAATAAATGAATAGATCTTAAAAAATATTATTTACAAATGTATCTATAAGTTTTTCTCTTGAAGCCATAAATATTCAAAAACCCCTCATATCTGTAATAAATATAATTTATAGTTGGACACTATTTTTTTTTACTCTGGAGATTTAGATTATTATTGAAAGTAATATAAATCCACATGGCTAATTTTCCAAAAGTAGTTTTTAAAATCCAGTAAATTTATTCTTAAATAATACAACTTCTGACCTGCTTAGTATTCAAAACCGAAAACTCAAATTCTGCCACCCTCTTTGCAGTCTATTGATTTGAGAACTACAGCTGCTGAAATTAAACTTTATTGTTAGCATAGAGCTTTCAGCTGAGGAAGAAATTTCAAATTGGTTTCTTTTCTAGTCCAGCTTAATATTAAGTAAACATGTGCCTATAAGTGTCTCTAGCAGATTATTACCTAAAGTGGTGCATGCAACTCTGCAGGTGTAGCTCTGAGAAACTAAAATCTACTTTGGCAATGTATCTTACTACCCAATGGATAAATATCAGTTTTGAAACTGAATATGCAGTTATCCTCAAAGCTCCAAGAGTGATTTCAAGTTAGACCTTTCTTCATTTAACGCACTTTTTAATTTAGTGCTCAAGGATATATACATACAACAATGAAATGGCCACAGTTCCTGTACTTGAGGAGTGCCCTGTTTGGAGAGAAGACAGAAACAGAAATAGATATTATAATGTAAAAGGGCAATAAATAGAGATATGCACAGTATATGCCGGAAAGCCTTCTTACTTATGGAGGGGGTAGTTTTAGGGAATGAGGAAGGCCCCCTAGAAGAAATCAAGTAGAGATTGATAAGAAGGATGTTTTTGCTTTATTTCTCTAAAATAGCAAATTCAATTTCCTGGTTCAAGAAATAGCTTTTATTCTCTAAAAATAATAAAATAATGTTCCCTCTGCTGTCATAAACATTAACTGAAGTAGCGGAAATAATAACCCATCATTTTATAGACATTCTGAAAGACAAGGGGGAAAATGAGGAATAGAAGAATAATATGAAGAGCTGAGTTTTTAATTACAAGATCAGTAAAGATATCACCTATTTTGATCTCAAATCTATAGACAGTGAAATTTTGGGAACTAAAGGAAAGAAACACAATGTCTTTTCATGAATGTCCTATCCTTTAAAGAATATTGTGCCTTTCAACGTTATGCCTTGAACTACAATGAACAAAATAGAAACTTGTCTCAGAAATCAATAAAAGTTGACATATTGATATTGTGCCAATTTAAGCTTACATCTGTGTTCTATCAGACTTCCCTTCTTAATAGAGAAAGCCATCATTACTAGCCTAAGCAAAAATAAATCTCTACCCCCCAAAATTCTCAGGTCAATCTGATGCATTCTTGCGTCATAAAAAGGTGAGGTTGAGAGTTCTGAGTGCAACTATTTGTAAAAACAAAAACAAAAGCCACACCCCCCCAAAAAATCCACTTTTATCAACGTACTGTAAAGAACAAGGAAAGACAGTACAAGCTATGCCCTGTATCTATATCATACAAACACGAGTGACAATTTGTCACTTTGCCACATGGTTTGAACAAAGGAAAAACTAATCTAGATAATTTAGTTCAAATGGATTTTGGGGGCTGTGGTTAAGTTCTAGAGTACAACACTCAGAAAGGAAGAATAAGAAAGGGAAACCACTATGTTACCCACAAGCCAAAGAGACAAAATTATAAATGGTGACAAAACCTAGGGATAATTTTATGTCCTAAAAAGAATACTTGAGTTAAGCCATACACATGTTCTTATTTATATGTAGTGTAGCCATCATAACCACACTAACATTTACTCAGCATTTGCTATGTGTCAGCACTATACTAGATGATATAACTTTATTATTTTATTATATCTCTGCAACAACCCCATTAAGGTTGTATTTCCATATTTCACAGAATCTAAGACATCATTGACTGGGACACATGCCATTGTTTTATACATACACAATTAAGAAAGTAAAAACAATTAAAGTGTGATTTTCTTTCCATTTAAGCCACACTAAATTTTAAAATGTGAGATAATACGTACTTGGGAATCAGTGAAATTCAGTACTCTAGCCCTTATTTTAAAGAGGAACAAACTAAAGCCAGAGAGGGTATTGTAACTTTCCCAAGGTCATATTTAGGCAAAGAAAGAAAGTAGAGGAGCTAGGGTATGAATTTGGAAATTAGGTGCCCTGACCAGGGCCACTGTCTATTTTTATGATTTTGAACCACCAATGATCCTCTGTGCCCAGGCTCCTTGTCTTTTGAAGCAGGATTTTTAGTTTTGAACTAGATTCTTTCTAAGGTCCCTTTCAGCTCTCCATCTTGGATTCTTTATCTTTACAAACAGGCAATGGTTTGGCATTTAATGAGGAAAAAAACTGATCACACACAGCATAATTTTATGACCACGGAAATAAGAATGGGCTCTGGGACATAACTCAGACTTTGGGGTAGCATAGCATAGCGGAAGCACAATGGCTTTTGAGCCAGAAGGACTTGATTTCTAGAACCAATGTCCATTCACCTTTAGCTATGTGATACTGGGCAAGATGATTAGCCTCTTTAAACGGAAGTTTATCTAAAAAATAAGAATATGCCTGATTCAAGGCATTGTTGTGAAGGTGAACTATCATAATAAAAGTGAGTCCCTGGACATGGAACATTTGCTCCATTAAGGCTAGTTCCCCACACTCTCAAAAAATTGGTCTAAAATAAAATTATAGTCTAGCATCTGGCAGTGGATATTTTGGGGCTATACATATTTTCTTTTTATAAATGTCATATGACAATGGTACTGGAAAGTTGAAAAGGATGGGGAAAATGTGTAATGTATTATTAAAAAGATAGCCATTTTAGAATATGACAGTTGTAGATATTTGCTATCCCTGCCCCCCCCCCCCCCACACACACAGTGTCCATTTCCCCTTCTTCTGGTGATAGTGCCATGGGAAATCACTGTCTTTTTCATTCTCAGTCCAAGTGCTTTGAATGGAGTTGGCTGAACACCTAACTCCATGGAGGGACATGAGACTCAGGCTTGGAAAATCAAATTATCTCATCAGGTCTGAAGAGATATGATCTGGAAAGCTTTGTTGCAACTGTTGAGAGGAAGCATATGCTCTTTTCCACTGGATTTGAACCTTGACACTTGAAGAAACTGATAGTCAGCTTGCTAGCATGAGAGTATAAGAAATAACACAGTGAACTAGAAAACAGAATTGAGAGATTGATAGACATAGTGCCCGGATGGCATCACTTTGGTCCATCCAGTGGATCCAGTCACACTGAAGCCTTGCATGACTCCTTGGTTCAGACAGCTATAGCAAAGTACCATAGACTGAGTAGAATATAAACACAGAAATTTATTTCTCGTATTTCTGAAGGCTAGAATTCTGAGAGCAGAGTGCCAGCATGGTTGGGTTCTGGTAAGGATCATCTTCTGTGTTACAGATTACTCTCTGTATCCTCACATGGTAGAAGGGATGAGAGAGCTCTCTGTAGCTCCTCTATAAGGGAACTAATTCCATTCATGAGGGTTCCACCCTTGTGACCTAATCACTTCCCAAAGTCTCCACCTCCTAATGCCATCACATTGGGGGTTAGGATTTCAATATATGAATGGGGGGCGGTGACAAACGTTCAGTCCATTGTAACTTCTGTGAACTAATAAGTTCCTTTCTTGCTTAAGCCTATTTGGGTTAGATTGTCTGTTACTTGCAACCCACAAATATCCTCAATAAATTTAAATAGGATAATGTCATTAGATTGCTTGAAGGAATTTGTCTGTTGAAAGAGAAACTACCACAATCTCCTCACCTAATTCTCTTCCTAGGACTAGACAGAACCAAGACTACCACTATCATTTTGCAAAGTTACCTCATCTGCAACCACCAATGACATGAAGTCAGGCGCAGAGTAAAGAACCACAGCATCTCCCCTAGTTCCAATGTGTGGACAATCTGTACCTACATTGTTCCTAGGGTCACCAGTTGTTCATTTTCTGACACAATCATTTAATAATCAAAGGCCATATTCTAGAGGTTTTTTTCCCTTAACCCTTTCAGTAAAATTGGAAAACCCAATGCATAAAATGGACCGGTATTAGTTCCATTTTCTCTCATCCTGTAAAAGTGCTGATGAAGAGGCCAGAGCAAATGCAAAGCAGGCTGAAGGAGGAGAGACCATGGGATCAGGAAAAGAACACCAGTGTGAAGGAAACTGGTTGTACAGAACACAGTTTATGTATGTAGACGTGGAGTTAGTACCTTTAAATCAGAACGTTCATTAGGTGCTTTCTAAATCCTATATGATAAGCGCTGGATGTTATATGCAACTGATGAATTACTGAACTCTATATCTGGAACTAATGATGTTCTGTATGTTGGCTAATTAAGTTTAAATTAAAAAATAGATCCTATATGTGATTTGGATAAAATCCAAATGTATATCCATTCCACATTCCTTCGCCTGGCATTTAAGGCTCCCATTATCTGACCCTAAACTACTTCTCCAGCCTTACTCCTCCCTCCTTTCCCATACTAACCAGCTGTCTTAGCCAGACCCACCCACTCCCATCACTTGAACACATCCAGTAGTCTCCCGTGGCTGTGACTTTGGTCTTTCCACCTAAGGAAACCTCTCATCTCCTTTTGACTTTCCTAATTTCCACAGGGATCAAATCAATGCCCTTTGGTCTCATGAAGCCAAAAGGATTTTTCCTTTCTCTCAACACTCACAGCATTTATGTCCTATCTCTCATTTGACCTGTACTGATACATACTGCCTTGCTCTATTAGCTGTCATTTAATGTGAATGCATTTTATTTCCCCAACTAGAGTGTTTACCCCTTAAGATCAAGCATGATTGTACCTTACGTTTCATAATAAACCTGGTACTACCTGGCACAGTGATATGTACAGAGTAAATGTTCAAAAAATAATTTGTAGGTTGAGGATTGAGGCTGAGTAAAATGCTTCCCTACACAAGTTTTTGCTCACAATTTCTCTTAAAAATGGGTAGTAGCTTAGTAGTTGGGTGTCAGATCTGAAAGAGAGAGAAATGTGGATATTTGGAAAGGAATGACAAATGGATAAGTGTAAAATGGGAGGGGATGAAGGGAGAGATCTGGTCAGTAAAGTTGAAATTAAACATATACGATATCAGATATGGTATCTGTGCAGAAGCTTAATTTCCAAGACTTCCACAAACCATACCTGCACAAACCTCAACTGTACCAATGTATACATGTCAGAAATTATTTAGTCTAAGTTCTCTGTTCTCTTAATGATACTAAGGCATCATCTTGCAGATGGAAAGTGATAAATCCTGAGAGGAGAATAATAGTTCAATATGTACATGAGAAAGTCTGAGGAAAGAGCTGTACTTAGGGCATGGTTATGTGACTGAGGTAGTTTACTTAGCACTTTGGAGGCTTGGTTCCTCAGCCGTAAATGGTAATAAGATTACTGTGACAGAGATTGCTAGCAGCCTAGCTAATATACATTTTTCCCTCTTCCTTACTAGTAGAAACTCTTATTATTGGGGGCAGAATATGATCAGCTAAAAGTACATTTCCCATCCTTCCTTGCAGAGAGGGATGAGATCATGGTTCAGAAATCACTGACTGGGCTTTTTGGAAATCTCTTTAAAGAGAACTTAAAACTTGGAATCTTTTCTTTTTTTTTAAAAAGAGCTAGGAAGTATGTCCTTCTGCCTTTAGCTTCTTTTCTTCTTTCTCCCACCTGGAACATGAATGCAATGATGGGAGCTATAGTGACCATCTCGTAATCATGAGGCAATCATAAGACTAGAAGCCACTCACTAAATCTGATGAACACAGAAATGAAAGAAGCCTGGGTCTCTGGTGGCCATGAAACTGAATCAGGACTATCTTCGGAGGTTTTTGATGTGAGAGGAAAAAAACCCCTTTCTTATTTCAGTCACTATATTCCCTATCTCTTTTAGTAGTAACCAAATGCAACTCCTGCTTCACAGAATTGTTACATAAATTAAATGAGACAATATAGAAAAAGTCCATATATGTGCCAAGTCCATATAATAACCCATTCTTCATACTATTAATAAAAGACTTAATTGTGGAGAAAGTAATTAATGTTTGGGATATCAATTTTGACTAAAACACTGTCATTTTATCTATGTTTTTACTACAAGTGAGGTTGACAAATATTTTTAAATATTATTACTTCACCATGCATATCATGAATAATTGCAAACTCCCCTCTTCTACTTGTCAACTGCCCCCTCTGTTCTTTTTCTTTCTTTTCTTTCTTTCTTTCTTTTTTTTTTTTTGGCATTTGCGGACTGGTGCATGGGGTCACAGTACTTATTTCTAGTTATCACCCACTCTGTTCTGATCAGCCTGTGGATTCACTCTTTCCCTACTCTGTACATTTTTTTCTTGTTACTTTCCACACACAGAAAGTCCTTGCCTAACTCTGCCTACCGAGTGCATGTTCATTCTTGAAGCTCGTCTAATTTCCTTAGTCCATAGTATCCACCCTCCATCAATATTGCTCACAGATTCTTTCATATCTGTGTTCCTTTATCAATTAACTACACCAAACTATTCAACACTGAATAATTTCCTCCTTATCTTGCCTTTTAGTTGTTTAATATGTGGAATTCTCATCCTCTGCACCAAACTGTCCTTGAAAGAAGAAACCCCATTTTTAAAGGAATGTTCAAATAAGACCAATATACATGACATGCACAAAAATATCATTTTTGCTTTAGGCTAAGCACAGTAAGGGTTGCTTCTCCCATCTTCCAATCTTTAATAGTGTCTAACACAGGACTTGGCACAGAGAAGAGGCCTAATAAACACATGATTAATGGAACTGAAAATTCTTTGCCTTGTTAGGTTATGTTGCAAGAACAAAAAAACATTCAAATGATATTCAATCAGGAATTTTCATCTGAAAATTCAAAGTATGTCCCAATGAGCTTGATGTACTGGAACAGACAAGTACAATTGAAAAGAACACATAGCCAGAGACAAAATGGAAAAATACCAGGCTAGTCAAGAACCATTTCCAAGTTCTCTGTTTCCTTCACTGACCAAAATTCAATCCAGTCAAAGAAGTACTTTGCCAGTGAGCTTCTTTCTACCTGGAGGAGGCAAAAGGCTGAACTTGCCATCCTAGAAGAAGCCTACATGTGTGTATTTAAAATTTTCTCTTAGAATGTCTGGCACAGAACAATTCATTTCCACCTATCTCTTGTTTGGAGGTGTTTTCATGCTAAGTCAGAGATTAAGTATAACATTTAATTTAATTTTCAGTTTTCCATTTTCTTTACAGCTTTGAAACAGAAATTACTTTTATTAAAGTATGAGTTGAAAGTCAAAACAAAATGTGGTGGCAGAATTTTAAATTTAAGTATATGTAAAAAAGAGTCAAAAGGCAAGGAATTCATTTCCACATCTGAGAATTAAAGCAATTTGCCAGTAAACTAAAATGCAACTAGTAATAATTTGATGAATATTTTTAAGGAAGTCTAACAATTGTCCATTAATAAAGGTGGAGCATGCAGGGAAACTTCTTTATTTTTATTATACAATGGCTATATGCTCATTAGGAAAAAATAGAAAATACAGATGAATAAAAAGAAAAACAAAAAGAAATAATTTTAAATCATCCAAGAGCCCACCACCCTAGGAGAGGAGAGCAACTGTTGACATCAAGGGGTATGCTCATTAAGAATATGTATACTGTTAACGAGGTGAGTTAGATCCTTCCTGTTCTCCCACAACTGGGGCTAAGGCTGGTTGAGGATGAAAGTCAATCATCACCTCACAGTTTCACCATCAGCCTCTGAGGACAGCCTTCCCCCCTGCAGCCTTGCTGGAAAGTACTAGTACAGCACCTAGCACACATCACTTCCTCCCCACTGACAGTTTATATAAGATGAAGAGAAAAGGCAGAAGGATCCTTCTTCCTCTCCCACATGAAGAAGAGGAGGTTGTTCTCCTCTCTGAAATTCAATGAGGGGAACTCCAAAAGTATCGTCACTGAACATTAGGGGTGTCTGTAAGGTGAGGCACTAGCATCTTATTCTCCAGCTGGATGATGACTCAGGAACAGACCCTTGTACGTGCAGCCTGTATGGGAACAGAACATGGTGAGAGAGTTCTTGGCATTTGGGGGCCCTGAGGATCTAGGAATATGGTACTGGATTTTAGCAATTCTTTCCATCTATGGGGAAAACATGGTTGGCTTGCCATATATCCCTTGAGGATTGGAGGTGCACTGAGTTTGGAGCGTTCTCAAAGAGAACCATTTTTGGAGAGACTGTTTTTGGAAGCCTGCATCAGTCAGCAGTGCTTGGGTGTAAGATAGACAGACCGAAGAATGGTCTAAATCCTACCACATTCCGTTTTCTGGGTGCCTTATAGGGCACAAAAGACCCTGGTAATTCTCCTGGCTCCACACAAAGAAGCATGGGCATTTTGAGACAGGAGCCTTGAGGCTGCCCAGATGTGTATTTTGAGGGTCACATAATAAGGTATTCAAGTTTGAGAAGGCATTGGGAATACATACAGCAAGTGGGGCAATAGGAGACATTCTTGCTCTGTGAAGGAGGCTCTTGAGCAATAGAAAGTGTCAGGTGAAGTCTAAGGTCTTCTCAAGAAAATCACACTCACAGCCTGTGAGGAGCTCCTCACAACAGTAGAGGTCCCCAGTATCAGATCAAACCAGACTGATCCAGAGCAAAGATACTGTCTAGTTAACATTTAGGTGAGAAGACCTCTGCCCACTCTTCTCTGTGTCACCAACACTGAAAGAATTCATGCCTGGGAGAGGAAGGGGAAAAAAGATGTCTTCGAATCTAACCATACTATCATACTCTCCAATCTCTGCTCTAAGCAAGTAGGTTAAAGGGAAGAGGTTGAGCCTTGAACCAAGAATTAAGAACTACAGCTTAAATACAAAAATAAGATCTTTCTAGAAACTGAAAGTGACTGAAAAGTTATGGAAGGAGCAACAATGCACATATTTATGCCCCAATAAATTCTCAATAAGCCTGCATGTGTGTGTGTGTGTGTGTGTGTGTGTGTGTGTGTGTGTGTGTGTATTCTGGTAATACGTAAGACTAGGTTCATGCCAACTCTCCTGTTGAAAACAGCTAAAAACACTGAATAAAGTTTTTTAATTTTTTTAACTTTAAGAGCAAAATGTAAATGATTATTAGATTAAAATTTAATACAAGAAACAACTCAGAATGGTAAGTCAAGGACAAAGTCTCCTTTTATCTTGAGGACATTTGCTTAAAGCAGAAGAAAGTAAGTATAGTTTTCACTGCCTGGATGGCACAGGGAAGCAGTAGGCCCCCAAAACCTATCCATCCCTCTGTAGAATTTGGATTCGAAACTGCTACACACTTAGTGTAAAGATAAATCATAAGAGATTTTAAAACAACTGTGCCTACCACCTTTACAGAAATAAGAAATAAACTTGAAAATATCTCTAAGAAACAGATAATTATAAAAAGTGATCAGCAAATTTGAGAAAAAGTGAGTGTATTTTTTTTAAAGATTATTTATTTATTTAGAGAGAGAGAGAGAGCACAGGGGGAGTGGCAGAGGGAGACGGGGAGAGAGAGAATCTCAAGCAGACTCCCCACTGAGCGCAGAGTCTGATGCAGGGCTCAGGACCCTGAGATCATGACTTGAACCAAGATCATGAGTTGAATGCTTAACCCATTGAGCCACCCTGGCAGCCTAATAGCAGATTAGATACAGTTGAGGAGAAATTAGTGAACTAGAAAATAAATCAGAAGCAGTTATTAAAAATGCAGAATTGGGACGTCTGGGTGGCTCAGTTGGCTAAGCGTCTGCCTTTGGCTCTTTGGATCAAATCCCACATCTGGCTCTTTGCTCAGTGCAGAGCCTGCTTCTCCTGCTCATGCTCTGTCTCTCCCCCACTCGTGCTCTGTCTCTCTCTCTCTCTGACAAATAAATAAATAAAATCTTTTTTAAAAAAAATGTAGAACACAGCAAAAGATGAAAAATATGGAAGAGACGTTAAAAGTCATGGGAAATAAAGTGAGAAATTGCATATACATTTCACTGGAGTTCTAGAGGAGAGAGAATGAGACAGAGGCATATTTCGATAGATTATGACTGAAATTTTTCTAGAGATGGAAGCCACTAATCAAGCCATTCTAAATGCCCAGTGAATCCTGAGTGGGATAAATAAAAAGAAATACACACCTAAACACACTAGAGTAAAATTGAAGAAAGCCAAGCAAAATAAATCTTAAAATAGACAAATTTTTAAAGCAAAATTACTTTTATAACAGCATCAGATATACTGAAAAACTTCTCAAGAGTAATACTGGAAACCAGAAGACAGGAGAATGATGTATCAAATACGTTTGGGGAGAAAAATTCAACGGATTCCACACACAAAATGATCTTTTAAATATTTTCAGTTCAACAAAAACTGACAGAGTCTATGACCATTAGGCCTCTCAAATGAAAATTCTCAAGGAATACTTCAAGAAGAAAGAAAATAATCCCAGAGAAAGGTCTGAGATGCAAGAAGAAATGAGAAACAAAGAAAGTGTTAAATAGGGGGTAAATCTAAATGACCATTGGATGTTATAAGCAACAACAATAATGTGTTTGGGGGTTAATAAGATGATAGCATTAAAATACATTAAGAAAACAAAATAAGATCATATGGGGGCTAAATGAAGTTAAAGCATTTTAAGGTTAATGTAAAAAGTAAAGGTATTTATTAAAATTTTATGTATTTATGTTAAAGTGCATATGTTGTAACTCTAGAACAACAACTAAATGAGTAGAAATAAAGTAAATAATATTACAGCTTGTAGAAGAAAGTCCAAATGAGGCAATACAGAGAGAAAAATAAAATAGACATAGGCAGGATAAATTCTTTTTAAATAAAAGATAAAAAACTAAATTATCAGTAAATACTCTGAATAAAGGATAAAAATGGCTTGAAAAATTCTAATTTTATGCTATTTACTAGGGACATGTCTGAAATACAAAAACACAGAAAGGTTAAAAATAAAAATAATTAAAATATATATACATATAAATACTACAATTCCTCCCCCCCAAAAAGGATGATATAACAAATTAATATTACAAAGGATATATTTCAAGACAAAAAAACTACTAGAGATTAAGATAATAGTATATCAGAAATATTGCTTTTTCAAATTTTTATGAAATATTTAATATGTCAAAGTTTATGAATCAAAAATATAGAAAAAATAACTTTATGATCATAATAGGAGGCTTTAAACACACTTCTTTTAGTTACTTTTTTCAACAAATAGACAAGAGTTTAACATAGAAAATTTGAACAGCATAATTAACACACTTGTCCTAATGGGCATATATAGAACATAATAATCAACATTTGCTGAATATATATTATTTTTAAAGGCACAGCAAAGTTTATTAATAGATTACTGACCCATAAATTTTCAATGAGTTGAAATCATACAGTATATATCTGACCACATTGCATTTCAACTAGAAATGAAAATGAGGGAGAGAACTAGAAAATTCTCTTATGTTTGGAAATTTTAAAAATGTTTCTAAAGCAACAATAGTTTAAAGGAAATCATAATGCAAATTAGAAAATATTTTGAACTAAATGATAATGAAAATACTATATGGGATGTAGACAAAGCAATATAGGAGAGAGATGTATACTCGTAAGTGCAAATATTAATTAAGAAAACAAAACTAAGAGGCAACCCATGGAATGGGAAAAGATATTTGCAAATGACATTACAGATAAAGGGCTGATATCCAAGATCTATAAAGAACTTCTCAAACTCAGCACCCAAAAAACAAATAACCCTGTCAAAAAATGGGCAGAAGACATGAACAGACACTTCTCCAAAGAAGACATACAAATGGCTAACACACACATGAAAAAATGCTTAACATCACTAGCCATCAGGGAAATATAAATCAAAACCACCATGAGATACCACATTACACCAGATAGAATGGCAAAAATTAACAAAACAGGAAACAACAAACGTTGGTGAGGATGTGGAGAAAGGGGAACCCTCTTATACTGTTGGTGGGAATGCAAGCTGGAATACAGCCACTCTGGAAAACAGTATGAAGATTCCTCAAGAAGTTAAAAATAGAGCTACCCAATGACCCAGCAATTGCACTACTAGGTATTTACCCCAAAGACAGAGATGTAATGAAAAGAAGGGGCACATGCACCCCAATATTCATAGCAGCAATGTCCATAATAGCCAAACTGTGGAAGGAGCTGAGATGCCCTTCAACAGATGAACGGTTAAAAAAGATGTGGTACATACAGACAATGTAATATTATTCAGCCATCAGAAAGGATGAATACCCACCATCTGCATCGACATAGATGGAACTGGAGAGGATTATGCTAAGTGAAGTAAGTTGAGCAGAGAAAGACGGTTTCACTCATATGTGGAACATAAGCAATAGCACAGAGGACCATAGTGGAAGGGAGGGAAATCTGAAGGGGGAGAAATCAGAGAGGGAGATGAACCATGAGGCACTCTGGACCACGGGAAACAAACTGAGGGTTTCGAGGGGAAGGGGGTTGGGGGAGGGGGTAACAGGGTAATGGGTATTAAGGAGGGCAAGTGTTGTGATGAGCACTGGGTCTTAATATGTAACTAATGAATCACTGAACACTACTACATCAAAAAGTAATAATGTATTATGCAGTGGCTAACTGAACATAATTTAAAAAATAAATAAGAAAAAGAAAACAGGCTGATAATGAACTAAGCATACATCTGAAGAAATTAAAAAGACCAAAATAAATCCAAAGAAAGAAGAAAGCAGGAATAGAATGACGAGTAGAAATCTATGAGATTAAAAATAAACATAATAAAAATTAAAAAGACCAAAATAAACCCAAAGAAAGAAGAATGCAGGAATAGAATGGTGAGTAGAAATCTATGAGATTGAAAATAAACATATGAGAATCAACAAAGCCAAAACTGATTTTCTGAAAATAATAATTATTAAGATTACAAACCATGGTGAAAATGATCAAGAAATTGAGAGGTGTTATTAACCAATATCAGGAGTGAAAAAGTGAGTATAATTACAGATGCCTCTCAGATACTTAAAAGATAATAAATTTGATTTAACAAACAACTTTATGACAAAATTGATAAATTATCAGTTAAAATTAGAACTCATCAAAAGAGATTCAAGAACACATAGATGTCATAGAAATCATTCAAGAAGGCATAGTTATGTTTCTATACATCAACAATGAACTGTAGAAGAAATAAAGAAAATAATCCCATTTATAAATAGCATCAAAAACAATAAAATACTTAACCAAGCAGGTGAAAGATCTGCACACTGAAAATTATGACATTGAAAAAGAAATTGAAGACAACACAAATAAATGGAAAGACATCCCATGTTTATGGATCGGAAGACTTAATATTAAGATATCTATATTACTGAAAGGCATCTATAGATTCAATACAACCCTATCAAAATCCCAATATTTTTTTTACAGAAATAGAAAAATGTCCTAAAATTCATGTGGAACCACAAAACATCCTGAATATCCAAAGCAACCTGAAAAAGAAGAAAAAGTTGGAGATAACACATTTTCTGGTTTCAAACTATATTATAAGGCTATAGTAATAAAAACAGTATGGTCCTGGCATAACAGCAGGCACATAGACCAATGCAACAGAATCACAAGCCCAGAAATAAATTCATACATATATAGTCAACTAATATTAGAAAGAAGGAAGCCAAGAGTACTCAATGGGGAGAGAATTATGTCTTCAATAAATGGTATTAAGAAAACTGGACAGTCACATGCAGAAGAATGGAATTGGACTCCTATATTACACCACTCACAATAATAAACTCAAAATGGATTAAAGACGTGATGATTGTGATGATCGCAGGGTGTTGTATGTAAGTATTGAATCACTAAACTGTACACCTGAAACTAATATTACACTGTATGTTACCTAACTGGAATTTAAATAAAAACTTAAAAAAGATAAACATAAGTGTAGATGCATATTGGGAAAAAAAAGACTTAAATGTAAGACCTGAAACCATAAAACTCCTAAAAGAAAACCCAGAGGAAAACTTCCTTGACATCGGTCTTGGTAATAAGTTTTTTTATGATATGACAACAAAACACAAGCAACAAAAGCAAAAATAAACAAATGAGACTACATGAAACTAAAAGGTTTTTGCAAAGCAAACCATCAACAAAATGAAAGGGCAACTTACCAAATGTGAGAAAATATTTGCAAATCCTATATCTGATAAGAGGTTAACATTCAAAATGTATAAGAAGTCCATACAACTCAATAGCAAGAAAACAAATAATCTCATTTATTTTTTTTAAGATTGTATTTATTTATTTGACAGAGAGAGCAAGAGAACACAAGCAGGGGGAACAGTAGAGGGAGAAGGAGAGGCAGGCTCCCCGCCAAGCAGGGAGCCCAATTCAGGGCTCAATCCCAGGACCCTGGGATCATGACCCGAGCTGAAGGCAGATGCTTAACCATCTGAGCCACCCAGGCATCCCAGATAATCTGGTTTGTAAAAGGACAGAGAACCTGAATAGGTATTTTTCCAAAGAAGACATACAAATGGCCAATAGGTACATGAAAAGGTGCTCACCATCACTAATCATCAAGGAAATGCAAGTCAAAACCACAATGAGGTATCACCTCATACCTGTTAGAATGGGCTATTATCAAAAAGGTTAGAGATAACAAGTTTTGGCAAGGATATGGAGAAAAGAGAACCCTTGGACACTGTTGGTAGGAATATGTATTGTTCAGCTACTATGGGAAACATTATGGAGGAGCTTCAAAAATTAAAAATAGAGTGACATTACAGATAAAGGGCTGATATCCAAGATCTATCATGATCAAGCAATCAAAGATAGATTCAAAGATAATGAAACAGGATAGCGTATATATTCAAAGATATGGGTATATCTGAGCATATATTCAAAGGTAATGAAAACAGGAAAGCAAAGAGATATGTACACCCACATGTTCATTGCAGCACTATTCACAATAGCCACCTTATGGAAATAATCTAAGTGTCCACTAATGGATGAATAGAAAAAGAAAATATGGTACACACACACACACAATCACATACAGGAATAGTATTCAGCCATAAAAAGAAGGAAATTCTGTCATTTGTGACAATATAGAGAGACCTTGAGGGTATTATGCCAAGTGAAATAAGTTAGATAGAGAAAGACAAATACTGTATGATCTTGTTTTAAAAAATTTGGACTCATAAGGGTGCCAGGGTGGTTCAATTAAGCATCTGCCTTCAGCTCAGGTCATGTTCCCAGGGTCTCTAGGATCAAGTCTCCCATTGCGCTCCCTGCTCAGCAGAGAGTCTGCTTCTCCCTCTGCCCCTCCCCCCCGCTCATGCGCTCTCAAAAATAAATAAATAAAATCTTAAAATAAAATAAAAAGTTGAACTCATAAAAATAGAGAGTAGAATGGTGGTTGCCAGGGGCTGGGTGGGGTGGGGGGGAGATTAGGGAGATGTTGCTCAAAGGGCCCAAACTTCCAGTTATGAATGAAGTCTGATGATCTAATGTGCAGCAGGGTGAATGTAGTTAACAATACTGTAATATATACTTCAAAATGCTGAGAGTAGACCTTTAATGTTCTCATCACACACAAAAAACAATAGTAAATATTTGAGGTGATGGATGTTTTAACTACCCTTATTGCGGTAATCATTTTACAGCATACATGTATCAAATCATCATGTTGTACACCATAAACTTACACAATGTTATACACAGTAATATCTCAATAAAGCTGGGGGGGGAAGAAGACAGAAATCCTGAGTAGTCCTATAACTATTAAATAAATTGACTGTATAGTCAAAATTTTCTACCAAGAAAAGTTAGGACCAAATAGCTTCAAAGTTGAGTTCTCTCAAAATCTTAAAGAAGAAATAGTCCAATCTTGTATACACTCTTAGAGAAAATTTAAAATAGAGGGAACACTTCCCAACTCATTTTATGATGTCAGCAAAACCTTGTCATCAGAATCTAAAAGGATGATATAAAACAAATGATAGACTAATTTCACTCATGAAAAAGTATGCAAAACTCCTAAACAAAATATTTGCAAACCAAATCCAGCAATATGCAAAAATATAATCCATCAAACCAAGAAGCAGAAACAGTACTTAATAAAATTTAGCATCATTTCATGATAAAAATTCTTAGCAATCTATAAATAAAAGGGTGCTTTTTTAATCCACTGAGAGTATCTACAAAAATACCTACTCTAGGGGCACCTGGGTGGCTCAGTAAGTTAAGCGTCTGCCTTCAGCTCAGGTCATGATCCCAGGGTCCTGGGATCGATCCCCACATCAGGCTCCCTGCTTAGTGGGGAGCCTGCTTCACCCTCTCTCTCTCTGTGGTTCCCCTTGCTTGTGCTCTAACAAATAAATAAAATCTTTGAAAAAAATACCTACTGTACAAATCATAGTTAATAGCAACATATTAAAAGTTTTGCTTTGATAGTAGAAATGAGTCACCAGAGATGCTTTCTGTCACTGCTATCCCACATTGTAGTGAAGGTCTTCAGTATCATAGTAAAGAATAAAGTTATATAGGGACGCCTGGGTGGCTCAGGTGGTTAAGCGTCTGCCTTCAGCTCAGGTCATGACCCCAGGGTCCTGGGATCAAGTCCAGCATTGGGCTCCTTGCTCAGCGGGGAACCTTGCTTCTCCCTCTGCTTGTGCTCTCTCTGACAAACAAATAAATAATATCTTAAAAAAATGAAGTTATATAAATGATGAAGAGATCAGGCAAGAAAATACAAAATGGTAATTCTTACAGATATGACTATATGCATAGAAAATACCAAAGAATCTAGTCATAAGAAATTATTAGGATTAATAGTAGAGGTTAACAAGTTTGCTGTATATACAACATGCAAAACTAAATTGCAGTTTCACATATAGGCAATACTTATGATTGATATCAAGAACAAAAAAATATTTACAAAAGCATCAAAAATATGAAGCACCCAGGAATAAATCCAAAAGATGTTCATGCTTCTAAAGGGAAAACTAAAATTTGAATGAGACATTATAGAAGACCTAAATAAAATGAGAAGTATGCCTTGTTCATAGACTGACAGAACTCAATATTATTAAGATTTCAATCTTCCCTTAAGTGATTTATAGATTCAATGTAATTCTAATAAAAACCCCAATAGATGCTTGTATGTCTGCATGTAAGGGGAAAATTTATTGGCTAATATTACATTTATATAAAAATGCAAAAGGCTAAAACTGTCATGACCTCTTCAGAAAAGGAAAATAAAGGGGTGCCTGGGCAGCTCAGTTGGTTAAGTGACCAACTTTTGGTTTTGGCTCAGGCCATGATCTCAGGATCATGAGATTGAACTCTCCTGTTAGGTTCCGAGTTCAGGATGGAGTCTGCTTGTCCCTCTCCCTCCCCCTGTGCCCCTTACCTCCCCTCTCTCTCTCTAAAATAAGTGAATAAAATCTTTAAAAAAGAAAAGAAAAAGAAAGTATGAGGATTAGCTCTCTCAGGTAACCATACTTAATATAAAAGGGTGGCAGGTGCCTGGGTGACTTAGTCGGTTAAGCCTCGGACTGGGTTTTGGGTTGTGTCATGATCTCAGGGTCATGGGATTGAGCCCCAGTTGGCTCCAGGCTCAGCACAGTCTGCTTAGGATTCTCTCTCCCTCCTCCACTCTGCCCCTCCCTTTGTGCCTCCCCCACCCCCGCTTGTACTCTCTCTTAAAGAAATAAATAAATAAATAAATAAAATCTTTAAAAATATATATAGAAGGGTGGGAAAGATACTTCGTCCCGTAGAACAAAATAGAGTCCTAAAACACCTGCAAGTATATATATGAATGCTTAATATATGGCAAGAAGCACAGTGAATCAGTGGGTATGTTTGGAATACCCAATAAATGATGCTAAAACAATGGTTATCCATATGGGCCAAAAAGAAAATTAAACCACTACTTCACATCATACACAAAATCCAAGACCTATAGCTGGGGGAAAAAAAACTAATAACACTTGAAAGGGGCAACATAGGAGAATATATTCATTTCATGGCTTTGGAAGAGGTAGGGAATTGTTTATACACAAATAACGATAACCATGAAGGAAAATAATTAAATGCAACTATATTAAAATTAAGAACTTCTATTCACCAAAAAATTATAGAAACAGTGAAAAGATAAACACATAGGAGGAAAATATAATTACAACACATATAACTGACAGAGGTATATATGAGTGTAGTATTCATATAAATAATTCATTTAAAATTTTTGACTATCTACTACACAGCAGGTACTGGTTTAGGTAATGGGAATATATTCTAATAGCAACAGAGACAATAAAGTACATAAAATATATGTAGTGTGTTAAATAGTCATCGATGCCTAAGGAGGAAAAAAAAAAAACGGGAAAGGAGCATCATATTTGCTGTCAGTAAACATACACTAACACTGTCATTCATTCATAGATGAATGTTCCAAGTCTGGGATAAGTTGGGCCCTCTGTAAGATCTACATAAGCTTGGGGAGGGTATTGCATCTGCACCCCCCCCATCCACCCTCCTGTGTGCATGTATCCACACCTTCCCGAGTGCACACATGCACATACATATTTCACTCTCTGCTTGTGGTTATATGTAACTCCTTAAAAAGAAACAAAGCTTTTAAAATGCAAAGATGCCTTAGAGAGGTAACACTGTATTGAATTTATATTTAATTTCAAATTACCTTAGACTTTTTTTCCTGAGAATTTTTTTTAAAGATTTTATTTATTCATTTAAGACACAGAGATACAGAGAGAGAAAGCATGAGCAGGGAGAGAGGCAGAGTGAGAAGCAGGCTCCTCACTGAGCCAGGAGCCCAATGTGGGGCTTGATCCCATGATCCTGGGATCATGACCTGAGCCGAAGGCAGATGCTTAACCATCTGAGCCACCCAGATGCCCCTTTTCCTGAGAATTTATAAGAAGACACAAGTAAGAACCGATTTCTGGTGTTGAATGAATAGGAGGCCTGTAGAAACAAACAATCATGCAACTTATCTTACAGTTCCTAGATACTCAGCTAGTGTCTATCCCATTGCTGGGAATGTGTGGTATACAGTCCGGGGCTGGGTTTGAGTTAGAAGCTGAGGCAGGGCATCCAAATTTACTCGAAAATAATTTGAGATGACAATGTAAAAAGGGTCTGTGGGAAGAAATTGCGGGTGGGAGGAATTATCTGCAGTAACTGAGGCATTCTGCCCATTAGTGCACATGTGGGAGGACTATCTACCACCATGAGCTCACATATCCTAGGTGTGATGATTTGGGACTGCGGTAAACATAATCTGAATAATAAAATAGCCATAATCCAAAGCCGGATCAGTTGAGTTTCAGACTGCTGAATCTCTGACATGAGTTGGGAATAACTCAATTTTCAATTCATTTATTCAATGTTTTGAGTAAAATATTGCTTTTGTCAATAAAACAGACTTTTGTGTATGTGTGTCCTGCCAATTTCCTACCAAATCAGAGCATATAGTTTGATAACAAAAGAGGGGGAGGTCCAAAGAATGAACACAAATGCTGATGAAGCCCGGAAGTAGGGACTAGATATTATCCAGGCAAGAAAACATTCAGTAGAGAAAGTTGAGAGGCTTGAAATAAAATTTTGCTTACTGCATATTTTTTCTATGTACAAATATAGGTCCTGGCAATGTCCTCCATTTTCCTAGCTTAGTCACCCTTTTCCTTGTACAATATTCTCCAAACAGCTTCAACTCTTGATATCAAAATGAAGGTAAATATGTGGGGTGGGCAGCATGGAAGTTGAAATAATTGGGAACATCCTGTGGCTCCTCCTACTTCTCCCAAATGCCTGCATCACTGCCTTTCGTTGATCATGGACATGATCAAGGTCTTTGAAGTAATGCTGTCATTATCTGGGCTGAATATCCTGGATTTGGATAATTTCTCACAATAACTCCACTTTTCCCCTGAAGCAAGAAAAAGAGAGACATAGCAGTCATAGCTACCATAATTCGGATTCCTGTTTAGTTCTGAAAATCAAAAAGCTTTGAAAATTTGGTATCCCTCTTTCATTAAGGTAAATACACCAAGGTCATTGAAAGCCTAGCACAGCATGTTCACATCTATTCCTTGGTACCACTGAGCTGATTTTGATTTGTTTTCATCAGTCTGTGAGATCATTATTGTCCTGCTGTATAATTGAATGGTTCTGTATTAGCATCAAGCTTTCTCAAAATGAGTTCACCAACAGGGAGTGACTATTCAGTAGTAACAATCATCTGGGTATATTTTTCCTTAGCAACTTCTCTTACAGAATGTTTGACTTATATTGGAGAGTACAGTCTCATATTGATAGCTTTTACTAAATCCTCCTTTTCAATTTCCTTGCATCTCTCCATCATAGGTACCAAAAATAAAAACCCAATTTTTGGAATGGATGAGTTAGCATATGGCAGTCTTTCTCTGTATGATTGTCCCAAATCTTTGACGTCTATAGTCCTTTCATTTGGGGGTTTTATATAAAACTGTCATTGACCTTGCAAGTACCAGCTGTCCTCTTGAAATATGAGGCTGGTAATGATGACACACAGGATTGATAATAACAAATGGTAGCTCATATTTCAGCTGAGTTGGGCATTTATGCTCTGCTATTAGACCCAAAGTATTCCATATGGATAGAAAATATTAAAATATAATTCAATTGGCTAATCTCTTCTTTTTGCTACCAAGCAGGACATCTGGAATTGAAACCTATATTGAGTCTGCTCACAGATCAGGTCAGACCTGGCATTGGGGTAAGGTGATGCTTTTAAACTAAAGAGTTGAAGTTCTTGTTTGGGGAGATTAGATTTTTATCTGGGATGGAGATTATTTTACCATGACTCTCAGCTCTGTCAATAGATTTTGTGAGAGCAAACTCACAAAAGCTGGACTCTTTCGTAGTTTAGAATGAAAATTAAGCCAAATCGGGGTCTTGGGAATAGCAAACCAGCAAGTAAACAAAATAAAAACGTTTGAGACTCAAGTCAAATCATTTTGACTGTAAAAAAGAATGTTTCTTTATACTATCTTGGAATACTGATCTTTGGTCAAGTTTTATCTTGCTAAGCACATTCCTATATAGACTGTTTTTCTAGTCATTAAGAGATGTTAATACTGCCTTGAAAAAAAATTTTGTTATGGCATGACTATAAAGAGAAAGAAATTATTAATGTTTAGTCTTTCTTTAACTTTCAAAAGAAAAGACTTTTAAGAATCAAAAAAGTTCCTAAGGTAAACAGGACATAACATGAAGATGATAATCATTGTGGTGGACATGGGATGGGCCCCAGATCTCCCTCCAAGGATGGACTTGCCCTAGCAGCTAGAAGCACCATCAGCAGAGAGCCTTCAGCTGTCAGTTCCTTCAGGAATTGCCCACCTAAGGTCAAAAGAGACTTACCTCACAGAGACTTACCTCACCTAAGGTCAAAACTTTGTGAGATGGTCCACATCCAAAGGCTGCTAAAAGTGGGAGTATAGAGATCTGAGACTTTTGTCCCGTTGCAGGCTCGCCAGGACCAGCCATTTTAGACCCACATGTCAGCCTAGACAATTATCAAGCTGCATCACAGCTCTGCTTCTCTTTCTGCCCAAATCCCACCTCCTTCCCTTTGTGACACAAATGTAGATCCCAAGAGGACCCAAGTAAAAATATTCTGCACACTAACTCAGGTTTAGTACCCAACTTGTAACAATGATAGAACCATTAGAAAACAGAAGTGAAGGGTGGATGATATTGTCTCTGAAATTTTCTGATTATAGAGTTTCTAGGTCAGGAAAAGAGAAGAAAGCATGGTGTGTGCAGGTGTAAGTGTAAGTGTGTGGGGGGAGGTGGGGTGGAGGGAGCTTCCCATACAACACCAAGCAATTCTAGGATACCAGCAGCATGTCCAAGAATTCAACTCAATTATGACACTATCTACTTGGAGATAGTATCAGATTCCACAGGTTAAGGTTTATGAGACTGCCCGTCACCCTGCCCCACTTCAGATGCCAGTCACAAGTCCGGGTTGTTACCTGTTCTTCCGATCAACTGGCTATAAGTCAGAGGTTCCCAAGACTCCCTCCATAGGTTTCATTAATTTACTAGAGTGGCTCACAGTACTAAATTACTTCTTTATTATAAAAAGGATGTTTATATTATATAACTTATGTAATATACTATAGTATAAAAAGGAAGAGATGCAAAGGGCAAGGTATAGGGAAAGGGTGAGGAGCTTCCACACCCTCTCCAGGTGCACCACTCTCCCCAGATCTCCACATGTTTACTAACCCAGAAGCTCTCCAAATCTGTGTTCTGGAGGCTTTGAATAAATCATTGATTTTATGGAGGCTTTGACTAAATCATTGGTCATTGGCAATCGAATTCAATCTCCAACCCCTCTCCCCTCCTGCAGGTGGGGGAGAGGGACTAATCACTTGGTTGGTTCTCCTGGCAACCAACCCCCCATCCCTAAGTTACCCAAGGGCTTTCCAAAAGTCTCATTACCATAACAAAAGACCTTTTTATCACTCTTATCCCAGGAAATTTTGAGTGTTTTAGGAGCTGTGAGCCAGGAATAGTAGACAAAGAACAACTCTATATGAGAAATACATTACAGTTATCTGAATGAGCAAATAAACATTTTTCTCATAGATCACAGTATCTCAGAAGTCAACATCCATAGATTCCCAAACACCTCTGAGTCAGCACCAGGAAGTCAGGTGAAGAAGAATCAAGCCTGCAAACCGCTCATTTTGTCTTTGAGTAATTCTCTCTTCTCTCCTCTGGGTAGGAGTTTTGTTAGCTCTATTTCTGGTTGCAGCTGGGAGCATCTTGTATATTCACCTGTAGGTACTCTGTTTCCAATTGCCCAAATCTTCAATAAGTTCTCTCCATCAGAGACGGTTTCTCAACAGCAGTGGCATGAGAGGGACTCAAAATGAGGAAATTCACCTCCTGGATGCTAATACATATCTCTTTCTTAAGACATCTCTATCACAGAATCAATGGTGCACTTGCTCCAAAGACTAATACTAATGTTTTCTCCAGAGGTGCTCCTATCCAGAGGAAAAAGAAAAACACATAGCTTTGGTCTGAAATAGGAAATAAAATTCTCATGCTGGTTTCTGATTCCTGCCACATGGAACAAGGAAAACAGAAAGAAAAATGCATGTTTGTCCTCCTTGTGTATTAGCATTCCCAGTGACCTTGAGCTAGAACACTCAAATATTAAAAAGACAGCCATCCCAGAAATGGCTTAAGAAATAGGAAGGCTTTGCAGAGTGACAGAGAGAAGGGAAGAAATGAACTTTTCTATCAGAAAGTCTAATTAAATTCTGGAGTTTGCATTGAAGATATGTTAGGCTATATTACACAGTGTTCCCACTAGGAGAAAATTGCTTCTGAAAGAAAGAGGAGGAAGCAAAAGAAAATTTTAGAGGAAAATCCTTTTCATTTCAGCAATCAAGTGGAACAGATGGAGAGGGAATTTGTAAAGAGAATTTTTCATTGCAAAAATTTTATTTAGAGTTATAGTTGTTGCGAATCCCAAATCCAAGTTCAAGTATTCTTTCTGTGGATTGAAAGCAAATAATCATCTCATGTTCTAATGCTCTGATTATGGTTGTGGTGGTGATGATAATAATGATAACAAACACTTCTCTGATAATAAACATTTTTTAATGTACTAGGCATTATTCTAACCAAATAAGCAAGCATGCAATGGCTTTCCACACACTTGTTTATGCAGTAGTAGTAGTGTACAAATTGTTCTTGACATTTAACCCAGTATGTAGACAAATGAAACATCTGATTTTCTATTTCAGTAAGTCTACAGTGAATTTCACCAACTCCTCCGTGGTCCTATGGAGAATTGGTTTATTTGGTTGTGGTAGGGGGTGAAGGTTTGCACTTATCTTTCACAGCATTTACTATAGAATAAATATTTAATAATTGCTCAGAAAATTCTAGTCACTGTATTAAATATACCTACACTTCCTTTGGCAGCCTGTTTGTTGTTTCAGTTTAACTCAACAAGCAATTATTTGTACCTGTGATGTAAGGATGCTGTGAACAGAGAAAAGACAGGGGAGATTAGGTCCTCTGCCTAGACACTTGTAGTCATCTCTAAAAAGAAAAGGCAAACACATGGAATGGGCAGGGAATGATCCAAGACAGGGTATCATTAAATATCACAGTGTTCTAGGAGTTCTGATAAGGAAGGAGAACAGCAATGACTGGAGCCAGAAGGGGAGAACAAGGTGAAGAGACTTGATCAATGATTAAGATGGGTAAAAAGAAGAGCGGAAGCTGGATACTCCAGCAAGAGAAACCAATCACAAGGAGACCTATGTGGTTGGAGCCCAGAATTTGCCCTTTCTGCAGGCACAAAATACTTTTGCTGAGAATTCTAATTCTTCACAACACAAGATGTCAGATCATTAAAAATGATAATTGACATATTATTTATTGAATTCAAAACAATAAGAGAAAATATAGCATTGTGTATTGTCCCCCAAATTTCAGGGAAAAAATAGACTCTGATTAACCTTTTGTGTGTTAGAATAAGTCATTAATATTTTAATTAGTGAAGATGTTGAAATAAATTTTTTTTAAAAGTTATTTTTGGTTTCCACTGTTGTTTACTAAAAGGTTGAAAAGGGAAGCCTGGGTGGCTCAGTCAGTTAAGCATCTGCCTTCAGCTCAGGTCATGGTCCCAAGGTCCTGGGATCGAGTCCCACATCAGGCTCCTTGCTCAGTGGGGAGCCTGCTTCTCCCTCTCCCAGGCTCCCAGAGCCTTCTGCTCTGCCTGTTTGTGCTCTCTCTCTGACAAATAAATAAATCTCTAAAAGAAAAAAGGTCAATTTCTGAAAAAAAATGTTTTAAAAAAAAGGTTGAAAAGATCTAGAATCATAGATAGATAGTTGGTCCCACCTTTGGGCTTCCATAGCATTTTGTACCTAAATCTTTTTTCATATTAACTATATTGCACAGAAGTTTTTTGTTCTTTAAACTGACTTCAATCAGGTTGCCAAAATAGATGATGTTCTCCATTCTGTCTATAAAACATGCTGACTGATGCTTACAACATTTAGTGCTTGAAGATTCTACTCTTCAAAATGCCCTCACCTACTCACACCAGTTGAGCTGTTTGCTTATCAAGAGTCAGTTGGGCCGCTTCGCAAAGCTCTTTAATCCAACTGTACTTGTTATTTCAATTATGTATTTTAAATATTGTAGGCACTAATAAAATAGAGACACAAAAGGAACCATTTCTATGAAAAAATGATTTAAAAACTATCGATAAAGGCAAGCCACTAAAAAATCCTGTTAGCATAGATGTAAGTAATAACAACTATTAAAACCTGGGTGAAGGGATCAGACGTGATGCTGCATCAGACTGGTGGCATATGCCTTTAAATTCCTGCTCCACTTGAAAGAATTTGAAATTAAAGGTAATTTATATACCAAGTGATGGGCCCATACTTTTGTGACTCTACATCAAAATATTGGTGAATTAAGATACATTGATTTGTATTGAGTACATAGTAAAATTGTACTATGTGTGTATCATACTTTAAGTATCCCAGTTTCGATCTACTTTTTTCTATTGACTGACCTACCACTAGTCCCAATTACAAATAAGGAATCCACTATCTTGTGATTGGTTTTTAAGCTCCTACGTGGTTGAGGCAGCCACCCCAGGTCAAAAGTTCTGACTTGAATGAGTGATCCCACTGCCAGAACACTGGAGACAGAAGATCACACATTCCAGTCGGCTGCTGCAGACCAAGACAAGCAGGGGTTCATAGCTTTGGAACGTTATGAGCTGCTAAAATTTTCGTAACGTTTTGTCAAGTAAAAGCATTAAAGAAGCCTACCACGTGTCATCACCAATATTTTATAGGACAATTTTAATCATCCAAAAAAGTGGAAACATCAGCTAATGAACATTCCTTTAAGTGTAAAGTATTATTTAGTATCATTCAAAACTTACTACATTGTCCTTATTTTGCCTGTTTTGCCTCAACTACATCAAACCTTCATTTGCAATCTGCATGATTCAAAGACCAGAAGTTTAGCTCCTCAGAGTGTAGTCTAATGTGTTTTCTCTCTCTCTTTTTTTTAAAGATTTTACTTATTTGATAGAGAGAGAGAGAGAGAGCATGAGCAGAGGGAGTGGCAGGCAGAGGGAGAAGCAGCTCTCCACTAAGCAGGGAGCCCGATGTGGGGCTCGATCCCAGGACCCCGGGATCATGACCTGAGCAGAAGGTAGATGTGCAACCAACTGAACCACCCAGGCACCCCGTATTTTCTCTTTTAAAAGCGAAAGGCAAGCTCACACTCTCCTCCCCATGTTGCCTTACATTATTCTATTACAATGTAAAATATGCACATATTTAATGAGAATGTAAAAGAAATATGTGCTCACTCTTATCCACCTAAAAATCAAAAGCAAGTTTAGAAATTAAATACTAACAAAACCACAAAACAATTAAAATTCAAATTAACAGTACTAATTTAATATAATACATGATGTCTTACTGGAACTTCATTGCTGATGTAGGCTTTAATATATAAGGATGTAGCTTCAAGTCAGATTTTATATATAGTCAATTTTTATATTTTGATTTCAATAATACTAATGGAAGAAAAAAATGTGTGTTTTCCTAAGTATACAAACACAAGCTCAGGCACTAGAATTACAAGGCATTAATTAGCTAGGATGCTATCATTTTGATAAGCCAGAATATGCTTACATTAATTTTTAAAATTTAGCAATGAAACAAAAACATGAAGTTAAAAATCTTTTGCCAAAACCTGAGATTCCACAGAACATACCCATGCTTTTCCCAGAGTTCCAAAGAGTAGTTTTCAAAACTCTGGTCCAGGGCATCATGAAGGGAAGACCAATGAAATTAAGAGGATTTCAGGTATTCACAAACTTTCTAGAATAAAGCATCAGTTGTCAGTCACTTTTAAATGGAAAAAAAAGAACAAAATTGGGGTAAAATAAGCATGGAAAATAAAAAATAGGGGCACCTGGGTGGCTCAGTCCTTAAGCGTCTACCTTCGGCTCAGGTCATGATCCCAGGGTCCTGGGATCGAGCCCCACATCAGGCTCCCTGCTCTGCGGGAAGCCTGCTTCTCCCCCTCCTACTCTCCCTGCTTGTGTTCCCTCTCTCACTGTGTCTCTGTCAAATAAATAAAATCTTTAAAAAAAAAAAAAAGAAAGAAAGAAAAGAAAAGAAAAAAATATGAGAAAAGAGAGGGGCCTAGGGCAAAGATTATAAACAAAGAGGAAGTCAAGAGTTAAAGACCAATAATGTGTTCCAAAGGAAAGACCCAACTGATGGAGGGATAACAGATAAACCAGCAGGGTCTAGGTGCTTAGGAGTTCAGCCGGAATGCTATCAGACAAGGAGTCAGCAGGACTCTAAGATCTCTGTGGACATTTCTAGTTCAGTATTTCCACCCCCCGAGTATTAAAGATAGGCACTGATACCATGTCTGTTTCCCTGTTTAGACTGTTAGCTCCTCAAGAGCTGGAACACAGCCTTATTCATCTCTGTCCCTTCACTACCTCAGTTTCAGGTACACAGTCAAGCTCAAGTAAAACATATGGGATGGGAGAATTTCTGCATTAGAAGAAACATTAAGTACTCCTAGGCCAGTGTTTCACAACTTTCAAACTACAGATGGGGAGGTAAATTTTTACCTGTCTAGCAAAAGCTTCTGCTATACTATGGAGGCAAGAGGCAAGAATATTTGACAACACTGATTGAGCATTTACTCTCCAAACCCAAGTCTTTCTGATTTTAGAGACAGAATTGTTAACCATTTTGATATAGCACCTCCAAACAGGTTTTAAAGTCATAAGTCAAGATACTAACTTATAAGTACCTAATTTTTAAAAATCCACAAGGTGGGCATTATGGTGGAGTTGACCAGCTGTCTACCAAAATTTTTATTCCCCTTTGCATAGTATAGAGTCGCTGGAAAGTGGCAGTGACTGCCCAGACACAGATGACATTTCTCAGCCTCATTTACATCTCCATGAGGCTATGTGAGAGTGGCCCATGAGTGCAAGATTTGTGTGGCACTTCTGGGCCGGAGCTTTAAGAAGTATTGTACCTTCTCCCAGCTAGATTCAGATGATGATGATTAAATCCTAAGGCAGGCATCAGCAAACTTTTTCTCTTAAAGTCCAGATAGTAAATAGTCTGGGCTTTGCAGGCCATAATATTTCTGTTAGAACTATTCAACTCTAACATTACAATGTGAAAGCAACCATAGACAATATGTAAATGAATGGGCATGGCTGTGTTCCAATAACATTTTATTTACAAACACAGGCAGCAGTTTAGATTTGGTCCACTAGCTATAGTTTGCTAATTCCTGTCCTGGAGCATTCTGGAGCCACTATATTGAAGGAATCTAGATCCCTGTATCCCTACATGGAAGAGAGTCTCCTAATAGGAAACCCACTTTGGATTTGAAAGAGAAATACTTGAGTGAAAAATAAATTTCTATTTAGTTTGAGTTGATATATATATATTTTTAGGGGAATCTATTTGTAGCAGCTCCTATCATCCTGTCAAACAAAAACTGATAAATTGAAGTGCAAGGTTACCATAACCAAAACCAAAAGCAAAAAACAAAACCCTAAAAAATGTGTGGTACCAGCTTAAAGGGCAGGTGGTGGGTACCAAGGAACCAGATGCCTAATGTTAGAATGAATAATGGAGATATGAAGTGGCAAAACATTTGGTAAAACTGTCATTTGCAATAGCTTGGAAAGAAGACAAAGTGCCTACTGAGTCTGCAGCTCTGTATGTGGGTGGGTGGCAGGGAGGGGAGAGGATTGGAAAAAGCCAGAATCTTAATGTGTATTGACAGTTGCATTAGTTGCTTGATTGCTGCCTTTGGTAAGATATTGCAAGAAAAGTTATGAGCTTCGGGCAAAGAATGTCTGATTAGGGGCAAGAAGTAAAAGATAAAATATGAGGCTTTCCGGTGTTCAAGAATGTTTCTAGACCTTAAACAAAAGGAGATAAGTTGGAAACGGATCTTGAATGACAAAGGTCCAATAAGACTTCCTCAGTCAAATAAGGTGACTCAGCTCTATAGCAAAGATACCATTGAGGGTACTGACTCTTACTTAAGCCTATGGCTTCAGAGGCCTCAAGATAATTCTCATCAAATTGAGTGAGAAAGGCTTCCAGGAAAGGGAGCTAAGAAACAAAACAGAGTTGAGAGCTATATGCGGGAAAGAACTTGGGCGTGGTTACACTTGAAACTAACTGGAAGCAAATAGATTGAAGCCTACTAAGTTTCTGGGGCACCTGCTAGATTGTATTATCGTCCCCGCCTTCTAATAAGATTATATGGCTCTTCCCACTGCCTTAAGACTGGCAGTGTCTCCCTGAGGGAGGAATATATTTCCCTATCCCATCAATATCAGACTTTGGCCATTGGAATGTAAAAAAAAATAATGAATGTCACCATGTTCTATCATATGCCTTAGGAACCATTACATGGTTCTGCTAATCCCAGACAGGAGCTGATTCCCTAACCTGGATCAGCTCAGTGAAGTAACACAGAACAAAATTCTGCCAAACAGGAGTTGACATTTAATATCAGCAAAAAATAAATTTTTATTTTTGCAAGTTACTGAGTTTTGCTTATTACCAAAACAAAACGTAGCAATAGCTGACTGTCATGTAAAGAAATGGTAAAAAAAAAAAAAAAAACAAAGTTTTTTTTTATTGCAACGATCTTTTAATGACTAATTTTTTTTAACGGTAAGATTGTTGTTTTAGGGAACACCTTTCTCTGGACATTTAATTAAATGTCCAATGTATTAAATAATTTACAGAGAGAAATAAGTTTTGTGTTCTGTACAAATTAAAGGATACATGAATATAATCCCCTCCCCTCTGCCAAAGCTCAAATTTGCAATGATCTCAGCAGAAAATAAACAGTTCATGAGTTAAACAGAATTTAAAGCATTACAAAAGTTTACAGAACCCTTCTTTTCATCATTTTTTTTCCAACAGAAAAGATCACAATGACAAATTGAATGACCAGAATGTAAATAATATTTGTGCAAAACTGCATTAATTGTTCTTCCCATTTAATAGAGGTGAAACCTAAAAACACACAATGACAATAATGAAGAAAAACTACACTGAAAGGAACTCTATTTTAGATTTCCAACAACATGGTAACCCAGCTGGTTAAGCATCTGACTTTGGCTCACGTCATGGTGTCAGGGTCCTGGGATCAAGCCTCATGGGCTCCCTGGTCAGTAGGGAGTCTGCTTCCCCCCCCTCCCCCCTCTCTCTCCCTCTTCCTCTTCCCCTCCCCCTGCTTGTGCTCTCTTTCTCTCTCAAATAAATAAAATCTAAAAAAGAGAAAGAAAAAAGAAATGGTAACCTTAGCCCAAAATCTAAGACCATTTGAACTTTATTTTTTTTTAAAGATTTTATTTATTTGAGAGAGAGAATGAGAGAGAGAGAGCACGAGAGGGAAGAGGGTCAGAGGGAGAAGCAGGCTTCCTGCCGAGCAGGGAGGCCAATGCGGGACTCGAACCCGGGACTCCAGGATCACGACCTGAGCCAAAGGCAGTCGCTTAACCAACTGAGCCACCCAGGTGCCTGACCATTTGAGCTTTAAAAAGAATGCCAGTTTCCAAAATTGCATGGACAGGAAGACGACTGTGAAACCTGGACAACTCCCCAACGCCCAAGAATGGCATATTCCCCAACATTTATTTCAGATGTGGGCATAGGGATAACAGACAGCAAAGAACCTCCAGAAGGAAAAGAGCCAAAGGTGAGAGCCTCTGTTCCTTGAGAGCAGAACTAAGGTCTAACTAAGGAACTTCCCACATTCCCAAGGTAGGAGTTCTTCACAGTGCCTCCCCAGTAGGATTCTATCACTGCTATGTTTCCCATTCTTTCTTTATCCAAATGAGAACTTCAGTTGCATGTCTCCCACCCCTGCTCTACCATTGCATATTTTCTTTTCCAATTTATAGATTGCCAGACCAAAAGAAGACCATTATTGGACCTAGTGAAGAGGACTAGGTATCACCAAGAGCTTTTTGCAGCAAGTGCATGGTACTGATGCATAATTTCTTTGGGGAGGGGTAAGCATGTCCTATGGGTGTAAAGAAAGGTGAGCATATTTAGTGCTAGAGGAGCAGACTGTGCCAAAAGCTAAGTGCATGCAAGTTTGAGCTTCCCCTTTTTGGAGCATGGAGTTGTCCCTAGAAAGGGACAGCATTTCTCTGTCCCTCTTACATCAAAGTGTGGGTAGATGACTAGTTCTCCCCAAAGAAATATTTGTAAAAATGATATGTATCATTCCGGGCCAGGGCTTATAAGAAGTCGATGTACCTTCTTTTCCCCTTCTGTTGTCTAGACGCACATAATAACAATGAGGATTTAGAGGCTGACAGAAGCACAAGCTAGGGAAAAGTGCCTGCTGATCAGGAACTCTGCCTTGTATTGGTACATGAATAAGAAACTGACTTCTATAGTACTTAAGCTATTTTAAATTTTTAAGTCTATTTCTTATGCTGCCTGGTGTTACTCTATTACAGAAATTGTAGTAATTCTAAGAGTCTATGTATTGGGAGGATTAAGTGAAATAAAGCGGTCCTGGTGTATTATGATGGTTAACCTTAGGTGGCAACTTGACTGGGCCACAGGGTGCCTAGATACTTGTGAGATATGTTATTCTGGGTGTGTTTCTAAGCGTGATTTTGGATGAGATTAACATTTAATTGGTAGATTAGGTAAAGCAGATTGTTCTCCCAAAATGTGTGTAGGCCTCATCCAATCAGGTGAAAATCTAAATAGAAGTAAAGAGCTGACGCTCCTAGAAGTAAGAGGGAACTCAAGCTGCCTAAATACTTAACTGGAAAACTGGCCTTTTCCTGCCTTTGGACTTGAACCGAAATATTGGCTTTTCTTAGATCTCAAGCCTGCTGGCTTTTGGACTGGAATTTACACCACCAGCTCTCCTGGTCTCAGGCCTTTGGGCTCAGGCTAGAACTATACCATTGGCTCTCCTGATCTCCTGCTTGCTGACTACAGATCTTGAGACTTCCCCATCTCCTTAATCGTGTGAGCCAATAAATCTGTTTACGTGTGTGTGTGTATGTACATCCTGTTGGTTCTGTTTCTTTGGAGAATCCTATTACCCATATATTAATTGTTCAATAAATATACATTCATTCTATTTCTAAGTGCAACAATTAAACACTATTTTCTTTTCTGCTACCTCAGTTCTGTTTGCTTTTATTCCTAGTGTATATGACAGAGAATACTTGCTCCATTCCAGCCTATTTAAAGGAATCTTCCCCGCCCATGTAAGAATGCACTAAAAGCTTATAAAAGCTAATCTTGGATATTAGCTTTGGTCTCTGGAATTCATCCAGAACATATCCTAGCATATTCATTCCTATATGTTAATATTTATTGTCACATTCCCCCACTATACAACTTCCACTGGGTACTTTACTGCCCATTCTTGATTTCTAGTTCAAATTCTGATCTTTTGTGCTGGATATACATTCAGCCCGTTGGACGCAGTGATGATATTTGCCCTCTGGCACCATTCACTTCCACTTCTGGCTCTGTCCAACACTCTAGTTCCACTCTCCATATCCATATTGAACCCTTCTGGAAAAGGAGAGTTTTGTGTTTTGTGGATTTAAAAGTGGCTTCCTCTTGGGCACCTGGGTGGCTCAGTTGGTTAAGCGACTGCCTTCGGCTCAGGTCATGATCCTGGAGTCCTGGGATTGAGTCCCACATCGGGCTCCCTGCTCAGCGGGGAGTCTGCTTCTCCCTCTCACCCTCTTCCCTCTCGTGCTATCTCTCAAATAAATAAATAAAATCTTTAAAAAAAAAGTGGCTTCCTCTTACATTTAGTCGAAGACTGATAGATTCAAGTATATTGTGTAGCTTCATGAATCATGTCCTTACCCAGGAAGCTAAGAAGCACACTTGACTAAAAGCTATTACTGTGCAATACTAAATGCTATTCCCCCGCACGAACTGCATGCTGGAAAGCCTGTCAAGGTATCAAGAAACTGATGGGGTCCTTTATCCATTACCAAAATTCCCCTTTATCTCTACTCTCTCTTGCTTAAAGGTATTAGCCACTTGAGGGCAGGGACTTTGGCTTGTTTGCTGCTGTATTCTAAATTCCTAGAAAAGAGCTTAGCATGTAAATATTTGTTAAATAAGTGACTAAACACCCATGCTCTGTGGCCCCTATATCCTTTTCTTTACCTTGAAACTCTGCCACCAGCACCAGTAATACCTTTATTAAGTCTCAGCTTCACCTCCTCCCTATTCACTAAAGTTATCTAAGTTCGCAACAAACTTAGTGAGTTCAAATGTGCAATAAGAACATTGATCTAGTGCCTAGGTTCCAGCAAAGCAGACATATTTACTCTCATTGCTCAAAACGAAGGCCTTCTGCAAGTTCCAAGGCACTGACTGTTATAGTGGTCCCTCAGTCCAACTTCTATAAGCACATTGGGCTTTGGTTAGGATTACTAACCATTTGAGATAGTTAATTACTCTTACTAATCCTAATCCCTATTATAGACCAGCTCCATGAAACCTTGGGTTTGACAAAGTAAGACTTTTATGAAATCTACAGGTTTGGGTAAAACAGGAAGAATAATAAGTGACGACAGTTTTGCAGGAACATCTCAACCAGTTCATGTATTTGGTGATACTGTTGAGCCGTATGACAGCCCTGCTTTCCAATGAGTCATAAAGGGGATACTCCATGAGTTTCTGGATGAGAAGGTTTCTTTATGAATATGACTTTCAAAGAACTCTTGGTTTACTGTTGTAGCTAGGTCATATTTGGTCTAAAGTAGATGATCCAATGATGCTGGGGAAAGTGAATGCCAATTTAATATGTGGGCACCCTACAAAATCAAGAACTCCAGGTTATTTCAAGTTTATTACATGATTTCTAGGGTTTCCTGGTCATTTATCTCTCATTTCTTTAATCCAATGGTTATCAAAGTATATTCCCACACTAGCATCATCGTTTAGGAACCCATTAGAAATTCACATTCTCAGGCCCCATCTCAGACCTACTTAATCAAAAACCAATCTGTGTTTAACAAGTCCTGCAGATGATCCAGATAGATGCTCAAATTTGAGAATCACTGCTCTAACCTGACTATATTTGGGAATTCTTCACATGGGGAAAAGGGTTTTCTTGGTACCTAGATGTGGCCATGATCTCACAGTCATTTAAAATCTTATTCATCTCAGCTTTAAACCTTACATACTCTTGTTCTTCATTAACCTTCATGATACACCAAACATTATTTGGAGGAAAGCATATTATTTCAGAGCAGCAGAGCAGAAGCAGAAGCTCTAGTGGCCTCTGCGCTATGATTCTTCTAGAAGTTGACCACAGCCTGAGCCAATTACTCTGTGGGAACAAGTGGTGTTAGGGGTCATGGCCACTTTTGAAATGTGTAGACCTTCTTCTAAGGAACCCTGAATGATGTTCCTAGACAAACCTGAATAACTGAGGCACACCTGTAAACTCAGTTCATGTCAACTGAAATGGATTTATGCTGATATCTGCATTACATGCTATACAAACAGACCTGCCTGACTTCGCTATGAAAGCGAGAATTCGGAGGACAGAAGAAAGATCCAACCCTAGTCAATCCTCTGACACCATGGCAATCAATGAAGATAATGTGCCTGAGGAGGCAGAAATCCAATTCTACTTTGGGATGGTCCTTAAGCTGTGGAGTATTGGTAAACCCCTACTTCCAGACCAAATATATCTAGTACATAGAAACCACTTAAAATTTATAATGCAGTCTACCAGGATGTTTGGTGGTCTCTCACTTGATATGAAACCCTCCAGCACTTCTCTCCCTGCCATATCTGCCATGAGTCAAGGGACCACTGGACTTGCTCACAAATACAAATACTCCTGCAACATCATCATCCTTCATTTTCATCTTTAGGCTTTTTCCCTAGCCACACTCCATCCTATGGATGGGGTACCCTATCCATAAAAATGTCATATTTCTTTCCTGCATTACCTCCTCACCTAGTACCCCTGGGTTAACAGAACAAAATTGCCATTTTATTTATTTTCTATCTCTTGGTGCTCAGAGTCTGGGTCATATCTGTGGCTCTCTGTCTTCTCAGTACTAATTTATTTTACAAATATTGGTTAAACACTTATTATTTACCTGGCATTGAGAATACAATAATAAATAAAGCTGATTACGCCTTCTTCTTGCCCTACATCAGTTTTGAATCCATTTATTGAGCACTTACTATGTTCCAGGCACTAGGCAGATGGTTATATATATTTTCTCAAATAACAGATGAGGCATGTAAAATTAATATCTTTACTTTACAGATAGGGCAATTAATGCTCAGATGAGTAATGTTCCCAAGGTCAAACAGCTGGTAATTGAAGGGCTTTAGATTCAAGCTCATGAATACCATAAAATACTGCACTGGCTACTTTTATAAAGTTATTCCACTTTAGTGATTTAGTGAATTAGTTCAGCTTCTCTCTCCAGAATAGTTACTCCATCCTATCATGAGCCCTTTAAATGAGTTTGAGTCAGCTGCATAATATTAGATGAGCAAGAAGAGCTCATTGACTAATACAGATGGAACTTTTTAGACCTAGTCTTATGTCATCTATTTGGATCAACAAATCAACTAATTTTATTCCCCAGCTTCTGTTTGATTCTATATCAACCCCTTTGAATAATCTAATTTGGCTAGGCCAGCATATTCCCTCAGATCTTGGCATTTGTCTTCAGGCACCTAGCACCTTGCCGGTGGCTAACTCACACTTCTAGACCCTCAATACCGTGGAAATGACTAGCCTGGCCAACTCTGAACAATTTCCCCACCAGGGAAGGTGCTGATCAGATGAAAAATTTACATAACTTTCCATTTTAAAAAACCTAATTATATTGGAAAACTCTGGAGTAGTTCAACTTTGCCTGCATTTAACATGGTGACAATCGTCTTAAGTTGTCCTCCAAGACGTGTTCTACATGACGAGTGCGGAGATGGGGGCCACTCCATTTGTAGACAACCCTAACTTATACTAGGATTCTACTAAATCTGTCCTGTGATGTTGCTGTTTTTGCAGCTGCTGTTGTTGTTTTTAACTCCTTGTAGTTGTGCAGAACAAATCATTCATTTTTGCATAGTACTGTTACTCAAATATTTTTATCATCTGTCAGGTTCCTTGTTGTGCCAAGTCCTACTCCTCCAAACTCCAAGTCTTCTCAATCTAGCTAAACCTCCCCAGTCCATTCAACTTTTCCTTATACCAGGGTCTCTGGTCTCATCACTATTTGGGTCATTACCTTCTAGCTACTCTCTAGTTTGTCTAAATCTCTCCTTAAGCCTGGCATCCAGAATAGCACATGATTCTCTAGGACCTTGAAACACATCTTTCTTTTAAAAGTGATTATGAAATATTTGAGACAAACTGAATAAAGAATATTATAAATAACACCTATGTGCCTATCATCAAGTTTAAACAGAATATTATTGAATGGAAGAAGCCTCCCATAGAACCTTCCCTTCAACCTCCTCTTATCCTCCAGAGGTACTCGCTGGAGGATATCACCATTGTCACAAACAGAATGATAATCACTATTTACCAATCCAATGCATTTTTTATGCCAAAGATCATTATAAATTATCCTTTCTGCTGCTCATGCCATCTCAAACTAATAACTATCAATCTTGTTTTTATAAACCTTCCAGAAGACAGTTGGTATAAGCAATAGCTCTTTATCTGTGTTCCCAGCTTTTCATTATCATTCCTCCCAATGATTTTTTTATGTTTAACTTAAATTCTTATTATTATCAGTTACAACAATTAAATCTAGAACTGACAATAGCAGAAATGGACGACACTTATTCTCCATCTTCTGATGTCATCTTCTCATATCTTTTGAAGACATGTTTTACATCTTCTGTGCAAATATCTGTTAACAAATCTGGGTAGGTACTAAATAGGATCACTTTGTGTTTTCTTCTCAGAAAGTCTGAGCCATGAAAACTGTAATCGCTTCCCGTTATCAAAGTGGTATTAGTTTGGCAGTCTGAGCCTCTCTTGGGAAAATTAGTTTTTCTCCTATATCTCTGTGGTCCTGTAAGTTATCAATAGGTTAATCTTCAAGCTGGATCTAGCAGTTATCTGTGAGCTTTCCTGAGAGAACTTAAGTGATTGTATGTATAACATATTGTCTGTCCCAAAGCTAATAGCAAATGACTAAATTTCCCCATATTTCGGGACTGTTGATTATACTGAAATCTCACATTCTTCAAAAGAGTTGGTCAATAAAATAGAACATCTAGGGAGGCGATAAACAGCTCAAGATCTGCCTTTAACACTGTAGCTTCAAGGATATTCTGAATATATATTTTAGAAGAAAATATCTTCAACTTTCTGCTATTTAAAATAGACTCCAATGAAATGTTTGATTTAGATGCTGTTGCAACTGAAATAAAACTAATTCCAAAAGTATTTTTTCCATATTAAAGAAAAATGGCTTTAGTTTCTGTTACCAAATGGATTCTATCTTCATTAGCTAGAAGGCAGCAGACAAATCACTTTTGGCAGATTATACAAAAGGAAAGGAGTTAAATATAGCTTATACCCTTGAGGAAGATTATATCTGAACCTTTAATATTAAATAACCTGGAAAATGTACAAATCTCTGTAGTCATCAAAGTGAAATGCTAATCAAATGAATTATATAGCTTCAGCATCACTAATAAAGTTGTGCCCTTTATTTGTCCAAAAGAGAAGCCTATGAAAGAGAATAAAAAATTTCTGGAAAAATGGATTAAATTTGTATGAACCCAAAACTCAAATAATATAATTGAATAACCATGATTTCCCCCCCCTTTTTAAAGTTATTAAAATATAAGGGAAAAAATGGGGCACTTGGGTGACTCAGTTTCTGAAGTGTCCAACTCTTGGTCATGATCTCAGGGTCCTTGGATGGAGCCCCACATTGGGCTCCGTGCTCAGAGTGCAATCTGCTTGTCCCTCTCTCTCTGCTCTTCCCCTTTCCTCCCCCCCACCCCTTCACCCGCTTGCTCTCACTCTCTGGAGTAAAAAATCTTTTTTAAAATAGGAAAAAAACAACTTCTATGTATTCATCACCAAAAAATTAACAGATGCTATTAACATTTTAACATGTTTACTTCAGATTTTAAAATTTGATAAAGGAAATAAAGTATTTCGAATGAAATTAAAATTCCCTTTGTCTCTCCCTCCCTCTCCCCAAGTTCCAGTCTCCTCTTTTCCTTCCCAGAGGCAATTTCTACCTCACTGATCAAGAATGTGATGTGTATCCTCTAGTCCGTGTTTTTACACTCACTAGATTTATGTACTCTTTATTTGTTTTTAATTTACATAAATGCTCTCATATAGTAGCTATCATTTTTGAAATTTTTTTTTTTTTGGCATCCTGTTATTGAGAACCATCCATTTTTGACTAGTATTGGTCTAGGTCATTCACTTTAAATGCTGTATAGCATTTCATTTCCTCACACAATTCACTTATTCACGAATGGAAACTGAGGACATTTCTAATACATTGCTATTTTAAGCATTGATGCAGGTGACATCTTTTACATGCCTTCTGGTGCACATGTGCTGAAGTTTCTCCAAAAAATATACTCTTAGGTAGGTGCAATTACCAAAATGCTCTCCATATCCACTGTACCAATTACAGCTGCACCCCAGAGTTGTCGTTTCTCTGCATACTCTCCAGCATATGGTTTTGTCAAAGTAGTGAACATTGTTATGCTTTTTGGGTACCCAACACCCTGAACATGGTTCTATATTTGGAGAATCTCCAATCATGAGTCTCCACCTCCCACGATAGACATCAATACTCTCTTTACCATCCTTCCTAGACTTTGCCATTCAGACTCACCCACACCAGATCAGGAATGGAAAGCCAGGGACTTAACAGGATACAGGTGTTCCTTGAAATTCACTGTTAAAGAACAAAGTAAATAAATTTACTCTATTGAGTAAATTTAAAGATCTAGTTGGCTTTATTCATGATTCATGAATCAGGTAGCATCTAACAAATGGAAGGGTGTTCTGAGGAGTTGTGCAAAATGGGAGGCTTTTAGAGGCAGAAATGGTGTGGGGCAGGATAAGGAAGTTATTAGCAAACAAAAAGAAAAAATTGTTTCAGGCAAGATCACTTTCCCTCAGAAGGAAGGGCAGGAGGCCTTATCATGTAGATTACCTCACAATGCTGATCAGGAAATTCCAGACTGACTGGTTTGAAATCCCACTTCTGAGTAAAGGGGAACTGCAGTCAGGTTAGGTATTAGTCTTGCTGGAGCTTAGCATAAGTGACTCCATTTTGGACCTGTTTCTTTTTAACATCACTCTTATTGGAAACAGCTACATCCATTTTTCAGAGACTTCAGAAACAGAGGTTCTAGACAACATTATGTACTGGTATTGGTGATACAAACAGTCTTCAGTATTTAGGATTTCTGAAGGCTGTGGAGTTTCAGTGGCCTAGAGTGGTGTGATCTGGGGCATGGCTCCTGGTCCTCCCTTAGACTCTGAGTTTTCAAATAGGTAATTGAATGCATCTCATAACAGGGTAGTCCTTGGAAACAGACTGCCTATGTGAAAGCCATTCTTTTTTGATGATCTGTGGAACCTTGGGTAAATTAACCTCTCAGAGTCTCTGCTTCCTGTTCCATAACAAGTGAGAAATAATTGCACCTATCTTAAAGAGTTGTTGTGAGGATTTAATGAGCAAATACATATGAGACATTTAGAATTGTGCCTGTACATAGTGAGTAATCAGTAACTATTAGCTACTTTAATTTAATACATTCTTTTTCTGCTTAAATTAAATGTACTGATTTCTATAGTTTGCAATTACAAAACCATGTGTGATCTATTCAGATGTTTTTATTTTTTCTAATTTGATAGATGAGAAATCATATCTTATGGATTTTATCACATTTTCCTCAACGCTAGTGGATCTAAGCTGTTTGGTTTTTTTCCTCAAGTTTATTGCTCATTTGAATTTCATCTTCTGTGAATCACCTGTTAGTAGTTTTTGTGCATTTTCTATCGGGTTCTTCTTTTTCTTATTGAATTGTAGGCTGTCTTTATATATTCTGGATACTAAACCTTTTCTTTATGTATTGCAAATATCATCTCCCAGTCTGTCACTTGCCTTTAACTTTGTTTATAGTGTCTTTATCATGCTGAAGTTTTAAATTTTGATGTGATCCAATTTATTAGGCTTTTATCATTTAGGCTTTTTGTGCCTCACTGAAATTCTTTTCTATCCTGAGGTCATAAATATATTATCCTATTTTTTTCTAAGAGGTTGAAAGCATTCTTTTTGTTTGTTTGTTTCAGCGTTTGTACTATAATGACCATGATTTTTAAAAATAAATTATGAAAAAGGTTATAGCAATAACTTTCCATTATTTCTCAGCTGCTAGCTTATCAATGAGTGCAGCAGAATTGTCCGTTCAGAAATTGCATAGCCATCTTACTAAGACACAGGAAGCAAAGAGGCAGACTATTAGGGAAGACTGATCATATGAGTTGATGAGAGTCCAGTTTTTTAGGGCCTTATCTTTGTAAAAGCCCTTCCAATTTCATGCAAGCACACCTCACACATGTTTTAGATATATCTACCTAACTAGAGGACAGCAAATCAGGAGATAGTGCTTATGTCATGCTAAGATTAATTTTAATTTCTCCTAAGGGAATTCTAGGCTGCAGGGTGCAGAACAGAATGAAAGAGCAGCATAGAAAAATCTCTGGAGGCTCAAAGCTGCCAACAGCCTTGCTCCTGCTTTGCTCATGGACAGCATGATGTCCTCTATCCACGGCATCAGTGCTCTTGACTCAGGCTTGGAATGGATTGTGTCATTTTAAATTAATCGTTTCCAAGCTTCTTTCCATATCTGTTTTGGCCTAGAATAGAAGCCTGGTGTTGCAGATTCTTTCTACCACTCAAATAAAAATGACTATCTTCATTTGCTTCCATACCCCTCCCTTAGGAGTCCACATAAAGTTGGATTTTGTGCACATACTCTATAAATATTCCCTTCCTTAATACTAGGTTAGTTTTGCTTAAAGTTGAAATTGGTGAGGGTACCATAGTGTAGCTGGAAAGGCACAGCTGAGACAGTTGGAAACACTTGGCCATGACATTGTGACAGTCTGCTCTGGACTTGAAGTCCATGATAGTCGAGATTCATGCTAACAGGTGAAGGCATTCATTTTCAGATTCTAGGGTCCACAAGAAACAGCTGGAGAGCTTATAAAAGTAAAGGGTCTAATTCAGTAAGTTAAGAATAAGAGCCAGGTATCTGCATTTTCACATGCACTCCTGGTGAAAATGGTCCATGAATCTCTTTTGGAGAAAATGTAGGTTATGTTATCTCATCTCCAGGGATCTTCTGTTGAGTTCTAAACACTACAGAGCACAGTAACACATTATACATTAATGTCAATCAATTATCAGTTTTGCTAGTCATTTAAGATCCTTGGTGGAAAAGGATCTGGGAAAATACCTTTTGTTGAACTGAAAGGCAGATGTAGGGATCAATTTAGAGTGTAAAGAAAGCACTGTCTGGAAAGGAGAAGTTTTGGTGGATTAGAAAGATAAAGGTACTAGGAAAGGCACAAAAACCATATCAACTCTGTCCATGGGAACAGGGATGGGCCAATGGGCATGACTCACTTGCTGATCCAGGCCTCCAGCTATGCCTAGGAACATGGCTTGGTCCTGGACACTCTTCTCAAATGACATTCTCTCCCTAGCGATCTCACTTTGAATGGGTGAATTTTGTAGTACGTGAATAATAGCTCCATAAAGGTTTTTTTGTAAGTATATTGTATATAGCAAAAGGCAAAATTCGTAAACTCTAAAAGACCAGTCAATAGAACATGTCCAAAATTAAGTAAAAGGAGCGATTTTTTAAAAAAGGATAACCAAGAGAGTAAAAGAGATATCCAGGACTAGGCAAGAAGACCTAACAAAGAAAAGGTGGCAGTAGCAATATTTGGAGTAATATTTGTGGGTTTTGTGAAACTGCTAAAAAAAACATTAATCTGCAGACTCAAGAATTTCAGCAAATCCAAAGCAACACAAATACAAAGAAAACTACCTCTTGGCACATCCTAAACTGCTAAAATCCAAAGATAAAAAGATACTTAAAAATATTGGAATCTCTCTTACCTGGATTTCACACACCGGTTCTAGAAGAAGTGGAAGCGAGAAACGAAAGTGTTGAGAGAGGCTGGACCAAGTGAGGATATTCTTCTCACGACTGATGAAGGAGCTGGTATATATGAAAACCTACTACGTAGGAAAAACCAAGTTCTTCCCTCTGGTGTTTCTTTATCCTGTGTGTGCCCTTTACAATTCACACAGAACACTTTCCTTCTGGCATTCTGGTCACTAAACGTGTGGGTTTTTTTTTTTTTCCCCATAGCACAAGCTGCTGGTTGTCCTACAATTCAACTCAATTCTGACACAATCTACTTGGATTGTGTCAAAGGTATGGGCTCAGCCTCTCAAGACTGTCTTCCCATCCCCACTTCAGATGCCAGTTGAAAGCCCCGGTGATCACTTGTGCTTCTGACCAACTGACTGTAAATTGGATAGTCCAATGACCACCTCCTCAGGTTTGATTAATTTGCTAGAGTGGCTCATAGAACTCAGGCAAACATGTTAATCAGCTTATTAAAGGATACAGATAAACAGCCAGATGAAATACATAGGGTGGGGTCTGGGAGGGTCCTGAGCACAGGAGCTTCTGTCCCCATGGAGTTAGGGTATGTCACCCTTCCAGTGTGCATCATGTATTCACCCACCTGGAAGTTCTCAAATCCTATACTTTTGGGATTTCATGGAGGCTTCCTCACATAGGCATGATCAGTCATTAACTCAATTTTCAGGCCTTTTCCTTTCTCAAGAGAATGTGGCTGAAGGAGGAGGGAGAGGGGGAGAACTAAAAATTCCAAGATGCTAATCATGGTTTGGTATTCCTGGTGACCAGTCATCATCCAGGAGATGTTCGGGAGCCCACCCAGAGTTGCCGTTTTAAAACAAAAGACAGTCCTATCATCCAGGAAATTACAAGGGTTTCAGGAGCACTGCACCAGCAACCTGGGGCAAAGACAAATATATATATTTTCTATTATCTCACACTGTATTTAAATAGGGATAAGAGAAATTGGAGCAGAATGAAAAGAGCCTTCTCAGAGCCAGGTTGGCACATGTCTTCTGGCACAGTCCAGCCTCAAGGGCCTTGCAAACATGACCTCACCCTGAGTACACTTTGGTAACAATGTTGGAATTTAAACTCATTGGTTTAAACCAATCACAGGGGCTTCTAGTAATAGGATGATGATCCACAGATTTGGGGAGGAGGATTACCTCTAAAGGACCTCATCTGTTGCATGCCAAAAAAATAAAGACCTTTCTGAGTGGGAGAATGCAATGTGCTTTAGAACTATGCGCAGCTGGGTTTGAATTCTAGCTCTAGCATTGATTGGTTATGTGACTCTAGTACTTCACAAGTTTTGGTTTCGTCATCTGGCAAATGGAGATGATATCTATCTTGCAAAATTCTTGATAAGATTAGATGAGTACCAGAGTCTATTTATAAAATATACAGATGAGAATACATATAATCCTGGCATATTGGGTCATCTACAACATTAGTTTGCCTTCAGCTAGAAAATGAGAGGATTCAGATTCCCAGGCTCTATTTTCTAACACCATATCAGAACAAAACACATAGTATACTATGCCAGGGTTAATAAAAATCATCATTATTTTAAAAGAGATATTTATATTTGATATTTGGTATTTATCTTATTCCCTAGAGTTGTGACTTTTTCCAGTTAAGTCAAAATTGTTTGCTTTACCACTGTAGTCTTGCTTAAGAGTTTTATTTCAAGGGAAAATTTTAGCTTTTGCATATCCTAACAGAACAGAATAAATGCATTTAAAAAAATTATTTCCAAGGACCTTTCTTCAAAAAAAATTTTTTTAAAAGTAAAATGCTAAAAATACACAATCTAGAATGGATTGGCTATGTGAGTTTTATAATAAATACAATAGAACTTGCATCACTCATGCCACTCCTCCACCTTGTTGCATGGATAAACATTGCCTTTTACTTATAAAATTAGATTTAAAGAATAAAAATTTCTCTGTTCAGCAGAAATTCTAATTCAGTGCTCATGATAGTTGAATCTTATTCATTATGAATAATTTTCAGGTGTTTCTTTCAGAGTTCTGAATATTTTGGCATACATTTTCTATTTCCTTACAAGGGAATTCAAATTTGAATGTATTTCTCTTTAGTCTTACGAAGATGACTCAAAGCTCCCGGTGGAATTATCTCTATAACGTTTTCTATATTAGATGCAATTGTTCTCCTATGGATATATTGCTACATTTGGGGGGATTTTTCCCGACAATGTCAATTTCCTTCTATACATTTCAGTTAGTAAGTCTCCAAAAGATTAAAAGATCACTGGGGTAAAAAAAATAAAATAAAAATAAGGAGCTTTTGTGCTTTCTGGATTGAGGAAAGTATTGAGTCTTTACTCTCACTCAAACAATTATTTTCTCAAATCTCTTTGGTTATAATTTTATTCAAAAACTCATCTGTGACAGTGTTCTCTGCAGTAAATAAAACATTTAAAAATGCAGTTCTCGTTAGCTAGGTGATTTATAAATTCTTAATTTTGAAGGTGTAATGATCCCTTTTTTTTCTTTGTGGTCAATGTTGATGATTCCATTATATGTGATTTGGCAAGCATATTAACGAGAATGATGTTTGATAGTTAATCAGTGTCTTGGGGGAGGTTCCAACTGCTCTATAAGGTTAAAGAAGGTTAAAAGAGGTGATAAACAAATCTCCGAGATCACAGCATTCACTCCGGAAATGTCTCCCCTAGAGTGAAATTGCCCCTGCTTAATAGTGCAGAGTGATGTCTCATGCTGTGTAGAAGAAGTAAGCAAGAAAGAAGAGGCCAAGTCCTATTTCCAGGCAACTGAATAAGAATTCTTTATATTTCAGGAATGTATCCAAAATCTCTGGAGTATCTCAGGCTATGACTCAGGTTTCTGTCCTTTGTGCCCTATTGAAATGGTATGGATACCAGAGCCGGCAGAATGTTAAACCTATATTAAAGCTAGGCTTTACCTAGGACAGAAAAGCTAAAGTCTATACTTTGAGCCCATTTCTAAACTGGTAGAGTCAGATGGAGAATTTAATTCATAAGATGGACAGGAAAAATTATTTGAATATTTTAGAATAAACTTCTTAAGGAAATATTGTTTTCTTAATCTGTTAGTTTTAGAGAGAAAATTGTCTTCCAATGAAAATGAAATTATAGTGTACTACCACAATATACTTACTGTGGTTGACAGATTCTAAGATGACCTCCAACAATCCTGACCTCCTGATGTTGTACACCTTTGTAAAACTCTTCCCCTTGACTGCAAAGAGGACTTGTGATATGCTTCTAACTGATAGAATATGGCAAAGGTGGTAGGATGTCATTCCTGTTACTATACCATATTTTAGAAGACCCTGTATAGACATTCCTCATTTTATTATTTCATTTTGTTGTGCTTTGCAGATTTTGCTTTTTTTTTTTTTTTTACAAATTGAAGATTTGTGGCAACCCTGTGTCAGGCAGGTCTATCAGCACTATTTTTCCAACAGCATTTGCTCAATTTGTATCTTTGTGTCACACTTTGGTAATTCTCACAATATTTCAAACTTTTCATTATTATTATATTTGTTAGGTTGAACACTGAGATAGGCTGAAAGCTGGGCCTCTTGTGCTGAAGAGGTAGCCAAGTTGTGAATGCAAAGGACAAGTTCATGAAGGAAATTAAAAGTGCTACTCCAGTGGACACATAAGTGATAAGATAGTAAAACAGCCTTATTCATGACTTGGAGAAAGTTTGAGTGGTCTGGATAGAAGATCAAGCCAGCCACAACACTCCCTTAAGTCAAGTCTAATCCAGAGCAAGGCTCTAACTCGCTTCAATTCCATGAAGGCTGAGAGAGGTGAGGAAGCTGCAGAAGAAAAGTTTGAAGCTAGCAGAGGTCGGTTCATGGGGTTTAGGGAAAGAAGCCATCTCTATAACATAAAAGTACAAGGTGAAGCACAAGGGCTGCTGTAGAAGCTGCAGCAAGTTATCCAGAAGCTCTAGCTGGAATAATCAGTGAAGGTGGCTACACTAAACAACAGACTTTCAATGTAGATGAAACAGGCTTCTATTGGAAGGAGATGCCATCTAGGACTTTCATAGCTAAAGAGGATAAGTCAGTGCCTGGCTTCAAAGGACATTCTGAGTCTCTTGTTTTGGGCAAATGCAGCTCATATGACTTTCAGTTGAAGCCGGTGTTCATTTACCATTCTGAAGATCCTAGGGCTCTTAAGAATTATGTTAAATCTATTCTTCCTGTGGTGTGTAAATGCAACAAAGCCTCAAAGACAGCACATATGTTTACAGCATGATTTACTGACTATTTTAAGCTGACTGTTGAGACCTACTGCTCAGAAAAAAAGATTGCTTTCAAAAGATTACTGCTCATGGACAATGCACCTGGTCACCCAAGAGCTCTGATGAAGATGGAAAGAAGAATGCTGTTTTCATGCTGCTAACACAACATCCATTTTGTAGCCCATGGACCAAGGAGTAATTCAACTTGCAAGTCTTATTATTGAAGAAATACTTTTAGTAAGGCTATAGCTGCCATAGAGAGTGATTCCTCTGATGGATCTAGGCAAATTGAAAACCTTCTGGAAAAGACTCACCATTCTCCATGCCACTAAGAACATTTTTAATTCATGGGAAGAGGTCAAAATGTCCACATTAATAGGAGTTTTGGAAAAGTTGGATGACTTTGAGGGGTTTAAGACCTCAGTGCAGGAAATAACTGCAGATTTGGTGGAAATAATGAGAGAATTAGAATTAGAGGTGGAGCCTGAAGATATGACTGAATTGCTACAATCTCATGACAACACTTGAATGGATGAGGAGTTGCTTCTCATGGATGAGCGAAGAAAGTGGTTTCCTGAGATGGCATCTACTCCTGGTGAAACGCTGAAGATTGTCAAAATGACAACAAATGATTTAGGATATTACATAAACTTACTTGACAAAGTAGAGGCAGGTTTGAGAAGATTGACTCCAATTTTCAAAAAGTTCTACAGTGGGAAAAATGCTATCAAACAGTATGATACACTACAGAGAAATTGTTTGTGAAAGTGTCAATCAATGCAGCAAGCTTCATTGTCTTATTCTAAGAAATCGCCATAGCCACCCCAACCTTCAGCATCCTGATCAGTCAGCAGCCATCAACATTAAGGGAAGACCCTCCACCAGCAAGATTATGACTTGCTGAAAGCTCAGGTGATGGTTACCATTTTTTAGTAACAAAGTATTTTCTAATTAAGATTTGTACATTTTTTTAGACCTAATGCTATTACACACTTAATCAACTACACTATAGTGTAAACACAACTTTTATATGCACTGGGAAACCATAAATTCCTTTGACTCACTTTATTGCAATATTCTCTTTATTGCAGTGATCTGGAACTGAACCTGCAATATCTTCAAAGTATGCCTATATTAGAATACTGGAAGTAATGCTGTGAGCTTGATAAAGTAAGTAGATGAGTTAGAGAAGCCTATGGAGCAAGGAACTGAGGGGGGCATCTAGTTATTGTGAACAACTTCTAGGACCTGAAAGCAGCCTCCAGACAACAGCCAACAAAAAAACTAGGGCTCTCAGTCATACTGCAGGAAGGAAATGGATTCTGCCAATAAGTTGAATAAGCTTGGAAACAGATTCAGGTCCAGTCAAGCCTCCAGATGAGAATGCAGTTTGGCTAATGTCTTGATTGCAACCTTGTGAAACTCTGAGCAGAGGACGCAGTTAAATTGTACTCCTAATGCACAGAAACCGTGATATAATAAATTAGTATTGTTTTAAGATACTAAGTTTGTGGTAATTTGTTATGCAGTTATAGAAAAGAAATATACCCACCCAAATGGCAAAAACATAATATAGAAAACACCAAGTATACTGGGGAGCCTGGGTGGCTCAGTCATTAAGTGTCTGCCTTCGGCTCAGGTCATGATCCCAGGGTCCTGGGATTGAGCCCCGCATCGGGCTCCCTGCTCGGCGGGAAGCCTGCTTCTCCCTCTCCCTCTCCCCTTACTTGTGTTCCTTCGCTCACTGTCTCTCTCTCTCTGTCAAATAAATAAATAAAATCTTAAAAAAAAAAAAGAAAACACAAAATATTGACAGGGATTTGGAACAACTGGAATTTTTATATCCTACTGGAGAGAGTGCAAATTGGTTCAGCTACTTTAGAAAACTGTTTGGCAGCATCTCCTAAAACTGAATATATATGTATCCTATGACTCAGCAATTTCATTCCTAGATATATAACTGAAATAAATACATGCATGTTTACCAAAAGACATGTCCAATAATGTCCTTAGTCACATTATAACAATCTCAAACTGGAAACAATCCAAATATCCATGGTCAGGAAAATGAAAGAATAAATTGTGGTTTATTCTTAAATAGAATGCTCTATAGCAATGAAAATAAATGAACTACAAATACACACAACATAGCAATTGCAAACATAATGTGGAGAGAAAAAAAACTGATGGTTTCTATAAAGTTCAAGAACAGGCAACACTAAACTACACTGTTAGAAATCAGTATAGTGATTATTTTGGTGGGGTTAGCGACTAGAAGGGAACATGAGATGTGCTTCCAGGAGCCAGCAATGTTCCATTCCTTGATATGGATGCTGTGATACATGAGTGTGGTCACTTTGTGGTAATTCATTGAGTTACACATTATGCGTGTCCTTTTTTTCTGTGTGAATGTTATACTTAACTAAAAGGTTTACTTAAAGATGGTATTTCTTCTAGCTAGCGTCTCTAAACCTTTTATGGTGAGATCCAACTCACCTGTCCTTTTGTACTTAGGGTATAAAAGAAGAAAGTGATAAGGAAAAAATTAAAACAGATAATAAGTGCTAAATCCAGGAAGCAAATCCATGTCCCATATTTGTCTAATATAAGACTTCAGGCTCTTATATATATTTCTGGACTATTAGAGAGTAGATTGTACACAGCATGCCCTTCTATCCCTTTCTAATCCCATGTGTTTTTTCTAAGAAAATAGATTCTTATATAAGCCACAGTACAGTTACCAAATTCTAGAAATTTAACACGAATACAAGATTTTTTTAAAGATTTTATTTATTTATTTATTTGAGAGAGCGAGAATGAGAGATGGAGAGAGAGCACATGAGAGGGGGTAGGGTCAGAGGGAGAAGCAGACTTCCTGCCGAGCAGCGAGCCCGATGTGGGACTCGATCCCGGGACTCCAGGATCATGACCTGAGACGAAGGCAGTCGCCCAACCAACTGAGCCACCCAGGCGCCCTACAAGATTTTTATTTAGCCAAATTTATATTTTATCAATTTTCTCAGTAAAGGGCTTTACACCATTTTCTTTCCTTCTCCATTTATCTATTTACCTATTATCAGTATGAACTCATGAGTTTTCAATGACTAATAATTCATTGTTATCCTTAATTATTTTGATGCTCCGTTTCCCCAGATTTAGCCATTGGAAGTCCTTTCAAACTGCCCTTGTGTCTTTTTCCATGATCTGTAATTTTTGAGCACATCCTTAACTTCTCACACAAGATGTACTAGGCTCATATTTTATTTTCCCTGCCCCAGCCCTGAAATTAGCCTTTCTCCAAGATACTTTGGTTGCTTTCAGTGGAAAATGGTATTAGAAGCCAAAATTTGGGTCCCAGGTGTGGTCATTCTTACTAGGGTGCCTTACTTCTGGCCCTTTTGAGGAACAGATGAAGATGTATACAAACACAGGTGCACACACACACATCCACAGACACTTGAACATGAGAGAGCATAACTGAATAAACAAACAGGGATTGCTGTCAGTTCCATTGCCTCCTTACTTCTGAATTCCTAACCTTACCCCTAGTATATCCAGCCAGGTCTTCTCAGCATACACAAATACAATTATATAGTCCTTTGTACTTCATGGACATTATCTCCTTTGATCCTCATAACTACCCTCTGATAGAGCCAGGGAAATATCATTATCATCAATTTATAGAGGAGAAATTTAAATCTCTTAAAAGTTAAGTGACTACTTCATATCACATTGTTAATAAGGGCTAGAATCCCAAGTCTAATGTTTACGTTCCACACAGGAAAGTTCACTGGTCCTTGAACATGGCTAGACACTTCTTCAGTACAGGTAACGTGCAAGGAAATCAGGAGTTCCCTTCACATCTATATGACTACTCAATTCCCAGCTTAACCCTCACCTTCACATGTGATATGTGAGAAAACAGCTGTTTTATCTCTAAGTTTGGATTGAAAAATATAGTTTCTCCTCCTTTGTTTTTGTCCAAAATAATGTGGTAAACAAGTAACATATCGAAACCCATCATTTTGAAGACAGTTAAACCACTCTAGAGCTAATGAAAATATAGCATAAATGGAAATGCAGTCTACATCTTTACAAAATCTTATCAGAAAAATTCCATGTTGAATCATTTATGAACTTAAGGAATCCCAGCTAAAAATCCAACTTATGAAAATGTTCCTTTTTGAGAATAGTCCCAGATATTTGGAAATAATAATTTTAGAGCATAATGTTATTATAGAGAGTACATGTATCTCTTATCTAATGCCATTATCTCTATACAAGTCATGTTGAATTAATTTGGTCCTATATCCATGTTTATTTCTAGTTTATAACCTTGATATATACATGAAAGATAGAGTTTTATGTGACAGTTGTGAAAAATCATTACTTCTTACACCTGCAGTACATTTCTCCTAAGAGGAGATCCCCCATGAGTGTAGAAAATTGATTTGATTTACTTAAATAATGGGGCAACTACAAAACCTCTCAGAGCTTCTTAGACAGAGTAGCTTAGCTTGCAGGAGACTTATGGCCCTCCTCTAAGGAAAAAAAACCCCATCTCATATCCTTTATAATTGAAATAGCTGTGTTTTAGGATTTCCTGGTTTATGGTATTATGAGCTGATGGCTATTATTCCCCCCATTTAGACTATAGGTAGTGTGTATCACTACTTCCTGATTCTGTGGCAGCCACTGTTAAGTGACTGTGTTTTCTGACTTTTTCCTACTATTCATTATCCTTTCCAAACACCTTCCCTCCCCATAGTTAGTTCATATGTGGTCTCATAGTTTATAGAAGGAGTATAGTTCAATAGGAAAAGCATAGTATTAGGAGACAGAAAACCTGGATTGTGTTTCCACTTTATCTAGAAATATCTGTGTCACTTTGTGCCAGTCACTTTTCCGGGTTTCAATTATCCTCCACCACCACACCCACCAACATCATCATCATCATCGTCATCCTTGAAGTTATTCAAGCTCTGAAATTCTGGTTTCTGTTTCAAGTATAAAGGTCCATACTAGTTTAACAGTAATCAGTTTAATATGAGGAACCAATCCATTCTGCCTGTATCTGATATACATCTGTATACACATAAATATGGTGCCCCAAAAAGCTGAATATTATGATTCCCGTTTAGGAAGTGGGACAGGGAGTCCAAGTGGGAACTTCATTCACTCATTCATCAAATATTTATTGAGATATCTCCATGAGTCAGCTCTTCTTCTAGGCATTGCAGATCCAACAGCGAACAAGAATGTTCAAGGACCTGTTCTACAGAATCTCCCATTTTAGAAAGCGTGGAAGGACAAACAATAAACATATAAATATATTAAAGGAAAAACGCAAGTTCAAATGGTGACAAGTACAATGAAGAAAAAAAAAAACCCAGAAAAGTGGGATGGAAAGGAGCCAGGAAAATGAGCAGGTACTTTAAAAAGAATGATCGAACAAGGCTTCTCTGGGCGGGGGCAGGGAGGGGGTGGTCACAGCTAAACTGAGCCCTCTGGCCAGTCATACAAAGATCTGACTGCAGTGCTTCCAGGCAGAGGGAGTAGCATGTGTAAAGAAAGGTTTTACAAGATGGCTTAGCATGTCGAAGGAAGAGATGGAATGCCAGAGTCATTGCAGTGTAATGAATCATGGAAGACTTATTGGACCTGAGGTAAGAGAGGTGAGTTGGGCAGATGGGGAATCTATCTGGAAAGGAGAACACCTTTTCTGCATGAGGCAGGAATGCTGCTTACAGGGCAGTGGTCTTTCTCCTTGGGAAGAGCCAAAAGTGTCACAAATGTGGGATCACACCAACTGTCAGACCAACAGGGCCAATCATTGAGGTCTCTTACAGAAATCCTAAATCCAATTGAAAGTCTAAAGGTAGAAATCCATGTTTCAATCTAAGATGTTCACTGTATTTTTCCTTTGAGGAACCCATTATGTTTAGCAGAGAAAACCTCAGCCTTTCCCTGAAGGGTAGATCATGAGAGATGGTGAGAGAGAGAGAGACCAATGACAGATGATGCAGAATTAAGTCAAGCAGCTCACTTGTTGGGAGGCTGGGAAGGCACATTCATTACCTCTCTTGATGTCTGTTTTGACAATGAAGGCTTGACAATGAAGACAATGACTGTACAATGAAGGCTTAGACAAGATATTCTTGAAGTTCCTTTCCCATTCTAAGTTGGAATTGTTTATTTGTAATTCTAAGATAGACTTCTAAAATGATTTTTCTTGCTATTTAAAAAATCTCTGTCCTATCAGACTTAAATTTGAATAAAAAACACTACTTTTTCTAAAGCATTTTGTAGTTTATACTTCTATCCCCAGTCCTGTATATAAGTAACTTATATTTAGATGATTTCTTTCCATTAGCACATATATTCTCATTAAATTTCATTATGTTAGCTTGTAACTCATATTTTGAGCAGGATAAATTGAAGACTGAGTCCTATAGCAATCCACCAGAAACCAACATTTGGGATCACTCATTTAATCATATGGGAATCTGCTTATCTCCTTTATCACCATTACATCATGAAAATTTGGAGACACTCATTTAATTGGGTGGGAATCTACATACCTCCTTTATCACTAGCATATCATGCAAATTGTACCTTTTTTTTCCTTTTGTAAAACTCAAGGCAACATTTACCAGTTTCCAGATATCCAGAAACTCTCCTATTCTGCAAGATTTCTTAAAGATCAGTTTTAATCCATAGTACTAGTACTTTGGCAAAAAAGTCCCAAAGTCCCAAAAGGTTAAACTTATTTGAAAGTAAACTCTGATAATATCAATAGGATTTCAATTTTTTTAAAGATTTTATTTATTTATTTGACAGAAACAGAGAGAGAGGGGGAACACAAGCAGGGGGAGTGGGAGAGGGAGAAGCAGGCTTCCCACGGAGCAGGGAGCCTGATGCCAGGACCCTGGGATCATGACCTGAGCCGAAGGCAGATGCTTAATGACTGAGCCACCCAAACGTCCCCAGTAGGATTTCAATTCTTTCCTACCAATGTTAAATCTACATTTCTGGTCTGGCCATCAATCACCATCACAGAGAATATAAAGTAAAATCAATATATTCTTATTTTTCTCTTCAAGCTAGATCCATTAAGAATGGCCTTTATTACTTTTTATAAATTTCATTTCTTTCTAGACATTTATCTTTCTGATAATATCATAATTTGGTCCAGCCATCCCGTAATGTGTCTAAAATTATTTGTTCTTCCTTTCATATTTTGTTTGCATTAAAATGCTGTTTTAATCAGAGAAAGACAAGTATCATATGATCTCACTGATACGAGGAATTCTTAATCTCAGGAAACAAACTGAGGGTTGCTGGAGTGGTGGGGGGTGGGAGAGATGGGGTGGCTGGGTGATGGACATTGGGGAGGGTATGTGCTATGGTGACCGCTGTGAATTGTGTAAGACTGATGAATCACAGACCTGTACCTCTGAAACAAATAATACATTATATGTTAAGAATAAAAAAGAAGAGGGGCGCCTGGGTGGCTCAGTCGTTAAGCGTCTGCCTTCGGCTCAGGTCATGATCCCAGGGTCCTGGGATCGAGCCCCGCATCAGGCTGCCCCCTCCGCAGAAAGCCTGCTTCTCCCTCTCCCACTCCCCCTGCTTGTGTTCCCTCTCTCACTCTGTCTCTCTCTGTCAAACAAATAAAATCTTTAAAAAAAAAAGATAGTAGGAAGGGAAAAATGAAGGGGGGGGAATCGGAGAGGGAGATGAACCATGAGAGACTATGGACTTTGAGAAACAAACTGGGGGTTTTAGAGGGGCGGAGGGTGGAGGGATAGGTTAGCCTGGTGATGGGTATTAAGGAGGGCACATATTGCATGGAGCACTGGGTGTTATACGCAAACAGTGAATCATGGAACACGACATCAAAAACTAATGATGTAATGTATGGTGATTAACATAACATAACAAAATAAAATAAAATAAAATAAAATAAAATGCTGTTTTATTTAGGAGGCAAAGGTTATCACATAGATAGTTCACAAAAAGAGAAATATGAATGTGGATAAAACATGGGAATACATGATGTGCCTCACTAGTAGTCAAAGTAACACAAATTGAAGCAATGAAAAGACACATTTTGCTGATCAACTTGGAGAAGTTTAATAGCTCATGTAGGTAAGGGTCAGGAGATATGTAAACTATCCTATTCTGGTGGTGGGAAAGAAAACTTGTATAACCTTATCATAAGGCAGCATTTGATGTGTACTTTTGATCTGGCTCTTTCCTTTCAAATTATTTATCTTAAGGAAACAATCAGTAATGTGCACAAGATTACGCCCAGAGTATTTTTTATTACAGGGCTATTCATAATTCAAAACATTCTAAATGTCCAACAGCAAGGATTAAGGGTTGGGTTAAATGAGTTATGGCACATTCATTCTATGGAATTCTATAAGCCTATTAAATTTTAAATGTTGTGGAAAAAATTTAATGATGGAGGAAATGTTCACAACATATTACAAATACAGGTTTCAAACCTGTGTTTATACTCTGATCTAATTATAACTAATATTTGTATACATGTATAAATAATTATTTATTCACTCATGATACCCTGAGTTAGACATTACATATATATATATATAATGGTCTCAATAGCAGTCAATGTTGTTTGCCTACCTGACAACGATTTTCCTCTTTTTCTTATAGCAGACTCCCAATTTAATTCAGTTGTTCCCTCCTCCATTCCTCCGCCACCTGACTCTGGAGTAAATCCTAAATTTAAGCCAATCGTGGTAGTTCTCTTACAGTTCTGGCCAGTGTGACTTAAATAAAAGTCTATGGGTATGTATGGGGGTTGCTTCTGAGAAAGGATTCCTGTTCTTTAAAGAACCACACTGGAAAAGATGAAAAAATAAATAAAGATCCTTTACTTTGGCAGGCTGGGTTCTATCTTTTCTGAATATGATATGAGAAGCTGTTCCAGGCATTTGTGTCCATGAGAATAATTAACAATTTCCAGCACTAATCATGCTTTTGTGTAAATTTGTGTTTCTGTCCATATTTTCCTTCTGCCTGAAGGACTTTCTTTAACATTTCTTTTAGTTCAGGTCTGCTGGAGATGAGATTTCTCAGCTTTTACATATTTGAAAAAGTCTTTATTTATTGATATATATTTTTGCTGGGTATAGAATTCTAGGTTGAAAGTTTTTCCTCTCTGCTTTCGAGATTTTTCTTCACTGTCTTCTCATATATGTTTTTTCCAACAAGAAAAAACTGCTGTTATCCTAATCTTTGTGCCTCTGTACCTAATGTATCTTTTTCCTCAGGTTACTTTTAAGATTTTCTCTTTATCACTGGTTTTGAGCAAATTAATTATGATGGTTATCTTCATGTTTCTTGTGCTTGAGCTTCATTTAGTTTCTTATATTTGTGGGTTTATAGTTTTCATCAGTTTGAAAATTTTTGATCATTGTTTCTCCAGATATTTTTCTATTCCTCCATCTCTACTTCTGTTCCGCCATCTCTACCCCTGTCCTCTACTTTGCAGACCCTAGTGATACGCACATTAGGCTGCTTGAAGTTGTCCCACAGCTTATTGGTGCTTTTTATTTTAAAAAGTTTTCTGTCTTTCATTTTGGATAATTTCTCTTGCTTTATGTTTAAAAGTCATTGAACTTTTCTTCTACAGTGTCCGATCTATTCTTAATCCCATCCAGGGTATTTTTCATCTCAGACACTATAGTTTTCACCCCTAGAAATTTTATTTGGGTCTTCTTTTTTTTAATACCTTCCAAATCTCTACTTAATTTTTTGAACTCATGGAATATAGTTATAATAACTCCTTAAATGTCCTTGTCTAATTCTAATAGCTGCATTTGTTCTGGGTCAGTTTCAATTTATTGATTTTTCTTCTGATCATGGGCAATATTTTCCTGCTTTTTCATGCCTGGTAATTATTTATCAGATGCCTGACATTATGAACTCTATCTTTTTGGGCACTGGATATTTTTGTGTCCCTATAAATACTCTTGAGCCTTGTTCTCAGATGCAATTAAGTTACTTGGAAAGAGTTTGATCCTTTGGTTCTTGTTGTTAAAATTTGTTAGGCAGCACTGAACAGCATTTAGGCTAGGGTTAGTTATTCCTCACAATGTAAGCAAACTCTTCTGAGTGCTCTACCAATGCCCTGCGAATGATGAGGTTCTCCAGTCCAGCTGATGGGCCCAGGTACTATTCCCAGCCTTGTGCTGGTAATAGGTACCATTCCCTCTAACCTTATGAGTGGTTCTTTCCCATCCTCAGGCAGTTTCCTCACATGGGCGTGCTGATCAGTACTCTGCTGGATACTAGAAGGCACTCTCTGCAGACCTCCAGAGCTTAATCTCTGTGCTGATTTCTCTTCTCTGTCACTCTGTCTTGTGAATTCCGGCCACCTGAAGTCTACCAAATCCTCACCTTGGTCAATTCAGACTTTACCTGGTCTCCCCTTCCCTGAACTGCAAGGTGGAGATGCTCTCAAGGCAGCAATCTGGGGCAAATGTAGGGCTTGGCTCATATTTTACCCATCTCTTAGGGATCACTATCTTTAGTTGCCTGATGTCCAATTTCTTAAAAACTGCTTTTTCATATATTTTGTCCATTTGGTTGTTCCAGGTGAGGGAACAACTCTAGTCCTTGTTATTCCATCCTTTCATATTTTAAACATGTCTGATAACTCATCAGGGACCTTTCTTTGTAGTCACATTGGCCTTTTAGATGTCGCCCTCATTTACAGTAAAATATTTCTGCAAATACTCACTCTAACATTTAATGTAACTTCATTATAATTTCAGTATAATACCCTGAGACTATCTTCCATTTAAAGTCATAGATATTTTGACAGATGTTTACTGTCCCCTGAATTTCCATTTGCTTGGCCACATATCTTTGCAGTTGGGGTGGGCCATGAGATTACTTCTAATGAATGGGTGATGACTGGAAAAGTCATGTGTTGTTTTTGGTCAAAGATTTCAAAATAAAGAGTAAGTTCTTCATTCACTCTCTTCAATGGTACATGGAAGGCTGAAATCACAAGTTGAGATAGCAGTACCAAGAGATGGTGGACATCCATCAGTCTGAGTTCTCAGAGTAGAGCTCCCTACCAAACTACCATTCAACATGTAGTGTGATAAGAATGAATGTTTGTTGTGTAAAACCACTAGGATCTGGGAGTTAATTTGTTAACAGAGTAAATATGGCCTAATGTGAATAACACACTGTAAAATAATATATATCTTTTCTACAAATATATTTTTTTAATATCTAAGTTGTCATAACAGAATTTCAGACAAATCTCAACTACTTGGAAATAGCAATAATATATTTTTTAAGCCCTCCAAAATAAGTTTGGAACAAAGAAAATGTTATTTCAAACTATTTAGGAAATAATGACAATGAGAACACCTAATAAATTCTGTATGCAAATTATTATTAATAGCTGATTGAATTTAATATTAAAAAATGCACCATGACCCAATAAGTTTATTCCAAGCATGATTAATGTTAGGAAATATAAAGCATCCACACCAAAAGGTTTAAGAAGAAAAATAATCTCAAAAATACTAAACAGAAAACTCTGATTTAAAAAAAAAAAACTGGTAGCAAATGAAGATTTGGAAGGTGGTTCTTTGAAATTATAATGAAAAATCTATCCCAAAGCAACCACCAATATCATGCTTAATGACGAAACACACATTTCTTGTTTTGAAATTATAAAAGACAAAGGCTTCCTCGATTAGCACTCTTATTTACCATTTTTCTGCAAATGTTAGCCATTATAAGACAATAAAAGCAAGAAAACAAAACTGTCAGAATCTGTTACCTAGAAAACTCAAGAGAATCAACTGAAAAGATTTTAGAAGCAATGAAAAAGTTTAGCAATATGACTATAAATAAATAAAAATTGGATTTTTATGTGCCAGCAAAATCCAACTTTGAACAAAGGCAGATTGCCAGAGAGCACACAAACAGGCCCCTGCAACAACATTTATTGAGGAAACTCATAGAAATAGAAGCAGTATCATGGTTTGTGAGCTTAACATTGCTCTTCACATTCTGAGAAGATGCTAAGAGATCCAACAGGGTCAGGTGTCAGATACTAGGAGAGGGATCCCGGCCCTAGGGATACAAGGCTTATAAACTGCTTAATTGGGGAAACACCAGCCCCTTGCCAAGCATGGCCAAGATGCTGACAGAAACTTATTCCCCATCACCACTGCCACTTTAGGAGTCACTGTTTGGGAAGCACCATCTTTCCTTTGATAGTATTTGGAGACTGTGGCAGATTCTGTTATCCAAAAATAGGCACAGCAATATTTCTGATTTTAGACGCTCTTCTAGAAACTTGCCATCAAGTGTAGGGTCTATCTAGCATCTCCTTGAGCTAGAGTATCCATATGACTTCTCTGACCGATAGAATAAAGAGGAAGTGATATTATGTGAATTTCAAGGCTGGCGCAACAAGAGGACACAGCTTCCAACTGGTGCTTTCTTTCTGCGAGGCTTGCAGTGGGGAAACCAGCCACTATGCTATGAGAAAGCCCAAACTAGCCTTTATGGAGAGACTACATGGAGAGGCCAATGTGGAGAGGAACTGAGGCCTCCCCCAACCAACAGAAACATTAACTGACAGACATGTGAGTTAACAAGTCTTCAGATGATTTTGGGTCTAATCTCCAAGTATTCCAGCTGAGTCTCAGACATCAAGAGCAGAGAAAAGCTGTACTCACTGTATCCTGCCCAAATATCTGATCCATGAGTATAATAAATGGTTGCTTTGTGCCACTAAATGTTGGGGTAATTTGTCATGCAACCATAGGAACTAGAATAGCCACAGAAGTTTAAGTTTTACATGTGTGGTTTACGTGACCAGTGGTCTGATCTACCATCTTGATATTATGCCAGAATTGATTGCTTTAACACTTGGCTTTATCCAGGTTCCATGGAATTTTGTAGAAGGCCAATTTTCTGGGAGTCAAATTCTGGGGTATCAGTCAAGATAACCATTACCTCTGAGCCACGTAGAAAATATAATGGGAAAAGATCACATTCATACTAACAGCAACACAGTATCTAGGGAATAGCAAGACATTTGTAGGGCCTAAATAAAGAAAACAAATTTTCTTCTGAAAAAACATAAAGAAGACTGGTTTATCTGGAAAGAAACATCCAATTATGAAAATATGTTAATTTTTGCAAGTTAATGTATAGGATTAATGTAATTATAATGGAAAATCTAAAAGTGTTTTTCCTAAATTTTACATATTAATTCAAAAATTCATCTGGAAAAATAAAAATAGGATTTATGAAATTTTTGAAAAAGAATGGTATCATTCAGGGTCCAATCAGGAGACAGAAGCAAAACAATGATTCAAACAGAGGACGTTTAATATTAATAATTATTAACTATGAGAGAGGAATGGAGCAATGAGGGTTTAGCCAGTAAGAAGTAAAGAGAGCAAACGAATATAATAGCATATTGCCACTAATGCCAGGGCTGCAGAAGAAAGGACCTTTCCCAAGGGCTGAGATCTAGACTTTTGTTAAAGGCCCAGCTATGGCTCACTGAATGGCAAAGAAGTTACAATGTTACAATGGTCCTACCCGTGGAACTTGCTTGAAATTTGCTTTCAAGGGTGCTGGGGAAAGCTGCTCAGCGGAAGATGTCCTGCTAAAAACATTTTACCACAAAACTGCCCAAGAGGGAGTGCTGGAGGCATTTATCGGTTGCTGGGTCCTCCAGACTACTGGGCACTGGAGGAGGTAGGCACTAGGGAGCCCCTGCCGGCTGCAGACTGCTCAGCAGCTCTCCAGAAGGGAGGACGGCCTCTCCCTCCTGCAATGTCTGTCTACCGCCCTCTACTGACGGAAGATTAGCTTCAGGCCCGCTGGCAAAGGAAAATATTTAAAGGACTCGACTCTATTTTCCCAGAGCATTCAATGAAGGGTGAACTTGGAGCTGAGAAGCAATAAATTGATTACTGGCAGAAGGTGATTTGGATTACCACTATTTGATATTAAAATACACTTTAAAACTGTAATAATGAAAACAATGAGAGTGGCATGAGACTAAGAAACTGATTAATGGAAGAGACTAAAAGAGTAAAAAGCTCAGAAACAGATATGTGCATATACATAAGTATATAAATTTAATGTATGAAAGAGGTAGCATTTCAAATCATTGGGGAAAATTAGCATTAAGAAAATTAGCAAAAGGTTAGATTTCTATTTCACACCGCACCCAAAAATAAATTTCAGATGTACTGAAAAATTAAAGTTAGGGAAGCTTGCTCCTTTATTTATTACTGCATCAATTCTTCCTGGTGCCACCAGTGCAGCAGAACCCCCAGCACCACCCCACTTGCTAAGCATCTATGACAACAAGCAGGACTGTGATAGAGAGAAGAGTCCTCTTTCAATTCCTTTAAAGGAGCTTAATATAGAAATTAAGAGCTCCTCTGGAAGAAAGTTTCAACAAGGCACATCCAGGTTCATGGGAAAACAATAGAGGTACAGATAGAACCATGCAGGAGGATAACAATAACGCTAACCTATGACATCAGCACAACACCCCAGGGAAATAGGTGCCTTGTGGTTTATAATAATGCTAAATATATCATATCTAAAAATGTGGAATGGTAGCTAAAAGAATGAAAAGATTATAACAATAGAAACACCATAATGCATGTTAGGAACAGGAATTATTACTTCCTCTCCAGGCAATCCCAAGAGATGAAGCAAGAGATTTTGCTAAAGAAAATGGTGTGTCACTCCTGGAGACATCCACTCTACATAGCACAAAGGGTTGTCTTACAAACAATCTTTCCAGGGATATTCCATAGTATTTCTCAGAAACAAATGAAATAACCGTATAAACCTAAACAATATTATAAACCTGTGTTTCACCAACCACTAATAAAAAGTTCAAAGGATGGGGCACCCGGGTGGCTCAGTCAGATAAGCATCTGCCTTTGACTCAGGTCATGATCCCAGAGCGCCGGGATCGAGTTCTGAGTTGCTTCCCCCTCTGCCCCTCCCCCTGCTCATGCTCACTCTCTCTCTCTTTCTCTCAAATAAATAAAATCTTTAAGAAAAAGTTCAAAGGTACAGTGAAGTCATAACACACAAGTCAATTCTTTTCTTGCCTAGACTGCTGTGTATGATTTGATTTGCAGATCATTTACAATTGACTCTTGAAAGACACAGAGGATAGGGCACTGACACTGAAAATCCATGTATAACTTTTGATGTCCCCAAAACTTTACTAATAGTCTACTGTGGACCAGAAGCCTTACTGATAACATAAACGGTCAATTAACACATATTTGTAGGTTATATGTATTATCTACTGTATTCTTACAATAAAATAAGCTAGAGAAAAGAAAATGTTATTAAGAAAATCATAAGGAAGAGAAAATACATTTACAGTAGGATACTGTATCTACTAGAAAAAATCCGTGTATAAATGGACCCACACAGTTCAAACTTATGTTGTTCAAGGGTCTATAGTACTTAAATATATGTAAGATACACCTAGCTAAAAAATGAATTCAACTTTTAAAAGAAAGTCTTTTAAATTTGCTCAAAAATAAGGCTGTCAGAGAGCAGTATCTTAATGTAATAACAAATGAAAAAAAACAAAGAAAATATTGATTTATTACCTAAAATTTTAAATCTCATAAAGACACCATGAAGACAATTTCAAAGCCAAATTTTATTTATTTTTTATTTTTTATTGTTATGTTAATCACCATACATCATTAGTTTTTGATGTAGTGTTCCATGACTCATTGTTTGTGCATAACACCCAGTGCTCCATGCAGAACGTGCCCTCTTTACCCATCACCAGGCTAACCCATCCCCCCAACCCCCTCCTCTCTAGAACCCTCAGTTTGTTTTTCAGAGTCCATGGTTGCTTATGGTTCATCTCCCCCTCCGACTTACTCCCCTTCATTCTTCCCCTCCTGCTATCTTCCTCTTCTTTTTTTTTCTTAACATATATTGCATTATTTGTTTCAGAAGTACTGATCTGTGATTCAACAGTCTTGCACAATTCACAGCGCTCACTGTAGCACATACCCTCCCCAATGTCTGTCACCCAGCCACCCTATCCCTCCCACCCCCACCACTCCAGCAACCCTCAGTTTGTTTCCCGAGGTTAAAAATTCCTCATATCAGCGAGGTCATATGATACATGTCTTTCTCTGATTGACTTATTTCACTCAGCATAACACCCTCCAGTTCCATCCACGTCATTGCAAATGGCAAGATCTCATTCCTTTTGATGGCTGCATAATAAGTGCATGTATGTGTGTGTGTATATATACCACATCTTCTTTATCCATTCATCTGTCGATGGACATCTTGGCTCTTTCCACAGTTTGGCTATTGTGGACATTGCTGCTATAAACATTGGGGTGCACGTACCCCTTCGGATCCCTACATTTGTATCTTTGGGGTAAATACCCAGTAGTGCAATTACTGGACCGTATGGTAGCTCTATTTTCAACTGTTTGAGGAACCTCCATACTGTTTTCCAGAGTAGTTGCACCAGCTTGCATTCCCACCAACAGTGTAGGAGGGTTCTGCTTTCTCCACATCCCCACCAACATCTGTCATTTCCTGACTTGTTAATTCTAGCCATTCTGACTGGTGTGAGGTGGTATCTCATTGAGGTTTTGATTTGGATTTCCCTGATGCCCAGCGATGTTGAGCACTTTTCATGTGTCTGTTGGCCATTTGGATGTCTTCTTTGGAAAAATGCCTGTTCATGTCTTCTGCCCATTTCTTGATTGGATTATTTGTTCTTTGGGTGTTGAATTTGATAAGTTCTTTATAGATTTTGGATACTAGCCCTTTATCTGATATGTCATTTGCAAATATTTTCTCCCATTCTGTTGGTTGTCTTCTGGTTTTGTGGACCGTTTCTTTTGCTGTGCAAAAGCTTTTTATCTTGATGAAATCCCAATAGTTCATTTTTGCACTCACTTCCCTTGCCTTTGGCGATGTTTCTAGGGAGAAGTTACTGCGGCTGAGGTCGAAGAGGTTGCTACCTGTGTTCTCCGTTAGGATTTTGATGGACTCCTGTCTCACGTTTAGGTCTTTCAACCGTTTGGAGTCTATTTTTGTGTGTGGTGTAAGGAAATGGTCCAGTTTCATTCTTCTGCATGTGGCTGTCCAACTTTCCCAACACCATTTGTTGAAGAGACTGTCTTTATTCCATGGGACATTCTTTCCTGCTTTGTCAAAGATTAGTTGACCATAGAGTTGAGGGTCCATTTCTGGGCTCTCTATTCTGTTCCATTGATCTATGTGTCTGTTTTTGTGCCAGTACCATACTGTCTTGATGATGACAGCTTTGTAATATAGCTGGAAGTCTGGAATTGTGATGCCGCCAGCTTTGCTTTTCTTTTCCAATATTCCTCTGGCTATTCGGGGTCTCTTCTGGTTCCATACAAATTTTAGGATTATTTGTTCCATTTCTTTGAAAAAAGTGGATGGTATTTTGATGGGGATTTCATTGAATGTGTAGAGTGCTCTAGGTAGCATTGACATCTTCACAATGTTTGTTCTTCCAATCCATGAGCATGGAACGTTTTTCCATTTCTTTGCGTCTTCTTCAATTTCTTTCATGAGTATTTTATAGTTTTCGGAGTACAGATCCTTTGCCTCTTTGGTTAAATTTATTCCTAGGTATCTTATGGTTTTGGGTGCAATTGTAAATGGGATCGACTCCTTGATTTGTCTCTCTTTTGTCTTGTTGTTGGTGTATAGGAATGCCACTGATTTCTGTGCATTGATTTTATATCCTGCTACTTTACTGAATTCCTGTATGAGTTCTAGCAGTTTTGGGGTGGAGTCTTTTGGGTTTTCCACATACAGTATCATATCATCTGCAAAGAGTGGGAGTTTGACTTCTTCTTTGCCAATTTGGATGCCTTTGATTTCTTTTTGTTGTCTGATTGCTGTGGCTAGGACTTCTAATACTATGTTGAATAGCAGTGGTGATAGTGGACATCCCTGCCGCATTCCTGACCTTAGGGGAAAAGCTCTCAGCTTTTCCCCATTGAGAATATTTGCTGTAGGTTTTTCATAGATGGCTTTTATGATACTGAGGTATGGACCCTCTATCCCTATACTCTGAAGAGTTTTGATCAAGAAAGGATGCTGTACTTTGTCAAATGCTTTCTCTGCCTCTATTGAGAGGATCATATGACTCTTGTTCTTTCTTTTGTTAATGTATTGTATCACGTTGATTGATTTGCGGATGTTGAACCAACCTTGCAGCCCAGGGATAAATCCCACTTGGTCATGGTGAATAATCCTTTTAATATACTGTTGGATCCTATTGGCTAGTATTTTGGTGAGAATTTTTGCATCCATGTTCATCAAGGATATTGGTCTGTAATTCTCCTTTTTGATGGGGTCCTTGTCTGGTTTTGGGATCAAGGTAATGGTGGCCTCATAAAATGAGTTTGGAAGTTTTCCTTTCATTTCTATTTTTTGGAACAGTTTCAGGAGAATAGGTATTAATTCTTCTTTAAATGTTTGGTAGAATTCCCCTGGGAAGCTATCTGGCCCTGAGCTTTTGTTTGTTGGGAGATTTTTGATGACTGCTTCAATTTCCTTAGTGGTTATAGGTCTGTTCAGGTTTTCTATTTCTTCCTGGTTCAGTTTTGGTAGTTGATACATCTCTAGGAATGCACCCCTTTCTTCCAGGTTATCTAATTTGCTGGCATAGAGTTGCTCATAATATGTTCTTATAATTGTTTGTATTTCTTTGGTGTTGGTTGTGATCTCTCCTCTTTCATTCATGGTTTTGTTGATTTGGGTCATTTCTCTTTTCTTTTTGATCAGTCTGGCCAGCGGTTTATCAATCTTGTTAATTCTTTCAAAGAACCAGCTCCTAGTTTCGTTGATCTGTTCTACTGTTCTTTTGGTTTCTAGTTCATTGATTTCTGCTCTGATCTTTATTATTTCTCTTCTCCTGCTGGGTTTAGGCTTTATTTGCTGTTCTTTCTCTAGCTCCTTTAGGTGTAGGGTTAGGTTGTGTATTTGAGACCTCTCTTGTTTCTTGAGAAAGGCTTGTATTGCTATAACTTTCCTCTCAGAACTGCCTTTGCTGTATCCCAAAGATTTTGAACAGTTGTGTTTTCATTTTCATTGGTTTCCATGAATTTTTTTAATTCTCCTTTAATTTCCTCGTTGACCCATTCATTCTTCAGTAGGATGCTCTTTAGCCTCCATGTATTTGAGTTCTTTCCGACTTTCCTCTTGTGATTGAGTTCTAGTTTCAAAGCACTGTGGTCTGAAAATATGCAGGGAATAATCCCAATCTTTTGGTACCCATTGAGACCTGATTTGTGACCTAGGATGTGATCAATTCTGGAGAATGTTCCATGGGCACTAGAGAAGAATGTGTATTCCGTTGCTTTGGGATGGAATGTTCTGAATATGTCTGTGAAGTCCATTTGGTCCAGTGTGTCATTTAAAGTCTTTATTTCCTTGTTGATCTTTTGCTTAGATGAGCTGTCCATTTCAGTCAGGGGGGTGTTAAAGTCCCCCACTGTTATTGTATTGTTGTCAATGTGTTTCTTTGCTTTTGTTATTAATTGCCTTATAAAAGTGGCTGCTCCCATGTTAGGGGCATAGATATTTACAATTGTTAGATCTTCTTGTTGGATAGACCCTTTAAGTAGGATATAATGTCCTTCTTCGTCTCTTATTACAGTCTTTGTTTTAAAATCTTATTTGTCTGATATAAGAATTGCCACCCCAGCTTTCTTTTGGCGTCCATTAGCATGGTAAATGGTTTTCCACCCCCTCACTTTCAATCTGGAGGTGTCTTTGGGTCTAAAATGAGTCTCTTGCAGACAGCATATTGATGGGTCTTGTATTTTAATCCAATCTGATAGCCTGTGTCTTTTGATTGGGGCATTTACCCATTTACATTCAGGGTAACTATTGAAAGGTATGAATTTAGTGCCATTGTATTGCCTGTAAGGTGACTGTGACTGTACATTGTCTGTGTTCCTTTCTGATCTATGCTGCTTTTAGGCTCTCTCTTTGCTTAGAGGACCCCTTTCAATATTTCTTGGAGGGCTGGTTTCGTGTTTGCAAATTCCTTTAGTTTTTGTTTGTCCTGGAAGCTTTTTACCTCTCCTATTTTCAATGACAGCCTTGCTGGATATAGTATTCTTGGCTGCATATTTTTCTCATTTAGTGCTCTAAAGATATCATGCCAGTCCTTTCTGGCCTACCAGGTCTCTGTGGATAGGTCTGTTGCCAATCTAATATTTCTACCTTTGTAGGTTATATATCTCTTCTCCCGAGCTGCTTTCAGGATTTTCTCTTTGTCTCTGAGACTCGTAAGTTTTACTATTAGATGTCGGGGTGTTGACCTATTTTTATTGATTTTGAGAGGGGTTCTCTGTGCCTCCTGGATTTTGATGCCTCTTTCCTTCCCCACATTAGGGAAGTTCTCTGCTATTATTTGCTCCAGTATTCCTTCTGCCCCTCTCTCTCTTTCTTCTTCTTCTGGGATCCCAATTATTCTAATGTTGTTTCATCTTATCATATCGCTTATCTCTCGAATTCTGCCCTCGTTATCCTGTAGTTGTTTGTCTCTCTTTTTCTCAGCCTCTTTATTTTCCATCATTTGGTCTTCTATATCGCTGATTCTCTCTTCTGCCTCATTTATCCTAGCAGTTAGTGCCCCCATTTTTGATTGCACCTATTAATAGCCTTTTTGATTTCGACTTGGTTAGATTTTAGTTCTTTTATTTCTCCGGAAAGGGTTTCTCTAATAACTTCCACGCTTTTTTCAAGCCCAGCTAGTATCTTTAAAGTCATGATTCTGAACTCTAGGTCCGACATCACACTAATGTCCGTATTGAGTAGGTCCCCGGCAGACGGTAATACCTCTTGTTCTTTTTGCTGAGGTGATTTTTTTCGTTTTGTCATTTTGTCCAGAGGAGAACAGATAAATGAGAGAACAAAATGCTAACAGGTTAACAACGTCCCCAGCAAATATACTGTATACAAATCAGAAAAGACCTGAAACCAGGGGAAAAGAAAGGGAAAGAAAGAAAAAAGAAAGAGGAAAAAAAAGAAAAAGAAAAAGATAAAAACAAACAAAAACAGAACAAAACAAAAAAAAAAACAGAATATGATCAAATATGATCAGGCTAGTGCATAGATCAGGCCACACACTAGATTTTGCGTGTATTTTGGTCTGTTAGAAGAAACTGTATATCAAAATTTTAAGGAGAGAAGAACTTATATATATATATGCCAAAAATAAGGATAACCACTATGAAGGGATAAAATATGACTCTAAAAATGAAAAATAAAAAATGTTTTTTTAAAAAAGGGATTGATAAGATGTTGGTTGAAAAAGGGAAAAAGAAAACTTCAAAAAAAAAAACAAAAAACAGTTAAAAAAATTAACTTTGAAAAACTAATGAATCATGGTAAAAAAGCCATGAATTCTATGTGCAGTATTCCCCTAGCGCTGGAGTTTTCCCGTTCTCCTCGATTGGTAAACTTGGTCTTGGCTTGCTGGCTGTTCGTGCTGATCTTCTAGGGGAGGGGCCTGTTGCCGTGGTTCTCAAATGTCTTTGCCGGAGGCAGAATTGCCCTGCCTTTGTCGGTCCGGGCTAAGTAATCTGCTCAGGTTTGCTCTCAGGAGCTTTTGTTCCCTGCAAGCTCTCGGCACAGCTTTGGAGGACCAGGGTGAAAATGGTGGCCTGCCACTCTCTGCCTGGAGTAGTTGAGAACTCGGGGCCCCGCTCCTCAGTGCGCCCCCAGAGAAAAGCAGTCAATCACTCCCATCTCCCCGGTCTCAGGCCGCACTCCGCGCTCACCCGGCCTGTGACCGAGCGTTTCTATCTCTGGCACCCAACCCCGTGTGGAGTCTCCAAACCCAGCAGATCCCTGCGGTGCGCTCCCGTGTTGCTCCTCCTGGGGGAGGAAGGGGCGTCTCCCCGGCTCAGCTGCTTGTTGGGTCCCTGCTGGAGGAGCAGTGGCCCGAGTGGGCCGCGGATCACAGTTTATGACAACCCCGAGCTGAGAGCCCGCGCCTTGGCTCCATCTCTGCAGCCGGATTCCCCGCTCCGATACCCGGGAGCTCTGCCGCACTCAGGCACCCTCGGTCTTTCTGTGACCCCGAGGGTCCTGAGACCACACTGTCCCACGAGGTTTCCACCTCCTGCTTAGCCACTGGAGTGACGTCCCTCAGCGGAGCCGACTTCTAAAAGTTCCGATTTTGTGCTCTGCGGCTCTAGCACTTGCCAGAAGTGGCCGATGGAGGCCCCCTCCCCTGCCGTCTATCCTCCCGAATATCACCTCGGATGTACTTCTCCGCACGTCCTACCTTCCAGAAAGTGGTGCTTCTCTGTTCAGAGAGTTGTTGCTACTCTCTTCTTGGATCTCCTGTTGAGTTCGTAGGTGTTCAGAATGGTTTGATCCCTATTCAGCTGAATTTCTGAGACCAGACGAAATCCAGGTCCCCTACTCCTCCGCCATCTTGCTCCGCCTCAAGGCCAAATTTTAGAAGAAAAATTTGAAAAATTCATGATAAATTTTGACTATCACTAATATATAAAGAATTCTTACAAATCAATAAAAAAAATTTTAAAGCCAGAAGAAATTATGCTAAAAATATTATCAGGTATTTAAAAAATAAATCTAAGTAGCCAACAAATTTATTACCTCATTAGTAATCTAAGAAGTATAAATTTAAAGGAAAAATGATTTTTTGTCAAATTGGTATATATTTTTAACTATATAATGTCTTAGAATTATTGTGTACTCTTTAATTCAGCAATTTCATTTCTGTAACTTTATCTTAAGCAGAAAAAATAGATATTCATAAAAGTGTATGGCCAAAATTGTTAATGACAGCATTATTTATAATAGCCTAAAAATCTAAACTCTTTAGAAATCCAATGATAGAAGATGGGGTTAAACCAATTTTGACAAATTCCTACAATAAAAGAAGTACCATAATGTAGTAGGTAAGGACACAGACTCTAGTTTTAAATTAGTGGGATTCAAATCTGAATTTTATAATTCTTACCTTTAGAGCCTTTGACAAGTTATTTATTTTCCCTAAATGTCAGTATAAAGGGGATCCTAAAAGTGCTTAACATAATGATTGAACTGAGCATTAAATGAGATAATCCAGCAATGCATCCCTTATATAGTGTTTAGCACATAATGCCAATGAAAAATTTTTTTAAGATTTTTTATTTATTTATTTGACAGAGAGAGACACAGCGAGAGAGGGAACACAAGCAGGGGGAGTGGGAGGGGAGAAGCAGGCCTCCCGCTGAGCAGAGTGCCCGATGCAGGGCTCGATCCCAAGACCCTGGGATCATGACCTGAGCTGAAGGCAAACACTTAACGACTGAGCCACCCAGGCACCCCAATGCCAATGAAAATTAACTTCATATTTTCTCTTAATAGATTATCATGTAGACATAAAAATAATGTCTCAGTTGGCCTTGTAATAAAATGGGAAAGTGTTTATGATGAATTGTTAATGGGAGAGAGAAGAGTAAAATTTTATATAAACTCTAATACAAATTATATAACAATAGAAGCATAACACAGGTATTAAAAAGCCGGGAATTTACATCAAAATGTCAACAGTGTTATCTCTAGGTTACTACATTATTTTTTCCTTGGTAATTTTCTACATTGCATTCCTCTGCAATGAACACATATTTTGTAATTAAAATAATCATAAATAAAAATGTAATGTGATACGTTGCTGAGTATGTTCAGCTTTTTTCTCCTTGACTATCACAAATTACTATGCAACACATTTTATGCTTCAGAAGTTCTAGCACTTATACTTTATCAACAAATTCTTTCTTGTAGGCTATGATTAGATCCAAAGTAGCATTTACCCTTCACTGCTTTCCTTGTCATTTGGCAGATAGAATTATCAGGAAGGCATGTCAAGAATGTATATTCCTGGTAATAGCTGATTTAATGCCCGTGTCACATTTAAAGTGGTGTTTTAATTTTTTTTTCCCTTTGTACCCTGATAGGATTAAGGGTATAAAGACACTGTTGATTTGCCAATACTCAAATGAAACTCCTTTGTTAGAAATAAAGCCAAAGCAGCATCTACTTGCACATTTTAATATTAACTAAGTTGCCTAAATAAATATAAAATTGTGTTGATAATAAAATGATAATATTCTAAGTGCCAAGCACATAATATATGATCAACAAATACTTGTTTAATAAAATAGAACCAAAATAGGTACCAGCCACTTATAAAATATTCATATTGAGCTTGTTAAATTGTTCTTCACTTTTAGAGATATTGTGTATTTCACCATTTTTTTGACAGAAGACTTCCGTGAAACTTTTGCCTGGGGGACTTGGGGACCTATATTTTAACACTGTCACTGGGCTAGTGTTAGGGCACCCTTGACAATAGCACTTAGTGACACGTTTTCTCCCCTTCATAATAAATACCCCTGCATTTTCTGCTCATCCTACAGAAGTCCCTGTCTCCACTGCTCATTCTCGCAGGCTTGGTTCGTACTTCTTATCACTGATACAGTACTTGTTCTTATCACTATCCACCTGTATCAGCCAGGATTAGGTCTGGTCCACTATAACAGGAAACACAACACAAGGTAGCACTGGCTCTTTTAGGGAAGTTTAAGTTAAGGAAACAAGATGAAGGTAGTCTGTGACTAGGGAGAGAGTCCCACAGTGCCTTCAGCAACTTTCCCAAGGTTCTTCCAACTCAACTTTCTGCCATCCCTGGAGGGTGTCTATTAGAAGGTGGAGGAGGGACAGTAAAGCATCCTCCAGGCTGGGAAGTCACCTTGAGACAGAAAAATGAAGCAAGCCACTCCATACGTTTACAGTTTCATTCAGGGTAACTTACTGACTGGGCAGAGGGCGAGTGAAGGGTCCAGGCACCATGCAGCTACCCCCCACCCTCCACATCCAGACCATAATCCACAGCTTTTATAGGGTGGGAGGCATTGTGGTGAGGTCAAACGGGAGTTATCTAAAGTGGCACCATCTGTGCACCAGTCCTCTCGCTTACTTATCAGAAGTGGCGTCACCTGTGGGACAGTCATCCCTACTAGTTCCCTTAAATGGCATCTTCTGTGCACCACTTTAGGGAAACTCAGAACAAGCTTTCCTGCATTCCGGCCAGGGCATACATTAACCTCCATGGAGCTTGGAGGGAGCCCCAAAGGAGGTCATTGCATGGGCGTGAGCAAGATGGAGCACCAAAGAGGGAGTCAGTATTACCAGCACTCCTAGAATCTTGACTCCTGATCCAAGATAGCTGGCGCAGCTCCGACCAGCACAGTCATCTTCCAGGCAGCATGACACATGATGGCTATGCCTCTTCCTCTTAGGAGACTTTCTATGCATAAGACCTCATGGCACTTCCTTAATACCTGTGTTAGTTATCTTTTGCTGTGTAACAAATTATGCCAAAACTTTGCAGCTTTAAACAACAAACATGTATTGTCTCCAAGTTTCTGTGGGTCAGGAATCCATGAGCACCTGGGCTGAGTACTTCTGGCCAAGGATTTCTCACAAGGTTGCAATCAAAGTGTTGGCTGGGTCTAAGTCATCTGAAGGCTTACCTCAGAAGGATATGCTTCTGAGATCTCTCATGAAGCTGTTGACTGGCCTCAAGTCCTTGCTAGCTTTTGGCTGGGGACATCAGTTTCTCACCATGAGTCTCTCTGTAGAGCAAATTACAACATGGTAACTGGCTTCCCTCAGAGCAAAAGAGTGTGAGAGGACACCACAAGATGGAAACCATAGACTCTTTTGTAACCTAATCTTGGACCTAATTTTTTCACTTTTGTCATACTCCATTCATTAGAAGGCCCAGCTCATTCTTGAGAGGAGGCAATTGCAAAAGGGATCATTGGGAACCATTTTAAGAACTGCCAACCACAAAATTGCATTAAACAAAACGTGGCCACATATGCAGATTTTTCTCGACTTATGATGGGGTTATGTCCAGGTAAACATCACAGGTTAGCCTAGCCTACCTTAAACATGCTCAGAACACTGATATTAGCCTATAGTTGGGCAAAATCATCTAACACAAAGCTTATTTTATAATAAAGTGTTGAATAGCTCAATCGATTGAATATTATACTGAAAGAGAAAAACAGAGTGGTCGTATGAGTATAGAATGGTTGTAAGTGATCAGTCGTTTACCCTCATGATGGCTGGCTGACTGGGAGCTGCCCAGCATCACACTTAATAGGGGCATTTAACCTAGTCTGGGAAGATCAGAGAAAAATTACCCAAGGAAATAAAGTCCAAACTTCTTTTTAAAAAAATTTTTTATTGTTATGTTAATCACCATACATTACATCATTAGTTTTTGATGTAGTGTTCCATGATTCATTGTTTGTGCATAACACCCGGTGCTCCACGCAGAACGTGCCCTCTCTAACACCCATCACCAGGCTAACCCATCCCCCCCACCCGCTCCCTTCTAGAACCCTCAGTTTGTTTTTCAGAGTCCATCGTCTCTCGTGGTTCGTCTCCCCCTCCGATTTACTCCCCTTCATTCTTCCCCTCCTCCTATCTTCTTCTTCTTTTTTTTCTTAACATATATTGCATTATTTGTTTCAGAGGTACAGATCTGTGATTCAACAGTCTTGCACAATTCACAGTGCTCACCATAGCACATACCTTCCCCAATGTCTATCACCCAGCCACCCCAACCCTCCCACCCCCCCCACCACTCCAGCAACCCTCAAACTTCTTTTCTCCCAAACTTCCCATGTTCAAATCCCACCCACATTTATTTTTGTTTTGTTTTGTTTTACTGTATATTTGCTACTCCCCCCTTGCCAACCCTCCTCTCTAACTGAAATGGATTACCTGTTCTGTGCTGAATACACGGTATGTGGTTATAAAACCTCTGTCTTCTTCTAGATTAGAATAATACATATCTTGGACTCCCTTTCTCATTCCTATTACTGAGCCATCGATATTTCCTAGCAATATTTCAGGCAGAGGGAGGTTTTCATTCTAGCCTAGCAACAAAGTTTTGAGGCCATATTTTTCTGGGTTGATTTTATAACTGGTTTGTCTTTTTAAAACTCATTTCAGACTCTGCTGTTAAGCTACCACTGCACAGCAGTCTATAATCTACAAAATAACTTACTGGGCTTGTTGTTCTAGTGTACAATCATTTGCTCCAAGGAAGTTCATCAATGGCCCCCTCAAGGATTCTGGGGATATTTGAAATCCAATGAGAGAGAGAGAAGTATCCTTGAGACTTAGAAACATATTCTAATAATAGCATCTAGGTCCCTTGTTGTAATGTCAGGCATGGGTGCATAAAATAGATTGAGTCCAACTGTGCCCATTATGTACTTGGGCTTCACAACATTAATGATGGGAAAAAAATCAAACCAAGCATTTTCAGCACTACCTCCACAAGCCATTCCACCAGGAAACCATTTCCTTCAGTCAATCAGGCACTGTAAAGTCATTTCAAGTATTTCCACCGCTCCCATTTCAGCCAAATGTTTGAAATTCTTCCAAGCCTTTCTGAAAAAAAATTAAGATACAAATTGGCACTTGAAGGATTAGACAAGACAGTGGTTGAACTCTGTGCTTAGCTTGGGTTCTGCCAGCCATTTGCTGCATGACTATCACAAGACACCTGACCACCCACACCTTAATGATCTAGAAATTGATGGCTTGAGGGAGGTATGTGCCTTAAAGAGTGTCAATGAAATCCATGGAATGCTTTAAAGAGACTGTTACATAATTTAAGTTCATCACTACTGATATTAATCAGCCTCTTTTCTTGATGCATTATTCATGTCAATTAATTAATATAATTAGGGCTCAACTTTGTCTTTCACAATGAGCACAGCACCTCTTTTGTGCTTATTCTTTTTTTTTTCTTATTTGCATTTAGCGTTTTACTTGGCAGTAATCAACCATATATACTTCACTCACAGAAAAAGCAACACATTAGTCATCACCAGTCATTAAATAAATTCCTTTATTTTTGAGAAAAAATTCCCCACCAAAACAATCTCTACTCTCTGCCATGGTTCAGTACCATGGATGTTGATCATTGTTCTTGCCATTTCTGCCCATAAAAAACTGCGAATCTGAGAGCCAACAGCATTCAGTCACCTTTTTCATGCCACATGCAACAGCTCATTCACCCTGAAAACATTAGTGCTGGCCTCAGTGATGGACTAAAGGTACCCTTCAGCGCAAGACTGAGGCATAGATGTAGGCTGAGGCAGTTTCAAGTTTTGAACTTGGAATTTACGTCAAACGTTAGCACCACCACTTAGTTGGAGGCTAGGGAAAGATGGAACCAAAAATCTTATAGAAGATAAAACTTTGAATGCTGCCCACCTACCTCTGTTTTTATTCTCTCCCAATATTCTCCTGCTGTCCATAGTACCTGATTTCTTCCCAGCTCTATGCCCTACCTGCTTTTTTCTCTTCCCCCAAGAAGGCTCTTCTATTCCACTATCACTAGAATCTTAGAATCTCAGTGATAGAAAAGCATACAAACTTCTCTGGTTCAACAAACCTCTATCCAGTGCATCAATCCTGCCTATAACATTTGCCAGCATATCTTCTGCTTAAGATCTCCTAAAATTAGAAGGGAGTAGCCCCTTGCATTGCAGAAGATAAACTTTTAATCTAATTGATGAAGAGCAAGTTTCCCATTGAACCAAAAATCCTCTTGTTAGTTTCTACTTGCAGCATTTTATTCATTCGTTTATACATTGAGGAGAGGACAGTTGGGCAGAATCTTTATGGGTAACTCTAAGGGTTTCCAGAAGAAGAGGGGGTTCATACCTTCAGGTGGACAGAGAAAGCAGAAAGAACAGTATGTGAAAAAGCACAGAAAGCCAAGCTGCAAACGGTTTGGGGGTAGATGGGGTTACCATCTTCATCATCTCTTTATCTAATTCTTTGAAGTCTTGAAGAATACTTCATCCTTTACCAACTACATCTCTCTCCAGGACCTTGTACTACCAGATAGCATCTCTTTTTCTTTGGCATCTTTGTCTTTCCTATGTCTTTCAATAATGTTTGAGGGGTGCATGGGTGACTCAGTCAGTTAAACATCTGCCTTGGGTTCAGTTCATGATCCCAGGGTCCATGGATCAAGCCTGCTCAATGGGGAGTCTGCTTCTGCCTCTCCCTCTGCCCCTCCCCCTGCTCATGCTTTCTTTCTCTCTCCCTCTCTTTCTCTCAAATAAATAAAATCTTCTTAAAAAACAATATTTGAGTCTTCCCCAATGGAAATGCCTTCCATCGACCCCGCCTAACTTCAAGTTTCTACCCTTCTTCTTCCTTCCAAGTAATTCGTAATGAGAGTAGCCCAGTGTTCCTTAAGGTGTGGTTCATGAACAACTCACACCAGAGTCACCCAAGTCCTTGTTTAAAATGCAGCATCCTGGGCTCTGACTCTAGAAGTAATGAATCAAAGTCTGTGCAGCAACCTGCTATTTTTTTTCTCTTAAAATAAAGCTGCTCCAACATCAGAGAAGCACTGAAGTAGCCAATACTCCCAGTCTCCTGAGTCCACTGTAAGCAAGCTTCCACCCCACTTAGTTACTCAAACTCTCAATACTCTCTGCAGCAATCACCCCTTCTTAAAGTTGTATCCTCTTGTTTTCTGAAATCACCACCCTTTGGTGATTTCCCTCTTTACTTTTGTCGCCTCTTTCTCTGTCCTTTCCCTGGACTCTATTTGCTCAAATTGTTTCTCAGTTGTTCATCCCTAACCCTTTTCTCCCTATACATGTATTCCCTGAGGAATTTTTCTAAATCGTGGTTCCAAGGACCATCTATAGGTGATCTCCAATACCCACATTCTGCTCCACCTCTATCTTAATCTTCCTAGTAGTCATGGTGAACCATCAAAGTCACCATTTAAAAAATAGAGTCCTCTTCATAGTCTCCCTCCCCTCAAACCCGTTTCTCCATTTTTGATTTAATATCAGTAAGGATGCTTTCAAATTTCAGTAACAGAAAACTCAGACTCGGTTGGTTTGAATAATCAGGAAGAGGTATTGTTTCACATAATGAGAATTCTAAAGATAGGTCAGTCCCTTGATTGGTTAACTCAGAGGCTAAATGACATCAAGCAAGATGCAACTCCCCCTATTTTCACTTCCTGCCATTTTCAGCCCATTGGCTTATCTTCAGGCTGGTCTCTCATTGAGATCACTGCAGTGGTGTCAGACATCATATCAAGACAAGTAGTATTAGTTGGAAGAAGACAGGGACTATTTCTTTTCCTGTGGGTCTTCATATCGGCAAAGAAAACCTTGACCAGAAGCCCTTTAGAAGACTTCTCCTCTTCTCATTGGCCAGAATTGTGCTACATGCACTTTCCAAAATCATCTACTGTAAAATGGACAGAGAGGGGCCGCTGTGGTAGGCCCACCTCTCTTGTACCATAATGTTGCCTTGAGGATGGTGGGTATGTGAATAGTCAGGGTTCTGTTAGAAAAGAGAGGAGATAGTTGAATCAATTATAATTAGGGTTGTTTTTTTTTAAAGACTTATTTATTTATTTCAGTGAGAGAGAGAGAGCGTCCAGGGGGGAGGGGCAGAGGAATTCAAGTGGACTCCTCACTGAGCACGACTCAGCACGCTGAGATCAGACCTGAGCCAAAACCAAGAGTAAGACGTTCAGCCAACTGCACCACCCAGGTGCCCCAATTATAATTAGGTTTGATTGCTATTAACAAACATCCAGTTCAACGGGGGCTTACATATATAAAGAAATCCAGAGGCAGAAAATCCAGGACACTTGTCTTAGCTCCATGAAGGGATGAGGGATCCAGGCTCCTTCTAAGTTTTCTGCTTTTCTGGATGAGGTTGCCACAGCAGAGTCCGGCCAGCCTCTTGAGTCTAGGCAGTAGTGCTCCACAAATGAAAAAGAGCCCCATCTCTCTCTCTTTTAAGGAGACTTCTCAGATAAGATTTATTCTTATGTTGCAAAGGAAAATGGTAAATGTCATTTTAACTTGATACATTGTCCAGGGCTTTGTTACTAAGGAAGGAAGCAGATCTATTGGGAGGCAACCAGCAAATCTGCTATGGGGTGAGTATTCATACAGGTGTCTGTTACTGTCACCATTCTTTCCCTCAAGTCATCCAAGCTGGAAACCAAGCACCTTCTTTAACTGTCTCACATCATTTGACATATATGAGCCTGGATGATTTTGTCTGCAACAGACTTAACAAACCTTTTCTTTTATCTCAATTCCCACTGCCTCTGCCTTAGATCAGAGCTTCACCACGTCCAGACTCTTTTAAGAGCTTCCTTCCACCCCCATCTGTATCCAGACTTCTTATTTCAGTCTATTCCCAATGCTATATTCAGATTCTTCCTTAAACACAATTCTAATTTACTAAAATAACTCCAATAGCACTCTACTACTTACTGACTGAAGTTAAATTGCCTAGTAAATCAAACAAAACTCAATACAGCGGCCCTAGCCAATCTCCTACTACTCCCTGCATTTCTGTCACACCAGACCAAATCCTTTCAGAGCCATCCAGGTATCACTGATTCGTTTAGTGATATTTGTTTTGCTAACATATTACAATATGTGGTTAATATATAGTTTTCATTTTTCCTCCTGCCAAGTACTTTCAACCAATGAGAGTCCCAACATGATTTCCTAAGTTATATCTGTTCTATAATGTGTATGGTTTATTCCAGTCTGGGCTCTCTGTCAACTATTTTCTTTTTTCTTTTTTTTAAGATTTTATTTATTTAATGGGGCGCCTGGGTGGCTCAGTCGTTAAGCTTCTGCCTTCGGCTCAGGTCATGATCCCAGGGTCCTGGGATCGAGCCCCGCGTCGGGCTTCCTGCTCAGCGGGAAGGCTGCTTCTCCCTCTCCCGCTCCCCCTGCTTGTGTTCCTCTCTCACTGTGTTTCTCTCTGTCAAATAAATAAATAAAATCTTAAAAAAAAAGATTTTATTTATTTAAGAGAGAGAGTAAGAAAGAGAGAGAGAGCACAAGCCGGGGGGACAGCAGGCAGAGGGAGAAGCAGGCTCCTGGCTGAGCAGGGAGCCCGACGGGGGGCTCGATCCCAGGACCCTGCTGGGATCATGACCTGAGCCGAAGGCAGACGCTTACCCAACTGAACCAGGTGCCCTCATCTATTTTCGTGATCTAGCAAAGAGTTTGGATCTACGATGGCTAACTAAAGGTGTGCATATTATATTTTTGAACAGACTGTGATGGAGCAAAGGAAAAATAATTACCGGAACTGAAAATGCAGGTTCCTTTTTTTAATGTTTTTTTTTTCCCCAGCTTTATTGAGGTATACTTGACAAATAAAAATTATATATATTTAAGGTGTACAACATGTTTTGATATTTGTATACATTGTAAAGTGATTAGCATACTCAAGCTAATGAACATATCCATCACCTCACGTCATTATAAGTTTTGTGATGAGAACACTTAAGATCTACTCTCAAAAAATTTCATTTATATAATACAGTATTTTTAAGGTGTACAATGTAATAATTTGATATAAATATATATTACAAAATGATTATCACAATAAGGATGGTTAACACATCCTTCACCTCAGATAATTACTATTTTGTTGTTGTGCTGAGAATATTTAAGATCTCTCAGTAACATTCAAGTATACAATACGGTATTGTTAACTATAGTCACCTTGATTTACGTTAAATCCCCAGAACTCACGCTTCTTACAACAGGAAATTTGTACCCTTTGACCAAACCCTCCCCAGTTCCCCCACCCTCCAGCCCCCGGCAACCGCCAACCCACTATCTTTTGATGAGTTCATCCATTTATTTTAGATTCAATACCTGAGATCATATGGTATACATGCAGATTCCAAGGAGGGTCAAGATGCTCTTTGAAGAAAGAGATGATAAAAAAGTAACAATCATCAGATAATTAGGGATGGGTGAAAGTTCTTTGACATCTCAGAAGCACTATAACATTACTGCAGACCAGAAGGATTAACCATAACCATCCATTATTTAAGTTGGAAGATGTTTATGTTGGAGACACATCATGACTCCAGGGAATTGAAGACAAATAAAGAGAAATAGCTGGTTGATGATACTGAAAAAAAACATTTTCCCAAATTTATGCAATAACATGATTTTATTTCTAGGAATGCATCCCATCTTCAGATACTTAGAGGCAAAAGCGGATTTATCCCGAAGCCAATGAATCTTAAGTATAACGACATCCACCAGGACAGGTCTTCTCTGAAGTTCTGTGATAGGGCCATAGCTCTATGTTCATGTGGCTGTATCGGTATTTTTTTATATAATTTAAAAGTGACAGGAAAATTGCAAAAATAGATGCATCATTACTATCCAAAGACCCAATTTGAGTTTTGCCAATTGTCCCAGTAATGTGCCTTATAGCACAGTGATTCACTTTATGATTATATATTGCATTAGACTCCTTCAGTCTGGAGCTCTTCCTTAGTTTTTCCTTGACATTCATGACCTGGATGCTTTGAAAATTATAGGCCAGATATTTTGTAAAATGTCTCTCAGTCTGGGTTCATCTGATGTTTCCTCATAGTTAGATTCAGCTTATCCACCTCTAGCAAGAACATTACAGAAGTAATTCTCTGTTCTTCTCATTGCATCTCTTCAGGTGGTACAGGATTTCCATTTGTCCAGTTAGTGGTGATGTTAACTTCAATCATGACTGAGGTGGTGTTTGCTGGGTGTCTCTAAAGTTACCTTTTCCCTTTGTAATGAAGGCTTTTGGGGGAGGTGTTTTGAGACTTAGTCAACTTCACTCACTAGTCTTAGCATTCATTAATACTCAAATTATTACTATAATGGTTGCCAAAAGATGATTTTCTAATTCCCTCATTCCTTCTACATTTACTAGTTGGCATTCTACTATAAGTAAACGTTTTTTCTTCTCCCCATTTATTATTCACGAATTAACTTTAGAGTGGTGTGAATTCATGATTATTTTATTCAATGAGCAATAATCTATTATTAGCATCCTTTATTTTGACCTCAAGTTGTCCCTGATTTGGCCAGTGGGAATCCCTTTAATCTGGCTTCTGTGACTTTTGACACACTGCCGTCATTCTTTGAGTATCTCTTGCTTTCTAAAAAAAGCAATATTTCCAAGCTTATCTTCTAATTTCCATGGTTCGAACCTGCAACAGTATTGACAAACCAAGATCTGAGCCCTAGGGGTGCTCACTGCTTTGGGGTGTGGCTATTCCCGAGGCTTCTCAGTGGAGAAGCTAAGGAACTTATATACCTTTACATCTGTATTTATTTTTATATCTTTCTTTTAGATTTTTATTTATTTTTATTTTTATTTATTTATTTGAGAGACAGAGAGAACATGAGGGGGTGGGCAGAGGGAGAGGGAGAAGCAGACTCTCTGCTGAGCAGGGAGCTCAATGAGGGGCTCAAGATTCCAGGATCCTGTAATCATGACCACCCAGGTGCCCTTATTTTTATACCTTTCTATATGTGAATTTACACTGATACCTCCTATTGCAATCCAACACAAGGTTCATTTTAGCTGTCTCCTTAGCATATTTAGAACTCTGTTCTCTGACAGTGAGAAGCCTGGCTACCAAAACATCAATTTATTTACCTATTAGATCAATTTCCCTTTTCTATAACCAATCTTGTCCCCAATACCTGCCACATGGATGCCCCTCCATCCCACCGCATGCCACACACCACCCGACTGTGCACTGGCTTTCTCCTCACCCAAATAAGCCCTTCTCTGGGCTGCCTCTACCCACCAATCCTAATTAACCCTGAGTTCAGATTTCCTCTTTACCACTATTGAACTTCGAAGTCCTCCACTGGCCTCATGGACAACCTCCTCAGTCTTCTGGGGCTCCTACAGCTCACATCTACCCATTCCCTCCCCCACAGAAGACGCCGTCTTCCTACTCCTCCCACCCCAGGTGGTCTTCCATACCTCATCCTGTCACCATGGCCCCTACCGCTCCTGACAGACACCTACTTTGGTTCCAATTAATGTTTTTTTGGACTAAATTGTTCAGAAAATAAGGGTGGAAGGGAGGAGGATTTTAATGTTTTTATAAAATAAGGATATTTTATAAATGGCCTTTCACAAATTTGGAAAAGATAGGTTAAACACTATCCGTTAAGAACACCGTCTCTTTCCACTGCGGCTTCCCTCTGTCACGTGACCCCCCGTGTTGCGTGGCACTGGAGCATGCACAAGCGTTTCCGGGATCTAGCGAAGGAGAACTTGACCTGGAGTTATATTTAGTTTGGATATTGTAGAATATATTTGTGTGTAATTATATATTTATATTTAGCTTTTTTTGCCACCTGAAAAGCATTTCTGTGTGACTTTAACAAAGTGAAACAGATCTGATTGTAACCCGCCACGAGGCAACATTGACAATCAGACATTGCCACAACACAGCTGCGATAAAAGGTGAGCGAAAGCTCTCACTGTTGGTCATTAATAAGTTTGCCGAATATGTGCCGCATGCAGCTCATACCTTAGTCTTGCTGGAATAAAAAAATACTGACCCCACAGTTCCCGAGGTTGGTGATTGCTTTGATATTTGGTAAAAGTTCTATGTTTTCTGGCTCATCTCCTAAATAAGAGTATTTAAACCCACACACCAATTTGGCTTTTTCTTTCCTTTAGCCTAGATGTAACAATTTGACCTGCCCCTTATTTATACAGACTTGCAACATGGACACAAAGAAGATGCAAAAAGTTTATTTAAAAGTTAGTGAAACTCAGGGCCCCTGGATGGCTCAGCTGGTTGAGCTTTGACTCAATTTTGGCAAAGGTCATGAACTCAGGGTCGTGGGATCCTGGGACTGAGCTCCATGTGGGGCTCTGTTCTCAGTGGGGAGTCTGCTTGGGATTCTTTCTCTGCCTCTGTCCCTCTCCTATGCTCGGTTGTGCACTCTCTCTAAATAAAAAGTGAAATCTTTAAAAAAAATAAATAAAATAGGGGCGCCTGGGTGGCTCAGTCGTTAAGCGTCTGCCGTCGGCTCAGGTCATGATCCCAGGGTCCTGGGATCGAGCCCGGCATCGGGCTCCCTGCTCGGCGGGAAGCTTGCTTCTCCCCCTTCCACTCCCCCTGCTTGTGTTCCTTCTCTCGCTGTGTCTCTCTCTTGTCAAATAAATAAATAAATAAATAAATAAAATAAAATAAAAGTAAAACTCAAAAATACTACTTAACTGTAATTTGGTAGTCATTTTATGAACATCTCAATAGAACAAGAATTTATAGATTCCTGATTTAAATGTATGTGAACAGTACCTCCTTTTATATTTAAGTTTATTTATGAAAGAAAAGTAAAAATTTAGATGAAATTAATAAAATATGAAATGTGATAAAGATGAGTGATAAAATCTACGGAAATTGTTTTGACACCAAAAAGTCATTCATAGGAAGAGATAAATTTTGAATAAAAGTAATAAAAAAAGCTCATAGATAATTGTTTGATAATCCAATTAATGAAGTGGAATGAAGCATTTGAATATAGTGAAAAAGTGTTAAATTTCTTGCTGGTTTGACATAAAATAACTGACATCAAGGAAGATAAAATAAAACCCATGATATACCACCATAATGAAAACATTAATGACAACAGGATGATAATGTCATTAATTCGAAAAGAATTAAAGACAAGTCACTGTGAAAAAGAATTTGAAACCCCCTAAAATCTTACAGCTCATGTATAAAAGAAACTGGATAGTGTTTTCCCAAATTCCATAGCAACCCTAGAAAGTTAACATGGTATTAATAACAAAGAGTTGTGAAATTGAAACATTTTTTCTAAACTGGTAACAATAAAATTCAATTTTATCAACCATCCTAGAAAAATTAATGAATTATCATTCCTTTTTCCATACAGACTATATTGTAAAAATTGTTGCTATAGGAAGAGCCTGTCAGAGATTATAAGCACCCCACCCCCCACTTAATGAGAGTGGAAAATATTACAGTTATGTGAATTAATTCAATATTATTTTATTTTTCCAGATTTTGTGAGGTTAGTGATATTTGCCAGCTTTTACATTTGTAAGTTGTTGTCATATACCTTCTCATTCTAAATAAATCTTCATTTGGGGCGCCTGGGTGGCTCAGTGGCTCAGTCGTTAAACATCTGCCTTCGGCTCAGGTCATGATCCCAGGGTCCTGGGATCGAGCCCCACGTCGGGCTCCCTGCTCAGCGGGAAGCCTGCTGCACCCTCTCCCAGTCCCCCTGCTTGTGTTCCCTCTCTTGCTGTCTCTCTCTCTGTCAAATAAATAAATAAAATGTAAAAAAATAAAAAAACAAATTGTAAAAATAAATAGGTCTTCATTTTAATATTTTATTTCATGTTCATAAGTTTTATTATTTTTATTAAGGAGGATTTCCCAAATATATAATCTCCAGGCCCCACTTAGTCTGGATCTGCCCCTTATAGAATTTATAGTATTCAAGTAGGCTTCCAAGCCTTCACTCATGCTGTTTCTTGTGCCTGGGCCTGCCACCACCCCTTTTGTTATTTATTATTCAAGATGTAACTCACAGGTTGCCTACTCTGTGAAACCCTTCAGCCTCCACTCCCAGCCATCTCCCAGGCAGAATGCTTTCAGAGAACATTTGTATATCTCATTTGTAATAAGACAGATAATTATACCCCCTAATAGAAATGAGCTCTTTGAAGGCAAGACAGTGTCACATTGTCCCCAGCTCCCAGCCTTACACCTGTTACTCAGGAAGATTTAGTAAATATTGGGTGACCGATGACTTTATGAATGAGTTGCAATGACACACAATACGGTAAAATTTTAAGACGTACAGTTGCCAATAACCAGAGAGAGTATGGTGCTCCCTCTCTTTTATCTTGTTGCTTAGATTTCTGGGTCTTTTTCCCTGAGCTCTTTTGTGCCTGTAATCCAGTTTGTATGGCAGGTCTTCTGTTGGTGGAGAAACACTTTTATTTTCTTAAGCTGTTGTTAAGGTATCTTTTATGAACAAGTAACTTATCAGAGGGGAAAAGAAGAAGAAGAGAATGTTGGGTCCACAGTGCTCAGGGGGAACTTATCATTTCTTTGTATGGTGGACAAAGGAAGAGAGAGCCTCTGGAAAAAAAATTTCATTTCCTGATCTATTCAGCAATCTATTAACTTCCTTTCCTTCATACACAGTGAGCTCTTTTGCCCTCCCTCCACGGCCTATTTCATTTCCTCTCTCATATTTAGCACATTAGTGCTTTCTCTAAGTTTCGACTCTTCTTAGTATCAATGTGCTTAAGTGCAGATGTCACTTTACAGGCTTGCCTGTGGCAGTTTTTCCTGTGTGTCCTCATCATTGGTTCCAAGCAGACTTGCACAAGCCATACCTGTCTTTGCTCAGGACTTTGATGTATATTGTGTCCCCGAATGGATGCACGACTCTGCCCAGAAATTGCCTGTCCATCACCTTCTGCTGTGCACTGCAAAATTAACTGTAGCCTCCATCATTCATAAACAACATGCTCCCCATGTTATATATCTCTGAACATTGTTTATTGAAATGAGGGCAGCCTATTATCACCGAGTGAGTTGTTTGATTATTGCCTTGTGCTTGCATTCAATATTCATTTATGCATTCATTTATTCAACAAATTGTAATGTAGTACTTCATAGGTATTAGGGACTATTAAGATCCTGGAGGTACAATTTATAGGATTGGGTCTTTCTAACCAACAGTTCTGTGTGAATTATAGAGTTACGGAAAGCAGAGGTGCTTTGAGCCAGAAGAGTTGGGTTTGTATCCGGCTCTGTCTCCAACCAGCTGTGAAGGGGTTTGCCTGAAGGTCTTTAGGTTTTTTCATAGGTAGAATGGGCAAACAATATCTATGTTCTAGTGTTGTTGTTTGGATTGAATTTTCAAAGCATCACTGAATGGTGGATTAGAGAAGGGAAGGTGAGGGCATGCCAACATCCCAGGGTTTTCTCTGTTTCAGTTAGAAACACAACTTTTCCCTTTCATGGAAATGAAAAGCAGCTACTGGGCAGCGCTGAAGACAAGGAAAGTGGCCCCAATGCCAGACCCCAACCCAGCACCGGGAGGAAACACAGTCCTCTTCCTTCCACATCCTTCCCCACATCAGACCCCAAGCCCGGAGCTAGCAGTAGTGGCTTGCACTTGACAGTGACCGTGGTTGGGAGAAGCATCAAAGACAAGCAGTGAGAGTTGCCCGCAGCACCAGCACTGCTGACAACACCCAAGAAGTGAAGATTCTGAAGACAGAGCAGTGTTCCTCAGATCCCAACTTCCAGCACTCAGTGCAGTGAGCATGAGCATGACCTTGACGTCAGCTCTTGGCTGCAGCAGGTGGAGCCGATGACGTGGTTCCTGGTTCAGAAGGAAACAAAGGGGTCTAGGATTAGGGGTACAGGAGGATAGCTGGAGGCCAGAAGGATTCTTTGCGCATTGTCAGGAACTATTAGTTGCACTAAATTTTTACATTTCCGATAACCACACCCCATTGTCTTTCCCCAGTTTTGTGGCTTAAGGAGATGCCTGCTCCCATGTGCAGAACCACGATCCTAGTGTATTGAGTGCTTGCTTTCTACATGCCAGACACCTTACTAGATTTTATATATATGTTCCATCTCCACAACTCCTTAAGGTGAGTGTTATGCCCATTTTACAGATAAGAAACCCAAGTTCAGAGAGAAGATAAGCCCCTTTTCCACAATCACACATGGGAGATGTCGGATTTCTACCTGGGAGTCTGACTCCCACAGCCAGGTTGCTTCTAGCTCCCACGTTGTAGGTGCTCGGCTTTTACGGCATGAATTTTGAATGAATCTTGGGCCTGCCTCCCTCTTCACGGTGCCCAAGAGATTCAAATATGAGAACTTAAAGTTTTCATGGCTATTATTTACTTCATCATCTCCCGAGGAGGGCCATGGAACTGTGGACTGTACCGTGGAGAATTGTTCGAAATGCTGCTCCATGACCTTGCTCCACTTCAGCTAAGTCCTTCTCTCTCTCTCTCTCTCTCTCTCTCTCTCTCTCTCTCTGTGTGTGTGTGTGTGTGTGTGTGTGTGTGTGTGTGTGTGTGTACTACCGCCTGAACAAACATTGCTCAGAGGGGACTGGGATTTCACAATCACAAGTAGAAACGGCAATATTCCTCTCCAATATCTTTATCCCCTCACTTCTTCCAAGCAATTTTTCCTGAGTGAAGCTGTTCATTTTAATTGCTCTATGGAATGCTTTATCTTAATTTGTTCTCCTTGTTTCATTCTGCTTCATATTTTTAAACATATGGTGACTCCCAAACTAGATTCAACAGCTCTAGAAGTAAAAGCCGTTTTTCCAGTTTGTTGGTATCCACACTGAATTCTGTAGGTGCTCATTAAATATCAGCACTTTCGGGGTACCGTGCGCAGGTCCAGGGTGGCAGTGGGGGACGGAGGGGAGCAGGCAGCGAGAGGAGATGGGATTTTTGAATAAGAGCCCCTTACATACATTACCTGTATCTCCCCAGGTCCCACCAGCCTTGGGGAGTCTAGCAAGGCGACAGGATCAAGAGATTTTTAACCAAAGAGTATCTGTCTGGTCTATCCAGGTGACTTCTAGGAAGCTCCAGCCCCGTCCCAGGCCTGCTGGAGGGGCCAAGGAAATCCTTAGAGGTTGTGTCACTTCGTAGACTCCCAGGTTTAGTCCTCCTGGCTGGGACACAGGAGACTCTGCCCTCCTCTTCCCCAGCAGTACTCACTTAGGTGTCAGGTTGTCGCGCCCCTACCTGGCAACCAGGTGGCTGTGGTCCTTGCTCTTTCACTCAGACAACATGGCCAAGGGGCTCCCAGGTGGCTGATCTGAAGGGCATTCCTAGCACATAAGTGTTGCAACCCGTGCCAACTGCCTTCCGGCTAAACGGAGGAATTCACCGCCCCCTTCACCTGGGTTTTCCGCTCTTACAGGTCACAGAGTCCTGCTGCCTGACCTGTAGGTTACAATGAGGCCGGTGATCCGCTTCTCAGCAGATGCTCTTCCTCCTGGGACGTGGGTACTGGTCTCCGGGTGCAACGAGGGTCAGAGGGAAATAGGAGCCACAAAAACCTCATAAACCTCAGACTGCTCCTCCCCTCTGACAATGACCCATTGTCCTTGGGCTGAGCTTGCACACATCTACCTTCTTCGGGTGAAATCCTTCCCACAAGGCTCTGTGGTTCCTCTTGTAAATAACTCCCTGGCAGGCAGGACTGCCCTGCTGATCCTCCAGGCCTGTTTGTGGAATAGCAAGATTTGCAGTGGCTTCCCAGACCCTAGGTCTCACTCTGGAACTCTGCTAGACGTCGGCTGCCTTTGGCCATTTTGAACCGTGAAGTCTAGAGATTTCTGTCTGCCCACGGGTGCTATTCTCTCCTCACTCCTTTTGCCCAAGTGAGAATTATAAGTGGGTTTGGAATTTTTTCAGGTTCTATCCTAGGACTCCTGTTTAGAAAACGATTTCATTCCTAAATTTCTATTTTGAAAAGTCATCCTTAAATGATTTAAGCAACTAATTCTTGACATTAAGTTCACTGGACTTGTTTAAGTGTTTTATCCTAAATACATGTGAAATTAGATATTAGTAAGGGTTGTGCCATCAGTGAAAAAAAGTTCCTGAAAACTGGAAACTTGGCAGTCACCCAGGAGGGAGTACAAGTCAAGCCTTTTTTTTTTTCTTTTGAAATAGGGTCTAAACTCTGCAGTTTTCGAAAGTCTACTGAAAGGGATTAATTGTATTCCCATCGTGTCCCACTGAGGCCAAGATGAAAATTGGAGAAGCATAATTATCTTTGAGAATTTTGAAAAAGCCACCACACTAGGAATACTCCCAAAAGAAAAACTACATTTCAATTGCTTCCTCTATAACTCTAATATTCCTTCCCACACTTCCCCCCACAAAATGAGAAAACTTAAGAATTGTGTTTAATTGATTAAACCACAATCACAATACACAAAATAATCGCAAACACATCCACAAAAAAACTTTTTTCCTCCTTCTCCTCCTCCTTCTTCTTCTTCAGTTTGGGCATTTTGAGGAGTTAACTTCAATTTTTGAAATATTTAAATTATGTGTCTGGAATCTTGAATGTATAATCTTAGTTGTTATAATGTGGCTAATCTTGGTTAAGCGTGTAATGGTGTTGCTTAGAAAAAGACAACTTAATCTTCTTATTTCTTATCCCCAAGGAGAAGTTTATGCATATGTAATCAGAATAAGCCTGACTAATAATTAAACTAAGGGTCTTCAAGCTTCATGATATTGTGAACTTGTCCTCGATTATTTCACTGTCTCCAGCAGTTCTCTTAATTTGGATCTTGTCTGTATGAAGTAAGTGCGTAGAAGTGAATTGTGGTATTTTGCCTCAGTTTTTTTCTCTCACTCATTGTTACTGAACTGAATGAGACAAAGAGAAAAATATACAGCTGATGTGTTTGTTTCAGTGGCTCAGTAAAGATAATCCTGCTGGACAGTAAAAAAGGGTAAAGGCCACATGGCTGTAAACTCTGGTGGCTTGGTAAACCCCCAGAAGACGGGCAAATGAAGGTCATTCTCTCAGAGAGAGACCGAGAGACACAGGCATGCTGATAACAGCGGATCGACACCAGACCTGAGGCTGATGGGTAGACTGTCGCTACAGTAAATAATTATTTTTAAATACTTTATGCAAATTCACGCATGCTTGCTTAGAAGAGAGACACGTGAAAATAGCACTTGTCTGCTGTCCCCTCGGTGGTCACCCTCCCCAGAGTGAGACAAGAGACATGCACCTGCCATGACGCAGTCTACTCCGCTCCCCTGCGCTCTTCTCACCATCTTTAAATGTTTCAGGTGGCCCCAGGATGCAAATCAATCATTTTATCTGTGGCTCAACTAAAGAAACAGAAATCTACTCAAATGCCAGAAGAAAACCTGGCCGTGCCGAGTTCATGAGAGATGGTCTGCTGGTCTCCAGCCGGCACTTAGCAGAGGAATTTTCAAGGATAAATTTTCAACATTCCCATTAGGTCTTGAGCTGATTTCGGAAAGCCGCCTCTGAGTAATTCGCTATTCTGGCATACAATCATCTCATTGCTATTTACCTCCATCCCTGATCCCATCACTTCTAAGGGAAAACCTGTGATTTCTCTTCCCTGTTCCAGATACACTTGTTTTAAAATATGAGGCTAAGTTGGAGGGAGGGAGGAAGTGGAATGTGATTTGTCTCCAGAACTCTCCTCAGCCAGGCCTTGCTTCAGCAATGCCATCCAAACCTGGGCCCTGGTTTACAATATCTATGCACTCTATTCTTCATGGTCCTGCTGAATTTCATCTAATGGAAACTCTGAGTCCAACTTCTCCAGTCTGAGATTCTGGTGTCACTTTTGCTGGGAGGCCTGCCCTCAGCAAGCTATTTAAAATGGGGATATTGGGACGCCTGGGTGGCTCAGTTGGTTAAGTGTCTGCCTTTGGCTCTGGTCATGATCCCGGGGTCCTGGATGGAGCCCCGTGTCAGGCTCCCCGCTCAGTGGAGAGTCTGCTTCTCTCTCTGCCTCCCACCCCTCCGCACTCATGCGCGTGCGTGCTCTCTCTCTCAAATAAATAAATAAAATCTTTTAAAAAAATGAAATGAGGATGTCACTTGTCAACATTCTCAGTGCCTCTTGCCTTACTGTCCTTTTTCCTTTTTTCTCATGGCACTATCACCTTCTCACTTTTTTATTCTGGCTATTTTATTCCGACTTTTATTCTGATGCCCTGACTCTCTTAGCATCTTATTGTTTGTTGCCTGCCTCCCCGCTCCCCCCATCACCCCCACCACTAGGACCAAACTCCTTAAGGCGGGGATCTTCCTCAGTCTGTCCATTGATGCATTTCAATCACATAGAACAGCACCTGGCCCACAGTGTTTAATGAATATGCTGAATGAATATGTGAGGATTCTACCTCTGAATTCCCTGGGCAGAAATAGCTGGAGGGGTAGTTATTGGCTTAATGCAGGTCTTACATCTGTTAAATTCTTTAACTTTATCACCATAAAAACAGGCCACTGGTAATTAACAAAATTTCCAGAAGTTGCTCATCAGTTACTACCTGCATGGGAAGCGAGGTACAATGTCCAAAAGAGTTGACCATTTTTTATAATAGATCAAAATCCATTACTGCAAATATATTTGGAACAGAAATTTGTATGACAGAAATGTCTAAATCTAGCCAGTGGCCCATTTATTTTAAATTAGGTTCTTATCCACAAAATCCTATTACAGTAAAGTGATTTAAAGAGATTCTTCATCTTCCCTTTAATGTAACTTAACCTGGGTATTAAGAAGACTTCAATTAAATAGTTTGATGAGGAATCTACATTTTATAGACCATAAGAGTAATTTAAAACAAATGGCACTAAGAGAGGGAGGCAAACCAGAGACTCTTAACTATAGAGAACAAACTGAGGGTTGATGGAGGGAGGGGGGCGGGGGGATGGGTGAAATGGGGTCTGGGGATTAAGGAGGGCACTTGTGATGAGCACCGGGTGTTGTACGTAAGTGACACATCACTATATTGTACACCTGAAACTAATGAAACACTGAAACTAACTGGAATTTAAATAAAAACTTGAAACCAAAAAAATTAAACAAATGGCACTTCTTAAACTCTGCTGTTATGAAACTCTCAACCATGCCTGTCTCTTTTTGAAATATTTTTAGTACTAACATAGGCAAGACTTAAATGTTTGCCTCAATTTTCACCTGCCTGTGCCCCAAAGGGTACAAATATTTCTAAAGATTTGAAGAGTTTCTTAAACACCAATCCACATTTTTCTTAACATCATTAAAACATACCACTGCCTGCTCACTCTAGGTCTAACCATGATCTATCTGATGGAATTAAACTAGTAAATCAATGAGGCGCCATTTCAGCATTGCTGGTCACAATTTTCTCTTTTTATTAAAAGTTGAGTTTGTCTCGACTCTCATTTTTTTATGTCTAGCCATTGTAATTTGTAAGATGATTTGAGCCACAAATGTGCAGAGACCATATTTTCTGAAACAAAAACATGCTGTAGCAGTTTGGGGAATCAAACACACATTGATTAGTATCTGGATTTACCCCGCCCAGGCTGGGCCTGACCCTAGGCATGTTCTCTCTCTATCGTGAGACTCACTTTCTTCAACCATAAAATGAGTCTACTCACACCCACTTTGTAGTATTACTAAGGTTAAACTTCCAGTAGTGTCTGGACATGGAGGCTCTGTGCCATGAATTATAATCATAATCATTAATTTGTCCAACTTGACCATCTATTTGAGAAATTTCACAAAGGCACAAAACATCAATCTCTTTTAAGTATGTTTAACCAATTGTTTTCATTGAAAACATTACACAGAGTCAGTGTTATTCTAAAAATCCAGGTCATAGAATCACTGTCTTTACCGGTCCTGATTCTTGCCCAAGACCCTGGAAGTTACTCAGCGTTTTAGGAGGCCCAGAGATCACTATTTGTCTTTGTTTAAGCAAAGGGACATACATATGGACCAGTTCCTCACAGTTATGCATTGAATTATGTCCCCCGCAAAGATGTTCGAGTTCTAAACCCCAGTACCTGTGAATGCGACCTTATTTGGAAACAGAGCCTTCGCAGACAATCAAGTGAAGATGAGGTCATTAGGATAGGCCTCATTCAATATGACTGTGTCCTTACAGAAAGGGATAATTCGAACACAGGGACAGAGGCCCACCGGGAAAACGCCATGTGAAAATGAAGGCAGAGAGCAGGGTCATGCTTCTACAAGCCAAGGAAGACAAGCCAAGGAACAGCAGATATTGCCAGCGAAATGCCAGAAGCCAGGGGAGAGGCCTGAAACAGTGTCTCCCTCACAGCCCAGAAAGGAACAACTCTGCTGACAGCCTCCAGAACCATGAGATACTAAATTTCTGTTTCTGAAGCCACAGATTTGTGATACTTTGTAACGGCAGCCCCAGCAAGCTAATCTAGTCCCCCAGATCACACAGTAGCTGTGGAGGGAAGAGGGAAGTAGCTCAGTGCCATGCTCTGCATTGTTGCTACAGCGGTGCCCTCACCTGCTAGTTCTGGGAGGGAGGTTGGAGACCCGCGTGTATATTTCATCTGGCAATTTACATTTACCTCCTTGCCTGGCCTGAGGCTGGAGAGGAAAAGAAGTTAGGTTGAAAACCAGCAAGATTGTTGTACGGTTGCCAAGAAGAGGGTGGAGGCACAGAGGTCTTAAAGTTCTTTCCTGGCCTCAGCTTCAGGCAGCGAAATCTTGCCACCACGAAGGTGGGGGATTTATTTTTTCTCTTTACCAAAAGAAAGAAAGCTTTAAACATTCCCCCTTTCCACGAGCAGGTGTAAACTGAGCTGCAGCCGCAGCAGCTGAGGGATTGCTGCAGGGCCATCCCTTATAGGCCAGTCTTAACCTTTAAAGCACCAGGAGGGCTAGAAGGAGATTCCACACTCCCCGTTTCCCCCCACCCCATTCAGGGCCCTTCTGTGGCTAATGCGCCTAGCAGAATCCTCAGCTGTTGGTGCTTATTCTTAATCAACCAAAGTAGTGTTGGAAAGCGTCCATCTGCCATGCGTGCGCATGCACACACACACACACACACACACACACACACACACACACACACGATCTCTAAATGTAGTTTCTAGTAGTTACTGTTTATCAAGTACGCACCGAGACTGTGCTAAGCATTTTGCACGCATTATTTAGCAAACATTCATTCAATAGTGACTAAGAGACTACTATGTGCCAATCAATAAACTGGGTGCAGGAGATAAAATGATGAATAAGACAGATTCAATCCCTGCCTATGGCAGACACTATTTTTGCTTACCAAATATACACTACACCTTTCTGCCCCAGTTTAGACTATGCAAAACCTTGCTCTCCCAGCCTCCCTTGCAGTTTAGAGTTCTAAGCACCCAGTTATGACCAAGGTTAAGAATGGGAATGTTGCTTTCCCACTAAAATGAGACAGATGTGATTATCTTCATCTCTTTCCCTTTCTTCCAGCCTTGATTTGGATGTGATGGTTGGAGATACAACAACCATCTTGAACCCATGGAGTGAAGACCAAAAAAGTCAGAGATGTCCTGATATTGTTGAGCCTCTGGAACATTACCAGCAGCCCCTACCTCTGTACTTCTTTTTGGACAAAGAAGGTCAATCCCTATTTGTTTAAGCCACTGTTAGGTTTTTTGTTACTTGTTGCTGAATGTACTCCAAAAGAGATACAACTTCCTTGATGAAGTTTATGCTCTATCTGGGGAGACAGACATAACATCACAACAATTATATAATTGGCATTGTGACAAATGCTATGAACGAGAGTTATAGGGCACTAGGAGCATGTATAACAGGTCTGTCCATTTCCAGAGTCTATGTTGTCTGGGAACAGAACTGGGTATATTGTAGAGTCTGCTGCTTACTAGCTATATAACTTTGGGCAAGTTACTAACCCTTCCTAAACCACAGTTCCTTCTGTAATCTGTGAAATGGTGACTATAATATTCTCTCTCATAGGTTTGTTGTGAGGATGAAATAATAAAATGCACATAAGCTGGTTTGTAAGTTCCTGACACACAGTAAGCATAATTATTAGTGTAAGTAATCATTATTATATTATGTTACATTGTTATATATCACACATATGTTAATACTACATATGTGGGGTGCCTGGGTGGCTCAGTCATTGAGGTCTGCCTTCGGCTCGGGTCATGATCCCGGAGTCCTGGGGCCGAGCCCCACATCGGGCTCCCTGCTCGGTGGAGGCCTGCTTCTCCCTCTCCCACTCCCCCTGCTTGTGTTCCCTCTCTCGCTGTGTCTTTCTCTGTCAAATAAATAAAATATTTAAAAAAAATACTACATATGTATATTAAATATGACTGTGGTAGGTAGAATTTTAAAATGCCCTACTCCTTGATGTACAAGCCCTATAACAGTCCCCTCCCGAGTTTGGACAGAACTTGTGAATTTGATGATGTATCATTTCTGTAATTATATTATCTAATATGGCCTTGATAACTGAAGGTTCTCAGGGTGGGCCTGACCTAATCAGGCAAGCCCTCCTGTAGCCGAGTTTTCTCCAGATGGCAAACGTCTGAGCAAGAAGTCAGAGAGATGTGCTCCCTATGGCCTGAAAGCAGCATGACAATTATGCTATAAACTACCTATGGGGGCCATGTGGCAAGGAACTGGAGGCAGCCTCCAGGAAGTGAGGGGGTCACTGGCCTCCAGCCAGCAAGAAAACAGGGACCTCAGTCTCTAGCAGAAAGGAAATGCACTCTGTCAACAACACAGGAGCTTGGAAGAGGACCCTGAAGCTTTGATGAGATAGCAACCCCAGCCAACGGCTTCATTTCAGCCTGGAGAGATCCTGAGCAGAGACCCTACCTAAGTGTGACCTAAAGACCTGTGACATAATACATTTCTCTTGTTTTATGGCACTAAGTTTATGGCAATTTGTTATGTAGCTATAGAAAATGAATATAAATATACATATATTTTCTAGAAGGATGTATTGTGTAATATATTGCATCAGGATAAAGTGTCAGAGACCTTTTCAAAGAGACCCAAAAAGACAGAGGATTCGAGAACATAGGAGTTTGTTGCCCTCACACACGGCAGTCCTGAGTGAGCAGTGCAGGTCCTGGGGGGCTCTACTCTGCACCCGCCTCCAGGTGCTCATGTTTCTCCCATCCTGTCCACCTGCCAATCCCCAGAAAGAGCCCGGTCCTCTTCAGCAGGGTCAGAGGTAAGTCCTGGGCACATGGGGAAGTGTACGAGAGACCGGGTTGAGAGCATCGATTTCCTTTTAAGCAAATGATGTGGGTGCCATAGGCATCACTCACGCTCCCATTCCATTTTTGAGAATTTAGTCCTGTGGCCACACCTTGTCTCAAAAGAGATCAGGGAATGTAATCTCGGGGTTCGATGGGGCTATGCCCAGAAGAAGAGGAGAGTGGATTTTGGTCAGCAATGAATAGTGTTCACCACAAATATGATAAAATAATAGCAATCAGTACAATATACTGCCAAATTCCTCTCAAGCCTTGCTCCTGCTGGGCACTTTGTTTGGATTACTTCAGAGAGAGCCCAATTTGATTGCAGAGGCGATACCTCCCAGTTTTGTAATGCTGAGTCACTCATTCATGTGGCAATGTTGACCTCTGCCTGGAATAACAGTAGCTGAACATTAACAATGACCATACTGCTCACCTCTCATTGTAGCAATTCATAAGCAAATGTACTTTTCTTGGTGCTTTGCAAACTGATACAGACATGTTCCAATCAATAGGCTTTATCTACCTACCCATCCTCATCTGTGACATGGTGCTGGGGGAGGGGGGTGATGATTAAAGAGCAGAATGCATATACCCCCCTGCTATAGCCTGGCATTTCCCTGCCCCTCATCTCCCCCCCCCCCCCCCCCGCTTAGTGGATTATAGGAAGAGGAATTATACAAGATTTGGGCCATTTTGCTGTGATTTAGTCAACGGGCTAAGAGGGTGTGCGCTGCTGGACAGTTTTTCACTTATGGCAAGGAAAGACCATGTAGGCAGCTTCAGATTTTCTTTCAGGATTAGGCTCTCAAAAAGCCCCTTTCCTGAGACTTCCCCAGGCACTGCAAGAGGACGCATGTTTTGCAAGGAGATGGAGAGAGTAAATTTTATTTGGTTGACTGGATAGTCACCCAATAAATGTTAATGATATCAGTCATAGTATATATACTAATGTCATCCATTTTAAAGGAAAGGGGAAATTGCCTCACAGATTTTCAGAATTCCTATCACAGAATCCTATTAATGGTTGATCTCCTTTTTTCTGAAGCTGGAGCTTGGCTTCAGAGTTATTTTACAAAATACCGTGTATTTTGCTAACCGTATAGAGCTCCCTGTGTATTTCATCCATAAAACTTGTTTTTAATGCTTTTTTTCTCTGGGCTCTAAGTTGATGACACCAGGCCTTTAGGAAAGGTTGGTCTTCTTATAGGATTGTTATCAGCTAGCAAAAGTTATAGAATTCTGATAGCATCTTTTATAAAGGAACTCAAAGCATCTCCCCAAATGATAAGCCCCTTCTCTTATTCTGTTCTATGTTCCCACAGCAAAAAGGTAGCAACATTTTTTAAAAAGATTTTTATATTTATTTGTTTAAGAGAGAGCGAGCAAGAACAAGAGCAAAGGGGAAGGTTAGAGAGAGAGGGAGAAGCAGACTTCCTCCTGAGCAGGGTGCCGAAGTGGGGCTCAATCCCAGGACCCCAGGATCATGACCTGAGCTGAAGGCAGACGTTTAACTGACTGAGACAACCAGGCACCCCTTTAGCAACATTTAATAACTTTTTTCTTTCAAGAATATTTCTCAAGCAGCAGAATCCATTTCATTTCAAGTTAACTCATCCCAATTAATGGTCCAGTTCTCCATACACTAAATTCAATCTATGCAGAGGCAGAAAGCTGGACACTGTAATTCCTCACTAGGGCAGTCTCATATACGAAGGGAGATCATGAACCTATGGGATAACTCAAGGTATGGTGAATCTACTGGCCAGAAAACCTAAGAAGGGGGCTGTCTAGGGCAGGATAAAGAAGAGGGAAGGAGTCTGACTCCTATTCCCATTTCTTTCCCAACATTTCTCAATTCCAAGGGGAGGGGATGGACCTGCGCTTTATTAAAATGATAGGCAATCATCCAGGTGAGGATATGGCTGCCAGTACTGTTAGGTCTCTACTTGACCAGACACACACACACACACACACCAAAGAAATGACTTTCTCTTCCAAGTTCCTGCAAACACAAGTTGTAGGTCCTTAGCAAGACAAAGAAGGAGTACTCATTCCCATTATGGTTTGAGATTTCATCCAACCCTGATGAGTTACTGAGGCAGGTCTGACGGAGAACTGACAAACTAACAATACCTCGAATTAGCCTGGCCATTTGCAGTTACAACATTTCACATCTTTTATCGCAGATGCTCTTTTCAGCAGCTCACGGGAGTAATCATAAATGGAGCTCTATAACTGAGCATTTACTGTGTGCCAAGTGTATATATCCTCACTCATGGACTCTTCATGACACTCCTCAGAGTTAGGTCCTATCATTAATCCCATTTTACAGATGCGGCTTAGAGAGGTGGAGATTCCCAAGTTCACCCTTTGGTAAGTGACAGGATCAGCTCTGTGAACCTAGACAGTCCAGCTCCAAGGCTCAGATGCTAAACCACTTGCACCATCAACCATTGGTTTTTAGAGACCATAAGTGACCAGTAACCCGCAGCATTGGAACTAAGACCTGTTTGGTCTCCTTCTTTCTTATTTCAGCATTCTACCGGTTTGGGGGCCTCCGAGGTTCGTGCTCTAGATAATCGTCACTTAGAGCCATTGTGGCTGTGTTTCCCCTCTGTGGTTACTCAAGAATCAACCTTTTTTCTAAGGTCAAGCTCAGGATTTGAAATCTTTAATTTCTTTCCAGCTGACATTTTACCATTTCATAGTTCCCAAGCCTCCTGGAGCTTATAAAGGAGTGATTTCAGATATCCACTCCCTGTACTCTGAGAACAATTCATTTTAATGTTGGGATATTGCCCAGAATTCAAGAAAACGAGCATGATCCTTCCAGTCTGGCTTTTCATTCCACCTATTGTCTAAAACTCTGTCTACAGGCGTAAACTACTAGGCTAGAGGCGGGGAAAAATTTTTAGTGTTCCAGATGATAGCCTTTACCTGGTTTTACCTGTTTTTTGTGTGTGTCAGGAAAACAAGAAGCCCAGATAATTGATGAATTTCTTTATTCATTTGGATATTTCAGGGTCATGTAAACAACGGAAAAAATATGTTCCTTAAGGTTTTATCACCAATCTAATCATAATAGAAAGTTGTTCAGCAGATCTAAAATAAGTCCCATGAGTCTAGGAAAAAGAAAAGTTTTAATTATTTGTGCCAGAGAATGGCTTTAGAAGATTAATGTTAGGGAAGGTTCTATAATGGTCTTCTGGTAACCCAAAAGGATTTATAAAATAGAGATAACAAATACAGCAGGAATGTCTTTGGCGACTTGGCTGAAATGAACAAAATTACAGCATTCTCCTGGAGACTTGGTCTTGATTGGATGGCTATAGATCAAAGAGGATCTTGAAAAAGTGTTAAAGGGGCTCCTGAGTTAAACATTTATCTTCCCTGTTCCTTAAATCCTGTATCTTTACAATTGATGCCTTTTAAAAAAATCAGCCAAAATTTAGAGCTGTCATCAGCTAACCTAGTAAGGCATTTAAAATTAAATATAATAATGAAGTTATATTCTATTAAACATTAGTCAAATGATCCTTTTAAAAATAAGCATAAAAACTCATGACTCAAAGTCAGTTAACAATTCTAGAGATTGTCCTTGTGAAGAATAGGGCTATTTCTTTACAGTGTCAAAGTAGAACATTATTTGCAAATTTAATTAAATTTAATTAAGGGGTACCTGGGTAGCTCAGTCAGATAAGCATTCGACTCTTGGTTTCGGCTCAGGTCATGAACTCGGGGTCATGGGTTTGAGCCCCACGTCTGGCTCCATGCTCAGTGGGGAGTCTGCTTGAGATTCTCTCTCTCTCCCTAGGCCTCTGCCCCTTCCCACCACATTCTCTGTCTCTGTCTCTCTCTCTCTGTCAAATAAATAAATAAGTAAAATCTTTTAAAAATTTTTCATTAAAATTATCTGTGAAAGATTTGACCATCTCCAACATACTTGATATAAATGAGATGGAAAGAAGAAAGGAGTTAACATTTAGTGAGCAATAGCTATATATTGAGGAAAAATATTAAAAAGGATAAAGATCTTTATGATATACAAGCAAAAAATTTTGCAATCTATTCTCTTCTCCCATTATCTGCCACTCTCTTCGCATACCATAGCCTACGCAGAGCAGAGCCATTCCTCAACCTGGACTTCTCATTTAAGGATTACAATGTATGAGGGAAATAAACACCTCACACATTATATTTCTCTAATCTTCTGTATTTTTGTTTTCTTGTTTTGTTTTAAGATTTCATCGTTAAGTGATCTCTACATCCAACATGGGGCTTGAACTCAGAACCCTGAGATCAAGAGTTGTGCACTCCACCAACTGAGCCAGCCAGGTGCCCCTAATCCTCTGTATTTTTGGATCTCTTTGCAAAAGCATCTTCGACTTTACCTGATGCAATGCTCTAGCTAATTGCTTTAGAATGATATCCTTGCCCTGCCCAAATGAATCAACCTTTTGATTTGTATCACTTAGGTTACTTGCTTCATGGAGGTACCATGCCCAATCTATTGGTAGTGTTGAAAATCATGAAATAGAAAAAGACCTAAATCTTTTGGACAAGATGACACTGGCAGGAAACTCCCTTCCAGCTCCTTTACTTCTATGATGATAGGATGGGCTGCTACTGGGAAGACACCGGGCAAGGTATTGTAATATTTTGACTCATAAAATTTTCACAAAAACAACTCTTTCCCAAACAAGTTTGGACAGGTTGAGTATGTGACTTTCTTGGTGTGGGGCAGCCACATGTTAATAAAACTTCCCAAGATTCTGCTATCCCACAATCTGTCTGGTTTCCATTTATTCCAGGACCCCTGAATGGGTCAAAAACAGTTTTAAAAGGGAAAGTGGGGCTCTTGGCTACTTTAATATTATATTTTATGGTCCATTTTAAATTTCATTTTCACCACAATCCGTCAAAATAGATAATACTCTGCTCATCTTCCAGATGATAAAACAAGCACTAAAGGACAAGAAACTTGCCAGAGGCTAGTGAGCTGGAAAGAAAGAAGACCAGGATTCGATCCAGGTGGGTTTGCCTCTAGCGTCCCAAGCTTTCCCGCTGACTCTTCCGTCTTCCTCCTTTTGCGTCCTGCTGGCCCTCTCCTCTACTGCTGCCTAAACTGGGGGCTGGCATCTAACAAGGGATTGGGAGGGATGTCAAGACCATAACAACACCTAGTGGATAGAACAGAGCCGCTTGTTAGAAGCTTCTCCCGTATGTTCAGGTTGTTCAATGAGCTGAGAGGCAGAGTGTGCAATGGGAAACAACTGGTCTTGAACTCAGACCAGGGTTCAAGTTCCTTCTCCGCTATTCCTGAATGATATCTCCTACCTGGAATCAGGTACCTGTGACATTAGACTCCTGGGAGACCACATAATCAATGGACCACAGCCTCTCCACCAAATCTGCATCAACCTGTCCCTCTGAAGGGTGTGTTCCTGACTCCTGGTCTCCACTCTAATTCAACCTTAAGGAGGAGCCTCTCCTGCTTACTAAGTTGGTAACCAGTGGGCTCCGATGCCTCTTTCCTAGTCCTTCCAGGCCTGAGAAGTCTTTGTGGTGGCACCTTACACCCAACCTCTCTTGTTTTCAGCCTTTAATTTTTAGCCAGAATTAGAATTGGACTTGTCGTGGCTTGAATTCCCGGATTTGGACTGTAGATTCCTCCCTAGGACTATCCCAGCTCCTTTGTTCTCGGTTTTCTCTAACACTGCTACTTTAGCAGCAGCTTTCTCTCTCCTCCCAGCTCCAGCAAGAAACTACCAGCTACATGGCTGTGGCTCCCCAGATCATTTCTGAGGTAGCCCCTGGATACACACTGGGTTGCACCTGGCATTTAAGGGGACTTGCACTCACCTGGGATTTGCACAATTTGCCTTCAGCCTGAATCACCACATTCCTTTCTACCGGGGTGAGGACAAAGCAGAGATTCTCCAAAATTAACAGATAAACCTGCTACTTCCCTAGTGAACACCTTTCTTTCCACCCACCAGTCACTCAATGTCTACATTTTAACAGACAGTATCATATTTTCTGAAGCTTTTTGGAGGAAAAGGAGAAGAAAGTGGGTTGAGAGTATCACTACACTCCTACAGAATAGATTCCATTTGATAGGCTATAATTTCTAGAATAAGCTTCTCTCTTGACACTAGAGTTCCTATTGCATCTGCAGAGAAATGTATTATTTGCTGAATCTTTTAAAACTTTTTTATTATGAAAAACTTTAAGCATATACCAAAGCGTATAAAAGTAGTATAATGAACTACCATCACCAGTTTCAATACTTGTCAATTCATGGCCAGTCTCCTTTCATCTTTACCCTAGCCACATCTTCTACCCCCTGGATTATTTTTACACAAATCCAAGAGTTTGTATCACTCTATCTATGAATGTTTTATAATATATCTTTTAAAGATAAGGATTCTTCTGAGAAAAATAACCAAAATACTATTATTATACCTAAAGGTTAATAATAGTTCTCTAATATTGTCAAATACCCAGTCTTTGGATTTATTCTTCTGATTGTTTCCTAAGAGATCATTTGTTGGGGCGCCTGGGTGGCTCAGTTGGTTAAGCGACTGCCTTCGGCTCAGGTCATGATCCTGGAGTCCCGGGATGGAGTCCCGGGATGGAGTCCCACATCGGGCTCCCTGCTCAGCAGGGAGTCTGCTTCTCCCTCTGACCCTCTTCCCTCTCGTGCTCTCTATCTCTCATTCTCTCTCTCTCAAATAAATAAATAAAATCTTAAAAAAAAAGAGATCATTTGTTTACAATTGCTTTGCTTTGTTCAAATCGGGAGCCAACATGTATATATTACATGTTAATATGTCTCTCAAGTTTTCTGTAATGTATGTGTCTCCTTTCCCTTTTTGTTTTTCTTGCAATTTATTGAAGAAAGCAGACAATTTTCCCTGTAGAATTTTTTACATTCTGGATTTTACTGATTTCCTTTGTGTGATATCCTGTCTCCTGTGTTTCCTATAAAATTGGCAGTTAGATCTAGAGGCCTTGATAAGAATCTCTTCCAATTTTTTACAAGAATACTTTATAGTTAGTGTTGTGTGTGTGTGTTTGCATACTCTTAGTTTATTAATCCTCTCCTGAAAAATCCACACAATCACCATAAAGTCACTGCAGAATTTTTACTCCTTCTGTTCTCTAGCGCCCAGCTCACTTTTTGCAAGCACTAACATTGGCTTTTGCAGTCCCCCTGACTTTCTTCATTTGTTCTTGTGTTCCTTTCACTCTTTTCTTGAGGTCTTTCTCTTCTCATACCTATGTTTGTGTTCATTTTTCTTTACATTATCCAAGGAATCATAAATCATGCCAAAGCCAGTTGTCTCGCCACCACCAAAATGCGTTCTGTATCCTAATACCAAGATGACATCTGGTGTGGTCTTGTCCATTTTGGCTAGTTTCCCCTGAATTTCTGTCTTAGGTAGTGTTGCCCTTCCAGGGTGAAGAACATCAATGACCATTTGTTTCTGCTGAACAGTTGGTTGGTCATGAACTTCCTGGTCTGGATAGTTGCTGTGTCATTCATGATGGTGGCCACGCTTCAAGCAGCCAGGGAGGAAGAGAGCTGTGTGTGTATATATATATATATATTTGTGTCATGTGAGGAGGCACAGAGTGTGGTTGTTTCCCTTTTTGTAATGTTAACCTCGATCAGTGGGTTTTGGTATTGTCAACTTGATCCAATCTTTATAAAGTTCCCCATTAATTTTTCACTTAATGGTTTAGAAGCTATTGATGGTCATTGCCCAGATTCTTTATTTTATTAGGGATTGCACAATGGCAATATTTGAATGCTATTGTCCTTTCTGCATTTATTAGCTGCAATGTGTTAAAACAAAACAAACACACTCCCTCATCAACTCTTTCCATTATAGACCATGGAAAGGCAAGGACTATATGCTAATCTAAATTGGGAAACTCTGAAAGTATAAAAAGGACTGCTGGCAGAAATGTGGTCAAACTATGGAAAGTGGTCAACAACAACAAAAAACCCTGAAAGAACTGAAGCAGAACAGACAGGACTGTGTAGAGCTATCCGAGGCTATAATTCCGGGAAGCAGGGAGATGGGTTCAGGGAGCAGGGGAGGTCTGACAGGTGAGGGGCAAACTAAAGAGAATGTAGAGCCACTGAGTCAGCCCTGGGGTGACCACAGGGAGAGTACTTTGAAACTGGAACTAAACTGGTAGGGCTGGGAGCCAGTGAGAAAGTCTTGAGTAAACGTGAGATCAAAGGGAAAAATGTGAGCCAGCAAACCCTGCAGAGAACCTTGAAAGGGAGCTTTTGAATGAGAGCAAGGGGTTAAACTACAAAATTTAATTTAAGTAAAAGCAACAGTGCATCTGTACATTGACCAACCACATATAGTGTGTGAGCGAAGATGTGTTTGCTTCTGTTGTCACGCAGTCTTGCTGGGCATGTATCACACCTCAGAGATGTTAAGCGGGGAGGGTAGGCAATGCAAAGAGGAGGAAGGGGAAAGGGCAAGGGCCCGGGTTCAAGAATATAATCTTTGGAAGAGAAAACTTTCAATGCTTCCTTTTTGTCAGGCAGCAGCCCAGAGACACCAGGAAAATTCTTTAGAGATTGCTTAGCATCTATATTAATCCCAACAGAAAGCCATAGTTGACATAAATATTTTCATAGTCTGCCTTAGGCTAATATAACAGTGAATTTTACTTAACAATTATGATAAAAATTTTTGCCATAAATTTTAAGGAAATTTATAATAAAATCATCAGAAATCATAGTGTAGGAAAGGATCTTAAAGGTCAGATAGTTGTAGTTCTAAATGAGAATATTAAGACAAAATTTTCATTCTATTAAAAAAAACAGTTGACATTTAGATGAACTAATTCAATAGAGGGCCAAGCTCTTACCTTCTGGGCAGAGAAGAAATAACAGCTTTATGAAAGAGTTTTAATAATAGAAAGTAACAGGAAAAACAAGCACAACTCGCAACTATTGTACTTTTTTTGCAAGAGGTATTCTCATATTTTATGAAATTGCAGATTGCCTATTTGATTTCCCTTTTAGGATCAGTTTCAAGCCAACCTGCAAAATATTAATATTGAGTCCAGGATTTAGCATGAATACAGAAGTATTCTGAACTGAAATACATAATCAAACATGAATTTGGGTAAGGTTATAGCTACTTGATATTTTTCTTTTTATTAAACATCGCTTCAATAATCTACCTTTAACTAGAAGAGAGAAATGTTATGTTTTTATTTTTTATTTATTTTTATTATTATTTTTTAAGTAGGCTCCACAACCAATGAGGAACTTGACGTCACTACCCTGAGATCGAGAGTTGCATGTTCTACTGACTGAGCCAGCCAGACGTGCCCCGACCCCTCGCTTTTTTTTTTTGAGAAATTTTATGTTTTTATTTTTTATTTTTTTAAAAGATTTTATTTATTTATTTGACAGAGAGAGACAGTGAGAGAGGGAACAGGGGGAGTGGGAGAGGGAGAAGCAGGCTCCCCACTGAGCAGGGAGCCTGATGCGAGACTTGATCCCAGGACTCTGGGATCATGACCTGAGCCGAAGGCAGTCGCTTAAACGACTGAGCCACCCAGGCGCCCCATTTTTTTTAAAGATTTTATTTATTTATTTGAGAGAGAGAGAGCACAAGCAGAGGGAGAAGCAGATTCCCTGCGGAGCAGGGAGCCTGACTTGGGACTCGATCCCAGGACCCTGGTTAAGCCTTAACCCTTTGGTTAAGCTGAAGGCAGACACTTAACTGACTGAGCCACCCAGGCGTCACATGAGGAATTTTATGTTTTTAAAAGATGTTTATTTTTTGGCCATTTTTATCCCTTTTTTTAATTTGAAATACAATACTAAGTTCACTGAGAAAAAAGCTTACCAGACATAGTATATTTTCACACAAATGCGATCATTGGTAACATGTATCATGACAGAATGGTCATAGCCTTAACTTCAGCCTCTTTTTCCACTTTATAGCTGCTAAAGGAAGCAACTTTTTCAAAATTGCCTCCAAGAAAACCACACTTAATGGTTAAAAAAGCATAACTTTACTTTTGAAAGTACTTTCACTTTCTTAAAGAGGCAAATCCTCATTATTAATATTGAGTATTTCAGGGCAAGTTCACACATGAAGTCACAGCTCACTCTTCACCAACATTCCTCCCTAGATATGTGATCTATTGTTAGGGTAAGGCTAGAGGAACATCAATAAATGCATACATAAATCTGAAAATATGCATTTAAACATAACACGTATGAATCAAACGAATGTATTTGGGACAACCATTTAATGGATATCTCCTAGGGCAATATTACTTCTTCAAATTTTATATATATGTGTGTGTGTATGTGTGTGTGTCCTCAGATGATACCAGAATAACCATCACAATATTATGGGGTATTGTTTTGAGAATATAAATGAAGAATTCTATAGCTAGCCTCAACAAAATTCTCCCCTACAATAGTTTTAAAATATAATTTTAATTATGCTGTGCAGACACTTGTGAGCTTAAATGAACCAAATGTTGCTCTTGCGTGTGTGTCAGACTAAGCCACAAATATTGAATGTTCTATTCAAATAGAAATAAAACAAGGGTGCCTGGGTGGTTCAGTGGGTTGAGCGGTTGAGCGACCAACTGGTGGTTTCGGCTCAGGTCATGATCTCATGGGGTCAAGGGATCAAGCCCTGACTTCACATTGGGCTTCCCGCTCAGTGGGGAGTCTGTTTCAAGATTCTCCCCCTTTGCCCCTCCCCCCACGCTAGCACATGTTCTCTCAAATAAATAAATCTTAAAAAAAAAACAAATAGAAATAAGACAGATTCTGAATGCCTCACTGTTCTTATTTTAATAGAAATCATAATATATTTTATCTACATCATGGGGATATTAAACGCCAATAGCCAATAATTTAGAAGTAGTTTTCACATCTAAATTCATATTTGGATACGAAATCTGTTAAAGAAGATATGACATATCTGTAGAAGATAGGATTACAAAATAGTTACATAAACTCCAGCCAGGCTTGAAAACATGTCTTATTATTCTAGTGGCACTTCTTCCGAAGACCTGAGTTACTCTGTAACCACTACCCACCTCCCAACACTGTTCTAACCAAAGGAGCTAGCACTCTTTAGAAATTGTTTGCTCTTAGGAATGATTGTCACACTCTTGGTTAAAGTAAAAAAAAAAGGTGTGTAAAAATTGACTGACCCAATTTAGATAAGAATTGATTGTTTTAAACTGCCCACCTTCTTTACTTTTGTGGAGAGAATCAAAATGTGTAGGGGTGTGTGTGTGTGTGTGTGTGTGTGTGTGTGTGTGTGTGTGTGTGTGTGTTCCTGAAAGGTTACTTTAAACTGGAGATAAGGTTAGCGATTTTACAGAAAACAGCTCTGTGTTTTTCCATGGATCAGTGATATGGTCATTTTTGACTTCTTGCACTACAGCTCAAATAATAAAAAATTCAAGTTAGACTTGCCATTCATTCTAAAGCAAAACTGACTTTCAGATCATTATCAGAAAAAAAGCGCAGTAAACAAACTTTTGAACCATGAAACAAATAACTCCCAGGCAGTGCCTCCTCGAGTCAGGCAATTCTAGCCTTCATTTTGGAAAAAAGAAAATGTTCGCATCGAAGCAAGCCTGTGTCCGCATCTCAGTTCTATCACCTCCTTTCCCTCTTCACTTTAGGAATAGTGTGACATCTCCAGGTAGTTCTAGATGTCAGTAAAGCCTGGAAGACCCCTTTCCCGATGTCTGTTGTTGTTTTACTGTAGTCATAATCACTGCTAAATAGATATTGAGTATCATCGTGTAGCAATGTTTAGTCTGAGGAATGTGTAAGGAAGAGGGGTATTGGAAATATTTTCTGTTGCCTACCTTGGAGGAGTAGAGCATGACCTTTGGTCCAGTTGCACATTTGAACCCTGATTGGCTAGCAGAATCACCTTTCCCTATCCTGGCTGTGCTTCTTGGGTCTCCATCCAGCAATGAAGATTTAGCTGATACACAAAGCATGGAAAGGAGCCCACCCCTTTCAGTCTGTATTCACTGCACTATAAGGAGAGCTGTATAATACCCATTGCAGAGACCAGAATGGTACTGGCCCTTGCAATGAAGGTAAATTCAGGAAATGGAAAAGTGAATGGGTTACTGTTTCACTGCAACTTCTGAATTTATTTCATTGGTTAGTACTCTATTTTATCGCTATATATCATTGTCTTGAGGTACTGGAAGACTAAGGACTATGTTATATGTGATATCATAATAATCTGCACCCAAACTGAGCTTGTAAATAAATACTGTAATGTTTTATTTACTAAGACTGCATATGTTTACTAGCGATTACATAGTCCTAAATTAGTCTTGTCTCCCTAACTTTGAGGTATATGACTTCAGGGAAAAGACTAGGGCTTATATATCTTTTGTATTCATAAAGCTCCTGTCCCAGCACTAAATACCTTGATTACGGTTCCTTGATTACAATTTATTTGTTTATAAATTTTAGTGGTAACTGATCTATAATTATAATGTATCAAATCTTTATATCACAGAAGTAACTTCTGGTAGAACAGTATTTAATTTTAAAAAGTGAGTAGCAGCTAACTTATGCAGAACTTATAATGTTCCGTGAAGTACTATTATTATTCCCATTTTACAGACAGATAAACTGAGGCTCAATAGAGTTGCTCAAGTTCACACAGATAGTAAGTAAGGGGGCTGGAACTCCAATGCAGTTCTGTTGCATTCTATGCTGTTAACCGCTATGCTATTCTTTCCTCCAGGTTTACACATTCAACATGGTTCTATTCCTCAACTTTAAGTTTTTCCAATTAAAAAAAATTAACGATGAACTGTTGTGGGAAAGAATTTCATACAGCAAAGGAGTGATGTGGCTATCAGTTGTCCTTGATCCCTTAAATTTACCTGATCATGTTTGAAGTGTTTCCCGTCTTTGTGATTGTCTGTACTTTAAAGGAGCCCATGAATATAAAGCCTACTCATCAGTGACATCAGAGAGTACCAAGAAAGATCAGGTTGCAGATTTTTCAGCATGATGTGGGGCCTTGTAAATGCCGATGATTTTTATCAGATTAAAAGTCCGACAGTCTACTGATAAATTGATAACAGAATTCAATGCAATTCCGGAGATTAAGAATTCCTCATACCAGTGAGATCATATGATATATGTCTTTCTCTGACTGACTTATTTCGCTTAGCATAATACCCACTAGTTCCATCCACATCATTGCAAATGGCAAGATTCCTTTTTTTGATGGCTGCATAATATTCCATTGTGTGTGTGTGTGTGTGTGTGTGTGTGTGTGTGTGTGTGTGTGTGTGTATACCAGGAAACAAACTGAGGGTTGCTGGAGTGGTGGGGGGGTGAGAGGGATGGGGTGGCTGGGTGATAGACACTGGGGAGGGTATGTGCTATGGTGAGCTCTGTGAGTTGTGTAAGACTGATGAATCAGATCTGTACCTCTGAAACAAATAATACATTATATGTTAAAAAAAAAAAAGATAGCAGGAAGGGAAAAGTGAAGGGGGGGAAATTGGAGGGGGAGACGAATCATAAGAGACTATGGACTCTGAGAAACAAACTGAGGGTTCTAGAGGGGAGGGGGTGGGGGATGGGTTAACCTGGTGATGGGTATTAAAGAGGGCAGGTACTGAATGGAGCACTGGGTGTTATACGCAAACAATGAATCATGGAACACTACATCAAAAACTAATGATGTAATGTATGGTGATTAACATAATAAAATAAAATTTAAAAAATTAATGCAATTCCAAACTTGTAAATAGAGCTTAAAAAAAAAACACAGAAATGTTGTAAAGTTGTAGCTAATAATATTTTGTCCTTTTTGCCGCAGACTTCGAATATTTTATTTAAAGAACTGATTGGAAAACAGTAGCCTCAGAAGAATTGTGAGGAATGGGGTTAGTCGCTGTAAGGCCCTTTCAATATTAGCTGATTCTGCACTCCCCTGTTGGGCGGTGTCCCCCTGCTGCATCTTCAGGAACCTTCTCCAGCCCTTCATTGTAAGTTTGCCTACTGAAGAACAGCTCCAGGTCTGGTTTCTGCTGTCTCTCCAGTCTCCTGGCAATTTTTACCTGCTGACCGGTTGCTGTTTGGTGAAAAATGCAATAAATCAATCCTGGATCATGTCATGATTGATACTAATGAGTTAATGTGTGGCACACCCCAGGTATGTTTCAATGTGGACTTCATGAGACCATGACTTGACCCAAAGATTCTCTTTCTAGGAGTGGGAACTGTAATCTCAGTAGTAGAAAAAAGAATAACACTGCAGGTCTCATAGCCTGTAGGATTAAATTTAGAGGAAGAAAAAAAGAATTATTGCTCAGAAAAGTGCACTGTGGGGTACATATGTCAAATGATTGGGATCTTGAACAGAACAGGTGGAAAAGCTGTAATAACACTTAAATCTCCTGACCCCAACTATACTTTCTTTAACAATTTTCCCCCTTTAAAAAAATGTATGCTATAGTGAGTCTTTTGAAAAAAAATTTTTTCCCTTTTGGTATCTCGATAAATCTATAGGTATAGTATAATCGTGAACAAGAAACCCTTACTCTTGGTTTAGTAGATATAGCTTAATAAATTATATTCTTATGAGTGCCCCTTGAAGTAGGAAAAATTTCTAGTCTTCCATTCCAACTGAAAGCCTTCCTCTGAACAAGTTGTTAGAACATGTTCAGAGATGCCTATCATAGGAACATATAATAGGATGAACTGACTGTGGGCGAAGAAGAAGGCAGGGATTAGTCACTCACAAGTTGGCAGCGTAAAGACCAGGTAAAGAACTGCACACCAACCTGACAATCGGGAGATGAACTGGCATCCCGCCTGGTTTGGGTGGGCACTTATTTCTTAATGAATTAATAAGTTTTCCATAGACTTTGTTAACAAAGCTGCAGAAGAAAGAAGTTTAAAATATAATTTAAAAGGGAGACTTTAAAGAGTTTCTCTATTCATGGCATATCTTTAGGGATTATTAATTTCCCAAATGAAGGAAACAATGATTAGCTCCTTTGAATAAAGTCTGAAACTATAGAGAGTGACTAGTGACCATATCAAGTATCAAATGCAAACTTAATGGGCACACCCTTGTTTCCTTATGCAACCACTTAATTGCCCCAAATGCCTGGGCTAGAGTAAATTCTTACTGGCCAATCATCCCGGTTTTCAAGAATGCAGTGATACCCAAGATGACCAACCTGCTACCTATATAAGGCTACTTTATTTACTTGGTGTTTCTAAGATAAGGCTTATGCTAGCAAATATTTTATCGCTAACCCGCTCCTACTAGTCTCCCCATATTGCATGCCTCACGGATGTAACTGTGTTAGGAGGATGGGGAATTGGAAGTGATTTTGACCACCCGAGGAAGGAAAGGGTCAGTCTGAGGCTGAAGGAGTTTAGGAGCAGCAATGAATGAACGCTCAAAAAGGAAAATATCTCTTTCTGGAATAGAGGTGGTGGGAGTAAATAAATGCAGAAGTGGCTATTCTTAAAATCCCCAATCTATTCAGTGTTTGCAAAAACTGAACAAGGCCAAATCTCCCCAGGATTATTGGTGTGTATATCAGAGGGGACATAGAAGGTTAAAGACAAATTGCACAGTGATCTTTTCTCTTACCAGTCCTTTCTTTTCTTTCCCCTCTCCTTAGCCTCGTTTAATCTGACCGGATGAGCTCCTAAATCTTGCTGGTGGCATCCGCCAGGACCCAATTCATTGTCCATTATTTCCTCAAGGCGTGATGGTTTTCTCTAGGATACATGTAAGCACAATACAGAACACAGAAGTATTTTCCATTGCCCCTAACATGTAAGCCCAATTACTAATTTCTTGTTAAAAGTTATTATGAAACACACAGACCTAGATGAATATGTTTGGTGTTTTGTTTTATGTCCTTAATATTTTTTTGAAATTACCAGGAAAGAATAGATTCTAAAATGCGGTGGTTCATCTCTCAGACCTCATTATTCTGTCCTCACAATGTGCATCACAATGAAATGACTGACTAAGGACTTTGAATACAAGTAAATATAGAAGCTCTCTGTAAATACACTTGTCGAATCAGGAGAAAGAAAGAAAAGGCTCCGAGGAGTTGTTTATGCTTTCTTTCATCTGAAGTGCCATTTTCTCTGTACATCGGATAGCATATTGATTTTAGTGTACTTCAATTCTCAATTTTCCATAAACCATAAAAACCTTAATGGCTTCTCCAAAGCTCAAGTGAGAAACAATCAATTAATTTTCCCAGTAGTTCAACTCTGTCAAAATTAAAGTGCTATTTTAATGAATTTTTCAGATATTCAGGATCTACACAGTAGCAGTTTAATGCCAAAAAGGCTTTCTTTTACCATGGCAAGAAAAGTTTAAATATACACCAATTAAATAGAGAGTTCAAACGTTTTAACCTTTATTATACACATGAAAATGCAAGTCTAACCGGCATTTTTCTAGGGTCTAACCGAATCCTGGGTCCACAGCAGCTCTAACCAGAACTGTTGGCAGAATCATCCGTAACATAATAATCAAATGCATCAGCTACTGCCCCGGGACACCATTCCTCTGTGTTGTGATTTGAAGAATAACAAAAAGGGCTGCCGTACTTTCTCCCACAGGTCCGTATCTTACCTCGAATCCCCACGGCCAACACCACCTCTAGGACACGAGGCGTTCTTTAAAAGGGCCACAGTAAAAATTTCTGGAAGGGAAAGAGGTGAGGGAGCTACCATGCTTTCATTTGCACAATAGTGACCAACAGGACAGTAGCCTGGATTCATTTATCAGATTAGTGACGTCACTGAGACAGCAGAGATTACAGGGGTGGAGACAGGTGCAGAGCGGGGATGGCGGAGGGGAGGTGGGCAGGTGTCCGTCTGGAAGGGACAACGTGGACAGCTCCCTGGTGGATGAGAACCAGGAGCAATGATGGAAAAGAGGATGATACTAAGAAGGGCCAGGATTTGGGGCATCTGGGTGGCTCAGTCGGTTGGGCGACTGCCTTCGGCTCAGGTCATGATCCTGGCGTCCCGGGATCAAGTCCTGCATCGGCCTCCATTGTGCGGCGGGGAGTCCGCTTCTCCCTCGGACCCTCCCCCCTCTCATGCGCGCTCTCTCTATCTCATTCCCTCCCCCTTCTCATGCGCTCTCTCATTCCCTCCCCCCTCTCATGCGCTCTCTCATTCCCTCCCCCCTCTCATGCGCTCTCTATCTCATTCCCTCCCCCCTCTCATGCGCTCTCTCTCTCTATCTCATTCCCTCCCCCCTCTCATGCGCTCTCTATCTCATTCTCTCTCTCAAATAAATAAATAAAATCTTTAAAAAAAATAAGAAGGGTCAGGATTTGAAAAGGCTGTGGGCCACCCTCAAAGTGGAGGGGGAGACAAACCACGAGAGACGATGGACTCTGAAAGACAAACGGAGGGTTCTAGAGGGGAGCGGGGTGGGGGGATGGGTTAGCCTGGTGATGGGTACAAAAGAGGGCACGTTCTGCGTGGAGCACGGGGTGTTATGCGCCAACGATGAATCATGGAACACTACATCTAAAACTAATGATGTAATGTATGGTGATTACCATAACAATAAAAAAATTTAAAGGAAAGAAAAAAGTCCAATCTCTTTCAGACTGCTCCGAATATGACTAAGAAGATAAAACAGTCATTGGAATTGTGAAATGAGTTACAAATAGGACTAAATTACAGGCTGATAGGACATCCAAGTCCATTTCATTAGAAGAATATGGACCGTACTTTGCTGGAGTAACAGTGCAGTGATGTTGATTGCTTGACAAAATTCACTTTGTTTTGGGCCTGAGGACATTTTCTGTGATCCAGAGACAATGCCATGACAGTGTTTCACCTGGGGGCTGTGCAGGCTTTTTCGTTCTTCTTCTGTCTTTATTTCCTTTTTCACTTGGGTTATAATGTAAATCTCATTTAATAACTTGGTGAATTTAGGAAAGTTGTTTTGAGGCGTCTAACTGGTTTACAAAATTTCCTCTTTTCACGAGACCGGATCTGCTACAGTTCCTTCACAAGGAGGAGGCACTTTCTCTTACACACAACCATTAAACAGACTAATTTGCGATTTGGCCTACTTCCGGTTAGATTTCAGGGTGGCTGTGACCATCAGTGGTCACAGTTCTCGTTGCTCATCTAGCCCATTGTTTATTAAAACTTTGAAGTAATTCCTTGGTCCACCTGTTAATCATCCCTCGGCATTTCAGGAGTACAGGTCTTTTCTGGTTTCCTAGTGTGAGGGTAGCTTCTAGGAAGCACTTCCTGTTTCCCGTTTATAGAAAGGTGGGTCGGTATTTCTTCTTGGAAGCTGACCTGCCTCAGGGCTTCGAGGAGGAGCGAGCTATTGTCATTCTGAAATTAGTGCAGTTATTTCTCCCGCACCTTCATTTCCAGCCACATAGTTTCTTCAAGCTTAAGCTACTATGTGGGGGGGCAAATGGAAGGTGCTGAAAGGGCATAAATAAAAATCAGGAGGCAATCCAGTCACCGTGTGCAAGAAGGAAAATCACATCATAAATCTCGTAAGTTATTTTCTATTTACATAACCAGTAGCAAATATCACTGTAGTGCTTAAATAATGTAAATATAAACCAGGAGTGACTCTACCCATGGATCTTAATGAAACATCATATATAATAAGTGTGGAATAAAAAGGCTCATTGAACAGATTTTTTAAAGTCAAAGAGAATATAAACAAATGCTCATACATGCATAATACATATGTGTCAGGCACTTTGTGTTCAATGCTGTTTCAGGCTGTAAAAATAAATAAGCTTACAAGCCCTGAAGGGACTTTTTTTTTTTAAATCTTTTGGTACATCAGACAGAAACTGCTCTGAGGTTGGTGTTCCTCGGATTTCAATAGGTTGGCTGGGTTGGGCCCCACAGCTATGTAGAAATGAATGCTGCTTAGTGATAAGTTAAAGGGGAGACAGATTTGTCTTCACAAAATGTTTTGTTCATGCTCTTTGCTGGGACTCCCTACAATTATGATATAATTTATTTATTTCATCCCAGATGTTCACTTACCGTTACTTTGAAGTAGGTGAGTGAGCATTATTGTGTATTTTTTACACATGGGAATATGAAGAAAATTCTTGAAAACTCAAATCACTCACAAATAGCTAGGCTGGCAGAAGCAAGAATGAAACTCAAACTTCTCAAATTCAATTTCTTAGCCTTTTACTTCACAATTGCTGATAGATATTTTAACTCCAGAGTAGTTGGGGGAAAAAAAGTCTCAAGTCTTCAAACATTTGTTTTCACTCTTGTTTTTAAAAACAATATTTACTTAGATTTTCCAATTAAAAATACAATACTGCTTTTTAGAAAAATTGAAAAATATAAAAATGTATGAAAAAAAGAGAATGAAGTTCATAGATAATGTTAATACCCAGATGGAACATATTTTGATGTATCTCTTCCCTCCTAAAAAAATTGGATTCATACTATATATATATTGCTTTTCATTAATCTAGTAGGTCATCTATATTAACACCTACCATTATTTTATGTACTATTAGGAAACAAGAAAAAAAAAACTGCCAATACTATGACACAATGCCTAACCATTTAGAATTATTATCTTATACTTGTTTATATAAATAAAAATTAAGTGACACTAATTGGTTAGGTATTCCTAAAATTTTTTCATATTCAAACTTCAACTCTTCTGATTCACTCTGTGATTCAGATTTTTCAGTGTGTGTGTTTTACTGCAGCTATCTTCTGTCTTCACTAAAGTGTTGGTGATGCAGCATTTCTTGAAAGTATTCTGCTATTGTCTCCAGAACTTGCCTTGAAGCTGATTTCCCCATCTGCAAGTTTTAATATAGGTGAAACTATAAGAAATATGATTTAGATATGTAAAAATATGAAAAACTATGCATCTTAGAATCTATGAAATATCGCATATGAACCCCCTTTTTTTTTTCTCCTGAACTTTGTATCAGGAGAATTTACTGTTGTCTTTTAAATTCATGATATTTAAGGGCTTTACAAAAGTTGGTATCATTTATGTAAACAATTCCCTATTATTGGACATTTAGGACCTTTTCAATTTTTTGCCATCATAAATAAAGATGTGCCAAACATCTTCGAGTAAAACCTTTGCCTACATCTTTGATAACTGCCTTGAGAGTTCTAAAAATAGCATAACTAGGTAAAATGGTATGCAGTTTGCACTTCCTATATATTGCCAAATTGCTTTCAAAAATGGTTGTATCAATCTATATGCTAACCAGTGGTATACGTGGGCGCACAGTGTTACCTAACCAATGGTTTTCACTATTCGCCGACAGTACATACAGGTTAAATCTTGCCTCTTGACCAATCTACTCTTTCCTTTCATTTCTTCCTTTATTTTTATTTATCACCTGCCAACATGGTAAATAATTCCTTTCCCTTTTTAGTATGTACACTTTTACTGATCCTATGAATCTCAACCAGAAAGCTCTTAGTCATTGCTTAGCCAATCTATACTAAAGGTAGCTAGCTACCTTAATTTTCCCTCTGAAGTCAGCTTCCTTAATCACTTCACTGCTCTAATTTTTTAGATACTCAAGGGGCTAAACCTGAATTCATTATTAGAAACTTTTTTTTTATGAAGGTAGGAACCATCTCTTTTAATTTTCTTGATGAAATACTTATTTATGTCTAGAACTCTATTCAATTAGTCATTTTTGTTCTTGTTCATAATACTAATATTAATACTACTAATAAAAACCACTGCTCTCTATCCCGACCTAAAAGGTTTCTTTATGAAGCATTGTCAAGCCTTGTTGAAATAAGCTAGGTAAAATCATCTGTCACTAACATATTTATGGGCCATGTCTTCATGATCATTGGATATTTATTCAGAAAAATGAAAATCGTTCTTAATATTCATCCTTTCAGCAAACCTCCATTGAGCACACACTATAACATGCAATATGCTTGATGCCTGTGGCAATGCCAAGAAGCATACGACACCTTCCTGGCCCTGTGATAATAATATGTAAAATCTATTAGATTCTTCTTGTGTGCCAGGCACGAGTCTTAGTGCTTAATGTCCATTAATACATATGATCCACTCCACAATGATATGAGATCGGTCTTATTAATATCTGTATTTTATAGATGGGGAAGCAAAGCAGGAAGAAGAATCAAATTATGATTTGATTGCCCAGGATCATACAGATGGATTTGAGCCTAAAATATTTTACTTCAGTATTGGCTTGTTTAGCACATGCTTTCCTATAAAAACTTAGAGTGTAATAGGATAGGTCAGACTTACACATTAGTTGCAACAAAATACTATAAACATGAAGATATGGTAGTGCAGGGGGTTGGGGAGATGAGAGAAATCAACATGCAAAGAAGAGGGAGGATATGAATTGGGTTTGAAAGATGGAAACAGTATGGTCTGTGATAGAAATAAAAATGGATGGGTTAGCATGAGGTGGAACAATATACTCTAGAATCCAACACCCCTGGATTCAAATTCTGACTGCAATACCTATTAGTTCTGAGACAACTTCTCCTAGCCTCAGGCACTCAACCTGTTTTGGCTTTAATGAGCAAAGTTATATATTTGGAAGTGTATGATATGTTTAGGGCATGAAAATAGTGAAAGGTAGAGGGAGTTCAAGGGGGTCTTGGGGCAGTTCAATGAGTGAGGGAGGGGAGGAAGGGTAGGCATTTGTGGGGAGCAGTTGTAGCTGAAGACAAATGAAGTAAGTATGAGGAATTGTTGGAAGATTTGAGACAGAAGAAAGATAACTTGTCATCATTTTACTAAGACAGAAACGTAACAAGGTTGATGGTGGTGAGGTTTGGAGTAAGGAGAGGCTGAAAAAGTGAATCCAAAGGAGGCTATTGGTATTGCCCGGGTGAGGGATCATAAAGGCACGAATCAGGGCAAATTTCATGGAAAGGAAGGGGAGAGATTCCAGAATAATTTCAAAGGTAGACTTGAAAGAACTTGGTAACCAACTGGGGATTTGGGATTGAGTCAAAATGTTCCTCAGATTTTCGCCCCAGGGGCCTGAAATGATGATAATGCCTTTTACAGAGAGAAATTGCAGTTAGTTTAGGAATGAATCAGAGTTGAAAACTTGGGTGTCAGCAGTATAGATGACTTTGCAGAGTTTGAATGCAAAGGGAAGGAGAAAGTTGGAACTTTGAGTGCCAGTAATCTTAAAGCTAATTTAGGAAGGTAAATCTCTTTTGGATTAATACTTTTATTTAGCAAAACCAAAAATTAATTATATATTATGGAGTCTTCTTTTCATTCTTATCAGGGACTTTTATTCTCTTTTTGGATGAGGCATTCCTTTGAGAACTTAATGAAGAGTATAGACTTTCTTGTATCCCCAAGTGTGTATGTGCATGTGTCTGGGGGGTGGGGAGGGGAGAGTCATAAACATACATACTCAATTTTGCATACAGTTTTAGGGAGTTCTTGTATTTTTTGAGGTCTGGCCCAAGAAACCCAAGAGTTTGCTGTGTATATATATATATATATATATATATAATTCTTTTACCAATGCATTCATATATTTTCCGACTATAATTAACCGCAGGTCCGGTATTGTGCTAAGGGCCTTATCTATATCAGCTCATATATCTTCATATAGGTATTATATTTCAAATAAGGGGGAACACAGAATGAGGTTAAATAAATTGTCCAGAGTTATAAAGTTAGTGTGTGGTGAAGGCAGGGTTTGAATAGGTCTCTGTATTCGTCAGGTTTCTAGGAGAAACAGAACCAGTAGGCCATGTGTGTATCAAGAGCTTTGTTCTACTGACATGGCTCATGTGATTATGGAGGCTGACAAGTCCCACGATTTGCAGTCAGCAGGCTGGTCACCCAGGAGAGCTGCTGTTTCAGTTCCAGTCTGAGTCCCGAGGCCTGAGACCCAGGGGATCCAGTGGTGTGGTTCCTGTTAAAAGGCTGGCAGCCTCACAGGGTGAGGTGATGTTTCGGTTTAAGTCCAAATGCAGGAGAAAGCTGATGTCCTGATTCAAAGGCAGCCAAGCAGGAGGAATTCTCTCTCACTCCCAGAAGAGTCAGCCTTTTTGTTCTATTCAGACCTTCAACTGGTTGGATGAGAGCCACCCACATTAGGGAGAGCAATCTGCTTTACTCAGTCTACTGATTTAAATGTTAGTCTCATCCAAAAACACCCTCCCAGAAATGCCTAGAGTAATGTTTGACTAAAGTATCTGGGCACTCAGTAGCCCAGTCAAACTGAAACATAAAAACCAATGTTGTCTCTCTGACTCCAACTATTTTGTCATTTTAAAACATACTCTGTTTTTCTTAGATGAACTCTCTCTCCCGCCCCCCCCTTTTTTTGCTTTCACACATGCCTTACTTAAATTATTCATGTTAGAGCTTCTTCCATGTTTTCCCTTTCCCCAGTTATGTTCCCCTAACTGAAGATTTTAAAGTAAAAAACACTTGGATTCATTCTGTTTGCTTTCTGCTCTTTTCTTCCCCCAAGAAGATAAACTATCCAAGGAAGCTTCTTCTTTCATATTAAAGGTTTAAAAAAGGTTTTGCAGCTAAAAGTGAGTTAACATCTAAAAGACTCCATGGGTACCCACTAGAAGTGCCTATCAGGTGTTAAAAGAGTTTTCGAATTCACTGCATGCAATAGAAAAGAAGTGCTGGTTTTTGGTAGCGGGGTTGAAACTTTCAGGTGTCTGCTTAGTATGCAGGGTGTGTGTTCGTAAAAGTCAATGCACGATTAAAAAAAATATATTGTGGATGTTTTTAGGCCCTGGAGCAAATCCAAAATAACAGCTGGGATTTTATATCTCCCAGGGGACTCCTCAAACTCATGAAATTCAGTCCCAAGAAGTCATAACACTCTGTTAGAGCGAAGGCCCAGAAGACTGGTAGCTCACTTATCAGAGCACAAAGGAAATGAAAGGGAAGCTGCTCTCTCTATCACACACACTTTCAATTCTTTAACAGCCTGGTGGATCCATGTAAGCTTGAAAAGGTGATCAAACACTAAAATTAAAGGTTTGAGTTTTCAGGTTTTTTGCTCTTTTTCTATTAGGGGAGGGAGGTACTAGTAGTAAGAAAACATGTTTTTTCTTCATTTTATTTTGAAGATGATAAATAGAAGAGTAGATAAAGTGAGACCACGTTTAGAAATGGGTCCTATGGCCTCTATAATCAACTATGCACACTAACTAGTTAAAGTAAAACAATTAAATTAAACTGAATTCTGGGGGAGCCCAGGTGGCTCAGTCGCTTAAGCGTCTGGCTCTTGGTTTCAGCTCATGTCATGATCTCGGGGTTCGGGGGATCAAGCCCGGCATTGGGCTCCCTCAGTGTGGAGTCTGCTGGGGATTCTCTCTCTCCCTCTGCCCACCCCTCTGCTTGTGCATGCGTGCACCCTCTCTCTCAATAAATAAACAGATAAAATCTTTGAAAAAAATAAACCGAATTCTGTAAACCCAGACTGTAAAACCATTCAAACTGCACAGATAACTTGGTTGGACAAATTTATGTTCAACAAAAGAGCACAAATTCTTTTTTTAAAGTACGCTCCCCACTCAACGTGGGGCTTGAACTCAAGACTCTGAGATTAAGAGTCACATGCTCTACCGACTGAGCCAGCCAGGCATTCCCACAAATTCTTAATGTAAAGTGAACTGATGTCTAGAAACAGACATTGCATTGTAGTTGGAGTCTTTAAGAGGCATTGATTTTCAAATTTGATGGAGAAAAATACTGTAGCTCATATCCTACTGGCTGGTCGATATCTTCCTCATAAAGTTCCCAATAGCACTACAATTTCCTTGGAATAGATTTTTATATATAATGCTTGGAATATGAGGTGACTTCAGGCAATGGAACTAAGTTTTAAATGATTTAGTTTTTTTTTTTTTCTGGTTTGATATTAGCAAGTGATCTCATAGTGTCATGAAAAGGATTCATTAGGGGGTGTGGGGTGATGTGCTAGACATAGCCCAAGTGAGGTTAAATACCATCATCATCAACCTTGACTGACAAGCGCTTACTGTCCCTGGATCTGGGGATGCAAAGAGATAAGCCATATTTATCCCTGACAGAGCTTAGAGCCTAACTGATGACTTACATGTACATATAGAGATGATACCAGACACTGAATATTGATGAACAACTGTTTGGACAATAAGTACTTTGAGGTGGGATAGATATGAATCCATCCTTAAGAGTTTTTTTTTTTTTTACCAGTCTCAGTTGTAGAATCTGTAAATAATATCTACCCTATGTATTAAATTGATCTTCCACTACTAAACTATAATTTTCTTCTTGTATCTCTAGCCTTAGCCTAGAGTCTAACACATAGTAGGAATTTTGTCTCCCTGAGTTAAAATACTATCATTTTAACAGTTGTGAGCTGGAATTTCTTATCAACTATAATCTGTCACTCATCTTAGGAGGACAATTGCACCACTGACTGTGATGTAATTATATGAGTACGATTCAATCCACACCCTAGTGTACAGGTCTTCTAGGTTATGCTTGTTAGAACAACCACATATATATAAAATGCTATATAAGATGCCTTTAAAACAAAAAGAAGTATAACCAATGTTGTGGTCATTTCTATGTTGTCACAACCTAGGTCTTTGCCTATATACATATACCAGCTATCCTGGTTATAGTTGGGTTTGCCCTGTTCCTTTGGGGGAATCAAATCAATGACAAATGCCTTTCTCTACATAAGATTGGTGGGACCAGATCCTGAAATAAGATTAATACAAGAGGAAAGTATCAAGCAGTCTTCTTTATTTCAGGATGGAGGGTGAACCATTTAAGAGTAACAGGTGTGACATTCATATTGATTTTCTGGATTTTACTTCTCAAAGAGTCTGGAAAGAAGATTTGAGCAGCTCAGACTGGATTTCTATTGATAACCCCCTGGGATGACTTGACTGCCCTCTCTTCAGCCCTCAATTCCTTTACCTTTGAAGCTCCTGGGCCTGGGCCTCTCCTTGCCTTAGGAGAGACTGCCACTTGTCTTTGGCAGCTGGACAGTTCTGGAATGACAGCTGGCCACCCATCCAAGGGACAGCGGCAGGAGCAAACATCCCAGACTGATAAGACTGATTATGCAGTGGCAAGGAAAAAAAAAATCCTATCTTTCTGTTTTTTTGTAATTACTGTATTTCTCTGGCTGTGTGATTATGTTTCCAAGAGAAGAGCGGGAGAAGCTGGCAAGAACCAATGTCCTCAGTTTGGGAGAGAAACTGCAATTCCTTCAGAGGCCAAAATAAACTGCAGGACAGAGAGAGTCATAACAGTGCAGTGGTCGGTCCCCAACAACTGGGAACCAGTAGTTACAGCCTCAGGCGCGAAATTCTTCAGTCCACACCAGACACTCAGCAGGTGAAGACATAGGTATGCTCTAGCCAGGCCCCCATCTTTGAGGCAGACGGATGTCATAACCCCACAGGGCAGACAGTTGCCAAGTGTCATATGGAAGACTGTCAGGAGCCCTTCCTAGCATTATCCTTTTGAAATCACAAGCAAGCGCCCCCCCCCCCCCCATGTCAGGGCAGAATCTTCCAGGCTACAGAAAAGCTGTCCCCCTCCCCCACATCCATTCTTCACCGACATTCTATGAGCCTATGACAAGGGAAAGAAACTAATCATAAAACCTGATCATAAAACCCTTCTTATACTTGAAGACGCGATTAAATATTCACTTAGCCAAGGTCTCCCTGCTTCATTTAAAACAAAAGAGGTTCTCCACTCACGCCCTTCCCACTCCATCAGAAGACGTATTTCTGGAACCAGCGCTGGCCATCCCGAAAGTTGCTATTTCCCTTAGTTGAGGGCGAAGTTAGCGAATCCCTGGCTGCGAAGTCTCAACTCGGGGGAGGGGGCGACGGCCAGGGCGGGGGAGAGCGGCGAGGAGGAGGAGGGACTAGAGGGAAGGACACTGCCCCCTACTTCATCGAGGTCGTTGCCTAAGCCGCTGGAGCCTCGGGTTTGGGTTTGGGGAGGGAGGAAGTGGCGGCCGCGGCGGAGCGGCGTGGGCTCCGCACCCGCGGCTCGGTGCCAGTTCGGTACCTGGCGGGCCGGGCGCGCCTCGCAGGCCGGCCGCCCGGGGCGCGGAGGGTGTGAGCGCGCGCGCCCCCTCCGTGCCCGCTCAGCCTCGCGCGCGTCTCGGGGGAGGCTCCGCGGAGAGGCGTCCCGGGAGCCCGCAGCCTCAGTCCTGCCGCCGGCGGAGCTTTGTGCGGCGGCGGCGGCGGCTCCGAGTCCCACCTGCTGGTGGCGGAGAGACAAGGAAGGGGAAGAAGAAGAAGGAGGAGGAGGGGCAGGAGGCGGCGGCGCGAGCCCACCCCTCCCGCCGGCGCCCACCTCCCGGGGGCTCCGCAGTCCCCAGCTCTCGGCCTGCACGCGTCCCCCGCCCCCCGGCCCGGCCCGGTCTTCTGTCCACGCTGCGGCGGCCGCTGCTGCAGCCCAGGCAGCCCGGCCCGGCCCGCCCGGCCCCGCCGCCGCCACCCGGAGCCGCCGGCGAGTTTGAGGCGAGCGCGGGGCGCGCGGCGCCGCCTCGATGTGCCCGGGAGCCGCCTCGGCGCCCCAGCCCCGCTGAGCAGCCCCGAGCGCGCAGCGGCCGGCCCGAGAGGGCGAGCGAGGAGGCGCGGCGAGTCCCGGAGAGAGGGGGCGAGCGAGCGAGGAAGAGCGAGCCCGAGAGCGAGCACAGGGAGCGGACACCATGCCGGGCTGGAAGAAGAATATCCCCATCTGCTTGCAGGCGGAAGAGCAGGAGAGAGGTGAGTGAGGCGACGGGGCGGGGGAAGGCAGGGAAGGGGGGTCCGGGCCAGGGGCCGCCCCCGGTGCCTCCCTCTCCCCCAGCTCCCCCCGACCTGTCCACCGGCCGACGGGGGAGGGGCGCCGCGCCCTCCGGGGCCGCGGGCGGATAGAGGCGGCGCCTTGCGAACTGGAAGAGATTTCTTTGGGGGGGGGGCGGGGAGAAGGGGAAAGAGGGAGGGTGCAGCAGCAGGGAACTTTTCGCTTGGGGAAAGATTTTTCGGGGGGGTACGTAGGGGGTACTCTAGCTTCTCCAGGGCCCGCTCGCACGTGGAGCCGGGCCCGAGCGCCTGTCTACGGGGTGGGTGCTGGTGGGGGGTCCTGCAGTGTTTTAAGTGACTTTTCAAACTTTCCTTCTCCCGCGGCCGCCTTCGCGGTGTCCCCGCCTCTGGCTGGGCTTCGATGGTGCTACGGTGCCCAAAGTTGCTGGAGATTTAGTGAGGAGGAGGAGCAGGAGGAGGAAGAGCTTGGGGGCGGGATGTGGGCGCTGCCGCAGGTCTCCGGAGGGGGAGGGGAGGAGGGAGAATGCTGTCCCTAGGCTGAGGGTCTGGGGCTGGGAGTGATGCCTGGGAGATGAGTTATGCCCTAGCGCAGTCCCCGCTGTCAAGTTAATACCGCAGGACTGCGGGCTTTTCATAATTACTATTTTCTTTTGTAAAGGCCGCTGTCCATGCCAGGTTGCTTGTAGACCTTTTGTGCTTCTGCCTGACAAAGTGTGCTGGGCACGTTGCTTCTAAGTGACTTAAGGAGAGGAAAGTTGAAGGCCCTTTGCACCTCAAAGGCTTGGTTCTGTTGAGGTCATTCCATGCTGTTTGGATTGTGCTGAGGTTGGCCAGGGAGTTCAGCTCGGTAACCTGGATATGATGTACTGAGTGCACCAGAATTTCCTATACAGCCCTCCCCCCCACCCCCGGGGCTAAAGAGGTGTGCGCCGTGGCTGTGCTAGCATCCAGAGGGACCCTGGCTGGCAAGGGCCCCCAGGGTTTATTCCCCTGCTCCTCCCACCCCTGCCGGCCCTGGCTTCGAGGAAAACGCTTTAGAATTGGATGTGTTTCAGGATGCTGGGTCCGCATGGGCTGTGGCAACAGTCGGTGCTGAGGTTAAACGGTGCTGTGTGGGTGGGAGGCAAATCTGGTGTGTGGAGAAGGCAGAGTTGTCAGGGGAGCTTAAATTTCAGCAGCTTGATGGGATGGTATGGAGGGTGATTTGGTTATTGGGAATGCCAAAAGTTTCAGGCTTTTGAAATAATGCTTACTACTGAAGAGCCAATGTACGATTTCCAGTTTTTCTCTAGGTGGCACAACCTGTCTTTGGTTTATATCCTGTTTAATGACTCAGGGAATTCATCCCTTTTAAACCACTTCCTTATTAGATATGTGCATTCATTTTCCAGCACTCTTTCTGGCAGGGGACCTTATGTTTACCCACTCAAAAGGCACCCCTGCTTTAGAAATGCCCTGCTTTTCCCTTTAGTAAATCATATCTTAAAAGTTGCAAATAGTGGTACCAATAATTTATAACCAGGTAAAAGCACTAAATGAAAGCATTCAGTCAAGCATGGAGTATCTGTCCTATCAACTCAGTGTCACGATGAACTTGGTACTAAATAGTTCTGTTTGCTAAAAAAACATTGCAGTACTGCCAGCAAGTTTTATCTGAATGCTGAAATGGGTAAATTTTTGGATTGTGACAAAATGTACTTCTGTGTCTTTTAGAAATATATGGTAACTTTGAAAGATGATCACCTAATCTGCTTGGTGGAGATGACTGAATTTCCTCCAGAATATAAAAATCTGAGTCAGAAATTGGGTATTCTACTTTTATCTTTTCCAATAGGAGAAGCAGGGATGTTTGTCACTTGGTGTCTTTTTACACCTTAAGGATTTCTTCTTGCTTATATTATGTGATGCTTCTCTAATTAGTATTGTTTCCAATTTGATTGTTGCATTTCTTTTTGAGGTCCTGATTCATTGGGGATGCACAAATGTATGTGGTTTGTTTCTTTTAAAATTTCCTACCTGGTGTTTGTGTTCCAGTTGTGTGTGTATATGTGCACATATAAGCATACATATTTAAATTAACTGAGCTGCCTGCCTGACTTTTAATGCATATGTCAAAGGACACTGCTTGTAATTGGCTTATTTTTTTGGGTGACTGTTATTGTAATGAGCAATGTTTTCTATTTGCATTTGTAATCAGCTTGAATTTAGTTTTTTTCCCCCTTGGAATTTATAACTTTAAATGATAAAATAGTTTTCAATTTGTTCTTGTTAAATATAAACAAAAATATTGAACTATCAGGTTGGTCAGGAAAATAATGAACATAGAGGGAATAAATACATTTTAAATTTTGTCTAGGGATAACATTGGCTAAAATTCCAATTTCTAATGTCTTATCATTAAGGTTGGTTGTGCTCATATAACCATTGCTTTTTCCACATTCCCCTCCCCCCCACTGCAATTTACATTTAAACATTCTAAAACCCATTATGGAGGCCACTCTAGCATAACATTTTTTCATGTAGATTTTGTTTAGCAAAATCTCTTCATGAAACTTAATGCAAATTAATACAGACTGCTAACTTCATTAAGGACCACATATTTGAACAAGCATTTCTTAGCATTATTCTTTTTAAAAAAATGCTAATCTCAACTCAAAGATTTAGGGAAACTGCCTTCTTAGTATTATCACATACAAAGAGAGAGTTGGCCAGTCTGTATAATTTCATGCCATACCTACACACCATTCATAACTTGGATTCATCTTGAAGGCTTCTGTCAAGATGATATTGAGTGAACTATTGCTACTGCATGCAATGCTTAGCCGAGAAACTATAATATATGGGTTGTTGCAGTTAATGCAGTCACTTCCAAATGACATGTTAAGATTCACCCACATACAATGACATACTATTAAAATTCAGGACACATTTCTCTGTCTTCCCCCTCCCCTGATTTTCTGCTTGAGCTGATAAACCCAATCCATTTAGAAGTCACCTAATGCACTTTTAGGTAAATGTTTTAGGAGAACAGAAATTATTCTGTAAACTGTTTAATATCCCACTTGAATTAAATTAAGTAATGTATTAGTTGTTTTAATCTGCTTATTAGTTTATCATGTGTAATAGAAATAGAGCTGTTAAGGAAAATCTCAGTAATTAATGATGCTTCCTTTGCCTTGTAGCTTCCCTTCTGATTTCCGTGGCTTTGGTTAGTACATGTTCGTGTGTGTATTCACCAGGGGAAAATGTATGCATTTTATATAGCTCCCTTTCTCCTTGTGTTTCTGTTCTTAAGTTTTGGAGGTATACAAGTAAACTTGAGAACTTCCCTTTGGACTTCTGTAGAAATTATCATATCTGGGGTCTTGCTTCTGTTTTGTTGACTGAGAGTATTTGGATCTCTTTAGATACAAAGAATTTAGGTTTTATAAAATATCTATGAGAAAGCACGGGGACTTAAGTAGCGTGCCTTTATTATATCTTTGGTCCGTTTCATTTTCCACACCTCAAGGAGATCTGGTGACCCTATTCTACACAACCTCCTTATCAAAAATTCCAGTTTGAAAAAATTCCAGTGCTGTGGGGAAAAGAGAAGAAATCAAAATGCATGGAGAGTCTCCTATGCGTTGGGCATGGTGTTGGACACTTCACATGCATTATTTGGTATAAGTCTTACCACATGCTTGTAAGGTAGGTATTATTATTTTACCTGACAGATGAAGAAACTGATACTCACAGGATGAAAAAAAAAATGCCTAAAGTTAAAAAAGCCAAGCCTTAGGGTACCAGTTTCTAAAGAGATAATGCAAAAAAAGAAGTTAAGTTACATTTCTTGAGATGAAATTTTTAGCATTATATATGTACACATACATACACACACACACACACATAGATAAAACATGGATTTTTCTGGACCTAGTAAACTGACACTAATTCTTTCATCAGGAATTCATCAGAAGAGTTTTAGTTATATATAGTGAGACAAAGCTTCCAAAGTATATTTTGGGCTTTTGACAATCTGACCAGATAGGTTTATTAACTCTAACAATAAGGATTAAAATGTCAACATATTTTTAAGGAGAATTATTTGACTACACTTAAAGATAGTCATTTAAGAGAATGGCTTTTCCACCAAAGATTTGATATATATAATTCCATAGTTTTCCTTCTTTTCAAAGAGTATTTGCCATGAAGGCAAGAATTAACAAGAATTAGGTATTTTTCCTCACTGCTATGACCTGGGAAACTACTGTATCATTAATAGCCATTGTGCATTTGCTCTTTTGCCAACATTTTATTTAATTAAAGCTATCCATCTGAACTCTCAGCCTAGCTATCTATCAGAAGGCCCAGTAGCCAAACAAAGGGGCTTCAGATAATGCTTTCTTCTGCAGTAACCTGATTGGTTTTTTTCACCAAGAAAAAGAAGTATCAACTTAAGCTGGTAAAGGGTATTGATAATTGAATATCATATTGAGAATTGAATTATAGCTGTTATAGTAAATGTTGCATGATGGCTGATGGTTTAAGGCATTTAGGATCTGATCAGCTTATTTTCACTTAAATTATAATGGCAGTTTAGTAATACAAAATACAAAAGTATAGTAATACAAAGTAACATGTCTAAGAGAACGATATTCAAATGCAAAAACAAACCCTGGGTTTGAATCTCTTGTTTTATCTTTTATTAAAGTGTATTTCTTTATAAATTCCAAGGTTGCTTAAACATAAATATAAAAACCTATCAATACAAATTTCCTTATTCAAGAAACCTACTTGTTTAGGCATGTCAGTGACCAAAGGGTACTGTCAGTTTAATGGGAAAGTTAATGTTCTTTAAATATTTCTGCCAAATAAAATGCACCCGATTGAATTTCTTACCACCTTTCATTTCAACAGTAATTAAACTTCAAGCAGCAAATCAGGTGTTGAAAAGAATGTGAAGACAGGGTTAGTATCCTAGCTGGATTCCTTAGCTCCGCCCAGCAATGTGGTGGACAGCAAGGTACTTGAAGTCAAACAACAGTGGGTTTAAATCCCTTTAGCACTTCCTAGCTCTGTGGTCTTAAAGTTAAAACTTAAAAGTTCTCTAAGCCCTGTATTCTCTTCTTGAAGATGAGGACAAATAACATCTACCTTATGGGAGGATTAAATGAAATTAACAAATGTGGAATTTATGACAGTACCTTTCATGTAGTTCTGGGCTCAGTAAGAGCAACTCATTATTTTTATGATATCTTGATATCTATGATATCTGTAAACTTAACACCTCAAGGTGTCCTGCTGATGAAATGATGAATTTTTATTCTCTAAAAACTTCATAAACTAGTAAAAAAAAAAGTCCAGCATTTTGTGAAAATCTGCACGAAAACACAGAATGTTCTGATGGTGAGATTGTTGATATATTCTAGTCTGGCTGACATGAAGATGAAGAAACTCTTAAGGCCACTCTTTTCATACATTCAGCAAACTTTTATTAACCACTAACTGCCATGATGGGTACTGGGGATGAGAAAATCATGGTTTCCATGTTCAAGGAGATTATTATATATAGTTAGGGAGTCATGGATTTGATAAATAACTCAGTACAGCCTCTCTTCTATAAAGATTAGTGCCGAGGGAGCAGAGAAGAGGGATTGACTGTGCTGAGGAGGTGGTACAGAGGAAGTGTTAAAAGACTTGAAGGAAGGAGGGGAACTTAGAAGGTTGGGCAGGGATATGAGGGTAGAAATTTCAGGCAATGGGCATGGCATGATCCAAAGCATTGTAGAATAAAATATGCCAGGAGCCCTTATTGGTTTTGTAAGGGGCTGAAGTGTAGAATATGAATATGCATTTCCCCAAGAGGTAGGGGAGCTGGGTGGAGAAGATGAGACTAGAGAGGGCCAGATTTGGAAGGACTTTATATGTCAGATTGAAGAGTTCAGATTGTCTCCATCAGGTTTGGGTTAAGTGAAGGATTTCTGATAGAGAAGTAAAGGGATCAGATTTATATCTTGGAAAGATCACCCTGGAGGCAAGGAGAAAATATTGGAAAAGGGAGGGACTGGAAGGGGTGGGGTCACTAGGAGGCTATGCCCTGTTTCAGGCCATGCAGAGATACTCCGGAGGACTTGGTACGCAAGTAAATGTGGGAAACATGGTGGGGGCGAGGTGGGGGGCAGTGTAGGTTTCTGGTTTAGATCGTGATTAGAATCAGAGTCGTGTCTTAAAACCCAGTGCCTTGATACAGAGGCTGGTATTCTTTCTACCTCATATTGCCTTTATTTCCTCTTCGCCAAGTTTAAGTAGGGGAAGAATGTAAACATGATCTGATAGAACAGTGTGAAAATAGAGGACTACCAAAGTGATTGGATCATGGTGATAGCTTAACGCGCACTAGTTTTTTTTTTAATTATGTAAAATTCATATACTGTCTAATCCTAAAGGAAAAATAATTATTCTGTACATTAATCCTCTATAACTAATATGAAATTTTAAATTTTTTTTTAATTGAAAGAGAAAAGTGGTAGTTACTATGTTGTGGAAATGTCTTTCCTAGTAATGGAATTGGGTAGGGTTTTTAATATCACTTGTTTTCTGAAAACAGCTAAATGCTCTGTGAATAAAGTTTAAAAACGGTGAAATCGGAGGGGGAGATGAACCATGAGAGACTATGGACTCTGAGACACAGACTGAGAGTTTTAGAGGGGAGGGGGGTGGGGGGATGGGTTAGCCTGAATGGAGCACTGGGTGTTATACGCAAACAGTGAATCATGGAACACTACATCCAAAACTAATGATGTAATTAATATATGGTGATTAACATAACATAATAAAAGGGAAAAAAAAGCTTCTTATACTGGACTCAAAATTAGAAAATTGGGGTTCAGGTCCTCTCTTAGCCATATTCCTGATTGTTTGGCCTAGACACAGACCCCCTCTGAACCTCCCTTTTCTCATCTCTGAAGGTAGGATGGTTCTTGGCATACAGATGTCCTGGGGTTATTTTATTTATTTATTTATTTTAGGAGGGGTAAAAGCTGTTATATTACAAAGGGGAGAAATAAAAAGTAAAAATCTTAATTCTCAGGGCACCTTGTTGGCTTGGTTGGTAGAGCATGTGACTCTTGATCTTAGGGTTGTAAGTTCTAGCCCCCAGTTGGGTATTGAGATTACTTAAAAATAAAAAATATCTTTAAAAAAATTTTAATTCTCAGTCTTCCAAAATGAAGGTCGGCTATGTTCTGAGGTTTCTCTGTTAGGCTCCCATTTGTTACAAAACAACTCAAATGATGCAACTAAATGACAACACATACAAAGCTGCACAGTCAAGACAACCTCTTTCCTGCCTGCCTGCCTGCCCTTGGAAAAGTCCCGCTCAGATGCCAAGTAGACCTGGCTGCCTGTGCCCTGTTGTTGGGTTTCTGCCTCTCTCCAGTCCGGGCTTCTAATCTCAACCCAATATTCAAGGGACCATTACTTCTCAAATTGAAATCATGTATGGAACCTTTTTACTGGAGAAAAAATGTCTTGCAAATCTTGACTGCTGACCTCATTTTTATTATGCTACTTAAATATGTACTAACCTAAAACTAGGTATAAACTCCTGATGCTTATAGCTCTGGTACAACACAGAACCAAAACGGATTTTACAGATGAAATACAAACAAAACTACTAAAAAAATCAATAACTTTCAAATTAATGACATTTATTTCATGTGACTTGATATTGTTTGCCTGAAACTAAATTCGCTCTTGGAGTGTGGATATGGTGCTTGCTGCTGTGGAAAGTAAACTGTCACATGCTGCTTTGGAAAGTTGTAGCATCACTTTTTTTTTTTTTCCTGGCTGAACTCCTTTGGAACCTTGGTTTTAACAATCTGTTGTCACTTGGTCTTTCCTGGGCATGAACACATCATTTACATGTGAAGTCCTCCATTCTTATTGGTCTGTTTTTCATCAGAGTGATCCTAAATACAAAACCCAGTGTTAGCACTGCAGTTGGTAGCAGTGTTAGGCTGCATGCTGATCTACTTTAGTGCTTCTTTTGTTTTTTTTTTTTAAGATTTATTTACTTGAGAGAGAGCGCACCTGCACACAAGTGGGTGGAGGGGTGGAGGGGGAGAGAGAGAGAGAGAGAGAGAGAGAGAGAGAGAGAGAGAGAGAGAGAGGGTGCTAATCTCACCACCCTGAGATCATGACCAGAACCGAAGCCAGGAATCTTGCACTTAACCACCTGAGCCATCCAGACACCCCCTACATTAGTGCTTCTTACACTATTTCTGGTGAAGGGCTCTTTTATCCCTGTCTGATATATGGTCCTGTATAGCACTGTGAGTGCACTGTGTCTCACCTGAGTCACCTGAGTCTGACCACACCGGTATTTGTCTATACCCCGTTCAGTGAGATGAGGTCATTATTCCCAGCCTTGGATGTCGGGGCAGTGCCAGATTGCTATACGAATTTCTGAACACCTATCTTCATATTCAGTATTTATGTAACCATGGACAAGTAAAAAACAGTTTCCTGATTGACACTGACAACAGACCACACTTCGAATAGTACTGGTTTTGAATATGTTTATGTAGCTGGGGTGAAGGAGGAAGGTTCAGAAGGATGGAAGAAAGGTGTGTGTGTAAAAATGTACACTCTAGTTTTAAGATATACAAATGACACAATTTATTTTCTATATTTGCTTGCACCTTGCCTTTGAGATCCCATTCATATTGAAGATGGAAAACATCTGGTCTTGTTAATAAAGAGCATATTAGTCTTTAGTTTAAAAACTCTTTGGTCATTGCTCTCATTTCTCAAGGGTTTTCTCTTCTCTCATTCTCTGAAGGGGAAAGCTTAATATCTTCATGGCACTGGGTGAAGGGCATTTTATTCATTGTCTGACCCTCACTGCGTCCACTACTCTGGACTTGGCATGCTTGGTGACTGGGCGTTGTGCCCTGGTCCCCACTGAAATGAGACTGTTCCCATTTGGTCTTTGAATGTCATCCTGGCAGCTGATTTGGACTTCCTGGACCTTGCCATTGTGCCTACTTGTGAGATCCTTGTAGCCTGTGACCTTCTTGTCAAAACTAGGCCTTTTCCTAGGTACCAGTCCTGTCAGGATTTCTGCCATCCCTCCTGGGAGCCAGCAAGCACTTAAATCTTTCCCTTGAATCATGATGGAGTTTGTGGGATCTTGGGAGGCACCCTCATCTGCACCTGTCCTACAGCACCTTTTACAGATATCACCATTGTATTGCTCCAGTGCCGTGTTGGATGCTACCTGTGCCAAATAACCATCATGCTAGGTGATGAGGGTCATTGGCCAAAGTGTGCCCCAGTGCCCGCAAAGCTATCCAGGTGTGAGTTTTTCTCTCCTTTTGCACTTGTCAAGGAGTGTTGAATCCTTGCAGAGTATTGGACGCTTATATCTGATCATTTGTCCCCCTGCCCCTTCCTGTTTTTTTCTCTTCTCTGCTGTACCAGCTATCGGCAGTGGCTTCGGTGCCTTGAAAATTTAAAACTGGAAGGGACGAGAGTCAGAAGGGTGAGTGAATAATCACAGGGAAGAGTCCTGTTCCTATTTTAGATGGCATCTCTCCCTAAGATCTGAATGTCAGAGAAGAAAGAAACAAATAGCCCAGAGATGATGTAGCTTGAAGCTGGTGAGTAATTTTGACCAGTACCTTTTGTTGGTCTCCCTGGTACGCACACCTCTCTCACTTAATAGCTTTACTAGAAATCTGCCGTTTATATTGCGTCAGCAAATGTGTGAACATGAGAACTGACATATTTCTTCTCACGACTGGGAGTGTAATGGCAATGTGCATTAGCTATTAGCTATTGATGTGTTTTAGAGGTTTACTTTGTATTTTGAATAAAGATGTTTGGAAGAGATCACTATATACTTAAGACTTCTTGTATGAACTGATGTTAGAATTATTATTTTACTAAGTGTTTATTTTGTTTTCACAGTTGTTGAATATAGCAGACAATATGAAAATTCGATACAGAGTTTGACAGCATAAAATTAGTAGTCTGTCTGTTTTTTAGGTACAGTTAATCATTTGAGAAAAAGTTAAGATATATAGATTTTGCCTCTTAGTACATTAAACAAAAACAAAACAGTAGAAAATAACAGGTGAATAGTCAGATAATAATGTAATATTTATTTGTTTGTTTATTCTGATATATAATCTGTGAATAGTTTTCCTTGTTGATATCTTCTGACGTCAAGTATTTATATCTCCTATTACTGATATTCATAAATTCCATGACAAAGACTGAGCAGAGTACGCTAATGTGCTTGTAAAGTCACACTTCGGCAGTCAAACGGATTTCTACATTGCCCTTTTCAGAAGTGTCAGGACTGTTGACTAAAAGCGAATGGCATCTAAAATTAGATTTTTCAGATGAATTCAAGTGTTTCTTTTTAAATGTATAATTTTCTAGTATGTGCAGAGCACATTTTCATTAAATGAAAACCTTGAACAAGGCAATATAAATTTAGTTTTTTTATTACTGTTTCACTTTTTTCCCCCTATAATTTTAGTTAAGAGAATGAAAATTTGCCAGGCTAGAATCAGACACCTGTAGAGTTGCTGCATCTGCTGAGAAAGCATCTCATCTGGCTTTGTTCGTGAACTTGAACTGATAGATAATGTGTGTGTGTGTGTGTGTGTGTGTGTGTGTGTGTGTGTGTGTGTGTGTGTGTATGAAAGCCCTACCAATGAAGAGTAAGTAGTCTTGTTTTCTCATCAACAGTATATAATATTATTGGGTGTCATCTGGGCTCTCCATTCAATGACTTCATTTACTCAAAACCCCACCCTTTCAGTCTCTACTCATCATATTGAAAAAAGAAGGAGGACAGTGTCTTAGCCTTCTTGGGATTTCATAAAATACCTCAGACTGGGTGGAAGTAGAGGGGGCGGAGTGAACTCTCTACTGTCTCTTCATGTAAGGACACTAATCCTGTGTGATCGGGGCCCCGCTCTTACGATGTCATTTAACCTTACCTACTTCCTTAGAGGTCCCATCTCCAGCTACAGCCATGCTGGAGGGGAAGGGCTTTAACACAGGGACACAGACATTCAATCCATAACAGCAGGAACGGATAATTAGTCAATGGTTTATATCACATTCCTATACATTTCATCTTTCAGCATCTGGAACCTGCTCCTTGGAACAGAAGGTGATGTACTTAGAAGATGGTTTTAAAATGCAGCCTCCAAAGTTTTTGACAGTTTTCCCATTGAGTGTCTGTGTCCCCTCCATTTGAATCTGGGCAGGCGTGTGGCTGCTTTAGCCAGTGGGGTCCGCTGGACATGATGCTGTGTGCTTTCTGAGGCTGGGGTTCAACAGATGAGGAAGCTTCCCCCTTGTTGGCTGCAACACTTGTGTTTGGAGCTCTGAGCCACCGCCTGGCTCTCCTGCTTCTAACAGGGACGTGAGTTCTGTTGGAGAGGCCACATGTAGGTGCTCTGGTTGGCAATCCTGGTCTCAGTCTTCCCAGCCCACGTGCCAGACATGTGCATAAATGAGCCTTTAGGTAATTTCAGCTCTCCGTTGTTGAGTGGTCTCGCCTCCCCGTATTCCTAGCTGGGGCCCCAGAGCAGCATGGAATCGATGCAGGCCATTCTCTCTGTGTCATGTCTGAATTCCTGACCTACAGACACTATCAGCATAATTAAATGGTTCTTAAAAAGCAGCTAAGTTTCGGGGTAGTTTGTGACCTGGCAATGGTAAGTGGAACAGGTGCTGTATGGCCCCATTTTGGATCCCTGACCTCCTGTTCTATTGCACTCCCTGGAACTCATTGTTTATCATCAGCAAAATCCTTTATATCCTCAGCCTCCTCCATGAACTTCCCCTTCCCTTTCTTGGTCTGACTGACACGTGACCCTCTGTCAGGGCATTTCTTCCTTTGTAGTCTTTCACATTCTCCTGGAGGAGGGGTAGGTCTTTTTTGTTCTTCTTTGCTATTTCCCATCTGTTGTCCTTCCCTCCTTTCTAAAAATGCCTCATTTTGAATCTTATGCCACTGCAGTCTATAAGCCACTTCTCCCTGCTCTCGGCACTTGTCTGCGGCGGGTGACCATTTTCACTGCTGGCTGTCTGCCACTTGCACCGCACTATTTCTGTCACAGTTCTTCTGAGTTCAGTATTCATATACATCATCCCTCCGGTTTCTTGGTTTCTCCGTCCTGTGTCTTTTCCTCTTTCAGTGGTCATACCCACCACTGTACCTCAGTTGCTCGCTTCTGGGGCCACATCTTCGACCGGCAGTTCTCAAAGTGAGGTCCAGTGGTCTCTGGGGGCTGCACTTTCAGAGAGTCTGTGAGGTCAAAACTATGTCCATGATAACATGAAGACATTATTTGCCTTTTTAATTTCCTTGTCTTGGGGGTGCACGGTGTCGTTTTCCAGAAGCTGCACGATGTGATGAACATCTTCATTTTGGTGGCTAATGGAATGCATGCTTGCATAATCTTGTGCTTAAAAATTCCCTGTTCTAATATTGATAGGTAAATACTACTAGACATAACTCGCATAACCAAAACCTTTTTGGGGACCTTCACTCATTTCTCGGAATGTAAAACCAACCGGAGACCAACTGTTTTTTTTTAAAGATTTTATTTATTTATTTGAGAGAGAGAGTGAGAGAGAGTGAGCACATGAGAGGGGGGAGGGTCAGAGGGAGAAGCAGACTCCCCGCTGAGCAGGGAGCCCGATGCGGGACTCGATCCTGGGACTCCAGGATCATGACCTGAGCCGAAGGCAGTTGCTTAACCAACTGAGCCACCCAGGCGCCCCCGGAGACCAACATTTTTGAGACTAGCTGCCCTAAAACTCATCATTAACCATGACTGCCACCCCCCCCCACCCGTTACCTCATTTTCAGGCATCCTGCTCTCCACATGGCACCTGTCTTTCCCCTACTGTCCATCCCAGTAGGACCTAAAATCTGTTGACTCTTTCCTCTTGATGCATACTAGCCACGCCCCTCTCGTGTCCTCATTTCCCTTCTTCCCAACTTAAGTTCCTCTTACATCATATAACCAGTCTCTTAGGTGGATCCTCATTCCTCCCTCATTTTGTAGAGCTCATCTGGAAAACCTGGTTCAGCTCCACTCACTGCCATTCTGGTTTCTTCCTGTGCTGTTTAATGTGGTTGGAGAAAAACACTCCCGTCAGGCGGACTGGTTTCACTTTAATTTGGGATCACTAATCCCCAGCGGGCCCTTCGTGCTGCCGGTTTATCAGGCTGCATTTTCTTGGTCCGTTCATTCATGCCTCTGCCCTCCTGGATGACTGATGCCTCCTCCTCTTCCCTGTCTCCTCAAGTCTTCAGCACCTCCTTTTCCATTCTCACCTCAGCTGACAACCTTGCTTCCTACTCCTATTTCACTTAGAAAATAGAAGCAGTTAGAAGAGAATTTCTGTCTGTGTCTCTGCCCATATGTTCTGTCTTTACTCCTGTTGCTGTGGTTGAACTCTGTGCCCCGATGCAAGGCCAGCGCTCACCTTGTGCATAGGATCACGTTCCCTCTTGCCCCCTTGAGGACGTGGCTCCAGCATATTGTCCCCTCTCCAGCATTATCAGTGTCCCTCTCTACTGGATTATTGCCATTCCACATACATCCGTGATGTTATTTCACCTACTTTTTCACCTCTTTTCACTCTCAATCCCTCCAGTTGCCACTACAATTTTCTCCTCCCCTTAATAGCAAAATCCCTTGAAAGAGGTCCCTGTTTTCAATCTGTAATAGTTCTTTATTTGCTCTTGAACCGAGTCCAATCTGGTTTTTGTGCCCTAGTCTATCTTCTTCTACCAAGATATCCAATGACCTCCGTATTGTTAAATCTAGTAGCCAATTCTCAGTCACATACCACTTGACCGGTAGGCAGAATCGGAGACAATTAACTATTCCCATTCTGGAAACACTTCATTCATGGGGCTGTTGGGCTTTCACGTTGTCGTACTTTTCCTCTTCCCTCATTAGCTACTCCTTCTTCGTCTCTCTTGGTGTTTTTTTCCTCAGGTCCTTGATCTCTAAATATTGGAGTGCATCGGTGTTTGGTCCTTGTACCTCCTGTTCTTTTGTGCTTTCATTTAGTCTCACTGATAACGCTGGCACTTCCCCAACCTACTCCTTTCTCTTAACCCCTGGCTCCCAAATTCCCTTTCAGTGTCTCCATTTGAATGTCTAATAGGCAGGCATCTTACACCTAAAATATCCAAAATCAGGCTCCTACTGTCTTCTTCAAACCTGCTCCTCTCTGGTTTTGCTCACTTTGTAAGTGGCAGATCCATCTTACTGCTTGCTCATGGGAAAGCATCTGGTGTCTCCCTGGATTCCTCTACTTCTTCATACTTCACATCTAGTGTGAGAAAATCCTGTTGATTCCACCTTCAAAATGTATCTAGAATCTGATCATCATCACCTACCTCTACCATGTCCACCTCCGTTAGCCACCATCATTTGTATTTACCTAGATTATTGCATTTTCCTCCTAACTGGATTTCTATTTGTCCCCGTGTGCTTTGTTCTCATAACAGGTCACTGCAGAACAGCCAGAGTGATACTTTAAAAATGTGTCAGATCTGTTCAAAACACTTTAATGGTGCCCCATCTCACCCAGAGTGAAAACCAAAGTAGAAGGCTCTACATAACCAGGCCCTACATAGTCTCTGTTACCCATATATCCTTATTTTCCTGTCCTAGCCCCCTCCTTTAATCTTTTTTTTTAAAGATTTTATTTATTTATTTGACAGAGAGAGACACAGCAAGAGAGGGAACACGGGCAGGGGGAGTGGGAGAGGGAGAAGCAGGCTTCCTGCGGAGCGGGGAGCCCGATGCGGGGCTGGATCCCAGGACCCTGGGAACACGACCTGAGCTGAAGGCAGACGCTTAACGACTGAGCCACCCAGGCGCCCTAGCCCCCTCCTTTAATCTACTGCAGTCATGTTGGCCTTAGAAACACCCAATTTGTTCCTGTTTCAGGGTTTTTCTTTGCACCTGCTCCTCCCTCTGCTTGTACTACTTCCTCTCTCACCTTCTTCAAGTCTTTGCATAATGTCACTTCCCTAGTGAGGCCTTCCCTTATTACCTTATTTGAAATTGCAACCTTCTCAACACTCCTTCTTTTTCTTGCTTTAATTTTTTCCATAGGATGATATGACATGCTATTTATTTTCCTTATTTATTTGTATACCGTATATTCCTATTGTTTGTTGTTAATGGAAGCTCCCAGAGGGCAAGGATTTTTGTCTGTTTGGTTACTGCTATACCTCTAACACACAGAAGAGTGCAAGCTTGGCTCATAGTAGGTTCTCATGAACTGAGGTTCTGAGGCAGTGTTACTAAGAGAGCAAGAGAAATGATTTTCAGATGATAGAGTAGTTATGTTCACATGTAGGTTTTCCATTGCTTTTCAGGGCTTATGTTTGAATTTAAGGATTTTGATTCTAGGGAAGAAGAACCAGGAACCATTTTGATACCATAGCATTCCTGGTCTCCCTTATGGGGTTGGAGAAGAATTGGGGACCTAAATAGACTACTCCCACCCTGAGAAAGGTAACTGGCAGGTGACCAGGGAGTTTCTCTTCTATCATTGGCAGTCTGTGGACTGGCCCTTGAAAAGCGCTCTTTCATGTCTAAGGCTGCAAATATTTTCTGCTAAAATATACCCCTGTTGATGATATACCAGATGGTTTTAAAGCAGAAATGATAGAGGAATGTTTTACAGTGAAAAGCTTTTCCTTGATATTTTGAAATACGATGGTTGTTGTATCATCACCTGTGTGATAGTCTTCTTGTTTGTGTTCATACTGCCTACCATATCATCACCTGTGTGATAGTGTTCTTGTTTGTGTTCACACTGCCTACCATGGTGCAAGGCTCTGGGCGGATACTTACTATTTGCTGAATGAATAAAGGGAACAGATGTGTTGGCATTATGAAAAATCATGGTGGGAAAGAGATGGGCCTATTTTCTCCCCTCTATCTAGAGGCAAAAGCTATTCAAAGTCAAGAGTAGGGTATATTAGCACTTAGTACAACGACATACCACCGAATTCTATGGCTTTATTATAATTGCTTTAAGTAAACAAAACAAAACTTTTGTTTTTGTTACTTATGGCATTTGAAGAAGTTGTGCCAAAGACAAGGTGGTTTTTTTAAAAATAGATATGAAAAGTTTACACATTTCATTATCTGTACTATATTTTTTTTCATTCTTGATTCTTAAAAAAAGTACTGAAGGCAACATCCTTTAAACAGCCTCTTTCTGGCCCTAGATGATTCCAGTTGGTTTTACTAGTGTGTAATAACATGCCAGTAAAACGAAGATTAGTATATTTTGCCCTATTTTTTTTCCTAAGCCAATTCATTGCACTCTAATGGAATGAAATAAAAAACGGCCTTTAATTGAATAATTTATTATGCCATTTGTTTTTTTCTTAATATCAAATACAGGAAGTAGTACTTAATCAATTTCCCTGCTTATTACTGAAACCAAAGGCCTGCAGAGTTAGATGGCAAGCCTATTAGGGAATGCTTATATATTTTTTAGGAAAACATTTATAATGTTATTATATAGCATTGTTCTTTGGTCTAAGGCTGCATTTCATACATACATGCATTCTTAACTACATCATTTTTTCCTTTAGATACAGTTGATTGCATGGTAGATAATCTCAAATTTCAGCATAATCATGAATCATACTTAGATTAAGGCCATTGGTTTAATGCAATAGTTTTTCCCCCCGAAAGCATCTCTTTAACAACTAATTTTCCCAGGATCCTATTTCATGTAAACTGTCATTTGACTGTTTATCAGTGCTTCTCTGTCCTCCTAAGATCCATTCTCTATTTCTTCCTAAATTCCCAAGGTATCTGCTTGGTTTCCTCCCTTCTCCCCCAAGGTTGGAATATCAGAATAACAATAAATTCTGATACTCCAGTGTGGTTTTTTTTTTTTGTAATGCCTGCCATGAAAAATCTTGGACGTTCAATAAACACTTGTTGATTCATTGATCTAAACCCCTACTCCTCCTGGAGTTTAACCCAAGAAAGACTCTGAATGAATCAAAGCCCACCCCACCCCCCCATGGATGCCTTATCTTGTCAGTTAGGTTTGGAATGTATGCAGTAGGTGTGGGAAAAATATTCGGTGATCAAAATAATATTTTCTATTATGGAAAAGCGATTTGGGTTGGGACGCCTGGGTGGCTCAGTTTCTTGGGCGACTGCCTTCGGCTCAGGTCATGATCCTGGAGTCCTGGGATCGAGTTCCGCATCGGGCTCCCTGCTCAGCAGGGAGTCTTCTTCTCCCTCTGACCCTCCCCCATCTCATGCTCTCTTTATCTCATTCTCTCTCTCAAATAAATGAATAAAATCTTAAAAAAAAAAGAAAAGCAATTTGGGCAACCTGATTTTACTGCAGGATAATTAGAGATGTGAGCTTTTAGAATCAGAAATGAAATGGATTTAAATGCTAACTCCCACCTTAACTGGCTCTTTGGCTATAGGCAAACTATTTGACCTCTCAGTTTCTTCCTTTGTAAAAGGACTCATAATAACACCTACTTGGCATGGTGATAGTAGATTTTAAGAGTATCTATAAAAGTAACTGTCGACTATATATAGAACTGTGATGGCAGCTATATTTAGAACTGTGAAATCTAGATGAGTGTACTGATTACAAGATCACATACAAGAGAAGTTGAGCTCTTCAGGGTATTGTGGGAGATGCACTTACCTGAGGTGGGTTCTAGGATGTTTGGAGATCCCTGTATCTCATGAGAAGAGGGGACGTTAACAAATTTCTCATGCTAAAAATAAATATTTGGTGGGATTCCTGGGTGGCTCAGTCGGTTAAGTATCTACCTTTGGCTCAGGTCATGATCTTAGGGTCCTGGGATCGAGTCCCACATCAGGCTCCTTGCTCGACAGGGAGCTTGCTTCTCCCTCTGCCTGCATCTCCCCCTGCTTGTGCTCGCTCTTTGACAAATAATATAAATAAAATCAAAATAAATAAGTAAATAAATATTTGGTAATGTTAACAATTGGTTACAAATATTTGAAAAAATTAATTATCAATATAGCCTAGAAACTTACCTAGGCTAATTTGCATCAGATTTAAGGGCCCTAAAGTCATTGTGGAATTATACATATCTGGATAAAAGGATCGATTATAAAACCACCTGCCTCCTTTTATTCTGTGGCTGCTATGTTGTTCAGAGACATCAAGCTCTTGAATCACAATTTTTCAGTTCTCTTCCTGTCAGTGACTTCATTTGAACAATAGCTTTGTTCAATGTAAGGCTTTCAGTATATGTTAAACCAAGATGATAAAAAAGATACCAACCAAACTATTATCTTTCAGTGTAGGGAACCTACAAAGATATGATGATTTGGATTTTGTTTCAACACTTCAATTAATGACTTACAGATAAATACAGAACAAAACCAAGCAAAAAACCCTTGCAGAGATGCCCTCTGACTTGAGGTTGTGTCAAGCCTAACCTGGGAACTGAGGGATTCCTTTTGCCAGCTCAGGCCTCTTCTGCGCATGGAACCATGCATTATTTGTAGCTACTCAGAGCTGCCTGGCTTCCCACCGATGACTAGATAGACCTCTGACGCAGCCTTGTTCATTGTCTAGCTCAGTTCAAGTCTTCCAGGGGAACCCCTGCCTGGGGGAACTTGGTTTGTTATTGAAATCAGTGCTAATGGCTCCTCCCATTTGGTACTCAGTCCCAGGGACACGAGGTGTAAGGCATCTGCTACAGGGGTACCAGTCTAAATGGATGCTGGACATCACTGAAATAAATCAGGAGCATGGTGCAAGTTAGCTCAAGCCTTCACACATAACTCCTACCATAGTAGACAGACCCTAGAGTGGAAATTTTTAAAAATCTCTCTGTAGAGGGCATTGGCCTTGCCCCTAGTAAATGGTTGTTAAATAACCGGCCTGCCTGGGAAGCAAATGATTGGCGTCCATAGGAATCCCACCGCATGTTGTGGTCCAGCCCAGCTCTTGGTGGTTGGGCTTGACATTACTGCCAAATCCCTTCATTCCATCTTCAGGCTCTGCCAGGGTCCCTGTTGCATGATGCTTCCTTCTTGCCCACACCACACATGACCTGAGTCCTGCCAGTATCCCTGAACGACTCCTGCCTGGTCTGTATCTCCTCCAGTCATCGGTCTTTTCCTAGGCCCCAAGTTTGTGCTTTGTCCAGGATCTACCCGAATCCCAGAATTTAGCTTTTAACTAAGTAGGACCCAGGGTTTCCCTGGTTCCCTCTTTTCTGTTTGAGCACCCCAGTCTGAGTCTGAACTTAGTTTCCTCTTTGTATCCTTTGAAAACTAGTTCCTGCAGAATTTCTCAGAGTGCTTATTTCTGCAAAAGTCCATTGTGCCTCTAGTGTGGGGGTGAGTTGAGGAGAAGGGGTAAAGCTGTGTACAGTGGTTGCCGAATTTGTTTGACTGTGGGACACTTGCTGTTGGAGCATCTTGGTGGATATTGTTCCAAACACACTTAGAAAAAGGCTGCCAGACGCAGTAGAAATATCTGGGGCTTGAAAAACATGTTAAGAGCAGGTGTTATTCCCTCAACACCAGAAGAGTATCAGTGCTGTAGAATATTTGATTTTGAACTTTCTTGATGTTTTCTGTGTAGTACTGCAGTGTCGCTCTGATTAAAAGCTTTCTTCTCAACTTTAATGTTTGGTTACTGAGTCTGCTCTTACTGATTGCTCTTTTCTCTCTTATTGAGCAAAGTCAGCATTTGTTGAGAACCTACTGTGTGTCATATGTTGTGCTAGTTGCCAGAAACACAAATATATTAAGTTAGGTCTGCCCTCAAAAAACAAATTATAGTGTAAAATGAACATTTTATAAAGCTGGTTCTACATTAAGCCGGTTATTTTATTTTTCTTTCTTTCAGGCCTAAGACTTATTTAACAGGGCTTTATTCTCTTTCTACTCCAGATGATAAAGGATCCCCTTAGGGCAGAAAAGGAATTTCTGAGCATGTTCCAAAAAATGGAAAGAATAAGTTGCATGAAAATTTAATATTTCTATACGTCAGAACCTACCATAAACAAAAGTAAGAGACAAAGAGTAAACTACGAAGACATTTGCAACATAAAAGACAAAAGTTTACTATACTTAATAAAATGAGCACATACCTTTTAAAAAGTCATTGTTGAATGAAGGAATGAATGACTGAGTGAATGAATGAATTCAAAGCAGTAAGGAAAAAAAAATCACCCTAATAGAAATAGGAAAAAGATGTGAAGGGTTGTCATAGCACCTCTCTCTCTCTGTCATGTTCACACACACACATACACGCACACGCATAAGGCACACATGCATATACACACACGGAAGTACAAATCCAAATAGCAAAAATAAAGAAATGTAAAACAAAGTAACCTTTTAATCTCTCATTAATTGGATAAATGCTTATTAAGCACCTGTTATTACCATACTGTTAAATTGCTTTGTAAGTTGTATGATTTCATTTAATTTAAACAACAATTCATCTGAAGTAGGTATTGTTATCCTCATGGTACCAATGAGTGAAGGGCTTAAAGAAGTTAAATCTTGTAGTATAGTTAGGATTTTGGAGGCAACATTTGAACTCATAACTGTATGTGGCTAAAGTCCCTGCTCTTATTTACCATAGCATTCTTGTTAGCGTTAATAATATCATCAAGGGTATTTGATGATGTAGAAAGTTGTTTATGAAAGAGTTAAGTAAAAAAATAATTATAATTATAAAACAGTTCGTACCTATGATCCCACATATGTTCTTTTAAAGCTGGTATAGCATAAAGCAAAATTTGGAAAGGTATATACTAAAATGTGAATAGTGCTTATCTGTGACTTTTATTTTATTTTAAGCAACAATATTTTAAAAGCCTTACCAAATTTGTGTGTGTGTGTGTGTGTGTGTGTGTCTGTGTGTAAACATGACAATATATTTTTGAAGTTTATAAGAGTTAACAGACCCAATTTTTTCCCCAAAAGAAGAATAAAGAGAAAGCATACCCAGGGAATGGAAGAGTATGTGTTCTTTGTGCATACAGAGTGAATGAGTAAATGGATAAATGTATGATGAAACAACTCAGAGAATAGGAAACACAAACATCTGCTACGTATTTGGAGAAATCGTCAATATTAGTAATTAAAGACCTACAAGTAAAACCATCATGAGATCACTATTTTCACTGTGAGGGCAGGACACCTTTTTCAAAGAGTGCCTAAACAGCTGCTCTAAAGGTACTGCGTTGGAGAAAGCAATCTGATGAAAGAAGAAGTCTTAAAATTGTTTATACAAACCTTGACCCAGTCGGTGATCAACTCCTGGAATTTGATCTGAAGTAAATAATCCTAAATACTGAGAAATCTTTGTGCGCCAAGATACATGGCATTACCCAGAATAGGGAAAAATGGGAAACAAGTGTGTAGCACTATAGTCAGGGGGTAATAAAGGATAGGCTAAATAATTTATTGATTAATTTGTTCAACAAATAACTGTTGATTGCCTGTACTGTGCCAACCACTGTCTCCAAGACACACTATGCCAAGGACACAGCCATGAACAAAATCTCACCCCCAAATAATCTTTAAAAAAGAGGTTTTCCATATCATTTTTTAATGTTAGGTATAAAAAATAAGATATTAAATTGTAATGTATTGACCTCAACGGTGTGAAAAACAAACAGAAAAAAAGGTCTGAAAAGAGGTGCTTGAAAATATTGACAGTTATTTTGTAATTGGATTGTGGATGAATTTTTTTAAAAACATTTTTCCGTATGTCCCAATATTTCTACAATAAAAACATATTTTTTAAGTTAACAAAATAAACATAAAACTTAATTGCATTTATTTATTATATGGTTGTAATATCCTTTTTAAATAGGAAAATAGGAACTTGTATATGAGCAATGATGGGAATTTAATAGATCTAATTAAAACTACCAGAACTTGTGATTTTATTGAGCTCCTAAAAACATTTTTGGTTTTACTGATATGTTTAAAGCCTTTAAGATGCTACTTTCATTAAAACACTTATGTAGTAAATGGTAATTGTGTATTGAATAGATAAAAGCTTACATTCAACAGATCAAAAAGTCCAACACAATGTCAATTTGATTAGGTAAATGCAAATTTAACAGCCTAGTAATTCTTTACTCTTCTTATTTTACATGCCATGAAGAGTGGGATAATATAATTAAAATTCTGAAAATGGCTGTTTAGGATAATGGTGTGTTTTTCCCTTTTCCTCTTTTAAAGTAAGATGAGGGAATTTACATTTCCACTCAAGCATTATTTCGTATAGTGAAGGATTCTGTTACTGTGGTTCTAAGTAAACTTTAATTATGTTCCATACTTATTTGTAAGTTTATTTTGTGTAATTGGTTTGTGTTTTGAAATGTTTTAGATAGATTCCCTTAAGTTTAGGAATTGTTTTTATATTTTGTGTTTGAAAATTGCTTTGAACTAAAAATAAAGATATTTTAAATTTAATTTAAAGTGATGAATTTTCTAACAGCGTAAGATGTTGAACATAGGTCAGAAAACTCTGTATTTTGGTTGTATCAGAATTTGTTATGTCTTACATAAATGTACAGTAAGATTTAAAATTCGGGGCTCACATTTGCAACAACGTGGATGGAACTAGAGGGTATTATGCTGAGCGAAATAAGTCAGTCAGAGAAAGACAAACACCATATGATTTCACTCTTATGTGGAATTTAAGAAACAAAACAGATGAACATAGGGGAGGGACAGGAAAGATAAGATGAAAACAGAGAGGGAGACAAACCGTAAGGGACTCTTGACTCTGGGGAAAAAACAGGGCTGCTGGAGGGGGGGTGGCGATGGGGTCACTGGGTGACGGGCATTAAGGAGAGCACGTGATGTAATGAGCACTGGGTGTTGTATGCAACTGATGAATCACTAAATTCTACCTCTGAAGCTAATATTGTGCTATATGTTAATTAAATTGAATTTAAATAAAAATTAATTAAAAAATAAAATTCAGGGCTCAAAATTATTAAAATTAGCATGAACTTCAGTCAGGTAAGAGTGAGTGGTCAAGCAAAAGCCCTTGCTAGAGGGTTAAGCAGTATTCGGAATCTGGGGTAGACAGGAGTCCTGTGAATTGGGTATAACAACATGGTTTCTTCACATGAGATTCCGTCATGGAGATTCCATCCTTGGATTTTCGCAAGGTCATGTGGCCCTGGAGGAGACAGCCCCTTTCCCCAGCCCCTGCTCTTCACACCGCCATCCTGCTCACCTTCCTTCTCGTGCGACAGGAGGTGAAGAGTTCCTGGCTTTGACTATGAGGCTGACCTCATTTGGGAGGGGGAGGTCAACTAGAGAGGGCTCAAGTTGTTTTTTTTCCCTAGTCTTATTAGAAAATAAAATGGCAGCTTCCCCCCACCTCCATGTCTTCTCTGTGCACCGCTTTTCTCCCTGAAGGGCTTAGTAAAGACAGCCCCCCCACAGGGCTGCGCTTCAGACGTGGAGATGTGTCCTAGAATTGGAAAGTTTGCTGTCTGTGTTTTGGGTTAATGTGCACCTTCTAAGGAGCCCGCCTACTCAGGCCTGGCCAGTGTGAGCAGTCACTCCGCTCACGGGTGCAGGTCTGATGGCTGTCTTGGCTGTGACTGAAGTGTTGACAGCCACCAGCTTTTGATGGTGCCGGTGACCACGGTCAAAGCTCTCACCTAGTGTGAGGTTCACATGTGTGAGCCCAGCCTCCAAACACAGTGGTGAGACCAACCCCACCGCCACCACAGACGTCACCTTACCCTTTTTCTTAATGTAGCTACAACTCTGCCTTGAAACGTGGAACTGACTCCTTAGTGTGTTCAGAATCCCGGTAGGTCTCACATTGGCTTCCTCAGCTGCCCACTCCAAGTGTGGGGTTTGCTGTCCCAGACCAAGACGTGCGCAGGTGCCTCCCTTACCCTTCAGGGAACTCCAATAAAAGGATGACGTTCAGACTGGCCCTCACTGGAAAGCTGCAGCCCGCCACAGACTTGCTGTGCGGTCGGAAGGGCGGCACAGCCTAAGGAAAATGTTCTCAAGGAAGACAGCCTTACCGCGTGTCTTACTTGGGATCTAAGCAGTAGAGCGATCGGGATTTTCCTGCTTCCTCAAAACCGTGCCAAAGTTGATGTAGGTTTTCTGTCTTTCTCTGTCGCTCACTTTCTCCCTCCCCATCCCTATTATCTTTATTCCTCTCTCCGTCCCCTGACACAGAATCAACAGTATTTTGCTTGCTAATTAAAAAAAAAAAATCTGAGAATGCAATGGCCCACTCTTGCCAGTGTAGACACATCTTGATTTTTTTTCCCCCTGAAACAAGATTTTAAATTCTGTCTCCTCTGTGCTGTTTGATGTTCTCCATTGGCAGAGCTAAGGTAGAGTTGAGAGCACGGACCCTGGAGATGGTCTGCTTCCATCCAGATCCTGGCTCTGCCATTTATTAGCTGGATGATCATAGGCAAGTCTTTTAATGCCTCCGTGCCTCAGTTTTACGAATGGTTCGTTTAAAATGGAGATAATTAGGATATCTTTCTCAGCTGGTTATTATGAGGATTAAATGAACTAACATACATAAAACACTTAGCACATAGTAAGTACCCAGAATTATTATGGTGCTGACCAACTCCGTGTTGCCTTCTGGATTAATACAATGCAAAATCTGTTTAAAAATATGTCCTTAGGGCATAGATTTTGTTGTTGAATTCTTTGAGTTTTTTTTTTTTTTATATTTTCTACAGAATAATATATTACATGACTCTGGATTGGAATCTGTTTAAATTCTAAAACAGAAACATTATGACAGTCACTAGAGGAGAATTAGAAGTAGCTAGAGTCAGCTTGCACACAGCAGAATGAGATAAAGAGCAGTCGTGATACATAACACATCCGGGGAATCAACGGGAATTTTACAGTCATTATGATTATGACAACAGTTTTACTAGATTTTCACAGTAGCTTTTTATTTCAGAGATTTTCAAGGGAAATGTGCAGCCACTTAGAAAAATCTGTATGAAAAAAATTTTTAATCACTTTAATTTTCTATAGAAGGTGAATTCGAGCAAGAAAATGGTTGAGTGGTTTCCCTGGGGAATAATACCAGATCGATAAGGGGTAAATCCAAGCGGCTTAATTTCTGATTTACTTCTTTAGTATCTACAAATCCTGGTTCTCTCAAGATGGGAGCAATTTGCATGTGAAATTTAGGAGAAGAGTTCTTTGGATTGAATTTCTTAAAAGAATGTAACATGGTTTCCTTCAGCAGAGATATTTAACTGGTGGAAGAAATGCTCTACCACCCCTCAGGAACGCATGGACAGAAATAGCTCTTGGGGAAATTTCCAGTTCTTTTAGAGTTTGAATATTCAGAATTTATGGGCAAATCCCTTAAGATTAAAACTCATTGCTCTATTATAAAGGGTTCTCACAGGGTCAGTCTTACCCGTGGGTGGAGTGGGCCCGAAATAAGTTGTTTCATTTCAGGCTGAGAAATGCCTTTGAATTCCCTCCAAATAGCTTATCTGTTCACTGTTTGAAATTCCACATTAGAGATGCTTCTAACTTTGCTTCCCCCCCCACGCCAAACTTCGTTTTATATCTGCTGGAAATGCAGATATTGCAGGCATATCTAAGTAATAACATGCTCAGTCTTACAGTAACATGCTTATGACTTTAGAAACTTTTTTTAAAAGATTTTATTTATTTATTTGACAGAGAGAGATTGAGACAGGCAGACAGACAGCACAAGCAGGGGGAACGGCAGGCAAAGGGAGAAGCAGACTCCCCGCTGAGCAGGGAGCCTGATGCGGGACTTGATCCCAGGACTCGATCCCAGGACTCTGGGATCATGACCTGAGCTGAAGGTAGACACTTCGACTGAGCCACCCAGGCACTTGGGTGGCTCAGTTGGTGAAGCGTGTGACTCTTGATTTTGGCTCAGGTCATGATCTCGGGGTTGTGAGATCGCTCAGTGCTGGGTGTGGAGGCTGCTTAAGATTCTTTCTCTCCCTCTGCCCCTCTCCTCTCCCCCCGTCAAAAAAACCAAAACAATACAAAAACAAACAAACAAACAAAAACCTCTTTTCTGGATTCTGGGGATTTTGTTTGGCCTTAACTATTAGTGAGTAGGGAGAGAGCATCATGATTCTTGGTTGCTGGGTGAAGGTGTGGGAGAGTAAGAGGGTGATGCTCCCACTGTGAAAATGGGTGATGGGACACATAAAAAAAAAAGCTAGGTGACAGGAAGCCAAATGTCACCTGCTCCCTCCTTTTGCTCTGGGCTAGGCCTTCTTTTTTGATTTTTGAGTAGACAAATGAAAATCTCTACCTTTATGTCTCAGTACTTCTAGTTGTGTCTTTAAGAGGGGCTGATATAATTTGCTTTTGATGAAGAGCTTGGGACCAGTCTCTTGTTCTCTGAAAGGAAAGAAGATGTTTGGGTACTGAACAATAATGGTCTTAGGGACAGTGGGAAGATTTTCCGATTCTTTCCAAGTTCTCCTTGCAGCTTTTGGGACTTTATCCAGAGGTGAGCCATTCCTCCTTTCTGCAGGCTCCAGAAGATAACTCTATGCAATACACCTGAATCCGTAATTCTTGGCTTTTCGGAGGACGAAAACCAAAGGAAGAATCTATTCTTTATCAAGTTCAGTGATGGCAATGGAACTGCAAGGGCTCCCCAGAGGACCTCTCTCTGAGCTGCAGTTGCTGGTACCTGCCCAGCCGGCCTTGGCCTCTTCCGGGGAACAGCACACACCTGCTAGCCTTTGATCTCCCCACACTAGTGAGGCCATTTCAAGCCACGGCAGCAGGCAGATGGCTCTGCCCTGGGATCCTTTGTCATTCCAAATTGTGCTGTCATGTGGACAAGTCCGTTTGTCCCACGTGAGGCTCTTCTCTGCCTCTTTCCTTGCAACTTGCCTGAAAGATGTATTCTGTTCTTTTCCAGGTTGTCCCCTGGACACTGACCCTCTCCTTCTCACTCATACTTAGAGTCTAACCCTGCCTTCACTCTGTCTTAGCTCCCATTGCTCTGGCTTCACTCATTCCCATGGTTCATAGTCATGACACACCTCTGCCCAGAAGAACTGTCCCTTCAGCCTTCCAGTCTGGTACCTTCCTAATTGCTTTGGCCATTAACTTGGCCTCAGTCCTGGACTCCCGAGCACTTGCAACCTGCTCTCTTACAGAGTTGTGTTTCTGATGATTAAAGAAGTAAAGATATTTAAAGCCAAAAACCAAGTAAGAGACTAGAAATTTAGGACACACAGCTATGAGAAATGAACAAGTAAAGAAATAAACTGCCTGGCGGAGAAATAAAGATATTTACATCCTGTGAGTTGAAATAGAATCAAATTACAGGGTTTTGGGATATCCTCTGACCCTCTGCTAAATAAAAAATATGAAAAGAGATTGTGAAACATTGCATACTTCAAAGACATGAAGCCAATTCATTTTATTACCTTTCATAGACAGAGGGGTTGCAGTTTATGATAGTTTCTTGAGCAAAACCTAGGTCATAGAAGCATGTGCCTACAAAATCAGTAGGCACTAAGTGAAGAGTCATGTTAACATTACTGTGGTCTTGCTAGAAAGATACAGGCATCGTATGTGCTCTTAAGGGGCTTAGAGTGGAACATAAATATAGCAGTAAAACATAAAACAATTAGTTTACTAATTGAAGACCTTTTGCCGTGGCTTTTCCTCTTTAAAATTTGTTGCAAAAAGACGGAAATATTAAAGTTGTTAGATTTATTTGCAAATGGGTTTAAAGTGATATTTTGATACCAAGGCATGCTTGTATACTAGATGAACTACTTTGAGACACTTAGAGGTCTGGTTTTGCTGAGGATTATCCCATTCTTTTTTGATTTGAAGACGTTTGAGGACATTACACTTTTCTTTCCATCTCCTTTATAGTTGAAATTAGAGGATGTCCAGTGTATTTGGTTTAATAACATGATAATGGTGATTACAAATATTATAATAGCAACTGTATTAGTCAGGGTTTTCCATATATGTATGGAGAGAGAGAAAGAGAGAGGGATTGATTGATTGGTGGGGGAGGGAGAGATGTTGAGGAATTGGGTTGTGAAATTTTGGAGGTGTGGTATGTCCAGTGTTGTCTGGCAGGCTAGAGACAGGGAAGAGCCACTGTTCGAGTCCAGAGGAAGTCTGCTGGCAGAATTTCCTCTTGCTTGGGGGAGGTCAGTCTTTGTTCTCTTACGATCTTCAACTGATTGGATGAGGCTCACACACATTATGGAGGGTAACCTGCTTTACTCGAAGTCCACCAATTTATTATTTTCTCAGTCAAAAAACAACTTCATGGAAACATCCAGAATAATGTTTGACCACATATCTGGGCACCATGGCCAAGCCAAGCTGACACATAAAATTAACCATCACGATAACGAATCTTTATTGAACGCATTTTGAGTGCCACCTTTTTCTGAACATTATCTCATTCAAGTCTCTTATTAACTCTATCAATTTGGTGTCTCCATTTCACAGCTGAGGAAGCCTTAGGGATGAAGTGGGTCAGTTACCTGCTCAAGGTCATGCAGGTGGTAGTGATGGAGCTGGAGCCCATGTTTTTATCTCAGTTTTAACATGAAAATGACAGGTGGGGTGAGAACTTTTGGGGGGGTCCTCTGAAGGGACATCTGAATGGAGGTACGAAGAGCTCTCTGTTCAAATTGTCTGTTCACTTACTGAGATTGTGACTTGTTTCCACAAGAGCGATTGAAATAGGGATTTATGACTCTGGGGAATGGAGTCTAGGGCAAAACCCAGAAAGGTCATTTGAAAGTGTTATTGACAGACTAAGGAGCACAAGTTAGACAGCTGTATTTTAGACAGTGTATTTTATGTCTGAGGTTGAGGCAGGTGCTTTCTTTAGTTATATTGAATGAAGGATTATTTCAACTTGCTGAAGTAGGGACTGGCCATGCATTATTAGAGCTCATGCATTACACCTTGCTGGAGAGGGACAGTGTGTGGGCTAGAATCCACCTTGGCTGTAATTACTTTGCAATTATCTGGAACTTGGCTAATAACCAGAGAGCATGTGAAAAAGGCCCATAGATGCCATAAAAATCATGTAACCTGGGCCTCGAGTTAGCCTGCTTGCTCTTACTGGTTTCTAAAGTTAGAGTGGTGCAAGAGGCTGTCTGTCAGAAAGGAGGGAGGAGGAGATTTGCAGTGGGCAAACAGCTTGAGAGTAGGAAGAAACAAATAGCTGGTTGACTAAACTGAGCAGACAAGAAAAGCTTAATGAAAGCAAATAGGGGCTCCTGGGTGGCTCAGCCCGTTAAGCGTCTGGCTTTTTTTTTTTTTTTTTAAGATTTTATTTATTTATTTGACAGAGAGACACACAGTGAGAGAGGGAACACAAGCAGGGGGAGTGGGAGAGGGAGAAGCAGGCTCTCCGCTGAGCAGGGAGCCCAATGTGGGGCTTGATCCCAGAACCCCAGGATCATGACCTGAGCCAAAGGCAGACGCTTAACGACTGAGCCACCCAGGCGCCCCAAGCGTCTGGCTCTTAATTTCGGCTCAGGTCATGATCTCAGGGTGGTGGGATCTAGCCCCACGTTGGGCTCCGTGCACAGCAGGGAGTCTGCTTGAGACTCTCTCTCTCCTTCTGTACCTCCCACTATCTACCCCCCCACCGCCCTCTCTCTCAAATAAATAAAATAAATCTTAAAAAAAAAAAAGGAAAGCAAACATAAACCTGAAATATACCACAACCAGGGGCCAGGTAGCATAAATTAAAATATCCTTTTACACCAAAGGCCATTGATACTGTCATTCATAGTGAGTTGCTAGGAGTTCAAATCAGGTTTTCAACACTCTAGTTTAGAAGGTCTTAAAGTGTGCAGAACATTCTAAAGGATCCTTTGGAGCATTGGTAAGATGTTTTAGTCCTTAAAGGAACAAGCCTTCAATTATCTAGAAAGAAGTTTCTCCATAATATTTCATGCTCCTAGGGTTCTGGATAGATATCTTTATGAAATGATAATCATTTTTATGAGACTCCTTTGAATTCCTCCTACTGGCCCAGAACCAGTGTTGCAGTGCTTTTTTGGAAATGGAGCTATCAGCCTTAATTGACTTTTGACTAGCACCCGTGTTGGCTGTAGTTTAAATAGAGTTAGAGAGCCCAGCTGTGCAGAATTCTTTTCCAGTGTTAGAACTAGAATTCCTACTGACTGTTTAGCCTGACTGCCTTTTATCCTGTCTGAAACAAATTTATATTCGTTTTATATGCTTAGAAGAGTCACTATTTAGGATTTATTTTTTTCTGCCCATGTCCGGTAGAATTTGGCATGTAAAAAAGACCCAGGGCCTGCTTCCTTTTATCTGAACATGTTTCTCAGATGTCAGAGAATAAGCGTGGTGTTTAAGCAGTAATTGAATTGCAGTGGTGTTTACCAGTTGTGCTTGGGGGGAGCTTCCCAAACAGTTAAATATATAATGTCCCACCTAACCCAGATGTAAATCTTATCTAACTCTTGATTTTCAGTAAGGTTGTTTATGACTTTAAGTTTTCAAGACCTCGATTTTTCATTGTAAAATTGGGGGATAAATGCCAAGAGTGTATGTATGTGTATGTGGTTTATGGCTTTCTCTTGTTACATATTTATAGAGATTTGGGGATGAGTTTGATCATATTACTGTTGTGCATATTAAGGCCTTGCCTAGAGCTTCAGGATATATGTGTAGTATTGATTTGTAGCAAGTATAGAGTCATGCTACGTTAAAGTATTGATTGACCGTATTTTTAAAAGTCAATAGTGGATCATCTAAGTTAAAATATGTGTTTGTGGTAATTGAACTAATTCTGAGGGGGGAAATGCCCTTTTGATCTGTACAGAATTTGTCTTTGCAGAGATGGAATGGGCAGATGCCTGTGTGATAGTATTTCTGGGATTTCTTCCTCAAACCTTCCCTTTCACAACCATAGTTTGAGGTTAATTTGAAAAGCCTTAGTTGAGAAAACACATTGTATAAGTTTATACTAATGTATACATCATTTTTTTAAAGATTTTATTTATTTAGGGGTGCCTGGGTGGCTCAGTTGGTTAAGCGACTGCCTTTGGCTCAGATCATGATCCTGGAGTCCCGGGATGGAGTCCCGCATCGGGCTCCCTGCTCAGCAGGGAGTCTGCTTCTCCCTCTGACCTTACCTCCTCTCATGTACTCTCTCTCTCTCAAATAAATAAATAAAATCTTTTTTTAAGATTTTATTTATTTATTTGAGAGAGAGACAGTGAGAGTGAGAGAGCACAGTGGGGTGAGGGGCAGGGGGAGAAGCAGCCTCCCTGCTGAGCAGGGAGCCCGATGTGGGACTCTATCCCAGGACCCTGGGATCATAACCAGAGCCGAAGGCAGACACTTAGCGACTGAGCCACCCAGGGGCCCCTTGAGAAGTTATTTAAAGAAAAACCTGTCTGAAGTTGTAGATGACCCAGTGTTTAGCAATCTAGATCAAATACGCTAGAGTGTAGGTCAAAATCCCACTACCAGGCAGAAATATCATATGAAATAGAATTTATAATTTCAACATTTTGCTTGAGGACCAAAGTTTGAGTAAAATTTTCTGGTCATAACCCATGGTAAATACAATTATACTTTAATGATTTTGGACCTAGATTTAGTCTTTTACATATAAAAAAATGATAAATATCTATTTTGACTGTTTTTGTTTGAAATCTAGCTCATTTTCTTTATATCTGCTTTTGCTTCATATGAAGAACATCATAATTCCTCTTTGTCAAAATGCTATAAAGTTCCATTTATTCAGCATCCAAGAGCTCAGATAATCATATTTTCTTTCTACAGCAATGTATAGAGAGAACCGATGTTCAAAATAGTGCCTTCCAGGCACTGCAAGAATTGGCTTCTGAATCTCCAAAGGATGATCACATTATTTGGTAGAGCATCAGCATTCGGGTATTTTATTCTTATTCATATAACATTGGTACAGTATTTAACTGTGTGTTCATATTCTCCAAACCGTCCTGGCTTACACACTTGTCAAAGCCTGCAGGGTTTTCATGCCTCCAGAAATAGATATAATGTTTATTTTGTGTGATTATATCTTTGGATTCATATTTTTGTGGGGCTAGGAAGAATGGGGCAGGAGGTGGCAGGGAGATAACTCGGATGTCTTGTTGAAAGAAGTCAAGGCTTTAGGACTTGAAATGATAAGTAGAAAAGGTATTGGGAGCCTTAGATTGGGAGCCATGGATTTAGAGGCCAGCAGTTTATGAAAGAGATTTAATTATGTTGCCACAGCCGAGTGCTGTGAAGGTACAAAAGTGCTGACATTTTTATTCTCTATTATTGTGATTATACTCACTTAGTAGAATATAAGGAGAGAACACTCATCTATTCTCGTGATGATTACTCTGACAGAACTGTAAAGTTTAAGTGCAAAAGTTGGCTTCTCAATTTTTAGTCTGAGTCCAGGCTAATTAATTATGAGCCTTTGGGCCAGTCACTTGGCCAACCCAAGCCTCTACTTCAGTTCTAGTGCTGGAGTTGAATTTGATATCATTCATATGTATTTAAACATTAAATGATTTTTATGAAAATTTAACATGAAGTAAAGTCATTTATACCAGCTTTTGCCAGTGTATGTTGTCATTTATTTATTTCTATCCATTTATTTCTTCAGCAAATACTTCATCTTTATTTAGTTTTTTTTTTTAATTGAAGTATAGTTGGCACACAACTTCGGCGAGTAGTTTTTGAGGATCTACTATGTGGAAAATGGGGGCCCTGTTCTAGTTGTTGAGGATCTAACATTGTCCCTGCTGTCTTAGAACTTACCTTCTATTGGCAAGTGAAACAACCTATTTGTATATATAATGTGTCAGGGTGAGAGTGAGCTGTTTCAGACCAGGTGGTTAGAGAAGTTAGTTTCCAGTTTCCAAGTGGAATCCAATTTATTCGCTCTCTCTTGTTTTTATGATATTTTGATGTTCCCTGGCAGCCTCACGTCATTGCTAACCTCTCCACTCCATGGGATCACACTTTCCAGCAAACACCCCATGAGCACTTATTTAGATGCCTAATCACTGGCAGTGATGCAGCTGTGTTCATCATTGTCCATTCAGATTTGTATGATGTTCCCATCCAAACATACCTCAGGGTACATTTGCACATCTAATTACAACATTAAAACTAATAATAGCCTGATAAAATACTACTCAGACAAATGTCTAAGCAAACAGCTGGCTGTTCCATTGTATCCTGAAGGACAGGCGCATTCAGACTTTGTTCCCTGACTGGAGGGCCTGAATTCCAAACTGCAGGCGCCCTCCTTCGCAACACCCTGCTGAGGGAAGGCTTAGGCAGGAGGTATCTAATTCAAAGGGATGTCCTTAGATAAAAGAGCCTGCACGAAACCTGAGCTTTCTGGAACTGCGTGGAGGGAAAAAGGGGCTTTCTTTCCTTTTACCCAGATGAGGCCTGCAACCAAATTCAAATTGGACCAGAACACAACAGAATGTTGGTATAAAGGTGTTATTCACGTGCCCACCTTTCTGCAGACCCGGAAAGTTAGTATTTAAAATTTCCAAGGAAAGAATCCTGAGGGACAATTTAATCACGCTTTTCAGATATTTGAAGGAGTCAAGCTGTTATCCCGTAAAAACCACGGCAAGCTCTCTTTTCCATGAGTGCTTGGGTTTATGTTTGTTTTGAGAGAGAGGAAATTTGGTAATACTGTTTTTATCTTACTGGCACAGTAAATCTTCCTATTAGCGAAACCAAGTAAAGACAGAGTGTTTAGGAAATAGATATCAATCCTTATTCCATGGTAAGTTTCAGCACAGGAAGCAGGTTATGACCCTAACCCTGTTAAGTAGTAGGGAATTCTTCCTTCAGGGTTGACGTGTGTCCTTTGGCAGGTTTCGTTTGCCCAGGTGGATTGAAGCTAATAATTAAGCTCTGTTTTGGTTCTTGAAATGTTGACTGAAAAATGTAGGCCTATAGGAAAACTTTTGGATTGTAAGAGTTGTCCCTCATTGGAATATATTGTTGAGAGAGGTCTTAAAATCTTTTCTTAAAGCTGATAAATAACAATTTAAATTTTCATCAGCCTTGATAGATTAGGCATAGTACTCCTGACGGGTAAGAATGGATTAAAATAAATCTCCAAGTGGCTTCTTAACCTTCTGATTCTATTATGTGCTATCCTTTTCAGATTCAACAGGTATTTAGGATTGCAGGAACACTGTGCCTGATATTTGCACATATATTAATTCATTTGAGGCAGTGCTCACAAAAACATGCAAAGTAGGTATCATTGTTTCCTTTGTAGTTACAAAGAAACTACTGGTCTTAGAGGTGAAGTCACTCATTAAAAATTGCACATCTAGGAAAGAGTGGGGGAAGGGCTCAGAACCAGGGCTGTGAACTTGGGTTCTATCTTAGACCCATTAATGAGCTCTGAGATCACGAGCCAATTTCTAGGCCTGTATAGACCCCAGTTTCTTTATTTATAGGGTGAAAGGGTTGGGATGAGAGGATTTGGAATAAGTTTCTCTCCTACTTCTGTAATGTATGACCTGGGGGAAACGAGAGAGATCAATGCTCAATGAACAGTTTTTTTTTTTTTTTTAAAGATTTTATTTATTTGACAGAGAGACACACAGCGAGAGAGGGAACACAAGCAGGGGGAGTGGGAGAGGGAGAAGCAGGCTTCCCGCCAAGCAGAGAGCCCGATGCGGGGCTCGATCCCAGGACCCTGGGATCATGACCTGAGCCGAAGGCAGATGCTTAATGACTGAGCCACCCAGGCTCCCCCAATGAACAGGTTTTTGCAAGCATGGTGAGAGCACCTTGTGTAGGGCACATAGCTATATATTATATAATAATAAAGATATTATTTCTGGGTTGGGAATTTGGGGTGTAGAAGGCACAAAGAAACTGGCATCTCTCTGTGACCTAATGATCGAATACTGAACTAGTGGAGTAGAATTCTCTTACAACCATTTCTTGATTTTCCTTTTCTTTTCTCACATCTACTTTCCTATTCCAGGTCCCCTATCATCTATCTCCTTTGAAATTTTCTGAATTTATGACTGATCCTGAACTATGCTATATTCAATTATAGCTATGAATAATTAGGAGGCAAAGAGAAGATTTCTTTGTTCTTGAAAAATGAGTTCTCAGTGTAGAGAAAACTGTCTAGATCTGAGCTAACACAGTAGTCACTAGCCACATATGGCTGTGGAGTAAATGAAGTATGACTAGTCTGAACTAATGTGTGCTGTAAATATAAAAGACATATTGCATCTTGGAGTCTAGTAAGAAAAAAGAAGTTTGAATGTTTTATCAATAACTTTTTAATATTGATTACATGTTGCAATGATAATATTTTGAATATGTTGGGTTAAGTAAAATGTATTATGAAAACAAATTTAATCTGTTTCTTTTCATTTAAAAATTTTTTATTTATTTTTTTAGAGAAGGGGGGAGAGAGAGAGAGAGAGACAGAGAGGTGGGCAGGGGGCAGGGAGGGGGAGGGAGAGGGAGAATCTTAAGCAGGCTCCACATCCAGAGCAGAGCCCAGCTTGGGGCTCCATCTCCCAACCCTGAGATCATGACCTGAGCCGAAATCAAGAGTCAGACACTTAACCGACTGAGCCACCCAGGTGCCCTATTTGTTTATATTTTTAAATGTAGCTCCTAGAATATTTGGAATTGCATATATAGTTTGCATTTATAGCTTTGATTATATTTCTATATGATAGTACTGGTTGAGATTGGTGATTCTCAACCACAGAGAATCCTCCTCCACCCACACCCACCCCCGTCCAAGGTATGTTTAGCAATATTTAGAGACACTATTGGTTGTCACAACTGGGCATGCTATTGCACCTAGTGAATGAGTAGTGGCCAGAGATGCAGCTAAATGTCCTATGGTATATAGGGCAGACCCTCTTCCCACTCTCCAACAAAGGATTATCTGGTCAAAAATATCATTAGTGCTGGGGTTAAGAACTTCTGGTATAGATGGTTCAGAAAGGAGATAGAGAAAAAAGATTGGGAACCAAAACTGCTTTTAGGTTAATTTAATTTAAAATATTATAATGAATAAGTACTTAGCAGCATTAAAGAAGGACTACTATTGTAGGAAAGAGGAAAGAAATTGGAAATGGTTAGAGTGTAAGCAGAAAAGCAACAGGTTTTCTTAATTATATCAACAAATATTTATTGAGTGACTACATACTATTTTAGGAACAAGATGAGGGAAGATTAAATACATATATACAAACATATACAAAAATATTGTATTCTGATTGTATCCAAAGCTTCTACAGAGAAAATGAAATTAAATAAAGTTATGATTCCTGCCTTTAAAAGCCTTTAGATTAGGGATGCCTGGGTGGCTCAGTCAGTTAGGCTTCTGCCTTTGGCTCAGGTCACGATCCCAGGGTCCTGGGATCGAGTCCCACATCAGGCTCCCTGCTCAGCGGGGAGTCTGCTTCTCCCTCTGCCTGCCGCTACCCCTGCTGTGCTCTCTCTCTCTCTGACAAATAAATAAAATTAAAAAAAAAAAAAAGCCTTTAGATTAGTAGGGGATGACATGAGAAGTACACTGTCTTGCAAGGCAGCATATGATGTCAGAAGAGAGGTGGGAAAAACAACAACAATACAAATAATGGGTTTCAAAGGAAAATATACCATGTTTGGTTGGGGAAGTCATGCAAAGCTTCGCGGAAAAGGTTCTATTTGAAACGTGCCCTCAGTGGTCAGGATAGCAACCAATGGAGATGTGGAAAGGCATACACAAAAGAGGGAACAGCATGGTCCATGGAAAGGGGGAAGGGACAGATGAGGTGTGTTTGGGGACTATTCATTGTCAGGTTGACTCGGAATCTCGGGGAAGCAGTTGGAAATAAGACAAAAAAATGAAACCCCCAACAAAAGAAACAAACACAAATGAGACTTAGAGGTCACATAAACAGATTGGCAGGGTGAAAAAACAGGCAGATGAGAGAGGCAAATAGAGGCAAAATGTATCAGAGTAGACAATTGACTGGCTGTAGGTGAAGGAGAGGAAAGAGTCAAAGCTGGATCCTGGAGTTTTAAGCTTGGGTGTCTAAGGACTTTGGTTGGAATAGAGGCCAGGAGAATGGGTTGGTGTATCAAGAATGGAATGATGATGAGTTCAGAATCACCTTGTTGAGTTTGAGTTAATAGTACATTATCCAGATGGTGGAGAGGTTGAGGAAGCCCCCGGGAATTAGATCTGGAGGCTGCTAGAGTAATAAGGACTAGAAATAGAGATTTTAGAGTCATCTCAAGTAGAGTGATCCCTGAGGTTTTGAGGATGGATAAGATTACTCGAGGGGGCACCTGGGTGGCTCAGTCGTTAAGCATCTGCCTTCGGCTCAGGTTATGATCTGTGTCTCTCTGTCAAATAAATAAATAAAAATTAAAAAAAAAGAGTACTCGAGGAAGGTAGTGTCCACGAAAAGGACATGACACACTCTTAGGTGGGATTGTCTTAAGTGATGAAATGAGGAAGAGAAGTCAGTGGAGGGCATAAAAGATGAGGTAGAAGACAAAGAAGCAGGCTTTTGTGTAATTTAACATCACAGAAGTTAAGAGAAGTTTCGAGTGGGGATGTTCCACAGTATTAGACAGTACTGACAGAGCACGCAGGATGAAGCTGAAAACATGTTTAGGACTTGGGTTTCACCGTCAGAAGGCTGTCGGTAGCCTTCCAGAAACGGGGCAGGGGGCCAGGAAGCAAATGGTATGGAATGAAGGAGGGAGGGGGCTCATTGCTTCTGCGGGCGCAGACTGTCCCAGAGCCTCAGCTGGGAGAAAGGCACGTGCTAGTTTTGCGACATTTTTTTCTCTTGGGTCATTCATGCCTTCAGCAGATACTCAATGAGCATGTATTTATTATTTTACCTACCATGGGAGTGGGACTAGGTATACATAAAGAAAAGTTAAGAAACAATCTTTATAATCTCCACTTCTGGGCTCAAGAAAACAGAGTGAACAAGGTCACTGCTTGAGAAAAATGACAGAAGGAAATTCTTAGTTGATTAGGCTCTTAAGTCCCAGAACTTTGTAGTTGTCCATATTTCTTCTTTATCAAAGCTCTTGACCGTCTTTGGAGTTGACATCCTAAATAAGAGATCATGTCTAATTCTACTTGCCCTTATGCAGCTTTGGCTAAGGAGAATATTTCAGATAAAATTGAAATGATTAGCTGGTGGCGAGCGGGGTGCAGGGGGCATATAAAATAGGTAAACTTACCCCAGCACGGTCTGCCTTTTCATAGTTAGAAGTGATCTGAACTAATTTTATCTGTTGTTCTCAGGCTTGATGAAAATGGAGGCCTGATCGCTTCATTGTAGTAGTTGTTACTGAGGGGGATATAGGAGATAGCCGAACAGATTTTTATGAATCAGAGAGAGAAAATAATAGTATAGTTCCAAATGGGGAACTTTTTGCCATTAAAAAAACATGTGACATGGCTAATGTTGTTCTGTTCTACATGAACGTCATTTCAGGTAGTACAAAGAGCTGGGTGTTTCTCCACCTGGGCTGGACAGGGGTGCATCTGAATCTTCAGGTTTACAAATGCGTGTGTGGCCTTAGTGAGGGCAGCATGTTCTTCCTCCCTATAGCGATACACTCTGATGTCTTAAGGAGAGCTTATCGTAAAACTTCAGGTAAGAGTTTGATTTCTTCTCTGTTATTTCTCTTGGGAACGAGTGGGTAAAAATGCAAGTAATTCACATTCGAAGAACTTGAATGTTTTAAAGTACGAAACTACAGAAAAGCACAAGAGTAGAAACATGGTTGCTAGAAACTGCCAGCAGTAGAGATAGTCAAGCTTTCAGTCCGCATGACTGGCACACGGCAGTGACTGCTTTTGAGGAACTTTTATTCTAAAAATAGATGGAAAAGTCAAAGCGATGTTATGTGGTTGCCAGGATTTCGGTTTGGTAATCAAAATATATCAGCCTTACTTCTGGACTTGCTAAGGGTTCATTAGTAGGCCTTGATTAAATTTTATGTAAACCTATTTAATATGTAAGCCCAGGACTCCATGTTGGTAAAACGAGAATACCAGTGAATCTCATCATGAGCTCCCCAGCACTATTTTAGGGACTGCAAAAAATAACAATTACAATAATTTGAGAAATTCTGTAACCAGTGTTCTCCACAAATGGCATTGACTAATTAATATGAAAAATGGACTTTTAAAGTACTGGTACTATAAAATTTAAAAAGTACATTTACTAGGACTGTAGTAAACCCCAGGGATTACTCCGAGTACTCCTTGCTCTCTACATTTGGGATCTATTGCTTCCTACATTATTGACATTAAAAACATGGTATGGAGAAAAAGGAAGAGTGAGTCATGGCATTTAATCTTCTTGGTAAAAGATGTGAAAGAAGTGGAAACTAGTGAATAAAAAGAGTTCTTAAAAATTATTCACAGATGTCTATCAGGCACGCAACTGTGTTCTGCATGATAGCAGATAATAGGGATATGGGTGATGTTTCCTTTTTCAGCAATCTTTCCCAACAATTTCTACTTATATGAGTGCTGAAAATTGCTGATATAATTACAACTATCCATTTGATCCAAAATATGCTTGGGAAGAGACTACTAAAAATACATCTATTTAAAAGTGGTTCTGTTCAAACGCAGTTCTTTAAATGGAATGTTGAGTTTTCAGAAGGTAATATTTGAAACCTCTGTGTTTGGTGGTTGGTGTAGGCACAGACCCCAGTTCTCCCCAAATTCCTAGTGGAATGGCTGAAAAAAATCAAGAAATAGGGGGACATCAGCATTAACAAGAGAAACCAGTACAGGACACAGTCCCTGTGGCAGAAAGTAAGGAGAACTTTTGTTCGTGGTTCCTCAGTGGCTCTGGATTGAAGGGTATTCCAGAGCCCCTTCGCCTCACTGGGTTGAGAAAAGCACCAGGTGACTCGTGTGAGCAGGTGTTCAGAGGTGAGGGCAGGTTAAGGGACAACTGGTGAACAGGTGGCCACAGCATCTTGAGGTCAGAATTCCCTCTGCTTATCTCCCTGCAGCCATCTTGCCCTCTTCCAATTTCTTCTTCTCACGAGACTTACATGAGCCTTTCAAGAGGCACGTCTGTCATGTGATCCAGGTGTTTTGACTGTTTTTAGGATCAAGGCAGACATGCGCAACATGGATCTCTCCTGCCAGGCTCACGGCCACCATGCTTTGTGCCGCAGCCACATTGACCTCTTGGGCACCACTGGCCCTGGGTCTTTGCACCGACCCTTAACTAGTTCTCCTTCTTTGACATCCTTTTTGCTCCTCTTTCCTAGTTAATTCCTAATCATCCTTCAGGCCTTGCTCCATTGTTACTCCCTTAGGGATACTGAGAGATCCGTGCTCTCAAGGCACTTCGTAATTCTAATGGTAGAGTCATTTTCATGCTCATTCACGTAGTATTTGCCCCATTCGACTACGAGCTCCGTGAGGGCATGGGTGGTATCTGGTTTTATACACCATTGTATCTCTGACATTTAGCACAGCACTTGGCACACATTGTTCAGCGAATATTTATGGAATGAATGGATGGATGGGTGGATTGCGGATGGCACACTGGGATTTCAGCAGCTGTCTAGGATACCCCTGTCCTTTGCTCCCTACACAGACAACTGCCACAAGCGAAGGACCAGGCATGGTGATACGAAAGCCCTACTGGTTGCTGTTGGTGTGGCTGCCACATCAGGCGGTGGTTTTAGAAAATGAGGTGTTTCCCAAGGAATAAAATCCGTATTGGAGGTCCAGAGGTGTTCACTTTACTATCCCTTTGCAGGGACTGCCGGGTGTCCTTACTGATAAAACACTGTCTTCTTCCTCTTTCACCTGCTCCAGACCATTTTCCTTCAATCCAGACAAAGATGTATCTCTAAGAAAGATATGAGTGGGAATCCACAATAAACTTTGCCAGAACTCCTATCGGAAGATATTTTGTCAGAAAATAAGGCTCTCTCATGGATTCTCTTAAGAGATTCTGTTATTCAAACGAAAGTAATCACTGTTTTCCTAAGGCTTCAGAGGAATTATTTTCTCTGTAATAGATTGACCATGAGATATGAGACAATCTTAGAAAATACGTATTTTTTGCTTTCAACAACACTTGAGGGGATACTGCCTGTGGGAAATGACGGCTAAGCAGGCCATCAGGTAAAGGAAGAGGAGGCAGGATTAGACAGAGTTGCAAGATGTAAAAGCCAGCCTCAGTGGAAATATACAGTTATTAAGCCCAATTGGAAAACCTTTGTAGGGGAATCGGTAGAAAATGAGACACTGAAGAATATCACAAGCAGTGAGGTAGAAAACAACCTTGAGAAAAGATTTCAAACCAAAGGGAGAAGGGACAGAAATGAAGAACGTGAGAACTGTAGGCACATTTGCAGTTGCTTTTTATGGTGTTATCTTTGGGTGGTGAGATTAGGGATGGGTGTTTTTATTTTTCCCCTTTCTCCTTTTCAATGTTTTTTTTAGCAGGGACTTTAAAAAAGACACCGTTCTTTTAACAGAGAGCAGAGTTGGCAGAAAGCACCTAAGGCTTTCAATAAATAATCTTAAGTAATTCAATGAAAATTAAATTGCATTCGAGGCAGTGTTGAGGGAGTTAGGCAAGAGTGAAGCAGCCCAGGTAGGAAGGAAACCTCCTAACTGGGAAAAGAAACCAGAGAGAGTCATGCTGCTGAAGAGGCACGGTGACTGTGAGCTCTCGTTCTCCCAACCGAACAAACAAGGAAAAAGCACAGCACTGGCTAGTTAAGAGTATTTTGAGAATTCAGATTAGAGTGCTGAGAAAGCACTGCTGTACATGATAATTAGAAGCTGGTTAATAATTTATGCCTGTAATTTTAATAATTCATTTATTTTTAAAAATAAAATGCATAATTGCCTGGATGATGTGTTCCTTCGCTTATCCACACCTGGGTTATAAACCTCTTGCGCTGACCCTTGTCATCATGACCCATGATACCACCTGGTGGCAGGTGTAGAAATTGCAAGGTAAGGCCCTGGGGAGAAATAAAGCTGGGAGGGGTCCAGCCTTAGAAATTCAAAGCCATGAAGTGAACCTAAAGGTGAGGAACATTTGAAAGTTCTAGGATTGTCTTTGTAATGTACATTTATTTATTCTATCCCATATTTCTATGGAAATAGGAGGCTAAAGTGTAAGCTTGCCGAAAAGAAAAAATAATTATAACACATAGATAGGGAATTTAGAATTCCTTATTTTCTCAGTTTCTCTTCTGTTTTTTGAATTGCAGAACTTTTTTCACAGGCCATGTGGTCGCTCTTTTTGCTTATTCTTAAAGAGGGGATTTTATGCTCTCTACTAGTCAGGTAGAGATGGGCTCTATCAGAAATTGGCATAGGTTCTCAACCACATCTTTTGGAGGAATACCCTGGACTAAATTAAATAAAAAAATGGCAGTGAGGAAAATGTCATAATTGCTTCAAATTGAAATGAGTTTATGAATAGTCTTGGTAGGAGAACTGCTAGCTAAAAATAATTATGACAAACATATTATTCTAAAGATCTGTTGATTAAAATACATGTGTAGCAATCAATCATTTTATTCCTTTGATCATCTCAGGAATGAAGTCAAATTAAATGTGAAAGAATAGCCATTTGTATTTCTGATCTTCTGTACGTTTCTAAGAGATATAGAGGCTTTCGCAGATTCAAAGGGTTACATGCACTCTGATGTTCATAGCAGCACTATCAACAATAGACAAACTGTGGAGAGAGCCCAGGTGTTCATGACGAATGAATGAATAAAGAAGATGTGGTATATATATGCAATGGAATATCACTCAGCCATCAAAAAGAATGAAATCTTGCCATTTGCAATGATGTAGTTGGAGCTTGAGTGTATTATGCTAAGTGAAATAAGGCAGTCAGAGAAAGACAAATACCATATGATTTCACTCATGTGTGAAATTTAAGAAACAAAACAGATGAACATATGAGAAGGGAGGGGGAAAAAGGAGAGAGAGAAACAAACCATAAAAGACTCTTAATGATACAGAATAGACTGAGGGTTGATGGAGGGAGGTGGGTAGGGGATGGACTAGGTGAGTGATGGGTATTAAAGAGGGCACTTGTTGTGATGAGCACTGGGTGTTGTATGTAAGTGATGAATCACTGAATTCTATTCCCGAAACCAATATTATACTGAATGTTAACTAAAATTTAAATAAAAATAAAAAGGTGATATAGAGATTTTAAAAATTCCATATGTGATGTGATCAGGGTTATAATATTTTTCTTCTCTACAATTTATAATTTACATTTTGCACTTAGAACACAAAGTAAATACGGTGGTGAGATTTTCTCTCTAATGGTTGTTTTATTATAGAGGTAGCCCCTGACCTACAGATAAGTCCTGTATTGGCCAAAGGATCTCTAGGAACAGTGCCCCAGTAAGTCCTGTTTCAGATATATTGCCTCTGCCAGGATTTCCTCCCTTTCTCCTCCACTTTCCTGTCATTGCTCTGGGTTAAAACACTCTTCCTTGCCTTCCCAGTGGTTTTGTTGCTCTTCCCTTCTAGCTTCTATGGCTGTAGGTCTGTCCCTCTTCCTTCTGTTCTTTCTCATGTTTGACCCAATGTTGCCCCAGCCAGAATTCCTTTGAGACAGTTTCCTCCATGACTCTTCAGTTCTTTGGGCCATCATGGCCATCATCCTTTGTATTTCATCTTTCTCTAGAGTCGTGGAAAGTAAAGAAAGGGACAGTGATGAGTGATGGGAGGAAAATCTACTTTTTTTTTTAAAGATTTTATTTTATTTGACAGAGAGAGCACAAGCAGAGGGAGAGAGAGGGAGAAGCAGGCTCCTTGCTGAGCAAGGAGCCCGATGTGGGACTCGATCCCAGGACCCTGGGATCATGACCCGGGCCGAAGGCAGCCGCTTAACTGGCTGAGCCACCCAGGCGTCCCGGAAAATCTATTTTTGATGACTTATTTAGAAAGGACCCAAAGATCCCCAAATGTGGACCTTTTCAAAAGGGCCATTTGCTTGCTTCAGGGACCCGAGAGTTGGGAAATGTTGTGAAACTTGTTTCCAGCCTTGACTGGAAGGTCCTGGTGTCAACAATGGGAAGGGGAGCAGGGGAGCTAATCTATGGAAGGAAGGAAGGGGGGAGGAGGAGGGAGGGGAGGGAAAAAGAGAAAAAATTAAAGAAAAGAAAGCAAAGGAAAAGGAGAGAAAAGGCGGAAGAGGGAACTGGCCTTTGGGTCCCCATGGAAACATACTAGTAGGAGACACCTTACCTCTGGTTGGATCTCCATTCTTCACCCTCTGCACCTAGTCCCCCATGGATGGGAGGCTGAAAGGGAGGAAGGGAGGAAAGGATGAGAGCAGAAGTTCAGGATTCCACCACTTTAGATTACTTCTCCCCAGACTGAGCTATAGATTCAATGCAATTTCAATCAAAATCCTGGTAAACATTTTTTAAAATAGAAATTGATAAACTGATTCTAAAATTCCTTTGGAAATGCATAGGACTTAGTATAGCCCCAAACAACCAAAAATAAAAAAGAATAAAGTTATATGATTAGTTAACTGATTTTAGCATTTATTATAATGCTATGGTAATCAGGGCAGTGTGGTGTTGGTATCAAGTTAGATGGATAAATCAATGGAAGAGAATGGAGCATCCAGAAATAGATATACACATATATGGAAAGCTTCTTTATGATGAAGATGCAAAGGCAATTACATGGAGAAAGGAGAGTCTTCAACAAATGGTGCAGAAAAAATTGGATAACTTTATGTAAAATAATACGCTTCAGTCCTCACCTTATATTAAAAAACATCAACTCAAAGTGTGTCATAGTCCTAAATGTAAAACCTAAAACTATAATACTTCTGTAAGAAAACACAGGAGAAATCATTTATGACTTTGGTTAGATAACAATTTCTTAGATACATCACCAAAAGCACAATCTGAAAACAAATTGATAAATTAAACTTTATAAAAAATGTCTGCTCTTGAAAGACATTGTTAGTATATGAAAAGACAAGTTGCAGACTGGGGGTAATATTTATGAGGCATATGTCTGATCTTGTATCCAGAATATACAGAACTTTCAACCTCAATAATGAGAAAACAAACAACCCAATTTTTAAAAAATGGGCAAAAAGATTTGAACAGACACACAAAGAAGATTATATGGATTGCAATTAAGCACATACAAAGATGCTCAACATAATCACTAGAGAAATGCAAGTTAAACCCCCAGTAATTTATTCTTATACACCTATTAGAATTGTGAAAATTGAGAAGACTGACCATTCCAAGGGTTGGCAAGGGAGTAGAGGAGTTGGAACCCTCCTACACTGCTGATGAGAATGCAAAATGGTTCAATCACTGTGGAAAACAGTTGGGCAGTTACTTAAAAAGTTAAAATTTCACCTACCAAATCAAGCCATTCCACTCCCAGGTGTTTGTACAAGAGAAATTAAAACATGTGTACAGGCATACCTTGTTTTATTGTGCTTTCCAGATACTGCCTTTTTTACAGATTGAAGCTTTGTGTCAACGTGTATTGAGCAAGGCTATGGGCACTATTTTCCAAACAACATTTGCTTACTTCATGTCTCTGTGTCACAAATTTTTGTAATTTTCTCAGTATGTCAGACTTCTTTATTATTACATTTATTATAGTGATCTGTGATCAGTGAACTTTGATATTACTATTGTCATCATCTTGGGGCACCACATACCATGCTCATGTAAGATGGCAAACTTAACTGATGTGTGTTGCATGTGTTCTGACTATGCCACCAATTGGCTGTTCCCCCATCTCTCTCCCTCTCCTGGGGCTTCCCAATCCTGAGACACAGCATAATTGAAATTAGGCCAAGTGATAACCTTACAATGGCTGCTGAGTGTTCAAGTGAAAGGAAGAGTTGCACGTCTCTCCCTTTCAATCAAAAGCTGGAAATGATTCAGCTTAGTGAGGGAGACATGGTGAAAGCCAAGATAGGCTGAAAGCTGTGCCTCTTGTGCCGAATAGGTAACCAAGTTGTGAATGCAAAGCACAAGATCCTGAAGGAAATTAAAAGTGCTACTCCAGTGGACACATGAGTGATAAGAAAGCAAAACAGCCTTATTGACAATTTGGAGAAAGTTTGAGTGATCTGAATAGCAGATCAATCCAGTCACAACACTCCCTTAAGCCAAAGCCTTATCCAGACCAAGGCCCTAACTTCTTGCTTCAGTGAAGGCTGAAAAAGGTGAGGAAATCGCAGAAGAAAAGTTAGAAGATAGCAGAGGTTGGTTCATGAGGTTTAAGGAAAGAAACCATATGTATAACACAAAAGTACAAGGTGAAGCAGCAAGGGCTGATGTAGAAGCTGCAGCAAGTTATCCAGAAGCTCTACCTAGGATAATCAGTGAAGGTGGCTTCACTAAACAACAGATTTTCAGTATAGATGAAACAGCCTTCTACTGGAAGGAGATTCCACCCAGGATCTTCACTAGAGAGAAGTCAATGCCTGGCCTCAACGCTTCAAAGGACAGGCTGAGTCTCTTTTTAGGGGCTAACACAGCTGGTGACTTTCATTTGAAGCCAGTGCTCATTTACCATTCTGGAAATCCCAGGGTCCTTAAGAATTACACTAAATCTACTCTGCCTACGCTCTATAAATAAGACAACAAAATCTGGATGATAGCATATCTGTTTACAACACGTTTTACTGAATATTTTAAGCCCACTTTTGAGACCTGTTGCTCAGAAAAAAGATTCTTTTCAAAAAGATCACTGTTCGGTGTCAATGCACCTGGTCACCCAAGAGCTCTGATGGAGATGTGCAATGAGGTTAATGTTGTTTTCATGCCTGCTAACACAAACTCCATTCTGTGGCTCATGGATCAAGGAATAATTCAACTTTCAAGTTTAATGTTTTAAGAAATACCTTCCATCAGGCTGTAGCTGCCATAGGTAGCAGTTCCTCTGGTAGATCTGGGCAAAGTAAATCAAAAAGTTTCTGGAAAAGATTCACGACTCTAGATGCTACTAACATTCATGATTCATGGGAAGAGGTCAAAATATCCACATTAGCAAGAATCTGGAAGAAGTTGAGTGCAACCCTCATGGGTGACTTTGAGGGGTTCAAGATTTCAGTGGAGGAAGTAACTGCAGATGTGTAAAAAGCAAGAGAACTAGAATTAGAAGTGGAGCCTGAAATTGGGACTGCATTGCTGCAATCTTGTCATAAAACTTTGGTTGAGGAATTGCTTCTTATGGAAGAGCCAAGAAGGTGGTTTCTTGAGATGAAATCTACTCTTGTTGAATATACTGTGAAGAGTGTTGAAATGACAACAAAGGATTTAGAATATTATATAAATTTAGTTGATAAAACAGTGGCAGGGTTTGAGAGGATGACTCCAATTAAAAAAAGATTCCGTGGTGGGTAAAATTGGTGGGTAACAAGATTAAAGAGAGGGCAAGAGACCCGAGAAGTCTCTCTTGGTGGTGTAGCCCAGGAGGAGGAGAAGAAACTGTCTTGGGCCAAAGACTTAGAGGGGTCTTCCACCACTGGAGGAGGATCGGAATCACCAAGAAAGCCCACCTCTGAGACACAGGGACACAGGGCTTTCCTAAGATCAAAGTTGCACAGGAGAACAGAGAACACCTACCTCACCAAGCATGCCTTAGCCAAGTTCAAATCCTGATGTTTTACTCATTCAGTGTTCCCGGTGTCTATCACAGCATAGCAAAACACCTTAGAATGTAATGGCCTAACACAGAAGCCATTTATTATCTCTCAAAGTTTTGCAACCCAGACAATCTGAGCAGTTCTTCTGCTCCATGTGGCGTTTGCTGGCACTGAAATAGCCACAATGGCTTCCCCATTCCTAAACTGACAACTCTGTTTGATTGCTGGAACTGCTGCAGGCTGGTTTGGACATGAGCTTCTCCCCTGCCTCTGTCTTTGGCTTTCTTGGTTGCTCTTTTTAAGAGAAAAAGCAGAAGGGGCCCAGCCTCCTAAAGGCTAGACCTGGAGTGGACACCGTGTGACTTCCAGTGCATTCTGGTGAGGGCAAGTTAGGGGGGGCAGCCGAAATTCAGGGGAGAGACAGACCACCTCTTGATGGGTAGAGCAGTATGCACAAGTAGGGAGGGAAAAGAACCAATCAATCAACAGCCAGCTCTGTAGAGTATACACGATACTGAATTTGCCATTTTTCCCCCTCCTGCCTCTGTCTCTGGCTTTCTTGTTCCCTTCTTTCTATTAATATTCTCTTCCTAGAGCTCCACCCATTAAAACATACCCCATCTTTAAGGCCCAATCTAAATTTCACTACCTTCTTAAAAAGGCTGATCATATAATCTATCCAGCAAATTGGGGCACCTTTAAGAGGAAGGGGGCCACTAAAAGGAGAACCTTTGAGAGGAAGGGCCTGCTAAAAGGCATAAACTGGGATTGTTCCTGGCAAATTGGGACTTATAATAACTATGAGCCTCTCCTTGAATTTTCCATTCGTGAATGATCTTTCCCTTCTGATGAATTTGTTTGTATCTCTGACGGGATACATTTCATTCTTCCTGATATTTTGACTGCAAATAAGTGTCAGTGCTCTCTTAAAGTGTAAATTCCTAGAACACGGATTCACTGTCTTATTTATTTGCCTTTCCCAGAGCATTTGGCACAGTGCTGTGCATATAGTAAGTACTTGGTTGTGAAATGAAGAAGAGAGTAGAAGACAGAAAAATACCAGCACTGATGTTCTTAGGTCACTAAAAATGTCTTACAGAATTGAATAGCCACCATCAGCTCTAAGTTCTGGTAATTCTACCCTCTTCACTAACCTTCCATATGACCCTGGGTAAGTGATGTAATATCTAGGTAACTATATTTCTTCATCTCAGAAATGGGGGAAATTATACCTGTGCTACATACTTTATGGGTATATTGTAAAGGCAAAGGAAATGATGTATGCAAAAGCACTTTGAAATACTCCATGTAAAAGTGCCTCTATACATACAAGGCAATATTCTTATTCCAGTTTGTTTATTTGTTTCCAATTGAGTGGTCCAGATAACCTCTTCATCTGTTGTTAAGTTGTTCTTTTCAGTGGAAGTTCAGATATTAATTTCTTTTCCCCCCAAAATTCTTAACTCTGGTTAAAATAAGGTGAAGGTCAGGAGTAACCAGATACAAGTCTTAGCCCGGCCATTTCCATCTGCTGTTGTGCATGTGAGCAAGTCACTCAGCTTCTTTGAGTCTTTTCCAGATCTTTTTTTTTTTTAAAGATTTTTATTTATTTTTTTGACAGACAGAGACATAGCAAGAGAGGGAACACAAGCAGGGGGAGTGAGAGAGGGAGAAGCAGGCTTCCCGCCGAGCAGGGAGCCTGATGCAGGGCTCGATCCCAGGACCCTGGGATCATGACCTGAGCCGAAGGCAGACACTTAATGACTGAGCCACCCAGGCGCCCCGAGTCTTTTCCAGATCTTTAAAATGAAATAATACCTACTCTGTCTAGGGGGATGGTGACAGGCTTAAATTAAATCCTTCTGAAATTAAGTGTAAAGGATCATAGTATTAGTGATTGTTTCAGAATACTCCTTTGTTTCATGGCTTGCTGCCTTATGTTTGATTATCTATGTATCTCTGTATCGATGTATCTATCTATCATCTATCATTCTGTCTCTCTAGCTAGCTATTTAGCTCTCTAGCTATAATTCTGTGTCTGTCTGTCTATCTATCTATCTATCTATCTATCTATCTATCTATCTATCTATCTATCATTTATCTATCCAGCCATCCAACCATCCAACCAACCAACCATCCATCCATCCACTCATCTATCCATCCTAGTGTGTGTCTGTGAATTTGGAGTTGTCAGGTATTTGGAACTTTTGAGTGTCTTACATGCTTTAATATCTGAAGTGTTTGGAATTTCTTCTATCTTTTTTAGAGAAAGGAACCGTTTTAACCTAATTTCTTACATTTACACAAACACAAACTGAAGCACAGTGTTATTTCCTCTCTCTTTCAAGGGACAGTCTCGCATGCATCTTAAACAAACATACAGACAGTTAAAACTACTGTGGTACAGGTTGGGCAGGGGACCTTAGACCTCGTGGTTACCCAGAATTACATGGTTCGGGGTTGAAGTAAGAAGCTGTGTGCCCTTAAATCCTCACTTCAGCCTCCTGAGATGCCCGCAGAAGCAGATGACAACAGCAGTGGTGCTGGTTGTGGGGGCCGTGGCGAACCACAGCTGGGATTCCTGGTGGTCCGAACTCATTGTAATTAACAATCAGGGTCATTTCTACTTCATGCCCTATCCTAATGAACTTTGTTGTTGGCTTTCATGTGAGGATGATATTGCTTCTGAGGCCCAGCAGTGAATTTTCCAGTTTTTGTGCTAACAGTTGCATTGTCAGCCGCTAAGAATTCTCTTGAAGAGTGGATCATGATCCCTTCTCCCATAGAAATGACAGGGAAATTGCTCTCTGACCATCCCAACTTGGTTGAAGCCCTTAAGCCAGATTGTTGACACTCAGCATTCATGGAGGATTATGTGTTTCCTTCCTTGTACAGCTTTGGGTATTTGATGCCCCAGTCAAGCCATGCATTCTCCCTCTGTCTTCAGTCTCTCAATTTCAGATGCACAACATGGAATATCTGTCAGAAGTCTTTTTAGAGTGATTCTCAAAAGCTCTGAGGACTTCCTGAATTATAGGAACTCACCAGGCTCAAGTTAAAAAAAAAAAAAATCACCAGGCTCAAGTTGTTGTGAAGATCGTGGTCTGTCTGCTGTAAGCAGGATTTATTTTAGGGCAACTCTGAAGCTTTTTGTTTTATTCTACTTCGAGTCAAGAGAACCCCTCTTGGGGACAGTGAAATATGCTCCGGTACATTTCTCCTGAGCACATATTTATATTTCAGCCTGAAAGAGCCCCTGAAGGTGCTGAGAATTTATCTAGCAAAGATTGCAATTTCTCAAGTCCCTTGATATGACCTCTGGGGTAATACACATCTTAAAATGTTGGAGAATATCAGTTTATACATTTCTTGATCAGTGTAGAACTCTCTAGTTAAACATAATTACTGATACGTATGGTGTATGTGTGTGTGTTCATAGCTTTTTTGTCCCTCCTAGATAATAGGACTGGTAACCTTCAAAAAGTCTTGGCACCTCAGAAGGTGCTATTTTGCTAATGTGCTAGAGGTTCTGTCTTTCCCATTCTTATTTAATTCGTCAGGAGGAGAGGTGAGGTTTTCCTCTTTATTTATTTATTCATACTTAAAATTGTAATTATTTTGGAAGGAAATCTTTCTAGAATATATTAAGTACTTTCCAACTTTTAAAATCAAAAACAGTAAATGTAATTTGATGATGTTTTTGGATGACTTAGGAGTCATTAATTACTGACTATAGCCTTTCTCAAATTGGTGTCAGCAGAAAAGTTATTTACTGCATATTAATAGGTGTCTTAGAAAAACAGTTCTCTGTGATCAGATAAATTGAGTAAATGGTGGGTAAACAAAATAAGTACTTTTCTTTCAGCAGTACTCAGAGCCCTTAGCACTTTCTCATGTATTTTAAGTCTCCAAGGGGAGTAGTAGAATGGAGCTTTTCTCAATTACAAAGGACCAGAAAACCTCCTATGTGTTACATTTGTTTTAGTTCCTGAAGAAAATCTTTAGAACTTTTGGGGAAAAGTGCTGTTTTGGTGTGATAGCCTGTAACTAGGGCCATCAATATATATGGGATTATTTGACTCTACATCGAATGGCCCCAGACCGCTGCTGAATTTTTATGTTTCCTCTTAAAAGACATTTATGTGCATTCTTATTTTTTACTGTTTTCAGGTGTCACTGTGAGCGTTTTGACCTCCCCTAACTGCCTAACACTCTTGTCTCATCCCACATCAATTATGATTTGGATGCCCATATAATTGGCCATTCAAACCAAGATACTTTTGGAAGGGAAGAGGAACTCTTTTAATAGTTATATCGGGACAATAGCTGTAAACTGCAAGGCAAAACAAAGATTGTTATGGCTAACACAAAATCCAGTACAAACTAATTTAATTCACCAATAGAGGGGTTTAATGGCTCATGTACCTGAAAATCTCAGAGGCTTGAGTTGGCCTCTGATGTGGCTTGATCAGAGATCTGGCTTCATTAGCCTGGCTCCACGTAGAAGGTTGATCCTTGGGCTGGCCAGTGTCAGGGTGCAAAATAATTGCAGTATTTTAAGGTTTTGCATTTTGTCATTTGCATTGAAGTTTGCTATCAGGATAGAAGCACATCCTTGCTGAGAATTGTTAGTAGAAAGTCTGAGCTTTTCACTGACTGGTCAAACTCCCGAAGCAATCCCCAAGGAATTTGAATTGCTTATTGGTTGGAACATGATGCAGCGATAAGTGTGAAAAGGAGGTGGAAATACTCTGATATTCCCGTGGTCATTAGAGCATGTTCCTGGAGGAGGGACTCAATCCCACCCAGGCAGAATGGCTGTTTCACATTGGAGATCAGACAGAGTAGATGCTGGGGAGATAACCATGTTGTCTACTCCATATCCTTTTTTGTTTGTTTCCCCGACTCTGTAAGAAATTTGGCTATCTACGTTTATTAGAATTCCCTGTGAAATAAGAAGGGCTCAAAAGATCATTCTGTAATGAATGTGCATGAACACTGGGTTTGCCACATCTGCTTGGGCTGTTTAGAGGCGTTTTTGCTCCCCTCCCTCATTCTCAGTTGTATTCCAGGTAGATGAGGCCAAGTGAATGAGTAGATGGGGTAATTAAGAAGGATTTGGTCAATAAAATTACTGAGAAAATTTTAAGAAATGCATCTCCTGATCAGATTGTTTTTGGCTATTCTATGACGCAAGTAATATACGTTCATCATTAAAAATATAGAAAAATTGGGGTGCCTGGGTGGCTCAGTTGGTTAAGCGTCTGCCTTCGGGCTCAGGTCATGATCCCAGGGTCCTGGGATCGTGTCCCGCATCGGGCTCTCTGCTTGTCAGGGAGCCTGCTTCTCCCTCCTCTGCCTGCCACTCCCCATGCTTGTGCACTCTCTCTATCTCTCTCTCTCTGTGTCAAATAAATAAATAAATGAAGTCTTTAAAAACTTTTTTAAAAATATAGAAAAATAGATAAGCCATTTGAAGATAATAAGGAGCATTTGTAATCCCATTGCTCTGACTTAAAAACATTAGTTTTTGAACTCCCTTCTGACATAAAAACTGCCTATTTTTATACAAGCATTTGTATATGGAAATGGAAAGTCTGTTCTGTCTTTGAAAATCAGAAAAAGCAGTACTTATTCTGCTCCGTACCTGGTATTTTCTTTTCCCAACAAATGTTACACAAAGTATGTGATGTAGTAATTTATAGTATTAATACTTTAGCTGTCTGTTTTCCCTTCTGTGAAATGTAGATTGAAAAATAATAGTTTTCTCACAAAGGTGAAAACGTTTCTCTTAGACATAAATTATTTTCTGTTTACAAAGCTGTTATCTTTATTCAGCGTATCTTAAAGGAAATTGTTTTCAAAAATGACTTTCGAGATACACATTTCTTCCTCATTCCCTCAGAGACCTATCATGAATTTGATGCAGACTGCTTTTTGAAGGGCTTACCTTTCAACCCTAAATATAGAGGAACATGTTAGGAATTACATGTCTGTAATTTGGGGGTCTAAGTGTGGTGCTTGAGAAGGGACTGGTGTGGCTGTGCGTGGCTGTGCGTGTGTGGCACGAGCTCCTGGTCCTGGTTCTACCCCTTTACTTTAACATCTTTAGAGTCTCAGCTTCTCTACAGCCTGAGGATAATGCCACTTGAACCTGAAAGGTTGTTTCAAGAATTACATAAATCATGGCATATAAAGCTCTTGTCACAAAGTAGGGACTCAGTCAATACATCGTTGCTCTTAATGAGCAGATCCTAAGTGATGGCTTAGACTCTTTAGGTTGGAAGGTATGTTGGAGGTCTTCTGATCCAACCTCCTGTCAATGCAAAAAATCTCTCCTGGAGAGCTGCTGATAAATAGGTCTTCAGGCTCTCATTAAATAACCCAAGGACCCCTTTGCCTCAGAACACCGCCTGCACATGTTTCTGGATATCTCTAATTATTATTGATACCAACACCCATTTTGTTTGTAATTTACAGAATGCTTTCAGGTCCATTATTTTAGCTAATCTGTATGGTAATTCTGTATCGTTGGTAGAACTTTTAGGAAGTTTTTCCTCACATTGAACCCAAATGTGCTGTCCTATCACTTGTACGCATTGATCTGTAGAGCTCCATGGAGTAAACTTTGTTGTGATAGTCTCTTCATAGCGTGTCCATTTCTGTGCAGCTGCTGTGTGCCAGGTCCTTACTCGGCGATAGGGCCTCAGGGGTGAGAATAAAATGGTAATGGCCCTGCCTCCCTGGAAGTTGTAGTTAGTGCAGGGGTACCCAGCTATAGCCTCTCGTTCCAATCCAAACCAGCCCACTGCCTGGTTTTGTAAATAAAGTCCTGTCGGGACCCATTCTCTCACATAACGTCTATGGCTGTTTTTGTGCTACAATAGCAGAATGGAGAAGTTGCAACAGAGACCCTTGTGGCCTGTAAAGCCTAAACTGTTTACTCTTTGGCACTTTCTAGAAAGATTTCGCTGAGTCCTGGCCTGGTGGATAAGGTAGAGTTTCATTTCCTGAATCTATCCATAAATATGCCATTTCAAATGTCTGCAGGGCAGGGTGCTATGAATGAGCTAACAGGGAGAACCTAATTTAGGTTGGGTAGTAAGTCAGTCCTCCCTGAGAAAGGGACATTTAAGCCGGGCCCTGGAGAATAAACAAAAGAACTGGAAGATTCCGAGGGTGTGAGGAACAAATAGGCAGAGAAATACGAAGTCCTGCAGAAGGAAAAGTGCTTGGCATATTTGAAGAACTGAAAGAAAGTGTGGCTGGAGCCAAGTGAGGAGGCAAGGTAGGTGGTTTGAGGTCCAAAGACAGAGGTAATCAAAAGCTAAATCAGGCAGAGCCTTTTAAACATATTGTTATTTTCCTAAGGGCACTGGGACATTACTAAAGGGTTTTAAATAGATTGACATTTTAAAGCAATTAAGTGGAGATGGAGAGAAATCATTGGATTAACATTTCGTGAACCAGTTGCTTTGATGTGTGAGGAGGGTAAGGAGTCTAGGGGTGATTCCTAGTCACCTAATTTAAGCAACTGGGTGAATGAAGTTGCCATTTATGGGGAACCCTGGAGGAGAAGGAGGCTTAGTGGGAGATAATAATGATTTGAATTTTGGAGATGTTTAGTTTGAGATGCCCGTGAAATACCTAAGTAGAAATGTCAAGAAGACAGTTGGATGTGCAGATGTGGAGCTGAGAGGAAAGAGATGGGTGTGGTAGTTATAACTGGGAAGTCATTGGCATTTAGGGGTCCTTGAGGCCATGAAGGCAGGTGAGATTGCCTAGGGAGGTGGGTACAGGGAGGAGAGTCCTAGGTTCAAGTTCTGAGGGCTCCAGCATTTATAGTTTGGGGAGAGTTGGAGAGGGAGCCTCCAAGGGATACTGAGAAGGAGCAGCTAGAGAAGTAGGAAGAAACCTAGGAGAATTGATATCCTTATGCCGAGCGAGGAGTGTTTCAAGGAGGGCGGGTTTCATATACCCCATGCTGCTGCTGCTGTAAAGGTCAAGGTTGAGTGTCCATTAGGATGGGAACATGCAGCACACTGGTAAGCTTAGCAAAAACAGATTCAGTCGAGTGATGAAGGCAGAAACCAGATTAGGGTAGGTTGAGAGGTACCTGAGTAGGAATTAAGGGGAAAGAGACATTTTTTTTCATGCTGTCTGGCTGGGAAGGATAGGAGAGAAGGCAGCTGCTAGAGCAGGAGAGGAAAGGTAGAGAAGAAGTTTTATTTGTTTTTAAGATGTTGGACCTCAGCGGAAAGAGTAGGAAAGAGCAGGGTGGGAGGAGTGAAGTGACAGAGAGTTAAAGAATAATAGATGAAGTCTCTGATGTTGTTAGAGGGGAGGGAATCTTGAGTCTACGTGGCAGGATTGGCTTTTGTTGGGAGGAAGCACACTCTCTCTGTTATAACAGGAAGGCGCGCAGACAGGTCGGTGTGCCCCTATGCGAGCAGAAGTAGGGGGGTGTCCGTGGGTGGCTTCTAGCTTCTCTGTGAAATATGAAACAAAGTCACCTGCTAAAAGTGGGAGGGGGTGGATATCAGAAAGGAAATAACATGAAAATGCAGAACATCTGACATAGTTGATACTTGCTGCTGAGAGAAGGAGAGCATGAGGAAAGGAAGTAGGATTGCTAGTTGGTTGAGGGCGATGATTATAACTTTATTGTGAACTAATCTGTGGTTTTGCGATTTTTCTGCAGAAGAGCTCCATACTTGAATTCATGAATTGAGAAGCAAACAGGGAGGTTTAGGAGTAAGGGTGAGATGGAAGGGCAAAGGACAAGACTGGTGTTTAAAGGGTCCCAAAGAGAGTTAGTGTAGTGACGGACTGGAATCTGAGATGGATGGGGGGGGATAATGCACACACAAGGGGACGCATGTGTAGGGATTCAGGAGTCAGTGGATTAAAGGGGCCTGTGAGATGCAGGCATGTAACCAAATATGCATACGTACGTATACATACACACCCTGTGTTGGCACTTGAGCTGCCCAACTTGGAAGAATAGTTGACTACAGGCGGAGAATGAGATGTTTGCATTAGTACCTTTAATTTTGGTGATGGCGAGGTCTAAGATTTGATAGAAAAAAAAAATGAAAAGGGGAAAGTCAGTATGCATCTTAGAGGAGCAGTGATCCAGAGGTAGCCTTAGCAGACCAGACTCCCAATACAGGTCCTAAAGCAAACAAGGTATGAGATACTAGACAGCTGCAGCAGACCTGAATCTTCTGGAGATAGCCAGGGCTCTTCTCAGGTAAGGAGGGGAAGGCAAGGAAGCAAAAAAAAAAAAAAAAAAAAAAAAAATTCAGAAAAGAGGCTGAGGATATGGGGGATACAGTGGTCTCTGGAGCTCCAGAGGCCACAGCTGAGGGCATCGGAGGGTGGGACAATGGTGGGTGGCCGAGCAGAGAGCATTACTGAGTAACCGGGGAGATGACAGTGGTGGTTGACCACACCATTAGCAATCCTGATGACCAGGCCTCCTTGAATCATGCCCTTGTGTAATCCCCTTCCCTGGAATTTGGCCTCCGTCTGGGACTTACTTTAACCAATAGAACATGGCAATAGGGAAGTAGCACTAGTTCTAGAACTAAGCTTTTACTCTTTTGTAAGTCCTTAGATGCCATTAAAGAAGTCTGGCTACCTGCTGGAGAGTATACATGGAGAGTCCACATGGAGACAGCATGTGGAGAGGGAGATCACCTAACATCGGAGAGAGAGAGAGAGAGAGAGAGAGAGAGAGAGAGAGAGAGGAGCCCAAGTCATCTTAGCTGAGCCCAGCCCCCAGCCAGTCAGCCAGCTGAATACAGCCCCCAAATGACCGCCAGCAAGATCAATAGAATAACTGTCCCGCTGAGCTTAGCCCAAATTGCATAATCATGATTTTTTTAAAAAAGATAGTTTTAACCCCTAAATCTTGTGGTTTGTTAGCAACGGGAGATAACTGGAGTGATATTTGGGAAGAGAGGCCTGCATGGTAGGAGGTAACCAAGGAAATGTAAGGCATCTTACAAACCAAGAGAATGTAAGGCATCTCAGTGGATTTGGTTTTGATATTCCCCAGAAGCCCTTATTCCCTAGGATATAAGATGCCTCATTCATCTGTGGCCTGGACTGAAGGCTCAGGAGATGTGGTACGGGGCCCTGTGTTCCCCATTTCTGCGCTCAGCTCTCGTTGACAGCCCTTGGGTTGGCTACAATGAGGAGGTGAACATGCCACCACTAGCTTTCTTCTAAAGTATTTTCTTCTGGTTAAGATCTTAATTTTCTTTAGTCCTTTTTCATATCTGGTTTTGAAACTCCTTTAACTTTCTTATCACTTTCTGCAGGTATGTTCCAGCTTGTCAGTGACCTTAGGAGTAGCACCCAGAACTGAACCCATTAATTACTAGTGTGGTAGTAGCAGTTCATAACAGGAAAGGACCATTGTGTTTTCTTGCTTTAGGCGGTATTTTTTTTAAATTTAATTTCAGATTGCTTTAGCTTTTTGGGCGTGTTGTCTTGCATTTAGCTGGAAGGCAACTAAAATGCCTATATCTTCTTTTTTTTCTTAAACACAATTTGCGATTAAGTCAAAATTAAGTCAAACAGGATTTGACTTAATTCCTAGTTTTTTGAAACTGGGAATTGAGAATTAAATTTAATCTCTATGTTTTGGCTCATTTATTTAATCTCTTGTCACCATTTTGAATCCTGTTTTTTTCTTTTATATTATCCAGAAGTTTGATAAGTGTATATATTTTTTATCTTCATCTGAATCAGAGATGAAAACCACGGAACGGGAAGGTTTGGAGACAGTCCTGTGGTATACCCATGGAAACTTTGGTTGACACCAAACCATTCAAAAGCACCCCGTGAGATGGTGATTCCTCAGCCTAGAAAGACCTCCTTGCATTCCTAACACCTCTCCCTTTAGTAAAAACTCAATGTGGAGATGTTATTTGTCAAAAGAGAAGTAACCACTACCTGAGGGTATCACAAGAATGTGTTGAAATCCTGTTCCGAGTGATGGATCCTGATATTTGTTCTTCAGCTACAGTTTCTTTAGGATGGACTCAAATGTAGACTAAAGTACTTAGGTAGCATTCCGTTCCCCCAGTTATAGATCTGCCCCTTGGCTAGGTGCACATTCCAAATGTACAGCCTTCTCAGGACCCTTTATTGAATCTTATCATCTTTTTTGGATGAGGATTAACAGGTTGTAGTCTATTTCAGTTAGAAGTTCAGGAGCAATGAAGGACTCTCACCAGATTGATCAATCTCTCCATGATCAGGCTTTAAGCCACAAGCAGAACTATAATTCAACATGAATTATAAGCTGTTAATACTTCTAAAGAGTCTGTGTCATATAAAAGCATTCTGAGAATGACAGTAGGTAAGAATATGCTCTTTGTAGATCAAATTCCAATCCTAAATAATATAAAACAGGATCGTGTTTTAGCCATCTTGACCTCCAACAGCATCAAATAAGTCAATATAGCTTTTAGATGAGCTGTATGCATGCCCTCCTGTCAAAGTTAATTGAAAGATAAGCATCTTCCTCCATGTTGTTGGCAAGGCAGGTGAATGCAGTGGCTAATTACTCTCAAAATGAAAGCTAAATAATCTTCTCTGTCAAAATCTTTAGCGATCAGATGTACAATATCAAATAAACTACTTTTTTGTTTAATTCTCAGGGGAAACAACTTGTAGCTAATTCAGTATGGGGACACAAGAGGATGCAGTTTTTTAAAAATAGAAATCATAATTAAAGTAGTCAGCTGGTAGTTCCTGCTCTTAAAATATTCCAGACCAAAGTCATTGCTGTCTGTTTTATGATGTAAAACTCTAGTGTCTCAATTTCTGGGCCCTTGAAACAAATGCAGAATTACTTCCTGAGTCACATTTTCTCCCACATTTGCAGGTTTTCTTATTGGCCATCTTTCCGTCAAGATGAAATGACTTTTTTTTCCCGGAGATGGGAAAGGGTCAGGTTCTGTCATTTTTATAACTATATGACATGCATGTTTTTGTGTTAGTGGAAGCATATGAATTTTTTCCTTTTTTAAAATAGCTAATAAGGATGACTTGGCAGTTTGGAGAGTCCTTCTAAAATCTTCTGCTGTACTTATTAATTACAATTAACAGCATCTGTCGTCCTTGAACACTTACTATTTGAACACAGCACAGTGCTGCCATTTTGTTACATTATGTATGTTATTTTACACAGTCTCCTAAGAGGTAGGTATTATCATTCTAGTTTTACAGGTGAGAAAATCGAGGACAAGGTTTGCGAAGTAACTGCTCAAGGGTACACGGTTAGTTAAGTTGTAGTGACCCCACCCTCTCTCCCTCCAGAGTCTGGGCTAAGAACCACTGTGCCAAACTGCTATTTCTACCATCTCTGATTTGATGTGCCTTTTATTGTACATTAAATCGAATTCCTTTTTGAAAGTAAACAGAATGTAAATAATAACGAATTGAGTGGCCTCCTTTTAAAATGCACTTACAGCCCTAATTGGGGAAGTCTTTAAGATACGTTTTTATATGCAATATGGTGAATGAATGTGAGACTTGCTTATCTAAACTCCACATTTTTCCTCAAAGAGTGGCTACTTCTGCAGATTTTTTTGCTTTTTAAATTTCATTTGTGTGTGTGTGTAAAACTGTACTTTGAGCATTAATGGGGTAGTACCCCTTACCCTCGTCCCCCCACCCCCAGCCCCTACCGCACATACGAAGAGGCAGTGGCTGTTGTCAGCATTTAGACTGGCAGTATCTTTTCAATGGAGACAGAAGGGTTTGATGATGTTCTGTCATTTGTCAAAAAGAAAAGTTTAAATACATGCATATTATCCTATGTCATAGAAGCCTTTATTATGATTGATTCTTTCTGAAGCCATATACTATGCAGATGTTTTATTCATGAATTGTTATTTCTGCAAAAACTCTTGTGGGTTCCTATTCATTTTCCTTGGCTGAATATGCCATGATTTGTTTTTTTTTTTGTTAAATTTATCCTTATATAGGCAGTGTTATTTCTGAGATGTTAATGCACGTTCTAGGGTTGGAACACAGCTGTTTGTAAAACTTAATGACTGTTGACTGCAGTTAAATCTCCATGAGTTTATAGTATAGATATCAAAGGCATTGATTGTGCAAGAAAATCTTATCTTTGATTTATGTGAGAAGACCGCTATCATACCATGACCCTAATTTTCCTATGGTGGTAGAGATGTTGGTGGGGATGGCATTGGAAATAAAAGATGTCACTAGTAATAGTGACAAGAGAAATAAGATATGTGAGTGAACTCATCTGTCTGATAAGCTTTTAAATATCATTTATTTACATGTCTGCATCTGGAAACCAATGATCATATTTGCCCATGGTTCTTTTGTTGGCCTTACTCTTCCTCTTTTGCTGGGGGGAGGGATAAGGCTTTGCATGGCTTTCTGCTCATATAAGAAATGCAATGGATTATGAAAAATTCTGAAAGAAGAAGATAGGTTGCATCTGCCGGGCACACATATTTTGGATGTTACTTTTCTGAATAAATGCTGAGTAGATTCCTTTTCTTCTCTCATATGAATCTTGTTGCCCTAAATTTTGGCAGATAATCATATTGCACTCTGGTATAGAGTGTCCTTTTGTATTTTTTTTTTTAGATTGATTTATTTATTTTAGAGAGAGAGCACAAGCAGAAGGGGCAGAGGGAAAGAAAATCTCAAGCAGATTCTGTGCTGAGTGCAGAGCCTGATGTGGTGCTCAATCTCACGACCCCGAGATCATGACCTGAGCTGAAACTAAGAGTTGGACGTTTAACAGAAGGAGCCACCCAGGCATATCCCCCCTTTTGTATTTGTGTGTGTGTGTGTGTGTGTGTGTGTGTGTGTGTGTGTGACAGCAGGAAGAAAATCATAATTATTTACCAATTTAAGGCATTTTTCCCTCTCCCTGCCTGTCACCACTATGCTCTCCTCACTAGGGTTCTGTTGCTCCTTCTAGACATTGAAGGGAAACTGAAAAGGGGAGCAGTGGTTGCCCTAACTTGATCCCAGCTCTGAACTCATAGGAACTGGAGTAAACATTCCCCTTGCATGTACACGACTCTACAAACCAAGGCAATGGATTGTCTTTATGAAATTTCTCATGGTAAATAAGAACACAATGCACACACACACAACACACACACACAACAGGCCCTTTTTGGTTTACTTGTTGCTTTTCTCTGCTTTGGACCAAATTATTTCCTCTAGCCCTCCTTTTGGAGACTGTTCCCTTCTGTCTTAGGCTTGTGTCAGCCAGCACTTCTTAAATGCACTTGAAAGCCCCCTCAGCTGAGGGCTGGCAGTGTGGCTTTCTTTCTTTACTTTTTCTTTTTTTTTTGAAATGTTGGTACCTACCTGACTGGATATGGGCAGCAGTGGGAAAGTGATTTTTGACTTGCTTTTGGTACTTGTATTTTTTTTCTGCCTTGTTTATGGATGCCTCTGTCTAATCCTTTCCTCATATATACTTACCTCTAGAGTATCAAGTCATTAGAAAACCTGGCACTGTTTTTCCCATTAAAATGTATTAAAAATGATGATGCTACATAATCCTTACCCTTGAAAGCCGAGGAACTGACATCTGGATATTATGCTGGGGAGCCAAGGGGGGATGGATGTTTAAGGTAGTCAGCTCTCAATAGGCAGATTACATGACTGGATTCCCTTTCTGTACTTGGTCAGAGAAGTCTTATTAAATGCAGCATAAGTCACTAGTCCTTATTATTGGCCTACTTGTCAGGTATGCTGCCTTTTGAATTTTCCATGCTGTGTTTAAATGCTAATCTACCTTTTACATAATCTTTTTGTGTGGCAGTTTCTTTCACTGGGTTTAGTAATAGTACCTGCCTTCCAGGGAGGTTGGGAGGCATGTCTTCATGTATGTGTAGGGTGCTTTAGACAGTGTGTGGCACCCAGTAGGCATTCAGCAAGTGAATGGTGCTAATGCACAGCAGCAGCAAAAGGTGAGAGTCCCACTCTGATTTTAGCTCTCTGGGTTTGAATCCTGGCTCAGCTACTTTTGATTTTGGAGTCTTGACTTTATATTCCTTTGCCGTAAAATTTCTGTGCAAATGGTACCATCCTCATAATATTTTTTATGAGAACTTAAATAATCCAAGGCAGATGCTTAGCACGGTACTTGACTGGTAGCAAGCTATCAATGAATGTCAGCTAATATTATCATTGTAGTGAAGTTTTGGTAAGTCCCTTACTGTCTTCATATTTCAGGACTGTTCGTAGGTTTTGAATTGTCAACACTATGTGATGGCTGGAAGATATTATCACCAGATTGCTTTCCCTCTAGGCTGCAGATTCAGATTGGATATAGAAGATGGGATGGAAACATAGCTTCTGAAATGTTTGACTTTGTTTTCTGAGGTATTTGAATTTTGTGAAGGAGAGAGTGCAGCAAGTTTTAGGTGGACTTTCCAGGGGGGCTGAAGAATCTCTCCCCATCTCTTTGTTATGACAAGACTGCTTTGGTCAGCCTTTCATAAAAAATTAAACATTTTACTCTCATATTTCCTGTCCAGAGTGATGAAAATAAATTGATATTTTGTCTTCTTCTTCCTCTTCTTCTTCTTCTTCTTCTTTTTTTTTTTTTTTAGAAAGAGAGAGGGTGGGAAGGGGCAGAGGAAGAGGGAGAGAGAGACTCTTAATCAGTCTCCATGCCCAGTGCAGAGCCTGATGCGGGGCTCGATCTCATGACCCTGAGATCATGACCTGAGCTGAAATCAAGATTTGGATGCTTAACTGACTGAGCCACCCAGGGGCTCCGATTTGTCTTCTTTTAAAGTTAGTGCAACAAGGCCAGGCTTTGACCTTTAACAAATCTCTCATGGTTTTACTTGAAGATGGCTTTTTTTCATTGCTTTTAGTCCTTGGATAATAATTTAAATTTCTCTCTTTCCTGTATGTACACATTTCATATGTCCACAGTTTTTTTCCTATCTTAGATAAAGCTTGGTGAAATTAGTCATATACTCTGTTCATTTTTCTCAAAAATGAATTCCATTCCCAACTCTATTATACTTTTGTTCATTCCCTTTAAGCTCAAAATATAATTATCGGCTGCCTTGCAGTCTTTAACATTTAACTCATGGGTTTTCATGTGGCATCCCACAAAGAATATTTTGTTGCCTCTCTTCTTCTTCATTCCCATTCAGCTACAGTTGGGTGGATCATGGGTGGATCACATTTCAAGGTATTGTATTCTCTTCTCCATAGCCAGGCTTGTTGGTTTTGTAATAATAGAATGTTACCCTGTTCATGGAGTGCTTTCTAAGTTGGGTCTTCATCAAGTTATGAGAGGTAGTTTTACCCATTGTATAATTTCTGCATTTAATCCAACTCCCTCTGCCATTCAGGTAATTTTCCAGATTAAGAATCTTGAAACTTTCAGCTACTGAGTGCTAAGGTTGACTGCTACCACTGGGGCTTGTTTGGTGAGAATGTTTATAATATGCTGTATAATTGAAAGATAACATGTAGCTGACTAATGCTTTTCAGCCAGTAAAGATATTCTACATGGGGTACCGCACTCATCTTGTAGTGGGTTGAATGATGGCCATGCAAAGAAATAAAATCCTGATTCCTGTAATTTGTAACTATTACTCTATTTAGATAAAAGGTCTTTGTAGACGTAGTCAAGGATCTTGAGAGGGGGAGATTACCCTGGATTATCTGGGCAAACCCTAAATGACATCACAGGTGTCCCCATTAGAGAGGGCAGAGGGAGATCACGTGAACAGAGGAGAAGGTGATGTGAAGATGAAGGCAGAGAGTAGAATGACGCAGCCGCAGCCCAGGACCACCAGAGCAGCCCCTGTGAGCTGGCAGAGGCAAGGAAGGATGCTCCCCCAGAGCCCCTGGAGGAAGCATGGCCCTGCTGGAGCAAGACTTCTGGTCTCCAGAACTGGGAGAGTAAATGTCTATCACTTTAAGCGGCCACGTTTGTGGTAATTTGTTACAGCAGCTTCAGGAAATTAATACACATCTATTCTCTCTCTCGATAATTCCATTCTAAAATAGATGGTGAAAAGAGGGGAAAAAAGCAAGTGGTAGGGAGAAATAAAGGTGCTGGTGGGCAGGTGGAGGCATGACAGATCACTGACTCTCTTTTCCCCAAATAGTTTTTCCTGATGGCAAAAAGCCAACTATAACTCCAATTCAACCCTGATAGGGAGAAAGGACTTTTTGCTTTAGGGAAGTCTCTAAAGGTAAAGATGAAAAGGAGAGAAAAAGAAAGAAAGGGAAGGCAAAGAAACTACTAAAGAAAAAGACAGGTAGAAAACCATGAGCTGGTACAGTTCTACTGCAAAAGGAAAAAGGTATGTCTGAGTTCTCTTAAAAATGACTGCATGGCTAAAAATGAGAAAAGGAAGTATATCTACATCCTGGGTCTTGAATCATGAACCTTATTAATTATATATGGTTGTTATAATAAAATCAAATTGTTTCTTGAAACTGATTAGAGACTTGTAATTTACTTTGTTGTATGCATTGCCTTGTGATAAAAGCCAGTATCATCCCCTGTTTAGCACGTTGGGTAACAGAACCTTTATGAGGTTGCAGGTTGAGGAAGTTTGCCAGATAAATAGGATAATGTAATGTAATGTACTACAGCAGAATTCTGTGTTTGTCCGTTCTATTACTGGTGTGCAGTGTTTACCAATTGTTCTCTTGGTGTAATCTGTGGCAGTGTCTCATTTACATTCTTTGTAATACTTAGGTCAGTGAATTTCAGCATGAAGATTTGCTGATTTCAGTGCTTTGCTTCAGGTCGTCTTCACTTTTTGACAGATTATACAACTCACAAACACTGTGTTTTGAGCAGGAAAATGGGTTGTGCTACAATTCTCCTGAATGGGGCACAGTGGCCGCATTTGTCATTGCTCTAATAATAGGGAAAGTACTGCATTTGTTCCAGTTGAGTTTGAATCAGTACTGTTCGTTTACTGTGCAGTACTTACAGGATTTACATTTCTTTCTTGATTTATAACTTGGCACATATTTTCCTCAGGATATTTTTTTCCTCATCTCATGTGCAAAACTATCTTGGGTTGAGTTCAGTTTTATTTTACATCTAGGCAAACCCACTCTTCTGTCCAGGCAGACGTTGTACAGATGACTAGGAGGGACAGTGAAAGGTTGGAACCTGCTAGGTGTCACATGCCTGAGTAGCTCATGAAACCTCTGAAGATGGAAGGTAGAAACCAGGGTGGTTGGTCGTGTGGACATGTGAAAAGCGAAGCGCTTGTACGAGAGGGTGTCAGATGCAGCCCTGTGTACATTGGGATGCAGGTGAGACAGTTGGGAGTGGTGGGGGTCTTTGGTTTGGAGGTCTTGGGCACCTCTTCCCTTCCAGTCTCTGACTGTCATATAGCAGTGCAGGCTCAGAGTTGCTGGGTCTTTTATTTTTTTTTTTTTTCCCCAAGAGGAAACACAGCAAGAATTTTTAGGTACTATCCTGATTTTTAAGTCTGGGTTATTAATTGAAAATTCTAAGAAACACCACAGGGTCTCGATTCTGCTGCCTACTTCTTCTCTGTGACTGAGGATGTATCTTGATTATTTTTTTCCTCTCTCTTTTACTCCTGGAGCCTGTGGAAGAGAATTGAGGTAGCTTATAAGCTCGCAGTATAATTTATGTTGGGAAACACTGGGCTGGGGTGGGGGGGAACTTGGCTCTTTTAAAGCAAACAACTGAGCTAGAGCAAAGTCTGAAGACATAATCAGAACTGATTTTAAAAATCTCCAGTAGGAACAGAGCTAGAGTAAGCAAGTAGAGTAAAAGAGGGATAGATTGGATTAGCCAGGAAGCATTTTACAAAAATACCAGTTTAGGGAATGTGACATCAGTGCTAAGTGAAGATGGTTCCAGAAATACGGGAAGTCTGATTTCTGTCTTCCAGGGTAGATAAAATACAGGACACCCTGTTAAATTTGAATTTCAGATAAACAACAAGTACTGTTTTGGTATAAATATGTCCTATGCAATATTTAAAAAGTGTAAGTATGCCCAAACACTGCAAGGGGCGTCCTTGTACTAAAATATTTTTTGTTGTTTTCTATAAAATTCAAATTGAACCTAGCATCTTGTTTCTGTATGTTTGTGTTTGCTCCATCTGGCAATCCTATACCGCAAGCCAGGGCAAAATTCAGAGTCTGGGCCAGAATATTCAAACTTCACAAGCTGGAATATAGTGAAGAACTGTAACAAATTCTTTCAACAGTATTTGGACCGATTGTCTGATGTTGACGTGCCCTTGTGAACTTGCTGATTTTTTTTAATTGCAAGTTTTTATTTTTTATTTATTTTTTTATTATTATGTTCAGTTAGCCAACATATAGTACATCATTAGTTGAACTTGCTGATTTATAAAATGACCTTACTAGAACTGCTGCAGGCGAGGAGGCAGACTGATCTATGTGTGTGTGGAGCTAACATGGAAGTTTATGGGACAAAACAGTTCAGATGTTTGTCCATCATTGGTCAAAGGCTCTCCAAAGAGGTGACACTTTTAAGGATGCTTTAGGGGTTGATAGAAATCATTGGTTAGACATATTAGCAGACACACAAAAATGGGAAGTGGTTAGATATTAGTAATGGCTAATATCTAATTCCTATTATTTGGCTATGAAAGAAATAACGATTTAGAAAAATATAGCTAATTCTTATACATTATGTGCTCTAGAGAAACATGTATTCTTTTATTTTTTTGATAATACTGTCCTAGATATTAGATAATTGGACAAGTATGGTACTCTCCTTGCCTTCTACTGTTTACCTAATATATGTATAAAATACTGGGAGAGGCCCTGAGGGGAAAAGGAGATGTGGATGACAGAGTTGCCTCCACCCAAATTTGGTACCAGTTTAGTTTGAGGTGACAACAACCTTGGGAAAAGATAGAGTAATACATGATATAAGTGTGTGCTGTCACATAGCTTGATGCCCTATGAGTTGTAGCAAGTTTCTGAAATCAAGAAGGAGAGAAATCTTGGCGTTCCTAAATCTGGAAAAACATAATGGGAGGGAAGAAATAAAAGTTGGGGCTTTGAAGTGAAAATGGCATGAGAACAGTTATAGGTGAAGGGCGGGATAGGACAGACATGCAGGGCAGTGAGAGCCCACTGGAGCACGTGTGGTCACCTTGTTACATCAGAACAGCTCACGTTGCAACCAAAAATTAACCAAAATTGTGAGCAGATGGATCCACGATAATTTTGTCTTGATTGTCTATATTTTTATTTCTTGCTATTTTTACTATGAATTTTCTTTTGCACTTTTTTTCCCCTTTAAAAAGCTTTCTCTTTTTGCTCCCATATGTGCCGTAATAGGTAGTTCTGTACTGTACCTTTCCTTATTGGTGGGTACTGCCACTTACCATTATCTTACACCTTCAGTTGGTTTCAAGGTTCACTTCCTTAATCTTCTCATTCTTGGATTATAACTTTGTGTTGTGATGACTTGGTCAAAAACTTCATTCGGCAAACAAAAAGGGAACAGGCAGCAAATTATAGTGGTTGAGAGCATGGGCTGTGAGGAAAGCCTGCTTGGGCTTCAACCTGGCTTGTCCCTTTACCTGTGTGGCCTTGGGCAAGCTACACAACCTTCCTGGGCCTTAGCTTTCTGGGCTATAAAATAAGGTATTAACAGTATGTTCCTTAAAGCTGTGAAAATTGAATAAGAACCCTTGCTTGGACCATGGCACCCTAACTATTGTTCTTTTATTATGGTTATTATTTGCTCCATTGGAGATGTGGGTTATAAATCAGCAGACAATGTCTGTAGTATTGGAACTGTTTTTTTCCTCCTGATGTGTCATGAAGAAAACATCTTAATATTATTGAGACCATGGGCATATGAGGTGTGGGCAGCTTTGCATAAGATGGTCTGCGAAGGGCACCTTGAGGAGGTGTCATTTGAGCTGAGACCTGAGTGAGGAGAGCAGAAAAAAATGAGGTTATTGCTGGAGGGCACTTAGTATCCAAACACTGTGTTTTTCTTTTTTTACTGAGGTATACTTGACATACAACATTATATTAGTTTTAGGTGTACAACATAATGATTTGATATTTGTGTATATTGCAAAATGATCACTGCAATGTCTAGTTAATGTTCGTTACCATATATAGCTACAGAATTTTTTTTTTTTTTTGTGATGAGAACTTTTAAGATTTACTCTTTGAGCAACTTTCAGGTATACGGTATTATTAACTGTGGTCGCCGTGCTGTAGTTTATGTCTCCAGGACTTATTTATCTTATAACTGGAAGTGTGTACCTTTTGACCACTTTTACCCATTTTACTCACCCCCCAACCCCTGCCTCTGGCAACCACCAATCTGTTCTCTGTATATATGAGCTCGTAAACACCATTTTTTTTTTTTTAAAGAAAGTTTTGGAGCATGGTTTAATGCTGGTGGGTAAGACCCCGCAGAGAGGGAGACATTCATGCTGCTGGGGAGAGAGGAATAATGGCAGAAGCACCATCCCTGAAATGGACGGAGGGCCAAGGTACAGCTGAAGAGGTTGGTCTCTGTTAGCGGCTGGGGCTCTTCTTTATTTGTAAATGAATATGGATTAGATGCAGGTGGGTTCCTATGCAGTTGCTTTATCTTCTCTTTAGAGAACGAGGTGATATCTTTGGTTGAGAGGGACCTATGGAAATTGGGAGAAGAGAGATGAGTGAGGAAGGGGATGGGGAGGTGGCTTTTGAAAGAAGAATGTGTAAAATGAACTTTTCAGGGGTATCTAGTGGAGTTCCAGGCAGTTCTTATTGTCCATTTGGGATTTGTGGTCATGAATTTAAAATGAGACTAGTAAGCAGAGTTGCGTGCATAAACAAGCATTTTTCTCAGAAAGGTACAGGGATAGTATATTTTCTGAGATCTAAAAAATCAGATCTAAAAAATATTTTCTCTACCCTTCAAACAGAAATTCCAACTTCTCCATGCAATTATTTGGTCAAGAACTTTTATTCAAAACTTGATGGCCCAGCCTGTTCAATAGAACTGTCTGCAGGGATAGAAATGGTCTGTATCTATGCTGTCCAAGATATAGCCAGTAGCCACATGTGACTCTTGAACACTTGAAATGTGGCTACTGCTACTGGCCGACTAAAATTAGCATTTTGTTAATTTTCCATTAATTTAAATAGCCACATATGGTTAGCGGTTACAGCCTTTTTATAGATGTTACTCCATAGCCTTCTGGCATTTATTATTGCAGAGGAGAATCCAAACTCAGTCTATCTTTCTTTCAGAAAATTGACATTTCATAAATGATAGATATGGCTTTTAGATTTTTAAAAACTGTCACTTGCTAAGCACACAGCAATTGTCAGTTCTTTTCCTGGTTTTGAAAGTTTTCTTTTAGTATATCTTTTGGAAGCTGTGAAATGACAAAACATACATTTAGGGGCTATAGAAACCCCGGTTTGTATCCCAGCTGAAAATGCCTTAACTTTTTTTCAGAATTATTTTCCTGCAAGGGAAAATCAGGTTCAGATAAAGGAGCCACTCCTTTTCCCCACTCTGATAAACTCATTTGCTTTGGTTTCTACTTCAGGAATACCTGTTATTCACAGACAGGATTTCTGATCACACTTCCCAAATGGTTACCTTCAGACTCATCCTTTTCATATTTTTATTTCTTCTTTTGGGTCTTTGCTCAAGTTTGTTCTTCATCCTTATTCCATTTTCTGTTGTGTCAAGTCTGTTTTACTTTGCTTCCGGTGTGAATTTTACTTCTGCTGTACTTTTTATTTTACTGCTTACTTTTTAAATTCTGCCTACTCTTATTTAATAGAAATACCTTCTTGAATCTTGGTGGGAGAGCAGCTCTATGTATTACATATGCTTTATGTAGTACATGCCAGGTTGTAAAAATACTCAAGAAGAGGATTTTGCATTCAATTCTTAAAGAAATGTCACTCTTGTGCTGCAGATTTTTTTCAAAGGTTCCATTTTTTTTTAAGATTTTACTTATTTATTTGAGAGAGAGAGAGTGAGAGCACAGAGGTAGAGTTGGAGGGAGAAGCAGACTCCCTGCTGAGCGGAGAGCCCGATGCAGGGCTCGATCCCAGGACCCCAAGATCATGACTTGAGCTGAAGGCAGATGCTTAACCGACTGAACCACCCACACGCCCCAGCAAAGGTTCCATTTTTAAATGTTTTTGAGTAAAGGCCAAACTCCAGTCATTGGAGAACAGTCAGGATTTAAGGATTTGCTTCTTTTTCTCTGTCAATCTCTCTGTTCAGGGATTGCCAAGTGTATCTTTTTTTTTTTTTTTTGCATTTTTAAAATTTTTATTATGTTATGTTAATCACCATACATTACATCGTTAGTTTTTGATGTAGTGTTCCATGATTCATTGTTTGTGTATAACACCCAGTGCTCTATTCAATATGTGCCCTCTTTAATACCCATCTCCAGGCTAACCCATCCCCCCACACCCTCCCCTCTAAAACCCTCGGTTTATTTCTCAGAGTCCATAGTCTCTCATGGTTCGTCTCCCCCTCTTGATTTTCCCCTTCATTTTTCCCTTCCTACTATCTTCTTCTTTTTTTAAAATATAATGTATTATTTGTTTCAGAGGTACGGGTCTGTGATTCAACAGTCTTACACAATTCACAGCGCTCACCATAGCACATACCCTCCCCAATGTCTATCATCCAGCCACCCCATCCCTCCCACCCCCCATCACTATAGCAACCCTCAGTTTATTTCCTGAGATTAAGAATTCCTCTTATCAGTGAGATCATATGGTACATGTCTTTCTCTGATTGACTTATTTCACTCAGCATAATATCCTCCAGTTCCATCCACATCATTGCAAATGGCAAGATTCCATTCCTTTTGATGGCTGCATAATATTCCATTGTATACATATACCACATCTTTATCCATTCATCTGTCGATGGACATCTTGGCTCTTTCCATAGTTTGGCTATTGTGGACATTGCTGGTATAAAAACATCAGGGTGCACATACACCTTCAGATCACTACATTTGTATCTTTGGGGTAATTACCCAGTAGTGCAATTGCTGGGTCATATGGTAGCTCTATTTCCAACTTTTTGGGGAACCTCCATACTGTTTTCCAGAGTGGCTGCACCAGCTTGCATTCCCACCAACAGTGTAGGAGGGTTCCCCTTTCTCCGCATCCCACCAACATCTGTCATTTCCTGACTTGTTAATTTTAGCCATTCTGACTGGTGTGAGGTGGTATCTCATTGAGGTTTTGATTTGGATTTCCCTGATGCCGAGCGATGTTGAGTACTTTTTCATGTGTCTGTTGGCCATTTGGATGTCTTCTTTGGAAAAATGCCTGTTCATGTCTTCTGCCCATTTCTTGATTGGGTTATTTGTTCTTTGGGTGTTAAGTTTGATAAGTTCTTTATAGATTTTGGATACTAGCCCTTTATCTGATATGTTATTTGCAAATATTTTCTCCCATTCTGTTGGTTGTCTTTTGGTTTAGTTGACTGAATCTGTACTCAGAAAACTATAAAATACTCATGAAAGAAATTGAGGAAGACACAAAGAAATGAAAAAACGTTCCATGCTCATGGATTGGAAGAACAAACATTGTGAAGATGTCAATGCTACCTAGAGCAATCTACACATTTAATGCAATCCCTATCAAAATACCATCCACTTTTTTCAAAGAAATGGAACAAATAATCCTAAAATTTGTATGGAACCAGAAAAGACCCCGAATAGCCAGAGGAATATTGAAAAAGAAAAGCAAAGCTGGTGGCATCACAATTCCTGACTTCAAGCTCTATTACAAAGCCAAGTGTATCTTCTTAGGTCTGCAGCTGGAAACTGTGTGGAGAACCATGGCCACAATTCTTGGGGCATGATGAGTCAGTTCTGATTCTTCCTTCTTTTTATGTGGGCAGCCATTAGCAGATCTTTATGGGAGTGAAGGTTTTTCTCAGGTTAGGAGTGAGATATGAGAGTGCAAGAGCATCTTTCAGCAGGTGGAATTTCACTCAAAGGAGTGGGGAAGTGAGAGAAATCCACAGAGTTCCAAAATACAGAGGGCTAATAGAAACTGTGAGGATATAATTTCTGGTGTTCCCCTAATTTCGCTCTGCCATATCTTCCAGGATGGGCCAATCTCTGTGTACTAGGGACCTGTTTCTTGACGTCATGCCTTTTGTTTTTTTTCTTTTTTTTCCCCTCATGGTCAGGGGGAGGGGAATCAGTGAGCTTGGTCTGGGCTTTTCTACTCATTCATGTACCAAGGGAGCTATTGGTGAGGTGGAGGTAATGGCGGTATAGAAGGGATGATTTGCCCAGGCTGCTCTTGAGACTCCAAGGCCATTAGGTAACATATGTGCAGTCAGAGTATCTTAGCCCTACTGCCTTGGCTTAGGTGGCAGCTGGCCTCTAGAACTTTTTTATGTAGTCAGAGGTCTCATTTTTTTCAATTGTGAAAGGGTTTCAGATTACTAACTCACATTTTAACAGTTTTTTTTAGGCATAATTCACACATACAATTCACTAATTCACTCATTTAAAGTGTACCGGGGCGCCTGGGTGGCTCTGCTCCCTCAGCCCCTCCCCCCAGTTTGTGGGTTTGCTCACACTCTCTCTCTTCTCTCAAATGAATAAATAACAGATCTTTAAAAAAAATAAAGTGAACAATTCAGCAGCCTTAACTATATTTATAGAGTTGTCACCACAATTTTAGAACATTTTCATTGCCCCAAAAAGAAAGATCCCATCCTCATTAAGTAGCTATGAGCCCCTTGCTTCCCCACAAAGTTCCCAGCCCTAGGCAACCCCTAATCTACTTCCTGTCTTTATAGATTTGCCTATTCTGGACACTTTATATAAATGGAATCATCCAATATGTTGTTTTTTTGTGACTGACCTCTTTGACTTAGCATAATGTTTTCAAGGTTCATCCATATTGTAACATGTATCACCATTTCATTCATTTTTATTGCCAAATAAAATATTCTGTTATATGGATATACCACATTTTATTTATCCACTCATCAGTTGATGGACATTTGGCTTGTTTCTGCCTTTTAGCTATATTATGAATAATGCAAGTTTAGACATTTGTGCACAAGTTTTTGTGTATATTAACTCTTCATTAAATGTTTGGTAAAATTCACTGGTAAAGATATTTGGGCCTGAGCTTTCTTTCCTTTGGGTGGTTTTTAAATTACTAATTCAGTCTTGGTATAGGTCTATTCAAAATTTTTTTTTTTTTTTTTAGTCTTGAATCAGTTTCGGTAGCTTGTATATTTCTAACAATTCATCTATTTTATCTAGATTTTCTAATTTGTTGGCATACAGGTTTTGTGTAGTATTCCTTTATAATCCTTTTTATTTCTGTAAGATTGTTAAGTAATGTCCTTGTTTTCATTCTTATATTTTAATAATTTGTGTCTTCTCTCTCTTTTTTTTTCTTGGTTAATCCAGCTAAAGTTTGTAAATTGCATTGATCTTTTCAAAGACCCAACTTTTGGTTTTATTGATTTTGTCTCTCTTATTTACTATTTTTTATTTCATTAATTTCGGCTCAGATCTTTATTTCCTTCTTTCTGCTTGCTGTCGGTGTGGTGTGCTTTTCTTTTCCCAGTGTCTTAAAGTAGAAGGTTAGGTTATTGATTGCAGATGTTTTTTCTTTTTGATATAGATGTTTCCAGCTTTAAATGTCCCTCTATGCACTGCTTTTGCTGTACCCTGTAAGTTTGGTATGTTTACTTTCATTTTCTTTCAAGTATTTTCTAATTTCTCTTGTGATTTCTTCTTTGATCCGTTTGTTAATTGGAAGTGTTTTTTTTTAATTTCCACATATTTTTGAATTTTCCAAATTTCTTTGTGTTATTGAATTTTAGTTTCATTCTGTTGTGGCCAGAAAACATAGTTTGTATAACTTCTATTCCTTTAAATGTATTTGTAGCTTCTTTTATGGCCTATCACATGGTCTATCACGGGGAATGTTTCATGTGCACTTGAGAAGACTATGTATTCTACTGTTTGTTGAGTGAAGTGTTCTGTAGATGTTTGTTACGTGTAGTTAGTTTTTACAGCACATGTCTCATCTTAAACATTTGTTGAATAGATTTACCAAGCTTTTACTTGGGACTTACTGGTATTTGAATGTCTCTGAAAGAGCCAACTGCCTGTTTGGTTGCACTCTGAATTGACATATATCCAAACACACTGAATTTGAAATTGTATTAAAAAGCCAAACAAAAAGAAAAATTTAAAACAAATCTTAAAATTATTGTTCTAGGATGTAGGCATTAGGCTTTCAGGGAGGACATGGTTTCACCAAGTGCAGCCTGCTTATTCATGTTCTATTACTGACTTGTCTTAGAATTAATAGAATTATTGATTCTTTAAGAATTGTGCAACACATTGAGAATAAATTCACAGTTCTAGAGGAAATTCCAGATTTTGGTGAGCATGAATCATGTTTTAAGTTTCTGTCGTTGTCCCTGAATATCTGCATTAACAGACCATAGCCCTTAGTGTGCATGGGATTTAAGATTCAACTGAATTCTTGGGGTGTCTGGGTTGTTTAGTCACTTAAGCATCTGACTCTTGATTTTTGGCTCAGGTCATGATCTTAGGGTTGTGAGATCTAGCCCCACGTTGGACTCTGCACTGGATGTGGAGTCTGCTTAAGATTCTCTCTCTCTCTCTCTCAAAAAAAATTGAAGTGAGTTCAATCTATGCCTAAGAAAATGTACCCACAACATTCTTAGAAATTTGAATATGGCTAAAAGTATCTTAGTACTACCATGAGATTTCTGTTTATTTCACTGATATTTTGAGTTGTGTTTGAATGTGTCCTGTTCAGTGAAAACGTTTTCTCTTTCATGAAACTGCTGAAATCGAGGCCAAGAGCTCCCATTACTGTTGTTAATTTGGAATCCAAATTGAGATGGGCTCTGGCTAAAATACACCCTAGAGAGTCAAAAAAAAATGGTTCACTTTGACAAATTCCAGTGTTCTTATTGATGTAGTTAGTATCGATTAAAATATACTTCTTATTATCACTAAGTATATTTTGGGATGAATTAAATTGCTTTGCACAGCTTTTATATCACCATTAAAAATCAAACTGGCTCTATTTCAACATTGCTATTAATATATCATTTGGCTCTCACAATATGACTATGAATATGCTACCCATTATTGAAAAAGTTGGTTATGCCCAAGCTTTCTTCAAGTGTCTTCATGTTTTCCTTTACTCTTTCATTCAGAAATAGTGATTTTTATAGAAATGAATAAAGTATTTTAACTAATAATTCCGTAGTTTACTTTGACACCTGAGGTTATTATAGATAACATCTTGATTTCCCCTCACTCAGCTATATGGAAGAAAGATTTCTTTCCTCCCCTGCCTGCTGTGCCAATGCCATATTCTCCCTAATTTGGAAATGATGCCACAGCTTTAATCATTACTAATCGATTTTTGTCTATTGCAGATGTTTTGTAGGGTTCACATAAATGAAAAGCCAATTATTTCTGAGTATGGTTTGTCTTATAAGCAACCCTTACCTCCCAGTCTGTTGTATGTTGTATTTAGATACATTTGTTTGAGTAGTGGAAAGAACAGATACAATGTTTTTTAATTTTACCTTATTATGTTATGTTAGTCACCATACATTACATCATTAGTTTTGAATGTAGTGTTCCATGATTCATTGTTTGCGTATAACACCCAGTGCTCCATTCAGTACATGCCCTCTTTAATACCCATCAGCAGGCTAACACACCCTCCCACCCCCTCCCCTCTAAAACCCTGTTTGTTTCTCAGAGTCCATAGTCTCTCATGGTTTGTCTCCCCCTCCGATTCCCCCCCCCTTCATTTTTCCCTTCCTACTATCTTCTTCTTTTTTTTAACATATAATGTATTATTTGTTTCAGAGGTACAGGTCTGTGATTCATTGGTCTTACACAATTCACAGCACTCACCATAGCACATACCTTCCCCAATGTCCATCACCCAGCCACCCCATCCTTCCCACCCCCCACCACTCCAGCAACCCTCAGTTTGTTTCCTGAGATTATGAGTCTCTTATGGTTTGTCTCCCTCTCTGGTTTCATCTTGTTTCATTTTTTCCTCCAGCTTAACCACATTGCTGTGTGATCCTGGGCAAGATACCCAATTTTTCTGAGCTTTGGTGAGCCTGTGTAAATGGGAATTATTCTGGGAAAATAATGTAACATGGGTATAATTGTCTAAGTTGTTGTGAGTGCTAAATGAGCTCATGGCTGCGAAGTGCCTATTATAATGCTTGATATACGGGATACTCAACACTTGTTAGCTTCCTTTTCCTTCCAGTAGTAGATAAAGTCCTTTATGTTGGTAGGTTTATATTAATTACTTCTGTATTTTTCAAACCTGGCCCAGAGCTGGAAGAAACTTGTGTTAAATACATTATTTTTACAACTTTAACATTTCCCCAGATATTCAAAACAAATCCGCATCTCCCTAGGTTTCTAGCCTTTCAGAATTTGAAGCAGTGTTTCCCTCATCTTTGTTATGGGCCATGACTTTTAATGAAATATATTCCATATACTGCTAGTCAGGAATAAGCATAATATAACGAGCTTAGAACTAGCAGCAATATTGTCATTTATTTTAATTCTATGAAAGCTTACCAAAAAACACATCTAACTGTATATTTGCAGTTTTATTATTTTCCCTGGAATTTGTAGTTTCTTTTAAATCATCTACACTTTTCTTCCCTGCCTCCCACATTGCCACAATCAGTAGAGCTGATTGTATTTACTTCTTTACTTGTAACTAAAATTCCATGAAAAGTTTGGGTGCTGCCAGCCAGATCATGCTGGAGCCGGGGATCCCATTTCTCACTCACAAACTAATATCTTCTGTTAATTTTCTTCCTTGTGTAGTGACAATGTTTATTATTGTTCCAAAGCAGCCCTGAAGCTTAACTTTAGAAACATTGTATTTTAATCTGACCATAGAGACTGAAAAGTTCTCTAAGCAGGAGATAAAGGTTTTCTGTTTAATGATAATTAATAACCTATTTAGATGTATTCCATCTGAGGAACTGAAGATAATTTTGCCATTAGGCCATTTGTATAAGGGCACAAACAGATGGGTTTTATTCTGAACCCTGAAGGCGAACAGATCAGACACCCCTTTAATTGCTTATTGCTTGGGGAAGATTTCCATGGCCATGGCTCCCTGCCAAGGACACACTGATCTTCACTGTGATAACTCTTAAATTTGATCATTTTCAACAAGGCAAAAAATCTCACTGCATTTACTCAGTAAAAACTTCCTATACCATGCCGTAACTGGGTACTCAAGAGTAGCAACAAAGAAGAGTCTCCAGTGAATAAGTTTGCATTTTAATTGTGAAGCTGCAGCAAGTTTTCATACAAGAATATCAGATGAACAAAAACTTAGAAATGTTAGAACATTGGTTGGAAATTGCTTATGGCTCTTGGGAATGAGAGCTTTAGAGTCAGGAATTTGTGATTCACAGTACAATCTTCTACAACCTCTTGTCTCTTGTGTAATCTGTTCTATGCAATGAATAGTACCTTTCTCAGAGGGCTGTTTTGAAGGTGGGATATAAAGCACTGATCCGTAGTTAGTGCTCATCAGGTGGTGGTTATGATGACATTTAGCTTATGCATATATTTATAAATGAAGGTTCTGATCACTGATTAGCTTGACTATCTGTTATTCTAGTTCATAGAGTTAAGCAAATCTCAAAAACCAAACAGCTTCCATTATAAGGAAGTCAAATCAATCATTCTTTATTGAGAGTTTATCAGCTTTTTAACTGTCTCATGCATAACTATATGAGTGAACAAGCCGTACAGTTTATCAGAATTTGGAACAAGAGCTAAATTTCCAAAGCATGGATCAAAACTCAAGCAGATACCATTCATAAATACAAGTTCTGGAATAACAGGGAAGTAGCACAAAACTATGTATATAGTGAGTGCCTAGTTACTTTTTGGTCAGAGAAGTTAAGTGGCACCATTAGATTACAAGACAGAATTAACTTACACCATTATTTTAGACCATCAGAAGGATTACCCTTTGGGGTGTTTTGTTAATTACTTATTGATTCAAAGAATTTATGTCTAGAAGAGACCGTTAAGTTTGCCTCTTCCCAACCTCTAGTTTTATAAATGAAGAAACAGAGATCTTGGGGGTTAAATGACCTGGCCATAGGTAGCTACCTAGTGATTGAAGCCGGCTTGGGAATCAGGGTAGATTTACCAAGGGCATAAAGGTAGAGAAAAGCCCATCTTGTGCCCTACCACACATTTAGTGCTATTGACTGGGCATTTCTGAAAGCAATAATGGTTGTCTGGATGGGCACAGAAAAGGGGAGCTGAAAGAAAGAGGAATTTTCTAGGACTTTAAATGAAGGAGAAACCTCTTTTTTACTAATTTTTAGTGGGTCCAGGAAGAGTGGAAGGTGTGCAAGTATCACTCTTTGGTGACCACTCTGTGACCTTTTGACCTTGTAAAAGGAAAGTCAGCTTAAAAGAACAAGCTTCAGGTAATGCTCCTTTCCGAGAGGTGGGAATACTTGCCGTGGGGCTGCAGCAATGACCTATTTTGTTGATGTGGACAGATTTTCTCTTGGCAGATATTTCTTTGCATTGTAATGGGGAGGCACAACCCTGCACTCCAGCCCTCTAGGCAGGGGAGAAGGTTAGCATCCTACTCTGGCTGGGACTTGTGAGGAGGGAGAGAGAATGGGGAGGTTGATCAGAAGGCATGGGTCTAAAAGACAGGGTCAGCTATCAAAAGAGTGAAAGCCTGGATTCTCATCTCTCATTGCATTTTATCTCAAGGCCTACTATAACTTACTATCTAGCAATGTCATTTATTCATTCAACAAATACTGGTTGAGTATCTGCTACTTGTCAGGTTTTCTTCTCCTGCTACAGGCATCCCAGTCAACAAACCAACAACCACCTTTGTCTTCACAAAACTTACATTCTTGTTGGAGGGAGACAATAAATCATAGTTCTCTCCCCAAGCTTTCACCTTGATATCCTGCCCTGTAAATTCTTATTCCTCCGTCTTCCGTGGAAACATCCAGGACTTAAGCAGTATTCCAATTTATTTCACCTCCTTCTGCCCCTGTTAAGGGTCACAGTGTGAAGCCATAAGGCTCAAATACTCTTGCTGAACCCTTTATTAATTTGCCTCACAAACCCTGAATAGGGAGCACTTGTATATTGTCTCTTTGCATTTACATGGTATCTCTGAGCTTGTTGGAATTTCTATAGGTCTTCAATATCTTATCTTCAGATAAGAATGTTGCTAATACAGGTGTACCTCTTGCATGGATTGTGGATGTGTGTGTATCCAGGAGTATAACAATCAGGATTTGTGATTGAATTACGTGATGTATGAGATTTAGGTCAGTTGGGGGAAGGGCATCTGAGGCTGGAAAACAGTGTATCTCAAGGGTGAAAGTGATGATGAAGAGAAAAAGTAAGCGGCACTTTAAAAAGATGACCCTGACTTTTAGACACAAAAAATACTGAGCGCTTGTACTCAGAATGAAATCAATAGCTGTTGCTGACTGTTGACCAGAGGCACATGAGTTACAGTGATGGAGTTGTTCTCTAGTGTTCTCTCTGAAGGATCTACAAATGACATGCCATCTTGGTAAAGCAAATTGAGATTTTGATGTACAGTGCTTTTTTAAGGCAGGATGAAATGTTTCAGAGGTAGTAAGGAGTTACTGAAAATGACATTTTATCCAGGAAAACCTGAGTAGCAGTGCTTATTTTTCCAGTTTAACGTGAAAGAAAAATCCCAGTCTTTCATGATATCAGTCATTATTTCCCTAACTCTTCCCATTTGGTCCCCAGGAAGTTGAAATTGGTTCACATATGATTAAGTTGTAAAATGAAATGGAGTTTTATAGTAGAAGGAAATTTAAACAGTGAAAATTTTGTATTTAAAGTAACTCATAAGGTATTTAATTAGGATGATGTTGCATTCACTTATTTTTATTTTTTAAGTTTTTATTTAAATTCCAGTTAGTGTAATATTAGTTTCAAGTGTACATTATAGTGATTCAGCACTTCCGCAGAACACCTAGTGCTCATGATAAGTGCACTCCTTAATCCCCATCACTTATTAACCTATCCTCCTACCCACTTCCCCTTTGGTAACCATCAGTTTGTTCTCTATAATCAAGAGTCTGTTTCTTGGTTTGCTTCTCTCTCTCTCTCCTTTTCCCTTTGCTCATTTTTTTTCTTAAATTCCATGAGTGAAATCATATGGTATTTGTCTTTCTATGATTGACCTATTTTGCTTAGCATAATACTCTCTAGTTCCATCCATGTTGTTGCAAATGGCAAGATTTCATTCTTTTTGATGGCTGAGTAATATTCTAGTGTGTGTGTGTGTGTGTGTGTGTGTGTGTGTGTGTGTGTGTGTATCACCTCTTCTTTATTTTTATTTTTTTAAAGATTTATTTGTTTATTATTTTAGAGAGAGAGTGTGGCAGGTGGGGCAGAGGGAGAGGAAGAGAGAGTATCTCAAGCCGACTCCCACTGAGCTCAGAGCCTGACGTGAGGCTCGTCTCATGATCCTGAGAATGATTGGCGCTGAAGCCAAGAGTTGGATGCTTAACCAACTGAGCCACCCAGTGCCCTATTATACCCCGTCTTCTTTATCCATTCATCAGTTGATGGACACTGGGCTGTTTCCCTAATTTAGCTATTGTAGATAATGCTGCTGCAACCATCAGGGTGCATGTATCATTTCAAATTAGTATTTTTGTATTTTTTGGGTAAATACTTAGTGGTGCAATTGCTGGATTATAGGGTAGTTCTATTTTTGACTTTTATTATTATTATTATTATTATTATTACTGTTTTGAGAGGGAGAGAGAGTGGGAGAGGGGCAGATGGAGAGGGAGAGAGAATCTTAAGCAGGTTCCACACCTAGTGCAGAACCCGACACTGGGCTTGATCTCATGACCCTGAGATCATGATCTGAGCCAAAATCAAGACTCGGATGCTTAACCCGCTGAGCCACCCAGGCGCCCCTCTATTTTTAACTTTTTGAAGAACCTCTATACTGTTTTCCAGAGAGGCTGCACCAGTCTGCCTTCCCACCAACAGTGTAAAAGTGTTCCCTTTTCTCTGCATCCTCGCCAACACCTGTTGTTTCTTGTGTTGTTGATTTTAGCCATTCTGACCAGTGTGAGGTAATATCTCATTGTAGTTTGGATTTTCATTTCCCTGATGATAAGTGATGTTGAGCATCTTTTCATGTGTCTTTTCACCATCTGTATTAGTATCACTTATTTTATTATCATGTAGGTCCATCATATTTAGCTTTTGAAAAGCTATAATTGCCTTGTTGTGACAGATTATATTTTCCAAAGATGGCTGCCACAATAGATCTCATATTGCAAGCTGTTGTTACGTATGACATTGACACTGTTTCCATTGAGTGGCGGGATTTATGTTTCTTCTCTTTGAACCTGAACCAACTTTATTAATGCCTTGACCAGTAGTTGCAAGTGATACCTGTGTGATGTCTGAAGCTAAGTCATAAAAATGCCATTGACTTCCACCTATTTCTCTTAGGATCCTTACTCTTGGAATCTAACTACCACGCTGTGAGGAAACATGTAGGGAGATATGCTGGCTGACTACTCAAGCCAAGGTCCTGTGTCACAGCTGCCAAACAAATAAATGAGTGAGTTTTCAGATGATGCCAGGCTGCCGCATAGAGTGGTGCTCTGCCCCAGCAGCCTTTCAGCCCCCTCAGGTGACACTATGTGGATCAGAGACATATCCTGCAAGAGCAATATAAAATGATTGTTTTAAACCACTAAGTTTGGGATAGTTTGAAATAGCCTATTTCATGGGCAGTAGGTAACCAGAGTACATGGCTGGCCTACCCAGACTTAAATAAGTCCTATTAATCCAATTTCTATCAGAGTTGGATAGATACTTTCTTAGTCTGCCTACACTCGAGAACAGTATCTTGATTCTAACAGCCAGATCGAGTCCATGTGATGTAGTTAACAGATAACAACATCAGTGTATTCTTAGTGTGGTGGCTGAGAACGAGCCCATCTACACAGCTTTATCACCTCCTAGTTTATGGGCAGGTTACTTGATTTCTTCATCTGTTAATTTGGAATGATACTGATACACTTAATTCATAGAGTTGTGAAGATTAAAGGAGTTTGTACTTGTAAAGCACTTAGAACAACATGTGGAGCTTACTAAGCACTCGATAAATGTCAGCATCATTATCATTCTGATAGTTTATGAAGACAGTTCAAAGATTTGTTGAGAGCAGTTGAACCTACAACTGATTATGATTATCTCATATTTTTCTCCATGTTCTTACATATGATAAATTGTATATGCCACATAATGGCTTTTGATGTTAGTTCCGGGTTTCTCCTTAGTAAAGAGCCCGGGCGAGAGCCTTTAACCAGTGGGGGCATGGAGATCATTTTGGTCCAGACTAGATCCTTCCCGTGCTTTCGCATCTGCTGAGATGTCTGCTCTGCTGTAGGCTCATTATAACTACGTCTTTCTCTTTTCTTATGGTCTTGAAATACAGTCTTTAAGTATAGACTAGAGGTTTGATTTATCTGTGGATTTCTTAAGTGTGGCTTTGCTTCTCTTGAGTTTGTTCTGCACATTGCTGGCTGTGGTCACATAATGCTGTATCTCTAACCTGAACATCCCCATCTGTGTATTCTTTGCTGTAATCGATGTTGTCTGTGTGCTGCAAAGATAGAGGCTGGTTTTAAATCTCCCTTGGTGGGAAGCAGTACTTCCTGCCTGGAGTCTGATTTGAAAATAGATACCCCATTGTGCAAAAACACAGACACCATGAGACTTTCCGGGCAACACCGTTAAGTATACCCTCAATGTCAGCAGCCAAGGGCACTACTGTTTAAGTATGTCATGCACAATAACCTGTAAGTTAAACTGATGGTACTGGCTGGTGAGCTATAGGTACTGAACTTAATTTGCTACTTTTGGGCTTATAGTTCAGACTTTTTGTGAATTATTTAGAAAGCATAGACACAACCTCATCAAATCCATATGTGGCATAAGGGAGGGATATAAAACTTTATGTTGGCTTTATTATGGAGTTACATAACATGAAAAACTTTATTATGATAAAGTTATTAAAATAATTACCTACAAATAATTTAATTTAGTTTTCAAAAACTTATTAGTGTATTGTTTTTTTAAAAATATCACTGAGTTAGAATTAAACATTATATACTGTCAGTAATATTATACCTGGGTTTGTCATTAAATATTAATAATATTTTGAGTTCTTAAAAATAATAATAATGCCCTATATTTATATTGCCTTTTATGAGAACAGAGCACTTCAACACACCTCTCTGTATAGGAAGGGGGAGATGTTATTCACCTCCAATTTTATAGAGAAAACAGAAGATCTAGCCAAAGCTGGAAAAGGAATACGTTAGAATCACATTTGACTCTCGATAATAACAAGACTCAAACAAGGTTTCTTTTTCTTTTGTAACAAAATGTCAAGGGGATGGCATCTCTTTGATGCCACCAAGAACCCAGTTCTTTCCTTCCTTCTTCTTTGCCTTTCTTAGCATGTAGGTTTTGTGCTCTTGGTTACAGGATGACGGCCCCAACTTCAGGCATTACATTTACAATCCAGGAAGAATGAAGGGGAGGAGAAAAATGCCAAAAGCTCATGACAGCTATTTGCCCCTTTTTATCAAGAGCACACTAGCTTTTCCAGTAGTCTCATTCATTAGACCTCTCTGTACATCTCAGAGGTCATATAGTTCCTACCAACTCCCAAGGGATGGTGTTATCTATTGTCGCATAACAAATTACCCTACCTTAGAAGCTGAAACCACAAACATTTATTATCTCCTAGTTTTCATGGCTCAGGACAGAGGCTTAGCCATTAGAATACCTGCATTAGTCAAAGTATATGCTTTCTTTATCTTTGAAAAAATATATTTTTTGTTTGTCTTTTTAAATAGAGTCTTTTTTTAACTTGTCTTTGGGTTAGTAAGGGTATCTCAGGACCTTGCTGCAAAGCTAAATTTTGTCTTTTCTGCTTTTCAACCTTAAATCTAACTTGCAGTTTTTATAATAGATAGGAACCTGATTCTTCAGGTGAAATTCCTTTATATCACTTTCAGTGGATTGAATAATCAATCTATGTCTAGAATTCAGCATATTATTAGTAGGAGCACTTGCTGATTATGGTTGTTATATATTCATCCAGTTATTCGTTCAACAAATGTATTTTGAGCTCCTGCTTTATGCAAAACACCTAGGAAATTGCTGTGGGGGAGACAAACATAAAATGTAGTTTTGATGTTAAAGAGTTTTTAGTGCAAAAAGGGAAGTAACAAATGAACATAAATAATTATAATAGAAGGTAGTTTTTTTTAAGATTTTATTTATTTATTTGACAGATAGAGACACAGCGAGAGAGGGAACACAAGCAGGGGGAGTGGGAGAGGGAGAAGCAAGCTTCCCATCAAGCAGAGAACCTGATGCGGGGCTTGATCCCAGGACCCTGGGATCATGACCTGAGCCAAAGGCAGATGCTTAACGACTGAGCCACCCAGTTGCCCCTAGAAGGTAGTTTCTGATAAACATCATAAGAAGCACTAAAGGTTGGGGTGCCTGGGTGACCTCAGTTGGTTAAGGGTCCAACTCTTGATTTTGGCTCAGGTCATGATCTCAGGGTCGTGAGATCGAGCCCCCCCATGCCCAGTTCCATGCTCAGGGCAGAGTCTGCTTGAGATTTTCTCTCTCCCTCTCCTTCTTCTTCTACCTCCCCCCCCCAAAAAAGCCCCTCTCAAATAAATAAATAAAATCCTAAAAAAAAAAAAAAAGAAACACTAAAGGTTAAAGGTTAAGGGGATTTAGAGAGAGGAAGGGACCATTTCCAGCTTATGGATTTGGGAAAACCACTCTAGTATGTGGCCAACTCCTGATTAGGCATTATGTACATTAAGCATTGGAAAGGAAGACTTGCTGACATTATCACCTTCTCTGCTTAAGTGCTTGGATGACATAAATAGGAGTTTTGTTTACTATAATTCAATTGGGATAGAACGACTTTTAAATCAAAACACTTAATCTCTCTGCCCTAGGAAAAGTAGGAAACTGCACATTTGCAGGAAGGACTCAGCTTTACTATGCATAGGTCCTTTACACTGCCTAGTGGTAATTTGGCCAACACCCAAAATGGGATAATGGAGAACAAGGCAGGAAGAATGGAGAAAGACAAAAGGCACTGAGTAGACTCAGTAACATGGGTAAGCTAAGGAGTCAAAACTTCATCCAGTGTGAATTTGTAATAGGGACTGTTGCAAACTGGTCACTGCTCTGGAGTCAGACTGCTAGGGATCAAACTGTGGCTGTGCTGCTTTCTAATTGTGTGACCTTGAGAAAGTGCTTTTTGCCTCAGTTTCCTCCTTTATATAAGAAGGATAATAGCATTATCATTTCGTAGGGTTGTACTAATTAAATGAGGTAAAGCATATGCATTCTTAGAGGAGTGCCTGGCCCAGGGTAGACCATTCAATATACAGTAGCTATTATTTTTTGAATTATGGTGAATTTCTAAAATGCCAGTCACACACATTCAAATATAAGTACAAAATGCTTTGCAAAAGCAAATGGATTAACTGTTTTCAGTATTTCATCTCATCATGGAGAACTCAGAGTTGAGCAAATTTAGTACATGATAGTAGATTGTGACTATTCTGTTTGGAGTCTGGATTCTTGTAAAAGAAGAGGCATTATATATATATTTATAATTTAAAGATTTATTTATTTATTTGAGAGAGAGAGGAGCAGAGGGAGAGGGAGAGGGAGAGAGACTTAAGCAGACTCTGCACTGAGCTTGGGGCCTAACGTGAGGCTCGATCTCACGACCCTGAGATCATAACCCTGAGATTATGACCCTGAGATCATGACCTGAGCCGAAACCAAGAGTCCGACGCTTAACCAACTGCACCCCCCCAGGTGCCCCAAAAAGGGACATCATAAAAGCCTTGCTGGTGCTCTACTTAATGCGCTCATCATAGCATGCTGTCATTTCCTAGGGCTGCTACAGCAAAGGACTACAAGCCAGGTGACTTAAAACCACATAAGTGTATTCTCTCACAGTTCTGGGGACTAGAATTCCAAAACTAAGGGGACAACAGGACCTCTGCCTCTGAGATTCTGGGTTAGAATTCTTTCTTGCCTCTTGCTCGCTTCTGATGTTAGCTATCCATCCCTGGTGTTCCTATCACTCTGGTCTCTGTCTCTGTGGTTACATGGCCATCTGTCTGTGTGTCCCACATGGCATTTTTCTCGCGTAAGTCGTATTGGGCTAGGACTCACCCTTATGACTTCATTCTAACTTGATTTACAGCTATAAAGACCCTGTATCCCAATAAAACCATATTCACATTCATAGGTACAGGTACATATCTTTTGGGGGACACAGTTCAGCCCATAACACGGTATCTCTCAAAGTTGAGGTCTCTCAAAGTTAGAACACATTGGGAGATGTTTTTATGAGTTCATGAAGACAGGAGCTGCAGAGCTCCGACTGACTTTTCCGTGCTGGCCCGTACAGGCTTTTGCCACATAAACCAGGTTAGCAAGTCACTTTCACTCCTGAGTCCACTCATTGAGTTTCCTTCCACCTTTCCAAAATGTTTGAATTCATATAAAAGCAAAAGTAATTCCAGAATTATCTAGTAGTGATGGTACCTGCAAGATGACACATTTTTCTTTTGTTTTCTTTCTTTTCTTTTTTCTTTTCTTTCTTTCTTTCTTTCTTTCTTTCTTTCTTTCTTTCTTTCTTTCTTTCTTTCTTTTTCTTTCTTTCTTTCTTTCTTTCTTTCTTTCTTTCTTTCTTTCTTTCTTTCTTTCTTTCTTTCTCTCTCTCTCTCTCTCTCTCTTTCTTTCTTTCTTTCTTTTTCTTTCTTTCTTTCTTTTTTTAATAGAGGAGAAGCTTTGTGGCTTTAGGGGTTTCTGTGAATCTTCAAGTAGTGTAATGGGGATCAAAACGTTTGGGATTTATTGCTGTTTAGGGAGGGCAGTGTATTTTCTATTTAATTCCTTGGGAAGAGTCACACATGGGATCACAGCAGGTTTAGTAATTCATATATCCTGGGGCAGCAACCCAGATGGTGTAAAGCTACTGACCCAGCACAGAAGAGTGGAGGCATGCTGCCGAAGGCATAAAGCTTGGCCGACTTCTGTGGGCTGAGCTGTGGCCATGTCACGGTCTACCACTTTGCCATTTGTCCCCGTGGATCCTGAAAGCTGCAGATAAAATTTTCAAAGGCTTAGCTGCCTGTAATTTAAGAATGAACTTGGTTAGAAGTCAAATCAAGTTAAAGAAAATGAAAATGTCATTGCACAAGAGAAAAATGAGCAATCTGGTGGAAATGTGGTATTTTAAAAATAGAGGCTTTTGTTTTTCATTTGTTGTTTTTGTTTATTTTTTATCTTGGCTTCTGAGGCAAATACTTTTTGGCTTTAATCTCATACATGTAATGGTTGGGGGAAAATAGAAAACAGCTGGTCTGAGACAGATGAAAGAGAGGAATGCTGAAGTGTGATGCACAGAGCATGGAAACTCTTAAGAAGCATTGCCTTTTTGGGAAAAATATGACCAGTTTGAGGGAGATTGGAGCTGTTAACATAATTACCCAAGAGAGAGGTTGATGGGGGACAAGGAGTGGTCATTTCAAATTACATAGCTAAAAATAGGTAAATCAAAATGATGTGATTTTGATATATGTGTATTGATTTGATCTACAACTCAGAAGTTCCTATAGTTCATTTCTGTAGAATTGCATTTGTTTGTTTGTTTATTTATTTACTTATCTCATCTTTCAAGATTTTGTTTAAATTCAAGTTAGTTAACACATAGTGGAGAATTAGTTTCAGGAGTAGAATTTAGTGACCCAACACTTAGATGTAACACTCAGTGCTCATCACAACAAGTGCCCTCCTTAGCACCCATCACCCATTTAGCCCAACCCCTGCCCACCCCCCCTCCAGCAACCCTCAGTTTGTTCTCTGTAGTCAAGAGTCTCTTACACTTTGTTTCTCTTTCAATTTTCATCTTATTTTATTTTTCCTTTCCTTCTCCTATGTTCCTCTGTTTTGTTTCTTAAATTCCACATATGAGTTAAATCATAGGATATTTGTCTTTCTCTGACTGACTTACTTCACTGAGCATTATACACTCTAGCTCCAGCCACATTGCTGCAAATGGCAAGATTTCGTTCTTTTTGATGGCTGAGTCATATTTCAGTGTGTGTGTGTGTGTGTGTGTGTGTGTGTGTGTGTGTGTGTCCCACATCTTCTTTATCCTTTCGTCTGTTGTTGGACATCTGGGCTCTTTCCACAGTTTGCCTGTTGTAGACATTACCACTATAAACATTGGGGTGCACGTGCCCTTTTGGATGACTATGTTTGTATCCTTTGGATAAATACATAGTAGTACAATTGCTGGATCATAGGGTAGTGTAGAATTGCTTTTCAGTCAAACTTTCTAAAATTTTTAAGATGTATTTATTTATTGGGGGGCGAGGTGGGGAAGAGGGAAAGGGAAAGAATCTCAAGCAGACTCCCCACTGAGCATGGAGCCCAACGACACAGGACTCCATCCCAGGACCCTGAGATCAGGACCTGAGTTGAAACTAAGAGTCAGACATTCAACTGACTGAGCCACCCAGGCACCCCAAACTTTCAGAAATCTTAGCCTGTAGGGCTTTATTATTACTTTTTGAGGGTAATAAGAGGTAGTTACTTTTTTGTGTGTGTGACTATGTACTTTATCAAAAAATCATCCTAATCACTGCTCCCCTCTCCTGCCTCCCCTTAGTTGAATCTATTTACTAACTTCTGTTGAGATCGTCTCTGGATTTGAAGTCTAAAATATAAAACTTTATTGAAAAAAGAGCCCCCTTGCTGGAAATAACTATAGTGACTTAAGGAAAGCATTCTTTAGTGATGTATTACACAACTTGAGTGTTTGCACTATTATTATTATTTGCAGCAACGTAATTAGAATAAGGAAGCCTGATACAGAGAAGTATATATTGAATAACTCCCATTTACATAAAGTTCAAACATAGGCAGAACTAATCTATAATGTTAAAAATAAGAATAGTGGTGTACTTTGGGGAAATATGGTGATGTGGAGTGGGCACAATGAGGGCTCCCCAGCTTCTGGTAGTGCTCTGTCTCATAATTTGGGGACTGATGATCTGAGAGTGCTCATTTTGTGAAAATTCATCAAACTCTATACTTAATCACTTGTGTACTTTTCTGCTACATTTATGTTACACATAAAGTTAAAATGATATGTTATAGAACTTAATGGACTTTCAGAACTTTTCTTAAGATAATTTTCTCCTGAAGATAAATTTTGTGGGCTTACTGATGTATCTTGAAAATTTGACCCAATCCTAAGCATGGGAGATTTGGGAATGCTCATGTTTATATTTTGTTTTTTCATAATTGTATCAAAATTGAGGAATCTTTCTCTGGGATCTGTCCATTGATGTTCCTTGTAATTAGCAACCTCCTTCTGTTTCTGAAATTTTATTTTCAATCATCATCTAAGAGTATTCAAGAGCCTCAGTGGGGGGTCAGAATTAGTTACAATTCATGTTCCGTTCAAAACATAAAATTTGTTTCTCAAATTTCTCATTAGCTCATGGTTCATAAACCATGAATGTATTTATGTGTGTATGTGAGTTTTAGGAATCTGAGGATTGGACCAAAGAGAACTATGAGAATATGGAGGTTTGGAAGAGCTCATGAAGAGTGGGGTGAGTGGAAATAATGAAGACCCAAGTCTTCTGATGTTCATTTAAAAGCATGACAGTGGAATATTCTTTTAGCCAGACATGTGATACATCCAGTGAGACATTTGTATTTATTTAATCCTACTGAGTGAATGGATTTAGCTGTTCAGACTATAGAAGTGATAATGATGGTGGGATAGTGGTGGTGGTGATGGTAATGGTGGTGGTGGTTTAAGGGGTTTTGATTTTCTTTCGAACACTACTCATTTAAAGAACTTTGGTTGAAGGGGAGTGGGGGGTACAGGCTTCCAATCATGCAGTGAATAGGTCATCAGGATGAAAGTTACAGTATAGGGAATATAGTCAATGGTATTGTAATAGTGTTGTGTGGTGACAGATGGGAGCTACATTTGTGGTGAGCATAGCATAATGTACAGAGTTCTCAAGTCACTGTGTTGTACATCTGAAGCTAATGAAATATTATGTGTCAACCATACTGAAATTTAAAAAATATGTTGGTTCTGTGCTAGATAAGGGATATAAACTATAATATATAATATAGTATGTATCTGCTCATCAAGGACTTTTCCTGCCTATTAAGAATTTATTCTGTAGTTGGAGAAACAAGACATTTAGAGCTAAAATGTTTATATGAAATACATGTGCCAGATAAGTGGTGCAAATACACACAGTAACAATATTTGACACTTACCGAGCATTGTGTGCCCATCAAGTGACAAAGACTACCTTTCTAGTAGAAAAAATGCAAAGGGGCGGAACCAGGTCATCTATAAGGAAAGATTTACAAATGGGCGATACATACACAGAAATATGTTCAGCGTTAATAGTAATCAAAGAATCACAAATTGAAATGTCATCTATCAGAGTGGCCAAGTTTAGAAAGAATAATAATAGCTAATGTTGATGACATTTTAAGGAAACTGGAGTGTCAATTGCCGTAATCTTTCTAGTGGGAAATTAAATAGCTGGTATCAAAAGTTAAAAGGTACCTATTCTATGAGCAAAGGCAGATGTAAGGTTTGTGGAGCCTGAGGCTGGGTGGTATTTTGTATTGTATTTTGCTTTTTTTGGGGGAGGAGTCTTTTAAAAAAAAGATTCTAAAGTTAAGAATACAAAATGGGTACGAAAGTAAATAGTTTTAATGAGAACATAGTAACAATTTTTTATGAAATTGGTAAATACCATAAACATCATAATACATCTCAATGTGGCAAACTTAGTCTGGGTCCAGGGCTTGGCTCATAACAGCTTTGCTATGATTCCCTCTGAATGCATCACTATATATATCTGTTGAGTGCTAAAGACCAAAATGTTTTTGCAGCTTTTTGCCACCTCCCCTGCTGGTGCCCTGGCCTAAACCTCCATCTTGTCTGTCTCTCTCTCAAATCATGGTCATAGCCTCCTAAGTGGTCTCTGTGTTTCGCCCTTGAACAGAATGTACATATTATGTTTATTCACATTTTTAGTAATTAACTTCCTGACATTCTTCTGTCATATTTTATCCCTCATATTATTTTGGTTACTCTTTGATTGTCTTTCCATATGACCATGATTTTGAGTTATTTTCTTTTGTTTTAAGATTTTATTTATTTATTCGAGAGAGAGAATGAGAGAGAGCACGAGAGGGAAGAGGGTCAGAGGGAGAAGCAGACTCCCCGCTGAGCAGGGAGCCCGATGCGGGACTCGATCCCGGGACTCCAGGATCATGACCTGAGCCGAAAGCAGTCGCTTAACCAACTGAGCCACCCAGGCGCCCTATTTTCTACAAAGTCACGAGAAAGATAAAGTTTTCTAACATGGTAGATGGAAATTTCTTTTTATCATTAGTAGCTGGGATTCATAAAACTTGCAAATTCACACACATATTTGCTGTTTGTGGTACCGCTGTAGGTTTGTTGTGTTTGTAATTGAATATACTCTATTACTGAAGATATCCCAGACACAGGATTCTTTCCATTTAGTCTAAGCACTGATGAAAACGGAATCGAGTCCTTTGCTTACAATTTTAGACACCTGATGATTAGAAGAATTTGCTACATATTAGCCCTTGGTTCCGGACATTTCAAATCTTGTTTGTCCTCCACTACTCACGTGCTTCTGGTGCCAGGCTTGGCAAGAGGCATACTTATGCTGTGACCTCTAGTTTTGGAGGGTGAGTTGGAATGATGGACAGTAGGAATATTCCTGGCCATTTCTAGTCTGGAATAGCTGTCACTAACTATCTTTGCAAGGGACCTCAAAGTCCATATATAAACTGAAGTAAACTAAAATATAATTCCCAACTCAGTTTGCCCTTGCTGGAATCCAAAAATGCCCATGGTTACTCCGGGGCCACTCAATATAAGGGAAAGCCTGATGAAAGAGAAAGTGGAGTAGAAGGCAACAGCAGTCACAACAGATGCAGTTAAAGATCTTATTTTTACCAATTTTACAAAAACATATGGCCATGTGAATATAATTTGAGGGCTGTTTCATGTCTTGGAAGAGGCTCTAGCAAATGATGGACCCTGAATTTTACACTTTATTGGGAACTTAATCTGTACATCTCTCTCTATAACCAGTGATTGTACTTTTCAAGAGTTTAGCCTAAGGAAAGTCTGTACTAGAATCAATAATAGAAAACAATTGTTGAGTTCTTTTTTTTTTTTCTTTTATGAGGGAGGGAGAGAAAGAAAGAGCACACATGCATGAGCGGGGGTGGGGAGGGGCAGAGGGAGAGGGAGAGAGAAAATCCCAAACAGACTCTTGTCTGCACTGAGTGCAGAGCCTGACACAGGGCTCGGTCCCACGACCCAGAGATCACCACCTGAGTTGAAACCAAGAGTCGGGTGTTTAACAGACTGTGCCACCCAGGCGCCCCAACAATTGTTGAGTTCTTACTATGGACCGGACACTTTGTTAAGACTTCCTTTTGATTTTTTATAATGAGCATTTTGACTACTTCATAACAAAAAATTATATTTCCATTTTTTAAAAATTCTAGAGGATAATATCAGTATTTCAGTGAGGATTTGAATTTAGACAATGTGGAAATTATGATCATTTTTGCTTTACCTTTATCGTCATCCTGTGTATGAACCTGTTCTTTAGATTTATGCACCAACTACTTATTAATGCTAAGCAGTGTTCTAGATCATCCAATCCCTGCCTTCATGAAGCTTATATTCTAGGTGGGGCAGATACATTAATAAGTCAACAAATAATATGAATAAGTAAGGTCTCAAATATGTTAGATAGTTTTAAGTACTAAAGAAAAACAATATAACAGGTGAGGAGGTAAGACATGTATGTGTCTTGGGGGTAAACATTGAGATTTAAATGGGTCAGTGCATGAAGATAATGACATTTTTGTAAAGACTTGAAGGAATTGGGCAGCTTTGTGGGGCATAGTAAGGATTTTGGCTGCTTCTTTGAGTGCAATGGGAAGCATCTGGGACGTGCTGAGGAATAACATGATCTGACTAGTGTTTTGAGAGCATCTCTCTGGCTGCCGAGTTGAGAATAAAAGAGGTCAAGAGCAGAATAGGGAGATGGGTTAGCTTGGATCTGATGAGGGGTCATGGAGATGTGGTCCAGGGAGGCAGAGTTGTAGGTGGTGAGGTGAAGCCAGATTCTATTTGGTCTTTCATAGTGAAATAGACATCTATTAATATTAATAGACAGAGTAGAGGATTCAAAGGCAGTCACAACACAGTTCTTAAGAGCCAACTCCAGACTCCAGTTGTCAGACTGACTCCAGGTTCTGCTACTCATGATGGTTTAGAAGGACATTTGTTGAGGTATCATGGTTATTTCCTTCCTTAGAACTGGAAAGACAAAAATAAATGCTCTAAAGTTTGTGCAGAAAGATTGGATTGTGAGAAGGTAGGCTCAGATCTTGCATGCTCTATCTTTAGTCAATTGTTATTAAAAAGTAACCTACAGGTAAGTAATGTAGAGATGGGGTATTCTTTTTTGCTTGTTTGTTTAAAATTTTTATATTGTAGCCACGGCGGTTGCTTGTTTAATATTTAAACAAGAGACGAAAAGAAATGAAGAGAAAGAAAAAAGAATGCCCTCAAACCCTGGAATCTAGGAAAACTCTAGACTTGAATATTCAATATGCCATAGGGTCTTCTTACATAATTCTAATGCCTAGATTAAATTAGGATGATAGTAAAGAAAAGCCACAGCTGTCTGAATAGATGATGTACTCTTCCTTGGTATATACCCTGGGAAAAGGCAATATGCTATCGATAAAATTAGTTTAGTGTTATGTTACACCAGGTCCTTTATTGAATGGCATTGGAATGAATTTCCATTCAAGGAAATAGGATGATCTTTTCTGGAGTTCTTTAAAAGAAGGATAAACACTGGCATAGCTGTGATGTTTTGATTTAGGTCAATAGAGGTCAGATTACTTGACAGACCATAGGGCCTTTGATTTAGTAAGATGAATTCATACAGAATTCAAAAATCCTTTTAAAATATGCTCTTTTTATATGAGGCAGCAGGATGTGAACCCATGGAATTGCAGATGTCTTCAGCAGACTTGCAAGAAGGGCTTTGAAGTACATTTTCCTTTTTTAAAAAGTTGTCATCTCAGTCAAAAAAATAAATAAGTATCCCAAGACTCTGAATAAACTAGAGAGTGTATTTTTTTTTTGTTAGTGGTATTAAAGAATGCCTTAAAAAATACTTCCAACTGTAGTTCTCCTGAAAATAATACAGTTTTACATGACACATAGATTTATAAAAATTACATGTTACTGTGTTTATAGAAGAAGAATGATGGGCTATGTTTTTAGGAAGAAATTGAAGACTTTAGTGTGAAATTACATAGGTGGTATTGAAATAGAAATAAGACTGGGCTCTGGGGGTCCTAAGGTCTGCTTTCACTCAGCCTCTTAATAGTTATGTGATGTTTCAGAGCTAGCTTTAATACTACTATTGTGTCTCATTTTCTTTTATCTTCCCCTCTCACTGTAGCCCCCTTTTGTAGGTCTCAGGGATTCCTTTGAGACCCTGAAGGCAGCCGTGGATGCTCTCCCGTCAAAAATGCACATACATCCATAGCAGATTTACATGTAAATTCAGCGGTGTTTCACGGTTTCTAGAAACCATCTGTGGACCTCAACTGAGTGTGAGTGAATTAGAATGTGTCAGTAAGAACATGGGGCCACAAAATATGCCATGTGCATATGCCATGCATGCAATGGTTAGAGCATCACAGTGTGATTAACCAGAAAAGAAAAGCTGAGAAGACAGGCCAACAATGAGCTATCACACATATTTGAGGAGCTGTCATGTGGAAGGAACAGGTCTATTTGGGTTGCTTTAGAGCTAGGCAGTCCAATACTGTAGCCACTGGCCACATGTGACCATTTAAATTAAATTAAAATAAAGCAAAAACTAAATAAAAAATTAAATAAAATAAAAATTTCAACTCTCCAGTCATAGCAGCCACATTTTAAGTGAGCAGTGGCTGCATGTGGGGAGTGGCTACTGAATTGAGCAGTACAGATACAGAATATTTCAACATTGTAGAAAGATGCGTTCGACAGAGCTGCTCTCATTTTAATCTTTAGACAGAGTGGATTATGGGAAGGCAGATTTCAGCTCGTTATGAACAAAAGCATTCTATCAACGTAACTGTCCAGGGCTGGTTCTGTTGAACTGGCTGTCTCAAAGAACAGTGAGCTTCCTGTCATTGGATGGACTCTTCCAGAGACTAGGTTACTACTTATCTGGAATGATGTAGAGGAGATTTCCCACACAGAATCTTAGGGTATTTAGGTGGGAAGATAACTCACCGATTGAACTTTTTTTTTTTTAATAAAGATGAAGAAATGAACTCAGAGCCAAGTGATTTTGCCCAAGGACCTACAACTGGTTGATGGCAGAGGCTAGGTGTCCTCATGAGTCCCAGTACGGTGCTTGTTTTCATTCCACTCACTGTCTAATGTTGTAATAACAAGGTCCTCATGGATCTTGTTGAACAACACATTTCTGATTTTGGTGGTAGCCCACTTTTTTGCTGTTCTTTGGTACTATGCAACAAAAGCTGCACTGCAGCCAAGCTCCAAGGGGACCCATTCTTGTGTTGTATTGGCTGTGCTGGAGCATGTTCGCCTCATTATCGCTTTCAAGTCTTTGCCATTGCTGTGCCTTTTATCAAAGTGACATTTCTTCACTACCTGAATTCTACTCATTTTCTGACTTCTGCTCAAGCCCCAGAATACTTCAACTCACACCATTCCTTTTCTTTGCTGAACCACCTTACTACAGTGTACTCAAACATAGATGCTCTTTATGACTCTTACATTTTGTTTTGTCACTCTGATTAGCTTCTTAAGGGCTGAGGTTACTATTCTTGTGTGTATATAATTTTTGCATCTCTCTAATGGGAATGTAAGTTCTCTGAGAGCCGGGACCATAGCTTTCTTCATCACCATATCCCTACTGTTCAGCACATGGCCTACTATCATAATAGATGCTTAATAAATACTTGTTGAATGTGAATTTTTTTGAAAGATTTATTTCTTTATTTTAGAGAGAGGGAGCGAGCAGGGGAGGGGCTGAGGGAGAGGGAGAGAGAATCTTAAGCAGACTCCGCACTGAGTGTGGAGCTCAACACAGGGCTCGATCTCATGACCCTAAGATCATACCTTAGCTGAAACTAAGAGTCAGAAGCTTAACTAACTACACCACCCAGGCCCCCCAAGTGAATGAATTTTTATCTTCCAGAGTACCTGGTACTCTGCTATGCTTGTGATAAATCCTCAATAAATACTTTCCAGCTGAAGATTTATGTTCTCTAATAAAAAATATTAAAATATGATTATGAAAAGAATGTAAGGAACTCCAACATATAAAGAGCTTGGAAGTCCTCACTCCTGTCCTTAACAATCAGAAAAAGCTGAACAAACTGAGATCAATGACTTTTCTTGGATGTATCAGTAGTCACAGAATAAATGCCACTGAAATCCGGAGAAATGTAAATCCAGACAGCCACAAATAAGATTTGCTTGCCTGAAGCTGAAGTAGAAGGACTCACAACTTGGGGTGGGGGTAGGGGGACTACTTAAATAGTGATTTTGATGAATTGCTGGAGGCTGAGTGGAGTTTAGCTTGAGAGTGAGAAATTCCTGGTCACAGCAATTTCAGAAGGGGTCTCACACTTACATGGATTTTGCTTCTAGGAACCCCATCAAGTTCTCACAATAAAGAGCCAAGAAAGACTCTCTCTTGGATCTGGCAAGGAGAGGGGGAAAAAAATAACCATTGAGAGATACTCCTAGAGCATTCTCTAGAATAAAGGTTTACTCTCCAGGGGACTTGACTTTACCAGTCTTATGCCACCTGGTGAAAGGACATTTCTCTGACTCAAGCCCTCTCTAGCTTTTCTGTATCCCCTAAGGGGGAAGGAAACAAGCTAAGAAATACTTGTAAAGGTCACAACACAGCAACACAAGCTCACTAAAAGACAGATTTAATCATAAGATTCTAGAATGCTTCCCCTTTTCCACTTCTTACCACCACACCAACAGAGCTCTCCTGTAACAGTAGGTTACAGCTGAAAGAGCTGCAGAATACAGACTCTATCCAAGGAGGTGTTCCTAGGAAAGCCCAAAGATAATAGGAGACACAAATAAGGACCCTAGGGGAATTTTAAGCTTCTGGCACCTGTATTTACAGCAAATGTTAAACAGTGTAGCTCCTAGCCAGGTTCACATAAAAGTCCTATTTACCTTAGGTCCTATTATCTAATATATCATGTCTGGCTTTCAACAAAAAATTACAAGCCATGGTAAAAGGCAAGGAAAAACACAATCTGAGGAGACAAAGCAAGCATCAGAACCAGACTTAGATGTGACACAGATTTTGGAATGATCAGACAGGGAATTTAAAATAACTATGATTGGGGGCACCTGGGGGGCTCAGTTGTTAAGTGTCTGCCTTTGGCTCAGGTCCTGATCCCAGGGTCCTGGGATCGAGCCGCATATATCAGGCTCCTGGCTCAGCGGGGAGCCTGCTTCTCCCTCTCCCTCTATCTCTCCCCCTGCTCATGCTCTCTGTCTCTGTCTCTGTATCTCTGTGTCTCAAGTGAATAAATAAAATCTTAAAAAAATAAAATAACTATGATTTGTAGGTTATGAACTAATTTGTCTACGAATATATGTTGTATACAACATGAAAGAACAGATGGGTAATATAAGCAGAGAGATGGGAAATATAAGAAAGAATCAAAAGGAAATGCCAGAAATAGGAAACACAGTAGCAGAAATGAAGAATACCTCTGATAGGCTCATCAATAGACTGGACTGAGACTGAGAAAGTCTCAGTGAGCTTGAAGATAGGTCAATAGAAACTTCTCACACTGAAATACAAAAAAAATAACAAAGATAACCCAGAACAGAACACCCAAGAACTCTGCTACAGTTTCGGAAGGTGAAACATACATGTAATTAGAATATCAGAGGAAGAAAAAAGAGATAATGCAAAATAAATCTTTGAAGTAATTATGACTGATAATTTTCTAGAACTAATGACAGACACCTCACCTCAAATCCAGGAAGCTCAGAAAACACCAAGCAGTATAAATGCCAGAAAATCTATACCTAGGTATATGATATTCAAACTGCAGAAAACCAAAGACAAAGAGAAAATCCTGAAAGAAACCATAGGACCACAGTAAGGATAGGGGAACTTTACCTTTAGAAGAGTAAGAATAAGACTTACAGTAGACCTCTCATCAGAAACCATATAGATGGAGTGAAATATTTAAAATGTTGAAAGAAAAAAGCCCTGCCAACCTTGAATTCTATATCTAGAGAAATTATCCTTCAAAAGTAAAGGAGAAATACCTTCTCAGACAAGCAAAACTAAGGGACTCTATTACCCTAAAACTGCCCTTTATGAAATGTTAAATTTTTCAGAGCAAAGGAAAATTATATAATTTGGAAATGTGAATCTGTATAAAGAAGGGAAGTACCCCAGATAAGGAGTGAATTAAGGTAAAAGGAAATCTTTTGTTTTTAAAAATTAAGAAAACTATTTGTTTAATACTAGTCATAATGTATTAGATGATTACAGCATGTGGAAAATGAAAGGAGTGACAACAGTGTCATAGAGACAGAAGGCAGGTATTGACAATACTTTATTTATAGGGTCCAGGCGCTACACATGGAATGGTATAGTGTTATTTGAAGGTGGGCTTGGGTTTGTCTAAAATGCATATTGCAAACTCTGTGGCAACCACTAAAAAAAAAAAAAGTTTAAAAAGAATTATAATTGATATGCTGAGAGGGGGATAAGTCTTATCATATAAAGTGCTTATTGAAGTAATGGAAGGCAGAATGAGAGGGAAAAAGGAACAAAGAGAAAAATATATAATGAATAGAAAGCAGACAAAAACATGGTAGATATTAATTCAACTGTATAATCAACTTTACATGTAATGGTCTAAATATACCAATTATCTAATTAAAAGACAGATTATCAGAGTAAATTAAAAACACAGACCCCACTCTCTGTTGTCTGTTTGAAACAAAGATGTCTCTCAGCAGATAAATGGACAACAATCTGTGGCACAGCCATACAAAAAATAAAATCGCAGGGCAGAAGCGACAATCTCCTCTGCAGAATTCCAGATGTGTATGTAGATACTTTACCCTCAAGAAGGTGGAACATGACTCTCCACTCCTTAAGGGTAGGATGTGCATAGTGACTTTGTTCCAAAGAATGTATTATGGGAAAGACGAAAAAGGAACTTTACAGTGGTTGCAGTAGTTACAAACCTATCTGAACCAGGTGATTAAGATTGACAGTAGCAGTGGTAAGTGGTGTCGATATTATCTACGGTCGACATGTGATGAAAATGCATTTTACTTCTGCGGTCTCCTCCCCCAAACCCACAACCCCGGTCTTATTATCAGACAAATCTTGGTTGAGCGATATTCTACAAAAACAGGGGAAGTCTAAGAAATTGTTAGAGCCAAGGGGAGCCTGAGACATGACAACTAAAAGAAATGTGTTATCTTGGATGGAATCCTGCACAGAAACAGGTATTAGATAAAAACAAAGAAAATCCGAATCAAGTCGGGACTTTGGTTAATAATAATGTATCAGTATTGACTCATTCATTATAGCTAATACACATGTAGGATGTTAATAATCTGGGGTTATAGAAGCTCCCTAACTTCACAATTTTTTCTGTAAATTAAAAAACAAACAAACAATATAAGTATGCCTACACATGTTTCATTTGTAGAACTCTTATTCAAGGCCATTTGTTCTACTTTCAAGAGTTTCTGCTGATAAAACTTTTGGTATTTATGATATTCAACTTATTTCTGGAATACAGCAGTTCTTTTCTTTTCCCTGATGAACATTTGCAAGGACAGAATTGTCTTTCCGCTGTTAAAATCCTTTGTCTTCCAAATGTTTTCCAGTGTTCATGTTATTCATTGTCACTTCACAGCTTACTCTTTAAGGACAAAATATGTAGAGTCACAAATGAAAAATAAAGCCCATCTCTTTGATCTCTTCCTTATTTTGTCATCACGTTCTGAAGTGCCAGGATGGAGAAGGCATTACTTTGAAAGCAGACTGCGTGGCGGAAGCTGCATTTTGCAGTGGTGTCATCCAAGCTCTGGGGAGTTCTGTTATTCAGAAGTCTCCCTGGCTCATTCATGCATTAAGGGAATGAGCCTTGCCACTTTTTCATCCTGACAGAGGAGAATGTTGCCATGACAGCTGGTCAGAGAGTGGAGATGCTGTAAAGAGCATCCATAATGAAAAGAGAAAACAGCCTTGTTTCTTGGCTCTCACTGGAGATGCAGGGAGTAGAATGCATGGATTCTAAAAATGCACCTTGAGCATTTGTTACCTTCGTTTTAGGCACAATATTTTAGGGACACACACGCATGTGTATACACATAGCTTATTTTTCGGTAGCCTAAAGCAGCATGTAGACAAATTAAATCTCAACTAAAACCACCCATAGACAGTTCCTCCTTCATCATGAGAGCATAGACTGAGATCTACCATGCCGAAGATTTCTAACACTTTTTTTGTTTTTGTGTTGTCAATGATTTATTTAAAGGGAAAACTTTTCCAGGAGGAGAGAATTTTTTTGTTAAAATATCATTGTTCCTCCAAATCTGAAAAGATGTTAGGAAATCATCAGAGAGCTAAGTAGGACTCATCTCTTTTGTCCCCAGGAGAAGACTATATTGTCTTTATCTAGATACATTGAAGAAATATTTACTGATTAAAAGATATGATATCTTGCGTTCGCTTCAAAATAATACAGGAATGGGGGAAGTGGCTAAGGGCTATAAGCAAAACAAGACTGGCCGTGAGTTGATGATAGAATACTGTTACAGGCTGAATTGTGTTCCCCTCAAATTCGTTTCTCAAATCCATTTGTTGAAGCCTCGACCTCCAGTACCTCACAATATCACTATATTTGGGGATAGGACCTTCGATGAGGTGATTAAGTTAAAATGAGCCCTAATCTAATTTAACACCAGGGATGTGCACGCAAGAAGACCATACGAGGGTACAGGAGGAAGATGCCCATCTACAAGCCAAGGAGAGGCCGCAAAAGAAGTTGAGCCAACTGACACTTTGATCTTGAACTTGTAGCCTTCAGAACTGTGAGAAATAAATTTCTGTTGTTTAAGCCACCCAGTCTGTGGTATTTTGTTATGGCAGCTCTGATATAAATACCTATGACATCATCAGAGCACAAATACCTATGACACCATCAGAGCACACGTTCGCTTCTGTCCGGGCACTTAAAAAGTAGAAGGGAAGACAGATGAGTAACTATGGAGTAACTGTAGAGTACAGCAAGTGATAAAGTGGAAGCTGATGTTGCTTTGGGAACCCATCGATGGGTGACAAAACCACGACTGGGGAGATCAGGGAAGACTTGCTAAAGGTAGGTGGGAGTTAGCCTGGTGAAAAGGGCAGGGGGAGAGAATTTTAAGTTGAACGGCATGGGCAGTTGCCTGGGTATGGGAGCGTGGCATATTTGGGAAATCAAAAGCAGTTCAAAAGGGACAAAGTCTAGGGTGTGTGTGAACGAGGGAGTGGGAAGATTCGTCACCAGAGTAGTAAGCTCTTTTCTAACAAAAACACACATACACTCTCTCTTGTTTGGTTTGAATGTCAGTCCGTCTCTCCCCATAAGCTCCATGATGCATTTTTGTCTCTTGCTCACTGTTGTATTTTTACTAGCTAGAATAGTACCTGGCACATAGAAGGTGTTAACAAAACAAAACTACTAAGTACATGAATGAGTAAATCATGATTTGTTCTTTCAAAAAATCACTTTGACAGCACAGTGGAGAATGTTTGTGGCCCCAAGCAGGGATAATAGTTAGGAGGCTGGGGCGCCTGGGTAGCTCAGTCGCTAAGCGTCTGCCTTCGGCTCAGGTCATGGTCCCAGGGTCCTGGGATCAAGCCCCGCATCGGGCTCCCTGCTCAGCGGGAAGCCTGCTTCTCCCTTTCCCATTCCCCCTGCTTGTGTTCCCTCTCTCGCTGTGTCTCTTCTGTAAAATAAATAAATAAAATCTTAAAAAAAAAATAGGAGGCTGTTGGAATGGTCCTGTTGAAGTGGAGAGGGGAGGTGTGGACGGAAGATAGACTGATGGGGGACTTACTTGGGAGATGAATTGCGAGAACTCATAAGTCAGCAGGTCATAAGGCTTGAGAGATAAGAGGGGAGTCCAGGATCACACCCACGTTTCTGCCTTAGGCATTGAAAGAAAGACAGGGTCATTTCCTGGGGCAGGAAACAGAGAAGGAAAAGTAGATTGGGGGGGCACGGGTTAGTTGGAAATAGTTCAGTTTTTGTGTCTAACTTTAGGTGGCAGAATGATATCCACATCAACATGTCTGCTTGTCTGTGGCTATAGAGAAGGGCTATCTGGGCTGAATCTAGAGTTAGAATCTTAGAGGCAAAACTAAAGCTATGGAAATGGATGCGGTTATTCCAGAAGAGTGTGTAGACACTGAGGATAAGAACATGGTGCAATGAGAGTGAAATGGAAATAGGAAATCAAAGCACACAGTGAGCAGTTAGTGCTCTTCCCAAACTTCCATGAAATCCTTATTGCTATGTTTGTTGTTACTTTATAGAACTTTAAGGAGAATGCATAGTCAAAATGCTAGCTTTGAAGGTACAATCTTGGTAAGTTACTTAACTACTTCATGTAGTTACTTACTCTTCTTCATGTATAGAAGTAGTCCAAGTATAATACCTACCTCCATCATAGGTTGTTGTGAGGACTAGCTAAGATAAATGTATAGCCTCTAGCATATAATGTGCACTCCGTAATTGTTAGCTCTTATCAGTACCATTTAAAATTATATTATTATATTTCCAGTTTGGAACATCAGTGCCTATAGCTTCTAACATTGATCACAGAAGACTTCTCCAGGTGGATTGTTGTCTAGGTGGAGTTGATGGAGCACTCCTTTATGTTGTTTGTGGATATGTGTGTATGTGAATAATTAAAATACGCAGTATACCTACCAACTACTAATTACATTGTAAACTAAATGGTATAAAGCCTAAAGCAACATTGAACAAAATGCAAACCCCAGAATAAGATTGTGTTATTGACTAAACCTTATTCATGGTTGTTTAATCAGGATCTTACTGTTTTCTTCTTTTTGTTTTCAGATGGACCTTTATATTAGTACCTTGAATATCTGAAAGTCCTGGAACCCTATACAATTATTGGCTCATTAAAGTGTGTGTTTGCAGTTTTTTTTTTTAAAATCGGTTTTCTTCTTTAACTGATGTCTTGATGATGTGGCTTTCTATAGGGTACTCAGTTCTTCCTGCTTCCTGCCTGGTTTCTGTAGAAAAGTGGCTTTCATTCTCTAATATCATGTTTTGGTCTAAATGGCGCTGTTTAGCTATAAGAAAAGCACGTTACAAAGTCCTCATGCTTGAGTTCACTCTAACATGCTCTCCTATGACTATCTTTTCCTAATCAGAAAAGTCCTTTCCACCTGACCCACTTTTCTTGTCTTAATTCCATTCCCCTTTGAAGTACAAAGTGAAAGTTCCTTTGCATAAAATTGTTTACGATAATACATTAATCCTGTTAGTAGGTTTTGTACATTTCAAAAACTTGCCTCTCCTGAAAATTTCCTTTTATTATTAAAGGGATAGACTATTTCTCCCTAAATTTTAAAACTGTTTGTTAGCTTGAGCTATGCTTGCCTCATCACTTCCACAGCCAGGGCAAAAATAGTTGTTTTAATATCTGAAAAGGAGGAGGGGAAATATAACTATAAATATATGTGTACCATTTGAACAAGGCCGACCTCAAGGGTAGGCTCTCAGGCAGGACTGGCCTATTTATGGGTGACCTTTCTGCATCAAAATAGCATTCTTCACACTACCAGGCTACTTTCTAAAACGTTTATGTGGTAATTCTGCATAAAAATTCACCCCTTTGAAATACATTAGAATGAACAAACATCATTTTAAAAATAGAAATCTATTCATTCATTTGTTCATTATTCACTCATCAATCAATTATTATTTTGTGGATTCCAGGGAGTAAGGGCATTTTCTTAGCCTGTAGTTGTGAATAGAGTAGATGTCGTGCTTGCTGTCATGGAGCTTAGCATTTAGTGGGGGACACAGACACTCAACAGATAACTATAGATGTCTTCAATAAATATTTGATGAATAAATGAGCTTTTAAAATACCGGGATTGGGGGTGTTCCCAAGAAAGGAAAAGATGGGAGATTTTTTCCCAAACCCTCCTGAACCTCCTGAACTCCTGGCCTTCTACACCTTAGGCTGTCATCAGTGGTACCTGATAAGACAGGCGAAACAGCCTTTTGTAGTTTCCCCTTAAACTTGACTTCTCTAACATCGCGTCTGTGGGAAGGTGCATACGAATTCCAAATAAAACTTGGAACGATCATTTGGAATGCTTCATATTAGTTGGGCTTGCTTGGAAAACCTGGAGGTCATTTGTCCTTTCTTCTCCCCACTTCCCTGCCTCCCTCTTCCCTCCCCAGTCTTGCTCCTTCTAAAACAGCAGTTGCTCCCTCCCCTGTGAGGTAAGCATCTGAGAACTGGAGAAACTCAGGAAGGGGAGCAGGGTTGGGGATTAATGAGAAGTGATGCAAAATTCCATTGCTCTTTCTATAAATGGATGCCTATTTTGTGGCCTGCTGAAAAATAGTACAGATTTGAACATACTTTAGGGGAAATTATTTTAAAAATATTTTCTGCGCGGGTTAGACCCTGAGCTAGTACATTACTTCATTTTGCAGTCGCAGCATTTGACACTGTTGCCTGCGTCTTTGAGAACTCTCTTGTGCCTTGATGTTCCTGGCACCAGGCACTCCAGGTGTTTCTCCTCCTTCTGTGGTTGCTCCTCCTCAGGCTCCATTCCTGACCCATCTTCATCTTCAGACAGAGTTCCTAAAAGCCCTTATTTCATCACACTGTAAGGTCAGGGTTTCTCAACCTTGGCACTATTGACATTTTGGTCTAGGTAACCTTTGTTGCGGGAGCCTGTCTCGTGCCTTGTAGGATATTCAGCAGCATCCCTGTCTCCTCTTCACGAGATGCCCCCATTTGTGACGACCAAAAATGTCTTCAGACATTTTTTAATATCCCCTGAGGAACAAGATAATAATTCCCCTTACCCCTGGTTGAGAACCACCGCTTTATATTCTGTCCTTAAGCCACCCCACTGACACACTTGGATTCAGTTATGATCTACATTTTAATCATGTTCATTATATAACCTCAGTTCAGACTTTGTGTCTGAGCTCCAGTGACAACATGTCTTTTTGGATATTTCAAAGAAATTGCAAAGCTAAAAGTAAAAAATGCTACTCTTCTTACCATACTTCCTCTCTTGGGGTTTCCTATCTTATGATAAACAGTACCATCCATCCGTCTCCCTCATTTCCCATTTCTTGTCAATCCGTAGAGTTGTCCACCTCTGCCTCAGATCCATTCCCTTCTCTCCACACCACATTGCCACATATTAAGTCACCATCATCTGTTACCTGGCCCACTGCCAAGGCTCAGCTCTGGACTTCAGGACTTTGTCCTTCCCCTCAATTCATTCTCTGCATCACTCAGAGGACAGAATAAGAGTAAGACGATAAACTTGAATATCACTTACATGTGCTTTCACCTGCTTTTAGGTTGAGGACCTAAATCCCTAATAAGACTAGGTAGGCTGTATGGTCTGGCCCCTGCCTACTTTCTTTCCATTTCCTGAAAATACCATATATCTTTCCACTGCCATGTCTCTGCATGTGACTAGAATATTCTCATCCTGCTTCCCCTCAACCCCACAATTCTAATTCCTAATATTAGGAGCATGTGTATTTTTTTGCTCCTTTCACTAATGCCAGTATAAGGAAGATGGCTTCATCCGTTTCTTTTTCTTTCTTTTTGGTATGTGCATGTTTCTTATATTCAGAAAATTCACAAATGAACATGACAACATGACAACATGAATATCTATATGTCTATATATATCCTATATTATATCCTTTTCTAAAAATGAGAAAAATATATTTATAAAGATGTGAAACTAGAATGAGAGTAAGGAAGTGGAGATTAAATGATATGTATATGTATATGTATATCATTTAATCTCCACTTCCTTATCTCTTATTCCATATATATGTGTATATATATCCTATATCCTTATTCCATATATATATATATATATATATATATATATATATACAGTTGACCCTTGAACCATGGGAATTGGGGAGCTGACCCCTCATGCAGTCAAAAATTATCATGTAACTTTTGACTTCCCCAAAATGTAACTACTAATAGCCTACTATTGACCGGAAGCCTACTGATAACATAGTTAACACATATTTTGTATGACATATGTATTATGTACTGTATCCTTACAACTGAGTAAGCTAGAGAAAAGAAAAGATTAAGAAAATAATAAGAGGAAATACATTTACAGTATAGATTATATAATCTGCATATAAGTGGACCTGTGCCATTCAAACCCATATTGCATAAGGGTCAGCTATATTTAGAATTGCTTTAAAAAATGATGATTCTTATTTATCACTTGTTGGTGTGTGTTTTCTGCTTTTTGTATTTATTTATTTATTTTTTGTTAAATATTAAGATGTTCGAAAAAATGCTCTGGAAAGAAAATGTACTATATCATAGAGATTCAAAGGGAGATAATTTGTGGCTACCGAGCCAGAAATGTGTATGAGTCATAAATTAAACCTGACAAATCTGTCATAAAATGTAAGTTTTAATAGAAGCATAATCTGTGCTTTCATGACTGTGTCAGAATCAATAATACATCATCAGCTCTTTTTTAGATTGGTTCACATAATGCAAAAATGTGAAAGTAAACACATTTTTTAAAAGTCTGTGAGCAAAATTATAAAATGTAAATGTGGCTTGGGGGAAAAATCTATACATTAGTTTAAACTGTGGAATATGGAATATGGAAAGTTATTGTTTAGAAACAAAGAGGCCATAAACCAAGTTAAAAGACAAATGACAAACCGTGAAAGATAGTTAAAAATATTTATGTATAAGGCGCCTGGGTGGCTCAGTCATTAAGCATCTGCCTTCAGTTCAGGTCATGATCCCAGGGTCCTGGGATCGAGCCCCACATTGGGCTCCCTGCTCAGCGGGAAGCCTGCTTCTCCCTCTCCCACTCCCCCTGCTTGTGTTCCCTCTCTCACTGTCTTTCTGTCAAATAAATAAATAAAATCTTTTTAAAAAAATTTATGTATATAGACAAAGGGTTAATTTCATTAGTATACAAGCACTGTTGCATAATAATTTTTTGAAAACCAGAATAGAAAAAAATTTTTGAAAAGGAATTCAAGTGGCAAATAATTGTTCATTTTAGTTGGGGATCAATTACAACGACAAAGTAAGTTTTATCTATTAAGAAATGATAAAAAGTATATAAAACCAATAGTGATAGATACCTGATGTTGGAGAATATGTGGGGGAAGGGCACTCATTCTCTGTAAGTGGGACTTTGGAAGACTCATAATATGCATCAAAAGTCCCACACTCACAGTTTTTAATTTGAAGAATTTATCCTAAGGAAATAGTCATAAACATGATGATTTTGATAGAAGAAACTTTATTTTAGCATTGTTTATAATACCAAGAGAGCTAGAAACAATATAAATATCCATCAATAGATGATATTATGGTTTATTCTAACAGTGGAATATTATGCAGCTCAAAAAAATGATAACTTAAAGTGCTTATTCACACAGAAAATATTTCCGATGAATTGTTAGGTCAAAAATGTAGGATACATCTAGCACCCCAATTTTGGTTCCTAATACTCTTCTCCAGTAAAAGAAACCAGGACTCTTTGGAGAAATAGCCGCTTCTAGGACTGTCTGGAAATGTATAAAATGGGCCTGGAGCCTCTTATTAGTGCCAGAAAGTAAGGAAGTATTTAAAAAAGCAAACAGGAGAACTCTCCCAAAATACCAAAACATAAACCCTGCAATGATGGGGTATTCAAAGGGACACAAGAACCAGCTGAAAGAGAGAGCTCCCAATACCCAGAGCTGGGAAGATTTGCACAACAAAATATAGAAGTATTGGATTATAATCCAAAGTATAAAACAAATATTCATGAGTATGCTAATATAAATAAATGATAGAATAAATAAATAAATGGAGAACAAGAGGTAAGTCTCCCATGCAGAAAAATTCTGAATAATTTAGTCCACCCTCAAGGAGGTGGAGTGTAACTCTCAAATCCTTAACTATGGTCTACACATAGTGACTTCCTTCCAAAGAGTATGGGAGGGGAAAAAGAACAGTTTACAACGTGAGAAGTACAAACTTCCAGTTATAAAATAAATAAGTCATGGGGATGAAAAGTACAACATAGGGAATATAGTCAGTAATATTGTAATAACTTTGTGTGGTGACAGATGGTAACTAGACTTATCATGGGTATCATTTCATAATGTATAAAAAGATCAAATCACTATGATGTACACTTGAAACTGATAGGATATTGTATGTCAATTATACTTCAATTAGAAAAAAGAATAGCTTTACAATGGAGAAATATGGGAAGCATTACCTCAGCCATGTGATCAAGGTCGATATCAGCAGTGATAAGTCACATTGATTGTGCGTACCCTTAATATAATGTGATGAAAATGTACCTCTTTTATCTTCCTCCCTCAAACCCATAACCTTACTCTCGTCATGAGAAAAACAACAGACAAATCCCAATTTAAGGCCATTCTACAACTACCTTGATTAGTAATTCTCAAAATTGTCACGGTCATCAGAAACAAGGGAAGTCTAAGGAATTCTCACAACCATAAGTGGCCTTAGGAGACATAATGACTAAGTGCAGTGTGTTAAACTGGATAGGATTCTGAAACAGCGAAAGGACATGAGATTCAAGTGAAGGAAATCTTGAAGTACAGATTTTACTTAATAATAATGTATCAATATTGGTTATTTAATTGTAACTGCTGAAAGTCTGAGATCAAGGGGTCAGCAGAGCTGGTACCTTTCTGGGGCCACAGGGAAGGGTCTGTTCTAGGCCTCTCTCATTTGGCTTGTGGATGGCGCTCTTCTCCCTGTGTCCTCCTTCAGTGTGGACCTGTGTCCAAATGTCCCCTTCCTTTAAGGACATTAGTCATATTGGATTAGGCCCCACCCCAATGACCTCATTCTAATTCATTTAGTGGCTTCATTTTAGTTACCTCTTTGAAGACCTATCTTCAAATATGGTTTCAATCCAAAGTTTTGGGGGTGGGATTTCAACATATGAATTTTTGTGGGGACACAATTCAACCCACAACACCAGGTTTCTCACTGTCAGAGAAAGAAGTTACAAATAAGCAAGAGAGGAGGTCTAGAATGAAGTCCGTGGTGATAGATTTGAGTCAACAATCTTGGCGGGAACTTGTGTTTACTTTAATAAGTACACATACACATACAGAAATAAATGTGGGGATATGTAGTATATATGCATGTGTTACATGGCTCATCTGCGGCAGGGACATTCTGGCAGCAACAAGCATACCCAGCCCCCACATAGTTTCTAAATACCATTCTCTTATAAAGGAAGGAAAGCTGATTCTGGGACTCAGCAAAAATACAAGATTGGTCTCAGAAAATTTAAGGAGAAATAAGATTATGTACATAACTTCAAACTATCTCCCCACCCAAATATTTATTAATTACCGTGGTGGTTTTAACATATGTCCACAAACTCCTTTACATGTCTCCCTTTGAGAAGTGGAGTTCAATTCTCTTTCCCTGGAATGTGGACTCAGTGACTCACCTTCTGAAGTTATGGAAAGAGAAAAATAGGAACTTCACAGTGGAGAAACCTGGCCCACACCTCCTTAACCAAGTCATCAGGTTCAATATCACCAGTGCTGAGTCCAATTCATATCACCTATCACTGATACGATGAAACAAAGGCACCTTACTTCTGTCACATTCTCCCCCCAAATCCAGAATTCCGGTTTATTCGTGGGGGAAAAACAAAACAATACAGGAAAAAACTCAAACTGAAGGACTTTCTACAAAATACCTGAGCTGGTTGCTTCAAAAATGTCAAGGTCATAAAAAACCAGGAATAACCGAGAGACCGTCACAGACCAGAGGAGAGGAAATGGGCACCATGACCAAATACAGTAGGTTCTTCTGGACCAGAGATGAACATTCGTGGAAAAGCTGCAACATCTGAATGAAGTCCGAATATTAGTTAATAGTACTGAATCAATGTTAATTTCTCAGTTTTGATAAACGTTTTTGAAGATGTTAGCGATAGGAGAAGCTGCTTGAAGAGTATCTGGGAATTCTTTATGCTGTCTTCACAACTCTTCTGTAAACCTAAAATTATTGTAAAATTAAAGGTTAAAAAATGTAGGATACGTGATAGTATTCATGCAAAAGCTATTTTCTAAATACTTAGTACATGCCAGGTACTCTTCCATGTGCTAAGAATTCTGCAGTTAATAATATAGATAGCATTCTTGCCCTTGTAGCACTTTCATTTTATTATCAATTGATCCTTTTTTAAAAGAACTGCACTTTTATTCATGAATATATAATCTATATATAATACACATTTTTCTTTTAGGGCTTACTGAGATGGTAAACGGAAACATCTGGAAGAAGGTGCTGTTACTTGAAAGAGGAACTATATAACAGAGACCAGAATATGTGGGTTTGGAGACAGAAATGTTTTGCAGAGACTGCCTTGTTCCTTTAAGGCACTGGTTTTCCAAGTGTGCTCTGGGACCCAGTACCCTCAGCGTGGCCTGAGAACGTGTTAGAAGTGTGAAGTCTCAGGCTGAACCCCAGTCATGCCAGATTAGAAACTTTGGTGATGAGGCTCGGCAGTCTTGTGTTTTAACAAGCCCTCCAGGTGATTCCACTGCTCCAGATCACAGCATCCTTTGCACCTGTAAAATGCAAACAATAGTAATACCAGCCTCTTACGGTTTCACGTATAACGGGAGTGTGTAGTGCAAGGCAATTCATCAATTTGCCTGGAACATCGTCAGTGGTTCAGGAAAAGGTACCAATTAAAGCCAGATAGCACCACCACTCCCCTCACATATCTTCATGACTCACCTCCTTACCTCCTCTGGGGCTTAGCTTAAATGGCACTTTATCAAGGAGGCCTTCTTTGTTTGCCCTTTTATGGCAACATGCCTCTCCCTCTTGCCCCACTACCCAGAACTCCCAATCTTCTTTTCTCCTCCCCACCTTTCCCACTCCCCAGTAGCACTTATCACTTCCTCGTATATTATATAGTTTATATATTCATTATGCACATTTTAAAATATGTGTCTTTTCCATGCTCACTTGCAACTCCTCAAGGCAGGAGACCTTTGTTCTCACTGAGGTAGTCCAAGTGCTTAAATCAGTGCCCAGCACACAAGTAGGTACTTTAGTATTTGTTTCAATGGTTAGTATTCTTGTTTTATGAAATTGGGTATCCAAGCACTCTTCAAGCACTTTAGGTGTTCTGCATGTGTGATTTGACTTACGAAAAGCTTCCCTAATTAGGCCATACTTTTGGCACTGGTTGATGGTCTCCATACCCTGAAACCACTTGGGGAGCTGCTGTGGTTGGGGCAAGAGTGGGGTCCCAGTCCACTTGGCTGCCCCAAACACCTACCCTTCCCCTAGGAGTCCTTGAGTGGCTGGATTTGGGGAGGGATTTCACTGACAAGAGGACTATGTAGCTAAAAGAGTTTGAAACTCACTTCTTTATACCATTAAGTTAGAACGAGTTTGTGTTCCCAAGTGCTGCTCAACTCGGCAGCCATTTTTTATTGGCCAGAGTGGCAGCAGTTAAGAGCTATGAAGTTGTTCCTGGCAGAAGGAACTGAGTAGAGATGTCATGAGGAAAGAATTAGGAGAAGGGAAGAAATGAGACAGAGGGGATTTAGATGGACCAGGCAGATGCACCGATCGTGGTAAATAAAGCCAGAGAGGTGATAAAGGTAAAGCCCACATGAAGAGGAGGCTTTGAAACCCAGTATGAGAAATGTGAACTTTGTTCAGGGGAATCAGCGGAGAATTCGGAGAGAGAAGTGTTGTGACAGCTGCAAATAAGATGGGTTTTGACAATATTTTTTTTTTAACAGATTTGGGAGTCGGGAAGAAGTACTGTAATCTGTTGAGCAAAAGACCAGATTTGGAGTGTGAAGTTTTATTGTAGGAGGTGAGGAAGGCCAGATCCTTGTTATTTTACCTTTTTCTCATCTTTTATAGTACTGGCTCCTTCATTTGTCATCCTTGGAGGGAATAGAGTCTTCACCAGAAGCCATAGGTACCTGTGAGCACCAACACAGTAACAAAATCATAACCATACTTTTGTGATAGCCTCCTCTCTTATTTTGCTGAGCAGAGTTTAAATTTTCTTGATGGGCATTTTGACTTATGCTAAGAACAAGCAGAACCAAAACATCACTCTGAGTATTCTTGTCTTAAAATAGGAATAATGATATTATTACCCAATTCAGAGAATTGCTACAAGGATCAAATGAGATCATCCTCATGGTGCTTCCAAAGGGTTGGGCGCAATAGTAGGTCCCGAATCATCCTTCTCCAGCCCCCAAGTCTGAGTCAGATTACTCCACCTACCTCCTGGTGTTTTCTTTCATAGTCTTGGCACGGTTGTAGACAATAAATATCGACAAAAGGAATCAATGAATACATGACTGTTTTGGATTTTTTTTGTTTGTTTGTTTTAGATGAAAGAGCATCCTCAAAAAAAAGTCATTTTCCATTTGTTGTTGGCTGAATGATTTCTTTTGAGATGTGGTATAATTTCTGTGCTTTGAAAATGCACTCCAATAAACATTTCCTCTTCTGATTTGGGTTGCAGCTATGCTCAACCAACTTTGGAATTTAAATTTCTATGTGTGACATAGTCGAGCTATACAGAATATTTATAAAAGTCCTCATGTAACTCTAGTCATAAACTTGAATAAGTTTGCAAGTATGCACAATAAAAATGAACTAAAAATGGCATATGTTTGCTCATCAGAATCATGTCCCTTTCAGTATTCTAGGGTCTGGATCATGTATGCAATTTATGAAATCATTCATCCAGCAGCAAATAGAGAATGTTTTTAATGAGCTGTCAAATCAGATTGAATTGTGGTCATGAAAGACATTGAATATATTGAGTCAGAGAAATTTGAACTCTATTGAGATGAAACATTATGCTTTGTATTAAAATGAAAAAGTAAATGTTTATCTACCATTCATATTTTGTTTTTAAGCCCTATTTTACCATGACTAAGGGCAAGAGGATGTGATCAATCCTGGAAAAAAAGATGAACAAATGTTGACGTTGTTGTTTATACTTTTGTTATAAAAGGAGATTGATGCTTACCCTTTCACTGGGTACTAGTAATAGGCCATTTATTCAGAATACTATTTGTGCTTTTCATTCATAATCTTGAGCTTTGAAACTCTCAATATTTATATAGGAGAAACTCTCTTTTGTGATCACCAGGATCTCTGATGCCCTCAATGTCTAAGATCTAAAGAATATTTTTCAGTCCTTATTTTAACCTCTAAACAGCATTCCACCTGATGGCCACCCCCTCCTTAAAACGGTCTCTTCCCTTGACTTTGGCACATGGTTTTCCTTCATACTTTCTGTGTGCTCCTTCTCGCTTTGCTGTGCCATTCATCCTGTGGGCTCAGTCAGTCCCTGTGCTTCTTCCTTCCCCCTTTTACTCCCCTGACCTCTCTTTTTTTCCCTGCCCCTCTCTTTCCCTCTCATCTCTTCTCACTTTATACTTTTCCCCCCAAGTAATCTCATCTGTGGCCCTAATGTCAATTACCTGCAACTATGCTGCTGACTCAAACATCAGAACCTTCAGCCCACGCCTTTCCTCTGAACACCAGACCTCCTATCCAAAAATCTCCCCTTTGCCTCTAGGACACGTCCACTGCTCAATTTAAAACCCTCTTCCGCATCTCCACTGTCCCCCCAGGTCTATATAAGCGGGAGACTTAGGTTTCTTTTCCTTTCCTTTTCAAGTCTACTCAATCGACCTGTCTGTTTTATCCCCTTAATAACTCCTCTTCATCACAAGTGCACCTGGCCAGACACTCTAGGCCAAGCCAGCAGAATCTTCCAGGTGGACTACACTAGCGATTGCTATCACAGGCTAGAATAATCTCCAGATTTATTTTCTCACATCCATTCTTGTTCCTCACTTAAGCTTTATTCACATTGCAGCCAGAGTAATCTTTTCAAAACAGAAATTTGATCATGTATTGTCCCCTTTGTTAGGATCAAAATCTTTAACAAGGGCGCAAGTTCCTGCATGGTCTTGCTCTCACTTACCCCTACAACCTCATTTCACAAGATGCTTCCTATTGTGGTCTTTGCTACAGCCATACTGTCATTTTTTCAGTAACTAGAAATGTGCCCTGCTGCCTCCTGTCACAGGACCTTTGTACCTACTATTTCCTCTGCCTGGAATGTTATTCTTATTCCCCAGCCCTCACTGCCCACTGCTTTATGTAGTGAATTACTTCGCATCCTTAAGATCTCAGTTAAAATATCATTTCCTCATGAAAGTGAATATCACTTAAATATTGTTAATATCAATTAAATATATTATATTATATATGATTATTAATGTAATGATATTAATAATTTATATTATTATTTCCTCAAGTGAAGCTTACTCATTGTCTTTTTTGTCATACTTCGTAGCATTGAACAACTATAATTAGACCTTAATTGTGTGTTTATTTGATTAACATTTGCTAGACTATAAGCCCCATGACAGCAGGGCTTGTGATTTTTTTTGCTCATTTTTCTCCGTGTGCCTATCATGGTATCTTTATAAATTAGTCTTCATAAATGCAAGCCACATGGCTGAATGAAAGCTAAAGATACTCAAATATTTGCAAATTGCTCTACCAGCAAATTGCCAAGTGTTTAGTTGGACAGTCTTTAGATTCAACATATTGTAAGCAATTTCTACAGGAGCAGCTTCCTTCATCTTGCAGGATGAGCATAGTGGCCAACCTACACATCGCACATGGTCTCTAAGATATAGAAATGAATGACTGTCTACTGATAAGCATTCAATATCTTTTCTTAATAAATGCAATAAAATTTGTCAGCATGTTTTAGAACAGTATTCTTCCAAATTTTTGGCCATGATTCAGTTTGCGTCATGATCTAGTATAAGATACACATGCACACACACAAAACTGAAATAAAACTTCAGAAATCAATTATTTTCTATTGCTACCAGCAGTATATTCTATTAATTTTTCTTCTGTTCTTTTTTATTTTATGCTAATCTATATTATTTATTCATCAATATTAGTTATAACTTAATTGATTGGAAAAGATTTTTAGAGCATATTTTATTTTTAAAGCTGTGGCCTTTTAATGGATATAAATATTATAATTGAATTGTGAATTGATGAAGATTGGATATGCGTTTTCCTTTTTAGACTTTTAAAATTTGGTTTTTAAGTAATCTCTACATCCAGTGTGGGGCTTGAATTTACAATGCCTAGATCAAGAGTTGCATGCTCTACCGACTGAGCCAGCCAGGTGCCCCTAATTCAAGAAAATTATTTTGACTGAAGAAAGGAAAATGTTGTTTGAGGGTTGAGGACGCTATCTCACTTAAAATTTAGGAGAGTTAATATACCAAAATTGTTTTCCAGCTAGCACTTGGAAATATTACTTTTGAGAACTATTAGCTGTTTTGGAATTCCCTCTATTTTTGTATCCAAAAACATGTAGCACAATATGGACATTAAATTTGGTTTTGAGTTCAGAAATCAGAAGGTTTTGATAATGTTTTGATGAAGTGGGTTTTTTTTTTAAGATTTTATTTATTCATTTGAGAGAGAGAGAGAGGGCAAGAGAGCGAGAGCGTTGACTGAGCACAAGCTGGGGGTGGGGGGGAATGGGCAGAGGGAGAGGGAGAAGCAAACTCCCTGCTGAGCAGGGAGCCCCAGTGTGGGCTGATCCCAGGACCCTTGGGATCATGGCCTGAGCCAAAGGCAGATAGTTAACTGACTGAGCTACCCAGGTGCTTCTCGATGAAGTTTTAGATGGGAAAGACAAACATGTAAGAAGGAAAGTTTAAAGGAAAGAGAATTCCTACATCTGTTATTAGTTCATGACCTCAGATTTGTAGAGCCAACTTTTGAGGGGTGCTTAGAACACCTGGTTGATGGTATGCCATGGCCAATCAGAGAAGTAAGGATGGTTAGCACTGACGTGCTTTCATGTCCACTTTTTAGAATGAGATGCACAATTTGTCATTAAGACAGTTCAACTTTAGTTAAGACAGACATTCTTTTAGAAGAGTTTTTAAAAAGAGAAAGATATATTTTCCATTCATTGTTTATTCTTTATCAGTTTGCTGTGACCATTAGCCGTTGGGCTTGCTAAGTCCCATCATAACCAAGATTTGCATTCACATCATGTAGACTCTTAGTTAATTTTAAACAGACCTCTCATTTGACTTCTCAGTCTAGTTGCTCAGAGTAAAACTGGAGGAAAATGGTTTATGACTCTTCCCTCAATCAGAAGGATGTTTCTACTTGTTTTTGATTTTGTTGTTGTTGGTTTGTTTTGTGATTTAGTTCCCTTTATAGAAAAGTCTCAGGACTTTTTCTCTAGGAACCAGAGACAAGTAGGTTAATATACATACTTTTTTTCCCAACAGCTTTTTAAATAATCAATAATTTAAAATTACAGCATAGGGTGTCCATAATCATGTCTTAAATCATTTTGTTAGAGAGCCAAAGTCCCCATTACAAAACATTTTCAACTAAATTTAAGCACTTGCTTTTTGGTTAAACTAGATTAATCAGATTATTTTGGTGGAAAGTAGGAAATAATGGTGAATTGGAGGTAAAGTTCTTCTGTTTCTTTTCTTAATTTCTTCTCTCTTTCAGGTCAGCTATGTGCTTCTAGTTTATGCTTTTAGTTGTAACACATCTTTAGTAATTTATAAGAGAGATTCCCTAACATTGGCTAAAAATGGAAGTGAAAGGAGACATAAAATAAAATTCTACAATTCCCACTTTCTGTGGTAGGAATTTAAGAATTTGTCCTTGATGCAAATTGAAGAGAAGATAGAACCTGTATGAATATCTTTCTTTCTCTCCCTTTGTCTTCTTCCATTTATGGGTATGTCCTTCCATTTATGGGTATATCTTCCATGTATGCGTATATCCTTCGTTTTTTTTTATGGGTATATTATGGGTATATCCTCCGAAACCCAGCTCAGACAAAGCCTCCATTTGAAGTCTTCTTCACATCCCTACAAAGTTCATCTCTCCTTACCTGCTGTTCCCAGTGTGCTGTACTTACTCATCTATTTCCACACCCTATTTTATAGTAGTTCATCTAGGGACATATCTGTCTCTCCCCTCTACTCCACCCCAGACTATGAGCTTCGTTAGGACAGGTACCGTCACTTACTTTTCTTGGGTCCCCCTTTGTGTGACACTGTCCTTAAGATAGGATCTGCCCAGTAAAGTTTGATGATCGAATAAGTTTACATGCCAAGAGTTCTTTACATAGGCGTGCCCCAGATCACTCAGCTAAATGAAGTAGAGAAGAATGAAGAGAACAAAGAACCCATAGATATGTAACAGACCCGGTGTCTGAGAAACTGACTAAATACTATCTAAGGACAAAGCTTAAAGTCTGCCCTCCCCCACAAGGATCTATAGTGACAATTTAAAGTATTAAAATATTTCTGATGTATAGAAACATCAATTTTACAAGTCAGGTTTTTAATGTAAACCTTTAAACCCGGCCTGGGGAATAAACACATCATCAGATTTTTAGTGTGAAGCTTTCTTCGCTGCGGTGAGAATGGCTTGTATATCTTGATGTGATCTGACGCTCTGAAGTAAACTTACTTTACAAAGGGGTTTTGTTGGCCATTCTTTTATAAACAGTAAGGTCCTGCATCCTTCAAGGCGACTCTGCAAATAACTAAATAAGTGACAAAGGAGACAGGAATACGGGCATAGGAGCAACTCCCCTTACTACAGTGAAGCGTGAAGGTGGTTCTTTAATTTCAGCAGCAGATGTTGCTTGCAGAGCCTACCACTGTGTGGTTTTATGTCTTATGCTTGGCTATTGATTAGGCTGGTAAAGGTAAGGAATCCTGCAGAAGTAGCCTTTCTCGGGAGAAATCTCTCTGGTGAGAAGACACTGGAAATGTTGATGCTGACCAGTGGCTCACATTGTGGTTACAGCGCTCGCTCACATTGCTTTGTTAGTGATGTCGTGGAAACAGCCATCCAATCAGAGCTCCGTCCTTTTGATGCCAGAAGTCACCCATCTGTCACCTGTTCAGAAGAGTGCGGAAATTACTGCCGCTTCTAAAAGCAAAACACATGAAGAAGCATCGGGTACCGTGTCAACTGTTTTCATCCCCTTGAAACTTCTCCCTCTTTACATAGTCTCCTCCGCCAGCATTCAGGAGTAATCAGCAACAATCACGGTGATTAAGGGGAAACTATGGTGATGGAAAATGAGCATCATCTTTTGAACACTTCTACATTTATAACAAAAGGCCTGAGCATATCCTTCTCACTACTGTGATGACAGGGGTCTGGGAGCGATGATTAATATGCAGCCCGCACCAGCCCTCACACAGTAGATATTACAGGAAATCGAATCCGTGGGAACAGGATGATTCATCACCGTATGTGGGCTGAAAGGGGACAGGTGAAAGTATTTGCTACCTACACCTTCACCAGCGAGCTCCAGCCATTATGTTAGTAAAGGCACTATTGCTCTTCCTGCCCTCCTTGGGTGGAGGGGATGAAAACTTCTGTTCAAGCAGTCGTGCTTAAAGGGACAGAGTATCAGTCACACTTGGAACATGGCTAAAGTGCAAATTTCCAAACCTACTCAAACCCAAGACCTTGGAGATGGGGCCCAGCAATCTGTGGTGAACCAAGCCCTCCAGTTGATTCTGATGCATGCTAAAATCTGAGAATATATTTAAGTATGTAAAGACTGATGCACTCTTGATGCCAATTTCAGAAGTCATGATAATATAGTTTGACTAACTCTTGTTTAGAATTGATATCCATCATTTAGAGCATATATTTGAATATATTTGTACTGGAAAATGTTATTATTTAAAACCATAACTACTACCTATGAACTGCCTATCATTTTTAGGGAAAGACTGTAATCTCAGGCTCTCTTCTGGGTTTGGATTATTCAAAAGTAGGCCTGAAATTAAATTTATAAGATAGGAGTGGAGAGGATTGAGTTGCTCTAAATAATAGAGGGAGATTATGTAGAATTTTCTTGGACGTTGTGGGAAGCAGAGGGGTAGAGAAGAGGAAGCAAATGAGGGACCTAGATAGAATGGCCCCATGAAATTCTTATGGGGAAGAAAGTAGAAAGGTTTTTTAGCAAAAGGTTAAATTGTTGACTGGGCAGTTCTATGCAGTAACACCTCCCCCGGATCTGCCATCTTTCTCTAAATGCTCTACTAAGTGCAAGAATTCTAAATAATTCTATAGCAGGAAGAAGTGTGGGACCCCGGGGAGTTCCACGTCTGGGTCTGTGGAGAGGTCGGGGGAAAAGAGATGGCGGAGGGTATCAAGTGGTAGATGAGAAATCAGCTAAAGTAGAAAATCAGAACTGGAGCACATAAGTCTCCAGAGCTTGTTGAAATATGGAGGAGGGTATGGGATTAATTCTTAGAATAATCAGAAGTAATTGGTTAATTAGCCCATTAATCTGGTGAGTAATCTGATGGACGTTTGAGCCAAACATTTTGCATTTTTTTTATTATTATGTTCAGTTAGCCAACATATAGTATATCGTTAGTTTTTTTTTAATTTTTTTAAATTTATTTTTTATGTAGTGTTCCATGATTCATTGTTTGCGTATTAACACCCAGGGCTCCATGCAATAATACCCATTATATCGTTAGTTTTTTATGCAGTGTTCAACGATTCATTAGTTGCATATAACACCCAGTGCTCATCACAACACGTGCCCTCCTTAATATCCATCATTTTTGGATTTTAAAGGGTATCATGACATCTGGGCTCCATTTCTATTATAACAGTTAGATGAATGTTTCTATAGTGAATCTTCTTATCCTGTGAAAGAGAATGACAACTCTGTGTTAAAGACCTCCTGCATAATTTGACTTTAAAACCACTGATGAGGAACGAGCACAGAATGTCTCAGTGGCAGCCTTTTGAGTGACATCTGGACCCGGCAGTCCAGGAGAAAACAGTTACCTTTCCCTTTCTGACCCTCTGAGTCACTCTTCTGTCATTTCCCTCCCTCCCTCATCAGCTCATGAGTTCACGGGATTTTCTTGCCCATCGTAGAGTTCTCTAACTGTGCACTTCCTCGCAGAGTTGCACCCCTACTTCCTCTTCAATGCTTAGAATAGATACACTGGCCTCTGCAGCAGAGTGTTCCATTGAAAATGTATGGTGCTCTCACCAAAATGAATCAGTACTCCACTTTATCGATGTGAATTTCTAGCTGTATGTCACATTTACTTAAAGGGACATAGCCTTTTACACGGGAAAGATAGACTTTTTATAGTAGCCTCAGGGTCAGGCTCTCTGTCATGCTAAAACTCTATAGAGGAGAAAACCAAGTCTTTCACAGTTCACGGGAGCCTAGCATTTGAGGGCCTTCGAAATTAGAGTCTAATCTCTTTATCTAACAGATCAAAAGCCTGAGGGGTAAATGAGTTGCCTGGGCTAAGGAGGGAGTACTCTTCCAAGCACAATAGCTTCTCTACAGCCTTTCTGTCTACAGTGTGCTCTTCTCCAGAAGAGCATCTGATCACCTTTGGCACTGAAGCTCCAAGTGGCAGAATCCGTGGGAACATCACGTTAAGCCCTGAAAGCCTCGGGGTTGGAATTTTTAATCATCTCAGGGTATTAGAGAAAGATTGAAGATGGTAGATTTCAGCAGTATTGTTTTTTTTCTTTCAGATTACCTGGGTCAAGGTGAACCTTAACAAATACTTAACCTATGAGGATGTTAGATAGGACCCAGTTGCCTGCTTCAAATGGAGACAAAGGAAACTTTAAGAATATATATATGGAATTAGAGTCTCCCACTGTTTCAGTAGATTTTTTGTTACATGGCAATTTCAGGGACCAATGAAGATCCTTTTAAATGAAAAAAAACAAAAAACAAAAAAACCCCCCAAAAAACACACACACAAACCAGAACACCTTGTACATGGACTACGGTTCAAAAATTAAAAAGATGATTATGATATCTATCAAATGAAAATTCACAAACAGAACGATCTATAAATGTACTTGCTGAAATGCTGCTTCCCTTTTAAAAAGTCAGGGACATGCGTACTGCTTTTCTTTTGCATTTGTCACGAACTGAAGCAATTTCACAGAAAAGGGGAATATAGATAACATTAAACTCCAAATATTTGTAATGCTACCTTTATAATAAAGACGTCTCTAATGCCTATAACACTTAGTAGAGGAAATCAATTCATGAATATCAATTATGTGTTTATATATACTGTGGTTCCTCATGTCACTCAAAGATCCTCTCATCAGAAAGGTCTTCCTTGACCATGTTTCCTCTCTTTCCTTCCCAACCTGACACCTGTTCCTGGAATCCCCAGAACCTCCCATTCTTGGGGCCTTTGTATATGCTGTGCCCTCTCTACTCTGCCCTTCCCCTCTCCAGCTTAACCCTTAGATGACCTCAGATGGGCGTTAAGCAGGGAAATCCAGGATTAGTTCATTTCAGATGTGACAATGAGGAAGATGGAAAGATTCTGGATAAGATTATAGGACAAAACTATCAACAGAGAAGTCTTTGAAGTTTCAAATCTTTGAAGGCTGATTTGTGCCCCTCTTTACAAACCTACATGCTCATGAAGCACCATCTGTAGAAGTCCTTGGTGTCACAGCACACACTGCTTATTCTGATCCGCCTTTCTTACCCGGGATTGCATCAAATGAGGGATGTCAAGCATGGTTAGTAACAGATACTCTGAAATAATATATCCCCTTTGCCCCAGACTATTTAAAATATACTTCACTGGGGATGCCTGGGTGGCCCAGTCGATTAAGCGTCTGCCTTCAGCTCAGGTCGTAATCCCAGCATCCTGGGATCGAGTCCCGCATCAGGCTCCCTCCTTAGTGAGGAGCCCGCTTCTCCCTCTGCCTGCAGCTCCCCCTGCTTGTGCTCTCTCTATCTCTCTCTGACAAATAAATAAATAAAATCTTCAAAAAAAAATAAACCTCACTGTTCAGTTCAAGTGCCAAGTCCAAGTTGAAGTGCCCTTCTGCTGACCTTGGTCATTTGTGTACAGGGGAGAAGAATTGGGTCAAAGAAAGCAGGAAGAACAAAAGTAGTAGTGTTATAGCTGGTAGTTATCTACATACTAATGTAAATTTGTGACTGAAGAAAACCTCACATTACTTAGCATTAGTAAAGACATTGGGGTATCCCAGATGTAATAGAAAACCTGAAAGGAAAAAAAAAAAAAAGCCTGGGAAAAGAAAGACACTGCTTACTTTGAAATTCTTCCCTGTGGCCCTGATGGCAGTGCTTTTGGGTAGGAGACCTTGGGTAAATTCCCCAACCTCTCTGGGACTTGGTTTCCTCATCAGAAGATAATGATCTCAGTAACATCCACCTATGGTCCTTGTGAGGATTAAGTGAATTAATCCATGAAAGCATTTAGGACTGTGCTTGAAACACAGTAAAGGCTCAATGAAAGTTATTTGATTATAATAATATTATATTCCTTTTCAGCATAGAAACTCTATCTCAATCGATTCTTCTGTTGGTAGAGCTTGCCATAGAGCCTAGTAAAGGGCTTGGTGTGTAGTTGGTGTTCATTAAATGCTTGTTGTATAGGTGGTTGGATGAATTCTGTCTTTGAGTGTGAAAGATGAAGAGATTTGATAACTCTGTTGATCCTTACAGATCTAGATTCTCTAGATGAATAATTCTCTACTGAAGAGTGCCAGATATTTCAGAGAGATCAATAATTGAGGAAGGTCATGTTGATGTGGCTGCGTTTCATTTAATTGTACATTCTTTTATTTATCAGCCTATTTTTTATTCTGTTTTAAACACCTCAGGGTGGTATGCAATAAAAATCAAAAGGTGGGAAGAGATGGGAAGATAGAAATGAGCAAGGGTTTTCAGACATGGTACTTTGATGATGCCCATAGCAGCACCTCATGGTAAAATATATGGGTGGAAGGAATATTTAGCTTTGAAATCCAAAGAGCTTTGGGGGACCAGCTCTTTTATGGAAGGGGGATTAGTTATGTTCTGTAGCTCAGGACCCGTGGATAAAAATAACTAGGGAGAAGATTTAGATTCACTGTAAAGAAGACATTTCAGAAATGGCAATGGTGACCTTATAAAAGGAGTGAGTCATTGGAACTGTTAACCAGAGACCAAATAACCATGTGTCAAGAATGTTATTGATAGGATTCCTGTGTCACCAGAGAGACTGAGACCCAATAACCTCCGTGGGGTGTTCCAACACTAAGACTTTAAAGGTGGGCAGATGAATCCCCTGATTTGGTGTCTAATCCACTTAAGAAGTGTGACTTTGGGGAAGTCATCCTCTCTGAGTCTCCTTATCCACAACGTTGACTCTACCTGCCCTGAGTGGATTAAAAAAAAAAAAAATCATATGAATTCATGTACCATCTTGTTGTAACACATTGTTAAGGTGTGATTGCTTTTACTGCTTTTTTTTCTTTTGTCATTTGCTACACATTCATTGAGTGCTCTATTCACTGAAGATTGTACTCAACATTGTGCTTTAATCAAACGCATGATTGTTTTCCTTAGAAACTTTTTCTGGTGGGGATTGTACTGATTCAAATAAAAAAGGAGACTTTGATATCAAAAATGGAAAGTGTACTAAATAAAAATAAATGCATATCTTCTTTCCACAGAAAATTTAAGGCAAGTTATTTTCCTGATAAAAACATACCCTCCTAGGGTTATTTTAAGATATTTTTCTTTTGAATTTTAGATTGTTGGAATTTAGTGGGTGATGTTTATGAGCCTTTATTCCAGTTGATAAGAAGATTCTCATCACAACTTTTTATAATTTGCTTTTTAACTTTGTAGAAGCCGAATCAATAGTCTGTGATGGCCATGATGATTTACCTGCTTTTCAAGGACTATTCAATTAGCTTGGATTAATTTTGCTAGAAGCAGTTAATTTTTAACATAAATTAATGACATTTTTATTCTGAAAACATGTTCTTCCATTTTAATACACAGGATATGGTCGACTGCCTTCACTGATGCACTGGCATCTTTAGGAGAACAATGCTTTCTACTCTGACTGATGTAATTTTGTCCTTCTTTTGGGGGTATATGGCTACAACCAGGAGGGAAAGAAAAGGATTGGAGAACTAACACTTACTGTGCACCTACCAGAATGTTCGTATTATTTTCACAGTGTTGGGGGTAGCACATTGCCTCCGTTATTTTGGTGATGAAACTGAAGTTCTGGGAAGTTGATTAACATTCCCCAGATTTTAAATTTAATAAGCCATGGTGGTGAGATTTGGATCTAGATTTCTCTGAATCTAATGCCCAGTGCCTCTCTTTCTGCCACGGGTCTGTTCTAACCAGGATGAGCTCCAGAGATGATCGGTTCTTGCCCCAAACATGAGTGTGCAACACCCCTCTCCAAAACACACACACACACACACACACACACACACACACACACACACACACACACACACACACACACACACACACACACACACTGGTTGTTACCAGCAGTTATCTTCACCTTTCCTGTGGTGCCTTTGAGAAAGTGAGAAGAACCAAAAAGGTATACACAGGCTGATCAGACTGATTTGTTTCTACTAATGAGAGTTTGCTGTTTCTTATTATACCTTTTGGAAACTAACTATACTAAACAAACTGTATTATAATTTTTGAAGAAAATCAGGAAAATGAAAGAAATATTACTCTTTTTTGTAACCATCTGGCATCTTAAGGTAGTGAAAAGGGTAGCAGTTATATGCACATTTTGTTTTATATAAAGACTTCTGAAAACAATAGTGCAGAATATAAGTTGGTATTTTTAAAGTTTTTTTTTAAAAAGAGTTTATTTATTTGAAAGAGAGAGCACAAGCAGGGGGAGGGGCAGAAAGGAGAGGGAGAAGCAAACTCCCTGTGGAGCCAGGAGCCCAATGAGGGGCTCGACCAAGATCATGACCTGAGCCGAGGGCACATGCCCAACTGACTGAGCCACCCAGGCACCCAGGTCTTTTTAAAGTTTTTGAATAAAGTGTAGTTATACTTTAAATGAGAGAGAGTACATTTGTAAACTATCAGTTATTTTTCTTTATATCGGCAAAAGTCTTACTTTTTTCCCCCAGACAAAAGCTTTAATGTTTTTAGGTAAAAGAAGACATGACCCTTTTGTAGCTAGAGTTAAGATTGTGCTGACTGGGCTATTTCTACATTCTCTGCCCTAGTTGAAATAGCTACACAGGATTTAAACTGTGTACATCTCATTCTTGGCTCTGACTGCAAGTCCTAGTTTATACTCAATTACTGTATTTGCCAGTATATGTATTGGAATTTATCGATTTTTATATACCTGTCTCCCCTACTGGCCTGAGAACAATTTGAAGCCAGGAACTTACTCATTTTTTAGATCTCTAGAGCCCAGAATGTATTAAGTCCTTAATAAATGTTTGTTGATTGCATTATAATTGGATGACTTATTCATCCACCCCATCTCCCAAAGGGAAGTTGGTCTTGACTAAAGGAAGTGCTCTTGGTTTTTCAACCAGCATGGAGTAGATGAACTTCAAAGTCTCTCCCTCTCCTGTGATTTAGATATGCCAATCTGCCTCTGACACATAAACTATACCTTTTCTTCTTTTTTTAAATTGGGCTATAATTGATATATACCACTTTAAGTTTAAGGTATACCACATGTCGATTTGATACATTTATATATTGCAATATGATTATGGCCATAGTGTCAGCTAACACCTTTAGCATGTCCTTTCAAATAATCATTTTATATCCTCCCTGAGATGGGGCGCCTGGGTGGCTCAGTCGGTTGAACAGCCAACTCTTGGTTTGGTCTGAGGTCATGATCTCAGGGTCCTGGGATCTAGCCTGGCATCGAGCTCCAAACTCAGCTGGGAGTCTGCTTGTGGATTCTCTTTCCCTCTTCCAGAGCGGTCTTTATCTCTCTCTCAAATAAATAAATAAATCTTTATTTCCTCCCCAAGGTTAAAACTTTCCTTCCTTTGAAGACACCACTTCTTTAGCAAATTTCTCTAATGGGGGTCATGCCTTTTTTCATTTCTTCAGATTCACAGAGGCTGATATCAAACCTGCAGACTTCTTCATGCACCCCTTGGACACTTCTAGACTTGTGCTACCAATAGAAATACGATGCTAACCTTCATATGTAATTTCAAACATTCTATTAGCCACATTAAAAAAAAGTAAAAAGAGATAGGTGAAATTAATCTTAATTACACATTTTGTTTAGTCTAATATATCCAAAAATTATCATTTTAACATGTAATTAACTAAACATTTTTTTCCCCTCTAGAGAGAGAGAGAGAGAGAGAGCATGAGCGGAGGAGGGTAGAGGGGCAAAGGGAGAGGGCGAGAGGGAATCCCAAGCAGGCTTCATGCCCAGTTCAGAGCCAGATGCGGGGCTCGATCCCAGGACCCTGAGATCATGACCTGAGCTGAAATCAAGAGTTGGATGCTTAACTGTCTGAGCCACTCAGACACCCCCAGCATAAACATTTTTAATGATATGTGTTACTTTTCTTATTCACAGTAAATCTTTCAAGTCTGGCATTCATTTTACACTTTTACAACACATCTCAATTCAGACTAGTGCTAGGTAGCAGTTATATGCTTACTAGCCTCTTGTGTCTAGTGGCTACTGTGTTGGGCAGTTTAAATTATTGTTCCCTTGACATTTCTCAATATTTCGGAGCCTTTCTTTTATACCACCTAATTTCCATCACCTTTGCTGGGACCAAGAAGATAATTTCTCACTTTTCAGAATTATAGTACCATCAGTTGCTATACAATTTCACCATGTCTTTCCCTGTTGTCATCTTTGTAGATTCTAATATCAGTGATCTTACTCTGTCTTTCTCAGTGTCTTATGTCATTTCCACTTCACTCATCATCATCTCCATTCTTTGATCCTTATCATCATCCCTCAAATCTCTTAACCTCCAAAGCTCCTCTCTCTGACCGGAGTTCCTAGCATTCTGTTATTACCTATCACCATACATACCCTTGCTCCTAGTCATTCTGAACTGTGGGGGAGTAATTTTTACAATTATTTCAGGTATGAGCATATGGACTACTTAATTAAGCTGCTGTGCCTACCTGATCTCAAAAAAGCTGATGCTTGATTCATTTGTGAAATATTTATTAATATTCATTTGTGAGCTATTTGTTTGTCATGCACTATTCTAGATGTTGAATGTAAAGCTGTGGACAAACAGTAAATGTCCTTGCCCTCATGGAGCTTCCATTCTACTAAAGAAATAGATGAAAAAGAAGGCTCTGTCTTCTCTTTGCCACATCTACTGCAAAAATGAAGACCATTCTCAGCAATCAGACTGTTGACATTCCAGAAAATGTCGACATCACTCTGAAAGGACACACCATTACTGTGAGGGGCCCCAGAGGAACCCTGCGAGGGGACTTCAGTCACATCAATGTAGAACTCAGTCTCGTTGGAAAGAAAAAGAAGAGGCTCTGAGGTGACAAATGGGGAGAAATAGAAAACAACTGGCTACTGGTTTATACTATCTTATAGTCATGTATAGAACATGATCAAGGGCATTAACACTGGGCATCTGTTAAAAGATGATGCCCGTGTAGGCACACTTCCCGTCAATGTTGTTATTCAGGAGAATGGTTCTCTTGTTGAAATCTGAAATTTCTTGGGTGAAAAACACAAAAATACTTCCGCAGGGTTTGGATGAGGCCAGATGCTGCTTGTTCAGTATCTCAAGCCCAGAACGATAAGTTAATTCTTGAAGTTAATGTATCGAACTCAGCTGCTTTGATTCAGCAAGCCACAACAGTTAAAAAGGATATCAGAAAATGTTTGGGTGGTATCTATGTTTCTGAAAAAGGAACAATTCAGCACGCTGACGAATAAGATCTAAGTTTTCCAGCTACAGAAACAGCAAGATGCCGGATGATTTTTCAGACTTACTTGTGATATTTTAACGATGCAATAAAAGCGGTAGTGATTTGAGGAAAAAAAAAAAGCCATTGTCATATATAGTATGTTAGTTAATGATAAATGTCATGGAGTAAGATAAAGCAGAGAAGGGAGTGGCCGAGTGTCACGGGTAGGTGTTGAAGTGTAGATCATGTGGCTAGTGAGGATTAACAGAAACACGACATTTGTGCCAAGGCCCGGAAAGCCTTGGAGAAACTTACAGTAAGGCATGCGGGTATCTGGGAGTGGGGTGTTCTAGGTAGAGGGAACAGCAAGTGCAAAGGCCTTAAACCCATCTGTAAGCCATTGCTAATAAGAGAAGCCTATAGATGAAAAAGTGATCATTGGCTTCTCCAGATTGAGGCCTACTGGGAGCAGTGTAAAGATGGAAAATGGCGGAAGCCACTGAGTCCAGCCCCTCTCATTTACTGATGGGAACTTTGACACTCAGAACTGCTATGTGGCTTGCTCAAGATCACAGGGCTATTAAATGGCAAGTTTGACTCTGGACCCAGGCCCCCTGACACTAGGCCTAGCATTTTGTAATTCATGCTGAATAAACATGGTGATCATGTGGTTACCACAGTAGAACAGTGTGATACTGTAAATACAGTTGTGATGCAAACCACCCCAAGGAGATTCCCCAGGTTAAGGGCAGGATTTCCCACAAGGCTGCCCTCACTTCAGATGTCAGCTGTGAATTTGGGGGTCCCCAGGCCACTCGCACTTCTGACCAACTGGCGACAAATTCAGGGTATCTTCAACTGCCTCAGGTTTGATAATTCACGAGAACAACCCACAGAAAACAGGAAGGCGTTATGCTTACAGGTACATTTTTATCATGAAGGATACAAATCAGAACTAGCCAAATGAAAAGACATACAGGGCAAGGTCTAGAAGGGTATTGGACACAGAACTTTCATGTGCTCTCCCTTTGGAATCAGAGCACATTGCCCTCCAGACACATCAATGTGGCCACCTACCTGGAAGCTCATCAGAGCCTTGGCCCAAAGTCCCAACCCTCTAATCACATGGTTGGTCTTTAGCATGCCAGCCCGCTCCTGCAGTCCTCCTGGGGCCCGCTGGAGCCTCTTCATTAACATAAACTCTGGTGTGGTCTGAGGACCTACTGTGAATAACAAAGACATTCCTGTCTCTTAATTCCGAATTTAGAAACTCTGTCCCAGGCTCCTGGGACAGAGACCAGACACATTCTTTATTATACACAACAGACAGAAATTCAAAAATAATTTGGCGTATGAATCTTACCACACTATAGCCTGCCCAGAGATAAGAAAGAAGCAGCTAACTGAGGCGAGAAACATCCTGGCTCTGAGGGGGATATCCACCATCAAAGCTGAAGTTCATCTCTTTGTTAGAGGGGCATAAAGTCATGGTAAATGAAAACGTGTTTAGCTCATCTCTTTCGTCTGGGCCTCTTCTGGAGAACAGGGCATCGTAGATGGATTTAAATTGCTCAGGATGAAGTTGATGTCACCCACTCCTTGGCTTGAGGGCTTTGGCAATTCCCCTTTCATTACCTCATAGGTGAAGGAAGATCTTTGCTAATGAAGTTCTTTCTGGTGTCTCCTGGGCAGAGGGTGAATCTCATAACAAATATTTGTTCAGTTGCTTACTGTGTTTCCTCTATCAACTTCCATGATCCCTGTAGGATTTTTCAAGTTTAAACAAGCATTCAACTTGTGTTTAATATCTAGGTAGAACAAAAAGCTACATAAACAGGCGGCTTGCGTTGAAAAAGGAGAAAAACATTATAAACACTACTCACTGAAAGCTACTGAACTGTTTTCCCTACTCTTCTTCTACACTTGCAATAAAACTTTATTACAAATTATAAAAAAGAAGAAAAACGTTAGATCGAGTGAAGAAACATTCCTTGGTGTAGGGTATTTGTCACTTGCTATTTTTACTAGAAAAATGTGTCAAAGTATGTTTTTTAAATATGTTCAAGCATGTATTCAGTGAACATACTTTTTTGGTATCTGCCACATGCAGGGCACTGTGTGAGACACTGGTCCCCAAACATGACCAGGACTCTGTTGCCCCTTTCAGTTCTCCGGCTAGATGATTACGAGACAGTGTACATTGAGTTACTGAAGTTCTTCTGTATTGTGCAAGCAGAGAAGAGGAGAGCTGAAAGGCCCCCAGGGAGTAGAGATGCAAAAGTCAGAGAAAGTTTCCTAGAGGAGGTAATGCCTGAACTAAGTATGAAAGGATGAGTAAGTGCTTTGCCTGGCAGAGTAGCCGATGCTAGGTGGTGTGTCAAGGAAGAGCAAAGGCTCTTCCTGGAGGTGAGATGGAGCTGCAATGGAGAAACAAAAGCAATTCTGTGAAATAGAGAGTGAGCTGTGCGAAATGACCCAGAAAGATGAGAAGTGATCACATCGTATGCCACAATAAGTAGATCTTGGAGATCTTTTAGAAGATGAGCTCAAGGACAAGAAAGCACCATTTAGAACGAGGTGCTTTTATGTGAGAAGGCAAGCTCAACGAGGGCATGTTTTTTCACTTTGGGACAAGGAGTAATGCCCCTGGGGGAAGGGTGGTGGGGTTAGCAATGGAGAAAGAAGACATCCGTTGAAGGTAACAAGGTCTGCAAAAGAGCAAACTGCTGTAAGGAGAAAAAAAAGCCCAAGGAATATTATGTGAATCTGCTAAGATTTAGGCCTGGGCTATTGTTGAATACTGTGCAGAATAGAAGTTGCTTAGTGACATGTTTAGAACCCCAACACTATTCAGATATTTCCAGATTTAAGAATGGAAGCTGATTTCACTTTGATGAATAAACATTGCCACACTGTATATGTAGGCGGCACATTGATATATCCATCCACTGAAATGTGAGATCTAAGAGGTCAGAAATGTCACTTTTTTCATTTCATCTCATTATGGTGTCCTCAGAGTCTATGACGGAGGCTGGTACATAGTAGGGCCCCAATTAATTTTTGTTGAATGAACCAAATATGCAGAAACTAAGATGTATACCCTGATGAAACTGCATAGAGGAAGAAGTAAATGACAGATATTATGTGTTTAATATGATAAGTGAATTTTAAAATCAACAAAATGCTAAGCTGAGCTAAGCTATCCTAAGACTAGAGTTATGTTTGGGGAAAATGTCAGCAGTCATTTCCATATAACATAAGAGAGAATTTATTTTTAGTTTAATTACACACAGTGATCTCATCTTTTATTGTAGATTTCTCTAGAGAATTAACATGTTGATGATCCTGAACCCTTGTGCAGCTCCTCTGGGAAGAGCTACTATCTCAGTCATGCCTTTATATTGGAAAAGTGGTACCTGCCTCCGTTTGTATTGACTACTCAAGAAAAAGGTTCGGTCAGATCACCAGAAGTTAATTTGCTTTGGAAACTTATGCTCAGCCAACAAGTCCAGTATCCAGAAGGAAAATTAGACTAAAGGCTAAAAGATGCCACACGCAGGAAAGATTATTATAAAAAGGAAAGTTGCTGCCTGTAGGAATAATATCACCCCTCTCTAGGCTCACTGCCCCTAAAGCACATGGATAATCTATGAGTCTTTCCCTCTGAGTTTAGCCCCTTGAGCTAATGTCTTGGATATTGTTTCTTTAGTATGTATAATCTTTATTCTTCTGCTCACTTCACTAAAGAGATTCAATTCAGTGTCCAACTAAGGGACTTATTTGCTTAGGTCTCAGAGCCTGGTGTGTAGGATTCCTCAATAAATACTTGTTTGAGTGAATCCCTCCCCTGCCTTTTTTTTTTTTTTTTTTTTTAAGACAGGGAGGGAGAGAGGGAAGGAGGGAGAGAGAGAGAGATATGAGGGTGGGGAGAGGGAGAGAGAGAATGTTAAGCAGGCTCCATGCCCAGAGCAGAGCCTGATATGAGGCTCTATCTCACAACCCTGAGATCATGACCTGAGACAAAATCGAGAGTTGGGCGCTTAATGGCCTCAGCCACCCAGGTGCCTCTGAGTGAATCTCTTTAAAAGTTAAAACATTTAAGCAGTTGCTGGATGATTCTGATGATTCATTTCCAGGGTGGGAATTAATTCTTAGAATGGTAGAGTTTCCAATTCAGTACCTTTCTCAAATGACTAATGAGGTAAAAACAATTAAGTACCAGTAGATGGTTAGACTGATGGCATGAATGTCTGCTAGTTTGTGCTTTTGTTGCTCCTGGATGGATAGAATCCTCATGAGGCTGTCTTTGGGGTTGTAGATTTTAACTGAGACACACAGTACTCCTAGTTCTGGCTTCCACTACCTTTACCAAATTTGCTTGTGGCTAAGAGCCTTTATATTTTCACTTAGTCTTTCTGGGTTGTGGTTGAAAAGAATAGCTTTTTGATGTTTTCAGAGTGTAAGCTGTGAAGGGAAATACTAAATGATTTTCCTTACCTATAAAAATACATATATTTTCTTCTCCAGTAATCTTCATATTCGATGGATGTGATAATGTCTAGCTAGCAAACTATACAAATTCACTGTTTTATTTAGTTGTAAGAAGCCTTCAGAATTTGGCATATAACCTATAGTTGATATTGGGGTCATGTAATAATTTAACAAAATATTAAAAAGAGAAGTCCGAACATTCCATGATGATTTAGCAGAATTAAGGACGAAATTTGGGATGCAGTGTTAGAAAACTCATGGAGCCACTCGTCACTGGTATTTTATCTACTGTTCTCCAATTTCTCATTTTTGGGATTGAATTCTCCCCCTTATTCCTCCTGTGCCCCTTTATTTTTAAAAAGGATGCATAATGGTTATGCTCATTATTTTCTAAACCCGAGATAGTCTTCCTAAATTCAAAAAAGGAGATTATGACAATTACTTTTGCTTACAGACTTAAATAGTGCTTGCAGATTTTAACATCTCTCCTAAAAATTAAAATCGATGGCTGCTCCCTATTTCTCCGCTGGATTTCACTGTCCGTCCTCCTCCACAATAAGCCCTGGTTTTCGTCATCATTCTACTCATTGCTTAATCACCTGCCAGCATGATATTCTTTGTTATCCTTCTGAAAATTTCAAGGACATCAGGAACCTCCGAATCATGCAATATTCATTCTTTTTCTTGATGAAATCATTGACGTTGATGGTCACCCCTCTGCAGTATTTCAACGTTCCCTTTGCCTCATCTCTGGGGCATGACGTAGTTATTGTTTAGCACTTGGACTGCTTCTTCTTTCTCTCTCTTCCTCTGGTCCTTCAATTTAGCAATATTTAAGGGTTCCTGACCCCTTGCTTTTTCCTTTTGTTCTATTTCCTGTTAAGAGACTTCAATTCTGTTCCCTCCACTTTCAATGTCCATTTGAAGGCAATGAATTCAGGAAACAACAGGGCTGAACATAGTGTGGAGGGGGTTGGGAGAGGAATGCATTGCATTTTAGGAAATCTTTTACCCTGTGCATGCTGCTTGTTGTGGTTTTTCCTATACTTCTAAACTCTATCATTTGATAGAACTGGGAGAAGATTCCACCCAGGTCCACTAGAGCTGCTCTGAATTAGCCTAGACTCTTAGAGTCGGGATAGATCTGGCACACCCATCTTCCCTTTGCTTTACATCTGGGATTAGACCTGCTCCCTGGAAGACAGCGAGTAGGGCCAAGAGCTCTCTGAATTACCTATTTGGTCAATACAGTATCTGGGTAGAACTCCCCTCCTTCTAGGCTGAAAACAGGGACCCCTAAGTTTATAGCCCACAATGTAACAGTGCAGATTAAAGGAAAGAACCGTCAAGCTGAAAGATCAGAGGAAGAAAGTACTTTTGAATATGATTTATTACAGGAAATAGTCTACTATTTTGAATAACTTAGGCATCCTGCATTGACTACAAAGAGGCAGGATCTCAATAAAAAGCATAAAGCTCAGAGGAAATAATGCTTTGAGGTGAAAAAGAGAACCCCGGATGACATGAGCAAAAGATGACAAGGGAGAAAACAAATGAAATGGCAGAATTAAAATTTGCATTGGAGTGTTTAGGGAACAGAATTGACATAAGGAAAAATATAGCCAATCACAAGTAGGATAACTTTACAGTGGTCTTCTAGAACGTAGAGAACAAGTGCACCGAGATGAGAAAGGCAAATGAGCAGGTGACTGAAGGCAAGGACTGGGTTCAGAGGTCTACCCTATGTTCGGATCTGGGCATACACATGTGAGTAAGACAGGTTTACTGTCCTCAGTGTCCTCACATGGCAAGTCAGGTAAATAGACTGAGGGGAAGCTTCCTGAAAGACATAAGATTTGAGTTGTTCTTAGAATGGGTAATACTTGAGCAGGCAAATGTGAAGGAGGAAAAGTGTCTAGGAGAGTGGCGGCTTGGGTAAAGGTAGAGAAGTAGGAGAGTGTAGGGTATTCATTTATTATGAAACAATATCTTTTCAACATCTTCCATGTGTGAACCCCCAGTTGCGGTATGAGCAATGACAAAGACAGAAAAGTTTTGTTCTTCTGTGGAGTTGATATTCAAGAGGGAGGAAACCAAACAATGTACAAGGGAACAGATACATAAGTAAGATAATTTCATATTGTGATATAGTCTATGAAGGAACCAAATTAGATTGATAAGGTAGAGCTTAACTGGTGGTGGGAGAACCAGTTTAAATAGGGTGGCTATGGAAAGCCTCTTCTCTAGAGTGGTAACATTTGAGCTGAGACAGGAATGCTGGGATTAAATCACCCATACAGAGAGTTGGAAGAGCCTTCTAGAGGAAAGACATAGCAAATGCAAAGGCACTGAGGTTAGGCATGTTCAGGAAATGACCCACAGCTTCATGAATTTGATTAGAGCTGTAGCTGAACTTGAAATTTAGGTTGTTCTTATTTTCATACAAGGATTGGAAGAAGCATTTGGAAAGAGTACTGGTCTTGAGAGTTAGAATGAGTTTGATTCTGTTCTCAGCTCTGCCAATAACTATCGTCAGAACTTTGGGCAAGTTATTTAACCTGTCTTGGCCTCAGTTCTCTGATCTGTGACATGAGGGTAACGGTCAGTAGCTGTATGCTTACGTTTGGGTAAACATACCGTCTACCCCTGGAGATACACAGTGGTGTGTCAGTAAGGTCAACCCAAAGCCACAGTATAGACACTGGGCGACTTTCTGGGCTATTAATTTCCCTAAGGGCTTGGGGAAAATTATATATAGATAATATTATGCACTAGAACACAAAATTCCCTTGCATTTTTAAGCTTAAAATGTCAAATGTCAAGGATACTTTATGTTTTCGCTGGGCCACTTTATTTCTATCCTCATGAAAATGCTTCCATCATGAATTTCAGTGGAAAAGTTTGAAAAGCCTTACTCTAGACACTAAAGTTTTTCAGCTACAATTCTGTGATCCACTATCCTTTTAGAAGTTCTTCATTCTTGGGTTCTTTATTATTAACCTCTTTTCCTTCATGACTGAATGAATAATCCAACTTAGATTGTTTCCTGTTGCTTTTAAGGGAACTCCTTTCAATTCAGAGAAAGAACTTTAAAACCAAAGTATTTCTATGCGTTCTGGAGGGTATTAAATATCAAGTTTAGAGAGAGGGAAAAGCACCTTATAAATTATTTGTTGTAAATATTGTTTTTACTTCACAACTATTTCACAGATGCCTCACTTCCCAACTGGGTCTCAGAAGAAATATGCTGTCCTTATGATCAGAATTTACATTTAAAAATACAACGTATTCAAAAGCATATTTTCTTCTCTCCTGATCTGGGGTTCAACCAATAGCTTCCAGAGGATCCTCTCAAGATATTTTTAATTCTAAGTAACAGATAATCCCGCTTACACTGGCATAAGCAATAAGCAGAGATATTGTCACACATAACAGGAAGCCGGAAGTTGGGTAGTCCCCATTCCGTTTTTCTAGGGTCTCAGCTCTGCTCTCTTCCATGTGTCACCTTTTTTTCTCAAGCTGGCTTCCACCGTGGTCACAAGATAACCACCAATTCTGGCAGCAGTTGTCCCTAATTGTAATGAAAGAAGGGGCTTGTTCTCCAGCCATAGACTGAAGATTCTTTCCTCCAGTTTGATTGGTTAACTTAGGTCAAGTGCTCAGCCCTGAGCCATTAACACCAAGGCTAATGAAATGAGCATGGGAATTGTAGGCTGCCTGGACTCAGCCTTGGATCTGGGGTTAGGATCTATTTCCCTTGAGAACTATGGCTGCCCTGAGAGGGAGAAAACCCTGACCTAAGTAATGGCTGCATTAAGAAAGGATGGAGGAGGGTAGGTAGTGGGTGACAACCCCACCTATAAGTCTATAGAAATGACTAAAGATCTTTTAGTGAGAAGTTCTATTTGTTCTTGACTGGTGGCAGCCAAGTTCTAAGAAGCATCAGTTTCCTTCTTGTGAATAGAAAAAGAGAGGGACTGAAATGTTTCATTTAGAAAATATTTACTGGGTTCATACTGTTTCAAGAACTGAAATCCATGAGGTAGTCACATAAACGCTTAATAATAATGACAGGTATGGCCAAGAGCACAGGGACGTGACTTATTGATCTTATTCACCTTTAATCAGTATCTGCTCAATGATGAGCCCTCTGGGAGTGGGAAATTTCCTACTGCTTTGCTCCCTGTGTGTCTCCAACCCCTAACATATTGCTTGACACATACTAAGCATGCCACACATATTTATTGAAATAATGTTTGTCGGAGCCAAAATCATTAATGATTTCTAAAAGGATAGTGGAATAATTGAGCATGTACAACAGAAGCTCAGTCACACGCTTGAATGGGTGGAAGGTTCTTTAAGGTAAGAAGTCTGAGGAGGTAAATTAATTCTTTCTCAGTTGGAGGGTGTTAGCGTGTAATGAAGAACTTCAGATGCCAGAAAAGCTCTGAGACCTTGACATAATGGAACAAGTTGGGTGATGTCTATGTGGAAGGAAGCTTTTTACTTGGCAGGAATATTTAGCACAGCACCTAATGCATGGTACATATTCAATAAATAAATAATGAATGAAAGAATGGTGAGCTTTCTAATTAGATTTGGGAAAATATTATGATTAGATTAAATAGTTCGTATCCAACTGTGCCTTCCTGCATTTATTTTTTTCTTTGCTTTTAGTGGTGTGATTTGTGGTAATATTAGCCTTGTTATTTTAATGGAGTGCTGTATTTCTAATGGAAAAACGTAGCTCAGTGCAATGTGGTTTGACTCACTATTCCACATCAAACAAAAGTCTGATTATTTAGAACACAGATGCATAGATTTTGCCCCTAACCAAATTGCCTTCTTAGTGTCTGACAGCAAATAACCGCAAGGCCTACCAACTGTTCTTTAAAATTGTAAAGAACAGTTTGATGGTATATTTGGAAGGGATTGGAAAGACCATCTAATCCAGCTGTCCCATTTTGTAGATGGAAAACCTGAGCTCAGCCAAGCAGGGTGATGGCCTGCTATTCCTGCTATTTCAGTGCTGGTTCAGTGGTAGAGGCAGAAATCGAACTCGGGTTTCTCAACCGAACTGCACTAGTTTGACCGCATGAGGAACTAAGGGATAATTGAGAGCAGCAGGCTTATTTTAAAAAGTTTGATTTTGGGCAGTAGCAGGCTTGGAGCTATGGGGGTCTTGCAAGTCCTGAATAGACCTTTCTTTTGCTAATGGGCCATTTGGAATAGGTGAAAAAAATTAAAGTAACAGTCTACTTAGGTGGTGGAGAACATTATTACATGTAAAAGACTGCAGTTATTATCAGAGAAACTGGTAACATTGACTGTATAACACTGAGAAATTTCAACAAAAACTCCTCAGTGACTCCTTCTGAAGAACATTGCAAGGTTATGACTTTGCTAACATTGAGAAAGGAGCCATTCCTTTGAGAATGCTGTTTTCCTTGCCCGGGTTTGAGGAGAGCCTGTCAATTTGCCTCGTCTCATTATTCCTATATTAACATGTTTAATAAACCTAGTCTATTAATTTATCATAATTCATACTTTCATGCTATTTCTCTTTGTCGTTCAGAAAAATTTATTGTAACAGATTTGACTGTAATCTGTATGGTTTTTAGGATATCTTCTGGGTTTAGAAATCCCTGACATTCTGTATTTTCCTCCATCTGACTTAGGACAAATGAAAACAGACTGCATGTTCATTCACTCCTCTATATAATATAAGAGGGATATTGTACTATGCTTCTCATACTTGACAATATATTTTTCATTGTACTATACTTCTCATACTTGAGAATGTATTTTTACGTCCTTTTGTCTTTTTTTAAAGATTTTATTTATTTGAAAGAGAGAGAGAGAGAGCAAGCCAGAGCACAAGAGCAGGGGGTTAGGAGAACCAGACTCCCCGCTGAACAGGGAGCCGGATGCAGGGCTTGATTCCAGGACCCTGGAAGCATGACCTGAGCCTAAGGCAGATGCTTAACCGACTGAGCCACCCAGGCGCCCCTCCTTTTGTCTTTTTCAACAGACTTTTTATGTTCTGGTTATCACTGCTGGCCTGACTTATGGAAGGTTTGGGTAGTTTGCATGCTGCTTGGCCATCTGCCCTAACCCCGTCTCATTAGTACTCCTGCATTCCGTTTCACTTGTGGGCACCAGTGTGTATTTAGAGATCTTTACTTAGCTATTTAAAAAAAAAAAATCTCTGACTTGGATATTTAAAAATTCTTTTGGCATTGTTTCTTGAACTCATCTTATAGTCCTGTGGATTTATTTACTTATTTCCTCTTCCTATGAATCTCATCTGCCCCAAATCTGCCCCGATCTCAACTGCCCAAAACCTGTTAGAAAAGCATGAGTCTCATCATTTCTTCTAAAGTGAAATGTCACTAATAATATAATTTTTTATATTTCAAATGAAAAAGTTTCTTATCTTGCTGTATTAATTTTTATCAGGTTACTCTTACGAGCTAAGCATCTGTTTTATGATACCTCTCAGTGTTCTCTCAATTAATCGGTCCGATACAAGATCACTGTTCAAATCAGCCAGATTCAATTCCATAGCAAGTTTTTTTTGTTTTGTTTTGTGTGTATGTGTGTGTGTGTGTGTGTGTGTGTGTTTTGCCTAGAGAAGACAAAAAGAATTCAGCAAATGTGATCCTCTTTGTCTGCTGATGGTGCAACTCTGGATATGTTATGTCTACCTGCAACATGAGCTCAGTTTATTTTTCAGGGATTTTCACTAGATTTTAAGTGGAATTTGTTTAATTCAGCAAAAATAGAGTCCATAGTCTCTCATGGTTCATCTCCCCTCCCGATTCCCCCCCTTCATTTTTCCCTTCCTGCTGTCTTCTCCTCCTTTTTTTTTTTATTTAACATATAATGTATTATTTATTTCAGAGGTACAGGTCTGTGATTCAACAGTCATACACAATTCACAGCGCTCACCATAGCACATACCCTCCCCAATGTCTATCATCCAGCCATCGCATCCCTCCCACCCCCGGCCACTCCAGCAACCCTCAGTTTGTTTTCTGAGATTAAGAATTCCTCATATCATCATGAGAGACGATGGACTCTGAAAAACAAACTGAGGGTTCTAGAGGGGAGGGGGGTGGGGGGATGGGTTAGCCTGGTGATGGGTATTAAAGAGGGCACGTACTGCATGGAGCACTGGATGTAATACACAAACAATGAATCATGGAACACTACATCCAAAACTAATGATGTAATGTATGGTGATTAACATAACATAATCATAAAAACAAATTGCTCATATCAGTGAGGTCATATGATACATGTCTTTCTCTGATTGACTTATTTTGCTCAGCATAATACCCTCCAGTTCCATCCGTGTCATTGCAAATGGCAAGATTTCATTCCTTTTGATGGCTGCATAATATTCCATTGTGTGTGTGTGTGTGTGTGTGTGTGTGTGTGTGTGTGTGTGTGTGTGTGTACATATATATATATATATATATATATATATATATATGTATATATACCACATCTTCTTTATCCATTCATCTGTATGGTTTTTAACCTGTATGGTAGAGGGAACAATGATGGCCCTTATGATGTCTACTTTTTTTCCTGAATTAAAAAGTGAGATGCTGAGTATTGAGTAGGGTTAGGAAGAGGATCTGGGTTTGTGGAGAGCCAGGGAGACTTGAGTAGGAGGGTGAGGTGATGGTGGACACTGAGCTGGAGTGGCAGGCATTCCCCAGGAATCAGCTGATGCTGTGGCCCATGAATTAGTGGTACAATAAATGTGGCAAATAATGTGCAGTGTTGCAAGACACATTTTTAAAAAGGGAGTCAAACCACCTAATAATTATTTGTATCAATTAGGATTTGTTTCAGCCGCTAGTAATAGAAACCTGAAATTCTAGGTGTTTAAGACACAGGTTTGTTTTTCTTTCATGCAAAATAAATCTTAAGGTAGGGAGTCAGGGGCTTGTGTGATATCTATACAGTCATCAGTGGCTCAGCTGCTTTTTTTTGCTCCAGTTTTCCTAGGCCATTCCGTCTCATCTTCACAAAATAACTGCTGGAGTTCCGGCCATCATGTCCATATTCCAGATGGGAGAAGGACGAAGGCTGTCAGCTGAGTCAGCTCCTTTGTAGCATTCTCCCAGAAGCCTGTCATTGACTTCTACTCAAATCTTTAGATACTCTTAAATACAAGAGAGTTTGGAAATTACAGTGGTTTTTTGTTTTGGTTTTTTGTTGTTATTCATTTGTTTGTTTTAAACCCAGGGACATAGCTGCCTATACAATATAGGAACCTGCTTTTAAAGAAAAAATAAAACTGGATATCGAATGGACAGTTACAGTCTCTGCAACACCTTTCTATACCCAAAGCTTCTGTTGTACCCTTATGTTCGGAAATCTTAGATGATAATTAGACTTCAGATGAGTACGTTGTGTGGAATTTTCTCACAAGGTTAGAATGTAAATAGCCACCGTTGTTTGCTACTTTAAGACCACTAAAGAATGTGGAAGTCATGATTTTAAAGGGGGCGGGGGAAGGCAACAAAATGACACTTCCTCTTTTTCCCCCCAGGGCAAGCCTTGCATCATGTAGATTGTTTTGGGGTTGCTGATGTGTTCTAGAGGCAGGAAGCTGGATATATTAAAAAAGTGTTTACTGCTGATTGTTCTGTGTATTTATTAATTGGTTTTCTTCATTCTTTCCTAAAGAGATTTCACAGTTGTTGGTTCTTCTTATAAACAGTTCGTTTCTAAATGAAATATAAATCAGCTACATCCTTTATAAAAAGATAAAGTAGAAGAAACACTTTTGAAACAAACACAATTTGTTTCATATTAATAACTCTGTATTTCTGTTCTTGGAAGCAGGGGTGCTTTCTTCTAATTCTCTTTCCTTTCAGATGGTAAGCAAGTGGAGAAATTAGCAGGAGCTACTTTATGGTAACAAAGTGAAGAGATTAAAGATGGCCTGAAATTATAAGGATCTGTAGAAGAAGAAATTTCAGAGTTTAGCAAAAGATAATACCTTCAGATCTATAGAATTGATTCTTCCAACATTTAAGTGCCTCCAGGGGCGCCTGGGTGGCTCAGTTGGTTAAGCAGCTGCCTTTGGCTCAGGTCATGATCCTGGAGTCCTGGGATCGAGTCCCACATCGGGCTCCCTGCTCAGCAGGGAGTCTGCTTCTCCCTCTGACCCTCTTCCCTCTCATGCTCTCTATCTCTCATTCTCTCTCTCTCTCAAGTAGATAAATGAAATCTTAAAAAAAAAGATAAGTGCCTCCAGATCAAGCTTCCAGTTTCGCTGGGTGGTTTTAAGCAGATTCAGATTAATGATTTGTGTTTTCAAAGTTCTGGTTCTTTTCTTTGCTGGTTGATGTTTGACTTAGTGTCATGTCCTGCCCCCAGAACACAAATGAATGAGGGCACAAAGGAGGTACCCGTAGGGTCCACAATGTGCTGGGGTGATGGTTGATTAGCAGGGGTCTGCAGCACAAGGATGGGGGGATGAGATGGTAAGTTCAGCTGGGAATTATAAATGAAGAACAAGGTGAAGGAATTGCTCAGGAGACTGGCTGGAAAGTAGTTCAGATGCCTTCAGATAATCCAGACGGTTGCATTTGTTATTATGTATTGATATGTCAGTATTTAGGAGCCAGGAGCAATCCCCTTTCTCAGTACTTTTGTGGCATTTGCATGGGGCTTTAAGCAGTTGACACATTTTGGGCTTATGAAGAACAGTTTCCTTGGATATTTCATTTGTCTCCCAGGATAGCATACTATCATAGCATTTTCTTTGCTGTTATAAACAGTTGTCTGAGCTGAAAGGCTTCTGAGCACATCTATTATTTCCCTCTGGGTAGGAAGTGATGTCTCATGATTGGTAACAAAGGCTCACGTATCACCTGCCTTTAACGGTAACATCAGGGCATCTCATTTCCCAGTAGTGCAACTTTAATTTCCTGTCATCTAGATAGCTGTATTCAGAAGGTGGATTGTCCCATCCCAAGTGAAAGGGAATGACAGGAAGCATTCTCTCTTCATGTTACAGTTTGCCAGAAAGTACTCAGAAGTCCTTTTATGCCTTGCTCCAAATGAACGGATTTCACTGTTGCATTTTCATTACTTGGTGGCGAGATAGGGGTGCTGAGGAGGTAAGAGACTTGTTACATTCAAAATCAGTGGGACTCTAAGCAGGGCAGCAGATATGGTCTTCAGGGTAAGGTGATAAGGCGCGAAGAGGAGTTGAATGGATCAGAATGTCCAGAAGTTAATGCTCAAGTAAAGAAAAGATGAGGAAGAACTGAATAGAGATCCTCCAAGGTTATGAAATTCTAAGGAAAGAGTTTTGTGGTCATCATGTCCACTAGTAACTAAAATATATATGAATTGCATAACTTGTTTTTTTTCTGGAATCATGGACATATGACTAAGAGTGATAAATGATAGGGAGGTGATTCTGAACTGGACTTTATAGTGTTTCCCTTGTCCCTGTGTTTCTTCCATCATTTCCCTGATGATACTTTCCACGCTGGACAACTTTTCTTGGTACCTTTGAGAGTGACTGGGTGGTGCTGAGTGCTCTTCAGAGCTTTGGGGATACAGGTAAAATGTGTGCTTTGTCATCCTGAGTGTGGCTTTTTGTTGTTGTTGTTTGTTGTTTTTTTTTTAAGCTACTTTCAGCTGCTTGGGGGAGATAGAGAGAAGGCGCTTGTTGGGGCAAAATCAAGTGGTCACTGCTCTTGAGGAAGAAGGACTAGGATGAGTGCAAAGGCGTGATTGCACTAGTAGTTGTGAGACATGGACATGCAGCTGAGTAAGCAGGCGGGTGAAGATAGGAGGGAGGTGAAAAGTAAGGCTTGACATATTGCATTACTAGGGGTGGAAGAGAGAACACTGCTCAACAATGTGGGACAAAGATTTTAATATTTAATACAGGTTAGTCAAACTCTGGCATTTTTTTCTAGTTTATTTCTTTTCTTGCCTTATCCTAGTTACTGATAATCTTTATGGGTTTTATGATTCAAATTGATTTATAATTGCCACAAATAGATGCATCAAGAACCTATTCTTTGTCTAAATGTTCTTGATATACCTGTAAAATATCATCTCCTTTGTATTTATATTATTGATAATTGTTTGCTTTTCTAATATTTCTAGGTAATCTGCATTTCTTGATGAACTTATGTATTATATTCGATACGCAAATAAATATTCCCACCTAAAAACTTACTTAAGGTAAAGGTTTTGTATGTAAGACCTAAAAAAGAATCTGTAATAGCTCCTTAATGCATTGACAGCTCTTTTGTTTGTTCAAATGTCTACTGTAATCTATTTTAGTGGAGAGGTGAGGCAACATTATACACTGTGACACACGTTTCTGGGTTACTTCACTTCCTATGCCTCTCATTGGAATGGGTAATTGAGGTAATTATTTGGGGGCAATTCAAGCCCAAAACCAAATTCTTGCTTCATTTCACTGGTGTCATTGAGGTACCTCCCTTCATATCATTAGGAAACAGACAGCAGTCTATTATGAAAGCTAAAATAAAAGAGAGTGATGTCATGATAAGTGCAGACAAGTTCCTGTGTAGTCTGGAAAAGAGAAAAGGAGTTGCAGAGAAAGAATTTACAATTTTTCTCCAGCGCTGCCCAGAGGGCAGGTGTTCTGATTCTTAATGAGTCATCTTCCTCTTTATCCAAAAATATCCCCAAGGTAGAGAAGGGTAGCTCATTGAACTACACCATTTGGATTCCCTAAGGTGTATCATAATCTTTGCTCTCTTCTGTTGTCACCAAGCCAGATGCCAGTTGCTAACTTTGCTTCCATGTGAACATCCTCCCTCCTGCCACCCCAGCCCTCAGCCCCCAGGAAGGACACATTCCATACAGACATATCCCTAGTTCTTGGGTCAAATAAAATCTTCCACTTAAATAATTAATAATTTGGATTTAAATAGGTTTCTTTTTCATTAGATTATTGTGAATCCATTATACCTGTTACAGCCTCAGGGAACCAAATAAAACTTTTTCTGAAACTGCAGAAAAGTCAGATCCTGAATTACAGTAATGACAAAGGCACTGCCCCCTGTGAGCCGGAAGCTCCATTGACCTTTTGGCCTCACCCATTTCTGAACCATCCATGATGGATGTTCAATATTTGTGCATTATTTTTTCATACACATTTTAAGGTTATTCCAAAAATTGAATAAATTGAAGAAAATTTAAATTAGATTCTGTGACTTTTGTTTTCATTTATTCATGTATTCTTACTTTCCATTTTACATTTTTATAAAACATCTTTACCTTGTAGCATTAATGATATTCTGGGAATTTGGGATAGAAATTGCCAAATGAAGACTGATATTTGAATTGAAACTTAACATTTTCTTTTAGTTTATCTTGGTGATAGCACTCTTTTATTGGGAAAGCTAATATATATATATATATATACACAACTCTTATAAAATATGAGAAAGAAAGGATCATTTTTCTGCTAGAGAAGAAAACTTATTCCTGCTAATGAGGATTTTCTGAATAATTTAGAATTTAATTGTTGTTTGGAAACATTAATCTTCTAAATCTCTGAAATTTGAGAGAATTAGGGGAAAGTACAGAATAAAAGGGAGTACATTTAGCAATATCATTGGTTGATGTGACAACTAATTTTATTTGATTAGGTCATGGGGTGCTCAGATATGTGGCCAAACATTATTCTGGATGTTTCTGTGAGGGTGTTTTGGATGAGATTAACATTTAAATCGCTAGACAGAGTAAAGCAGGTTGCCTTTCCTATTGTGGGTGGGCCTCAATCAAATAAGTTAAAGGACTGAATAGAACAAAAAGGTTGCCCCTCCATAGAGAAAGAGGGAACCCTTTGCACTTGACTGCCTTTTTTTTTTTTTAACAAAAAAAAGGGGGGGTGGGGCAGAGGGAGAGGGAGAGAGAGAATCTTAAGCAGGCACCATGCCCTGCATGGAGCCTGATGCGGGCTTGATCTCACAACCCTGAGATCATGATCTGAGCTGAAATCAGGAGTCAGATGCTTAAACAACTGAGCCATCCAGGCACCCTCTACTTGACTGCCTTTGAAGTGGGATATCAACTTTTTCCTGCCTTGGACTCAATCAGAAACTTCAGCTCTTATTAGGTCTTGAGCCTGCTGGCCCTTGGACTGGAACTGTGTCATCAATTCTTCTGGTTCTCAGGCCTTAGAACTTGGACTAGAACTACACCATCAGCTCTCCTGGGTCTCCACTTTCCCACCCTTCAGATTTTGGGAATTGTCAGCTTCCATATTTGTGTGGGCCAATTCCTTATAATAAATATTTTTCTCTTGGGACTTCTGGGGGAGATGGCAGAGTAGGAGGCTCCTGAGCTCACTTTGGCCCATGGATACAACTAGATAACGCCCACATCAGTGTAAATAACCCAGAAAATGACCTGAAGACTGGCAGAACAAACTCCACAGCTAAATGTAGAGAAGAGGCTATACTGAAGAGGGTGGGGAGGGCAGAGATGTGGTTGGGAACCGAATGGATTTGCAGGACTAGTCTTGGGAGGGAGGGACCAGCTGGCATAGAGAAGGGAGAGGAGCAGATCCCCATGCCAGGCACCCCAGGTACAGGGGACCCACACAGGAAAGATGAATCCCCATAACATTTAGCTTTGAAAACCAGTGGGGCCTAACAATCAGTGGGGCTTAACACTTGAAACTTTAAAAATCAGAGGGCTGGGCTCTGGTAGAACCTGAAGGGTGAGTCCTTGCCTTTGAAGAGATAGCACAACAAACAGTCCCCCTGAGATACAGCCTAGAAGCAGCAGTTTGAAAAACACCTGGGGTATACGGGAAGGAGATTTATTTACTAATTTCAGCGCATGTGCTGGAGGTGCAGGGATCTTTGAGAGACCTCTCCAAGAACAAAAGAGCTGGCAGGCACTGTTTCCCTCCCCTGACCCCAGCCTAGATACATGGACACCTGTGGGAACCAGCTCAGCATTAAGACTCTACCCAACTCACTAACAGCATGCCCTTCCCCCAAGGACTTCTGTGGATTTGCCCCTTCCAACCTGGCCAACCTCAGAGTTTTCCCAGGCATAGCTACAGGTCTCCTCTCAAAGTGGACTGGCATGGACCTTGATGGCACCGTGCATCCTGCCCCCATATTCTACAGACCTGCCCCCTCCAATATGCCCTTGGCTAGAGCCCATCCAAAGCAGTGCCACCAGCCTGGCAGTGTGCAAGGAGCCCCAACAAGGACCAGTACCACTCCAAAGTGACTCCTGCTCTGGGGAGAGGGTAAGATACCCACACAGACTAGTCCAGCTGTGGCTCTAGCAGTGGGCTAAGGGCAGATATTGGGTCTGACTGCAGGTCCTGCCCACAATTGAAAGCTTCTCAGGAGACAACCCAGGGAAAACATCCTGCTGTTGCATCCCTGACAAACACCTGGTCTGACTCAACTCAAGCCCAAGGTTGGCCCCAGACTAACCCACTAAGAACACAGGGACCAAACCCTGCCCACAGCAGGCAAACAGAGCCATTGCAGATGACTGGGCTGAAACCAAACATGGCTTAGCCACAATAGTAGGTCGCATGCAGCACACATCGCTGACACCCAGGAAGGTGAACAGGGGACATTGCACTGCAGGGCACTACAGGACTTCTTCATAAGGTCACTACGTTCAAGAGCAGAAGATGTAGCTAACTTTCCTAACACATAGAAACAGACACAGAGAGTGAGACAAAATGAGGAGTGAGATGAATATGTCCCAAATGAAAGAATGGGATAAAATCACAGCAAAAGAGCTAAATGAAATGGAGATAAGTAATATGCCCTATAGAGAATTCAGAGTAATGGTCATAAAGATATTCACTAGACTTGAGAAAAGAATGGAGGACCTCAGTGAGACCTCAACAAGGAGACAGAAAACATAAAAAAGAACCAATTAGAGATGAAGACCTCAATAACTGAAATTTAAAATACACTAGATGGGAATAAATAGTAGACTAGAGGAAGCAGAAGAATAGATCAGTGACCTGGAAGACAGAGTAGTGCAAAGCAATCAAACTGAACAGGAGAGAGAAATAATAATAATAATAATTATACATGAAAATAAGCTAAGGGAACTCAGGAACACCATCAAATGTAATAACATTCATGTTATAGAGATGCTGGGAGAAGAGAAAGAAAAGGCAGAAAATTTATTTGAAGAAATAATAGCTGAAAAGTTTTTGAAGCTTGGTAGGACACAGAAATCCAGATCCAGAAGGCACAGAGAGCCCCCAACAAAAATCAGCAAAAGCAGATCCACATCAAGACACACAGTAATTAAAATGGCAAAAAAATAGTGATAAAGAGGATTTTAAGGGCAGCAAGAGAAAAGAAAACAGCTACATTCAAGGAAACCCCATAAGGTTATCAACTGATTTTTCAGCAGAAACTTTGCAGGCTAGAAGAAAGTGGCATGATATATTCAAAGTGCTGAAAGGAAAAAAAACCCTGCAGCAAAGAATACTCTATCCAGCAAGGCTATCATTCAGAATAGAAGGAGAGATAAAGAGTTTCATGACAAACAAAATTTAAAGGAATTCATGACCATTAAACCAGCCCTACAAGAAATGTTAAAGGGAACTCTTGGAGTGGAAAGAAAAGACCATAAGTAGGAGTAAGAAAAGTAGGAAGCACGAAAGCATTAAAATTAAGTATATCTATAAAAATCAATCAAGGGATTCACAAAATAAAAGGATGTAAAAAATGACACCATATATTTAAAACATGAATGGGGAGAGGAGTAAAGGATGGGTTCAAACTTAAGTGACCATCAACTTAATATAAGCTGTTCTATGCATAAGATGTATATATAAACCTAATGTTAGCCACAAATCAAAAACCAGTAATAGATATGCAAAAAATGAATAGAAAGGGATACAAGTATATCACTAAAGAAAGCCGGGAAACCATAATTCAAGAGGGCAAGTGAAGAAAGGAATAGAGAAAAATTACAAAAACAGCCACAAAACAAGTAAGAAAATGGCAATAAGTACATATCTATCAATAATTACTTTGAATGTAAATGGGCTAAATTCTCCAATCAAAAGACTTAGGGTGATGCAGTGGATAAAAAAGCAAGACCTGTCTATATGCTACCTACAGTAGACTCATTTCAGACCTAAAGACACATGCAGATTGAAAATGAAGGGATGGAAAAGCATTTATCATGCAAATAGAAGTGAAAAGAAAGCCAGGGTAGCAATAGTTATATTGGACAAAACAGACTTTGAAACAAAGACTGTAACAAGAGACCGGGAAAGACATTATATAATCATAAAGGGACCAAGCCAACAGGAAGGTGTAACAATTGTAAATATTTACGTACTCAAGATGGGAGCACCCAAATACATAAAGCAGCTAATAACAAAGGAAGTAATTGATAGTAGGGGACATTAACACCCTGCTTATATCAATGGGTAGATCATCCAAACAGAAAATCAACAAGGAAACAGTGGCTTTGAATGACACATTGGACAAGATGGATCTAAGAGATATATTCAGAAAATTCCATCATAGAACAGCAGAATACACATTCCTTTCAAGTGCACTTGGAACATTCTCCAGAATAGATCACATGCTAGGCCACAAAACAAGTCTCAACAAATTCAAAAAGTTTGAAGTTACACCATGCATCTTTTCTGACTACAATTCTATGAAACTAGAAATCAACTAGTAGAAAAAATCTGGAAAGAACACAGTACATGGAAATTAAGTAACATACTAAACAATGAGTAGATCAACCAAGAAATCAAAGAGGAAATAAAAAATACAGGGAGACAAATGAAAATGAAAACACAACAGTCCACAATCTCTGGGATGCAGTAAAAGCTGTTTTAAGAAAGAAGTTTATAGCAGCACAGGCCTATTTCAAGGAGCAAGAAAAATCTTAAGTAAGCAATGTAACCTTAGATCTAAAGGAGATAGAAAAAGAACAACCCCCACCCCAAACCAGTAGAAGGAAGGGAATAGTGAAGATTAAAGCAGAAATAAATGAAACTAAGAACACAGTAGAACAGATCAATGAAACCAGGAGCTGGTTCTTTGAAAAGACCAACAAAATTGATAGATCTTTAGCCAGACTCATCCAAAAAAGAGAGAGAGAGAGAGGACTCAAATAAAATCAGAAACGAAAGAGGAGAAATGACAACCAACACCACAGAAATACAAAGGACTATGAGGTTATTATGAAAAATTACATGCCAACAAACTGGCCAACCTCAAAGAAATGAATAAATTCCTGGAAACATATAACCTTCCAAAACTGAATCAAGAAGAAATAGAAAATTTGAACAGACCAGTTACCAGCAATGAAACTGAATCAGTAATCAAAAAACTCCCAACAAACAAAAGTCCAAGACCAGATGGATTCACAGGTGAATTCTACCAAACATTTAAAGAAGAGTTAATACTTGTTCTTCTCAAACTATTCCAAAAAATAGAAGAGGAAGGAAAGCTTCCAAATTCATGCTGTGAGTCCAGCATGATATTTGTCTGATATCAAAATCAGACAAAGACACTACAAAAAAGAGGACAATAAGCCAATATCTCTGATGGACAGAAATGCAAAAATCCCCAACAGAACTTTAGCAAAACACATAATACATTTAAAAAATCATTCACCTCAATCAAGTAGGATTTATTCCTGGGATGCAAGGGTGATTCAATATTCACAAATCAACTAACATGATACATCACATCAATAAGAGAAATGATAAAAACCATAGGATCATTTCAATAGATGTGGAAAAAGCATTTGACAAAATACAGCATCGATTCATGATAAAAACCCTCAACAAAGTAGAGGGAACATACCTCAACATAATAAAGGCCATATATGAAAAAACCACAGCTAACATCATACTCAAGCTTTTCCCTTAAGATCAGGAACAAGACAAGGATGTCTACTTTCACCACTATTATTCAGTAGAGTATTGAAAGTCCTAGCCACAGCAATCAGATAAGAAAAAGAAAAAAAGGCATTTAAATTGGTAAGGAAGAAGTCAAACTTGATATACTACAAAGCTGTAGTAATCAAAACAGTATGGTACCAACACAAAAACAGACACATAGATCAATTCAACAGAATAGAGACCCAAGAAATAAACCCATGATTATATGGTCAATTAATCTCTAACAAAGGAGGCAAGAATATGCAATGGGAAAAAGACAGTCTCTTCAACAAGAGGTGTTGGGAAAACTGGACAGCTACATGCAAAAGAATGAAACTGGACCACCTTATTATACCATACACAAGAATAAATTGAAAATGGATTAAAGACCTAAATGTGAGACCTGAAACCATAAAAATTCTAGAAGGGACCACAGGTTGTAATTTCTCACATTGGCCATAGCAACATCTTCCTAGGATATGTCTTCAGAGGCTTGGGAAAAATAAACCGTTGGGACTACATCAAAATCAAAAGCTTCTGCACAGCAAAGGAAACAATGAACAAAACTAAAAGACCTGCTGAATGGAAGAAGATTTTTGCAAATGACATATCTGACAAAGGGTTAGTATCCAAAATATATGAAGAACTTATGCAACTCAACAAAAAAACAAATAATCCAATTACAAAATGGGCAGAATACATGAACAGATATTTTTCCACAGAAGACATACAGAGGGCTAACAGACACTTGAAAAGATGGCCATCATCATTTATCATCAGGAAATGCAAATCAAAGTCACAATGAGATGTTACCTCACACCTATCAGAATGACTAAAACCAACAACCCAAGAAACAAGTGTTGGTGAGGATGTGGAGGAAAAGGAACCCTTGTGTACTGCTGGTGGGAATGCAAACTCTTGCAGTCACTGTGGAAAACAGTATGGAGGTTCCTCAAAAAATTAAAAATAGAATTACTATGTGATTCAGTAATTCCACTACTGTGTGTTTACTCAAATTATGGAAACACCAATTAAAAATGATACACGCACCTCTATGTTTATTGTAGCATTATTTATAATAGCCAAATTATGGAAGCAGCCCAAGTGTCCATTGATTGATGAATGGATAAAGAAAAAGTGGTATACATCTGCAATGGAATAGTATTCAGCCATAAAAAAGCATGAAATCTTGCCATTTGCAACAACATGGATGAATCTAGAGGGTATAAAACTAAGTGAAATAAGTCAGTCTGAGAAAGACAAAAATCATATGACCTTCACTCATATGAGGAGTTTAAGAAACAAAACAAATGAACAAAGAAAAAAGGGGGAGAAGTGAAATAGGTAAAGGGGATTAAGAGTACACTTACTATGAGGAACACTGACTAATGTATAGAATTATAGAATCGCTATATTGTACACCCAAAACTAATATAACACTGTATGTAAACTATACTGGCTTCAAAATAAAAATTTTTCTATCTAGATGTCCTGTCTATCTATCTACCTGTGTCTTTATACACATCCTGTTGGTTCTATTTTTCCCGAGAACTGTGACTAATGCAGTTGGACTAAGTAGTTTTGATTCGTAGATACAAAAACAGAGATGATGGAATGTAATTATTTTGAAAATTACAAACATTATACAAAATGACTTAATTTGTCCAGTTTCATGGTTTTCTAGAACATCCGATTTAAAAAGAATGATGCTGAGAAAACAGGGGAAATTAAAATAATGTTTTAAAAGTGGTTTAGAACATTCTTTAAAATATCTAGTGTTTGAAATTACTGCAGTAAATTTCCCCTCTGGCATATTTTAGGAATGGGATAAATAATGATTAAAATGAAGCATTACAGTTGGCATGTGATAAAAGGAAATCATGTCTTTACCTTTTGGTTATCAATTAATTCATGCTTTAATTATATTTTCATGAAAATATATAGCTATAAACCCTAATTTATGCTTGATATGCATCATGGTATAGTTTTACCATACACAATTAAAAATAGGTCCTCTTTGATAAGATTTTTTTCCCTTCCTAGTTCTTCTGTTACTCAGCAATGATTTTCTGGATTAAGGAAAGTGGTTTCACCATGTTTGGAAAACATTTTGCTATGCAGAATGGACTGTGTTTGAAATAATGTTTTCAGAAAGTGTAGAGATCATTGGTTACTGGGTTTTGTTGTTTTTGTTATTGACTGAGAGGCAACGTGTGAGTATGTTCTAAATTAGAACTATGATGATAAAAATATAGAAAGGTTGAAAATAAACATAGATGAAACATGAGATGAAGAACTTGAAAATATTCTTTAAATGTATGGGATCCAATTTTAAGATTATGGTACGCTGAGAAAACCCTCTCCACATTGAATTTTGTAAATATTCTAAATGTGTTACTGATGACTTAAAAATAGGTCTTAAAACTTGGAACATTTGTTGTGAAAAACTACCTTTCTAGCTTTATTTTATTTTTTTTAAAGATTTTATTTATTTATTCATGAGAGACAGAGAGAGAGAGAGAGAGGCAGAGGGAGAAGCAGGCTCCCAAGGAGCAGGGAGCCCGATGTGGGACTCGATCCCAGGACCCTGGGATCATGACCTGAGCCGAAGGCAGACGCTTAACCATCTGAGCCACCCAGGCGCCCCTACCTTTCTAGCTTTAACAAACAAACAAAAATCCATTCTGATTTATTATATAAGGATATATTCCTAGCACTGTGTGATGTGTATGCTGTACCAAATAGTGTTAGCCCATCAATGGAAATACAAGTGATCTCTTTAGAATATTGGGCCTCCATGTAAAGTAGATGTCTTTTGATCCTAGGCAAAAGGGCATAGTATAAGAAAATGTAAGTAAGTTTAAGATTTTTATGTTAAGATTTTTCTTTTCTACCCAAATCTTCCATTCCTAGATTTTCTTGACTTTTTTTCTGATGCTGGCTCCCTTAACATTTGTACAAAAAGAAAAACGAAGATTTAAATACTTTTTTTTAATCCCCTAAGAAACTTGTTGAATGTTAGATTTTGAAGTATGTGCCTTTTGCTTTATTTATTTATTTATTTATTTATTTTATTTTTAAAAGATTTTATTTATCTATTTATTTGACACAGAGAGAGAGTGAGAGAGAGAGCACGCACAAGCAGAGGGAGTGGCAGACAGAGGGAGAAGCAGACTCCCCGCTGAGCAGGGAGCCTGATGTGGGGCTCAATCTCAGGACCCTGGGACCATGACCTGAGCCGAAGGCAGCTGCTTAACCAACTGAGCCACCCAGGCGCCCCTGCATTTTGCTTTTTTTTTTTAAAAAAAAAAATAATGCTTCTAATACTTTTTATGTGAAGGGTTTTGTTTTGTTTTGTTTTTTTTAAACATGAAGGGCGCTTTATGGCATGTTGGCAGCCTCTGAAGGGGGTTGCTGGAAGGCGAAGGGCTGAGACTGTTGTCTGTACAAAATCAGGACTTCCCAGGAGAGTGGAACTGTTCATGTCTAAACCTGAATATTTAGAAATTGTGTGTGGGTAGAGGGGAGCATGAGCACAAGGGTTCTCTTTCTCAGATTCTCCAAACAGGAGCATCTCAGCCCCTTAGAGCCCCCTGCTATGGACTCCAGTCTGAGAGAGCAGATAAACAGATATCTCCTTGTTCTTTGTAGGGGCCAAAACCTTATGGATCATGTAGGACAATATCTTTTAATTGTGAGTTTGAACTATCATTTCATTTACTGTTTTCCCGTTTACTAGGCTTTCTTACAAAATCATTTTATTTGGCGAGCAGAGGTGGGTATACTTCGGACTCCTAAGGGCCACACTGCACTATCCTGAGTGTGCACATAAGTGCGTGCCTGAGGTGCCATAGTATTCAGCCAAAGCTCAGGGGGTGCATAACCCACCGACCCTTCCTGCACAGAGCTTGCTAGGTGCCTCTGGTGTGATCTGGTGCTCGCTCACAAACAGCTCCTGTGAGGAGTGTTCTGAACCCTTCCTCTCACTTTGCTTCCAGTTTTGATGGAATGTTTATAGGTACAGAGCCAACTGATGGTAGAACTGTGTTTTCTTTTCGTCTCAACCCAGGGCCTCGCCCCCTGATTTGTCTAGTGAGCATCAGGAAACTGTCCCGAGGAAGAGTCAGGCTTGAGGCCTGGGGGCATACATGACATAGGCCCCACCCAAATTCATTCCACTTAATAAGATATTAATCTTTCTCATTAACTGAAAACCCTACATGGAGAAGCTTTCCAGTTGGAAGATCTGTACCAACCCCGGAACCTGCCTGGGTGACGTTCACAGTGACTGAAGACAAAAACACCATATCTAATGTCTGCTGAGAACATGGACTCTGCATGTTTTTTTTTTTTTTTTTTTTAAGAGGGGTTGGAGGGAGTCAGGGGGAGTAGCAGAGGGGAAGGGAGGAGAAAGAATCTCAGACATTCTCATCGCTGAGCAGGGAGCCCAGTACTGGCCTCTATCTCATGACCCTGAGATCATGAACTGAGCTGAAATCAAGAGTCAGATGCTCAACCGACGGAGGCACCCAGGCTCCCTGGACTCTGTGATTCTTACTCTTTCTGTCTTACTCTCTGTTGTCACAACATATTCTTTTTCTTTTCTAAAGCTAGCTGTCTCCTTGTCTAGACAACCCCCGCCCTTCCATCTGCAGATGGCTTTGTGTGGGAAGCCCACGGACTTTCTTTCTACAAGAACTTCCCCAAGATGCGTAGGTAATTAAGCTAGTCTAACTCTCGAGGTGTTACTCCTGCTAGTTGGCACTAGCCAAATAAGGTAAGCCTTTGCCAAAATGAAGATGACAGTATTTTTCCTCCTTTAGTGAATTGTTTGGGATGTTTATTCTTTTCAGTGGTTAAGACTCATTTGGAACCTGTCAGGATGGGCATCTCAAAAGCAAGGTTCTGGTCAGCCAAAGTTCCTGTCAGATTTTTTTTTGTCATTTGCGTACAGGGGCCCTAGATTTTAGAATTCCCTCAAGATCAGGTAAATTGAGAGGGTACAGAAGTGGGCCATCCAGAGGCATGATTCATTTCTCATAAAATAGGAGAGCTTATTTCTTTCTCAGCTTTAGTCTGATTTTAATTCAGCTTTCTGATTAGGCCCTAGTGCAGTATCCTTATATTTGTTTTTCTCTTGCCAAGTGCTTGCAGATTCTTTGGTTTCTAGATCTCTGGGTCATGATCTTTATTTCCTCTGTGACTTTCCAAACCTCTTATCAGGGAAAAATTGGAATGGACAGACCTCTCCCAAGGGCAGTTCTTTTTTATTTATTTATATATTTTTAATTTTTTATTAACATATAATGTATTCTTTGTTTCAGGAGTACAGGTCTGTGATTCATCAGTCTTACACAGTTCACAGCACTCACCATAGTACATACCCTCCCCAGTGTCCATCACCCAGCCACCCCATCCCTCCCACCCCCCTCCCCTCCAGCAACCTTCAGTTTGTTTCCTGAGATTAAGAGTCTCTTATGGTTTGTCTCTCTCTCTGGTTTCATCTTGTTTCATTTTTCCCTCCCTTCCCCTATGATCCTCTGTCTTGTTTCTCAAAATCCTCATATCAGTGAGATAATATATTTATCTTTCTCTGATTGACTTATTTTGCTTAGCATAATACCCTCTAGTTCCATCCACGTCATTACAAATGGCAAGATTTCATTTTTTTGATGGCTGCATAATATTCCATTATATACATATATATATATATATATATATATATACACACACCACATCTTCTTTATCCATTCATCTGTCGATGGACATCTTGGTTCTTTCCACAGTTTGGCTATTGTGGACATTGCTGCTATAAACATCGGGGTGCATGTACCCTTTCGGATCCTGCATTTGTATCTTTGGGGTAAATACGCAGTAGTGCAGTTGCTGGGTCATATGGTAGCTGTATTTTCAACTGTTTGAGGAACCGCCATACTGTTTTCCAGAGTGGTTGCACCAGCTTGCATTCCCACCAACAGTGTAGGAGGGTTCCCTTTACTCCGCATCCCCGCCAACATCTGTCGTTTCCTGACTTGTTAATTTTAGCCATTCTGACTGGTGTGAGGTGGTATCTCACTGAGGTTTTGATTTGGATTTCCCTGATGCCGAGTGATGTTGAGCACTTTTTCATGTATTTGTTGGCCATTTGGATGTCTTCTTTGCAGAAATATCTGTTCATGTCTTCTGCCCATTTCTTGATTGGATTATTTGTTCTTTGGGTGTTGAGTTTAATAGGTTCTTTATAGATTTTGGATACTAGCCCTTTATCTCATGTCATTTGCAGGTATCTTCCCCAATCTGGTCAGTTGTCTTTTGGTTTTGTTGACAGTTTCCTTTGCTGTGCAAAAGCTTTTTATCTTGATGAAGTCCCAATAGTTCATTTTTGCCCTTGCTTCCCTTGCCTTTGGCGATGTTTTTAGGAAGAAGTTGCTGCGGCTGAGGTCGAAGATGTTGCTGCCTGTGTTCTCCTCAAGAATTTTGATGGATTCCTGTCTCACATTTAGTTCTTTCATCCATTTTGAGTCTATTTCTGTGTGTGGTATGAGGAAATAGTCCAGTTTCATTCTTCTGCATGTGGCTGTCCAATTTTCCCAACACCATTTGTTGAAGAGACTGTCTTTTTTCCGTTGGACATTCTTTCCTGCTTTGTCGAAGATTAGTTGACCCTAGAGTTGAGGGTCCATTTCTGGGCTCTCTATTCTGTTCCATTGATCTATGAGTCTATGTTTGTGCCAGGGCAGTTCTTAATACAGTCAGTTCTTACATACTATGACATGATACACTAATTGATCAGTTGTGTGCTATGCTGGATACACTAACAAATCCCCAGTCTGATAATGATTTCCTTTTTCATGTAGTTTAAAGTAGATTCTCATTTATTCCTATAATTCTGCTCCTTGCTTTATGATATCCTTTCTCAGATGGAAGAGAAGTAGGAATAGCAACTCTGCTGTGGTCATTGTTGATGTGCTAGTAAAAGTTTTGATAATTGCCAATTATATTAATATCTATATCACAGCCATTAGCAAATCAGCAGAAAAGATGATGATGCAAATAAAACTTGCAATAACATGATTCACATTTATTATATTTTAAAAATCTATATATTCTATGTACTGTAATTTGCAACAGTGAACTAATATATTCTTATGCTTGTTCTTCAATAATGCATGTCTTTTTGCTTAATTAACCTCACCTGTGGAATAGCATTTGGAAAGAGACTCACATTAAAAAAAATTTTGAGATAAAAGCAACTATATTTCTTTTTTTCTCACAAAAAATGGCAAAAATTTGAGGACTTTTTATTTTTATTTTTTTAAAGATTTTATTTATTCATAAGAGACAGAGAGAGAGGGGTAGAGGGAGAAGCAGGCTCCCTGCTGAGCAGGGAGCCCGATGCAGGACTCGATCCCAGAACTGTGGGATCATGACCTCAGCCGAAGGCAGATGCTTAACCATCTGAGCCACCCAGGTGCCCAAATTTGAGGACTTTTAAATTGCAGCTTCCTGACCCATATGCCTATGATATACTTTTATAAATACTATGGCATGGGGTGCCTGGATGGCTTAGTCAGTTAAGCATCTGACTCTTGATTTCTGTTCAGGTCATGATCTCAGGGTCGTGAGATCGAGCCTCAGGTTGATTCCCATGTCAGGCTCTGTGCTCAGTGAGGAGTCTGCTTCAAGATTCTCTCCCTCTCCTCTGCCCCTCTCCCCACTCTCTCTCTCTCAAATAAATAAATAAATCTTAAAATAAAAATACTATGGCAAAAATTCTGTCTCTCAGTTGATTTCATCACAATTTGGTTTTGTCAAAAACAGGTTGGGTTTTGCAATATGTTGTATCTGAATCTCATCTGTCAATGGTTAAAGAGGGATGGCCATGATACCAGTCTCATAGGACTGGCATAAGAATTTAATGACCTGAGTATATACCGTGACCTACAGTACAGTAAGTATTGGCTCTTATCAATCTCAAGCCCAGGCTAGTGATGATTCTTCAACACCAGTATTTTTATACTTTTCTTTTTGATGATAGGAATGGAAAGGAATTATCTACTACTAGACTAGATTTCAATACCAAATGATATAAGCAGTATAAAACGTAAATGTCCTTCCGGTGTAATTTATCTTACTATTACAACTTTCAGATTTATTATTTAAATGATCTCCTGACATAATTGAATAGAAAAGCGTTCCTCTTTAGGCTGATGACATTGAATTTCCTTCTCCAGCCCTAGAAAGCAGTTGATCTCGTCCCATTATTCTCTAAAGGAGCAGCTTTATATAATCTATGCCAAAGGTATTGTTATATTGTTAATAATTCTCCAACAATGATAAGCAAGCCTTCCTGAAACCTGATTTGTTCAGTTGCTTGGGGGCATATTTTAAGACTAATTTTGTGTGGAGATTCTTTGAGCAGTCAGTGCTGCTGAAGACCAAACATTGTATTGGAATAGCACTGAGGGTCTTTTGGGGGTGGGGAGGGCTTGAGGTGGGGATACCTGTTTCCTAAAATATGGCTTATGGCATTTCTGGTGGTATTGGCCAGACTGTGTTCTATGGTACATTAGTCTTGCAAGATGCTCTGAGTAATGGTAGCACTGTAGTCAGACAAGAGTACTTATTCTGTGCCTGCGTTGGGAGGTCCACACTGCATGTTAGCTGATTAAAAGCTCTGAGAAGTCTTGGAGCAAAGAAACACTTGGAGAAACAATTATCTTTGGTATTTTGGAATTTGGTAATTTGGAAACAGTACTTTGGAATTTTAAACAAGTGGTTTTTTTCAAATACTTGAGTGGCTCCAAAGCTGTGTCTTGCGGTCAGTTTTGGCCCTAGATGCTGCTATGGCTGACTTGTGTGGCCACGGGGGTGATTCTTTACCCAGGCAAGGATTAGAAACAGTTTTTCAGCTTCTGTAATGGAATGTTAATTTTGGGCTACCCTGAGTTCTTCCTTTGGGCATGAACACAAAGTACCTACCCTCCAGGCTTTTTCCTCAGGGTTCAAACTTGAGGTGGCTTCCCTCTGTAACAATCTGTAACAGTTGCAGAGGGAAGAGAGAAGTACAGAAGATAGTAGTCCTCTCTTCGCTATTAGTTTCACTCATAAATTACTGATCACAGTTCACAAGAGAGCTGCCATTCCTTGGCTTCTTCCGGATAGTTCTCCATAAAACACCCTTACTAAATTATGTTAATACTGTGCCCTCCAATTCTCTAGATCTGCATAATGTCTGACATTATTAGTATCATTTTCCAGCCTTCTATTGTGTACCTTTGTTGAAGACATGGGTATTGCTATATGTCTTTGGCTTAAATTCTCTTGATTAGTACTTCTTGATGAATTCTGTTTTGAATTTAGTGGTAAAAATGTTTGTTTTTTCCTTAAAAAAGCCACAATGTTTATCCTATTTTATCAGATGCATCAAGTATAATTAAGTATTCTTTCAGGTTTTCCTTTTTGCCTAGGCTGCTAGGAAGATCAAAGTCAAATTTAATATACACTATAGTAATATCTGCATATATTTTTCTTTAAAAAAAACCAGGCTTATAAAAAAATAAATAAGAAAAAATAGGCTTATATATATGTATATTGCATCAATTCCCTTTGGAAGGAGGTGGTACTTAAATTTTTTTTTTATTTAAAGACTACTATTTACAGTATTCTTTATTTTTATCCACATGAAAGGAAAAATGGTATGGAAAGTTAAGTAAGTATTGTGAAAAAAATTTAATTGAGGCAGGTATTGATTTTTAAAATCATCAATGAACATTTTATAATCAAAGTCTTAAATGTAAAATGAGAATTTTAAAAATTTGACTTCATGCAATAAATCTCCTTACTTACAAGTTTTAAAATAGTATTCATTAAATTTTATATTAACAGTGAAACACACCTTTTATGCAAAGCCTGTGTTCAGAAAATTTACCTTCAAATCATTTTAACTGATAATTTTTTTAAAGATTTATTTATTTGAGAGAACGAGAATGAGAGAGAGAGAGTACATAAGAGGGGGGAGGGTCAGAGGGAGAAGCAGGCTCCTCGCCAAGCAGGGAGCCCGATGCGGGACTCGATCCCGGGACTCCGGGATCATGACCTGAGCTGAAGGCAGTCGCTTAATCAACTGAGCCACCCAGGCGCCCCTGATAATTTTTTAATAGAGATAAATGTTTTGTGTGTTAGGTTTCACACCGGCTTTCAAAGCTCCTTAATTCATTATATAGCAAAATTCCTTCATATAGAAATTGTGATAAAAAAAGAAATGCTGAAATGCTTTATAAAATTAGGTATATAAAACATTTTGGAATATACTTAAGCACAACAATTTCTAAAGGTTTCGGTAGTTAAGAAGTAACTAATAAATGAAATAGTAAAATACAATGAAAAATAGATGCTGGCCATGAAATCTAGAAATGTAGGTAATATTACTTTAATTTTTCAAATTAATCTTCCTTGATTACTTCTAGAGTATCCTAAAGCTGTAGGTTTAGTGAGTGAAAATCAGAGGTATTGTATCTCAGGCAACATTTCTTAGATGTTTGTGCAGGTACTGATGGCAACTGTTAGTACACTGTTCATTCCAATTTTGAAGAGTATGTTGAACTATGCATTTTATCTTTATTTCTTATTTTTATTTTTTAAAAATTTATTTAATTTAGAGAGAGAGTCAGAGAGAGAGAGAGAGCCCGGGGGTGGGGTGGGGAGGCAGAGGGAGAGAATCCTCAAGCAGACTCCCCACTGAGGTTGGAGCCCGACAGAGGGTTCGATCCCACGACCCATGAAATCATGACCTGAAATCAGCTGAAACTGAGAGTTGGATACCCAAACTACTGAGCCACCCAGGTACCCCTGAAATATGCATTTTAATGAGGGACAACACATCGAGCATATCATGTATTCTTATATAACATCAGTTAGCCATTTTTATGTATGGTCCTGTATGATTTTGGCCACCCTCTAGAATGTTTCCAATGTTAATAGTGAAGAAAAATGAGCTTTAAAGATCTGTAGTCGTATTTTATTTTGTCTAATTTCATTTACATATTTTTTCTTGATTCCAGGAGAACACAGGATTGTTCTTACAATTATCCCAAATAAAACAGAGGTCTCACATAGAAGGAGCCATTCCTTCAATCCTCTGTTCTCAAAAAATTCTCTCATTTTTTGTCTTGATTACATGAATCCATAATAAAATTGGAATAAATAAAGGCTATATGCCTAGCGACTAGAAAGTCAGGGAAGGGGATGATGACTGAACTCAAATCTTAAAGTGCAATCTTTTGGGAAAAGCTAATGGGTATGGCCTATGTAGATGTAGAGACAGAACTAGAGCCAATGGACTGAAGCCACAAGAACATAGATTTCAGCCCTAAAAAGAAAAATTTTTAATAATTACAATGTTAAAAATAGAATTGGCTACCCTGTAGAATTACCTGGTAGAATTATTGGATATGTTTAAGCAGAGCTTCAAAGCCAATTTCCAAATGTTAAAACATCTGTTTCATGGACTCTCAAAGCTCCCTGTTCTTCTCCCTGTCAGCACCTGATCACACTCTGCTCTGTGTTTGTGTCATTATCTGTCTCCCCATCTCCAGGAAGAACCCCCTGAAGGCAGCAACCATGCATTACCATTTTTGTATCTCTAGCCCAAAGCTCACTGCTTGGCACATAGTAGATGCTCAACAAATGTTTGTTGAATGGCTGTAGTTTGAAATAATGATTTTTAAAACTTTTTTTTAACCTGTCCTTCAAATTGAAGTCTAACATAGAGATCTAGTGTGTGAAAGAGATAAAAACTGGATCTGTTCTGGTTAAGTGGAGTTCTAGGGCCTGGAGACCTGCCCTTAAAGCACCTCTGAAGAATTCAAGTTCAGAGCCAAACCATCATGTTTGATGTACAAACTTGAACTTAGAAGACTTCTCTAGTTTACTGTTTGACCTCTAGTTCTTTGATTCTTAATCCCTTTATTTCAAGTTTTCTGTGTTTCATTTTTAAGCTTTTTCTTGTCCTCAAAATGTTTTCTGAGGTAAAGAGCCAGATGCTAAATAGAAGAGGTATATGCTTGTATTTACCTCCAGACACAATTTCTTAAGTTTTTAAGCTGGAACAGCTATACAACACATTCCCCAGTTCTTGCTTATACATTTTTGCTGTGGGCTTTTGGTTTCCATACATTTTTGGGTGGGAATATCATGTCTTCCATGTTCTGGCTCCTGACTCTGGCTGTGGATGAACTGGGAGCTTGGTAAGCTCATTGTCATTACTCAGACATGAAATTACATTTCATAGAAGCCAAGAAGATAAAGGAAAGGGATGACCCAACCCTGCAGATGGAAACAGGTGTCATAATGGCCACAGCCCTGCTACCTCCTTTGCACTTACCCAGAGAGAGGGTGAGAACTGAGTAGTCATGCTAGTGATGAGCTCTGTCAGCAAACTGGTCAAGGAAACAGAGGAAAGGGGGAGAATGAATGGCAAGAAGAGAGATGGGTTCATGGCCTTCATGTTACTTCCCAGCAAAGGATATTCATCATCCAAGCGCTTCTATGTGTGGAATTCCATGTACTACCTATACTAATCGTCCTATGACAGTGCTTTTCAACCTTGAGCATCCATTAAATTAAGACTTTGATTAAATGCATTGACCAGAGATAGGATATGATTGCATATGATTTGCTTAGATGAAGTAAGAAATTGAAGTGATGGGAATGAGATACTTTTGATGCTCTCAGTTTATAGAAAATCTTTGATCCTATTTTTAGGAGCTTTGACATGATTATGGAAATAACTTGGGGCTGTTTTATTGTGTTTGGCCAGCTAACTAGAGATGGTGTTTTTAGATAGATTAGAAGAGAACTAGTGTGGGATAAAGAGAAGGAGGAGGTAGAGGAAGGGCTTAAGAGGAACGGGGAGCCAGATGTTTGCAAGAACATCATAAACCTTGTTCCCATGCACCCACCTCCAGTATAGCAGCTTTCACATATATTTGAAATATATGAGGAGTCAGTGCTGCTGAAGCACTTGGATGACCAGAGGAATGAATTCAGTAGGCATTCAGCAACTCCTGGTTGGCTTTAAGTAGGAAAGAAGTAAAAGACATAGTGGGTTACCAGCAACAAGGTTGGGGATGATAAGAAGCCTTAAAATGACCTTGTGAGCTGACGATAAAATACCCTTGTTGAAATGTTCTGTAAGCAGGTTTTAGGTTGAAACTAGTTTTGCATATGGAACAATTTTCAAAATCCTTATCAGTACCAAACAGGTAAGTAACCTATTTGTCGGAACCATTCTTGATTTTAGCATTCACTGCAAGCTGTGTGCTCCATGTCGCCTCCCCGTCCCTCAGCAGATGACCTTCTCTCAGACTTCGTAGAGAAGAATATTGGAAGGGTCTGGTGGCTGGTGTTGGAGAGGCCATTTGAGGTGGAGGACAGAAGTACCAGAAGCTAATGCATCATAACGTGCTAACAGGGCAAAATAGTAAAACAAAGACAGTGGATGATAACAAGGACAGAGAAAAGGAATGAGATAAAGAAGACTAAAAAACGTTGTTAGCAAAGAAATTTTTTAAATAAGACAGTGAACAGTATTAGCAAAAAAATAAATAAAAGACAGGAAAATGGTGAAAACATCAAGGAATGTGCTAAAAAGGAAGGGGGGTATTTAGTGCTAGGCTAAGTTAGCACCTCTGTTGTGGGGCAGAGTGACCCTGTGTGGGGCAGAGACACCCTTGACTGTCTGAGGCAGAGACCATTTTTGTCTCGTTGGAGGCTACATTCACAATGTCTACTATTCTTCCCATGGCTATAAATATATGTTGAATTGAACAGATGAGATATAATAATAAATTGGCAAAGTCCCACTTCATTTTTCCAGACCCAGCATAGGCTTCCCTTGGGTCCTCTTAAATCTGGGGTTGTTTTGGAGGCAGAAGTCCTCCGAGGTGGTCAGTGTTTGGGCAGACATCTTGCATCCACTTCTCCTAGACCCACAAGAAAGGCATTTTCATGACTGAAGGTTTTCACAGCTCTCTTCAACTAGAGGGCCCTGCAGATGTACAGACCTTTTCCAGCAAGACTCTTCAGGTCCTTCTCTTTGGCCTACGAACACACTGCCCTCCATAAAAACATCTCCTCCATCCTGCATTCAGTGCACTCTTACCTCACTCTTTGCCTCATAGACAGACTCCCTGGAGGGGAGTTTCAAGGCATAACACTGTTTCTTCAGGTCACATTGCACTCATCCTCAGCTTGTTTTAATACAAGTGTCTACGCCATGACTGTTTTGGAAGTATTCTAACAAAGGTCACCCATGACAGCTCCTTGCTAAGGGTCAGATTACAGGAATCATTTCAGTGCTCCTTTGGCCTCACCTCTCTGTGGGAAGGCATGCTTCCTTACGGTCCTCTCCTTCCCTGATTCCTGTAACTGCATTTCCCCCAGACCTTTCACAGTTCTCTGGCTGGGCCTGCTTCAGATCTTTCTAGGCCTCTAGTCTCCCACTCACACCCTATGTATCAGCCTTCCATCACCTTCTTGCCATCCGTGTTCTGCACTCTTTCATCTCTCTTGTGTATCAATACCAAATGTCATCAGAATCTGTGTTTTCAGCCCAAACCAGGACTCTTAGAAGCTGTAAAGCCTGAACTGATATCCATGTGATGTAATTTGAAGTAAAGATACTGCTGAGCATTTAAAATAAGTTTAAAAGTCGAACAGAGTTTTGTTTTGTTTTGTTCTTTTAAGATTTTATTTATTTATTTATTTGAGAGAGAGTGAGCTGGAGAGAGCATGAGCAGGTGGAGGGGCAGAGGGGAGGGAGAAGCAGACTCCTTGCTGAGCAAGGAGCCTGATGTGGGGCTCAATCCCAGGATCCTGGGATCACGACGTGAGCCAAAGGCAGCTACTTAACCGACCAAGCCACCCAGGTGCCCCTAACAGAGTCTTACAATTTCCATGTTGATGCTTTTTGGGAAAACAATGCATCTCTTTATTTTTCAAAATTTTAGTTCTTACTGTTGGTACCCTAATTTGCTGATGTCCTAACCTTCATCATTTTGAAGGGCAATCCAACATCTTTCTTGTCTTCAGGTATCTCTTGATGCTTTGTATATGTTATTCTTATAATGGCATGACCCTTCTCCCTTCTCTTTGCTCCAGCCATCCTTTTCCCAAATAACTCAGAAAATGAATTGAACTTATTGTTATGCATTTGTTGTCAGAATCTCACTCTATTTTACTTTTCTGTCCATGTCTTCTTTTATTGCTTTGCTTTTACTTGAAGTTTCTCATCTTATATACAACTGGCAGTTCCTCTCTCTCTCCAACTCATTTAGTCTCTTTTCTTCACACCACTCCCTTCCATCATATGTTCCAATGATGCAGCATTTGAAGTTACCACAATCTGACAAGTGCTCTTGACTCTAGGCATCTGCAGATGCTGTTCCCCCTTTCTGAACACTCTCGTCCTCCCTTCACCCGACTAATTCCTTGTTAGATCTCAGTTTTCTGCTGTTTCCTCCAGGGAATCTTCCCTTACCTCATAGATGAAGTGAAATCCATTTGGGGAACGTTACCCAGCCCTCCTTACCTCTTCTTTGTAACTTTGTAACTTTGTAAACACTTGTCAAGACCTGTTTAATACCCCATAAAATGCACAGGAGCAGAGACCATTTTTGTCTTGTTGGAGGCTACATTCACAATGCCTACTATTCTTCCCATGACTATAAATATATGTTGAATTGAACAGATGAGATATAATAATAAATTGGCAGAGCCCCACTTCATTTTTCCAGACCCAGTTCAAATGTCATCTTTCTATGAAGCCTCTTCCTCCCCAGGCAAAAACATAGTTCCCTCATGGAACTTACACTTTCCATTATGATTGTTCAGAAGTCAAATGTCAGACAAGGAAAGGCTGAGAGCTGTCAGAGATTGCGGGAGACTCACGAGCCATGACAACTGAATGCTGTGGGGATCCTATAATGGATCCTGGAACAGACAGACAGTGGTGGAAATACTGGTGAGATACAAATAAAGTGTGTAGGTTAGTCAGTAGGATTCTACCAGGGTCAGTTTTTTAGTTTTTATAACTGGCATGAAGATTATGCAAGATATTGACATTAGAGCGAGCGGGGTGAAAGGTGTATGGGGACTCTGTACAATTCTTGACTCTTCTCGAAATAAAAAATTATCTCAAAATGAAAAAGTTAAGGGAAAAATCAACTAGGAGCTTTTGATAGACAAGAACTATGTCCTAATATATAGATTTCTAACCCCTAGCATGGCCCAGCCTAGTAGGTACTCAGTAAACACCACATTAATTTACCGTTAACTTGCTCCTACTTTGGTTATTTGCAGTCTGTGCCTTCTCCTTGCCCTTCCTGCTTTACCTAGCAACAGCCTGGTGCCTTGAGGGAGGACCTGGTCCCAGAGTGCATGTGCTTGAGAGGCCAGAATCCTGCCTTCTGGTGCCAATGACGCTGCACTGCATTCATCCCACATACTGGTAATCATCATGACTGAGAGTAAGAAAGAAGAGCTGTGCTGGAGAAAAAACAAAATAAAAATGGGGAATCTGGTCTCTTTGTACCTTGATTTTAAATTGTATATGTTTCATCTTTGAATTTAAGATTGTTATTCATATTGAGTACCAAGATACTCCAGTGAGATTCCCCAATGAATTTTTTCTTTTCTTTTTTCATAAAAAAAGTACATTAGTACATTCTTGTTTTATTTTACACGTTGAGGACTGACTGCCTTTTCACTGATAGTATCTCATCCCAAATTCTGTGAAGAAAATGTCCCTCTAAAATGTCTGAAAGCTACTAAAGAATATCTTTATGGTGATGCATTGTGATAGAAATCCAAACACTATGGTTATTAAGATAACTTGTCAAGATTGACAAAATGTTTAACACCTCAGAAATCCTGTGGAAACATCCCTGAGCATTCCCAAGAGCCCTCTAAACTTAGTCCATTACTTCAAAATGACTATATAATAGCACATATAATTAATAAAAGCTATAAGAAGACCTTCTAATCAACTGTGCACTACCAACAACAGAGCTAAAGTTGTCTTAGCAGAGTCCCTCTTGTCTGTTTCTCGGCATCGTCCCCTGGGACTTTCTGCTTTGCAACGCTGCCTACCTGTGTCTTTCTGTGGCATCTACCATCTCTGTATCTAGGCACTCAGACCTCACAAACACAAACATCCACAGGTGGAAAGTGTGGCGCTTGGAGCAGAGGCTTCCTACAGAGAACTTTTTTTTTTTTTTTTTTTACAGTGCAACAAAGCAGCTTGCCCCACTCTTGGTCCTTTAGCATAAAATCCTGGTAACTGAGTAGCAGGCAATATTAATTAGAATTCAAAAGAAAAAATGAGAGAGCCCCCATTTTCAAATACCATTTCATATGGCCATTTTGGAAACATCGAATACCCAAATGCTACCCACTTTTCGAGGTATCACCAGTGCTTCTGCGGGGTCAGCGGGTATAGAGACTCATGACATTGGCTGTATCTAGGACTGTCATGGTGGCATTGCCATTCGCGACTACACTGCAGACGTGGTCCACCTGCTAACCTCTCTTTCGCTTTTCCATTAAAAAGATGAAAAAAACACAGCATTTTACACTTTACATCTTTATGACCTTTTACATTTTAATTTCTGTATTTAAAGGTGTGGGGCTTCCTTACACAAAGACCTAAATAGATGATAAAATCCTTAATTAGATATACTTTTATGTGCAGACTTAGAATTTAAATTCCCAGCATTTTGTATAGTTCCTGGTTTTTGTTGTTTTAATTCATAACATCAGTCAGCACTCAGATCAACTGGTGTTCCATCTGAGATCCTTGCTCCTTATCATTAGCACCCACCTTTTTCATGACATCCATTTTTCTATGCTATTTCATATGACGAAAAAGAGAAAATCTGCTGAAATACTCAAATATGCCCTGCTGCTCACTTCAAGATGGTGCCACTGTCCAAACTTAAGTCTTGGCCAGCAGGCAGCACCACCATGCAGTGGGTTGAAATATTTGTTCCATAACTGATGTGCAAAAGTCTGCGTTATAGAAACGTTGAAGACATGTCTATTAAGATTATACCACAGTGCCCTCTAGCCTATATAGCAGGAAGAAAAATGTTTCCCCTCTGCTGTTCATTTCTGGAGGTCCGTTATTTAGCAAAAAACGTTAACTATAGGCCGGCTCAATATATTTGTTAGATAAAAGATATTAACCTTCTATTAAGTACTTCTTAATACTTATTAAGTACTTCTATTAAGTACCCCCTAAAAAAATTTTTTTTATATAGCAGAGACATCCAGTCACTTTCTTGAAGAACCTCTGTCTTCTTGCAGAAGAAGTGTCAACAGGTGTAGAAACATGGAGCTACTGTGTCTAGGGGCTCTATCATTAGAACTGTTTGCTTGACTGAGTAAAAGTAGAGAAGAGTTTCACATCCCACCTTTCCTCCTGTCACCCAGGGAAAAGCAACAATCCATAAACTGTATCCTTGAGTGTGGCAACAGCAGGCATGCTTGGTGCTATCTAATTATCATTGATCCATAACTCATTATTGTCTATTATCCACATTCTCCTCCTTACTTTGGGAAAGAAAAAGAAATCTATAGATTTAAGCCTTCCTGTCTATGTTGATTTAAGTTCAATAAATAGACTTTAAAGAGAAACTTTAGTATTCCCTAGAATCTCTCTTTGATTACTTGTTTTCTATGGTTTTCTTCCTCACCTCCCCTTCAAGGAGAAACATGGAAAAACTAAAACTTTAACCCCAAGAATTTCGTTAAATGAGGCCCACAATACGTATTTTCTAAGACTTTTTTTTTTTTAAATAAAGCATCTTTATCTTTAAAATCTCTAAATTGTAGAAGTAGGTGAAGAGTAGAGCATAATTTATTCTGCTCTGTCACTAAATAACCTTGGAAGTTTTTTAGAAAGCCAGTCTCTTTCCTGATTATAGAAAACATTTAATGGGAAAAAACACTCCTGAGGTTTGCAGTACATATACTTTTTAACTTAAAGAAATAAATCGTAGCACATTTACACTCTGCCATAAAGTACTATAATGAATAATTAAAATAGAACCAGAATTGTCAAGACAAACAGTAACTATGGATTGTGGTATGGTGCTCTTAATTTTTTTTCATGCTTTTTTCCTTTGTTCATTTGCATAGCATAGTAATAGGCAAAGGACTTCCCAGTCATTAAGTGTAAATTAACAAGAAAGGCTTTTAATGAGTATTTGGTCTCATTTCAGATTTTAGCCAGTTATTTAATTCTATACTTTTCTCTTGCATTTCCTCTGAAAAATAACTTAGTTATTTGTATAAATCATGAGTATTTAAAGGTGAACAGATCAGAACTTCGTGGCTCGAAAAATAAAATTTAGCAATTAATTTTTCACATAGACAGGAAGCTTTCCATAGTGCTCGATTGTGAGCATTGAAGAAATGAGCAATTCAGACAGAACATGTATCTTTACTATTAAATAATTCAAAAGCAGTAAAAACAATATACATTTAGGGTCTTTATATTTCATTTTGACGTATAAACTCTTAAAACACCAACACTATTTCTGTGTCAATATCCAAATATATTAAATGATTTCCAAATGAATTTTCCCAGAAGACTGTCACTATTCCTACGTTAGGTCATTGGTGCAAAAAACTCCAGTTCACTCTCACTTTCTGCCTACATCTCCTTTGAGCATCCCCAAATAGCCTTACCTTGTGACTTTAACTTTGGCCTGATAAATGTGGGACTGGCAGTTTTTACATGTTGTGGCCTAGTCCTGCAGCAAAGGACTGGGCGTAGGATGAAGATCCCTGAATGATGTCTGGGAGTCTGTTTAGGTGACCTTCCCATATCCCTGTACCTTCCTAGAGTCCTTGCCAAAATCATTGCTCAGGTCAGCTAGTTCTTGGAGGTCTGTGCCTAATGTCACATTGCGGGGGAGAAGTTTTTGTCTATGGCTTTACTGTTATTGGCATCCTCATTTAACCTCACGATCTATTATTATGATCAAATTGTGCTAAATAGGTGAACTTAAATCCAAAACAAGGAGTTGCTGAGAGGGGTAAAGGGATGGGATAGGGAGATGGGAGAGAGGGAAAGATTCTAACATTTGTTGAATACCTATTAAGTGTCTGGTGGATGCTTATTCTGTATTATCTCATTAAATCATTGCAGCATCATTGTAAGGAGATAAAGAACTGGTTCCCCAGTTTTGCATGTGAAAAATGTTAATTGCTTTCCTAATGTTACTCTTGACCAGCCAGTCATAGATCTTGGATTGCCAACCAGGTATTTTTGGCTCTAAATCTCATGTTTTCCCTACATATGCACATGCTCAGGAGGTTTATCTCAGGAAGAAATACTTATTTTTGGTGTTGGACGCACTACAGTCTTGAGGAGACTTTATGCATAGCAGTGATCCCCAAACAGGACAATACAAGTGCGGAACATTATTTGGACCTTCGGTTCATTACTGTAGTTATAAGGTACCAAAGAAATAAGAAGGTCTCTGCCTTCCTGTTGCTCCCTGTCTCTTGTCAGATACTGGCTTTCCCTTAGGCCAACAATGAGGCTTGGACCTGTGGTTTAGGTGTTATTGGCAGGGTAATTATTGCTCCAGGGAAAGAGTCTCAGTTGCTGATTTTAAAGGTCAGTCTAGATTTATTAAGTCTAGCATACATCCCAGCTGTCCTGAAATAACCCTGAATTCCAGTGCTTTTATTCTTTACCCTAAAAGCAGTCTCTTAAATGTGCATCATCTTACCTTTGTGAAGCTATCCCATAAGCTTGACTTCCCTGTCACCCATAAAACCCGATTTTTCCATGGAGAGATTATGTTTACTGTAATTCACAGGGTCTCAGGAAGCATAAGGATCACCAGGTGAAACACATAGGACCTCCCCCTTTCCACCAGATGTGTCATACACAGGGTTGAATGAAGCCATTCCTCATTGTCAGCAAGAATGACAAGTCTTAGGCTCCATTTTGCTTTCATTTTCCCGCCCCCATGGCTTAAAATAACTGAGCTTTATATTATTTTCCCTCATCATGTGAAATTGCAGATGTTTACTGGTTTCGTTCTTTCTTTTGTTGAACTAACTCCCCCTCTAATGGATGTTTTTTGTTTTCAAAACAAAGCTGTACATTTCAATTTGAATAGCTCCCTCTGATATGATAAAGTTCTGTTATTTTACTTACATAACCAAGATTTCCATTCATTTTAAAGTTAAAAAATGATCTAAAAGATACGAGTGACAAATTTCCATGCGACAGATTTAAATATCCTGGTCTGTTTTCATCCCGAGTCTCTCCAGTGCTCTGGGCAAAGTGTGGGTGTTGGGGAAATGGTAGGGCATGTCCTCCCTGCTTTAAAAAAAACATGCAGGGTTTGAGAACCAAGACCAAAAGTATTTTGTCTTAGCTTTTAGAAACTGCTAGTTATCTACCCAATATCCATTCTACTTTGACTCCCAGAAACCTGTTTCCCTCCTCCCCGCCCCCCCCAGCTGGCAATAGGCCCAGATAAACACCTTATTTCCCACCTTCCCTTGTGTGGTCCGTGAGATTAAGCTGAAGGCACTGGGTGGGCTTTCAGGAAGACTCTACAGCAGACTGACTCAACCAACCTAGGGAGAGGCACATCTTTTTGGTTCTTCCTTTTTCCCTCCTCTTTCTGCCTGAAATGCAGTATCTGGAGCTCCACAGCCACCTTGGGCCTCAAGGATAAAAGCCACATAGAAAGATAGGGTTCAGCGTTGTGGGTGACTTGGAGCTGACATGGCAGCATAATACTGCCCACCTCATTTCTTTCATCTGAACCGGAAATCAAATTCCGTCTCGTTTAAGTCACAGATTTGGGGGTCTCTGTTCTATGCGGACAAACCTAGTCATACCTGATATGGTTTTCTCTAGCTTCTCCCAAGGTGTAATGCAGAAACATCAGGTCGCACTGCACCAACCTCTTCTCTTCTCCTAACTCGCCTCCCCTCTGTTTCTACTCTCTACTAGCATTCAAGAGGATGTTTTCAGACAGGAAGTGCCCGTCTGAAAATCACGTACCCAGGCCAGTCCTGCCCAAGAACGTGTGCGCAGCGATTTCTGCTGTTCCTTCCTTTGTTCTCCTGGGAACACAAAGATTTCAAAGAGACACTGAGACTACAAAGGAGTTGTGGGGTGGGGTGTGCAGGACAGGGCAGTTGTTGGGATGCCTGAGCCATCGATGTCTAGAATCTACCCTGTAGCTGGACAGGGTTAGAGTCTCACATGGGACGGGAAATGATGTCTCCAGGAGGTCGAGTGTGTCTTCCCTGCGTGAGTGCTTCATGGACTAGTGGAGGAGACAGCCCACTTTACGCCTTTCCGTATCTGGGGTCTGCCTTCCTGCAGCTTCCTGTGGGATGGCCGATGTCAAAGAGAACAGAGGTCCAATTCAGCCCGGGGCAAGTTAAAGGAGTTATTTGGTGAATAGAAAATAAAACCTCACAAACAAGCAGGATGGACATAAGTTGGGAAGGTGGAGCCAGTTACTCGGGCACAAACACGAAGGGAGTGACAGGGACGCAACGTGGAGAAACAAGACAACCTGATGCCTTTCTATGCCACGTGCGCCTGGGGAAGGGATGATGCTGTCACATGCATGGTATGTCATCTTGCTGTCTCCTCCCGCTGCTGTCAGGATGGTTGGTGCTGAGGCCCCACGTTAACTTCCCTGAGAAGCAGCCCAATCCCTGTAAGCCCAGTCTGTTACCCCTCTAGGCACTGAAGCGCTTGGCATGCTTGTAGAGAGTAATTTCAAGGTAGATTATTATTGTTGATAATAAACACACTACATTGGGCACAAGCTGGCCTAGGAAAGAGCATCATAAAAAGAAATCTGTGATGATAATGGATTGTAAGTCGGTAATGAATATCCTAACAAGAAAGCTTTTATTAAAATTATGAGTCTCTCTCTCTCTCTCTCCCTCCCTCCCTCCCTCCCTCCCCCCCTCCCTCTCTGTCTCTCATATCAAAGAACAGGGGTGGAGGGAGGATTAAGTTGGCCTTACTTGTCATAGACTTCATTATAGGATTGGGGTATATATGTAATATATATGCATTTGGGAGGCAACATCAAGAGCCTGCAAGAGGTCCAGAGAAGAACAGATGCAATTATCAAAAAATCGGGACTTCAGCACAAGGTTGAAGGAGTCGAATGCATTTAGCCTGGAGGAGAGGTGATTTAATAATTGTTAAAGGACTGTTATTAAAGGGGTCGCTGACCCACACACTCTCTCCCCACAGAGAACATAAATAAAAGGAATTGTTTAAAATAGAGGAGAAGAGAGGGATTTAGATTAAGTATTAGGAAGCATCTCTTGAAAGGAGGCATCATAAAAGGAAAAAAATGTCACAAAACTATAAAGTTATTGAGGAGGGAGGGGGACCTGTCTCAAGATGTTAATGTGCTGCACGGGGCACAGGCTCTGAACTCAGACCTGGTTTTGAATCTCAGTTCTTGCCTTAGCTGACATGCATAAGATGGACTTTAAAGTTCCTCCATTTTGCAGGATTTGCGGGCATTATGGAATATAGTATTTGGACAAGCATTTAGGTGATAAAGGTGATAAATAAACATGATTTCCCCCCCCTTAACTTCTGAACTATCATTTCTTTGAGATTTTACAGCTCAAGGGGTTAGCCAATGTGTTCTTGTCAATTTTGATTATTTTTCTTTGTTTTGCAAGGATCTGGCTTTTATAGAAAAATGGATCCTAGCATTTTGTAGCAGGTGATTATTACTACTTGGCTTTACAAAGCCGTAACTGATGTATGTATGTATGTGTTTGGATTCATACTTACACCGTGAACAAAGCAATAGAAGAAAGGTATTTCAAAATCAATGTCAAGAAAATTAGGAATTATAAGTCTCAAAAAGAATCGCTGGCCTAAAATGAGCACTACATGCCTGAGGCTCAGTATTAATTTCCCCTGTTTTGCCATACAGGATCTGTTCATGTTACCAGGGTTATTGTCGCTTTGTCAACTCCTGGTAAAAATCTCTATGTCTCGGAAGCACTGGTCTCTTTGGTCTCACTGGCCATCTTCACCGACGCCCTCCCTTTCATTTGTATGTTGGTCTTTGAGGCGAGTGTTCCGAAGCTGCTGATTACCTGCCTTGGCTGTAGTCTCTGGGTCGTAATCAGTGGAACAGAATAGATTTTTCTTACCTAAATGATATTTAAGCATGTGCAGATGCGAAACTAGTGTCAGTTTTCTGCATTGCCAGAGGCGAATTAAAGAAGTGGCAGAAACTCCCGAAGTTGCTGGGCCTTGACCTCCAAGAGTCTTAGACCGGGATCCTAATTTTTCTCGCTCAGTTGCAGAGCGTGGTTCCTAGCTCTGAGGGCAGAGCTTTGGAGTACTTTCAGTGAGCCATTTCCTTTATGTAATAAAGAGAGCAAATACCTATTGAGTGTCTTCTAGGTACCAGGTGTCCATCTATGTGCTTTATGTGCATTAATTCATGTCATCTTCCCAACGGCACCATGAATTTGTCCTAATGATTATTGTTCCCATTTTATAGATAAGAATAAAACAAAGAATACGGAGACAGAGAATACAGGTTGTAGGATCTTGAGCCTGCACACTGAGCCTCCCTCCGTGCTCTCTTGCCTCTCCGTTTGAGCAGCTGGGGAAACAGGCGTTTGGAAGTGTTTGAAAAATGTCCTGACACATTCTAATTATTTGTTCCTTTATCGTGGGAATGTTTTTGAAATTCTGGAACCAGAAAACTGCCAAGCTACCTTCCTAATCCTTGTTTCATGACACTTAGAAGACAGAATTTATTATGGCTGGTTAACTTGGAACTCTCCTGATTCTAAAAACAGTCGCTGGACTTAGTCTTCAGTCTGCCAAAGCTGTTCTTCCTGGCAGTCTTTTAACCCCTTCCCGCCTTTCTTTATGTCACCGGAACTTCACCTTATTGCCTGTTTGAGAAGGGGTGTCCATACACATGCAAACAAATGTCCCAGATGACCCTGTAGGAGGCTTCTTTTGCTAGGATTCACAAAATACTGCCTTAAGCGGTCTCTTCTGTATGTTGTGGGGAATCCAGGCCCACCAAAGACTTTTTTCTCGGGTGGGGAAGACACATTCCTGAGAGGTAATATTCTCTCAGTCACTTCTGGGTTTGAGGTTTAGTTCTCAGTGAAGTCTTGGTCTCCCTGGACATTTTCTTCCCTCTGCTCCACGTTAACCTATACCTGGCTTTTCACCTCTAGATTTCCCTGATTCCTCATACAAGGCATTTTTAGGTGTAACAGACTTTATTGAATGTTTGGGGGCAAGAGGAGAGAGTTGGCAGTTCCATCATCACAACACAAATAACCTAGGATTGAATTTAGACATTCCTTTCCCTAAATGTCCCTCAGCCACTCCATCCCACACAACTTTCTCAGCGGTCACCCTCGTCAGAGGCTCTAGAATCTTGCTCAGCCTCACCACACTCCAGTTCTCTCTACACTTCAAATTCCATTTTTCTCACTTTTTATGCAGCGTTGTCTGTAGCCACACAGCCCACTCTTCAGCTCCGTGTCTGTCTAAGGGGTTCATTACCATTTCACTCAACAGAGTGGCCACTGAGTATCAGTATAGGAGAACTGGCAATGACTTTGGAGTTTCAGCCTGTCTCTCCCTTCTTCGTCCCATCTCTTCACCTCTGCTCAGTTTCTGACCGTGGAAAAGATCAGAGGACAAAACACATTATTTTCAGTGATCAGGATTTTGACTTTCCCATTAGATGGCAGAAATTGACTATAGTCAGTTCGAGTTTTAAATACATTTATTCTTTGGGCTAAACTAGCAACAAAGGACTATTAACGTTGTAATTAAGACACACAATAGGAACCACAGGGTACTATAAGATGTACCTTGTACAGGGTACCTTCTTTCTGATAAATGAACATGAATGTGCAAGGAAACCAGTAGCCCACTTACATTAACCATGGGAGGTAGTGGCAGGTCTGCGGCTACCACTCCCTTTGAGGACAGATCCTTGAGTTTTGGATTATCAGTGGTTGATAATCGAATCTCATTTTGGCTTATTAATGGTGCTCAGTAGAGCATGCAGGGAGCTTGAGACATACAGGTCTCAGGCAGAAACAGGAGAGACAATGGATTCAGACCAAATGAGGCTGTGACAACTGCCTGCTGTGCGGGTATCTGAGCAGTCGGAAGGTGCATGCACAGAATGCATGTGTTTAGGCAGTCTGTGGTCCTGGAAGCCCATCGTCTGGCAGCCGAAGTGCACGGCGGGCTCCAGGGAGAGCACTGAGGGCACAATCAGGCACGGCAGAGCCACATGTGAAGACTCTGTTCCTTCCCAGTAGAATCAAAGCCATGGGCTTCAGGAGAGCAGCAGGACCCTGAAGGGAGGGAAGGGGTTACGTAGGGTGCAGGATCTAAGCCCAGTGGCTAGGGTTCCAGTCCTAGTGGGAGCCTTGCTTATTGGTCAGTATATAACCATAGTCATGGGGGAAAAAATTATCATAGTCGCTAGAAAAATTGCTACTGGGAGGCTTCATGGTTGCATGCTGGTTGTCCCTTGCGAGGTCTGACAGTATAGTGAAATTACCAGGTCTGTCTGAGAGGCCATTGTGTCTTCTGATCTAAATCTGGCCACTTGCATGCTGAGCTCAGGAACCAGGAAAGGCCTGGAGTATGAGGACCTGGGAAGGTGAAGGATGGGGAAAAGCGGCAGGGCCCATGATCACAGGACACTGTAGGATACAGGAGAACTTGGCTTTCCTTCTGGCTTGTAGACAGCTGGAAAGAACATCGTGCCAGTCCTCATAGTGAAAAAAATTAAAAAGCGCATTAAACTGCAAGGTCACATATTTCCTCGAACTCCTCCTTTGAGGGATGGCAGAAATTGGAGGAGTACACGCTCTCTTAATGGTTTCTCTCCAGGAGCTTCAACGGACATTCACAGGAAAGCCTGGAAAAAGAATCTTGAAAGTCTCCTCTCTGGATAAAATAAAGCAGGAAAAGGAGGTACTATAATTTTAAAGACTGGGCCCTGGAAATGAGGAAGCAAGGCACGAGGACTTCTGAGGGATGAGTAGTTCAGGTTGAGAGGACAGCCAGATATAAAGGCCCTGAGTTGGGAGTGGCTTGATTGGTAAGTTGGATAGAAAGGAGACTGGTGTGGCCAGAGCTGAACGAACAAGTAGTCAAGTAATGAGAGGTGAGGTTAGAGAGGTAAGCAGGGGGTGCAGATTGTGTAAGGTCAGGTGAGTGAACGGTCTTTGGCTTTTATTGGAGTAAGACAAGAAGCCACCAGAGGGTTTTGAGCAAGAAGTGCTATAACATGACCTGTCATTTAAAATGATCCTCAAAATAGTTTGGCGATGCCCAGTGCGGTTCAACATATACTTCACCATATACCCCTGCATTCACACTCCTGAGTCTTTATCCCAGACAAATGGGAGCTTATGTTTGCACAAAATCCTATGCATTAATGTTCACAGTAGCTTTATTTGTAAAAGTCGAAAATTGGAAACAGTCTCAGTGTCACTCATTGCTCGACGGGTGAATGGAAAAACAAACTTTGGTACATCCAGACTGTGAAACACTACTCAAGATTAAAAAGAAAGAACAATTCAACACACCTAAAACAGCTTGGATGGAGCTCAAGGACATTACTCAAAAAAGCTAACCTCAGAAGGCTTTATACCATATAATTCCATTTATATGACATGTTCAAAATGGCAAAATTATGGAGATGGAGAACAGGTGAGTGGTTGTTGGGGGTGAGGTTTGGGGTTGGCCGTGACCATAAACAGTAGCACAGGGAGTGTCTCTGTGGTGAAGGAGCAGTTTTGTATCCCAATTGTGATGGTGTTTGCACACATCTGTACATGTGATAGTATTTCATAGAACTCTATAGTAAAAAATGAAGAAAGTGGTGAAATTCTCATGAGGTTTGTAGTTGAATTAATATCATTGCACCCATGTCAGCAACCTCTCTCGTTTGATATAATATACTATGGATATGTAAGATGTTATTATTGAGAGACCTGGGTGGAGGGTACACAGTCTCCCTGTACTGTTTGTGCCACTTTCTTGTGAGTCTAAAATTATTTCTAACTAAAGTTAAAAAAGGGTCTCCCTGGCAATTACATTGATTCAACACTGAAGGAACAAGGGGGCAGCAAGGAGACCATCCGCATGAGAGACGATGGTGCTGGGGCTGGCGTAGGGTTGGTGATGGAGCTCCTACCCATCCTTTCTGGGCTGTGCAAGGGAGCAGCTTTCAGAAGTGCCAGACTCCCAGCCTGTCACTACTCTGTTGCCAACTCTACTATCATCTCTGGATCCAGTCTTCTACCCATTGCTGATCCTAGCACAACTTTTTGCCATTGTGACTGACATTTGAGCCTCACAGCCCGTGTGTGCCACTGCCCTTGATGATGCCACAGATTTGTGCCAGAATGGCCTGAGCCTTCCCAGGTCCTTGACTTTTATCGTCTGAGCTGTATTTTCTCTGCTCATCTACTAGGAGGGAGACCACAACCCGCCCCATGTAGTTTGAACTGGACTGTTTCCCACTGGAGGTGGATTATATTCTGCTCTTGTCACTCCCTCTTTCTCAGGAAGCTTCTAATTCCTTCTCCACATCCATGGTGAAGAGTTCACCTTGGGTATATTTTCCAATGAGGGTCCTCATCTCATCTCCTCCACCTTCCCAGTCTCCTAGAAGCATATGCTGAAGGTTTTGTGACCACTCAGATATGAACACTTCTCTAGGACTGACAGTCCTGCCAGGTCCTTGATACACAAAATTTGCATTAAGTCCTTGAGCAGTTCTGGACCAGTGAATCATAACTGCAGCCTATTTCTTAGTAAGGTTATGGGAAGCCTTGTATAATTTTGAATCATCATTGACATTATCTCAAAAAAAAAAAAAAAAAAGATTGGGACTCTTGCCAGTTGCTTTCCAAAACACAGACTCAACCTTTATGCAGAAATAAAAAAGCTTTACCTTGCTTTGAGATCCATCAACTTTTATTCCATTAAAACAAACTCTTCATCAAAGTGTGCATTGACTTCTAGGCACCTTACAACAATCATGAAATAGCTGCTAGAAAACCAACTATGTAGCTTTTAGAGCAACATTAAAATATAGCAACATTTTACTTGTTTCCCCATTTCCCCTTGAAATCTGTATGTTCTCTGTGCTGTTACTGAAGTCTCTAAGAAACATCATAAAGTCATTGAGCATCCACTGGTAATCCTACAAGACGAAAGATCCACAGTCTTAGTTCCAATTCCCACACTGACGCAGTTCTTTCTAGGCGTGGCACTTCTGTTACCCTCTTGCATTCCCTGCCCTCCTACTAAAATTTATCTTTAGTCAGATAATTTATTTTTCAGATCTAAAGATGGTCGAGCCATTAACACGTATAATAAACTTATTCATATTCCAGTTAAAATCATCTGAATTATTTGCATTTAAAATTTTTTCTCTCTGCCTGCTTTTCTAATTTTAAATTCCCTGGTGTCATTCTCAGGTACAGAGCAGATAATAGTATCTAGTTACAGGTGTATCACCGCTGAACCCTGTGTCATCTTTCTCTGTCACTCAGACTAATAAGGAGGTTCTTTAACATCATTACATCCTGGTTTTATCAGTGTTAATCTTCATCATCATCAGTATTTTCTCAAACAATTAGAGCTTTTTCAACCTCAATTATACCTAAATTCAAATTTATCCCAAAATTTTAATGTAATTTTACATTCAACAAAATTGAATTTTGAGTGGTCTCAAAGTAACTATTTTAAAGCAGTATAAATTTGTAGATCAAGCATTGACTTTCAAACAAAACTGGTCTGCATTGGAATCCTTACTTTGCCACCCAATGGCTGTGCTTGTGAGCACTTTGAGTTCTCTAAGCCTCAATTTACGCATCTATGAAATTTATATAATAATCTTAAAGGCTGTATATGTAAAACACTTAATACAATGCATAGTATATGATAGGCACTCAATAAATGGCAGTTATTATTGTTATAATAATATTGTTTCAATTTATTGTTGTTATTGTTGCAAACATCGTTCCAAATTCAATGATATGAAATAGGTTAGCACATCATAATATATGGTGGCACTTGCCATCATTCTCTACCCAAGATAATAGCCCAGGCCCCATAGGTGTCACATGTTTGTGCTTAAAATATTATACAAATAGCATAAAATTAAACTTGAGAATATTAGTATTATGTAACTTTTATTAAAATTTGGAGGTCCATTGGGGTGCCTGGGTGGCTCAGTTGGTTGAGCGACTGCCTTCGGCTCAGGTCATGATCCTGGAGTCCCGGGATCGAGTCCTGCGTCGGACTCCCTGCTCAGCGGGGAGTCTGCTTCTCCCTCTGACCCTCTTCCCTCTCGTGCTCTCTATCTCTCATTCTCTCTCTCTCAAATAAATAAAAATAAAATCTTTAAAAAAATTTGGAGGTCCATTAACCATATCTATTCTGATTAGATATATATAAAGGATATATTTTAGCTTACATCACTGACCATGTAGCATAGTCACTTTGACTTTTATAGATATATTTTAAAATATTCAACATGTATAACACAGAACAGATAATGTTCAGTATTGGATCACGGTTCTTCAAATCTATGACATTGTTAAAAAATTTATTGTGTGCATTCAGTATGCATGAAGTGAGTAGACTTCCAATAGAAGAAGTATGTCAGGGTTGGAAGAAACAGGTCTGATGCAAGAGTCTGCTGCTGGCTTTATTCCCGTGGACGAATCCTGTTCCTTTATAGAGCTTCACTTTTCTCTAAATCAACTGTGTTTTCTAGCACTACTTCTTCATTAACATCCCACTGTAGTTATATAAGACTCGAATGTTTATTCAAATGTAGTCTTCAAAGCTTTTAGGGTACTATTCCTCAGATCAAAATATGGCTTGATTTGTTTTAAATGTGGCTTTTAAAGTCTGATGAGAACAACTGTGTTGTTCAGTAGAAAAACATCACAGAAACAAAATTTTCATTCCTATTAGCAAAACGGGAACTTGGAAATCTAATTTTGATCCATGGTTCTCAACCCTGAGTACACATTCCTATAACCTGAGTAGGCTTTACAATTTTTCAGTTCTTGGACCCCACCCTTGACCGATAGAATCAGAATCACCAGGGGTGGGACCTGGGCTCTGGGTTTATTAAAAACTTAGGGAATATAGTCAATAATATTGTAATAACTTTGTATGGGACAGATGGTAATGACTTATTGTGGATGATCATTTCATAATGTATATAAATGTCGAATCACAGTATGTTATACACCTGAAACTAATATAATATTGTATGTCAACCACATTTCAATTAAAAAAAAAAAACAACTCTCCAGAACCCAGATGATTCTGATGCACACAGCGGACAGAGAACTGCTGATTTAGGCCTATCCTTATCTAAATTAAATTTACATTTAATTAAAGTAGCACTTTTTTGATAGGGAGGCATTGAGGAACAAATATCTTCACCCAGTAAAAATCTTTGGTTCAGGAGAAGCACTTTAATTGGGAGTCACCTCTCTGTTTCTTTTAGTAGAGTGAACTTTAAAGTTTACAAAAAAATGTTTATACTTACCATCATCACATCTTAATGGTTAGTTTCTTCCAAAATTTATATCTTAGAATAACAATACATAAAAGAGGATAATGCAAACACGCTGTCAAATATATGTGTTCGTTCATTCAAGCTGCTGTAACAAAAATATGGTAGCCTGAGTGGCTTATAAAAAATAGAAATTTAGTTCTCACTGCTCTGGAGCCTGGGAAGTCCAAGATCAAGGCACCAGCAGATTTGGTGCCTTGGTGAGGACCCCTTTTCATAGATGGTAGTTTTCTCGCTATGTCCTCACATGGTGGAGGGGGCAGGGGATTTCTTCCCCATGCACACAGGCTCCACTCTCATGACCTAATCACCTCCCAAAGACCCCACCTCCAGGTACCATCACCTTGGGGGTTAAGATTTCAACATATAAATTTTGGGGGAACACAAACATTCATTCTATAGTATGTAGTATATAGAATTTTCTAGGTAGTTAAAAGGCAACTAAATATCAGATATAAGTATCCTTGACACCTAGAAAAAAAAAAGAAAAACAAAAGACCTGGAGGAAAATATCTATAGTTTCTTATTCTATCATCAAAATGATGAGCTACTAGTTAACATTAATGGGCTCCTGGTATGCCACACAGTATTCTAAGCACCATAAGGCAGGATCTCATTCAATCCTCACAACAATCTATGAAGTAGTTACCATCTTACCACGTTTTACCCATGAGAACGTTGAAAACACAAGGAGCAATTTTACATTTATAAATGCTATATAAATATTATCATTAGTAATTACAATTTGAATGCTAAGCCTTCTTTCTCAAAAATTTCTAACCCTTAGTAGTCCTTATTATTTCTGAGTACTGCTAGATTTGAGATGCAAACCTTTATTAAAATATGTCGTACTCCTAAGGCAAAGTCTTCAACGCTGTTTAATCTCCTATGCCAACAATAGTTAACAAAGCCCGAGAAACAAAGGGGTAAGATCAAATGGTTCACACACCACAATTTTAATTGCTTTGCATTCTCAATTCCCCAACTTTCAAGATTTGAAATTCATTTCATATCTAGCAAGTGATACTGGGTGATTAGTGAAGTAAGTGGAAAGAACACAGGGAGACTTGGACTTCTTGTTCCAGCTCTCACTGAGGGGTGTTATCTTGCAAAACTCCCGGAACCTGTTGAGACTTCACGTATACGCTGTCAAATCGGAGAGAAGTAGTGGCAACGGCAGTAATTAACAAGGACAACAACACCCACTGTGTCTCTTCACAGTATTATTGTCACGGTCAAATGAGATTATTTGTCAGAGAGTGCTCTGGGCTATATAATGATATATAGATACTAGGTTTTCTTACTACGATTATCTTGTTACTATTGTTACTATTATTACCTTGTTACCTTTGCTTATCATTGCCACAAACCCGAAGTGGTTCCGCCTTTCTAGAGTAGATGGAGGGGAGGATGAAGGAGTGCTGGGGATAGGAGCCAGGCTCAGGCATCTACCCTTGTAAGACCGTTGGGAGATTTTAAGCTTAGGAACATGAATGTCTTTTCAGTAGGGGAAATCTCTTACATAAACTTTCAAAAAGAGAATTTTTACTGCGGGGGAGTAGTGGATGGGGGAGCTTGTAATTGGACTTGAGGAGTAAGTGGAAATTGAAAACTAGAAGCCATTCAAGATAATCAGTTGTTAATTTGTCAGTCCAAATGCACAATTTTTCACTTTCAAAACTAGGAATTTGGTTCTGTTTATTACAAGCATTGTCACCTGAAAAGCCTCTATTATAAGATGTAAGGATAATCTTTTCTTTCCACCATTGTTTTATATCAAGGCCCATATTCAGTTATGAAATTAACTCTCAGCTTAATAATTTACTTTCAAGTGAGTACTCTCACTCGAGTTTGAAAGAATCCACACTAAAATATTAATAATACCATGTAGCGCTCAGACACATGCTCAATATTTGCTTAGAGGTAGCAAACAAGCTCTAAACCTTGCAAATAAAAATAATCTTCTTTCCAGTATTGCTTCATTATGATTCAGAAAGTTCAGTTTTTAGGTATTAGGAGATCTAAATTAGCATCAGGCGTGTTCATAGTGCATACAGCGAAGCCCACACCAGAATTCTGTTGCTCAGCCTTTTCCCCTCTCATTTTCATGTGCTGACATCATCAAGTTTGAGTCTGCTTTCAACAGAAAGAGGGCCTGGCCTTTGGGGAGTCAGGGACAGCTGGGTTGGAATCCCAGTTTTGCCACCTTTCAGCTGTGTGACCTTATACAAGTTCCTTCACCTCCGTGAACCTCAGGCTTTTCATGAAGTGGGGATGACAGCATACCTGTCATGTCAGGAGGTTGTCAGGAGGATTGCATTAAAGAGTGTGTTGCATTAGGGCTGTAGAAGGCCTTCAGTACATGTTAGCTACACTGAGACCCCGCCCCCGCCCCCACCCCCAGTGTTCTCTCTACAGTTTCTTACTTTAAAACGGAGAGTTTTTCCTGGGAGTCAGGAGGAACTAGATTTTGCTCTGGGTTGGATCTCCAATCATCTTTTCAGTCTTAACTTTGATAACAAAGTTTGTTCTCAGTTTAAGTTTTCACAAATTGGACATGTAATGTATGTTTTGGAGGATTTTATTATTATTATTATTTAAAAGATTTATTTATTTATTGTTAGAGAGAGAGAGAGCCTGTGAGCGGGGTTGGTGGTGGGGGTGGGGGTTGGGAGGAGCAGAGGGAGAAAAATCCTAAGCAGACTCCCCGCTGAGCGCAGAGCCCAACACAGGACTCGATCACTACCTGAGCCGGAACAAAGACTCGGATATTTAACTGACCGCGCCGCCCAGGTGCCCCCTCTTCTTATTTCTATGCATGTTGATTCTGATTCCTTTAAAAGAAATGTATCACTCATAAGAAGATTCTGGAAAGTAGGACCCTTACCTTTTCGTCTTAGCCTTCTTTACCAATTACAGATCCTCACTGATACGCATTATATTATTATTAGAGGCTGGAGAGAGGCAGTTTCTCGAACAGCTCTCCATTCCCTTGCGGCTGACGAGTTCTCATACATCCGTGGGAGGTGCAGGTCTCTGCTCCCTCTTGTAAGCGAACGCGCTAAGTGGTCTCACTTAAATTATTAACAAAATACACAGGTCAAGCATGCAGGCTTTTGTCCTGCTTTCCCCCATTTCTCTACTCTCAAAAGTGCTATTGTAATGTTGCACAAAAGGCACTCATACATGGTTTGAGTCAAAAACCTGATCAATTTGTTGCCAGAATGTGTTGGAGAATTAACATTTAGTAATTGCCATTTTTTCTGTTCGCACAGGCACATCGGAGTGATCAACGTCAGTGATGATAGCGGTACCTCCCATCTTTGAGCAGTGTGCCAGGCATTATGCTCATGACTTTGCATGCTTTGTCTCATTTAATTTTCACAGTCCCATGAAGTAGATACCCATTTTGTAGATGGAGAACGAGAAATTTGGAGAAGTTCACTAAGGTCATCAAGCTGGAAGGTGACAGAGCTCAAACCCATCCTGCCCTTTTCCCCCACCGTGTAATATAGTATCTGAACTGAGTGAAATGGGACACCGTTGCTATTTACAGTGGATGACAGTTACAAACCAGAGCTTTTCTGTGCAGACAGGACATCTATTTACCCTAACTGTAAACCCTCCTGATGGGGAGCTTTTAATCATTGAGATAGTAAAGGGAGACTCTGGAGCCCTTTCCAGCATCCTTCCCCCAAGGTGGGAAAGCCCTTAGTCTCTCATCAGACTCTGTTTTTGCTCAAAGGAGGCAACTTTCCGTGAATGTGCCCACTGATGCAATCCCATGTAAGCGTGGTCAGGGTAGCGCCCCTGTCCCTTCAAGTTTGCATTATAGAATCTCAGTTTGTGTGCACAGCATCCATCTATTGAGCACTGACCATGGGTGCGGTATTTTGATGGGTACTGAGAAAACAAATGAAAATGTCCGTGGCCTCAAGGAATGTATAACCTAGTGTGGAGAAGAAAGCCAACAACTCTGGAATAGGGTGAGCAGAGCTGTGAAGGGGAGGAGGGCAGCACACGTGCTGTGGGACCACAACTGGAGGAGTCCAGGGGGGCAGATGAGGAGAGCCGCTGGAGGAGAGTGATGTGATGGGTCTTCATGTGGAGAACGCTGTGAGGGCCAGAGCCCGGAGGGACAGGATGGGCGGGAAATGGTGGTTTCAGTTATCCAAGTGACAGGTGACAGAGACCAGGCCAGTGAGGCTGCAATGGAGAGCAGAGGAATGAAGGACACGGAGGGGGAGAATGAAGGTCACACATAACTTGGTGATTGGTGGGATGTAAGGGGAGAGAGGGAAAGATCCTTCCTCCAAGTTCTTGTTTCTTACCTTGCTTGTGTGTTTGTCTCCCCACTTTCTGGAGCCAGAATCCAGTATAGGTGTTTCTTTAGTTACGACCCTTGCAGAGAATGGCAGAGTAGAGTGAATATTTAAAACAGCCAAAATGAGAGCATGAGGAAGGTGCTTTTGGAACTGAAAAGCAAAATATAAAATAAGCAGAATATTACTATGATTAGTATTAATGATGCTAGCATTCATTCTGGGTTTACCCTGAAAGAAAATCATGATGATGGTGCTGCTGGTAAGAGTAGTTAATATTTTGCTTGGCACAACACATTCCCGACACTGTTCCCAAGTGCTTTAGATGTATTGACTAAGTCTCGCAATAACCTCACTTTACAGATAAGGAAACTGAGGCACAGAGAAGTTAGGCAGTTAGTTATTCAAGATCACAGCTGTTCAATGACCTAGAATGAATTTTGGTTCAGATCTACTGGCCCCTCTTACTTTTTTCTCCTGTGCCACTCTGGTCAGACCCCAAGTACTATACAACCGTTCGTTTGCAGGCAGGGTTTCTCTGGTGACTGTGAAGTTTCCTGCCCATTGTCTCTGCCCTGCCTGCCAGATTTCCAGGTGTAGTTCCCTTTTCCACTTATTTTTAACACAGCATTGGCTCAGGTACTCTAATGTCTACATTGAGGAAAGAGTGGCCTGGTAAGCGATGGCAGACTATGTTTCCATGGGGGGTGCAGGCCATAGGGCCCAAGGTCCGCGTCTCTGGTGAGTGTCTGACATTGAGGTTCAGTACCTGTTCTTTTCTGCATGCCCCCAAAGGAACTAAAGGGTGCCCATGTGGGCGATGGAAGGCATGAGAAGAAGAAGGGAGAAAAGGGGGAGGTAAGGGGGCATACATAGGAAAAGTATACATAGGAAAAAAAAAACACACAGAGCAAGACAAGCAAAGAGCGAACTAATAGGGACTGGAAATAGGAATTAGATGCGTCCTGACTGATGGAGTGGAAGAATGAATGAAAGGACCTTTTTTTTGAGAACCTGCTGTGTATCAGGCACACAGCCTTTTTCATATCAATTATCTCAGTTAATCCTGACAACTGCTCCGGTCTTTGTTGAAGAAAATGCTGGTGTCTGGCCACTTTGTGAGAGTGTGTTCTTATACAAGGCTCCTATTTCTGAGAGCCAGCAGCCATACACATTGCAATGTTAAGTTTTTCTTCCTGCTGGGCCCAACGGTTCTTGAGGAGACAACTTTGCTGGGCATTTTTCAAGCTGCTCAGTCTTCCGCAGTTTTGTGCTTGACTCTTCCCCGCCTTTGTAAAAATGTCTGGGGCTTTCATTTCTGCAATCCTTGGATTCTTTTAACAAGACCTTCGAAAGCTGTGAAGCTCAATGGTGCATGTGATGGATGGTGCAGGAAAGGTAGTAGAAAACGTTCACTATCGATACAGGTTTCCAGTCAGGGAATGAATAAGTCACCAGGATAAAAGGCACAGCATAGGGAATATAGTCTATGGTATTGTAGTAATGTTGTATGGGGACAGACGGGAGCTACACTTAGGATGAACATAGCATGACCTATAGAGATGTTGAATCATTATGTTGTACACCTGAAACTAATGTAACATTGTGTGTCAACTACACTCAAATAAAAAAAAAATTTAAAGGGAATACTCATGTGTTGTACAGCTGAAACTAAGAAAATATGGTCTGTCAACTTTACTTCAATAACAAAAAAAGTGAATACAGAGAAAAAAAGTTCTCCATCCTTACCAGGTCCTATGAAGGAAAAAGTGAATGATGGGTTAAGCAGAGCTCTTAAGTTATAAAAGTCATAATTATATATGCATGTAATTTTTAGCATAGAGATTTATTAATTTGCATTCAGATCATTAGAGCTAATTAGCAGCTTCAGCTTCTCCATCTATGCTTTAAGAATTTTACCCTTTACTTTCCTTGTGAACCCCGGAGCACATCTTTACAGACTAAGGCTTAAAACTGTCCGCTGGTATTAGCATTCAGAAAAAGGGAGTTCTGTGCGTGTGGCTCTCTTGCCCCCCTACCATACACAAAATGTTCTCCTGCCTTTTTTTCCTACCCACTGGGTTCTTTTTTTTTTTTTTTCCAAGGGAAGTCTATTTACCATTCATCAGATATCCTATTTGGAGCGATATCTGCAGGAATTAATAAATGCAGGGAATGGGAGTGAAAACCCCCTTTTATCTTCCTTTTCCCACTTAAATGAGACACCTGTAATTTGCAGGAAAGGAAAAGAACAGAAGAGTAACAGCAGAAATTATGCTTGAAAACCTGACTTCTCGTCTTGAGCCACAGGTGCAAACTAGAGATGTTTTTCTCCCTCATCTCACCGCTTACTTGGAAATGGTGCCCGTAGGGGACACATATTGGATGAACCTTAAGAAACATTAACGAAAAGGCTATTTAATTTTTAAGGGTTTGCCTATGTAATAGCACAGGTCAGCTGATTTAATCAGCACAGCATTGTTCTGGGATTCATTTGGCTAATCTTTGGCTACTATAAATTTATTATATGTAAATTCGGCCATGTTCCCACTACTTATTGTCCATGGCTGGCATTTTCTTCCTGTTACTTTTGCTCTATTCCAAGTACAATAGAAACTCTTTGAGTTGGAACCAATATAGTCTATGTTCCTTATTAGTACTAGCCATTGAATCCTTATAAATAATTTTAAAATTAGTCCAAGAATCCATCATGCGCACCCTGGTTGTCTTCAGTCCCTGGTTATTCCTGCAATCTCTTTGCTTCCATTCCTAATGTTGAGAATGGATCGGGATCTCCCAACTGTGATGTTGATCGACATGTGCGCTCACTGACAAATTCAACATCAAGGCATTGTACCTTCACTACATCCTCAGTTTTGTTAAGATGCATTTATTCTGGATCTCCTGTTAATTTCCTGTCAGTTTAATTAACATGAATATTTCTGACCTTCTCTATCCTAAAGCTTTCACCTGCCCCCACCTCCCTTTCTTTTAGCAGATGCTGTTACACCCACACTTCTAGACAGTGTGAGGTTCCCAGGCTTCATCTTCTCCCTCTCTTGCACACTGAATTTGCTCTTAGTTTCACCCATTCTTAGCTCCTTCGTACCTTTGCATGGCTGACCATGCCCTTCATGAGCTGGCCTCTGCTAAATGCTCCAGCTTCATCTTCTGCAAATACTTACAGCCCCCTCGGTCTCCTCATATTAACCATTTGCATTTCTTCAAGTGAGCCTTGGTGTAAACACCTCTACATACTGCAAACAGACACCTCAGCCTCTGCTCAATTGTTTTCCCCCTTATTCATCTAAACTTGTCTCTGAAGTTTGGGTTTTAGACAGGCCTCCCACAGGCTCCCATGCCCTCTGTGCATATCTTTATTATAGCACTAATCACACCATATTCCAACTGCCCAAAGCTGCCTTATCTACTCTTATTTTTTTTACTTTTTTTTTTAAAGATTTTATTTACTTATTTGACAGAGAGAGAGAAGGAGAGAGCACAAGCAGGGGGAGAGGGAGAAGCAGGCTCCCCACTGAGCAGGGAGCCCGACGCGGGGCTAGATCCCAGGACCCCGGGATCATGACCTGAGCCGAAGGTAGACGCTTAACTGACTGAGCCACCCAGGTGCCCCTATCTATTCTTATATTGCCACAAGTAGAATTGAGCCTGGCACATAAGCTTCAAGAAATATACACTGAAAGTTGAACACTGGAAAAAAATGAATGAATGAATGAATGAATGAATGAGTCTTGTAACTAGTTGCTGTTCGATTCATTTTGCCTTGACAGTGCCTCTTAAATCTGTTGCCAATTTTATCAACCTTCCCTCACTGTTCAGTTTCCTCCAGTTCAAGCTTTTATTTGTTTTTGGAAAGGCTGTTTAGTTCAGTGGTTTTAAGTGTAGTCTTTGGAACTTTGCTGCCTGGTTTGGAGACTGTGTGGCTTGTTTTGCTACCCGTGTGGCTTTGTCTGATTTACCTAGTCTCTGTGCCTCATTTATGTTTTGTTACCTGTGAAAGAAAGATAATCATAAGACTCCCTTCCACAGGGTTGTTGTATGGATTAGTTGAGGTAGTTCTGTGTATCACTTAGTGCCTGGTGATAGTAAATGGTAATCACAGTCATTTAATTACATAGGAATTATTTTAATTATTCCTAGCTTCCACATTTACAATTGTCTCTTTTTTATTTTTGTGAATAGAGAATACAAATAGGAATAGAGATTAATATAGCAAACATCTATGTACCCCTCACTGGTTTAGGAAAGAGAACAATAAAGATAGTAAAAGATGCTTGAAGACCCTTCCCATATCACCTTCCTCCCTGTTCCTTCCTTTTCTCCCTTCCTCCATCTCAAAGATAACCACAGATCTATATTTGGTGTTTTTCGTTTGTAGGCATGTTTTTATACGTTGCTCTGTAGCTAGAAATCATGAACACTATATGATGTACAATGCATTCTGCTGCTTCCTTTGTTGCCCACCCCCCAATGCACTCCTCAAATCAGTGATCCATATTGTTTCTGGAGTTATCACCCCACAACATAAATCTGATTCTGTAAAGTGTTCACAATCTCTCTTTTTAAAAGACTCTTTTTACAGCAGTTTTACTTTACAACAAAAGTGAGATGAAGGTGCAGAGATTTCCCATATACTTTCTGCTCCCACCCATGCAGAGCCTCTCCCATTATCAACATTGCTTGCTCACTAGACTAGTACATTTTTTTTTTAACCAACCATGAACCTACATTCAGTATCATAATCACTTAAAGTCCATAGTTTACCCTAGAGTTCACTCTTGCTGTGGCACAATCTATGGGCTTGGACAAATGTATAATGACATATATCAATCATTACAATATCATACAGAGTGTTTTTACTGCCCTAAAAAATCCTCTGTGCTCTATTTATCTTTCTCCCTCCAGCTCAGTTCAGATCCTATCCCATCCAAGAAGCCTTCTCAGATTCCCCCATGGAAATGTATCTTTCCCTCTCCCAGGACTTTAGCACTTGGTGCCTCTCATAACCTTTTTCATAGTTTTCCTTCCTTCAGATTTATGTATATGTGTGTGTCCCGCCGGAACCTGATATGTAGGAATCTCCTGATTTCCACCGTCCTCCCTTGCACCCAGCCTTGTGCTCTGCCCCTGTGCTCAGTGGGTGCTCAGTAAATCTTTGTTTAGTCAGCTGACCCTGAAGGTGTGAAAGGACTTCAGAAGGGCTGTTCATACCCTCTGGAAAGAGTTCTGAACTCCTGTTTAATGACTATTTGGCTAAGGGAACCTTCCAGATGGCAAGGCACTGGGGAAATGTTAAACTCTCCCTTATTTAAAATATGATACTTCATTGTAATCCTCTGAATATTTCCATTATGTTGGCCCACAGTGCAGAGTAATCAAATTACTTTCATTCCACACCATTTCTCTCATTTGCTGTTCATTGTTTCTGTTGTTACTCTTTTCACTCACTTTTTAATACTTTTTCATTAAAAATTATTTTATAAACATAGTCTCATTTCATTTTCTAATCCACCTGACTCTCTGACAGGTGTGTTTTATGTGTGGGTTAAGAGGAAAGAATGGATAGGCAGGGAGGTACGTGGAATGCCATTTTCTGCCTCATAGACTAAGAAAGGCATTTCCCATTATATAAATTTGCAAATTAGGGAATTTCCAGAAATATAAGTGTGTGTTCTTTGAGCAGTAGTGCTAAGTAAGCGGGAGTGTGCGATTTACTTTTGATTTTGACTATAGTCACTTTTGTGGAGAAAATCACTGCTTATGGCTTTCTTTAATAGGAGGGAGTAGAATTTTAAAGCTAGGTGAGACCCTAGATACCGCCTCATCCAGAATTTCTTTGTTCTTTCACAACCAGTGCACCCTTTTTTGATAAATATTTAGTAACAATAATTTCATGACTTAAATTTCACCAATAATATAATCAACACACATGTATTTTTTAAAAATCAATATCACACTCTGAGATGTAGAGGAAAAATAAAAAGAAAATAATGTGCAATAAAATTAAATGTATGTATATAAAATTACATATGTGTACTTAAATAAAATTATGTATAATGTATGTATAAATTACATTTATAATATGTAAAATTATATATGCATCAGTATCAATATATAAATGCTTGCACATGGCGTCTCTGGAAGACATGAAGTGGTCAGATGTTTGCACCTACATCACAGAAAAACCATAAACGGAACAGCCACAAATGCCTGCAGGTACAGGTGTGTTGTACTGGCAACTCAAATACCGTAATAGGCATTATGTCAATGGTATAATTTCCCAGATGGTGAACTAGTATCGATAAAGTTCAAAATGAAGCAAGATTCATTCATATACACACAGTCCACCCCCCTACACACATACCTTATGGCTGCATTCCTGGAAAAAAGTCATTGTGTGTTAACATAGCAAAATACTTTGTGTTTGCATATGAAAAAGGAGTTAATGTGCAGGCTCAAATAGTTACAAAAAGAGTTTATCTAATATCTGAATGTCTGGTGGAACATTTGGAAAATCATGCAGAACACAGGACAGTTTTTCCTTTAGTGGAATTGTCCTCTTGTTACAACCTCTGTGACCTACACTTGCCCACCAAATGCCCACAAGAGTGAACCACAATCATTGTGATCCCACCTCCGCATAAATGTCTGGATCGTTCTCCAACATTTGGTACCGGTCTGTTGGAAATCTCTAGCTTAGTCCTGCCACCTCCCTGAGGAACTCAGGAACCAGAAAGTTTCCTTTACCCAAAACTAGTCCCATACCTCATTAAGCGTCATGTAGCTTATGAGTTTTGCTCTGTCAGACATATTGTTAGAAATATCTAGACAGATGATCATTATGAGGACACGTGAAATCAGACCCCTTGGAATTTGAACCTACTGCTTACAAGGTTTAGGTAAATAATTTGTGCTGGTTAATCTGTTTGGGCCTCAGTTTCTTCAAGAGTCAAGCACAGGTAATAATAAAACTGAACTCGGAGTTGTTTTGAGGATTAAATTAGAAAATGTATATAAGGTGCTTGTCATAGAGTAGACATTTGGTAAAGGATAGCTATGGTGACAATGATGACAATAAGGATAGTGATAAAGAATTATACTTGAGATAAAAATGTTCTTTATCCTTGATTTTCTCTCTAACTTAACTAGAATTATTTTCTTTAAGCAGCTAGATAGCCTGTTTTTTTTTTTTTTTTAGTTCAGCTTGATCCTTATTATCACTTTTGCAGATTTCTTTGTTTTAAGTTAAATGTTCATCCTTTTCCTTTTAGCTAATATTATAATTTAAATTGCCTAGCCATTGAAATATTTTCTTCCCTGACACACTGGAGGTTTGCATACATGACTTTAAATGAAGTTATACTAATAAAATCCTTTTTACATTGGTAGAGAATAAATATCTAATGTTATTGCACCACTGTTGTTGAAGAAGATATTTCCCTTCACTTTTGCAGAGGCTATATTCCCAGAACTTAGCTGCTGTAATGATTTCTTTAGTAGCACACAAATTCTGTATTAATCTCTCAGCAGTTTTCTCAGTTAAGTGCATTTTTATGCTTGGCAGGATTAGGGTAGTCTAGGAAAATTAGTTTTCTTTTCTTATTACTTCTTCTGTTTAATTTGTAACTAGTTAAAACACCACAATATGATGGATGATTGATCCTAGTAAAACTGCAAAGTTAAGAGATAATTGGCAGACTTTGGTTAAGCAATGAAGTCCTCCACTACCTTTCAACAGACTTTAAGACAACCTCATTATTAAAATGTACATACTAGCAAAATTCTGGATGTGCATAGAATTTAATTACTGACTCACTGGCAATGATGCCAGGGTTTTATTTTCATAGTGGATGTGTAATGTTTATAAAATAGTCTATAGAACGGGTGAGCCCTAGCAATCATAGAGGAACTTGTATGAAAATGGAATTTTGCAGCTAGATAACTACATTCTGGTCACTTCCTGTTCACTTAACACATCAGTGCAACACTTCCAATTGTTCAGTCCCATCAAGAACCATCCCTGGAAATCTAGCTCAATTTACATAGGTTGCTAATAGAGATTAAAACCTGGTGATGAGAGTCTAGGATTTGAGCCAGTTATTTTCTAAAGAAGCTGAGGTCCCATTTTGTAACAATGTGGATATTACCAGCTTAATTTTTAGGATGAGAATGTTTCGAGAGATAATGAATGAACAAGACAGGGAGACCTAAGATCCCAACATGCCATTCTTTCATTTTCTCAATCAATCACTGCATCATTTCACAAATGTTTATTGAACACCTACTCTGGATGAGGCACTGTGCTAGGTGCAAGAAATATGTAAGATAGACATGGTTCCTATCTTCATGGACCTTTTTATTATTATTATTATGTTAATCACCATACATTACTTCATTAATTTTTTTTTAATTTTTATTTATTTATTTGACAGAGAGAGACACAGCGAGAGAGGGAACACCAGCAGGGGGAGTGGGAGAGGGAGAAACAGGCTTCCTGCTGAGCAGAGAGCCCGATGCGGGGCTCGATCCCAGGATCCTGGAACCATGACCTGAGCCGAAGGCAGACACCCAACGACTGAGCCACCCAGGAGCCCCACAGCATTAGTTTTTGATACAGTGTTCCATGATTCATTGTTTGCGTATAACACCCAGTGCTCCATGCAGAACGTGCCCTCTTTAATACCCATCACCAGGATCTTATTACCAATTCTGATGGATTTTACTTTGTAGCATACAGATTAGGTGTGTATGTATGAAGTGTAATATATCTTCAAATGTGAAAATAATGACCATATTATAGAAGGTCAGCCATCAGATGTTAAAAATCTGAAATCCTAGCGAAATATAAAAAAGTCAGTGTTGTGGTACATGAACCATATATTCATGGAGGTAATGTGTAATCACAAAATTCTTGCCAACAGACAGTTGTTGAACAACCACTACATAAGTGTACTGAACTGGGCATCAATGGGTAAGACTTGAGCTCTAGCCTTGAGGAACAAATGCACATTACATTTAAAGAATGGTGGATATATTTTCTTCTGGAAGGGTTTTGTACCTTAAGAGTAATAGCTCTCAGGTGTTACCTTTGCAATCAGACAGTCAAAGCTTTTACATTTACCAAGAGAATAACTGATGAGCCTGTATCTTGAAACAGCATATAGCTCCCCCAGAACACATACTTACAAGAAGAAATGTCCTTCAAGAATCTTAAGAGACTCTTTGTAGCAGAACCTTTTTTTGCCTGGAAGGGAGTTAGGAAAGATTTCAGTGCATCCTTTGGCAGTGGTGTTAAAATATAGAGAAAGGTAATTGAATTTTTCAATGAAAAACTCAGTTGCAGTGATCTGCTCAGTGAGTATAATATAAATTATCATGGCATTATCAACACCATCTTCCATCTATAAAACTAGAGGAAATACATGAGCATCATAAAAATCCTTTTATCATCAAAAAGACTTTGTATTCATGACATTGCTGTGAAAGCAAACAAGATTTTTCAAGGGATCTTTAACTATTTTGCAAAGGAGCCATAGCACCAGGAACTTATGATAAGCTGTAAGAAAACACAAACTATATGTTAATTTGGACTATTACTGAGATATTTTAGTATTCAGAATATAGGTAGTCACCAGATTCTTCCAGATGAGTATTCTGTAGTCAAATTATGTACTAATGGATGAAAAATAGAAAGCAAAATTGAGAAAGTCAGCTTATCCTTTTGGGACCTATACCAGATGCAGAGTATTATAATAATATCAAGCCTTAAAGTACCCCAGTAGTTTAAATGTCTATGACTCCTAGACATTCTTAAATTAACACTTAGATTCTAAATCCATTTTTCCAGCATCACTGTGGCAGATTTTATTTTCCAAAAATGGATGCCATGACACATCTTATCCCACAAGTTCTTCGACTTTGCCACTTCCCCATCAGGAGGTGGAGTCCAATTCTCCACTCCTTGATTCTGGGCAAGCTCGTGACTGCTTTGGCCAATAGAGTATGCTGGAATTAACAATACCCTAACAATAGGGTATGTGTCTTCCAAGATGGGTCATCAAAGGCAATGCTCTGTCACCTTTGTTTATACTTTAGCTGATAAGTGACAAGTCTGATTGCCCTGGGGCCATATTATGAGGGAGCCAGGAAACCTGTAGGTGCTCCAGTCAATAGTCCTAGTCTTTGAGTAGATCATGCTAAGCAACCGAGATGATCAGAGAAAAGGGGGTTTTCAGAGGATTCCACCTCTCAGCCAAGTGTCACTCTTCAGTTTTTCTCAGCTGAGATCCCAGATCTTGAACAGAAAGAAGACATCTCTTCTGAGCCCTATCCAAATTCTTGACCCACTATATCTGTGAGCATAGCAAAACTGTTGTTGTTTTAAGTTACTAAGTTTTGGGGTAATTTATTTCGTAGTATAGTTAACTAGAAAAATCATTGATAAGGTAAACTTGACATTATGATAACAAAGCATTATTGCCAACTGCAAAGGCCTAGACAGATTCCTTCCTTCTCTGTAGAAGCAGTGTTTATTGAAAAATTTGGAGAAGAAATTTGCACATTTAGTGTAGACATAATTGTATCAACTGTCATTTTTAAATAAAAGGTCTTATAACAGGATATCTATCTATCTATCTATCTATCTATCTATCTATCTATCATCTATCTACTGTAGTGTGTGTGTGTGTGTGTGTGTGTGTGTGTGTGTGTGTGTGTGTAGTTTACTCATAGATGTAGCTGGAAGCAATACAGTCCAACTTTGGCTGATCAACCAGAAAAGGATTTTAGGATAAAGATATTAGGTAGCTCATAGAATTGAAGGCTGGAGTCAAACATACAAGAATAATTGAATCTAAACTTACAGGAACAGTCCTAACGCATGCATCAGTCCCAGCCTGATGAGTCAACTGTAACTGCTGCTGCCCACTGAACATAGGAGGAAACCCCCAGGTGAGCTGCCCCTGATTATTGGATGTGTCTGCTGCCACTGAAGTCAGCAAAATGGACTCCTTCCAAAGTTTGTTTCCTTTAGTTGCTTGTTTTCAACCAAAGATGTGGGAGCATGTGACTGGCTAGCAAAATCTGGTACAGGTGCTTTTATCTTAGCTGCAAGGGAGTCTGGGAATTTGATTTTTCTGGATTCTGCTCTGATGAAGCCAGATCCATAAGGCTGCTATTTCCTCAAACATAGTGGAAGTGTCTGGCAGGTGCTGGGTAGCTTGAAAACATGACAGTCATGCACAGATGGGACCTATTAAAAGAAGACAAAAAGAAGTCCTGCTGACCACAGCTCAGAAGACTGCATCATTCTGGTGGCACCAAAAAGCAAAACTAGAGACAGCTGATGGAGGATTCAGGTGTACCAGCCGGCCAGGTGTTAAATTTCATACCAGTATAAATAGTTCAAGAAAAATCCCCTGCCCCAGCACAACATTGTTCAATCTTATTTTAATTTCACACCTCTCAGCAAAACCCCTACCTGGCATGATAGGGAGATAAGGGGTTATTAATAAGAGGAGATGAAATAAATAAGCTTAACTTTGCAATCTTTACACTTTAGGCTGGGGTTGGGGGTCCCCTGCCCATCAGCTCCTGCCTCTTGGCATGGTGTGATCCTGAGGACAGATGATGATGATGATGATGATGGTGGTGGTGGTGGTGGTGGTGATGGTACCAACACTTATGGATACTTACTATGTGCCAGACACCCTTGTAAGTACTTTACAGGTGTCAGTTATTTTAAATCCTTACAACAACCCTACAAGGTAGGTAATATTATATGATTTTACAGATGAAGGAAACTGGCACAAACGGACCACTAATAAACACAGTGCTGGCCTCGGGACTCAGGTATTCTGACCCTAGATAGACAGGGATTTTTACTAGGTATCCTGGTGGTTGTGCTTTCCCCCTTTTCTCTGAGTGAATTCCAGGAATATATAGCACTTCTATATTAACTAGGGGAAAAAGTGAAAAGTGTTCTGAAATAATTATCACAGGTTTTCACTAGGTGGTTCTGTTTGAAAAAAAAAAAAAAGGAGCAACAGTTAAGAAACTGCAACACCGTCTAGTTTTTCAAGAGTCTTCACTCTGGACCCCGATGCCCTGGAAACCCTCCCTCCTCCACCTACAACAATTCCAGTGGTGGCTGTCTAACCTTTTGCCCTCTCTAATGCTCACAGCGTGCTGAGAGATTGGTCGTTAATATTTCCTTTTTACACAGAAAAAATGAGTCTCGGAAAGTTGTGTTATGGTCAAGATCACATAGACCCTAGATGGTAAAAACTAGGCTTTCGAGGCAAATCCCATATTCTCGACTACTATGTAAGCTATCCTGTTGAGGTTCTCTGTGAAATGCAATATAGTTGGTCCTCCCTATCTGTGGGGGAGACACTCCAAGACCCTCAGTGTGTGCCTGAAACTGTGGATAGCAGTGACCCCTATATGTATTATGTTTTTTCTTATGCATCCATACCTATGATAAACGTCAATTTCTGAATTATGCACAGTGAGAGATTAACAGCAATAACTAACAATAAAATAGAACAATTATAACAACATACTGTAATAAAAGTTCTGTGAATGTGGTCCCTCTCTCAAAATATCTTATGTTGCTGTACTCACCCTTCTTCTTGGGATGATGTGAGATGATACAATGCCACGCGATGAGATGAAGTGAAGGGAATGACCCAGGCATTGTGATGTAGTGTTAGGCTACCATTGACCTGATGATACAGAAGAAGGGGGATCATCCGATTCCAGACCATACTTGATGGCGGGTGGCTGAAACCATGGAAAACAAAGTCCCAGATAAGTGGAGACAAGGCCAAGAGGCGACAATGGCAAGGTGACCACATGTGGTGCACAGTCTTTGGAAATGAGGTGTCTCTTTATGAAATGCAACATACAAAGTCCATGACTTTAAAACCCCAGCATTTATGGACAGTTTACGTCCTGTTGGTTATGTACCAGTCTTTCCAGTCTGATAGCTCGCCAATAATCCTATCGGAAGCATGAACTCGAGTGCTGTTCTTTTAATCTCCATGTCTGTGCCCACATTTAGCTAACCTTACACAAGAAATAACTTCGGCAGTTAGACTAGGTGCATTTGGTGAAACCCAGAAATAATCAGGGAAAAATACTTCAAGTTCCAAACTGCAGAACACAGCTAATTTCAGCCTAACATTTATGAATTTTAATGTTAGACTACACTGATACTCTTCCTTTGCACCAATGTTTTGTGAAATATTTTGTGGAAGAACAGCATTGCCCTGTAAAAGATTAACATAAAAGATTTGGGGTCTATCCCCATGTGGCTTTGCCAGACATTTCTTCAACCTATTTTTTTTCAACCTTGTCCACTTCCTAAGGTCAAATTCATAAGTTTGCATCCCCTTTAGTAATCCTTCTATGATTTTAAAAGGCACTTAAGAGTGCCTCCCTTCGGGGCACCTGGGTGGCTCAGTCAGTTAAGTGTCTGCCTTCAGCTCAGGTCACGATCCCAGGGTCCTGGGATCGAGTCCCGCATTGGGCTCCCTGCTCAGCGGGGAGTCTGCTTCTCCCTCCTGCTCTGCTGCTCCCCCTGCTTGTGCTCTCTCTCTCTCTCAAAAAAAAAAAAAAAAAAAAAAAGAAGAGTGCCTCCCTTCAACCACATCCACAGTCGTGGGATTTGGCAAACATACATGTATTTGCAACAGCTCTCTCGTGGAATGTTTATTTCTGTCATGTGCTTATCAGATTTCATCTGTAGCCTGGGAGTCTCCCAATCACTCCAGAGCAGTGGTTCTTAAGCCAGACAGGTTTGCCCCCTTGGAGACATTTGGTAATGTCTGGAGGTATTTTTGCTGTCATAACTGGGAGTGTACTCCTGGCATCTAGTGGGTAGAGATCAGGCATGCTGCTCGACATTCTGCAGTGCACCGGACAACACCCCACAGCAAAGAATTATCCTGAGATTAAGAGTCTCTTATGGTTTGTCTCCCTCTCTGGTTTCTTCTTGTTTCATTTTTCCCTCTCTTCCCTTGTGATCCTCTGCCTTATTTCTCAAATTCCACATATCAGTGAGAAGGTTGCTGGAGTGGAGGGGGGTGAGAGGGATGGGGTGGCTGGGTGATGGACATTGGGGAGGGTATGTGCAATGGTGAGCGCTGGGAATTGTGTAAGACTGCTGAATCACAGACCTGTACCCCTGAAACAAATAATACATTATATGTTAATTTAAAAAATGAAGAAAAAACAAGAATTATCCACCTACAATGTTGCCATTGAAAACCGTGCTTTCGATGTATCTCTCTGGATCCTTTTCTACCCAGTATGTCTGTCTTTGGGCATAGTCACAGAATCCAGGTTTTGTGCAAAAGGAAAATAATACCTTTTGTTTTTCCAAACCCTGCCTTGGAAATTTTGGGTCTGTGTGTTTAGAAAATGCCTGAGTTTAGGGCCTTCGTTGCTTTCCTCAATTGTTACTAATGACTTGGAGGCCATCATCCTATACGATACTTTTCTATTTTAATCATTAGTTTGTACTTGTCTTCAGTGAAGCGCATCTGTCACTTTTCATTCCACTCAACTCTTTGCCAATTTCTTTGCCATTTGTGCTCATCAGCTTGACTTCTTATCTGCAATCTGGAACATTTTATGGCTTCATCAGCTAGATGATTTATATTTTTTAAAATGTTAATTAAGGTCAGCTGCAACAGACTCTTTGTTGCTAGTGCCTTTTCATTTAGAGAAATTACACATTTATCCTTCCTTCTTGTTTATATTTTCGAAACCGTTTTCTTCCCTTGACAAAACATTTTCCCAATTACCACGCAATTCAGTTGGAAAAGTATGTCCACGGTCCTTCTTAGCCACAAGCAGATGTCAATTTCTTCAAGAATTCTAGTAGATCAGTGACACAGTATTTCCCCCAACAGAGACCATGGTGGCTTCACGACCCAGCAGTGGTGCTTCCTGATGTGGGCAGGGGTTGATTCAACTAAATATTGAGTGTCTATTACATACAGGTTAGTATGCCAGGCTGTCAGGGCATAGAAAATGAATAAGAAATAGCCCTTGCTAAACAGCTAGAAACCTTGCGAGGAGCGTAAGATATGTACATAAATAACTGTAGAAAGAGATGTGTGAGGGCCGCCCTTTCTGTGCTATGGCTAAAGCATCAGACTTGCAGAGCCTGCCTGCCAGTCATGCATGAAAGTTCAGGTTCCTGACCTAGACCTCCGGAACCCATATCCTGGATTAGAATCATGCTGGCAGGCTTCCCGAATCCTCGCATAAGGATGATTTTATAAGTGACAAGTTGTACATTTTGGCCCGCTATTTCCCGTTTCATCCTGAAGTTCCTTGAAACCTCTAAAGTGTATTACAACCACTCCTGGTGATTTATTTATGTCTGGTGTGTCAATTAGAGGCTGAACATCACGTATTCTTAACATTAGTTTGACCTCTCTGCTTCAAAAGATGATTTTTGCTTTCAGATCTTCCCAATAACTGCCGCAATGAGGACTCAAACATTTTAATTTCTGTATTCTTTAGTTTCACCATTTTTTGGAATAGATGATGGTCCTCTCTTCCCTTCACCCCAATATATTTTGTAGACTTTTCTATTCTTGGGATGGCGTGGTAGAAAAATTACAGGCTTTGGGTCAAATATATTGGATTTACGTCCTTGCTATAACTTTATGTCTTTTGGGGTAACTTTTCTAACTTCACAAAACTACGATTTCCTCACACGTGCAGACAGGGTTAATATCTACATTTCGTAGTTTGGGGAAGATTCGTTGAGATGACATATAAAATGTTTGCCAAAAAATGCCTCAGTGAGCCCTCTCCCCACGCGTTTATCTTCCTCACTTCTGTAATGTTTGTAAAGGGACCTCTCTTTCCCTGTCCTTTATTTTAGTAGTGGCTTATGTTGGCTCACTGTTTACCAGCACAGATTTTTCCTGTCACTTCCTGATCATTCTCATCGACAGCATAATCAACATTACCCCATCTCATCTTCTATTGTGAAATCCTAAGTAATTGCATATCTTACCATTGCTGTTGTCCAAATATTTGTGTCTCTCCCCCCTGCCCAGTTCACATGTTGAAATCCTAACTCCCAAAGGTGGTGGCATTAAGGGCCTTTAGGAGGTGCTTAAGTCGTGAAGGCCTTTATGGATGGGATTAGTGCCCTTATAAAAGTAGTCCTGGAGAGCTTCCTTGCCCCAGTCCACTGTGTGAGGACGCACCAAGGAGTGGGCAGTTTGTGTCCTGGAGGAGGACTCTCACCAGACCCAAAGCATGCTGGCACCCGGATCCTGGGCTTCCACCCTCCAGAGCTGTCAGAAATAAGCTTGTGTTGTTTATAAGCTACCCTATCTGTGGTATTTTGTGATAGCAGCTTGAATGGACTAAGACAACCATAGTTTCCTTCAAGTTAAGTGAACCACAGGTTGGGTTTTTTTTTTTTTTAAGATTTTATTTATTTATTTGACAGAGAGAGACACAGCAAGAGAGGGAACACAAGCAGGGGGAGTGGGAGAAGGAGGAGCAGGCTTCCCGCCGAGCAGGGAGCCTGATGTGGGGCTCGATCCCAGCACCCTGGGATCACGACCTGAGCTGAAGGCAGATGCCTAACGACTGAGCCACCCAGGCGCCCCATATAGGTTGGATTTTTAAGAGGTTTGCCTTTTATTGCACATATGTTGAGACTGATTATGTGATAACTTAATGTTATCCCATTTTTCATCAATCACTGCTTCCTTTTTTCTATTTCTATATTTGTATTAAAATAAAGAATCATAAGGCAACTAGCTGACTCAGTCGGTAGAGCTTGGGACTCTTGATCTCAGGGTTGTGAGTTCCAGCCCCATGTTGGTCATGGAGCTTACTGAAAATGTCATAATAATAATAAAAATAAAGAATCGTGTTTTTCTTGGGGCGCCTAGGTGGCTCAGTCGATGAAGTGGCCTGATTTCAGCTCAGGTCGTGATCTTAGGGTCCTGGGATGGATCCCCGAATCGGGCTCCTTGCTCGGCAGGAAGTCTGCTTGAGATTCTCTCTCTCCCTCTGCCCCTCCCCCCTACTTATGTGCTCTCTCTTTCTTTTTCTCCCTCTGGAATAAAAAATTAATCTTTTAAAAAAAGAATCATATTTTTCTTTTCATCTGTAGTTGAAAATTTAGTGTTGCTTAATACCAACTTCTGCATGTCTTCCTGTGGAAGGTTTTTGTTTTGTTTAGCAATCTGTATTTGACTTCAAGGACTTTCATTGAACACCTGCTGTGTTTGAAGCAATGTATTAAGTACTTTTATACTCATTATCTCACAACTCTACAAAAAGTTGTGAGGCATCTTTCTCATGTGACATATCTTTAGCACCCCATATGGTTTTCTGGTGGATTTATTTTTATTTAAAAGTGTATACCTACAGAAAATAGGTGTTGTTTCTGCCATTTTCTGAAAAGATAACATTATAAATCCCAATCTTTTTTATCAGATGGGCTTTAATAATTTTATTATATAATGAATGTAGACAGGATAATGATAATGTGTATATAAAGAATAAGGTAACATTGTGTACCCACCAACCAGTTTAAGAAACAAACATAAGTCCATGTGAAAGCTCTTTGCGCCTTGCCTACACTTTGCCTATTCCAACCCTGTCCAAAGATAATCTCCAAATGCTTAAACTTTCTATTTTATAATCTGTAGTGAAAACAATGACGTTAATTGAGTGCTTCCTGCTGCTCAGGTATCAAATCATTTGTCAGCCGGGTACTAGTATTTGTCTAGGAAGATCAGATTTTGGTCATGGATTTTTTAAATGTGCAATATGAAATAGCTGCTTTTTATTTTTTTTAAATAATTTTTAAATTATTTAGGAGTGGGTCTTTCTTTTATTTCCTTTAGGTTTTTCCATAGTGTCATGGGTTATTTCATGCATTTTCTCTGGACAAAGTGTTAGCACAAGAGCCCCTGAGGGAGAAGTCTGTTGGGAGCAGCAAACAAAGTCATAACCCCAGGAGGGGGTCCAGAGAGAATACCAGCCAAAGGAAGGCCTTGGCTCTTTGTTCTTTTCTTGCTCTACATAGATCCCTGAGCAAAAGGTATGAGATTCATTGAAATTTTCTTCTGCAGATTGACAGAAAGAAATGGAGAATTACATATAGAAGAAAGAGATTAAATTTAGGTAAAGGAGAAAAGGGGGTTCGAGAAAAAGGCAGAATTAGGAAAATTGCTGAAGAAAGATGATTAACCAGGGAGATAGGAAGATAAGCATAAAGATATGCCTGTGCTTATTTTTATTTATTTATTTATTTATTTACTTATTTATTTATTTATTTATTTTTCAAGATTTTATTTATTTATTTGACATAGAGAGAGACACAGCGAGAGAGGGAACACAAGCAGGGGGAGTGGGAGAGGGAGAAGCAGGCTCGCCGCCGAGCACGGAGCCCAATGCAGGGCTCGATCCCAGAACCAGGATCATGACCTGAGCAGAAGGCAGACGCTTAACGACTGAGCCACCCAGGCGCCCCTAGTGCTTAGTTTTAAATCTTGTGATTTTGAGAAAGAAAATATTAGGTTTCATTCTGAAGTTTACAAAAGGGAGAGAGAAAGATTGATCAATTGATTGAGAGATCTATCTGAGTGAGCGGAGGGGTCGGCAGACGGTTGGATAGATCAACAGACAGAGAGATATGTATAATAATGAACAGGATGGATGGATGGATGGATGTAGTAATAAGTAGACTGTATTGCTGACTACTATAGATTGAATGCCTGTCTTCCCCAAATTCTTATGTTGAAATCCTAACCCCCAAGGTGACGGTATTAAGAGGTGGGGCCTTTGGTAGGTGATTAGCTCATTAGGGTGGAACCCTCATACATGGGATCAGTACCCTAATAAATGAGGTCCCAGAGAGATCCCTCATCCCTTCTGCAATGTGTGGACACAGAAAAAGGTGCCATTTATAAACCAGGAAGTGGGCTTTCACTAGACACCAAATCTGCCTGTGCCTTAATCTTACACTTTCCAGCCTTCAAAACATAAATTTTTATTGTTTATAAGCCACCCAATCCATGGCATTTTGTTATAGCAGCCTGAAAGAACTAAGACCTTTTTGACTATATATGTCAAATTAAGAGGGTCCCTTGGCAGCTAGAAATGAACATATTTATGTCCATACAAAAAAGCTATAGCAAAAGGGTGCCTGGGTGGCTCAGTTGGTTGAGTGTCTGACTCTTGATTTCGGCTCAGGGCATGATCTCAAGGGTCCTGGAATCAAGCCCCACGTTGGCCTCCACACTCAGCAGGAAGCCTGCTTAAGATTCTCTCTCCCTCTGCCCCTCCCTCCGCTTAGCCCTCTCTCTCTAAAATAAAAAATAAATCTTTTTAAAAAAGTAATAGCAAAGATCTGCTGCTCTATTTAGGTAGTCCCTCTTACTGCCTACCTACTCTTAAGAGATTTCCCTCTTTTGTAAAGGAGAAAGTAGTAATTTTGAGAAAAATAATGCCATTCTGTGATTAGAACAAGTGTTTTGTTTTGTTTTTTTAACCAAGAATTTCATCACTAATCATGATTCAGTCTAAAGACACAAACACTGAAGAATGTGCAGCCAAATGTGTTTGTACTAGTAAAAATAAAGACAGAATCACCATGAACTTTTTCATACTGGATTTTGGAGCAAAAATCTTCTTGCCATGCTTCTTTGAGCTAAAATATTGAAAGCTAAATTTTCAACTTGCTGCTGGGTTTTTGCCTTATAGTTCCCTTATCCAGATGTTTAATTATTCTCTTACTCATTTAACATAGATCATTACTTCCAATTTGAAAATTAACTGTAGGCCTGGGACATATACAAACAGTGCTGTTTCTTGGTCACTGATTTTTTTTTTTTTTTCAGGGAGCCTTTAAATTCTTCAGCTACACAGGTCAAACATGCATTAGAACCCATTTCATTAGAAAAGAGATCTATAATAGCCCTAAAGTGGTCACAAGTTCCAGCCAGTGGGCCACGTATCTCAAGAAATACGCTACAGACAGATTAGAACTACAAAAGTTTTAAACAGTAATAATGTTCTGGATTTGATCTATAGAGTAACAGGGAGCTTGAAAAATGTCCACACTTTCCAAAAATGCTATCAACAGGCCTTAAAAAATTGTTTCATCTACTCATATCACATTATTGATAACTGATCTTTATAGATCTAGTTTAGAACTCAATTCAAGGGGCGCCTGGGTGGCTCAGTTGGTTAAGCGACTGCCTTTGGCTCAGGTCATGATCCTGGAGTCCCGGGATCGAGTCCCGCATCGGGCTCCCTGCTCGGCGGGGGGTCTGCTTCTCCCTCTGACCCTCTTCCCTCTCACGCTCTCTGTCTCTCATTCTCTCTCTCTCAAATAAATAAATAAAATCTTTAAAAAATAAATTAATTAATTAAAAAAAAAAGAACTCAATTCAAGAGCATGCATTGAGGGTCAGGTTAACATAGGAAGTGTAAGATTTATAAAATAATCTCTGATATCTAGGAGTTTACAGAATTTTTGGAGAGATGTGGCTTATTCTAAAAAATCATAGTATAGTGTACATGAATGCCATGGAGACTAGACTGAAAAAAAAGAGACATTTTCACTGAAAGCGATTACTTTTAGTGGGGGTAGAGGAGGACGTGAAGTGCTCAGAGGGCTCCCGCCTGAAGGATTCTCTGTAAAAGGTGAATACAGTTCATATAATTGGGTGAGATCTTGCACATGGTGGTGAGGGAAGGGCATTTCAATCTGAAGGAACAAAGATCTCTCTGATCAAAACCTTCTAGTGGTGGAGCAGTGCCCTCAGAATGAAATTCAGAACACCGACCCTGGCCTCCCTGGTCCATCTCAGGGCTGGGCAGTGTGGCTCCTGGATCACTGCTAGTCTGAGAACGGCCATGGGTCTGTGAGATCAATCCAGAAGCTTTCATAGCAGTAGATATTACCGTGACATTTAAACTGCTTTTTTATAAAATAATTAGTCTGTGATGGATTGCGAAAAACAGAGAAGTGGCTTTTTACCGCAGAGTGTTTGAGTAGCACCAGGCTGTAGGACCTTCCCATGGGCGCATCAGTGGGCCTCCTAGCTATTCCCCGAATATGCCAAGCCCAAACACGTCTCACCCTTGCTGTTCCCTCGGCTGGAATGCACTCCCTTCCTATACCTGCACCTTTCTCTCCTCGCCTCCTCCAGACCTCTGTTCAAATGTCACCTTATCAGAAGTGCTTTCCCTGATGACTTAAACATACCTGCCTTGTCACTCTGTCTCCTTACTTTGCTTATCCTTCCTCCTGTAAGTCCCTATCCCTTGTGTACATTTATTGGTTTAGGTACTGTCTGGCCCACCCTACTAGACGTCAAGTGCACAAGAACGGGGACTGGTTCATCCTGGTACAGCAGTTCCCCTTTCTCTGAGGTTTCACTGTTTGTGGTTTCAGTTACCAAGTCAACCACGGTCAGGAAGCAGATGATGCTTCTTCTAACACATTGTCAGGTCAGTAGTAGCCTAACGCTATGTCATTCGCCTCGCTTCACCTCACCACGTAGGCATTGTATCATCTCACATCCTTAGAGGAAGGGGGAGTACAGTGCAATAAGATAGTTTGAGAGAGAGAGGGAGCGAGCCCATCTTCACATAACCTCTATTGCTGTGTTGTTATAATTGTTCTATTTTATTATTATTTATTTTAAATCTCTTACTGTGTCTAATTTATAAATTAGACTTTATTGGTATGTATGTCTAGGAAAAACATTATATATATACATATATATGTGTATATATATATATATATATATATATATATATATATATACACACACACACAGGGTTTGGTGCTATCTGTGGTCTTAAGCATCCACTAGGGGTCTTGCAGTAAAATCCCCGTGCATGAGGGAGGGACAACTGTAGTGGCCAGGGCTATATTCTTACCACCCAGGTGACACATAGTTGGCCTTAATCAATATTTGCTCATGAATGAATGGCAGGATCAATTGCAGTGGGGCTCAGAATTGCAGATGTACTTTAGGGAACAGTAAGTAATTTAATTTGACTAGAAGAGGGGAGAAGAGAAATAGAGTTTCCGTCAGCTCTAGCTTCAGTTCCAGTGGGTAAAGCCATATTTTGGTTCTAGACTCCAGCACATATAATAAAAGAACATTCTTTTTTCCTGAGCCTTACCAGATGCCATGTTACCATCAAGGATCCTTTTCCTAACCAACTTTAGATGTGTTTGTTTGTTTTCGTATTTCAATCTTAGTACTTCATATTTTTAATTTTCGTCATCATCTTGCCATGTAAGAGTTTACTCCCAAAACTCCGGTTTAACTCCCCTGAAACTGCAGCATATTTGAAGTTCTAATGGATGTAGGCAGAAGAGAGATATGCTCCCTTCACCATTTGTAGAGATGGAACGCGGGGAGCCTTCTCTTTTCTGTACGCCTGGGCCCTCAGGCATTGCTTACAGTTCCTGAAAATTGAGGGTTGGGATTCATCCCGCGGAGGGTGATAAGGGCCTGAGGGGGTGAGGGGTGTTGGGGTGAAGCTTCACCGGTGGAAAGAAAGGTCAGTTTTCCAGGGCTACCGGGCTACCGAGGAGATCCAACAAGATGAGATAAGACAGCCAGATGAGAAATCCGTGCCTCACCTGTGCTCCCAGCCCTTTTGGCATTGCTGCTTTTTCTTTCCAAGAGCCTCACAGAGCACCTCGGTATCCCTAAGAGGAAAGCACTCCGTTTATGAGTAGCAGGGACGCCATTTTCTGCTTTCAGACTGGCCTGGCCTACAGATAGCATGCATAATTAATATGCCCTAGAAAGCTGTTTAAATTAATGATGGGATTGTCCCCCAAGAAGCATACCATAGAAGGCAATGCTCTAGGTTTTTTTAAGCTAGGATCTGGAGTCCCAGGTTCTTCTTTCCCTCACCATTAGGGCTTGGTGACCTCAGGCAATTCACTTTATGTTCTCTAGAGTACTTAAAAGGTACTTTATTGGTCCATCTTTTATTCATACTTTTCACTTCTGAATCTCCGAAAACCTCAGTAGAGCCATCCGAAGGGTCACTGAGTGAAAGCCAGTACTCTCCTTTGAGATCCCCCACAGAAAATTGCTTTAAAGGGCCTGGTTACATATATGTATTTTTTCATAGCACTAATCATTATTCTGTAAAATGTCCAGTTAAACCCACACATCTGCTTAATTATTTAAAATCAAAGACTGCCTAAGACGTAAGTGATCAGTCTTGCAACTAGACGGAGCGCATATTCAGGTAGGAAATCATTAAATCATTTTCAAAATTATACCACTTCTATCATAGAACAAGTTGCGTTTTCCTTGAAGGAAGTTGGCAGGAAGGTCTTACATAAACCGTACGTTTTTCCCACTTACTCTGTTCCTGCCATTTGCGCTAAAGAGTTATGACTAATTTTAGGGTTCAAGAGGAACCTGTGTTCAGAAGTGAACTAGGTTAGGAATTTGTATTTCTACATAGTTATATCTATTTTGTTTGTTTGTTTGTGAGGGGGGCTGCAAAATAATGTGCACTAACATTTTATTGATTAAGAGTCATGTAAACTCCACTGGTGTTCAAGAAACCAGGTAACCAGGTTTTTCTTTGGGAGAAAGAAAGTTTTTTGTTTTTTTTTTCTTTTCCACGGCGCATGGAATTTCTGTGTTCAGCCTTTAGTCTTGCATCAATTTGGGTATCTCTCTCAAACTGTTCTACTCTCTAAGCACAAAGGGCATAGATACTACACAATAGTCTCAACAAGTAAGCCAGTGCAGAAGTGTAGGAAGTTGCCTTAGTTTGCATAAATCTTTGAAAAACTGCAAAAAAATTTCATGTTATTAATCCCAACGGTATCTTGCGTTTTTTTTCTGCTGTTCAGCCGCTGTTCAGCCACTGTCCAGCAGATGGCACTGTGTATAATAGGATGACAGCTTCCTTTTGCAAATGTGGCAGTGTGCATTTCTACCATGTATATATTTATAAATATTCGTTCTGTTAACATTACAGTGGAGAGTATGACACTTTTTTGAAATACAAGGTATTAAGTGTCCGTGATTTGTAAATTTGTATCTTATACCGGCACATTATTGGAATATTGTAGTATTGCTCTCTACAAATATAATGAAACTGTGCATTGTTCCTTAAGGAGCTTTTTATTTTTCTGATTATTAACATTAGCATTCACTTACTAGCTTGTCCTAATAGGGTAGAGATATATCAGCAAATAATCCCCACACTAATATCGTCGTGGGTGCCCTTGCCCTGTGTTTGAGTCCAGGAAGGGATGTGGTTGGGCTAAGGGTAACAGCCCTCAAAGAGCTGCTCACAAACAGCTCACTGCCACTTCATGGAATACTGTGGTGGCCAAAAAGAAAGGAAATGAAAGGAAACTAGCAACCGTTACTCTCAGTGTGTCCTGCAAGCATGGGTCTACCTGGGTGCTCGGCAGAAATGCAGTGTCTTGTGGCCTGCCCTGGATATAATGAATCAGGGTATGCTTTTGAACAAGATTCCAGATGAATCATATGCACATTCAGGTTTGACAAGCACTGACTATTGAGTGTTTCCTCTTCTTTTAATGTAAAGCAGATGTTGAGAGCCCACCCACTCTGTGTCAAGCAGGACATCCTGGGCTTGGGCCTCAGAGACGGCCAAGTCTGGATACCAGCCTTCAAGGAGCTGACAGGGCGTGAACAGAATGTTAAAGAAACAAACCAAAACAACGAAGCCAATACAACCATGTAGGTGCTAACTTGAGTATGTCCGGATTGCAAGTGGGTGTTTGATGGGCATCTGGCTAAGGTTCACATTTCACCTTTCTAACAGCTCTGAGAGATGGAAATTGCTGGTCTAGAAGAGGAGATGATGCAAAGTCATTCACACAGCCGGTCAACGATGAGCTTAAAGCTTATACCCAGTTCTGTCAGGCTCCAAAGCCCAAGTGTTTTCAATACACTGCATCTTAGAAACCCAGGCTTTTTCAGTAAATTATCTATCTGTGTCATCTCTGTTATAGATTACAAAGGAAGGTGTTGCTTTCCAGACCAAGGATCTGAGGACCTTGCATTCAACGCATTAAAATGTAAATTTTGGAAAGTTTGTAAGTTAAGCACTTCCTTCAAATGAAGGCAGTGATCACCTAATACCTTGCACGTGGGTCATCTCGGTTCCTCTGTCAGGACAGAGAGCCCTTCTGTCCTGTGAGGAGGTAGGGGCTGGCTGCAGATGGGTGGCCCTAGAGGACCTTTAGATGGAGAATTTGTAACAGAGTGGGATGATATTTGCCGAGTTCAGGAGAACTAAGAATCCAGGTATTTTCTCCCACATCTGACCGGGGGCTGCTTGCAAGTCAGCATTCATCAGGATGTTGGGTAACCTGGAGCCCTGCCTAGCCCCCAGAGCACTATTTTTAGGAGTTGGCCAGATTGCCACTGATCTCTTCCACACCATTTTCAGGGGTGAACCTAGTTGTAATTACCTGCACTTATATGAGCCTGGTCGTTTTATCTAAGTTCATTGATGAGTCTCCCGCAGAGAATGGAATTAGATATTTCAGTAAGATAAGGAAATTATATCTATTTTTGGTCACTGTATGTGGGAGGACTGTTGCTCAGTCTGAGAAAATTATTTCATTCAGAGCCTTTTTTTCCTTTTGTATTATCATTTATTAACTCATGTATTATATATACACCTGTAAGCAAAACTGAATATTAAGTTTGAATAATGGTTTAGAAACAGAATCATATGTAGTTGGCAAAAAATAAAACCTGCCTCTCGTGAGGAGCCTATGGATCATTTGATGATGCAAAAGGACTGACTGGCCTCTATGTCTTTGATGGCTGATATTGGTCTTTTTCAGAAAATGCTGGGAATATTTATCCTAATCTTTTAAACCCTGTCTCGTTATTTCTAGGCAGTTTGTTGCATTTAGTATCCTAGGGTCAAAAATGGTTTTGCTTCTATATTATTTGGCTAATAGTGCTGAATGCACATTCCAAATGTGGCACATATTCCCACATACCAAGTGGCGTAGGATATTCTAGAAACTGTTAGGGGAAAACACATCTGCGCCAGTTCACAGGGATTGGGAATAGATAGTGTAACTAGGTCAAAATGGCCAGCCATGATGGCCACAGTGATAATTTGTCAGTGAGCACAGTTCTCTCATTCTTGGAAGGAATAACTGATGCGCCAAAATGTCTCCATAACCAACCACACAAAAGACACTGAGTTAACGCTAACATGCTTTTTGTCCCAGGATGAGCTTTTCCTTCCTCTCATTGGTAACCACCCCCCTCAAGTGCTCCTCAACACCACTAGCTTATCTTTTACTCTTAATCTTGCTTCAACTCCGTGTCTTCTTGTAGTGGAGGTTTTTATTTTAATTGTAAAAGGATAGAGGTGAGGTACGGCAATTCTGAAAGAAAGCCCGTTGGGAATTGTGTCTGGTTATTGTCTTGAGACACCTTCAAATGCCGGCTCTTGAGCATGTCATTTTGCCCTCACCTTTCTCTGTAAGAAAATGAAATGTTGCCCAGCAGAGCAGTAGACATTGTTACCTTGTATTCTATCCACGGGAAGGCTGTAGTAGTTACCATATACAAAAGAGGAAAAACATGCCAAGGAAAACAAGTCAACTGGCATGATTTTGAGTGAGCTTTAAGAGTATTTCATGCTTCTGTTTTTTTAAGAGTAGTTCTGGAATATATCATAAGGTCAATTCATATTTACCTTAACTTCTTAAACATACAATGCTCAGAGTTATGCAGTGTATCATGGTGGTGACAGTAAATTATCACAAAAATGTAACAAGAATGCCATATGTAATAAAAGGTGTGCTGGGCTTTGTTTCAGTTAAGAGCATACGGGTCATGTTGAAAATTAGAATAAAAATGGTCTCTTGTATATATAGGAATCCTCTACTAACCATATTATTTGATTAAACAGAACATCCATTCCTTTACTACGCTAAATAACTGAACAGTCCTGAAAGTGAAGGAAACCCCCAAACAAGCAAAAAACCATAAGGAAGACTGTTGGGAGGGTTGCCCTGGAAAATATAATCAAAGAAGAGGTGCTAAGTGTTTTTGCTGCAATCCCATGGTCCAGCCAGGCTGTGTTACCAAGCGCCCCGGGAATGTGCTGTGCTATTAACCCGTAGTACCAGCTTTGATAACTCCTCCTCTCTGCACGTGTGATGAACTTGTGCATATCCTTCAAGACTCAGATCGAGTATCCTCTCATCTTTGGAAGCTAGCTCCTTGGATGACTCTTTCCTTCCTCTTTCTGTTAGGACCATCTCTTTTTGTTCTTGTGTCACTATGTTGAAATTATATGATGAGATACCTCGCCCTCCTCCCACCCCTAGAGGAGCCCCTTGAAGTCAGGAACCACATTTAATTCATTTATCTTCAGTGCCTCCTTCATGATGGAAAATGTGTGGCACATAGGCCTCCACTCTTCAGTTCTGCATCTGTGGCAGATACTACAAATCAGTCATGACACTCTTCCTTTCTGAGACTAGGTCTAGCCTAGTACTTCTGAACACCACACTTCAGGCCTCTGCATACCACAGGTTCATTGTGGCTGACACACTAGTTTTAGCTTCCTTACTACCACTGGTCTAGCAGAACACCTGGCTCATAGTAAGCAGCCACTGTTATTTTTATGTGAAAAATTATATTAAATGGAAATCGTACGAGACCCGTGCTTTGGCTTTGGCTTCGGTGTTGGCTTTTGGCTTAAGTATTCTGATGGAGTTGCGTCTAGGAATGTTATAGAACTCGCCGGTATTTCAGTCACTGGTATTCAATCATTTTGTGTTGTTGTACTTTCATTATTTTGAAACGCTCTGAGTTAAATAAAGTGACACAGGCTCCTTTTACATCACAAGACTTACCAAATCCCTTCTATGCCAGAGCACGTGAGGAATCTGCGTGAAGAGAATAAAAACATATTATGTATGTTTCACAGACATATTTGAACAACAAAGGAGTGTTTTATGGGACGAGTGTTCCCCAGGACCTACTCTGTAGCAGATTCTAGATAGTTCTGTTCATGTCTTCCCCACCCTGTGTTATTTATGTATTTATATTTAGTTATCAGTATTGGGAATAATGAGAACCTCAGGCTTCCTTTTTCGCTGTTTTTGAATGACACAATCTATAATATTCTTGTAGAAATAATGGGGGAAAAAAAGAAATAGCGGGAATGACGGCTCCCTCTAATTTCCTGTTGATTTCTAAATGCTTTGACCTTTGAAAATACATTCTTAATTTTTCTTTCTGAAGCATGAAGTTAAAGTAGGAAGCGAGAGGAGTCAACAGACATGGACTCAAAGACCCCAAGTCTGACATTCGCAGATGCCATGAAAGTGTTGTCATTTCTCTTTCATGACCCTTAGTTTCCTTGCCTACAGAGTGGGGATATTGAATCCCTGAAGTGTGAGTACAGCACAAAACAAACAAACAATGCAGAGATTGTGTTTGCTTTCTGCCTGATTCCAGATGTAACACTCTTAAGGATATATTTTTAGGCCAGTTTGCTTAGGGAGCAGTTTCATTCCCAGAAGATGGAGATGACTTGAAAGTGTCTAATAACACCTGATTCTCTGTCTCTCACCTTATCTTTCCCCCCTGTGCCGGTCAACCCCAAGAGAGTGAAAAGACTCATCATTATTAATCCTAACAGAGCCAGACATATTTTCATGATTTTGTGAACCAAAAAAATAAATAAATAAATAACCTATTTTTAGTATCTACTTAGAAAAAAAAAGGTAAATTTGTATGTGTATTAAAAAACCACTCTAATGACAGGAACCAGGCATATTCATGAATTCTCAAATGATACTCTTGCGAATGGAGGTACGTCAGTTTTCCCACAGGCCTCAGCGTCCCTCTCGCTCTCAGGAATCCGAGCAGAGTTCTGCGGCTAGAAACGCACGCCTGGAACTGTTGGCTGGAGCATCAGTGAGGGGCACACACTCGATTGGGGTTTTAATTTGGGCCCATGATTTATAGATGCCTAAATGGCGAAAAGACATTTCAAAATTGTGTTTCTTCATAGATGTGGCATGAGAACTGCTTGAAAGGAGCTCAGATTTGTTAGAATTGGACTGACATTTATAAGGACAACTTCGCGGCAGCTTTAATTATTACTTAAGAGCAGGGTTGTTAAAATGGTCCCCCCAGGTACTGGAGCTTTTGATTATGTAAGGAGGAAAAAAAGATAAATTTCAAAAAAGAAGCTCAGTCCAGCACTGTGCACTGCCAGTTACTCCATAATTCATTTTGGGGACAACTTCTCTATGTGGTCTAGGAATGAAGCCAAATATCAAATGCATCGCTGGCTGCAGCAGGTAATGATAAAGTCTTAAGGAAAAGAAAAACCACAACTTGCCTCACATAAGAAAGATTGGGGGGATATTTACAGAAGAATCCGAGTCTCTTCAAAGTACATGAGCTCCGCAGCAACTGCGAGATCGAAAATCTCCTTTTCCTCCTCTTCATATAACGACCTCTCTCGTGGTTGCTTGAGAATTCCCCCCATCAGAAGAAAAAGCTCCCCCACGTTTGATCCATGAGACGTGAACTCTAAGCTAGTAGCATCTTAGTTGTCTGTTGCTTTTCCTATTTATCAAGGGAAACCTTAACAAGGAGAGTAGTAGCCTGGGAGGGTTAAGATGCATTCTGCTAGCCTGGCATGTTTTACTTACTCTTATGCTTGCAATAAATGGAGGCTCGTCTGTGTTAGGATATGAGTCTATTCTCCAAAGACATATATGCTGATAGCACTAATGATTTGCAATATTTAACAGTAAAACTGTTTTACTTTCAGTGACTCCAGGCTTTGAATTTTAAATGGAATCATTTTATATCTTTTGGCATTAGTTGAAATACATGGGAATTGGCCCAGATTTCCCATTAATAATGTAGCAAGTAAACGTTTCAAAATCATTAGAGCTGATATCTCTATTTAATTGGTATTTGGAAAATATATTTTATTTATCAAAATATAGATTTATAAGATTTATGTCAACTTATACTGGTTTGAAAAAATATCCAAGTTTATCTTAATGGATACAATATGTGACATTTATATATATATATATGTATATATATATATATACACTATGTGACATTTATCTGTGTGGATAAGCATTTTTTTTAAATTTGTTTATTGTTTGGGGTGATTAAAAATCGTAACTGAACTCAGGAGGCACTAAGAGATTGCTTTCTGAGGTCTCATCCTACCTGATGCTTCTTTTTATTTGACCTCAAATTTAACTCCTTGCGAGGGCTTCTAATTTATCACAGAGCCAACCTTACTGATTTAAGGCAAACCATATGCAATTTTGGGAAGGCATCAAATAACTTTTGAAAAGAAAATTCCCTGGCATGGCTCATGTGAGGTATAATTTTCATGACCGAAGTAGGTACAGGCAGGTTTCCAAAAATGGGAGAAGGGGCTTGTGTTTGTACAGACAGCCTCGCTCACAGTCTTGACCCAGTCCTTCCCTTCTGAATTTACTGGCTGTATTTATGGAAGACTTGAAATGCAATTGAATTTTTATTTGAAATTGTATACCCTCTATTTTAGATTATGACTTTAATGCATGATGATGTGTTGAGGAAAAGGAATATTAATCATGGCAAAGTCTGAATTGTAAATGGTGTGAACGGGCATGACAGATCAATCTGCTTTTGATAGAATTTTATGATTATGTATGTATCTGTAAAGACGGAGTTAACCTAAAAATCGCAAATGGCTTGGCATTGGAGAAGAGTGCCCAGTCTTTTAACACTTTCCTCGTTTAATATGAAATATTTTACAAAGAGAGGAAATTTCAGAGAACAAAGGAAGAGGATCCAAGACCTTGCTCAGCTGAGTCCTGTCAGAGGCTTGGTGAAATTGCCCACTTTCCATGGCGAGGAAGGTAGAATTATGGGATTTTGGAACTGAAGAGGAACTTAAAATAGCCCGTTTTACAGATGGAGAAGCTGAGTCCAGAGAGGTGAAGGTGGTGTGCCCAAACACACTTTAGCGTCAGCTTTTGATTTCCAGCTTCTGAAATAGCTCAGCTGGGAAACTCTTACAGGACAGCTGTGAGACCTGCATGATGAAGATTTGGTAGCTGTTTGCAATGTGAAAAGGCTCTATAAATTTCATATGTAATTATAATAAAACCCTGTATTTTGGCTTTAGGCTGCTGAGTCCTTGGACGGATACCTGCTCTAGCCACAAAAACATCCTCCTGCCTATGACTTCTTTTCGTGTAGACAGAGGTACTTGCCTGTGTCCCTGCTTTTCATGGACAGCCTCCTGTTTCCACTTCTAGATGTCCTATGTCTTGTGAAAGAATGTCCATTCTTTCAGATGCAGAAGCTTTTTTAAAAGATTAGCCATACCACTTACTAATATTTTCCGTCCATAGCCTCTATTCCTGAATTCCTCTTGATTTTCAGTTAATCCTTCCCTCTCAAGAAAACCAGGGGTAATTTAAAGAGAGGAAAGAGGAGAAGAAAACTAACATTTATTCAGCACCTACTGTTTGCCAAGTATTCGCCTCAGGTTGCTATCGGAATGAGGTGAGTATGAATAAAGAAATCAATAAAAGATCCTATCGTGCTAAATACCTTGCCTACATTATTAATTACTGAATAGATCAAGGCTCAGAGATGTTAAATAAGCCAGGGAGAGGAATTAAAATGCCAATAAGTCCAAAAGGAGAGACATCACCAAGAGAGAGGTCACGTTTCCCTTTCCTCAGAAATAAAGAGAGTGCTAGACAAAGATAAGAACGAAATAAAAGGAAGGAAGGGGCGAAGGAAAGAAGGAAGGAAGGAAGGAAGGAAAAGGAGAAATGATTAAAGATTTAGAGATAAAAGAACTAATTTAAGGTTTACAAAAGAACTTTGTTTCAACTAGGCTTCATGTATCTTTCCACAAAGCCCATTAATGTTGATTTAATATCATGTTGGCATCATGGCCTTTGAAGTCATATATGATTCAGCTCTTACATCTGATTGTGCCTCCTAGTAAAATGAATAAAAACTTTCAAGTTAGGGAAATTATGACAAATCCAAGGATCAAATAAACTTACTTGCTACCTCAAAGACATTTTTTATTTAAAATGATGATAATGCATCATTAAGAAATTAAAACACATTCTCATATCCTGTTTCTGCAATCTAAATGCTTTAGGAAAAAAAATTTATACTGAAATGATTTTTTTTAAAGATTTTTAAATTTTTATTTATTTGACAGAAAGAGAGAGACAGCGAGAGAGGGAACACAAGCAGGGGGAGTGGCAGAGGGAGAAGCAGGCTTCCCGCTGAGCAGGGAGCCCGATGCGGGGCTCGATCCCAGGACCCTGAGATCATGACCTGAGCCAAAGGCAGACGCTTAACGACTGAGCCACCCAGGTGCCCCTGAAATGATTTTTTAAGTGAGTTTTTAACATGTTACCATTAGATCCTGAAGATGTTTATGAGACTGATGGAATTGTCAGGCACATTCTAAAGCAAAATTTGTGGCGATATTAGCTCATAAAGTTCCTAGAAACAAGGAATTTCTGAATAGAACATTTTCATCACGAGATTCAACAACCAAATTTAAGATGTCTACCTGAAACATAACTCCTTATAGGGTGATAAATTCAGTCATTTTAACTTCAGAGTTTATATTAATGATGGAGATAAGTATGTATAATGGATAGCAACATCTGATTAATTAAAGTTAAATAACATTATGTAATTTGCCAAATAAAAATAAATCCTATAAATGGTTTTAATTTAAGATGTTTATCAGAGTTCTTGCAACTGGTATCTTCTCAGCAGGAAGTACCTTTTTGTGGAGCAAATGGCAAATTATATACACAAGGAGACAAGAACCGAGTATATAGTTACAGGAAACAAGGTGCAACCATGCCCAGGAAGTAAGGAGGGACCAGAGTATTCAGGGGTTCACAAACCATGTTAGTGACCTCGGTCTTTATTCTAAGGAAATAGGAAAACTTAAGGCTTTTAGGGGAGAGAGGAGTTAGAGGTGGATGAGAGTGACTGATGGAGACCTGTAGGAAGCTACTCAAGTCAACAGTGCTGGGGAGATGTTTGTAACATAGTTGTTTAAATGCTGTCTTGCCCCTGTTTTGATGTCTTGGCTGGAGGCCAGTCATTTCCTCTTCGGAATAGCTGCTTAAGTCCTCATTACCAACCACCGTCTTTATTGGACTGTCACAGTCTGGGCCACTATTCACCTGCTCTTACCACTCCAGGGCCAGATACCAGACAACCAGGGATAGCCCCTATGCCCCAGAGCCCACTGAAATTATTCACGCTAGCCGGTCCTAAATTGGCTTACCTGGCCTTGCCCATTCTTTCTGATAAAAACCACAATAAAGACTTGCCCGCAGTTCCCCCCTGCCCCTCTGCCTCATCACAGACCCTAGTGATTCCCTGGGTGGCTCTCTGTGGTGTGAGATGTACTCCTTTCTTTGGGAATCTTGAGTAGAATAAACTGTCTTTTCAATGGCATTGTCCCCTGATCTGGTTGACCTTACCATACCTAAATAACAATAAAATCTATTAAAACAGTGCTAGTCTAGGTCAGTGGTAGAGACAGTAAGAAGCTGCTGAATCAGAGGTATTTAAGAGATAATATTAACAGAATTCCATGGTAGGACCATATTGAGGATGGGAGAAAAGTAGATGATGAAGATGACTCCTAGATTTCTGGCTTGGGTAATAGGGGCCATTCATCAAGACTGAGAAAACTGGAAAAGGCCCTGATTGTGGGATAGTCTTGAGTTCAGTTTGGGGTATTTTGATATTGGGGTAACTCTGAGATATTCAAGTGGAAATGTCAAGGGGACAGGGAGATCTACAGTTTAGAACTGGTGACTAGGTCTCATTGAGAAAGGAGGATGTATGAATAATAGACTTTTTAAAAATCCCAGCAAGTGAGAATTACAGGTGGTAGCACATAGCAAAGATGGCAGTCTCCAAAGGCTATTCATGAGGAATCACTTCTTGCAGGGAGTCAGCTGTGAGCGTTGGGTTGATGCAAAAGAATACTAAGCAGGAGAAATAAATCGTGTGTATAAAGATTCAGAAGCAAAATGTGTGTTGCAAATTTGAACAATGAATAGTCCAGTTTAACAAAAACAGGTGATTTGTATGGGGGGGTGGGGATGGGAGCAAAGGTGTAGAGTACCTAGATACCAAGTTATTCAGCCTTTGAAGGCCTTGAAGGTGAGGAGTTTATTAAGTGCTGGTAGTCCTCTGGGTACTTCATTAAGAGAATTAAATAGAGTTCCTTTTGTTAGGCTTTTCTGTCTTTTAGAATGGATGTTTCTACAGGGTAGAGATTCTCCTTTTCCTGCTGATCATGGTCAGCTCAAGTAGAGAGTATTAATGTATGAGGCTCAAAAGAGGATTAACCAAACATTATTATATTAATTTTATTTCAGTCAACTACTGAAGATTATTATAAGTCTGCTGTGTACCTAAATCATGCGACCCAGCCCATGATCCTGTGGAAATTAGAATTATGTTGGGGAGACAGAACTTACACTTTAAAAAGAGATTTAAAAGACAGAAGTGGAACCTAAAAACGAATGCGAGAAGGAATATATCATGAAACATTCCTGTATTTACCCTTAAACATTTTTATTGTGCATTTCTTTTTAGTTGCGGTAGAGTACACACAATGTACATTTTACTGTCTTAACCTTTTTTAAGTATACAGCTTAGTAGTGTTAAGTACATTCACATTGTTGTGCGACTAATCTCCAGAATTCTTTTCATCTTGCAAAACTGAAATTCTACACCCATTATACACAATTACTCTCCATTCCTCCATTCCCCATTCCCTCCCCAGTCCCTGGTAACCACCATTCTCTTTCCTCTCTCTATAATTTAACTACTCTAGGTACCTCATATAAATGGAATCATACAGTATTTGGGTTTTTTGTGAGTGGCTTATTTCTCCTGGTATAACATCCTCAGGGTTCATCCATGTTGTAGTATAGTTCAGAATTTCCTTTCCTTTAAGGCTGAATAATACTGCATTCTGTGTATGCACCACCTTTGGCTTATCCATTCATCCATTGATGGACACTTGGGCTGCTTCTGTCTTTTGGCTCTTGTAAACAATGCTGCTGTGAACATGGGGTGTACAGATATCTCCTCAGGATCCTCTTTTCAATTCTTTGGGGCATATACCCAGAATGGAATTGCTGGACCATGTGGTAATTCTATTTTTAATTTTTTTGAGGAACCACCATATTATTTTCTGCAGTGGCTGTACCATGTGACATTTCTACCAACAGTGCACAAGGGTTCCCGTTTCTCTGCGTCCTAAACGACATTTGGTATCTTCGTTGCTATTGTTGTTTTATTTATAGCAGCCATCCTAATGGGTGTGAGGTGCGCATAAAGTTTTTTTTCCCCTGTAGTCAGCATGCATTTTTATTGTTAGGAAAAGAATTTTTAAAATTTGCCTCTTCTTAATGGGAGGGCTAATATCAAAGCATTTGGAATTAAACTCCTTGTCGGAGTGGCATAACACAGAGGCAACAAGACAAATCACTGCTGATCTTATTTTGGCAAAAATAACCAAGGCTATGAAGATTATAGAAGATTTTGGATCTGTATGTATTTTAAAAATAAAATCTGTATTTTGAACATGTGTGTTTTTAATTATTTTGGCCTGCTCTGCCTTTGTAAGTCCAATTTGCAGAAGAGGGCAAAAAATATGAGCCTTGTGCTTGGCATTTATGAAAGGAGCGTATTTGCCCCAGATGTTCCCAGAAGTACTAATGGCTTCTTTGGGCTGCTGGAATAACTTCCCCATTTCTCTGGTCTGGTTCTTTTGTCATGTTACCTAACGGTGGCCACCTTTATGACCCAGTTGAGTCTGGAGATTTGAGCCCAACTTCCAAAGCAAGGGACTGAGCTGCTACCTGTAGAAAATAATTGAGGGAATGAAAGGATACATCTCAAAAATATGTATCCAGGAATGTGACAAATAGTGCAAAAGCCACGAGTGACATCCTGCTGCATCTCGTGCCTTTGTGTTTTAGAGGAATTTTAAAGGGTGTTTGCTTCTTAGATAAAAATACACATTTAACTAGATTTGCTCTCTCCCTCTCTCTCTTTTTTTTAAGATTTTATTAAATTATTTTTGAGAGGGAGAGAGAGAAGCAGACTCCCCGCAGAGCAGGGGGCCCAATGCAGGACTCAATCCCAGGACCCTGGGATCATGACCTGAGCCAAAGGCAGGCGCTTAACCGACTGAACCACCCAGGCGCGCTCTCTCTCTCTCTCTCTCTCTCTCTCCCCCCTTCTATAGGAAGTTGCTCCTGGCTTCCTTTTTGGCACTAGCACCGGCCATATTTTCTTATACACTGTGTTTGTTTTTATTTGTATGAGCACTGAGGACAGGAACATCAACCTCTTCGTATTCTTTTAAGGCCTAGCAGAGGAGCAAGCAGAGAAGGAAAAGAGGAAAGGATGAAAGAACAAAACTATGAGAAACGTTCACTGTATGTCAGTCAGTCAGATCTTCAGTTTGGGTTCCTTTTTGCTTCCTTCCCACACCGTGAGGATTTCCCTTATGTCTTTGAATGCTCATCTGTGTCAGATTTTGCAACTAAAATACAGGATGCTCAGTTAAACTTGAATTTCAGACAAGCAGCAAATTCTTTTTTTTAATGGAAGTATATTCCATGCAGTGTTTGGGATATACTTGTAAAAAATTTATTCGTTGCTCTCTGAAATTTAAATTTAAATGGCTGTCCTGTATTTTACCTGACAGCTCTTTTAAATTTTAGAAGGATTTAAAAAAATATTTCAGCTAGTTAGAAAAAAATCGCTGAATGACCAGCCAGTTAAAATTTAAAAAGACTCATTGGGCTTATCTGTGCACCTTTGACAGTAGGGTTGTTGATCAAGCACTGGAGGATCAGAAGCTGACATAACTCCTTACCCCTTCATGCTTCTCAGGCAGCCCATATGACCAGTTAGAGGGCGTAGGGACTCTTTTTCTATCAAGTTTGGCACACAGTAGGTAGGAGGTCAGTACATTTCAGTTTAAACCGTAGATTGTTCAGTAGTATGAAAAATCTTGTATATTTCAGAGTTAATACTCTGCCTTGATGTTGTAAAATGACATCACTTTGCAAGGTGAATAATAGCATCACTGGCAAGAAAAATGTCAGCCAATCAGCTAGGAAAATTGTACATACGCCTCGTTAACGGGCAACCCTCACAGTCATTGTCTAATGATCGTGTTTCTTCCCTGCTCTTGTCTAGGACAAACATTCTGCTTTTAAAGCTGCCTCTTACTTTGTTTCCTAATCATTTTCCTGGCAGATTAACATTAGGAAAATGTTAAGTTGTCACAATTTCATTAGTGGTTAAAAGCTACCACCTCAAACTTGTAGCTTATTATTGTTGCTTGGTAAGAATAACCTCCATTGCTTTATACTTGAAATGATAGCCTGGAGATTAAAAGCCCCTCAAGATAGTTTTGGTTGACAATCAAGACCAGGAGCCTATTATTATGACTGTTACTATTATTATTATTATTATTATTATTATTATTATTTTAAATTCCTACGTAATAGAGATTTTCCTTTAATTACACATTGAGGGCCTCTTTTGTCCTTGTGCTTGAGGTTGCTAAAGATTGAGGCATTTACTGACTTGGTTGGGAAAGAATTTGTATGCCTAAACTATGAAGCAGCAGTGTGGGACCAAAGCCTAGAAATACCAATATTTAAATTAAAGTAGTTTCCCATTTTTGTCCTGGATTCAGTTGTATTGAATTTGCAGCCTTATGGATTATATTTGCTAGCTGGAATATCTACTGAACACACTGTCAAATACAAGTGGTGATAATACAAGGGTCAGGGAGGAGACTGGTACAGGGGACCATTGGGAGTTATCTGACTCTCTATGAACCTGAAGCCCTTGGCAGAGAGCCTTGCACAGAGTAAGTGCAAAACTGACACCTGTTGAGATGAATTCCCTGTCCCCCTCCCAGTCTGACCAGGTAAGATACCCATTCTCCTTAAGTAAGCTGTCACTTAGCTACCCATGCTGTGTCAGGAATCCATTGTGCCGTGGATGCTTGTTTTCTTTTTGTCCTTTGAAGCCCAAGCTTGTCCCTTTGGGGATGCATCTCTTCATCGTTTCTCATGTTACACAGCTGCTGAAACAGAGTTGAATTTTTCAGATGTTTCTTATATGACTGTGAGTCTTCCTATAGCCTCATACATATATGCATAGACTGAGGTATTAGTGTGTGTAGACAAATATATATTTAAAGCAAACTCACACATGAATATTACATGCAATTAGCCTGCAGAATTAAACACCTTGGAAAATTCTCATCCCATAGAATTGTGTCTATTACAGTTTGACTTCATAAGCAAGTTACATGGGAGAGAGTCATCTGGGCATCTGTACCTGTATTACTTGCCCACAGTGGCCTCTAATAGGTTCAGTAGGGACTCTAGAATTAGATTTGGCAGTTTTGCCTGCTAACTTATTCCACCTGTCCATTATCCACTGGCAGTGAATGGGAGGATTATTTCTGTTCAGTAAATGCAAGTTTTTCCATTTTCCTCTATATTTCTTTTTGTATTTTTACCTCAAATATCGTGAATTAAATCCAAATTAGTCTACCTTTCTCTCTAAGCAATAATCATTTTTACAGTAATGCTCATTATTGCAGCGGCCAGCACTTCGCGTCTAGCTCTCACTGCTGTTTGCTATTGAATGTTCACATCTGCGGTAGAGGTCTTGTAGTATTTGTGATCGAGGTGGCTCATCATTTCTGCCTCCACTCTGACTTGCCCTTTAAAATGTCTTATTCACTGCTAAGTTTAAAACTGGCCTTTATACATAGGAAGCTGCCCTTATTTGTGCCCCAGTATTTTACTCCGACAATTCTGTTATCCTATGCCTTGTGTGTCATCCTTTTCTTATTCAGTGGGTCTGTCTCTCTCTCTCCCTCTTTTTTTTAACCTCTTCTATTTTCTCATTTACCCAATCACTGCTGGTACCAAACCAGAAAGAATCACCTGACTCATTCACTTATTTTTATCAATCCAAACCAAAGTACTCTATGCCCTCTTATCAGCTGACGTTTTGTCCTTGGGCTTCCCTTTCCTGTTAGTTTAACCCAGTCGCTGATCCCAAACATTCCTAATCAAATTCTCTGGCTTTATAATGTCTAAGTCGATTTGTCCCCATGCATGAGTGAGTGTCACACCTCTGCTCCTGGCAGGATCCTTGTCTGATCAGAGTTTTGCATCTCCTGTGTTCCCTCGAGGCAGAGTCCTGTCTTGTTAATGCAATTCTGATGTTCCTACCTCGCCTCTCTATCTGTTAATGATTCCACCCGTTGCTCGCTGAGCTTTCTCACTCTGAAACACTTGCAGTATTTTTTAAGGTTTTTAGAATTAGTGCTCTAAAATACATGGAAGTATAAATGGTACCCTGTAACAGATGAAGGAATGAAGAAGAGTATTTCTTATACCTCAGCTATCGCTGCTGTGCAGAGGATGAACTAACTCATTGCCTTTCTCCCCAGACCGACTGAATTCCATATCCCCTTTCTCAAAGAACCAAGCTTAAAACTGGATCTTCATCCCTGATGCTTTCCTTTTTATTCTGTCTCAAAGTCTTAAACAGTTGACTTTTCTTCTTTACCCCTCCCCTACTGCCATGGTTCACACCCTCACCTCCCCCTGCCTGGACTGTTACTCTAGGTTTCTAACGATCTCCCTACTGCCCTTCTTCCGTCCACGCTCTACGTGGCAGCATGATGATTTTTCCTCTAAAAACTCAAATCAGTCTGTGGCCATTCATTGCTTGCAAGATCAAATATTAACTCCTTAACGTGCCCTTCTGTTGCTTTGTCCTTGCCAACTTCTCCGTTCTCATTTCACTTTTCCTGCGCAGGAGCACACTGAACTAATGAGAGTAGGCTTCTGGGCATTGGTGCTGGTTGCTCCTGCTGTGGGAATGCTTTTCTTTTCTGAAGGTATACTAAGTGCGGATCAGTGATGGGCTTAGACATCTTCTTTCTGAAGCCTCGCTTGACCCACCCAAGTAGGGCCAATCACTTGCTTCTTTGTTCTTCCTCTATATGTTTTAGATACCTTTGTTAATGCAGCTCCTCTCTAAATCTCCCTCTCCCTTACTCTAGTGTGAGATTTTAAAATTAAAAAGAATTTTTTATTGAAGTGTAGTTGACAGACAATATTATATTATGTCAGGTGTACAACATAGTGATTCAATATTTATGTATATTATGAAGTGATCACCATGATACATATAGCTACCATCTGTCACTGTGCAAAGTTATTGCATATTAACTATATTCCCTGTGCTGCACATTATATCCTTGTGTCTCATTTATATGATAGCTGGAAGTTTGTACCTTTTAATCTCCTTCATCTATCTCACCCTTCCCCCCAATCCCCTTCTCTCTGCCTTCTGGCAACCACCAGATTGTTTTCTCTATCTATGAGTCTGTTTCTATTTGTTCATTTGTTTTGTTTTTTACCTTCCATATATAAGTGAAATCATGCTATTTGTCTTTCTCTGTCTGACTTATTTTGCTTAGCGTAATATCCTCTAGGTCCATCAAGGTTGCTTCAAATGGCAAAATCTCAGCCCCTTTTAAGGCTGAGTAATATTCCATTCAATATACACACATGCCCTCTCTCTATATATATATGCACACACATATATGTATGTATATATATATATACACACACACTTACATTGCTTCCATATCTTGGCCCTTATAAATAATGCTACAATGAATATAGGGGTGCATATATCTTTTTGAATTACTGTTTTTATTTTCTTTGGATAAATACCCAGAAGTGGAATTGCTGGATCATATGGCAGTTCTGTTTTTAATTTTTTGAGAAAAACTCATACTGCTTTCCATAGCAGCTGCACCATTTTTCCCTCCCACCAGGAGTGCACAAGGGCTCGCTCTTCTCCACATCCTTACCAACGGTTGTTATTTCTTGTCCTTTTTTAAATTCTAGTTGTTCCGACGGGTGTGAGGTGATATCTCATTGTGGTTTTGATTTGCATTTCCTTGATGATTAGTGATGATGAGCATCTTTTCATATATCTGCTGGTCATCTGTATATCTTCTTTGGAGAAATGTCTATTCAAGTCCTCTGCCCATTTAAAAAAAATTTATTCATTTGAGAGAGAGAGAGAGAGTGCTTGAGCAGGGGAGGAGGGGCAACGGGAGGGAGAGAGAGGGTCTTAAGTAGACTCTGCCCTGAGCAAGGAGCTGAGTGCAGGGCTTGATCTCACAACCCTGAGATCATGACCTGAGCCAAAACCAAGAGTCTGATATACTACCCAGGCTCGGCTCTCCTCTGCCCATTTTTAATTAGATTGGTTTTTTTTTTTATATTGTATTATGTGAGTTTTTCATATATTGTATTATGTGAGTTTTTTATATATTTTGGATATTAACCTCTTATTGGTTGTATCATTTGCAAATATTTTCTCCCATTCAGTAGGTTGCTTTTTCATTTTGTTGATTGTCTCCTTTACCGTGCAGAAGCTTTTCAGTTTTGTGTAGTCCCAGTTTTCCAGTTTTGCTTTTGTTTCCCTTGCCTGAGAAGATAGATCCAGAAAAATACTGCTGAGGCTGATGTCCAAGAACTTACTGCCTATGTTTCCTTCTAGGGATTTTATGGTTTCTGGTCTTATCTTATATTTAAGTGTTGAATCCATTTTGAGTTCATTTTGTATATAATCCCGTTTCATTCTTTTGCTTGTTAGTTGTCCAGTTTTCCCAACACCACTTATTAAGGAGACTGTCTTTTACCCATTGTATGTTTTTGCTTCCTGTGTGAGGACTGTGTAAGTGTGGGTTTATTTCTGGACCCTGTATTCTGCTCTGTTGATCTATGTGTCTGTTTTTGTGCCAGTACCATGCTGTTTTGATTACCATAACTTTGTACTGTAGTTTGAAATCAGGGCGCATGATACCTTCAGCTTTGTTCTTTCTCAGTATTGCTTTGGCTACTTGGGATCTTTTGTGGTTCCATACAAATTTTAGAATTATTCGTTCTAGCTCTGTGAAAAATGCCATTGGCATTTTGATGGGGATTGCCTCGAATCTGTAGATTTCTTTGAGTAGTATGGACATTTTAACTATATTCATTCTTCCAGTCAATTTCTTTCATCAGTGTCTTATACTTTTCAGTGTACAGGTCTTCCATCTTCTTAGTTATTATCCCTAGGTTTTTGTTTTTGTTTTTTTGCTGCAGTTTTAAATGGAATTGTTTTCTTAATTTCTTTTTCTTTAGTTTATTATTAGTATATAGAAGTGCAACAGATTTATGAATATTAATTTGTATCCTGCAACTTTACTGAATTCATTTATTCTAATAGTTTTTTGGTGGAGTCTTTAAGGTTTCCTATCTATAGTATCATGTCTTCTGCAGATAGTGATAGCTTTACTTCTCCTTTTCCTTCGTTTTCTTGTCTGATTGCTGTGGCTAGGTCTTCCAATACTATGTTGAATGAAAGTGCTGAGAGTGGGCATTCTGGTCGTGTTCCTGATCTTGGAGGAAGAACGTTCAGTTTTTTACCTAGTGTGAGATTTTAAAGATTAGAATAATGTCTTATTTATCTTTGTATCCTGCTGGCCTGGTATGGCTCATAGTAGGTACTCAGTAAATATGTGTTAAATTAATTTGAATAAGAGAATAAAGGCATTACTAACTTTTTCTTGGAAAGAGAAAAGGCATGAGTAGTGATTCTAGGGAAATAAATGGAAGTGACAAATTAAGTGATTCAGTGCACAATGGAAGGTATTTTATACTAGGCTGTTTGACAGCAATTATCATTTGGAAAAAGCATACATTTCCTCCTCTATAATGCCCATTTGGAAGATGGGCTTTGAAGAGAAAAACAACATGAACACGCCCTTTCTTTTTTTGCAAAAGCAGTGTGCTGTTTTGATGGCTGAGCTCCCCAACTGTGGGTGATAAACATCATCCTCTTCAAAAGAACTAATCATCACTCATACTCCTGGTGGGGCAACCTGCTGCCAGCCTACAGATGAGGCCTATTAATGATATCACTAATTTCAAGTCTGTAAATGTAAACACAAGGGAAGGAGGCCCCAGCTACTGCTGCTGGCCATTAATCCATGTTATTAATGGAAGCATTTTTATCAATGCCAGTCTCTCACCCTTCTAGTGAAAGGGTTCTCATTATTTCACTGTTTACAAGTTAAAAGGTATGTGTGTTTAAAAATACTAGCAGAAACAAAAATGTTATATTTGATGTATTTTCTCTCCGTTTAGGGAAATCAATGTGGGGGAAGGTGGTTGTGGGAATCCTAACGACATTTCTATTCCAAGAGCTATGGCCTATTTTAAAAGATGTATTGAAGAGCACGCTAATGTAATTGCCACCGTGTCACTGCCTGAAAGCTCCCATTAACTAGTAGCAGACTTATATAAAAGGGCCATGAATAAAGGCCCAGGAAGTCTGGCATAGGGGAGGCAGGCGTCTTCTGGGAGGAAGTGAGGTTGTGGGGCTCTTCCAAGCATTTAGAAAGGTTGAGTTTTGTCTGACATTGTTATCTGTAAGAAATATTTACTCATTATATCCTAGATGGGTGCAGAGATCTTAGACATATCAGGATGGTAAACCAATCATGTCATATTTGTTATTGCATTGAAGGCCTTAACCCCTTACTAATAGTAGTAGCTGGCTTAGATAAAAGGGCTATTTTTACCTACGCATACAGTCCGGCTGATTGCATGCTTCTACTAAAATGATATAAATCATCCCATACCTCATATATTTTTTTGAGGCAAACACAATAGAGAATAAGATATAAAGAATATTGGCTGCTAATTTGGCTATTACTAATTGCTATTTAACTCAGCATTAGTTTTTCCTTGATCCTAAGGAAGATCTTTAATTTCATTTCCCCCTTGGGATTGTAAGCCTTTATCTTGCTTGATCTTGTATCCATATTAATTCCAAGTCACTCTCTCCTCATGCACATATTGAACTGTCAGTAGGAGTAAAAGACCACCGCATAACGATTCCACAGTGACAGTGCAGTGTAAGGGTTTGAATCCTGGCTCCGCCACCTACTTGCTCTGTAACAGGGGTGATATAACATCTCATTGCCTCAGTATGATCATCTGCTAAAGGCAGCTAATAAGAGTAAGACCCAATTCATTGGTCCGTATGGAGGAGTAAGTGATAAAGAAGTAAAGTAAATAAAAATGATTAAAATTGTTTCTTGACGCCAGGCACACAGTAAGCCCTTGATACATTTTGTCTGTTATTATCTATTAAGGCTTTTCTCTCTACTCCCAAATCTTGAGCTTGAATTTTTTTAAATCGAGGAGATGGAAGAATAATGTTGTGACTTGTTGTACTCAGCTGCACACACTGTCCAGCTTCAGGATGATTTTTAAATTGCTATAATGATGGCAGGCATTCTAACAAGCCACAGTTTAAGTTAATCATAAAGGTACAGTTTGGGGTCAGGGAGGCGTATAAACCTGCAGGTTATGAGTGAACTAGAGGAGAAGGGCGGGGAGAGGAGATGGGAGAAGCTCGGGCCCAGGGACACAGGAGAGAGGCCTGTTTTCCCTGAATAGAGTGAGGCCACCTGGTAGAGCCCATATGGTGGAGAAAAAGATAGGGGTTTTGTGGGTCTCACCTGGGGCCCAGGGGAGGATGTTTGAGAATATGGCAATGCTTCAGAAGAAAGAGAAAAGCAGCCCCACTCTTGTGCCAGAATAAAGAGGGTGACAGCAGTTGAATATCCCAGAAGGACTGCCATGGAGTGCACACCCTACCTCAGAGCCGCAGCTAGGGGCCCTTGTAAAAAAGACAGCCTTTGCCCCCACCCTAGACTAATTCAGGAACCCCTCCTTAATACCAGTGCTTGTGGCTGTATCCAGGAAAGTTGGCTGCATTGTGTAGCGATGGACCCCAGGTTTAAAGAGGAAACTGGCTTCGTGAAATTTGGAATTCCAGGGTCAAATTCTGCCCCTAAGTTGACTGAGTCCCATCTCTGTGTCTCTGGAGGGACTTACCCAGAGAGCCACCAGGAGGGACACAGATCAAAGCAAACCACATTCTGCAGGGAGTGGAAAGAACTCAGAAAGTTGGGGTGCCTGTGATCATGCTGTTAGCTTTGTGAGTCAGAGATTTGAACTTGAGTGGCATCAAAGATCTTCCCCTGGGGAAGCCACCTGCTATACAGTATTCGACGGTCACTGAATGCACTTTACTTAACATGGTCTTCCTCGATTGTCACAGCATGTCTGTAATATAAACAGGGTAGTTGCCGTCATACCCTTTTTATGGGTTTGCCTAAGAGCAGATAAACAGTAAATGAAAGATGGCTTGTGTAGTCTGTTTCTCCTTATTTCCAGTCTAGAGATTTTCTTAGACACTTCGCCACAACTAGTTAAGTACTCGCTGCCCCTGGCCCCAACTTGCTCTGTTAACAGAGCTCAGTTTCCAGTAAATTGCTTTCTTACTGAGTTCTGCAGTTCTACAAGGAAAATAAAAATTTTCCATAAACAGATGATACAGTTTTTAAACTGAGATATTCATTAGTTCCAAGGAAAGATAGAAGGAAGAATGTATTAAGTGTTAATCTGGAAGCAAGGATATCAGCTAAAGTTCAAGAATCTTCTTTGTAAAATAGCCCAGGTCTCTGTAGGAAATTCTAGATTGCATTTTATGTATTCCTGACCTCGAGCCCAAAGTGAAACATGAGGCACTGTGCTCATGACTTTGGGTCTATCCACGTCTGACATTTGAATCAATTACCACAGGAAGCTATAAAATCTCTTTCTCTGGAGGTATTTCAAACTGAAGTGAATAATTTCAGAAGGGACTGGGCCACAGCTTGAAGATGAACTCAGTGACCTCTTGATATTTTCTAAGCATGAAACTAATTCGGTAGGAATGTCTAGGTCTTAAGTGTACACAAAGCAAGTCTCGGAGGTAACTTGTCTCAATTCACAACTTGTCCTGATCTTTTGCAGAGGCTAAAATTTCTCCAAATATGACTCCAGGTAAAACAAGGAGTAATACAGAATGACTAAGGAAAGTCTAACTTATAACTCAAAATTATTAATAAATAATAATAATGGTTAAAAATATGTACTTTATTTCAGAGACTTTGCCAAGCAGTAGACATGTGTTAACTTGTTTTGTTTTCACTGTGGTCCATGTTATTGGATGCTATTGTCCTTGCTTCACAGGTAAGGAAACTGAGGCTTCGAGAGGTTAGGTAACTTGATAAGTAAGAGGTAAAGATGGATTTTATAGCATGCTCCTTCCAAGGGCAATGCCTCCTTGGTGTGAAATCTAGAAAGAGCATGTCTTAGAGATAGACTGATCTGGGTGCAGACTCCAGTACCGCCATTTTCCAGCTGTGTGTCCTCAGCAAAGTTCTTTGGCTTCTCGAAATCTCAGTTTTTAACTATAAATGGAGAATGAAATACCTGCTTTGAAGTGTTGTTTGTAAGGACACACAGAGAGCATAAACTCTTAGTCATTATAATTTTGAAACATGTCCAGGGAACCTGGTTGGGTCAACATACGACGTTTTGAAAGGACCTTGATTAGCTCTACCTTTAAACTTGGGGTGACCGAGTCAAGTCATCCTTTCTCTTATCATTCTTGAGAGAAATTGCTAATGTAAGATATCTTAAAGTCCTTGAAAATATCAATAACATTAACATAATGCTAATGTGAATAAATCAACGTGAACTAATCAGCATTCCTGGAAGAACAGAGCCAAATGTCACCTTGTAGAGGTAAAACAGTAACTCACTGCGCTTGTAGGAACCTGATGAAGTAGCCAGCTCTCAAGTGGTTGGTGGGAATGAGATTCAGAAGTCACTTCCTTGGACGGAGATTTTCAGGTGTTTCCTGAGGCTGCTGACCAGGGACCTGGGATGGGGGTAGGAGGGCAAGTGGGAAAGCAGGCTAGACCTGCTTCCACCTGCCACCCCCAATCACTTTCCATCAGAGCAAAATTGCTTTGATTTCTCTTATATATTGACGATTCCATGTAAGATTTTGAAAAATAATTCTATTTTTTTTTTAAGTTTGAAAATCATGCTTCAGAAAATATGCTGGCCTATGTGGCTTTAGAATATGGACAAAGTACTTCAAATAGTTTTATAAACTTGAGTACTAGTAAGTAGTGGTGAACAAAGATGGTCATTTTTTCCAGCCTACCGCACGGGTATGGGGAAAGTAGGGGGGCAACCCTCTTTGAAATGGTAAAGATTTTTCAATCCGTGGCTAAACGTCAGACCATTGATACCCTTTGTTGAATAGCTCCGTGGGCAAGAGCACTTGCCCTATGAAGCACTATAGGAGCAACCTTAAAAATAAAAACTAAGTGAAATCCCTTTCCTTGATGAGGTTCCCATCTAGCAAATGAAATATAAAACGCACGTGAAAACAACCCAAATTTCTGAGTAGGAGACAAAGTAACACTGAGATCTTCCATGCAGAGAAGCGCTTCGAGGCAGAAGGATGCACTAGCATCCAGAAGGCTCTCCTAGAAGGCTTCCTCCCCTGAGGAATGGTTGGAGCTGAGTTTCAAAGAAAAGTGTTAATATCATTCTCATTGCAAAAGAGAGAGAAAACTCATTGTATACAAAAGTCAGACTTTTAAAAAGTGGTGGGGGTAAATCATACTTCGTTCTATTTTTACTTGTCTGAAATGAGATAATAGTTATGAATATGTTTTGAAAATGTAAAAGCTATGGGGCTATGAGGTGTTAGTTATTAATAATATTAGCCAGTAATCTCCAAATCATATCATCTAAGTCCTGCACATAGTCGGCTAGGAAATGGATGGTGCAGCCTTACATTTTGAAGGGTGAACTCAATGTCAAGATTTCCAAGTATTAAGCCTACCTATTAGGGTTTTTTGTTGTTGTTCTTGTTGTTTCATTTTTTGTTTTGCTTTGTTTTTTAGTATAGGCTTTGGTGATCTCTTTAACCTCATACTATCACATATGGCATTATCCATAATTGTGATGATGCCACCTACAATTCTTAAGGACTGTTTTGAATTTATTAAAGCCTCTAGAAAGAGTGGTGTTGCATAAATGTTAAACAAGATGAAATATCGTCTCACTGCAGTGCTGGTGAATTATGTCATCTTGGACAAATATTTGGTCCATTTGGGATCCTGGGGCATAGGAATGCCAGATTCAGGGCAAGTAAATTGTTCCACGGAGATGTCTCTGCTTCCTGGTCCAGGCTGAACTGTTTTCCAGCAAAAGATCCATGGAAAGTCCATCATAACTTTTTCCTTCTCAGCAGCCTCCAGCCACTGAAGAAGCACAAAGAAAATAGAACTCTAAGCTCTAGGAAAACTGGAACCTGACACTCTTATTCTGTACTCCATCAAATAAGCAAGATGTGTCTTTATGAAAAGGAATCTATTTTGAAGTTTGATATATAGGCAAAGATTTAGCTAGTTTTCATAATCATTTCAAAATAAGATCTCAAAAGAGCCAATTCTCAATTATTGAGGGAAGACAAAAAAGGAAATGGAGAATAGAGCCTTTTTCAAGCTTTGAAAATCAATGTTGTCATTCTTCCACTGAAGATGAATCTATGAATAGGAATTTAAATACATGAGTGTAGCAGACACTCTTGAGATGGCCTCTAGGTCCCTTGCCTATTGGCATTCTTGCCCTTGTGAGATTCCCATCCTTTGAGTGTAGACGAAACCTATGACTTACTTCCAACCAATAGAACAAGGCAACGGTGGTGGGATATACATGATTACATGCACATAGCCATGTGATTATGTTACCTAAGATTTCCGTGTCTGTTTTCTGGAGTCTCCCAATCCTTCTCCCTCTCCTTTGCTGGTCTTGAGGAGGCAAGCAGCCACCTTGAGGAACCCCGTGTGGGAAGGAGCTGCAGGCAGCCTGTACAAGCTGAAGGCAGTCACCAGTGGATGGCCAGCTAACAACTGACACTCTCAGTCTTACAACTGCAAGGAACTAATTCTGCCAACAACTTGAATGAGTTTGAAAGTGGACACTTTTCTGCTTGGTTCTCAGAGGAGAGCCCAACCATGTTGATTGCAGTCTTGTAAGACCCTAAGTAGAGGACTCAGCTAAGCCTTGCTAAAACTCCTGACCCTTAGAAACTGTGAGAGAGTAAATGTGTATTATTGTAAACCCCTAAGTTTGGGTGATACTGTTATTTAACAACAGATGCTGATAAAATAAATTTAGATTTTTCTCTACATCCAAAAGCTTGCCTCCAGGAGGAGAGAGAAGAGTCTGGACCATGGACATTAAACAAGCTGCTGATCATTTTGGAAAATATAAAATATATTTAGGATGTATATTGTCTATATATTGGTTTCCCTCGACTCATACTCTTTTATGTGTTTTCAAAAAACCAGAGACCATACCCCATGACTATTTTGAAAGGAGTCGAGCTGGTGGGTGTAATCAGAACATGGGAATTCTCCCCACCTTCACCCCAATTTTAATTTAGTTTAGTGGCAGTTAAAGCTTTGAACTTTAGAGGAAAATCATTCCTTCCTCACTGTTAAGGTTTTTTGTTGTTGTTGTTGGATAGAATTTATTACATTGTTGGTTTTTCTCTTCAGTGATTTTATTTTCATTGAATAGGTACAAGGCAGAGATTTCTCTCATTGGCGTTTTAAATCTCCAACCCCAGTAGCATGGGAAGTAACAGTAGAACTGAGAACTTAGATCCAATTATCATAAAATAACATTTCACTAAGTTTTCATTTCAGTTAGCCTCATTCTCTACAAGTACCTTGGGATCATAAAAGCTCTACATATTAGTGGAAGATTTAATTCCTTAATTCCTAATCAAGATTTTTATTCCATAGACACAGGATGCTTTTTCACCTTTTAAAACATGATTTTATTCCTTGAAAAAGGGAAAAGAGATTTATGAGTCATCTGGAGGGCATCCTCCTCACTTCATTACAAGCAGCAGCAGGAGAGTGACGGCTGACATGGGCTGGGTGCTGATTACTTGCAACAGTCCATGCAGGCAGCTGGGGATGTAGGTGCTAGTATTGTGTCCATTTTGCAGATGGAGAGAAAGTGGGATAAAGATGGTAAATGCCTTCCCTAAGGTCTCAGGTGCAGCAGTTGGAAGAGTAGAATGGCAACCAGACGAATGTCAGAACCTAAGATCTTCCTGCTTACGAATCTCAAAAATAAGGATGGAGGCATTTCTCCAGCCAGCCAGCTTCCCCAGGAGAAGAGGCAGCCAGTGCCCTTTGAACTCAGTAGTATGATCATGCATATTATATGCAGACTCTGTGTTTAACTTCTTCTGCATTGTATGTAAAGTCACACAAAGAAAGGCAATAATTATGTTATAAAAATCTTAGTTAAATGATTTATAAAGCAAAAATTGTGATACCATGAAAAACATTCACTTATGAGCTGACCCCTTTAAAGTTTGTCCTTAGGAGAACATTCCTCCTGTGTTTACTCTCTACCCTAGTCTCTAGTCTTTTCCAGTCAACCTCCCTTCCTTTTTAAGAGATCCACAAATATATGCGGTTGCCGATGACTTCTTGACAATGAAAAGTAATGTAAATTTCAGAATCTTGCCAAAAACTCAGAGTTTCATGAGACTGCTAAAGGGGTGTGGACAACCGGCTCAAATCTAAAGATAGAATTGAACTAGTTGAAAATCGAAGATGAAAAACAGACAATAGTGGCAATGTGGGCACTTCTAAAAAAAACGATTTGTGTATCAAGGGATTAAGAGAGGCCTTTGGGAAAATTAATAAAAATCTTAAAAACTTTTACAAAAATGACCTTTCTTCAGGGGGCGCCTGGGTGGTTCAGTTGGTTAAGCGTCTGACTTTCTTTCGGCTCAGATCATGATCTCAGGGTTGTGAGCCCTGGGCGTGGAGCCTGCTTGAGATTTTCTGTCTCCCTCTCCCTCTCCCTCTCCCTCTGTGCCTACCCCCCATTCTCACCCCTCCCCCCACTCAGGTGCTCTCTCTCAAAAAAAAAAAAAAGTTCTTTTTTCAGGCTGGGCTGTGAAAGTCCAATATGAAGTGAAGGATTTAAATTTTGCTATCATAAAATGTACACTGTTGTACAAATCCCCAGTAAAATGTTTCAAGTTATGCACCCTCCCCAAACCATTAAAGTCAAAAATTGGAACTTTTTTTGGGGGGGGGTTCATTTTCCTAGGCTTCTTATTTCTGCTCTAGACTATGAAATTTAGCTTCTGTGTTAAGTGGGTTCTCTTTGGGTGGCCTTTTCTTGGTACCAATTATCCTTGAATAATGAGTCCCCTTGTACTTCCTGTAGACAAAGCAGTTATTTTATTCTGATGAATTGAAGGAGAAACCGGACAACCGCGTGTCCAGATTATGCAAAGGGAATTCAGCTTGGTGGGGAGGAGGTAGCATGTGGACTTCATGACTTTTAAGGCCACTTGCAATGCCAAAGCCTTGTGGAATCCTCTGAGGTCCATCAAATCAAAAAAGACTCCGTAGAAACTCAGAGGTGCGCAGTAAATGTTTGGTGCCATTCGTAGGAGGCGGTCCTCGTGTTGCAGAGGCCTTACTTACCTGGGTCCAGAGCTCCAAAAGCGCATGCTATGTCTTTATATATCTTTCTTGTCCCTATTTCACATTACCTTTTTCAAACCCCAAAACAACCTCTTTGAGAGCACCTTTCAACCAGTAACTTGTGCCTTTACTTCCCGCCTCGGGTGTGTTTGTGTGTGTGTCTGATTTTCTAGTTGATGATTAAAATACCTTATTCTTGAATCTCAGCATTTAGGAATTGTGCCCCACCCACCTTTTTTAAAATCCTGGCAAACTCCGGGCCGTGGTTACATTATGGAAATCATTGCTAATGTTATTAACATTTGCAAACTTGTCAGGCTTGCACACAGAATGAAACATATGTTCTTACGACAGCTGGAGCCCACTTCTACCTACTCTCCTGGAGAGGACTGACCTATCAGCAGAATGAGCACTGGTTATATGAGACTCCCCGTTTCAGAGGGAAGGATGACATTGCATTTTCTTGTTTACGTATTGTCCAACTGATGAGAAATTTAGTTCACACATGGCACTAAAAAGCATGCGGAAGGCCAGGAAGAGAGGGAGGCTTGTGCTGTTGCCCCAAAATCCTTTCAGAACTCCTTACCCAGGAGTCCAACACCCCAAGAGGGCTATAAGTTAGTACCATGATTCTCAGATATAGGAAAGTGTACAGAGAGATGGTTCCCTAGTATTAAGGTGCTGCTTACTCAGTAAATACTTGATTTCCAGTGCTGTTGCTTTTAAACGTCTCTAATTTTTTGGTCAAAGTACACAGTCTTAATTTGTCTGCTGCCCAGATAGATATATACGGTTGTTAGGTGCCAGAGTATGTACTAAGTACTGATGAAGGAAAAAAAAATGAATCTTAATGGAGGTACAATTTTCTTATAAACCAATACTTTAGCAAGAGAAGCTTTAAATGATCATTGATCATTTTTATTGTGAGCACATTAATGTGCAAAGCACTTTACTAGACATTATTGGGTAATTAACCAAATAGAAATCAAGAGATCTCCATCTTCAAGGAATTTTAATCACCCCAAACAAAAACAAAGGCAGCAACTTGAGAACCATTTACCAATACATACCAAAGAACACATAACTGTAAAGTCTGCGATACTCTCTTAATTTCCTAGGAAATTTTTATATTCGTGATATTTACATGTCTGAGGGTAGATAACCACATAGTTGTAGAATTTTAGAGCTGCCAAACATAAACCATCATATTGCTCAGTCCCCTCATTTCACAGTTGAGAAAACAAGTTTAGAGAGGTGAAGTCATTTGCCCAAGGTCATGCGGGTGGTCAGCAGGTTCTGCTGGAACTAGTAACCAGGTCTATTTTCAAGAAGAGACCTCTTTTTGCATCACTAGTTTTGGCTTTATAAGTGAAATGGCATACTGACCTTTGGAACCTTTCACAGGTATGCTGAAAAAGTGGAAGGTTTTGTTAGCCATAAAGCATGATGGGTGAAAATAAGATAGTTATGTTGCAGGATTGCTTCTGGGCTTTTGTTATGTCACTTACAGTCAAATTAATTTCTTCCTAGCCCGCCTACATGTTTCAACTGCATGACGCTTTCTGAATACCAAGTATTTGAAAAGAAAAAGAGCCCATTAATAAGATGCTGTGCACATATACATAAAAGACAAAAGTGGCACCATCACTTAGTCACTGTTCTATCTCTTGTGCAAGGTAAAACATGCTCATCATCCGGGAGTTCTTCCTGGAATGAATGTACTTGGCCTAGGACGTGACGGTTCACAGCCCCTCTTAGATCACAGTGGATTGCAGCAGAGCCTCCCCTTTTTGTTCCTTGATGGAATGTACATGGAAGTTCCCCTCATTGCGATGGGGATCCACATCCCGTACTCCATCTTACTCATGTCCATGAGAAGTCATCTACTTCCATAAGACGACTTCAGAAGGGGGGTGGTGGTCATGATCTCAGTGGTTTGTTTCCAAAGCCCAGAAGAATGAATATGTGTAAGAGATTTTCTAATTACCATTGGCTCCATTTCCCTAGGGAGACTGGTTAGCACCAATAAAAATTAAAACATCACTTAGGCTAAATTGTATTGACACAGATAATATTTTTATTTCTGTAGGCTGACATTTGTTGCACTTTTTTTCTCAACCTACAGTAGAAAAATTACTAACATAATCTAAACAAATACTCCTTATTTCTTATGTCAGAAAGCAAGAAGTCAGGGGAAAGCCATGTAATTCATGTCATGGTACTTCCGAATTGAGGACTCATGGTACCCATGTAGAAAAGAAATCATTGACCTTTATTTACCTATAACTTTCTGTATTTTGACTGAGATGCAAAATCTTGAGCACTATTTTTATAGTACTCATTATCTTATATAAATTTTAAAAGCAATGTCAAGTAAAAGCTCATTTTACTCACCTCTACTAGGTTCATAATGTTAACTGTAAATGCTAGAATAAGATAAGGTTGAATTTTGACAGTGAATATTAAAGATTATCAGTTTAATTTGACAATTTTTGCATATAAATCTCAGAAGCTACCTTACACTGGCATTCTAAAGAACAGTTTCAATATAGCAGGGCATGTTATTTAAAAGCTTCCTTTACTAAATGTTTTGCAGTGCCCAGCCTGATGTGGGGCTTGATCCCAGGACCCTGAGATCGTGACCTGAGCCGAAGGCATCCCTAATTCACATGTTTTTTTTTTTTTCCCATAATTGCTCTGCGAAACAAATAACCTAAGAATTATATTAGTATAATTACTTATAGGAAACACTTGAAAGGTTGATTACTTAGCATTTAAAAATATTGATGTTTCTTATTATAATTCGACATAATTACCACCTTATGCTATACATCGCTCTAGTTGATTTTTATAAAAACTTTCACCAGCTAAGCTCATTGACTGAAAGGATTACATTTGTAATCCTAGCTTTAAAATCACTAAAAAACAATTTTGTCATATACACAACAATTTGGATATTACCTACAAAACCCAAAAATCTAATGGAGGCAGATATGGTGACTGAGGTAGCCAAGCCTCGGGCTTCCTCTACCAATCCATCTGGAAACAGTTTGCAGACAAAAATTTTAAATTAAAAATTTATTCTTTCCAACGCACTAAACAAAATCTGTGTAAAAAACATTTAACTAAATCGGTAGCATTTATAGCTCTGAAATTACTAAAGCTTTAAATTGCACTGAGAGTTTTGAGAAAATCTTTGTGAGGACTTGGAGCAAATAACAGAGGACCGAGGCTCTTGTGTCTTCTTACTCAGAAGTGATTCTGTAGAGTAGGGTCACAAGATGGCAGATAACATCTTTAACAACTTAGCAGCAAGCAGGGGCACTGAAGTGGACTAGTCGTCATTTATATTCTCCACTACCACACACTTAACAATGAAAAGCAGAAAACAGGACTTAAGAATGTCTTTTAATAAGATTTATTTATTTATTTGAGAGAGAGAGAGCATGCACATCTGCAAGTGGGGGAAGGGGCAGAGGAAGAGGGAGAGAGGACCCCAAGCAGACTCACCACTGAGCACAGAGCCCCACACAGGGCTCCATCTCAGGACGCCGAGGTCACAACCTGAGCCGAAATCGAGTCTGCTGCTTACCCAACTGAGCCATCCAGGCACCCCTCACTTAAGAATGTCTTTGATTAGATGATAAATATCGTTTTAATATTCTATGTTATGAAATGAGAAGTACTCTTAGAGCACTTCTATTGCACACCAAACGTACTGTGGTGGTCATGCAGTTGAGAAATGCGTAGTTTTATCTTGGTGTTTCTCAGACCCTAGGATAAAATCCTATTTGTTTTCTGAAGAAGGGACGTTTGAGGAATAATATTTCGCAAATATTACTTCAATTACATCTTGCTTCAAAGATCTAGTGCCTTCCATAGGTTAAGATGCTATTGCATTGCAGAGTTTCATTCATTTTAAGGCTGAATAAGACTACATTGTATATATGTACTGTATTTTCTTTTTCCATTCACCCACCAATGGACATTTGGCTCTTATGAATAGTACTGCAGTGAATATACTAATATCTCTTTGAGATCCTCATTTCAATTCTTTTGGATAAAGACCCAGAAGTGGGATTGCTGAATCGGATCATATGGTAGTTTTATTTTTAATTTTTTGAGGAACCTCCATACTATTTTCTATAGCAGCTGCACTGTTTTTCATTCCCACCAAGCTTTAGGTATGCACGGTGAATAAGTTGTGGAGATCTGCTGCATAACATTGTGCCTCTAGTTAACAATACTCTATTGTGCATTTAAAAATCTGTTAGGAGTGTAGATTACATGTTAAGTGCTTTTACCACAGTAAAATAAAAATAAAAATTTTTAAAAGTTAATATAAACCCTACAGCTTTCTAGTGTAGAATATAAAGGTTGTCGTGAAGCAAATGCTGTCACACTATTTAATGAGCTCAAGTGGCTGAGGATCTAGTTTTTGCTTTCTTCCAAATATTTTCAGGGCTCTGTAAGAAGTTCAAAGTCTTTACCATCAGAATTCTTGTTTTTGTCATTCAGAAAATTTGCCCTGATGTGGGATAAAAATAAGGCTGTTGATGTTGGAATATTATCTGAAAAATTTAACTCATGTCTAATGTAAGGTTTTGAGGCTACGTTTTAAAATAGTTGCCTCAAGTTTTGGCGTGTACTTAAAATATACCAGCATGATTTGTTGTAAGAGCAAGACATTTGAGGAGTCATACAAATTTGGCTTTAAATACTGCATCCATAATTTATTGAGTCTTTACTTGGTAAGTATATAAATATCAGCACCTATCAGATGAAACTATTACACCTATGTTACTAGGTTGTTGTACAAAGAAAATGAAATTATTCGATAGAGCCCATAGTATAGGCAATACCCAAGACCTGAGTGCCCACTAGAGGCCAAAAACTCTATCCTAGGTACCAGAGAAACAAAAATGAATAGAATACTGGCTCTTTGCTGAACAAACCTTGAGATCAGCCCCAAGGAAAACCAGACAACCTCAATTACGACAGAGTATAATAATGCTGTAATTAAGTAAGTGAGGGGAGACAAATTGGTTATGCTCCAGTACTTATCCACCCATTCTTTAGTAATAGAAACTTCTGTATTTTAGTTAGACATCTGGCCACCCAACTAGAGAAACCACATTTCCCTTCCTTGATTAGTAAGGAGTAGCCATATAACGATGGGTATCAAGTGGAAGTAATGTACAACTTACTGCTTCTGTTCTTAAGAGGAAACTTTACTATCTATTTTCCTCTTTCTTCAGGCTAACACTTGGCTATAATGGTGATGAGTCATACTCCTGAGTATAAGAACAACACTTCAACTTCATAACATTTCAGATGGAAGGAACCCAGATTCTTGGATGACTATATAGCAGCACCACCTACTCTCTCCCAATCTCTACCCGCCAGATTACCAGCTCAGACCTTAACATGAGAAATAAATAAACCTCTCGTCTTGTGGAGGCTTATTTATTTACTGAATTGTTAAAGCACCTGAACCCATATCCAAACTAGTAGGGTAAGCTCAGGATGCTGTAACTCCCAAGCCTAGACTCCTTGGAAGAGATGGGGGACGTGAGCATCAGGCAGGGCTTGCTATAGGAGGGAGTCCCTGACCTGCATTTTGAAAAGTCATTGTTTGTTGGGGAAACCTCCTCCTTGGGTAATTTTGACACTCCCCTCTTATGAACCCCTCCCCATGAGAGTCACTGATGTGATGCTGATGCCTAATAATGAGATTTGACTTTTCCTTTGTTAGTAATCCAATGGAAGATCGAATTAAATAGTACTTGCTTCATTTGTAACTGCTTCATATAGTAATTTATATGGAGCACTTACCATATAATTTGTATGGAGCACTTACTATAAACATATAAATAAAGGAAGTAAATATCCCATATAGGTCCCAGGTCCTTCTTACTCATTTTCTTTATTTACTTTTTCTATAAACTATCATCCCCCTCTACCCAGAATATAAGCTTCATTAAGATAATTATTGTCTGCTTTTTGTTTTTTATGGTATCACTAGTACTCGATGTAGCTGGTCACATAGTAAGCATTCAATAAATTCTTTGTTGAAGGAATCAATAACTAAAGGGAAAACTGTATGCTTAGACATTCAGCCTACAACAACGGAAAGGATAGTTTTGCCTTTGTATTCCCAAGTAAGAGAGCAGATGATGAGAAGGCTGTTAGAGCGGCTATGATAGGGTTAATAAATATATTCTGCAAGTTAAACTTTGACAGTCATTACTGTGCAAAAAGAATTGAATTTTATTTCTTCAATAATGCATTACAAAAAGAGCATTTAGGTATCCTTGTCCAAAGGTGGGCTTTGAACAGTTCAATTTTAGCTACATCGCTTAAATAACTATATCACTTCCTGAGTTTGAAGTCAACTGGGGGTATTGCTTATGGAAAGAAATTTATTCAGTGATGCACCAATGATATAAAAGAAAAAGTCAATATGGATGTGGATATTGACTTGCATTGCCCTCTAGGATTAGATGCAAATCATGACTAATGCTAACACCTTGGGCTCTACAGGATAAAGCTTCCCTACTGGTGAATAGCGTGTACCACAACTTTTAAAGAAAATGTCTTTAGTTCATATGTCAGGTTTTTTTTTTTTAAGATTTTATTTATTTATTTGACACACAGAGAGAGAGAGAGAGAGAGAGAGCACAAGTAGGCAAAGCAGTAGAGAGAGGGAGAGGGAGAAGCAGGCTTCCTGCTGAGCAGAGAGCCCGATGTGGGGCTCGATCCCAGGATCCTGGGATCATGACCTGAGCTAAAGGCAAACGCTTAACCGACTAAGCCACCAAGGTGCCCCATATGTCAGTTTTAATGATTGATTAGTCAAAGAAGTTCTCACCAGTGTAAATCTGCATCAATAATTTGCCTTTCCAATAATTTGTAATTGGAAGTTAATACTGTGTAATAATTTTTTTAAGTTTTATTTATTTGAGAGAGAGAGAGCGAGAGAGCAGGGGGGAGGGGCAGAAGGAAAGGGAGAGAGAATCTCAGTCAAACTTCCTGATGAGCTCGAGCCTAAAAAGGGACTGATCCCATGACCCTGAGATCATGACCTGAGCCTAAATCAAGAGTCAGATGCTTAACTGACTGAGCCACCCAGGCACCCCTGAGCTAATTTTTAAACTGAATAAACAGAAGGTTCTCACATACGGGATTTTGAATTATAAAGTACATTATGAGGTGTTTTTTTCCCCTACTTATTTTCATGTTGTATCTTTATTACATTTACTGTAATGCAGTAATGTACTGTAATGCAGAATGACAAATGAATTGGCAGTATTACAAAACCAAACATGTTTAAGTAAAGAGAGCTTCCTCTTTATATATATATGTAAAACTGCAGGTAAATACTGATACATAAGAAATTATCCAGCCTTCTATAGCACTCAGCCTTCATTTAGTTTCCCAAAGCCCTGTGTAACCTGATGGTTTCTTCAATGGACGTATTTTCCTGCTTTCATTGAAATTCATGCAAGCTGTTGAAAGAAATTTGCCATTAAGAAATGAAAATGGTGTCAAGTTTGAATGCAGAAAAAAGATATTCATTATTTTTGGTAGTTTTTTCTCTGAATAATTCCTAATTGGGCCTCTAATTTGATTCTGTCTGATCACTAATTATTTGTGTTGTTTATTAAATACAGTATAGAGCCACCTGCCCAAACAGTAATACATGTAGCTTAAGTTTGCTAGTCTGCAAATTCACTAATAAACTAAGCCAATTCATCCATCTGTGAAATATTTCAAGGTCGGCCATCCATTGGCTACAAGATTTTGAGTTAAAAAGACAGTGGAGGACAGTGCTTATAGTTTGATAATGTTTGCTTACTGAGCGTGAAATGAAATTTAACTGTGGCATGTCTGCATTTGTAAATTTATTTTAGTTGTTTACACTTCTTGCAAAATGAAATGTCAGGCAGTCATTCTGAGAGCCCAAATATATCAGGCTTCAAAGAGCTTGAAGAACTGAGATGATTCTTTCAGTTTTTAAAGATATTTTCTACCTTTTTCACCATGTAAAATTAATTAATATATTCAGTCAAGACTGTGTTGAATGAGCATACGAGAATTAAAAATAAAAACAAAAATTACTTCCAAATTTGAAATGCTAAATGTACCATCTGAATATTACAGAGGTTTGAAAAACATGGAAAGTATCACAATTCATATTTTCCCTGAAGATATATCATAGATAAACAGATCAAGATTAGAAAGTCTCTTCTACCTGTAAGAGGTTATTATTTTTGTGCAGCTAGATGCTTTCAAGTGATGGTGGAAAAAATAGTGCTGATTATGAAGTTCTTTTAGATAATTGTGAGACTTCACAGGATTCATTTAAGCTCTTTATTGATGGTTCTGAACAATGTACTACCTAATGGTTCTGTTGCCCGGGTATTCATTCATACTTCTTCTTCTCTCCTCTCCTCTCCCATACCCTCCCACCATTGTCCTTCCAGGCTACTAGAGAACAAGAAACATCTATTTTTAAATGGCACACACTTATTTGTTTATTGATGTTTCTTGGTTGGTTGATTCATTTTACCAAAGCCCTGCATTTCAAAAAGCTTAGGTTTTTTTTTTGTTTTTTTTGTTTTTTTTTTTTATTGATTCATTTGGGTACAAGAACATTTGCTTGGTATTTAAAATAGTTTCCTATAGTCTCACTTCTTTTTCGAGTTGTGATGAGTAATCTAATTTAAATTTCTCTTCTTTTCCTTCCTCTAAGTGCTTTGCCATATGATTCATCTTACCTTCTTAACCTTTTTCTCCTAAAGCCGTTTCTTAGCTCCCAATTCTTAACCAACTGAGCCACCCAGGCGCCCTCTTAGCTCCCAATTCTTGCTGTCACTTACAGGCACACTTTTCTGGTTTGCTATCAAAGAATTTACGAGTTGTTGATTTTTTTTAGAGGTTCTTTATCTAATTTTGATTAAATTATGTTCTTGCCTCTCTTTTTTACTTTTATTATTGAACTTCGATTGGTTCATTCATTTGTGCATTTGTTCACTCAGTTGTTCTCCACACACATAGTATGTGGATTCACCAAGTATTCACTAAGTATTCACTAAGCAGTGGGTGTGTACCAGGAGATGGGGAGAAGGAGCGCCTGGGAGGCTCAGTCGGTGGAGTGTCTGCCTTCGGCTCAGGTCATGATGCCTGGGTCCTGGGATTGAGCCCCACATCGCGCTCCTTGCTCAGCGGGGAGCCTGCTTCTTCCTCCCCCTCTGCTTGTGCTCTCTCTCTCTCTCTGTCAAATAAATAAATAAAATCTTTAAAAAAAAAAGGCCATGGGGAGAATTCTAAGCAATCTTTCTACTTGGTATTAACTTTAGTTACAAGAGTAGTGAAGAGTTTAAAACCATTAGCTCGAAAGGGCTTTGGGAATGTCTATGGCTTTAAAAAATCATTTGTTCACTCTATAAATAGTATTCAGCACCCGTGACATGCTACCTGCTTGATCCATGCCAGCTCTGAGCCATCTTTAGAACTGGGCTTGTTTCTCATCCTTGCTGGCTGATTCTAATGTTTAATATACTTTTTAGGAAGGAAACTTTAAAGGCCCTTGTGTAATTTAAATAGTATGTTTAAATAAAACACAAACAGTATGGGCTTACATTAAATCTGATCATTCATTCATTCATTCATTCATTCAACAAGTGCTTATTGTTTGTCTGTATTGCCAGGCACCTTCTTGGCCCAGAGTTAGAGCAGTGTGCATGAGGGCAAAGGTCCCAACTCTCAGGGAGGTCATGTTCTAGAAGACAAGAAACAGGTAACACACAAGTAAGCACATTATCAAACCAAGGAATTTCTGACAGCGAGACGTGACAGGAAGATGTGAGGCAAATGACCATGGGGCCTATATTATTATGGGGGCGTCTGGAGAGCCCTCACCAGAAGGAGGCAAAATTTATTCTAAGACCTAAAAAATACAAAAAGCTCCATCTGTGCAAAGATCTGGGGGCAGTACATTTGGTACAGAGTGAACAGGAAGGACAAAGTCTCCGAGCTTGACAAGGACAAGAAGAAGGTCATTGTGGGGAGTAATATGAGAAGAAGCTAAAGAGGTAAGCAGGGACCTGGGCTTTAAAGGCCCTGATAAGGATTGTGGAACATATAGAACTCATTGCAGAGTTAAAAGCAGGGAAATGAGATTACCTGATGTATGATTAATATGATCCTTCTGGTTGATGTATGAGAAATAGAATGAGAGTAGAAATAGGGTGCCTAGTTAGAAAGAAGACTGACAGGCTTTGGGGGTGGCAGTGGGACATGAAAAAAGTGGGTAGATTAGGGATTCATTTTTAAAGTAGAGCCAATAAATTGGATGTGGGTAGTCTAAAGGAAAGGAATCAAGGATGACTGTGGTTTTTTAATTTAGCAATTGTAAGGATAATGCTGTTTCGTGAGGTGGGAACTCTGATGCGTGGCACAGGTTTGACGACTGTGCTGGTTTCTGACCTGTTTATCCTGAAGAGGCCTCTTATGGATCTTAATAGGAAGCTGGATATGGTTATGTGAATCTAGAGCTCCAAAGGGACATAGTAGTATTGGGTGAGAAGATAAACCAAATAACATTCTTTCAGTTAAATACATAGTACCAATTATAAATTGGACTAAGATACTCCTCTATGTTAAAAGCATTTGACAAAGTACAGCATCCTTTCTTGATCAAAACTCTTCAGAGTATAGGGATAGAGGGTACATACCTCAACATCATAAAAGCCATCTATGAAAAACCTACAGCAAATATCATTCTCAATGGGGAAAAGCTGAGAGCTTTTCCCCTAAGGTCAGGAACGCGGCAGGGATGTCCACTCTAACCACTGCTATTCAACATAGTATTAGAAGTCCTAGCCACAGCAATCAGACAACAAAAAGAAATCAAAGGCATCCAAATCGGCAAAGAGGAAGTCAAACTCTCACTCTTTGCAGATGATATGATACTGTATGTGGAAAACCCAAAAGACTCCACCCCAAAACTGCTAGAACTCATACAAGAATTCAGTAAAGTAGCAGGATATAAAATCAATGCACAGAAATCAGTGGCATTCCTATACACCAACAACAAGACAGAAGAGAGACAAATCAAGGAGTCGATCCCATTTACAATTGCACCCAGAACCATAAGATACCTAGGAATAAATTTAACCAAAGAGGCAAAGGATCTGTACTCAGAAAACTATAAAATACTCATGAAAGAAATTGAAGAAGACACAAAGAAATGGAAAAACGTTCCATGCTCATGGATTGGAAGAACAAACATTGTGAAGATGTCAATGCTACCTAGAGCAATCTATACATTCAATGCAATCCCCATCAAAATACCATCCACTTTTTCAAAGAAATGGAACAAATAATCCTAAAATTTGTATGGAAGCAGAAGAGACCCCAAATAGCCAGAGGAATCTTGAAAAAGAAAAGCAAAGCTGGCGGCATCACCATTCCGGACTTCCAGCTCTATTACAAAGCTGTCATCATCAAGACAGTATGGTACTGGCACAAAAACAGACACATAGATCAATGGAACAGAATCAAGAGCCCAGAAATGGACCCTCAACTCTATGGTCAACTCATCTTCGACAAAGCAGGAAAGAATGTCCAATGGAAAAAAGACAGTCTCTTCAACAAATGGTGTTGGGCAAATTGGACAGCCACATGGAGAAGAATGAAACTGGACCATTTCCTTACACCACACACAAAAATACACTCCAAATGGTTGAAAGACCTAAACGTGAGACAGGAGTCCTTCAAAATCCTAAAGGAGAACACAGGCAGCAACCTCCTCGACCTCAGCCGCAGCAACTTCTTCCTAGAAACATCGCCAAAGGCAAGGGAAGCCAGGGCAAAAATGAACTATTGGGATTTCATCAAGATAAAAAGCTTTTGCACAGCAAAAGAAACAGTCCACAAAACCAAAAGACAACCGACAGAATGGGAGAAAATATTTGCAAATGACATATCAGATAAAGGGCTAGTGTCCAAAATCTATAAAGAACTCATCAAACTCAACACCCAAAGAACAAATAATCCAATCAAGAAATGGGCAGAAGACATGAACAGACATTTCTGCAAAGAAGACATCCAAATGGCCAACAGACACATGAAAAAGTGCTCAACATTGCTGGGCATCAGGGAAATCCAAATCAAAACCTCAATGAGATACCACCTCACACCCGTCAGAATGGCTAAAATTAACAAGTCAGGAAACGACAGATGTTGGCGGGGATGCGGAGAAAGGGGAACCCTCCTACGCTGTTGGTGGGAATGCAAGCTGGTGCAACCACTCTGGAAAACAGTATGGAGGTTCTTCAAACAGTTGAAAATAGAGCTACCATACGATCCAGCAATTGCACTACTGGGTATTTACCCCAAAGATGCAAATGTAGGGATCCGAAGGGGTATGTGCACCCCAATGTTTATAGCAGCAATGTCCACAATAGCCAAACTGTGGAAAGAGCCAAGATGTCCATCGACAGATGAATGGATAAAGAAGATGTGGTATATATACACAATGGATTATTATGCAGCCATCAAAAGGAATGAGATCTTGCCATTTGCAATGACGTGGATGGAACTGGAGGGTGTTATGCTGAGTGAAATAAGTCAATAAGAGAAAGACATGTATCGTATGACCTCACTGATATGAGAAATTCTTAATCTCAGGAATCAAACTGAGAGTTGCTGGAGTGGTGGGGGGTGGGAGGGATGGGGTGCCTGGGTGATAGACATTGGGGAGGGTATGTGCTATGGTGAGCGCTGTGAATTGTGCAAGACTGTTGAATCACAGATCTGTACTTCTGAAACAATAATGCAACATATGTTAAGAAAAAAGAAAAAGAAGAAGATAGCAGGAGGGGAAAATGAAGGGGAGTAAGTTGGAGGGGGAGACGAACCATGAGAGACGATGGACTCTGAAAAACAACCTGAGGGTTCTAGAGGGGAGGGGGGGATGGGTTAGCCTGGTGATGGTATTAAAGAGGATACATTCTGCGTGGAGCACTGGGTGTTATGCACAAACAATGAATCATGGAATACTACATCAAGAACTAATGATGTAATGTATGGTGATTAACATAACAATAAAAAAATTTAAAAAAAGATACTCCTCTATGTTTATTTAGCCTCCTATCATCTCCAGCAATGAAATATTTACAAGGCATAATGTACTACATACCTGTGCAATATGGAGTATGCCCGCTTGTAAAAAATAAGTACATGAAAAAATTTAAAATAGGCAATTATTGGATATTATGCACATTTGTAAAACTAATGTGGATATTTTGAAAGACGTGGCAATAAACTCAATACTTCATGTCATTCTTGTTGGAAAAATAATCCAGTAGTTTATATTCTTTTTTTCAGGTGTATTTAATCATTGTACAAAAACAGAATAATAGAAGTTAAAGTTGCCCAACTGAAGATAACTCTCCAAATTCCAGTCTTCCCTGATAGCATTTTACATTTTGTTCTCATCATGAGACTAAATTTCCTGACATGAAACAGTTAGAATCAACTGATGATTTGTTGAACACTACATCTGAAACTAATGATGGACTCTGTGTTAGCTAATTGAATTTAAATTAAACAAAAATTTTAAAAAAAGGAACAAAAAGAATCAATGAAACTTAAATAAGGTAGACCAGATTTCTTTCTTTGGTTTGGCCTTTGGGGTACGTGGATTATTTGATTATTCTCCCACAATCCAAGATTTTGGAAACATCCAATTTTAAAAACATCTACCAGGGCTTAAAAATAAATAACCTGGAGAAAGGCAGAAATGGGGTTTTTCAATGTCCAAACAAAGTAAGGAGTTGGGGTGTACCCCCCTTAAGAGTTAAGGACAAGCCTAATTTAGATTTCTAACAAGTAACCATTACTGGTCCTCAAACTCAACAGAATCTTTCACATCCTGATCTCAGTTTCTGGAGGACCCAGCTAGAATCCTCTTCATGGGTCCATTCATTGTGTGTCAAGTTGCATGTTTTGGGGACAACAGGAACAGTGACCAGTGCCAGTCATGTTCTGGGACTGTTTCCTAGATATTTCCTACTTGGTCACTAGTCTATTTTCTGAGGCTCCCCTAGTGTATATTTGGGCCCACTCAGTACCTGGGGCTGGGTGCTCAAGCGGCTGCAATTAGAATTGAAAGAAATCTCAGAAATTATATAATGCTTTATTCTTTCCTCCATCCATTCCATCTTTAAACATGTAACATCCACTCTGAGTTCAGTGCTATGCTGGAGACCAAACACCTTAAAATCAATAAAATATGGCTCTTGTTCTATGTACCTCCCAGTCTAGTCAGAGAGACAGATTAAAAAAAACCTAGACATGTGTAATAGAGCATGACCCGCCCTAGACAAGTCTGCAGTGGGACCTTAACCAGCATATACTAATACAGCTGCATGATGAGCCACTCTGCAAATCTGGTGCTTTACAGCAACAGTCCTTTCTAGTCTCCCACTCACTGGTCTGCAGAGAGTTTGCATTTGGGCTAATCAAGGCTGGCCTCAACCTGGCAGCTCTGCTTCAGGCTACAAGACATGTGGGCTTGGCTGCAGGCTTTCGGTTTAGGTCTGCTCCATGTATGTCATTCAGATCCATCTCCACTTAAAGGAACAGTGGCTTCTTGGGTGTGGGCTTTTGGAGCATCACAGCGTCATCTTCTGTCTTCCTTGTCTCCTCTCACTTTCCTGTCGTCTCCATGGCCTGTTAGCCCAGGGGGACGGGGCGCAGCTATTTTTCCACTGTATGATAGCTCTCCCACTCTTAGTGAGCAATCTTAAGCAAATCTTGTCTCTTCAGCCATCATTCAATCAATTATTCATTCATGCATTTATTCACTCTTCATTCTGTCTTTCCGCTCGTCAGACATTGAGCATGTAACATGCTCTCCCAGCTCAGGCTACAGAGGTGACAAGGAACCACCGCTACATTTAGTCAGTGGTCTCAAAATTTTTTGCTTTAAGGGAATTTGAAAAACAAATACATTCCCCTTACAGGTTTTTAACTTCACGTCTGAAGTTTTTCATCATACTTTTCATCATTTATATATTTGCAAAATATATCATTTCTAGCATATTATACATTTTAAATAAATCTATTAGGTCATTCATTTGAAGGTATACAGTGCATCTAGATAGCAGCAATTTTTTATAATCATCATTTTAAAAATCCTGCTAGAGTAAACTAACTCTTGAGAGGCAGCATAGCATGATGATTAAGAGCATAAATTCTAAACTGCCTGGTTCATTGTTAGGAGGTCATATGTATTTTAAATTAGAGATATGCAGGTTATATAATCTGTGAATTTCATTTCAAACTAGTAAATGTGCCACTCTTAGCTGTATGGCTTATAGCAAGTTACTTTACTTTTCTGTATCTCTTTTCTTCATGTACAAATGAAGATAAATGATAGTATCAACTTCATAGGATTGCCGTGAAGGTTAAAGGAGTACATGAGACTCTTGAAGACTGAGACATAGCAAGAAATATTTAAATCTGTTTTTGCTACTATTGTTATCGTCAATTCACTTACTGAAAAGACCCTTCTACGAAAAAATAGCAAAGAGATTTAAAAGTCGTAAGTATACGAATTACATATTTATGGGGCGCCTGGGTGGCTCAGTAGGTTAAGCAGCCGACTCTTGATTTCCGCTCAGGTCATGATCTCAGGGTGGTGAGATCGAGCCCCACATCAGGCTCCACGCTCAGCAGGAAGTCCACTTGTCCCCCTGCCTCACTGTCCACCCCTCTGCTCACTTGCTCTCTCTCTTTAAAGTAAATAAATAAATAAAATCTTTAAAAAGAAAGAGTTTTATAATTTTCCCTGAAATAAAACAAGACGGCACATCAAATAAAAATATGCCTACCGTTTACATATCTCAAATTAGTAATGATGGCTACTGTACATTAACTAACTAGATGTTTGAGTCAAGCGGCACTGTGATGGCAGAAAGAATTATTGTTTTAAAAGAGGCAGAAACAAATTACCATTAGTGTGCACAGGAAAAGTCCATTCTGCTCCAGAGTAGAGCCAGGATGCATCAAGTGGAGATAGCTCTAGGGCTGGGTCTTGTAAGATTGCTAGTGTGAATGTGGTGGGAACCTATGCTTTCCATGTTGGTGGAGAGAGGAGACTAGAGAGATGAGAATGATCTCTGAAATCTTTTCTAATATCAGTATTTTGTGAATTGACTTCTTAAAAAATATGTCATTAGATTTTATCTGTTTTGTTAACTAAGGTATCTTGGCATTGCTAACATATGAAGGCAAAACAAAACAAAACAAAAGATTTATTGAGCACCTACTCTCTGCCAGGGACAATGAATGCCTGTCTCTGTATGATTATGTTTACTTACCCACAGACATGGGTGCCTGAGGAGAATTTAGAAAGATATAATTTCACTTGAAAGCATTATTATGTCAGGCTCTGATGAGCCCAATTTGGACCATGAGCTAGTGTCTTACTTTTTTTTTTTTTTTAACAATGAAAATAAGTGTTTTCATCACTCGAATGTAAGAATTGTAGCATTTGTTGATTGCAGGGCTTTGGTGATTCTTTATCTAGAAAGACTTAATGCTAGTATACCTACAGGCATTGTTTTCTTTCTAGTAAATCTAAGTGAGGTTACTGGCAGAACAATAATTTAAATGCCTTGGACTTGGTGTGAAGCACTTACATTTAATTCAAAGCATTTATTTTGGAACTTAGTTTCTCTTACATTTTGTGCAAATTCATGAAGAGCAAGAAGACAGAAAATATTAGTATTATACAATTTAGATTCTTAGGATATTACCTGTTTTTGATATCAGCTACTGAAATAGCTGGATAATACACTTCATCTTCACACTACAAAGTGTCTTAAATAAGGAGAACAAAGAGAAGTGGGAGGTATGAGAGTACAGAGGAAGAATTTCAGGGGTAGGACAGCATTTGCTTGGTTAATTTAGCTCAGGGCTCATCAGCTGGAACAACCCCAAATGCCCCTATTAGAAATTTATAGGGGCATTTTGGATTACCACAATGCTAGGCAAGTTGGAAGGGAAAATGGGGCTAACAGCATTTTGTGAAAGATGGGCTGGGGTGTTAGAAGTATTGAAATGAGGGAGAAGTCCTTACAAAGCTGAAAATTTGTCCTGCATTTGTACAAATTTCAAATATTTTATATGACAATATTCCTGTAAGTGAACACTTATTTATAATCGTTTGAACCTAGAAGCTAATATTGTTATACACAGAGGCATAAAATATTTTTTAATAGAACTCATTTTTTAGAGTAGTTTTAGGTTCACAGCAAAACTGTGCAGAATGTACAAATATCTCCCATATAGTCTCTACCCCTAACATGGGTAGACATTATCAACATCCCCCACCAGAGTGGTACATTTGTTACATCCATGAGCCTACACTGACACATCATTATTACTCAGAATCCTTAGTTTACATTAGGGTTCACTCTTGGTATTCTACATTCTATGAGTTTGGACAAATGTATAATTGCCATGTATCCACCATTACAGTATCATACAGAGTAGTTTCACTACCCTAAAAACCCTGTGTGCTCTGCCTACTCATCCTTCACTCCTCCCTAACTCCTTGGCAACCATTGATCTTTTTACTGTCTGCATAGTTTTGCATTTTCCAGAATGTCATATAGTTGGAATCATGCAGTATGCATCCTCTTCGTATTGGCTTCTTTCACTTAATAATGGGAATTTAATTTCCCTCTATGTCTTTTCAGGGCTTGATAGCTCACTTCTCTTTAGTGATAAATAATATTCTGTTATCCAGATATAGTACAGTTATTTATCAGTTCACATTCTGAAGGATATCTTGGCTGCTTCCAAATTTTGGCAATTATGAATAAAGCTACCGTAAATATCTCAGTGTGGACTTTTGTGTGGACATAGGTTTTCAGCAACTTTGGGTAAATACCAAGGAGTGTGATTGATGAATTTTATGGTAATCATATGTTTCATTTTTTAAAAACTACCAAGCTGTCCTCCAAAGCATCTATACCACTTTGTATTCCCACCAGCAATGAATGAAAGTTCCTGTTGCTCACCATCCTCACCAGCAGTTGATATTGTCGTTGCTCTGGATTTTGGCCATCCTAATAGGTGTCTAGTGGTATCTCAATGTTGCTTTAATTTATATTGTCCCTGATGACATATGATGTGGAACATCTTTTCATAGGCTTATTTGCCATCTGTATATTTTCTTTGGTGAAGCGTCTATTAAAGTCTTTTGCCCATTTTTTAATCAGGTAGTTTCTTTTCTTTTCTTCTTCTTTTTTTTTAAGGATTTTATTTATTTATTTTGACAGAGGGAGAGACAGCGAGAGGGGAACACCAGCAGAGGGAGTGGGAGAGGGAGATGGAGGCTTCCCGCTGAGCAGGGAGCCCGACGTGGGGCTTGATCTCAGGACCCTGGGACCATGACCTGAGTTGAAGGCAGACGCTTAACGACTGAGCCACCCAAGCACCCCAGTTTATTTTCTTATTGTTGAATTTTAAGAGCTCTTTGTATATTTTGGATAATAGTCATTTATCAGACGGATCTTTTGTAAATATTCTCTCAAGTCTATCTTTTCATTCTCTTGAGATGAAGTATTTCACAGTTTTAATATACAACAGACATACTCATTTTTACTCTGGTGTCCATCTGTGACTCAACCCTTTTATTTTTCTGTACATTGTATGGAATGGCTTCTGATCATCTCCTCAACTTAAAATTGTTCATTAGAAGTAGGTGCAAAAAGGAAGGAAACCATCAACAAAGTGAAAAAGCAGCCTACTAAATGAGAGAAGACATTTGCAAGTGATATAACTAGTAAGGGGTTAGTATCCAAAATATATAAAGAACTTATAAAACTCAACACAAAAAACCCCCCAAATAATCCAATTAAAATGAGCAGAGAATCTGAATAGACATTTTCCCAAAGAAGGCATACAGATGGTCCACAGACACGTGATAAATGCTCAACATCACTCCTCATCAGGGAAATACAGATCAAGACCCCAGTAACCTTATAGCTGTCAGAATGGCTAGAATAAAAAGAGAAGAAATAGCAAGTAATGGCAAGGATGTGGAGAAAAAGGAATCCTTGTGCACTGTTTGTTGGGAATGTAAGTTGGTGCAGCTACCTGGGAAATGGTATGGAGGTTCCTCATAAAATTAAAAATAGAATTACCATATGATCCAATATTTCCACTACTGGGTATTTACCCAAAGAAAGCAAAAACACTAATTCCAAAGGATTTGTATACCCCTATGTTAATTGCAGCATTATTTACAATAGCCAAGATATGGAAGCAACTCAAGTGTCCATCAATAGGTAAATGGAGAGAGAAGAAGTGGCAAGGTACACAGCACAGACACACACACACACACACACACACACACACACACACAGACACACACACACACAGAGGAATGTTACTCAGCCATAAAAAAAGGATGAGGTTTTTTTTTTAAATTTTGTTTTAATTCCAGTGTTGTTAACATATTGAGTTATATTAGCTTCAGGTATGCAATATAGTGATTCAACAATTTCATATATCACTCAGAAAGGATGAGATCTTGACATTTGTAACAACATGAATGGATTTAGAGGGTATTATGGTAAGTGAAAAAGTCAGAGAAAAACAAATACCAAATTATTTCATTTATATGTGAAATCTAAAAAACAAAACAAATGAATAAACAAACAAATAAAAAGCAGAAACAGACCCATAAATACAGAGAACAAACTGATGGCTGCCAGTGGGCAGAGGAGAGGGGGGTTGGGGGGGGAAGGATGAAATAGGTAAAGGAGATTAAGAGGTACAAACTTCCAGTTATGAAATAAATAAATAAGACACAGGGATATAATGTGGAGCACAGGGAATATAGTTAATAATATGTAACAACTTTGTATGGCAATAGATGGGAGCTACACTTGTGGTGAGCATAGCATAACCTATAAACTTGTGAAATCACTATGTTGTACACCTGAAACTAATGTAACATTGTGTGTCAACTATACCTCAGTTAAAAGAAAATAAAAAAAGAAGTAAGTACAAGGAACTAACTACATCTTCTGGTGCGATTTTATCCTCAGATATACTAATTTAAATACGTATTATTAAACATATATTTACGTATGATGATGTTATTTTATGTTTAAATTATGTATGCATCCATCACATGATATATGAATTTCATTTAGACTAGTAAAGGAGGATATTATAAATCATTTGCTATAACATAACAGTGTTGGGTCTGATAGAGTCTGATTAAGAATACCAGGGGCCATTTCTAGGAACCAGAGTGTTTTCCCTTCCTCCTCTGCCATCCTCAGTATGTTGGAGTGTCTTCTCTAAGATCACAAGGGAATTGGCCATAGTTCTTGGCATCATCTGCGAACATCATGGCATCTAAAAAGGCCAGATTGATTTAATGTCTAAGATTTCTTTGAGACCAGATTTTCCAAAGTGCAACTCAGAAAATACTATAACCAATACTCAATCTAAATAAACACGGAAGGGTACTACTTAATCAGTGATCTAGGGAAGGTTGTAAATTGGAAGATTTAATCTCAGTTGTTGGTCTATTTCTCTTTTCCTAAAAAGGGTTGGAGAATCTAATTCAGAAGAGTATGGAAACCCATCAAAAACTAATGATATAATATATGGTGATTAACATAACAATAAAAAAATTAAAAAAAAAAGAAGAGTATGGAAGCCATGTAATTGCTGTTCAGGCAATTGCCTACTTCCCGGGGGTGGGGGGGGGGGGAAGCTAATTCTTATTTTTTTTTCCCTGACATATTTGCTATCGTTGGCTGAAACACATTTTGTTGAATAATTCAATCTGCTTTATTTTCTCTTGTGAACAATTTTTTTCTAAGAATTTTAATTTTATAGTTTAGTGAACATTTAGCTCAATTACAACCAATTTGTGATAATAATCTGCTTTCTTTACATGAAAATGAAGGGGAGCTGTAATTTAAAGAAATTGGTGTTTTGGAACTGGCTAGTCAGGATAATACCTCAAACAAGTTCATGAGCGTAAATGCCTCCAGGGACCAGGTGGTTACTGAATGAGAGAATTGGGCCCAGGGGAGGAGACTGTGGCTAAGTGGAAAGCACATGTTTACTTATGGGTGGCAGCCACCACTCAGCTCTAATCAGTAGTTGCCATGTTGGAATTGGGTCCACAGTTGCCAGATCTTTTGAGTTTTCAAGGAAAAAAAAGTCGCATTTATTTGTGAAATTCCTGACTTTTAGATATTGACCCCGTTTAAAAACAACAACAAAAAACAAAACAAAACAAAAAATACACCTATGTGAGCCAAACAAAACCCATTTGTGGGAGGTACTTCTTCTGTGAACTGCCATTTGCAACTTCTAAACTATTCCATGTGTTTAAACTACAGAGTGCAGCAACTGGTGAATAGCACCACTTACCAGTGTTGTGCTATTGGCAAATGGGTAATTCTCTACAGAAACAGTAGTACACCTAACTGAATGGACTTGAACTTCACTCCACTAATTTGTCCATTGTGGTAGGGTATTAGCTTACTGTGTCATAACAAGTCCTTATAGAATTACGGTTGGTCCTCCATTGCTAACCATGGAAGAGTTCGGATAGAAGATGGGAAAAATTCAGAGGTTGGACCCAGGAAGATGGATGAAAGGATCCTGTCCACCTGCACCACCCCTCAGACAGGGAGGCATGTGTCTTGTCCTCTGTCTTTTATTTTGGTATACATAACACACATGCTCCCTGACCTTCACATGGTACACTCCCATGTTCTTTCATTCTTTGTGACCCAAGTATACCTCCTTTAAATAGCAGATTCCCTATTCCTGCCTCTCAAGTATCTATGATTGTTTTAATAGGGCTGTTCCTTCTTCCATACCCCTTCAAGTATATGGCTGAATTATAAACTCTTCCCAAACACCACCAAACCTCGTCTTCGATAAACCTCATCTTCTATAAACATTTTGTTATAATCAGATACCAAAATGTTAACCTTCCAAATAAATTCATTTGAAACCTATGAAAATAATAGAAAGGTAAAGCAGAATTTCTGATTGGTGTGTAGGTAATTTTACTTTGTATTGGTTCTTGTTCAAAAATGGTTGCTTACCACTGCTTGAGAAAATCTGTCTCTTTAAATATTAAAATTAATAATCAGTAAACTGTAGTGGAATGTTCAAAGTTGGTTTATGCAAAAAGGATTTTCTCTCTATTAAAACATCATCTGTCCTATAACATCAGTTCTTTTAGATTCAACTAGGAACTTACAACTACAAAACTTAAATAATGTGGTCTCCACCAACTTAGGAGTTACAATAATTCAGGAGTAGTTGGGTAAAATTTGTTGCCTGAATAATCTCTAGAGGACAAGTGTACCTGACAGATTAGTAACATATAAACCAGATTTTATGTTTATCCCAATTAAAAATGAAAGTCAACAACTATTTTCAAGAGCAAACTTGCATAGAAAACAATGAATCACTAAATGCAAATAATTCTTAGACAAGATAATCTCTGAGTCTGTATGAAAAGATGCATGGTACTAGGTAGTCCTTGGCAGTGTTACTTTTGTGACCTTGGACAAACCACTAAAACATCTTTGAACCTTTCCCCACTCATGGAGTTATCACCTCCTTATCAGTGTTATTACGGAGTTTAAATGAACAGATAATGTATTTTTTTAAATTTATTTGTTGAAAGAGAGAACATGCATGCATGTGCGGGTGGGGGAGGGGTAGAGGGCGATGGAGAGAATCTCAAGGAAACTCCGCACTGAGCTCGAAGCCCCATGTAGGGCTCCATCTCAGGACCCTGAGATCATGACTTGTGCCAAAATCAAGCGTTGGTCGCTTAACCGACTGAGCCACCCAGGCACCCCAACAGATGATGAATTATTATTATCATTTATTTAGTGACCTATTCAAGGTCTAGACTCCAGATCTTCAAGTTTCTAGTTCACCGTTTTTTAACTGTTCATTTATTTTGGTTGAGGGAATCAGAATAAGAAAGAAAGGATTTGGAACCTAAGGACAAGTGATTTTTTGTTTAAAGATGTTCATAAAACATTTTATAGTATCTTTTTGTCAGCGTCATTAAGTTTGTGTTTCTCTTCACAAACTCACTCATAAAGCATAAAAAATGGAAAATCTCGAGAATAGGGGAAATTTATATAACCATTGAATCTCACTTTACACATTTTAGAGTTGAAATGTTCTTGGTTGATGAATATTTACCTTTGTGAGTAAGTGTTTCCCCACTCCATTATTAGCAGTTAATATCTGCAAATAGAGAACTGTCTAAATCTAGAGGAGAGACAAATTCCTGTGAATCTAGCAACAGATAATGCAGAGTACAATTGCTTTCCTCTAGGATGGTCCTAAAAACTGATATTACATAGATATTAAACAACATTTATACAGTAAAGAGCTTTTTAAAAAATTACATTTCTGGGAATGTGGAGCTGAAGAATATTATTAGTTTCATAGATGATATGCTGACATGTTTATTAATTATATTATAAACAAATTGAATTTTTCCTGGTGTTAAAAAAATCACATTCATTTAAAGACCCGAATAAAGAACCTAGGGAGAAAAAGATTATCCATGATTAACGCTGACCTGTCCAGACTTTAGAGTACCTCTTTCGTCTAGTCTGAAATGTTTCTGATTGTTGTACTCAAAAAAAAAAAAAAAAAAAAGGGTTGTGATTTTAGAGACAAAAGAATGAACAGGGTGTGAGCATTTTTTAATACTTTTCCCCCTCTCTCCATCTTCACCAAGAAGAACTAAATTTTATTTGCTATTTAGCCCATCTGTTTTTTTTTTTTTTTAAAGTGTAACAACTCAGATTTATATTTGAGTTCGGTGTAAGCAGAGTGGGATTATTTGTATTTCTTTTCCCAAAAAACCATGCCATTTCTTTTATTTGCTGATTATGGTATGCAGTTACTAAGCCTATGAGAAGCCTCTCTGTGAAGTGCATTTTAATATTTAGATCAAACAGTGATTGGAATACATTAATGCCCAGTGGGTAAATGTGTCATTTGAAAGCAGCTGCTGAGCCTTCTCCCTGCTGCTCCAATTAACACATAGAGCACACTTTTGTCAGCAAGAGGCAGTGCATATGGATGAAACCACTTTAGGGCTCATTAATATGATATGCACGGGAGCACAAAGGGTTAATGAATCTGCTCAGTACAAAAACAAGAGCTTGCTGAGAAGTTTCCCAAGCTTGTGCTTTTGCGATAAAGGGTGCTAGGATTAGGGGGTGGGATTAGCAGGTAAGAAAAAGCCGGTTCAGTCTCCCGCTTTGGTTCAGTCCATTGACTAACGTGTTTCCCCGCCCCTCTCATCTCCTACACCCCCGCCCCTGACGAGGGAGATGTGGATAGTGAAATTCTAGTTGCCGGGACTCCTCTCGCTTCCACTGAATCTCTTGTTGAACTTTGTTGTTTCGTTTTGAAGCCGTTTGAAGTCCAAAGCTTTACTGTTTATTTTTTTCTCCTAGTTCTTCATTATTTCACTCTCTCTCTTTTCCTTTATTTAGATATTTATTTTTTTTTAAATTGCACATCTGACCGTTTCTTGAGCAAAGTAAGAAATCTTATTAGGGTAAGCCCATATCGCTGCTCATTTTTCCCCTCCCATGGCTAAAGTCTGGGTGTTGATGGTAGCACAGAGACAGATGGAAGGGTAGCGCGTCCCCAGCCCCAGGTCTGGTGTGGAGCCTTCATGCTCCACCAGCTTCCCAAGCCGCTGGGTTGTTGCTCCGCTCTGGGGCTGGCTGAACCAGGCGCACGGTGAGTGAGAGATGGACCGCTTCCTGGGTTTTGTCAAGCAGATAAGAAGATCTAGGAGAAGAAAGGGGAAAAAGTACCGACCAGAAGAGGATTACCACGAGGGCTATGAGGATGTCTATTATTACGCTTCCGAGCATTTTCGAAGTAAGCACTTCCCTCCACCCTCCTATTCCTTCTCGCGTGCTGGGCTAACAATAAACCTTGTATGGGGCTTTAATCTTAAATGCAAAAGGTTTCCCAGATGGTGTTCTCTGTGAGCAGTCTGGAAGTACTGAAGTGCTACATTTTGCTTGATTTGTTGCAAGAACAGCTATCAGATAGCATCTAGACAGTATAACCGGTCCAGTTCTATGCCTGGTTAGTATTTTAAATGCAATTAATTGCTTGTGTTATCATTTTAATGAACCATTCAGAAAAGTATCTTGCAAGACAATGTGGTGGTTAGAATATGTTCTGTTGTAGTTGTTTTTAAATAACAGAGTTTTGTTTTGTTTTTCATTCTGAATAGAGAGGACTAGCTTTTTTGGAACAAATAGTTCATGTTCAAGTTGATGCTGATGATTAATGTTCCTGGGACAGACTTCTAGACAGTTATCTGTGATTAATCTGAGGTGTTGTTTGTAGAAGGAGGTTCAGATGATTTTCTCTGAGGCATGTTCATCATTTTACTATTAAATTAAGGGAATACTTATTTGCCATCAGGTGGAATCAGTGATACCTGTAGAATAAAACAATATATCCATATTAAGACATTTGTAAATTAGCTGATAAACAGCAGAGAACTAGAATCATTCTTGTACTTATCAGTGTTTTAAATTCCTGGTGAGATTTAGACTCGTCCCAATAGATTCATAATGCCCAGAAATGCCTAAGGGTACAGAGAGAAAGCAGCTACACAGAGATCACTGGGTTTATGGAAGTGCCCTAAATGTGGGAAACTGACAGTTACATATATGCTACATTTACAAAATTAAAAGTTATTTTTTTATCTTCTTGAATAAGGATTTTTATAAACTTGTATTTCAATTCTAATTCTTTCTGGCCTTTTGATGTCTAATCATGAATATATCCCATTTACAATCTCTGAGTGTTGACTAATAAATAATTTCGATTCTATTTCTGTGATATTGAAATCCATGAGAATTAGCTTTAATGCCAGAAATTCTGTTGTGGTTGTTGAAAGTTGAGGGTTGAAAAGTCATGTGGTGGCAGTAACATAATAATGAAAAGATATAATTCTTTGACATTTGCTTGAATGATGTGGCTATGTTGCTTTTACAGAGTAATCTCTGAGTTTTAGAGATGTTTCTCTTTTATAATGCTCCTACATTAATAACTGTTCTAATGCAGTGACAGTATATGTTTCCTAAACTTAGTTTCCATAATATACTTAAAAATTTAGCTAATATTCGTGTTAGATCAAAAAATACTATCTGCTTGCATGCATAATTCTGAAAACTTGGAGATTAAAAAAAGAAAAGCTTAGGAACTTTTAATTACATCGGTGTCGATTGTACAAATTTCTCACAACCAATATATGTTGAGTCAAATTCACACCTTCTCGCATTTGTACTGGGATGTGCTTGTGCAAATAGAATCAAGTAATCTCTCTCAAATGCCTGCATCCTCCTAGTTTTGGTACAAATTTTAAAACAAAATAAATACTTTATAAGCTTACAAAATATGCCTGTAAGGAGAAGTATTTATGAAGGTATCTAAGAAATACCCTCAAATTAGAGTTAAGGAGAATGATATATTAGACTAAGGCATTAGTCTTTATACGTCAAGTGCAGTAACTTATAGAGAATCATGTCTTAACTGGTCTGATTGGTGAAGGTCATGCTAAGGATAAGATGCTAAACATCAAAAGTCATTTGCTTTAGATACATAACCAGCATGTTTTCCCCTGTGCTTTATCTGAAAACACCCGTTATGTAATATTTAACTTTGTGGAGTTAGATGCATGTTGAGGTCCCCAACTTCCAACTTCTGCATAATAAACAGCATGTGTCTCAATGGACCCAGACACTTGGGATTTGACATTTCATCAAATGTCAAAGAGCCAGGGCTTTTAAAGAAGACATGTCATACAATATAATGACCTCTCAGTGCCTCTTTTGGCTTCAGGTTCAGGGGCCTATTTGCATTGGGTAGGGAAGACATCCATTTATATTTTACAGCTGTAGAAATGTATTAAAGGGTAAGATCCTTAAAACTAATCCTCTTAAATGGGTAATATGGTTAAATTCAATTACATCTACAGCATATCTATTTTAATTAGTCTTTGGCATAATTTGGAAGTGCACGCCCTATGTAGATGGCTTAGATGGCTTAGAAAAACTATTTACATTAAGGTTCAAACTTGATGGAATTTACTGAGGACGTTCACATCTTAGTTAATGGTGCTATTGATAAACCGGAAGTGTCATTCTTATTTTTCTCCCTGTAGTTTTCTTTTCTTTTCTTTTATTTCTTGAAATAAACTTAACTCTCTGCCTTGTCAGTTTATCTAGTGGCTCAGATTAACATCAGGACTCTAGACATATAATAGTGGAACATTGAGCTAGGAAAACCTTCCCAGAAAACTCTCCAGTAAGTCTGCTTTTCCTTTAGTACATTCTCAAGTGCTCACTGATACCTAACTTTATCCTAAATAATGTCTCTTCTCTTGTGCGTCCTGATTAGAATCTCTCCATCCTTTCCTTCATCTTGAATATAACACAGTTTATAATCTCATGAAATGTCAAAGCCTGAATTAAAATGTCAATAGGGTCTGATGCTCAGAAGATAAGTTATTCTAAAAGTGGATGATTTTTCTGTAACTCTGTCAAAACTGAGTTTTAGCAATGATGGCAATGATGATAGACTGATTTTATATCTTCCCTGATTTTATATGGACTTGATGTATATCACTGTGCATGGGATGACTATATTTGATTTTTTAAATTCTGCTTTCATTACTCATCTTTCTTTTCAGAATTCTAGAGTTAGAGTTTAAATAATCTAGACAGATGCTTTGGGCAAATCACCAAACTTTCGTGGTTTTTGTTTCCTAAAATATGATAAGAGGTGGCTTTATTTCTTAAGATTTTTCAAGTTCGAGAGCTATATGATTTTAACCTTTGTTTTAGTTCTGAAACAAGTTACATAAAGGTATTGGCTGAAGGATTTTAACTGGGATTTCAATGAAAAAAATTCACCCAGGTGTCCGGAGGGAATTGTTTTTCTGGCAGGAATTGTCAGTAGGGAGATTCCTATTCCTTTAAGACAGTAATCTATCATTGAATATTAATAGTTTTGGAGAATGTTTATACTTATGAAATTCTGAACATATTTGGCAAATCTTAGAGTTCATCTTTTATTGTATCTTATCTGCCAGGAAGCACCATTTGCTTTGAAAATCTCACACAGATGACTCATTTGGTATTTTTTCCTTAAGAAAAACTTGCATTGATCCCAAAACTGATTCATAAACCTGAATGTAATAAAAAGCTAGAAAAGGATCTTGAATTTCAATTTTATTGTGTTTGGTGCTTTTGTTTTTCACTAAATACTGTCATAGCAATGCCCTTTTAAACACTCTGGCATAAAAAATAAAATAAAATAAACACTCTGGCATATCATATTTTGATTAATCTGTCACACAAAAAATAAACCCTTCGGCCCTATCATAATATATATTTTTACTTAACCACACTAAATAATATTCAAATTATAAAACAGATAATGTACATTCTATAAGCATGCTCTTAGCACTGTTCATATCCACGATAGAAATCCTGACCTGCCATGAACCATGCAGGGAAGGGGAGGGTTACTGAATTACTCTCTTATGCATATGAAAGGTATGTGAGTCACTTTCCCTTCTGGCCCGAGCACCTTTTGCACATGGGTAATGGCATTCAATTAGGCAAGGAGCTCCTCCATGGTAACCAAGGTTTTCATCCTGACTCACAGAGGCAGGAGAAAAGCTATGTGGGGAAGCTGCTCAGGGCAATCATTAGTGGTTTACTCACCTTTCCTACTGATTTCACTTCAGAGAAGCTCGAGAAAGGGGAGGAACAAGAATCTGGTTTAGACCTTTTGAGAAAAGGTCATTTGTATTTACAAATTATTTTATTTTATTTTATTTTATTTTATTTTATTTTATTTCATTTCATTTCATCTCATTTTATTTGGCCTATTCTAATAGATACTGAGCAAAAATTGTGATGTGGGTGTATAAAAACATTGTTAGCTAAGTTACTTTATTAAGCAATATGTGCATCTAAAATCCCTAGTTAAGGAATTCAGGCTTTCAAATGCCTAGATGTACAAACTGTATTTTAAGAGGGGTGCTTCCTTTTTTTTTATTTCATTGAAAAATGCCCTGCATTGTTCTTCTTGGGTATAAAACAACATTGGTAGTGTGTGTTTGTAGTGTGAGAATTTTTAGGAATTGCTGTGGGGTAATTAGTACAAGTAATTTTTTCTCACTACTTCCTTTGATTAGTTTGTTTGTTTGTTTGTTTGGTAAGTTCAGTAACCACATCCTCTCTCCTTCCTGGAATTGACATATAATTAGGAGTCTGTTTTTTGTTTTTTGATAAGTGTGCCAGAAGGATAAAGAACTTTTACAATTACTTTAGAAAGATAGCTGATCCCTGCTGTAATGTGTATAAAAACTGAACACATAATCTAAGGAAAAGTTGCCTTCCTCAGCCAGGGGATCTGGAGGAAGGGAGGAGAGAGGAGCTGGGGAAAGGAAAGGAGAGAATACAGCACACTTCATAGGTTATCTTTACTTTTCCAAGGTTTACAAGCATAAAAGCCATTTATTTCTATGTTAAAAACAGTGATTGTCAAACTGACAGGTCTTGGATGTGAGATACTGGATGATTCAAACCTTAGCTGTACTTAGTTTGACTCAAGAAATCCCCAGTGAATTGGAAGAAACATGGATTATATAGAAACAGGGCAAACTTGCTTGTTTTATGACTCTGCTGCTTATTTTTCTTTTCTAAGAATTGCTTTCCATCCCTAGTATAGTTGTTTTGTTGAAAATTGATTGGCTACCATGTTCCATTTGTCTGGGGTATTCTGGGTCATGAACTTTATTATCTCAAGCTGTATTGTTTCCCACATAGAATAATTTAAAGGAATAAATACAGTTGAAAGGGACTTTAGAATGCACTTCGTCCACCTCGAGTGTTTTTTTAGATGAACAAACTAGGTTGCTTACATGTTTCAGGGGTATGCAAGCCCCAGTGAGCCTTCAGAAGGGGGACTAGGAGGCGGACCTCCTAAAAGGCTCTAGTCCTTCGTCCATTATTCCACACTCATCTTTAGTTTTCTGATGACTCTTCCCCTGATATTTAAGGGCTGGGATCCATCTGCATATGAATTAGAAGTGTTAATTTCCCCGCATAGGTAGATTTATTCTTTTGAGCAATGGGTCACCTTATCTTAGACTAAACTCCTGAAAAAGAACTAACTCCTAATACAGTATTGCAAGTCAAATTAACATGATAGTGAATTTGTAGATGATGTTAATGGCAGTGATTATCAGGGATTCAAAAACCAAAGCAAAGTATATACTGTTATCACCTCCCATTTGCTCTGTGGTTTGCAAATCCAGTCACTTCTGTCAATAATTATCCCTTTGGGAGACTTAAACTGGCATAACTCTATCAGAAAATATTAGAGGAGGGGCACTTGGGTGGCTCAGTAGGTTAAGCATCTGCCTTCGGCTCAGGTCATGATCCCAGGGTCCTGGGATCGAGCTCCGCATCGGGCTCCCTGCTCAGCGAGGAGCCTGCTTCTCCCCCTGCCTGCCGCTCCCCCTGCTTGTTCTCTCTCTGTCAAATAAATAAATAAAATCTTAAGAAAAAAAAAGGAAATATTAGAGGAATCTTGGAGTCCAGTTAGGGAAGCCAACCCTACTATTCAATAAAGGAAGTCGTTTCTCAGCATCCCTACTGTGTGGATATCCAGCTTTTGTTTAAATCGCTCTGGTATGAACACATTCACTTCCAAAAAAGGCAAGTCACTAAATAAACCTATGTCTCTTTTAAACAAATTCTGAATTATATGTTAAGTTGTTTGCATGTTCCAACAAATGCAGTCTATGCTTAAAGTTTTATCTTGACCCAAATAAATATAGATTGTATTAGATTTGACGTGCAATAAGATTTCATGCCTCCTCTCTATTCATATTAGTTTTTTATCGATGTAACATATGGTATGTGGAGGTGAGTAATTCCTTCAATGCTATTTTTGTTTTAACTATACAAACCAGAAGAGTTCTGTGTTGGGCCCACATCCATGTGATAAGTTTTCTTTACTTTTTTTTTTCTTTTTGTTTCTAAAATGTCACCAAACCTGCCATTCATTTAATGAAAAACACATTTTAGTGTTTTCTGTTTTCATAATGTTGTGGACATTATTTGTATGCCCTGAAACTCTTCTTTTTCCTTGGGAAGAACAATTCTCATATTTAATAAACCACTATTCTAATTCAGTCATTACTGATTGATCAAAACTGACATATTGTACCATTTCCTTGGCTGTGGTGATTGCTGTGACAATGGACATAAAAACCAACTGGGCCAATTGGTACTCCTTTGGGAGTTTGCAAAATTCAAGACAGTGCCCTCTACTACATAATAAAAAAACAGTCAGGAAGAGGAGAGAATCAAGTTAACATGCAAAGGAGATGGGGTTGGAAAGATCAAGAGACGCCTCAGAGTTCTGTGGTTACTAATCCTGGTCCCTGAGGTCTCTAAGCCTGCCCAAATCAAAGTTTACATAGCTACAAAGGACCAGAACCAGGACTGAAACTCAGATGGGCTAGTTTCTAGTTTTTTAATTTGGAAAATATGGTTCTTTGGTTATTTTTATTTGATAGAAATAAGTGCCAGAGATGGAAACTAGATTTTTTAATTAAAGTTCCTACCCTCCAACAATGTAATTTTCTTAATGGGACTGAGGAGCTGTGTGGCTTTAGATGAATCATTTGGAACTCTATGCTTCTTCAGTTTCTTATTTGTAAAATGAGGGCATGACACACCAGTGCCTAGTGCTAAAGACCCTGGACAGAGGAATCAATGGCAAGTGTAGTCAGTAGAACTGTATCTCTCCTGCAGGGCACAGCCCAGGCAGGTGGAGGAAGGAAAGAGCCTGTGGGCAAATGTGAGCAGATTTCTTAGCAGTATAACCACTGTGTATTTGACACTTTCTGCCCTCGCTTTTAGTTCAGAATTTGATCTTGTTTTAGAGATTCACACAACTTCCCCATCCACATCTCACCAGACTTCTTCCACCAGTATCGACAGCTGCATAAAAGGATTTGGATATATGCAGGACAGTTCTTCCTTATCAGCATATGCCCTGAAACAAAGTGCTCTAGAATATCAAGTACAGTACAGCAAGACCACCCCCCCGCAAAAGTTACAGGTGTGTGCATGCATGCGTGTGTATGTGTAAACACGTGTGCACATGCACACACACAGCACTTACATAGTTATTTGTGAGATCCAAAATAACACCTTTTCTTTACTCTAAGGGGATCTCTGTTTCTATAGAGACAGCTGTATCCTGCTGGTTAAGGATGTGGGACCTGGATGAGAATACCTAAGTTGGAATCCTGGCTCTCTCTCTTAATAGATACGTGACCTTGACAAGTAAATCTGTCTGTGCCTGAGTTTCCTCATCTGTGAAATTGAGTCAATAACTACCCACCTCTTAGGGTTATTGTGAATTAAATGACATAATACAGCACTTAGTGCTTGACACATAGTGAGCACTTAGTAAATATTAGTGGAAGAAAACCGTATTCCTAAAGATATTAAATAAAGCATGTTGGATAATTATGAATGGCAGGCTAAGAAGCTTAAATTCATTGTGTAGGCACTGGGGCAATATTGGATGTTTTTTGGTGGAGGTAAAAACAGGAAAGAGCTGTACTTTAGGAAGATTAGTGTGGTATTAGTGTATAAAAGGGAGTAGAGGGAGAGACATAAATAAAAGGGCAGAGCAGTTGTGGGAAAACACAGGTATGAACAGAAGGAATATATTCGACATACTGAGTTTGAGTTGCCAAGAAGACATCCAAGGAGAATTCGTAGGAGGTAGCTTGAAATGTGGAAGTTGGGGGTATGGAGAGGGGATAGAGCTCAAGAGACTTGGAAGATGTTTATGTAGATTTGATGGGTGAATCAGGGGACTAGGAAAGAGGGGTCTTTTGACTCAGCTTTATGCTGACTATTCTTGGGGCCAAACCAGGAAAACTGATTAAACATACAGTTCTGATGATTTAAGAGAGTTTCAACAGATAGAGGATACCTTAGGGAATTTGTAATGAGTACTGGATGGATTGCGCATTTGATTAATTTCTTATAATGACGATATAAAAGATTAAATGAAAGGTGATCATGCAAAGGGAAATGAAACTCAAAATAAGTATTAGGATTCAAAAGGTGGGTTTTTATTAGTGTACATTCAGATAACACTACTTCAAAATGAGTTTAGAAAAATAAGAGACTAGGATATGCCACAATATGGAAGAACCTCAAAAATACACTAAATGAAAAAAGCTAGACTCTACAGATCATGTATTGATGCAAATAGGCACAAAGTTTCTTTATGGGATGATGAAAATGTTCTGAAAAGTAGACTGGTGATGGTTGCATAACTCCTCAATCTTACCTTTAAACATCATTAATTTTTTTTTAATATAGAAGGATAGGTGCTCAAAATGAGTATGCGTAGAGTTTTGTTGTTGTTTAACAGCTCCCAAATGGGCAATCAGAGGTTTTTTCTGCACTACGAGAAGTCTATGCATTAGCTCAGTCAAGAAGTATTTAAGTACCAACTCAGAAAAAAAAAAAAAAAGAGATAAAAAGTGGAATACAGAATGATTCACCGTGATGCCAGAGGGAAATATTCCCAGTGGTATTTTAGAATATATAATAGAATTGATTATATGCTTTTTTTATTTGAAGTATTAGAGTTCTACCCTAGTATCTCAACTATTATGTAAGTTTAGAGCCAAAAAACTTTTCTGAAACATTGAACCATAGAACTGAGTTTTTTGAATGTGTGGATTTAAATTAAATATTAGCAATTAGGCCTATAGATATGTAGAAATTGAGTTGAATTTCAGTTAATATTCTAAACCTTTAAAGATCTCTGTTCTAGAAACTGTGAACCAACTCCAAAATATTATGAGGGTTATAGCTAAGTAAATTATTCATAATTAGTAATATTTAAAATATAGGATACAATATAATGCTCAAGTTTTCTTCTTTACTTTTGTACCCTGTCAAGTTTAGGGAGATTAGAGTAAGCATTTCACAGTTTTTATTCATTCAGCAAATACTTGATGATACCCATCACATGTCAGGCATCATTTTAGATGCTGGAGATAGAGTGGTACAGAAGACAAAGATGATCTTTGCCCTATTGTAACCAGGAATCTAACAGGGAAATAGAAAATAAAAAATAGTGCTAAGTGCAATGAAGAAAATCAAATCAAATTTACAGAAGAAAGTATGGACGGTGGTGAGAGGGGTGAGTGTTTTAGCTAAAGTGATCCCTCGTTGAAAACTAGATGTTTGAGCTGACCCTGACTGAAAAGACAGAGCGACTGTGTGGCGATCCAGATAGAAGGCTAGGGCATAAAAACCTCTGGAGTTAGAAATGTACTTACTCTTTTTAACATAATACGTGTATTGACATCTTCTGAATGGGCTGTTCCCTGAAAGTTCGTTTGCAAAATCAGTTATTTGGAATTCCAAATGCATTTCTTTTTAGGAAAATGTAGGTTCCGAGCCAGACCTGACCATCAAAGTCTTTGCAATATTTGACTAACAGGTAAAATGTGGCTGTGGCCAAAAGAGGCATAGTTATTGGAGAAAGCTTTTATTTTGCTGAAAAAGGTAGAGATGCAGTTGCCATTCATATATAGGTCTCTTAGTCAAATACTGCCATGGGTTGCTTGAATGGTAGTGGTATTTTGGAGGAATGAGAAAATGGTTTATTTTATCTGTAGATTAGTAAAATGTGTCATGGTCTTCTTTACACTTGGATTCTAAATAGTCATTGAGCATAGCTTTTAAGCTAAAAATGTGCTTGCCATGTAATCAGAGGATACTAAAATGTATGATTGTTCTGTGGCTTTTTGTTCATTTTCTGTAGGACAAAAATATACTTTGAAAATCACTACATTATAGAGACTGTCAATGGCTTGTGCATTTTGGGGGAAGTATTATATGTCAAAGAAATTCTTTTCCAGAGAGTGAACAAAGTTGTACATGGTCTTTCAGGTTACAGTCCCCAGCATCACCGTTCTCTGTGCTTTATGGATAATTGGACCTCTTACATTTCTGTTGTTTATTATTTTACTAGCAATAGATAACCAGGGAAATTTTACATTTGTTGTTGGGATGTCAAGCTATTTTCTAGATCAGTTACTGTTTGTTAAATATGATTCAGAGTATTATTTTTTTATATTTAGAAATAAATTCAGTGTGAGATTAAAAATCTTACTGCTTTCTGATGAATGTCTGAATTCCTTTTCAGGAGATGCATCTAACTAATAAACTTTTAAAATGTATGCCTAATTTCAGTGCAGTGGTTTGCGTTTTGTGAAAACAGGTGCTTCTGAGTACTGCTGAATTGGTCTTAGTTTTCATGTTGCTCTTCTGCTGGTGTTGGTATGTGATTCATGAATTTGCAGGTGCGGAAAATAACATTTGATTTGTGAAGCCCCATTTTTGAAATAAAAGTAGGCACATGTCAAATGTAACCAGTATAGAATGTGAAGCCAACAGTGGCCATCTTGCTGATCCTAAAAATGGGATGTAGGTGAACAAAATAGCTGCAGTGGAGAATTTTATGAACAATTACAGTTGGGTTAACACTTGTGTTTGTAAACTGTGATCAGCACATGGAAAAATTCATTCCTGCAAGTACTTTGAAGGCACAAACACAAACTTATACTTTGAAAATACTTTGCTCAGTACATGTCATCCTGCCTGGAATCATCACTTTTTAAGGGAGAAGCTGTCAAAATTTTGGGTGACAAATACAGGTGTTCAGCAGTTGGTTGTAAATGTCCACTTTATGGATTTACAGTGGCCTTTCATTATTGACGTAGAGTTGGGGAATTCCCAGCACCTGAGAACTGTTGTTTATGGCTAGTCTTATCTATCAGTACCAAATTTTCATGATTTATAGGGACAAGTACCTCTTTCGTTTTTAAAAATCCCAGGGGCGCCTGGGTGGCTCAACTGGTTAAGCGTCTGCCTTTGACTCAGGTCATGATCCTGGGAGTCCCAGGGTAGAGCCCTGCATTGAGCCCCGCATCGGACTCCCTGATCAGTGGGGTGTCTGCTTCTCCCTCTGCCCCTAACCCTGCTCTCATGCTCTTTCTGACTCTCTCTCTCTCAAATAAATAAATCAAATCTTTAAAAAAAAAATCCCAAGCCTTTGTGTAATGGTGTTTTAGGACCATTTGGAAAATGATCAGGCATAAAAGGAATCTTACAGCTCAAAAAAACTCTTGGGATCTTCCAATCCAGCTCTCTGATTTTGCATATGATTATTATCCTTAACAGTATTGTAATTTGTTCAGTAATTGTTTTTCCAAGGCTTAAATAGAGGGGGGAGAAATCTAACTCAGGATTACAGTCAGCTAAGAATACTGGCATAAGTATTTAACTCTGTGAACTTGGTGTATTTTTAATCTTATCTTCCCTCAAACCCTTCCCATTGCTTCAGAGATTGCTTCCATGTGAAGCTTTCCCCCCTACCCCAATCCCAAGGGTTAGATCTGGGGTGCTTTGCATATGGATGATGCCTCACTTACTCTCTTTTCTCTTCTGTTGGTGCCACATAGGCATCTTCATATTCCAGCACCTAGGACAGTGCCTGGCTACCTGCCTAGATACACTCTGGGCCATCCATAGATGTTTCTTGCTTAAAAATCTGTGGAGACTGATTCTCGTGAGCCACCCACAGAAACCTACCTCATTACTTTGTAGTCATTATGCATGTATCTGAAATAAGTAGGAGGTTTAGCAGACAGTACTCTTTGGCTATAAGAACTTGAGTTTGCCATATCTATAATTCTGATACTGTCCCTCTCCCTTCTGCTACCCCAGGAGCATAAGAGAACACAGTTCTAACAACAGATTTTTTTAGATCTAAATGCAAAGAAAATAGAAGTGGAAAGGAAGTGCTCATATTTTATAATGTTGTACAGACCTACCTTGTTTTTTTCAACACACTTGTTAATGTGCAGACTTTTGAGTTTAGTGCATGCTGGGATCTGTGCTGAGTACTTTACATGCATTAGCTCGTTTAATTCTCACAACTCTGTGAGACAGATATTATCATCCTTATTCTCCATAAAACTGGGGCCAAATGAGCTTAATTAAATTTCCCAGTGTCATACAATTATCTGAGCTGTTAGATCTTATTACCAAATATTCATTAAACACATACTATATGCTGGAGCAGGAAACAATAGAGGCCGCATGCGCAGAGCGAGGGCCCGTAGCCTCCCCGCCCCTCCCGCAACGCTCGACCCCGGGATCCCCCCGTCTTGCCTGCCCGCCATGGCCGACAAGGAAGCAGCCTTTGATGATGCAGTAGAAGAACGTGTGATCAATGAAGAGTACAAAATATGGAAAAAAACACCCCTTTTCTTTACGATTTGGTGATGACCCATGCTCTGGAGTGGCCTAGCCTAACTGCACAGTGGCTTGCAGATGTAACCAGACCAGAAGGGAAAGACGTCGGCATTCACCGACTTGTCCTGGGAACACACAGGTCAGATGAACAAAACCATCTTGTGATAGCCAGTGTGCAGCTCCCTAACAATGATGCTCAGTTTGATGCTTCACATTACGACAGTGAGAAAGCAGAATTTGGAGGTTTTGGCTCAGTTGGTGGAAAAAATGAAATAGAAATCAAGATCAACCATGAAGGAGAAATAAACTGGGCGCGTTATATGCCCCAGAACCCTTGCATCATTGCAACAAAGACTCCGTTCCAGTGATGTTCTTTTTGACGATACAGAACATCCTCCCAAACCAGACACTTCTGGAGAGTGCAACCCAGACTTGCATCTGCGTGGACTTCAGAAGGAAGGCTATGGACTTTCTTGGAACCCAAATTTCAGTGGGCACTTACTTAGTGCTTCAGACGACCATACCATCTGCCTCTGGGACATCAGTGCTGTTCCAAAGGAAGGAAAAGTGGTGGATGTGAAGACCATCTTTACAGGACATACAGCGGTAGTAGATGTTTCCTGGCATCTGCTTCATGAGTCTCTGTTTGGGTCAATTGCTGATGATCAGAAACTTATGACCTGGGATACTCGTTCAAACAATACTTCCAAACCAAGCCACTCAGTTGATGCTCACACTGCTGAAGTGAACTGCCTATCTTTCAATCTTTATAGTGAGTTCATTCTGGCCACAGGATCAGCCAACAAGACTGTTGCCTTGTGGGATCTGAGAAATCTGAAACTTAAGTTGCATTCCTTTGAATCACATAAGGATGAAATATTCCAGATTCAGTGGTCACCTCACAATGAGACGATTTTGGCTTCCAGTGGTACTGATCGCAGACTGAAAGTCTGGGATCTAAGTAAAATTGGAGAGGAACGATCCCCAGAAGATGCAGAAGATGCAGAAGATGGGCCACCAGAATTGTTGTTTATTCGTGGTGGTCACACTGCCAAGACATCTGATTTCTCCTGGAATCCCAATGAACCTTGGGTGATTTGTTCTGTATCAGAAGACAGTATCATGCAAGTGGGGCAAATGGCAGAGAACATTTATAATGATGAAGATCCTGAAGGAAGCGTGGATCCAGAAGGACAAGGGTCCTAGATATGTCTGCACTTCTTGTGATTTTAGACTCCTCTTTTTTTCCCTCTCAACTCTGAGATTGATTTAACACTGGTTTTGAGATACAGACTTTGTTTGGCTATCCCTCTGTGGTAGGTACCATCAACAATGTTATTAGCCCAAACAGAGGGTGTTTTCCAAATATTAACTGGGGGACTTGATTCAGTAAAGCCACAGACTTATATTTAAATTTTCTTTTGGAATTTTCTAGTAACAAAGGTCTAAAGTAGCCACAAAAAGGGGAATATTATGTGTGGTTATTTTTCTTCTTAGGCTATATCCCCAAGATTTTCAGACTCCTTTAAGTAAAGGCTAAAGTAAGGAAGGAGTAGAGCCAAGTGAGGTAGGTGTCTGAGCCATGAAGTATAAATACCACAAGATGTCGTTTTTATTCAGGAAATGGGGGAGATTCAAGTCATATAAATTCCTATTCTAAAATTTTTATACCTGACTTTCCAGGATGCACATTTTCCTATGTAGACCAGTCTCCTCTCAGTTTCTTCAGTTAAGTCAAAACTATGTGTTCCTCTTTCCCCCATATATTTTTGCTTGTTAGTGTATTTCTTGAGCTGTTTTCATATTGCTTTCCTTTCTGTGAAATGGTTTTTTAAAAAACTTGGGATCACCAAGTTGTAAAGATGTATGTTTTTACCTGACAGTTATACCACAGGTAGACTGTTCAGTTGAGTTGAGAAGAGTGAATTGATAGCTTGTATTTGTTTTTAAAATTAAGTTAATCCTGGATAAGTGTTGCTTTTTTTTTTTTTTTTTTTTTTTTTAGGAGTTAGTCTTTGACCACTAGTTTGGTACCATCTCTATTTTGTGTGACCTCTTTTACCAGCAGGCCTGTTACTCTCCATGACTAACTGTGTAAGTGCTTATAATGGAATAAATTGCTTTTCTACATAAAAACAAAACAAAACAAAACAAAACAACCCCACATACTATATGCTGAGAGCTATAAGTGCATATCTCCCAACTGTAGTGCTGTGTGCCTTCCTCCCTCATTCTGCCATTCAAGGGTGCTGTCAGGATGGGTACCTCGGCCCCCCTGACAGGTTGTTGAACTCCTGAGTCATCTTGGATATAATTCCATGTCTCCAAAGGTAGAACAAGCAGCAGAATCCACTGCTGTTATGACTAACCATTTTTGTAAAGAAATAAATTTTCTTCTCCATCCTCTTCATTCAATTATTTTGAACTCAATTGCACTTTGAACAGGACAATTTGCGTTACATTCTGGTATAACATTGTGGCATGTGTATGTGTGTTTCCCCACTAAATTTGAAATTAGGAACTAATGTATATTCACAGCATATTTAGATTGAAAGAAAATTTATTATCACCAAGATGAGCAAACAAATCCAGTCTAGGGTGGGGACCTAGATTAAGCCTTGTTCACTGTCCTTCAGCAGCATAGAAGTAGAGCAGGAGGAATGTGAATATCTGGCCATCTGAATGTGAATGCATATTGTGTCTGTAATACCTAAAACTCAAATTATTAAAAGTTAAACTGCACAAAACCAGTGAAGCTATATGAACAACAACGTGAATACAGGCATAAATCTGTCATAAAAGTAAGAGTTCTCTTAGAGGTTCCAAATAAATCCTTGAATTCATGAGAATTGGAAAAGGATATAGGAATTAGTTTTATTTATGTTCTGTATTACCAAGTCACACATGAATCATATCCCCCTTGCCAAATAAAATAATTGGCTGATGGGAAATATTTCTCAAGTAGAGTGAAATTATTTACTATAAAGTATAAATTTTAAGAGTGAATATTATTCTGATTCTTGCCAGCAGTGATCAAGGAACTCTTAGTGCAGGTTATGTCATTTATATTTATCCAGTTTGGACTTCACTTTCAAAGTGTCTTACTTGGATTTTTGTAATTGTCTCAGATGATTAGCTATTTATTCTTTTCATTTGGAAAGTCTCTGTTTTTTTATTTTTATTTTTTTCTTTTTAAAGTTGCAAGTTTCCCAAATAATTAGAAAGTGCAGTACTTTATTAACCTGACAGGGGTCTCTTGATTTGAAATGTAATCTCAAGCCTGATACTACCTGGAATTATGTAATGTTAAGAGCAAAGTATAAATTTTAAGTTGTATAGAGAAAAATAGTGATATGTATCATTTTTCAAAATGTAGAGTCCATTCTCTTGCTCTGTTAAGACATTTGGTAATTTTTAATCTTAGCAGGTTTTCTCTATTTTTGTATCTTTTTCGTCTCAGAAATCTCATAAAATCCCATTTTCCAACCTCTCCCTCACCATCAAATCTGGATGTTAAGCTCACCATGGCCTTCAGTTCCTACCTGTCCTTTCCACTTGTCAGAATGTTGCTGACTTCTCATTCTTTCATGAAGCGTCCACTTCCCTGCTTAATCTCCAGACCCCTCAAGTGCTGGTCTGTCCTGGACTTCTGCCTCACGTGCCTGCCAGTACTTGGCCTTAGTGGCACCAAACCATCTGAGTTCTTTACTCTGCTCCTAGGCTACTGACATTCCTGGAAGAAAAAGACCATACAACCGTAGAGGTTGGTGGTATTACAAACTGAGGAGTTCCAGCCTCAGCTGGGCTTTCAACACTAGTCATCAGTCTTTGCTTTTATCTCTAGTTGCTCCCTTTCCCTTTCCCTGAGCAGTTACTCCCAAATTGTACCTGTCTCCTGAACTCCGAACCCGTTCTTCCCCTCCTAAACACAAGCTCAACTGAAGATGTAGACTACTTCCGAGTTCTCTGCTCCCTCCATCCCCTCCCAAGTATCTTTTATAAAGAGTTCTATATATACAGCCTGTACTTTCCCATCCCAAAGTACAAAGAAGGTGTTCAGTTAATATTAGACTGAAGAACAATGCCTCGTGGTCCTCTGGATGCTACACCAGAAACTCCACTAAAAGTGATACAGTTAAGATCACCAGTGACTTCCTGAATGTAGATTTAGTGGTCTTTTAAAAGATTTCAAAATGTTACTGTTTTTTTAATTATGTTCAGTTAGCCAACATATAGTACATCATGATTTAGTGGTCTTTAAAATGGTGTTAATATTGTTGATCTTTCTGTAACATTGGTCATCATTTCGGTTTTTGAGTCTTTCCTTGCTTGGCTTCTATGACCCATTTTCTTCCTGGTTCTTCTTGCCTTTCTTTGATCACCTTCTACTTCTCCCCCTTGTATTCTTGAATGCCCCAGAGTTCAGTCCTGGCTTTTTGCCTTCTCCATCTGTAAACTCTTCCGGGGAAACCTTTGCCTCCTTCTTCTTTGTAGTTTAGATTCATGAATGAGCACTCGATCCATATTGCGGACTCTCCTCTGGATGTTCTATCATCTCAGATTTCAGCGTTTCCTAAACTGAAGTCAGTACCTTATCTCCCACTCCAAACAGGCTTGATCCACTTTCCTTCTCTCTTTTAAAGGCATTGTCCTCGAAAAAGTTGTCCAAAATAGGAAGCTCAAAATCATTCCTCATTCGAGCTTCTCTCAGTTTTTCAATTATATTTTATCTACTTCATCCACTTCATACTTCATCTTTGTATTCCCTCTCCACTTAGGCTAGCCCATAGTTGGAGCTTAATAAATGTTTAATTTTATTTTATTTCACACCAAACTGTAGACAACTAGAATAGTGGATTCCAAGGGACAAATCTATCTTCAACTTTGATGTATATATTAATATTTAGGCCTACTAGAAAGATACTTGGCAGTTGATGATGCCTCGAGGCTAAAATTTTTCTGAGGTATTCTATTAGTGTCATAGTATTTTCAGTTCATGATTTTGACCTTGTTCATTAAAAACAAAGTGGGCAGCTCAAGTCTCAAGGACCTGTGTAGCTGGAAATATTAGCTTGGGGTCTAGAATTCAATAACCATTGATTGCTCAGTCCAAAGCAGTTTATTGTTGATTTCTTTCCCTAAAATGGAATCAATTATTCTTGCCTATACATTTTTATTAATGGACTGGCTATTTGGATTAGAATAATGAACTGAAGTATAGTGGCATATTGAAAATATGAAAAATAAAGTGTTTTTCACTTTAAAATGTTGATCTACTATATCACAAAGTATATCAGAGGAAGTTAGTGAAGAAAGGCAATAGAGGTAGTGAGAACATTTAATTGATTCTAAATGGTAGCTCTAAGCATTGTTTAAATTTAACATCAAAGAAAATTCTTTTTTATAGGACAGAAACGTTTTTGCTTATGACAGTTTTTAATTGACCAAAATGATTAGAGTTTTCATGTTCTTTGTAATTTTCATTCAGTTTTTCTTTAAACCATTACAATAACTATTTTCTCAGACAAAATAAATTAAAATGAAATTATGAGAGGTTTAAGTTCAGAAGAGGAGTAATTTAGATTGCATCATTTTGAAAAAAATAAAGACTAAAAACAACCTTTGGAGTGCAAATTTCAAATTTAAGGACATATTTAAATGGTTAATAGAAAAGAAATGTCACATGCCAATAAACAGAAAATTAATTATGAATCATTCTTAGCTATTTCTGTAGTACAGCGTGGATACTATAGTTTGATAATAAGCATTGCAATGATAATAGCTTTATTTTATTTCAGAATTTTACAATGCTTTTATACACATTTTACTTTGTGGCCCTTCTAGCAATCTTGTAAGTTGATAAATCAGCTGTTATTATTGTTACTGCCCATTTTGTAGATGAGGGGGAAAAGTACTGGAAAATTAAATGGCTTGATCACTGTCGCACAAACAATGAGTTGTGGGGCGCCTGGGTGGCTCAGTGGGTTGGGCGACTGCCTTTGGCTCAGGTCGTGATCCCGGGGTCCCGGGATCGAGTCCCGCATCGGGCTCCCTGCGCGGCGGGCAGCCTGCTTCCCCCTCGGACCCTCCCCCCTCTCGTGTGCTCTCTCTCTCTCTCTCTCTCTCATTCTTTGAAACAGGCTCTTCTGTCCTGTTTATCTTCCTGTGCCTGGGACATGGCAGGTGCACAGTGTACTTGCTGAATAGTAGCCTATCCTAGAACGGAATTTCAACTGTCCGTCCCTGAAAGAGTCTTGCCACTCAAATACAGTATTGTATCAACCTAAAGAGAATTATGCTGTGCACTTGAAAATACTGACAGTGCACTTTTAATGTCCTATAAAGTACTTTTTATAAATTGAGAGTTGTCATGGGAAACGTAACAAAGAGGCAGAGGACAAGTATTTTATTATTAATCTATCTGGGGTTAATTCCATCCTATTAGTTATCTATTGCAGCATGACAAATTACCCCAAAATATAGCAGCTCAAAACGGGAAACATTTATTATATTACAGTTCCTGTGAGTTGGAAGTCTTGGCGCAGCTTAGCTCAGTGCTCGGGCTCACTGTGTCTCATAGGCTGTGATCAAGGTTTAGACCTGGGTGGTAGTCATCTCAAGTCTGGGTCGGGGGAGGGCCCCCTTCTAAGCTTACTTATGTGACTGTGGTCTCAGGCCCTTGCTGGCTGTTGGTTGGAGACATCAGTTTTTCCCATTGGGTCTCTCCCCTAAGTAGCTCAAACATGGTAGCTGGTTTCCCTCAGAGCAAGTGAGCTGAGAGAGAGAGTGAGAAAGGGCAAGCAAGACAAAAGCCACAGTCTCATTGTAACTTAGTCTTGGAACTAACAACCCATCACTCTTGCTTTCTGTTTATTAGAAGAGAGTCACCAGGTCAGCCCAATCCCAGGAGGATGGGATTACAGCAGATTGTGAATACTATGAGGTCAGAATCATTGGGGCCATCTTAGGGCTGGGTACAACATTTATATTTAATGGTGTTGCTCAAATAGAATAAATCAGAAGAAATAAAATTCCAACAGACTGACCTCCACCTTGTCCAAACTTTTTAAGGAAATAGTTATAGAAACCCAACTCAAACTGGCTGCAGTTATTCTCCTTTCATTTTTTTTTAAAAAAGATTTTATTTATTTATTTGAAAGAGAGAGAGCACAAGCAGGGGGTGGAGCAAGGGGAGTGGAAGTAGCACACTCCCCACTGAGCAGGGACCCTGACGTGAGGCTCGATTCCAGGACCCTGAGATCATGACCTGAGTCGAAATCAAGAGTCAGACACCTAACTGACTGAGCCACCCAGGAGCCCTTGACTTTAGAGTTTTAACGAGTAAGTTTTAAAAGAAAGTCATATTGGGGAGGGTATGTGCTGTGAATTGTGTAAGATTGTTGAATCACAGACCTGTACCTCTGAAACAAAGAATACATTGTATGTTTTAAAAAAAGAAGAAGAAGATAGCAGGAGGGGAAGAATGAAGGGGGGGGAATTGGAGGGGGAGATGAACCATGAGAGACGATGGACTCTGAGAAACAAACTGAGGGTTCTAGAGGGGAGGGGGTGGGGGGATGGGTTAGCCTGGTGATGGGTATTAAAGAGGGCACGTTCTGCATGGAGCACTGGGTGTTATACGCAAACAATGAATCATGGAACACTACATCCAAAACTAATGATGTAATGTATGGTGATTAACATAACATAATAATAAAAATAAACAAAAAATAAAAGAAAAAAAAATAAAAGAAAGTCATATACTTGAAGAAGCAGGCTTATTTTAAATAAATGTTGTGGAGGTCGATAGCAAAACCAAATCTCATTTGTCCGACTTGGCGAAGTTTCCACCCGTGGTTCCATGAAAAAGGGGCCCTGCCCAGCAGGCCCATGACTGTGGGCTTCTCGTCTTCCTAGCCCCAGGAGGACACCTGGGAGTCAGTATGTCCTGGAGAGCCACCAAGTAAGGTTCTCACCACTCTCCTTCCAGCAGCAGCAGCTTGCAGGCTGGACATTTGGTGGAGAGACTGTTCCAGCAACTTTCATTCTTTTTGAGTTCTCATTTCTAGACATTGTGTGAGGTGTGGGGGATGCTGAGAAAAACAGAACATGGTCCATGTCCATATGTGATTTAGAGATAAATGATATCTGCACTTGGGTTTTGGGGAAGAAGAAAGCAGTGGCTTAACTGGTCCTGGTAGAAAAGCCACAAAGGTAAACATGGCTTCTGAAACCATCCACATCCTGCTGCCTGCTGGTTGCCACCTGGCTCACATGATGATGTGTTTTCCAGGCCAGCCCAACAGTGAAGGACTGATGGCCTCCATGTGCCTCAGGCGTTTGCCCATGTGCCAGGTTTATTTTGCAAAACATGGTTATCATATCTATCCTCCAGCATGGATTTAAGTTTCTCCCCCACAACACCCATCCCCAAGTTCCCAGATTTCTTCACTTTCCTCCCAGCGCTTGTCCCAGTCAAAAAATTATCATCTCGAGGGGCGGAGCAAGATGGCGGAGGAGTATGAGACCTGGATTTCGTCTGGTCTCAAGAATTCAGCTGAATAGGGATCAAACCATTCTGAACACCTACGAACTCAACAGGAGATCGAAGAAGAGAGTAGCAACCACTCTCTGAACAGAGAAGCGACCACTTACTGGAAGGTAGGACGTGCGGAGAAGTGCATCTGAGGCGATATTCTGGAGGATAGACGGCGGGGGAGGGGGCCTCCGTCGGCCGCTTCTGGCAAGTGCTAGAGCCGCGGAGCACAAAATCGGAACTTTTAGAAGTCGGCTCCGCTGAGGGACGTCGCTCCAGTGGCTAAGCGGGGCGGTGGAACCCCCGTGGGACAGTGTGGTCTCAGGACCCTCGGGGTCACAGAAAGACCGGGGATGCCTGAGTGCGGCAGAGCTCTCAGGTATCGGAGCGGGGAAGCCGGCTGCAGAGACGGAGCCGAGGCGCGGGCTCTCAGCTCGGGGTGGCCATAAACTGTGATCCGCGGCCCAGTAGGGCCACTGCTCCTGCAGCAGGGACCCAACAAGCAGCAGATCCGGGGAGACTCCCCTTCCTCCTCCGGGAGGAGCGGCGCGGGAGCGCACCGCAGGGATCTGCTGGGTTTGGAGACTCCACACGGTGTCGGGAGCCAGAGATAGAAACGCTCGGTCACAGGCCAGGTGAGCACGCAGTGTGGCCAGAGACCGGGGAGATGGGAGTGACTGCTTTTCTCTGGGGGCGCACTGAGGAGCGGGGCCCCGAGTTCTCAGCTCCTCCGGGTGGAGACTAGGAGGCCACCATTTTCACCCTGGTCCTCCAAAGCTCTACCAAGAGCTTGCAGGGAACAAAGCTCCTGAGAGCAAACCGGAGCAGCTTGCTTAGCCCGGACCGACAAGGGCGGGGCAATTCCGCCTCCGGCAAAGACATTTGGGAACCACGGCAACAGGCCCCTCCCCCAGAAAATCAGCACGAACAGCCAGCCAAGACCAAGTTTACCGATCAAGGAGAACGGGAGAACTTTACCATGACTTTTTAGTTTTTCAAAGTTAATTTTTTTACCTGTTTTTTTTAAATTTTTTTCCCTTTTTCAATCAACATCTTATCAATCCCTTTTTTAAAAAAAACATTTTTTATTTTTCATTTTTAGAGTCATATTTTATCCCTTCATAGTAGTTACCCTTATTTTTGGCATATATATATAAGTTGTTCTCTCTTTAAAATTTTGAGATACAGTTTCTTCTAACAGATCAAAATATACCCTAAATCACTAGTGTATGGCTTTGTTCTAGTCTCCTGCCTGATCACATTCTCTCCCTTTTTTCTCTTTTTTTTATCTTCTTTCTTTTTTCAAACAACTTATCAATTCCTTTTATAAAATCTTTTATAATTTTCATCTTTACAGTCATCTTCCATCCCTTCATTGTATCAACTCTTATTTTGTACATATATAAGTCTTTCTTCCTTTAAAATTTTAGGAGACACTTTTTTCTAACAGACCAAAATACGCCCAAAATCTAGTGTGTGGCACTGATCTATGCACTAGCCTGATCATATTTGATCATATTCTGTTTTCTTTTTGTTATTGTTCTGTTTTTGTTTTTATCTTTTTCTCTTTGTTTTTTTTTCTCTTTTTTCTTTCTTTCCCTTTTTTCCCCCTGGTTTCAGGTCTTTTCTGATTTGTATAGAGTATATTTGCTGGGGACGTTGTTAACCTGTTAGCATTTTGTTCTCTCATTCATCTATTCTCCTCTGGACAAAATGACAAGATGAAAAAAATCACCTCAGCAAAAAGAACAAGAGGTAGTACCATCAGCCAGGGACTTATTCAATACAGACATTAGTACGATGTCGGACCTAGAGTTCAGAATCATGCTTTATAGATACTAGCTGGGCTGGAAAAAAGCGTGGAAGTTATTAGAGAAATCCTTTCTGGAGAAATAAAAGAACTAAAATGTAACGAAGTCGAAATCAAAAAGGCTGTTAATGAGGTGCAATCAAAAATGGAGGCACTAACTGCTAGGATAAATGAGGCAGAAGAAAGAATCAGTGATATAGAAGACCAAATGATGGAAAATAAAGAAGCTGAGAAAAAGAGAGAGAAACAACTACAGGATCACGAGGGCAGAATTCGAGAGATAAGTGATACGATAAGACGAAACAACATTAGAATAATTGGGATCCCAGAAGAAGAAGAAAGAGAGAGAGGGGCAGAAGGTATATTGGAGCAAATAATAGCAGAGAACTTCCCTAATGTGAGGAAGGAAACAAGCATCAAAATCCAGGAGGCACAGAGAACCCCTCTCAAACTCAATAAAAATAGGTCAACACCCCGACATCTAATAGTAAAACTTACGAGTCTCAGAGACAAAGAGAAAATCCTGAAAGCAGCTCGGGGGAAGAGATATGTAACCTAAAATGGTAGAAATATTAGATTGGCAACACACCTATCCACAGAGACCTGGCAGGCCAGAAAGGACTGGCATGATATCTTCAGAGCACTAAACGAGAAAAATATGCAGCCAAGAATACTATATCCAGCTAGGCTGTCATTGAAATTAGAAGGAGAGATAAAAAGCTTCCAGAACAAACAAAAACTAAAGGAATTTGCAAACACGAAACCAGCCCTCTAAGAAATATTGAAAGGGGTCCTCTAAGCAAAGAGAGAGCCTAAAAGCAGCATAGATAAGAAAGGAACACAGACAATATACAGTCACAGTCACCTTACAGGCCATACAATGGCACTAAATTCATACCTTTCAATAGTTACCCTGAATGTAAATGGGCTAAATGCCCCAATCAAAAGACACAGGCTATCAGATTGGATTAAAAAACAAGACCCATCGATATGCTGCCTGTAAGAGACTCATTTTAGACCCAAAGACATCCCCAGATTGAAAGTTAGGGGGTGGAAAACCATTTACCATGCTAATGGACACCAAAAAAAGCTGGGGTGGCAATCCTTATATCAGACAAATTAGATTTTAAAACAAAGACTGTAATAAGAGATGAAGAAGGACACTATATCCTACTTAAAGGGTCTATCCAACAAGAAGATCTAACAATTGTAAATATCTATGCCTCTAACATGGGAGCAGACAATTATATAAGGCAATTAATAACAAAAATGAAGAAACACATTGACAACAATACAATAATAGTGGGGGACTTTAACACCCCCCTGACTGAAGTGGACAGATCATCTAAGCAAAAGATCAAGAAGGAAATAAAGACTTTAAATGACACACTGGACCAAATGGACTTCACAGACATATTCAGAACATTCTCTCCCAAAGCAACGGAATACACATTCTTCTCTAGTGCCCATGGAACATTCTCCAGAATTGATCACATCCTAGGTCACAAATCAGGTGTCACCTGGTACCAAAAGATTGGGATTATTCCCTGCATATTTTCAGACCACAATGCTTTGAAACTAGAACTCAATCACAAGAGGAAAGTCGGAAAGAACTCAAATACATGGAGGCTAAAGAACATCCTACTAAAGAATGAATGGGTCAACCCGGAAATTAAAGAAGAATTAAAAAAATTCATGGAAACCAATGAAAATGAAAACACAACTGTTCAAAATCTTTGGGATACAGCAAAGGCAGTCCTGAGAGGAAAGTATATAGCAATACAAGTCTTTCTCAAGAAACAAGAAAGGTCTCAAATACACAACCTAACCCTACACCTAAAGGAGCTGGAGAAAGAACAGCAAATAAAGCCTAAACCCAGCAGGGGAAGAGAAATAATAAAGATCAGAGCAGAAATCAATGAACTAGAAACCAAAAGAACAGTAGAACAGATCAAGAAAACTAGGAGCTGGTTCTTTGAAAGAATTAACAAGATTGATAAACCCCTGGCCAGGCTTATCAAAAAGAAAAGAGAAATGACCCAAATCAACAAAATCATGAATGAAAGAGGAGAGATCACAACCAACACCAAAGAAATACAAACAATTATAAGAACATATTATGAGCAACTCTGTGCCAGCAAATTAGATAACCTGGAAGAAATGGGTGCATTCCTAGAGATGTATCAACTACCAAAATTGAACCAGGAAGAACTAGAAAACCTGAACAGACCTATAACCACTAAGGAAATTGAAGCAGTCATCAAAAATCTCCCAACAAACAAAAGCCCAGGGCCAGATGGCTTCCCAGGGGAATTCTATCAGACATTTAAAGAAAAATTAATACCTATTCTCCTGAAAGTGTTCCAAAAAATAGAAATGGAAGGAAAACTTCCAAACTCCTTTTTTGAGGCCACCATTACCTTGATCCCCAAACCAGACAAAGACCCCATCAAAAAGGAGAATTATAGACCAGTATCGTTGATGAACATGGATGCAAAAATCCTCACCAAAATACTAGCCGATAGGATCCAACAGTACATTAAAAGGATTATTCACCACGACCAAGTGGGATTTATTCCTGGGCTGCAAGGTTGGTTCGACATCTGCAAATCAATCAGCGTGATACAATACATTAACAAAAGAAAGAACAAGAATCATATGATCCTCTCAATAGATGCAGAAAAAGCATTTGACAAAGTACAGCATCCTTTCTTGATCAAAACTCTTTAGAGTATAGGGGTAGAGGGTACATACCTCAACATCATAAAAGCCATATATGAAAAAACCTACAGCGAATATCATTCTCAATGGGGAAAAGCTGAGAGCTTTTCCCCTAAGGTCAGGAACGCGGCAGGGATGTCCACTCTAACCACTGCTATTCAACATAGTGTAAGAAGTCCTAGCCACAGCAATCAGACAACAAAAAGAAATCAAAGGCATCCAAATCGGCAAAGAGGAAGTCAAACTCTCACTCTTTGCAGATGATATGATACTGTATGTGGAAAACCCAAAAGACTCCACCCCAAAACTGCTAGAACTCATACAAGAATTCAGTAAAGTAGCAGGATATAAAATCAATGCACAGAAATCAGTGGCATTCCTATACACCAACAACAAGACAGAAGAGAGACAAATCAAGGAGTCGATCCCAATTACAATTGCACCCAGAACCATAAGATACCTAGGAATAAATTTAACCAAAGAGGCAAAGGATCTGTACTCAGAAAACTATAAAATACTCATGAAAGAAATTGAAGAAGACACAAAGAAATGGAAAAACGTTCCATGCTCATGGATTGGAAGAACAAACATTGTGAAGATGTCAATGCTTCCTAGAGCAATCTACACATTCAATGCAATCCCCGTCAAAATACCATCCACTTTTTTCAAAGAAATGGAACAAATAATTCTAAAATTTGTGTGGAAGCAGAAGAGACCCCGAATAGCCAGAGGAATCTTGAAAAAGAAAAGCAAAGCTGGCGGCATCACCATTCCGGACTTCCAGCTCTATTACAAAGCTGTCATCATCAAGACAGTATGGTACTGGCACAAAAACAGACACATAGATCAATGGAACAGAATCGAGAGCCCAGAAATGGACCCTCAACTCTATGGTCAACTCATCTTCGACAAAGCAGGAAAGAATGTCCAATGGAAAAAAGACAGTCTCTTCAACAAATGGTGTTGGGCAAATTGGACAGCCACATGGAGAAGAATGAAACTGGACCATTTCCTTACACCACACACAAAATAGACTCCAAATGGTTGAAAGACCTAAACGTGAGACAGGAGTCTTTCAAAATCCTAAAGGAGAACACAGGCAGCAACCTCTTCGACCTCAGCCGCAGCAACTTCTTCCTAGAAACATCGCCAAAGGCAAGGGAAGCAAGGGCAAAAATGAACTATTGGGATTTCATCAAGATAAAAAGCTTTTGCACAGCAAAAGAAACAGTCCACAAAACCAAAAGACAACCGACAGAATGGGAGAAAATATTTGCAAATGACATATCAGATAAAGGGCTAGTATCCAAAATCTATAAAGAATTCATCAAACTCAACACCCAAAGAACAAATAATCCAATCAAGAAATGGGCAGAAGAGATGAACAGACATTTCTGCAAAGAAGACATCCAAATGGCCAACAGACACATGAAAAAGTGCTCATCATCGCTCGGCATCAGGGAAATCCAAATCAAAACCTCAATGAGATACCACCTCACACCAGTCAGAATGGCTAAAATTAATAGGTCAGGAAATGACAGATGTTGGCGGGGATGCAGAGAAAGGGGAACCCTCCTACACTGTTGGTGGGAATGCAAGCTGGGTCAACCACTCTGGAAAACAGTATGGAGGTTCCTCAAGCAGTTGAAAATAGAGCTACCATACGATCCAGCAATTGCACTACTGGGTATTTACCACAAAGATGCAAATGTAGGGATCCGAAGGGGTACGTGCACCCCAATGTTTATAGCAGCAACGTCCACAATAGCCAAACTGTGGAAAGAACCAAGATGTCCATTGACAGATGAATGGATAAAGAAGATGTGGTATATATACACAATGGAATATTATGCAGCCATCAAAAAGAATGAAATCTTGCCATTTGCAATGACGTGGATGGAACTGGAGGGTGTTATGCTGAGTGAAATAAGTCAATCAGAGAAAGACATGTATCGTATGACCTCACTGATATGAGGAATTCTTAATCTCAGGAAACAAACTGAGGGTTGCTGGAGTGGTGGGGGATGGAAGGGATGGGGTGGCTGGGTGATAGACATTTGGGCAGGTATGTGCTATGGTGAGTGCTGTGAATTGTGCAAGACTGTTGAATCACAGATCTGTACTTCTGAAACAAATAATGCAACATATGTTAAAAAAAAAGAAAAAAGAAGATAGCAGGAGGGGAAGAATGAAAGGGAGTAAGTCGGAGAGGTAGACAAACCATGAGAGACGATGGACTCTGAAAACAAATGGAGGGTTCTAGAGGGGAGCAGGGTGGGCGGATGGGCTAGCCTGCTGATGGGTATTAAAGAGGGCACGTTCTGTGTGGAGCACTGGGTGTTAGGCACAAACAATGAATCATGGAACACTACATCAAAAACTAATACTGTAATGTATGGTGATTAACATAACAATAAAAAATTAAAAAAAAATTATCATCTCAACACCAAAACGTAGATCATTTGCTAAACCAAATCACTTTCTTTTTAAAACTCACAAGGTGTATGATTTTCTGATAACCCACAGTATTATGGATGCGTTTTTGTTTTGGTTTGGTTTTTTGTTTGTTTTTGCTTATTAACCACAATAAGCCTTTAAATGATGGGATTTCAGGCAAAGTAGGAGAGAACATTTTGGATTGGAATGCTTTATTGAATTTTGCTTCTAAGCATATCCTATTTAGATATGAAGAAATCCCACTTTGATATCTACTCTGATATGGGGATTTGCAGCCTGTCCTTTCAGAAATAACCCCATTTCCTAAACCTTCTTCTTCCACCCTTACTTAACTTTCTTCTACTTTCCTTTTCTTATATCTAACTTCTTTGGAGTTTGAGGCCTATACTGGCTTAGTAGAATATTAAATAGCGTAAGTCAATAGAGATATGAAGTTGGCATTAAAATCAGCCTTCAGATGTGATAATAAAGACAGCCAGATCATGGAAGGTAGAGATAGCCCCACTGTGCAAGGCTAGTTAGACCTCACTAGAAACATTCCGTTTGCTTCGGAGAGATGTGGGGAAACTAAAGCACCGCCAGAGAAGAATGACATGAAATACATGACCAGCCTGGCTAAAAGAACGGAATGTGTTTACCTTAGTCAAGAGGAGACTTCGCAGAAAAATAGCAGAGAGGAGGTTGGAGGTACAGTAATGCTACCATGTGCAACCCACGAATTTGCTTTGTGTGGCCTTTAATGAAAAACAAGACTAAAATCAATGAGTAAGCTTTGAGGAAAGATATTTTTTTCCGAAAGCATTAACACTTCTTTTCTGTGATTACTGTTAGCAATGTAAGAGAAGGAATGTATGCACAGAGAAGCTGGGTGGAAAATAGCTTATCTATCTTGTGCTAACTCCAGTCGGTGGATGGAATATGGTTCCAATAGTGTAGTCATTTTGAGCATAGAAGTAAAATGACCCTGGCTTTGAATGCCAGCTCTTCCAACACTGTGACTTAACATCTGAGTCTCAGCATCTGCATCTCTAAAAGGGGAATAATAGTAGGTACCTGCGTCACTGGGGATATAAAGGAGATAAGCTGTAGAAGGTAGTTGGTACCATGCCTTACACATGATAAGTGATCAATGTTAGCATTGTGAAAGATTGTGAGGTCAAACAAAGAAAGATTATGAGATATTAGGTGGGAGAGCAAAGCTGATCAATTAGTGATGTCTGTCATGGGAGTGAAAGAAAGTAGGCCATATATTTATCATCTTTGGGGTATAGTCAAATGAAATGATCATTTCACTCAGGCCTTGTATTTTATTTTTTATGTTACATAGTTTTCTACTTACAACCTAAAAACTAAATTAGAGGGAACATTAGCTTAAATCAGGGAGCTTCTGCCATGCATCTTCCCTTTCCTTCCTTCCATCTCTTCTTGTATATCATAAGTTTAAAAATGTGACAATTATATGGAAAGAAAATACACTTTTTCTACCATTCTGTTAACCTTGCTAGTCTTGCAGGGTGAATGAATTGGAGGGAAATACACTTTACAATGCACAATGAATGAGCCTATGCTTCCTAAGTCTTAGTTCTACTGTAGATTAGATATTTAGAAAGAATCTGAGGAAAATCAAATGTTAAAGCAAGCTATCTTTTACCAAATCTAATATATCTGACCTGAATATACTGTTCTTATATTTGTATTGAACTCAAAATAGTGTTGTGTTCACACTTTAGGATATGAATAGTTACTTAGACCCTACTTGGAGTACCTTATCTTATATATGCATGGATCCTTAAGAAGAAAACTGTAAAATTGATGTGTAGGAAACAAACTGAGGGTTGCTGGAGTGGTGGGGGGGTGGGAGGGACGGGGTGCCTGGATGATAGACATTGGGGAGGGTATGTGCTATGGTGAGTGCTGTGAATTGTGCAAGACTGTTGAATCACAGATCTGTACCTCTGAAAAAAATAATGCAATATATGTTAAAAAAAAATAAAGAAGAAGATAGCAGGAGGGGAAGAATGAAGGGGAGTAAATCGGAGGGGGAGATGAACCATGAGAGACAATGGACTCTGAGAAACAAACTGAGGGTTCTAGAGGGGAGGAGGGTGGGGGGATGGGTTAGCCTGGTGATGGGTATTAAAGAGGGCACGTTCTGCGTGGAGCATTGGGTGTTATGCACAAACAATGAATCATGGAACACTACATCAAAAACTAATGATGTAATGTATGGTGATTAACATAATAAAAAATTTAAAGTAAAATGCACATAAATTTTAATAAATTTTGGATTGTACACACAAAAAAATTGATGTGTTGGCCATGAATTTTTAACACTACCTATTGTATGTTGTTAAGAACATTACTAAGGAAATAAAGACGTGTCATTAAAGGAGGTAATGTTTCAAGGTTATCTCCCTGGATGTTGAATAACTCCTAGAAAGCTAAGCACAGCCACTTCTATATAGATGGCTGCCAAGAGGAAAGTGTTATTGCTCCTGAAGATAATAGCATTGGTCTAGGGGATGGATGTATTTTCCTAAGATATGAGTAAGAGAGAATAGCTGGATTATAACATAGAAATAAATTACTCACTTTTTTCCACCACGACATAATGATCAAGAAACAACGCATCTTGGGGCACCTGGGTGGCTCAGTCGTTAAGCGTCTGCCTTCAGCTCAGTCATGGTCCCAGGGTCCTGGGATCGAGCCCCGCATCAGGCTCCCTGCTCGGCGGGAAGCCTGCTTCTCCCTCTCCCACTCCCCCTGCTTGTGTTCCCTCTCTCACTGTGTCTCTCTCTGTCAAATAAATAAATAAAAATCTTAAAAAAAAAAAAGAAAGAACACATCTATATCTATTTACTTACTTACCCTTCAGCTTAGAAATGTGGCAAAGTACTATTAAATCAAAGAAATAATATGGTCCTTTGATTAAATCTTAGACTCTAGATTGAGAACTAATCAGAATCCTGGATCCTCTACTTAATTGATGTTTAATCTTGTCAAAGTATGTGACCTTTTCTAAGCATCTCTGGGTTCCCCCTCTGTAAAATGGGGACAAGTGTTCATACCTGTTGACTCTTGTGGTGATTACATTAGATCAGTAGCAATGCTGTTATCACAGGGACTGCTGCATGGGAAGCCATAAGAGTAACTGTCATTATTAATAGTTAATAATCGTTGAAGAGTCAAGAGCCCTGGGTTCTGAACTCATCTCAATACTAACTAGCTGTGTAATTTGGGGAAACTTCATCAGTTCTCTGGACCTTCATTTCCTTAATTTTCCTTAAAGAAATTGATTGAATTATTTTGAAGAGTACTTCAGTTCTAAAATACTATCCTGGTTAGCAAAAGCACTTAAAAATTCAAAGTAAAAAAGCCTCCACTATTCCTAAGTGGTGGTTAATTTTCCCTTCTTAAACATTTCCTTTTGTAAGGGAAAGACGTTTTGCTTTCCCCACCTCTATTTTCCCTAGGAATTTCACTGCCTCTAGTTCAAGGGAAAGGTGTTAAAAAGAAAATTAACACCTTGTTACCGTGTGAACACTAACTGCTCTTAATTACTCACTTTAAAATAGCTCATTGTTAATGGGCTTGGAAATCCTGTCTCAATCCAGATTCTTAATATTCCTCTAGCAAACATAAACCTAACAATTTTTAAAGTAAGCCTCTTATTAAAGTCTAACATTCATATAGAAAAGTATTCCAATTAAAAACTCACAACTTGCTGAATATTTATGAAGTGAACACCCATGTAACCGGCACCTAGATCAAGAAACAGAACATTATCAGCACCTCAAGATCTCCTTCATGTGCCCTTTCCATTCACTAACTCCTGTCCAGGATTAACCACTATCCTGATCTGCACCATTGTAGATGACTTGTCGCATGTTTTTGAAGTTGATGTAAATGAAATCAAATGGCACGTAGTCATTTCTATTGACTACACAGCTTGGAGTAGAACTACTAGTGCATTGTGTCTGCATGTGTTCAGCTTTAACCGATCCTGCCAGTCTTCAAAAATGGTCCCACTAATTTATACACTCGTCCCCTAACTCCAGCAGGAAGTGAGAATTCCATTTGATTATCTGTCTATTTTAAAACCGCATTTCTTAAAGCAGGCTACTGTCTTGAATTAGGTTATACGGATTTCTTCCCAACACCTGTACCCTCCACTTCAGGTGATGATACACTCTGGTTGGCCCTGGACAGACCCTGGAGGTACCAAGTTTATACCTGCTCTCTTTGCATACTTATTATTAGTGCTCCCTTTACTTTCAAATTGTCCAGGCTTATGGAGGGATGAAAATGTTCTAAAATTAGATTGTAGAGATGGTTGCCAAACCCTGTGACCATAATTTAAAAAAATAATAATTGAATTATAAACTTTATATGGACAGATTTTATGGTTTGTGAGTTACATCTCAATAAAGCTGTTTTGAAAAACTGTCCCAGTTTGGATGGTAAATTATGTGGTCATCCTGCTTGACCCCATTTTTGCCATTTGCAAACAAGTTTTAAAGAGAGAAAAAGGAAAAAAAAAAAAACCAGAATGAGTCTGTCTGCTTCTTTTAGGAAAAAACAAACAAACAAAAAAACCCTCTCTGGCATGGGTTTTGAAGCATTTGCTAGCAAGAGGTGCCATCCAAAGCGAAGGAAAATTGATTATCTTACACCGATCATTAAGCTACCCTTTTGAAAGAGGAATCCTTCCACTTGTATTGAATTTGTTTTGTAGTTTATCAAAAAAAGGGAGACTTTTGAAATAAACATGCCTCACAAGCTTTTCCAAAAGATCAAAAATTTTAATTAAAACTCTCACATCTCTGTCACTATTGCTGAGTAACAAACCACCCCAGAAGTCGGTGGTAAAAATCGCCATCTTACCATGCTCTTGGATTCCATGGGTCAGGGATTCAGGGGCTCAAGCAGAGATGGCTTGTGTACTCTGCTGTGTCTGAGGCCTCAGCTCATTGTTGGCTGGGACCTCGGCTCAGCTGTCAGCTAGAAGACATACACATGGCCTCTCCCTGTAGGTGAATTTGGGCTTTCTCAGTGTGGCAGCTGGGTTCCAAGAGGATGCATCCCTAGAGGGCAAGGTGGAAGGAAGTGTATGGCATTGTAGGATTTGGTCTCAGAAGTCACCTAGAGTCACTTTTGCCATACTCTGTTGATTAAGTTTGTCACAAAATTCTGTCCAGATTCCAGGGGGAGTGGGGGAGGATAAAGACCTCCTTACCTGATGGGAGGGGTGTCAAGGTCACAGTGTATTAAAAACATGTAGAATGGGAGATACTGTGGGGTGCAGCTTTGGAAAATAGGCCTCCCCTTTATCTGGATCTTCTCTTTCCTTCACTGCAGTTGTTCCTGTCCTGCTCAATTTGGATTTCACCCCTGGTAGTTTCTCCTCGGTATGGGGTCCTATCCAGGAAGGGAGCCCTGGCTGGATTGGATGCAGAAGTTCACAGAGGCTAACTGTTCCCGACCATTTAGCCCTTGCCATGGGTCCCTTGCCCTCACTGGCTTTTGGATTGGGCAGCTTCAGCCACTGTTATTAAATTGGCCTGCAGTATTCTCTAGCAAATACCTACCTGTTGGCTCTTTGTGGGTTTTCTTGTTCTCGGATTCATCAGAGACCTTTATGCTTATCTCTGCTTCTCCTGCACAGGTGCTATTATTGTGCATCTTGGTGCTTTGTCACCAGCTTGGAATCTGGAGTTTTTGAGCTACCTCATTTCCTAATGTTGTATAAATATTGTCCCTCGGGTTTTGTCTTGGATGTTAGTTACTCTGTTCTGATGTGGGGCTTTGGGAAGATCCAAAATTGTGCTGCCCCATTCCCACCATTTTACCGGAACTCACCCAGGATGATCTTTTAAAAATGTGACACCACTGCGTAAAACCCTCCAATGGCATCCCGCTGCAACCAGAATAAAGCGCAGATGTCTCCCCTTGTGCACTGGGCACATCAGGCTCTCACTGGTCCCTCTGTGCTCTCAGCTGCCAGTCCTCCTCTATCGCCTGTGCTTGGGAATGGCTGATCCAGGTTCCCTGATTATATGAGAACTGTCATTATGATCTCTGAGCTGCTTTGTCTTGTGGGCCTCAGCCTCCTGAAAAGCCTTCCCGTCTCTGATAGTCTTTGATTCAGTAAACCTGTGACATTCATGAGGCATATGGCCAGGGGACCTTCTTGTTTCCACAGATTAACAAATGACGTAATGCAAAATTTCTTCCATAAAATGCAGTAAAGTGTAACTGAAAAATTTAAGTGACTTCTTCATGTTTCTTTGAATGCAGCACTAAAATCATTTCTAAAGCCTTTCGAATAAATTCAGCCACTAAAATAAATGCTACACTACATTACACAAGCTTTTTATGTTCAAGTGGTCCTTATTATTCCCCTTGATGCCCTGTGGTTTGACAGATAGTCCAGCCTCATTGGAAAACCTTCTGTACTGACCAAAGGGGAAAGACCAACTGTCCTTGGGTACTTAAAGGTGGTATCACTTTTTCCTCTTTGAAATTATATGTTAACCAAGGTATTTCCTTCGAATATAGTTCTTGATCTTTACTGAACAGTGTGTTCCAGTCTCTCCCTCTTCTCCTCTCTGAATTCCTTTGCTTCCAGAGCAACAGGGTCAGCTGATGTGCTCCCCTGTTAGCCTCACACCGGATAGAGCTTTCCTCACATTACCAAACTGACTCTGTCTGGAGGTGAGGTCCATTCAGACCCTGCTCTCCTGTCTTGGATGGTGTTGGGACACACTCTGCAGCTGTCCATGGATTCTCATTTCCTTTTCTTCTGTCAATTAAAGTTTTCACTGATGAGCAATTTGACACCTACTGAATACTATGAAACTACATCTAGAAATATGGTAGCAGCCCTGCATGGAAAATTCAGCTTTTTGTTCCTTCATTTATCTCCTGCTTATGTTTTTCTGCAAAGGATTCTTATCTTTATTGGGTGACTTAACTTTCTTTTCTTTTCTCATAGGTAGTACAATCTGCTCAACAATTCAGAAAAATGATATTGGCCCACTGCTGGGTGGTAGGGCTCATGGTTTCATACTAGCCTTATGAACTATTTCCTCTGGGAAAAAAATTCCATCACTTTACCATTTTATGATACGCTTTTGTGTAACCAAGTACCTTGTACCCCGTTGATCTCATTTATTTTCCACTCTAATCCTGCCATGTAGATGATCACTGTAGATGAGCCAAAGGAAACTAAGGCTCAGGAAAGTTAAATAAAAACAAAACTGGTTTTCTTCCAGGTCTGTTATGTCTAATGCTAAGCCTCCTTACCACTCATGTTAATGTCTGTGTGGGAGGGGGTATCTATCTATCTATCTGATTTGTTTTTGGACAGAGAGCAGCACTATCCAATAGAAATCTAATATGAATTATGAATGCAAGTCACATTCGTGATTTTATATTTCACCGTAGCCACATTTTTTAAAATTTTTATTGTTATGTTAATCACCATACATTACATCATTAGTTTTTAATGTAGTGTTCCATGATTCATTGTTTGTGCATAATACCCGTAGCCACATTTTTAAAAGTCCAAAGAAACAGGTGAAAATAACTTTAATGATATATCTTTATTAAATCAATGTATCCAAAATAGTATCATTTCAACATGCAATCAATATAAAAATTGTTGGGACGCGTGGGTGGCTCAGTCAGTTAAGCGTCTGCCTTCGCTTTTTTTCGTTAAGGTCATGATCCCAGGGTCCTGGGATCGAGTCCCGCATTGGGCTCCTTGCTCAGTAGGGAGCCTGCTTCCCCCTCTGCCTGCCGCTCCCCCTGCTTGTGCTTTCTCTCTCTAATAAAATAAATAAGTAAAATCTTTAATATATATATATATATATATATATATATAGTTAACAAGCTATTTTCCATTCTGTTTCAGGGGCAGTCCTTCCAAATTTGGTATGTATTTTTCACTGACAATATGTTTCCATGAGGACTAGCAACATTTCAAGTGCTCATTAGCTATCAGTGGCTAGTGGCTACTGTATTATATTATGCAGAGAAAGGGAAGGAGGGAGAAAGAAAGTAATAATGTATAAAATGGTACACAGTGTGAAACAAGACTCTCTACACTTATAATTCTCAACTCCTCAATCTTCCTCCTCAAAGGCGAACACAATTTTTGATGTACTTTTCAGTTATCCTATACATTAGGTACATTTTTCCTTATTTTTTTAACATAAATAAAGACACACTGTACACACTTCTATATTTTAGTGTTCTTTTTCACTAAACACTATATTTTGAAGATTTTTCCTTGGTGGTTTAAGTGTGTATGGTTATGTATGTGCGTACGTATGTGTGTGTGTGTGTTTATATGTGCGTATGTGTTCAGTTACATTTAATAAATATTTATTGACAACCCACTATGTTCCACACACTTTGCAAGGCCCTTGGATTGCATCAGTGGACAAAATTGATAAACACCCTTGCCTTTGGATTTTCCATTTTAGAGGAGTGAGACAATAGATACCTAAATAAACTATATAGTGTGTTAGAAGGTAGTAGTACTATGAAAGGAAGAAAAGGAAAAATTGCGGGGGCCCGAGTTTCCATTTCAAATAGGGTGTTCAGGGTACACCTCATTAAGAGATTTGTTCAGGGCCTTGAAGGAGGCGGGTAAATTCACGGGTGGACCTGGGGAAGGGTGTCCCAAGCAGGGGCAGGGCCATGCAAAGGCCCAGGTGGCACTGGAGTGGGAGAGGGAGTATGGGTGTGGTGAGGTCAGATTTTGAGGGCAGTGGATCTGGTCTGCTCTGTAGGCCACTGTACCCATCGGGACCCTTGGTGTAAGGGTGAGGAGGTCTGCTGTGTTCTCATTAGCAGCCACAAAGCATTTTGATATATGGGCGCACGTTATTTATTTGCCAGTGTCCCTATTGAGAGGGACGCTTAGGTTGTTTCTGGTCTGTTTTATATTCTAAACAATGACATAGTACACCTCCTTGAATCTACATCTTTTTTGCTCGTGTGTGTGAAATTACATAGAGAATAAATTCCTTGTAATGGAATAGCTGGTTGAGGGAATGCTTATTTTTAATTTTCCTAGATATTGCCACATTGGGCTCTAAAGAGGTTGTACAAATTTATACTCCCATCCACAATACGTGAGAGTGCTTGTTTTCCTATTACCACATAGCAGCTAATCAACAGTTTTATTTTTTGCCAATTCTATAAGTGAGTGTATTCTCTTACTGGCATAATTTTGGGGGGGATCCCTCCTCCACTCTAAATCATACAATCATGCAGGTTCTATTCCACTCCTCTTTTCTCAGGGCTCCTAAACTGCTTTGCACTTTACATCTGTTGTAACATATGTTGTTTTGTCTTTTAATTGTTTTATGTCCTTACATCCCACTCCTTATTATAAGTTTCTCAAGAACAGAGCTAAGCTCTTATTTTTTTATACCCTCCCCCAGCACCTAGAACTTTGCTCAATACATAATAAACAGTCATATCTTTGTTGGTTAATGAGTGAATGACTTAATTCTGTTTGAATTATGCTATCTAATCTTATACTTGTGTTACCAGTGTAATAATTAAAATGCCAGTAATAACTGTCACTGAAACTATTGAATTTATTGGATTACATGTTTTTGACTGCTAGCTGAGAACAGTTATGTATTCTGTCTGTGGTGTTCAGCATGGAAATAGTTAAGTTGTTATCTTATTTCCAATCCTGAAAGTAAGCATTTCTTTAAATATACAAAAACCTGAGTAGGACTAAATTGGATACCTATGGAAGTGATGGTAAGTATAGTTTAGCCAGGTTCCTATAGATTCGTCTGCTTCTATGTGGTTTGTCATCTTGAAACTGAGCAGCAATTTCTGGCTTGTAGACTTGGGCATCTGGCTGCCAAGGTCATTAGGCCAATGGCTACACCGTCACTTAGTTTTGAGAATCCTGGAAATGTGATTCGAGAATGGATTTGGACAGAGGAGTGTGTTCTGGGTTAGGAAGATGAGCAGCATTTCCTGTGCTGGGTTTCTCTGTACACCCGAGTCCCTAGAGAGAATAATAAATACTCCATTTTGGGAATATCATACTGACTCTTCCTCCTCCATTCACATAAGCATAGTAAAGGTTCTGAGAAGCCCTGCAGTAAAGAAAGCTCTTTATTAGTGTTTCTCAAATTGATTTGACCACAGAAAACTATTTCTTTCCTAGCAACACCTATCAATATATCACGGAATACCAGTTTTCCACAGAAGAGTGGAGGAAAACAAGAGCAATTGTTTTCCTTTTTGTACCAAGGGAGGTTAAATATATAAATTTAGAAATAATTATGAAGTATATGTATTTTAAATTCCTAGCATTTATTTATGAAATGAAGAGTTGCTTATCTAGTACTGGCTGGGTGGTAGCCAGCTGACCACAGAAATAGGCCACAGATGAACTGAACATTTTAATTTAAGGATCTGTTTTTTTTTAACAGATGCCATCCTAGGATTAATTAGCAACATTAAAGCTAATCTGAGAGTTTAAGAACAAGTTTAAGTCTGAAAATTGATATATTGAAGAAAGTGTTGATTTAAAAAAGTAAACCTAGCTATTCATTTCCCCTAATGACATCATATTTTTAGATACCTGAAATGTTGTCAGAGGAATGCGTCTAAAACCTCTATCTGTATTGTCAAAGATACCAACTGATAACTGCTCTTACTTGGATTTTAAATTGTGGGGATTTATTTAACAGACATTGGGAACTTCAGTCTGTGCATAGAAATTCCTAAATGCCCCTCCTGACTCCTTCTTTTACAGCCTGTGTTTTTCAGGCCCTCGGATGTACGCACCTTGCTTCTCGCTCTTCTCATTTCTCTCCCTTCGCCCTCTGTGCTCCTTAAAAACAGCCACTAGGCTGGCAATTAGGGGCTGAGCGCAGATGCATCCTTTAATTTAATTTTACATTCCATCATCTGAAACATGACCGAGTGTGTGCTGCTTATGGCCTTCAGAGTGCTGGGAAATCAATATGTTAATTTACCTCCATCTTTCCAAATCATCTTTGAGAGAGAGCAAGCAGCTCTGTGAAATGCGAGGCTCGCAGTTGGGAGGGGGCGGCTCTGTGTGTGAGGCAAGGCCCCGAGTACTTTGTGCTCTCATGCCCCACCACGCTTTGTGAATGAGTTGTGTTCCAAAGTATATTTGTAAATCGCCTGCTTGGAACTTTGAACACTTTTTCCTTTCTATTGAAAAATATTGTTCGTGGTTATGATGACCCCAGGCCAGCCTTTAAAAGCCCATTAACACCTAGTGTATCTAAGTTATGCTACAAATAGTTAAATCATGGGAGCTGCAATGGTACAAGTGTATTTCCAGTGGAAGAGAAGTAACCGTCCTACTCTATTCTACTGGAGTGATGTTTCCATTAATGCAGCTTATGGTTGCATCCCCTTTTAGCATCCAGATCTTCTTGGTGACTCCTCTTCAGCTTATGGTAATATGAAACCTCCATGGCTTTTTTATGTCAAATGCTCCAAGGGTAGGGCTGTACCTCCCCCACTTTTTATACCTGTGCCGCTAAAAGGTTTTATATTAATGAGAGTATCTGTCTGTTACATTCCGTCTCATTTGGATTTGTCTCTCTGTTCTTGCAAGTGGAGTGCTTTATTAATCCTCATTCAGTCATTCTTCAACACATCAGTTTTAACCCAGTCATGTCACTTTCATATTGGGTTAGTTATATTTCTCTACCTTCATACAAGCGGTGGGTGGAAACGTGGGGCATCACAGCTTCAAGAGCTACAGCTTTCTGAGGATTTTTCACAAGAAAGCCTTGTCTCAGTTGAGGACCCCTCAAACTGGGGACTGAGCTAATGATCTTAAAGATTTCCATTTCTATGGATGACCAAACAGAGGCAACAAGGCTATGAGTGAACAATGACTCTGAGCCCTACTCTACGCATTTAGTTTTGTCCTTTTTCTACTACGTGACAATATTTCATTAAATTTGTTCTCAAATATACTGTTCTTTTTTGAACCTTGACATACATTCTTTTTTACCCCTGTCTTCTGGCATCTACCAAGACTGTGCAGAGATCAACCACAGTAGTTCTTATATCAGTGACCCACTAGTTCTTGGATCATTGATCTAGTAATTCTTGGATTCAAGAGCTACTGTGACTTCCCTCTGCACCGTCACGGTAAACTTGAATGTAATACGAATGCGAAAAAGCAGCTCAGAACTTCTGTTTGTTTCTGATGTTTTCTTCACATTACTCCAACAAAAACATCTCACCAACAAGAACAAAAGTAATGACCAACAATGAATTTGTCCCTTTCTTCTTTCCCAGATCAGACCTAGTATAACCAACCGCAGCTTCTGAAGGTCCTACTGACCTGAGGATAAATGAGTAACTATTAAAATGTCTTTTCTTGTCTCAGCCTCCCACCACCAATTCCATTGGGTGTCCCACGCCATGAACAGAATGTAGGAATTCTCCTCTTCAGTCTTTTCAACATACCAGCTCTCCAACCTATTTTGGAAGTCTTTTGTTCCCTTGGCCTAGGAAGTTCTGTTTTCCCAGCTGCCATGTGTTGAGGCTGCCTCTCTCTTGTGTCTTTATGTGTCTTTTAGCATTCCTAAATGCTCTGGGGCATGGCCCCCTGCCAGGTAGTGCTCAGACTCCACTGGAGTCTCCACTGGGCTTCTCACCCAAATGGGAAAAGCTCTTTCTCTCTCAGTCATGCTATACTTTGTTATATGGACCTGAGAGCAGGCTGCTCTGTGCTCTCCAAAGCCGAAGGGGCTTTAAAGAGGCAGTGTTTTTCTATCTCCAGTCCCCAGAGCTCTGGCATGAGCTTAGGGAGTGGGGGTGACATACGCTAATGACTGGGAATTAGGCAGCCCTCTAACTTGATGCCATTATCCTTTTAGACCGAGCTTTCATGTGGCAGCAGACTTTTCTCATAGGATATATTATCCCCTTGGTGGTTTCTCACTTCTCTGTTAAAAGACATATCCCATTAGCCCTTCAGACTGTCCAGCTGTGGCTGAAGCTTGGTGCTAACAGGATTTATGCTTTTAATCTTAAATTCCATCAATAAAATGTCGTGTGTGTGTGTGTGTGTGTGTGTGTGTATGTGTGTGTGTGTGTGTGATTCCCAGTAATATTCCAAAAGATCTGGCTTCTTTTGGGATTTTAGCTCACCCTTTGGGATCACCCTTTAGAATTCTTTCTTGACTATGTGCCAATTCTTCCATGTCATGTAATTTCCCATTTAAGATCTTAAACCATGGAGGAGTTCTCTGCTCAGTGCTCTGTATTGAGGGGCAGACAGGTAGGGTTGAGGGCTTCAGCTCCAGAGGTCACAGGCCTAGGTGTGTGTGCATATGAGCTCTGCACATGACTTTGAGCAACTTACTCAATGTCACTAAGCCACAGTTCTCTAAATTATAAAATGGGAATGATATGGTACCTCTCTCATGGGGCTGTTAGAGCATCAAATAAGAAAATTATGTGAAGTATCTATACGTATCTAGAATTTGTTCAGTTCTCAATACTCATTATTGTCATTTTTATTATAATTTTCCCCATGCCATTCATTTTTATGTGTCACTTATATGTGTGGGTCCTGTTTTAGTAAGTTGAAGACTCTTCTGTCAAGTGTGACATTTGCAATGAGCTTTCATGGATTTACCTTCCATAGTAGATCCTAGACTTGGCTTTATGTAACCCAAATCCAAGGATTTAGGCTCTTTCCAGAGCTAATGAAATAATTTTTCTTATTTAATTCAGGCTTAAAGGAATTACTTTTTTTCAAAACCAACACAAGGAGACTCTCTGGCTTTGAGGTGGCCTTTTTTCACAACAGCCCCTTCAAAAGCCAGGTCAGTTGTATAACCCTCTAGGCAAATTTCAGTGAGTCTTAGCATTGACCTGTTCTTTGGGAACCCTCTAGCCCGGGATTGGCTAAAGGTAGATTGTATCTAAGGCTCCTTAGACCAAAGTGAACCCCAAATTTAATTCAGCCTTAACATACTCTCCACATATCTGTAGCAACAGAAAGTGCGTGGGCCTTATTTTATGATGTACTCTATGCTTTAATTATATGTTTTGATAGGAGTGGCAGCATCTGTGTGTATTGAGTGTGTGTAAGATCTTGTGTGCTTATGGCTTAATATATACATGTAAATATAGTTGAAACTTAATGGTGCATTACTGTATTACTTTGGAGTATCAGGTTGGAATAATGTAATGATGGGAATAAAAGTATTATCATTAAAAATGGATTTCCTTTAATAAAGCATTTTCTGAATTTAAGTGGGAGATTAGGACTCCAAAAAACAAAATGGTCTGTGATGTTGAGTCTTTGGCCTGTCTCTGAATAATAAACCACAGCACATAGGCTAACTGCTGAGTTTTTATTATGGGTTTAACTGATACAGTAAATTGGAGTTGCTGGTACCATGAGATAGAGAGCATGGCTTATTGTACTTACCAGTATAAATAGGAGAAAATCCATAAGACATAGTAAAATTTAAAAAGATTCCCGATCCATCCAGCTCCCCCTATCAAGCTTCCTTGCCCATATACTCCTCAGTCCCTGGGTTCTTTTTGGCCATCCGATGGCCCTCTTGCTTTGCTCTGCCTCAGTTTATCATGGGCTGAGCCAGTGGGTCAGCCTCAGGGCTTTGCTCCAGCCCTGCTAGTTGTCATTCTGTGTTGGCTAGCTGTCTGCCCGTCATTTATAAGGCCTGAGTCCCTCTTCTTTTTCTTGGCAAAAGTAACTTTCATAGAATAAACTTGGGCCTGACCCAGCTATAAAAAATAAATTTCATAGCACTTGTAATGAACTTTATACTGAATCATGGTCTCTATCCAGGCACTCTGAAATTGTAGATGCCCTGAGCAATAACATAGTTTGAGTTTGAAGTTTGACAGACCTAAGACAGCCTTTCCTATTGTTTATTTGGTTGGTCACTTGTTTATTCATTTATTCCCTGCTTTCTTCAGCGTTCATAGAGTGTCCATTATGTCATAATAAAAACAAAATCTCACATCTATTGAGTACTTACTATGTGCTAGGCACTGTGCTAAATGCTTTGTATGCTTTAGTTCATTTCAATAACTCCATGAATTAGGCATTATTATTACCTCAATTTTATAGGCAAGGAACTGGAAGCATAAGGGGTTAAACAATTTCACCCAGGGCCACCAGCTGGTGAGTGGCAGATTTGAGATATCATCCCATATTTGAATGGTTCTATTTGTTGTCCAGTTCCCTTATTTCTCATTAATTAAATCTGAGAGTATTAGCAAGGTGGAATGGGGAAGAAAATATCCTCCTTTCCTAATACTCTCTTATTTTTTGTGAGCTCAGGAGTGGACACAGAGAGAGGGATGGATGCAGCCAGAAAAATATAAAAGATATATTGCAAAAAAAAAAAAAAAGAACTTTCTGGAAAGGAAGATTTTTTTTTCCTCCTACATTCAGAATGTTACTTTTTTCATTGCAGCAGTCAGAAAAAAAAATGAAGAATGTGTGCTCAGTATACTGGAGACTTTTCTGTATGACACAGTCAATTTCTCAGCCACTGTCTTCCAAAAATGGCACTTGTGTCCTTGACCCCTGCCCCATAGAATATGCAACGAAGAAGCTGTACCACAGAGAATTCACTTGTTCTTGCTTCTCAGGTCAGGCCCAGGTGGCCTTTTCATGCTGGAGTCATTTTGGTGATTGGGGAGAACTGTTTCAAACACATACAGGAAGAAGAAGTAAAGAAGTGGTTCTCAGACTTTTTGGAGCATAATCACAAGTGTGGGGATAGTCAAAAGGAAAGCGAGCCTCATCCATAGTGATTCTGAAATAGTCTATCTGGAGTGGGGACTGAGAATCTGCATTTTCAGCAGGCACGCCAGGGGATGGTGATGCCAGTGGTTTGAAAACCATACCCTCAGAAAGGCTAATGTTAAAGAACATTTCTAGTCAGAGAATCATTCATGCAGCTGAATACATTTGATTGAGGCAGTGAATCCTCCAAGTTGGTCCCTGGACAGCCTCAGCATCACCTGGGAACTTGTTAGAAGTGCCAGTTCAGACGTACTAAGCCAGAAACTCTGGAGGTGGGTCCCAGCAATCTGTGTGTTATTGTTAACACAAGGGCTTCAGGGGATTCTGAGGCACACTTAAGAGCAAGGCCAGCTGGATTAGGGGAAGCAGAGCGCTGTTGTAGAATCCCATACCATTGGTTCTCAGACGTGGCTGCACATTGGAATTACCTGGGGAGGTTTAGAAACTGGGTCACATTCCCAGAGATTCTGATTGAATTGGTCTGGGATATGGGCTGAGTACTGGGATTTTTTCAAAGTCCCCACGCTACTCATATATGCAGCAAAGTTTAAGAACCACTGTCTTCTAGCTTTGGTTACCTGAGTTTTTTTCTCATTCCCTCTGTAACGTGAAAACTTCAATGCAAGCATTGCCTTTGTCCCCAGTCACCAATAATGAAATGCCACTAAATCAAGAAAAGGATAAATGTTATTTTGTATAAACGGGTGTCCAGCTGACATGTTTACTTTCCATAATATACCTTTACACTATCACCTGAGCATGGAAAAGGTAAATAACTTCCTCCAAGCCACTGGGAAAATCAAAGGTGAAGTTGAGATGAGAGCACAGTGCTTCTGCTTTCACTCCTTTGGCCTGTTGGACAACACTGGGCCACACCAACTGTCACACCACTAACTTTCTCATTTCCTTCAGGTATATCAGCCCCTGAGCTGGTAAATGCTCATCTTTATTGCCATGGAAGCAATTGGCAAGTTTGGAAGTCCCAGCCAACAAGATCTGTGGCATCCCCAACTGTACGCGTGCTTGCATTTGTAGACAGACACTTGGTGATTGGTGACAGTAGGAAATGTAATTTGAGGAAGTGAGTGCCTGCTACACTGAGGTTATGTAGATTGTTAATTCCAGTGACGTTTATCAGAAAATGCCAGCGACTGGCAAATGGCATTCCCTGGTTCCAGCTTTCTCAATGTTGCTCTTCTAAGTACGAGCAAGCAGTATTAATGTGCCACCCCGCCTCCACCTTCAATAAAATACGTAGCAAATAGAGCATTTAATCAGTGTCACTGGATGTATAGTTCTGTGACTCCAGCATTTCTCAAAGTGCTTCTTCAAGGACATGGAAGGTATTACTCATGGCTGAAGCGAATTGATTCTACCTTTTTTAAGCCTGCGAGATACAAACATTTGACAGGAATTGTGTTGAGTCTTAACCCTCTCTTCTTCCTGTTACAAGCTCTGTGGTTGTTTTAACGAGGTGCATCACAAATGAGTCGTTGGACCTCAACATTGTTCCGAAGGGGCAAAACTCAAGGCTGTTATCTTGTTATAAGACGTTACCTCACCATGGCACCAAACATGTGTGTTATGTCTCTGGTGGATATAGCTGAGGAGAGGCAAACTGACATCCTGGCAGGGCTGCTCCATCTCAATTGACTCATGTATAAATTATTTGCTTGTCTTCTGCTTCAGTGATTATGTAATTTTCTCTCATGTTAGCTGCAATTTTTCAGCCTACTGTGAGAAATCGTGCCTGGTCGCCTATTAATCCCGTCAAAGGTCAGTTATACTGATTAAAGCTATTTTTTTTTTTTTAACGTAGGGACAGCCACTTGCTGGGAAGGCAAAAATGATGATATATTGCATTCTTCTTTAGCTTCTACTGTTTAATTAGATGTATCAGAAAACTCTAGTGCCTTTAATCCTGTCCCAGACCTTTCAGTTGAAATAACTCTTTCAACATCTAAGTGTAGAGGGTATAAATAATGAAAGTAGTTGTGTTTGTGTGTTTTTCCTTCAGTCCCTTATCCTTCGGTGCTTCTGAGAATTCCTTCCCTCCTCCCGTCTTCTGCTCCTTCTCATTCCTCATTCCCAGAGGTGATTGGCTTCTTCTGATTGGGAGTGTTTCTGGAGACAGCTTGTTAATGTGAAGTGTTTTTAGTGTAAAAGCAATCTGGACTTAAAGGTGTCTCTATCAAAAGCTATACAATGACCTTCTGAGATTTGAAACTGATCAAATTGGAAGCAGGATTAAAGGAATCAAACCAGAAAATTACAGATCATTTTGTAAGCTTCTGCTTTGTTTAATGAATATTACCTAGAAACACAAAAAAGTTCTAGTGAAGGACGTCTATGCAAGCACACTGAAAGCAGTTGCTTACTAATTTATACTTCACCTGATAATTGATTTTGTCAAAATATTCCCCATGTCATGGATGAAGAAACTTAGGTAAAGATGTGTTTTGACCTGCCTTTGAAACAGTGATTTCTAACCTATGGTTTTGTTTGTGGCTTCTTTATTCCTTGAGGAATATAAGAGTTTTAAGACTAACTTGTTAGCTTTGCTTTTATAGATGCATTTCTCATGATATCATTCTATTAAAAATCAGCATTCCTTTTGACATGGGAAATGTATTTGCTGTAATTAGTGTATTGTACCACTGATTAATTATACAAATATATTTTGGGTTCTTATGGTTAGATAAACTATACATTTTGAGCATTAGTTCCTTTTTAAGTAATGATTTTATTTTCGTCAAATTTGGGGCAAATATTAAAAAGATCTTATTCCATTTTCTCCACTATCTGTTACCTATGCACAGACATGCTAAATTGACTTTCAGTCTTTAGTATCTGAGTATTAGCTAGCCATTTTTGGGGTAATTACCAAAGCAATTAGGTCACCTGTTCTACTGCTCTATCATCAGGCTTACCTTTGTTTAGTTAATTTTATCTGGCTCACCTTGAAGTCATTTCAGTTTTTATTTAAATGCCCTAAAATTAACATATTGAACTGTAGTTTTGAGTCTTCTATCACTTAAAGATGACCAAATTCAACCTACTTTTCATGGGTAGCAAATTCCAGTGGAAAAAAGGAAGTCGGAGTGATCTCCTTATCCTCTTAATCATTCTCTGTTCTTTCATAGTTGGTGATATGGTGGACCTGTTTTTCAGTAGGTATTACTCAAAACCTCAGTTGCTGAGAATATGCTTATATAAACATTGAATTAGAAGGAGCAAGTTGGGACTCTGTTAAATAAAAATCACAAGTATGCCATCAGCAAGTTTATAATTTAATGGAAAAATTAACCAGACTTGGCCATGATCCCTTTAAGTCAAGGTCTTGTCGATACCTGGAGAACCTCCTGTACCATTACTGCATCTCCCTAAATATAAGACTGTCCCAGGCAGAGGTGGTCCTTGTGTGTTTGATTCCTCACAGTGCAGCCATCTGAGAGGAATGGGTGACCATGAAGGCCTGATACAAAACGCTGAGAAAATAAAAATGACCAAGGTACAGTGTCTGTCCTCAAGGAGCTCACGGTCTGGTGGAGGAGACAGACGTGTGAACTCAGAGTTAAAGTACAATAGGGCAAATGCTTTAATGGAGGTGTGTGTTCTGTGTGCTTGTAAAGCTTATAGAAGGGAATGACAACTCTGCCTGGAACACAAGCTGCCTTCTCAAAAGAGGTGCCATGTGCAGAGATCTGAAAAACCTTGATGAGCTTTTATAGAAACTCCAAGGGGAGCTCCAAGAATTGAATCTGGTCCTTGAAAGGTCCACTGACCATCCCCACCCCCAATATCTCTGCCACTTGCTGATTGATACACTAAATTCAAGACCTAGAGCTTCAGCCGTTCAATATAAGATTTTAATTCCTGTTAAAAATGTACCTTTGATGCTGCTGCTAACATCAAGTTGTCATCGGTCATTTATATTCAGTGTGGATGAGCTTCAGGTTTTTTGTTTGTTTGTTTCTGAGCATGTTTTCATAGTTTAAAGAAAAAAATCAGTGCCACAGTGTAGGGAGTCCTAAAGGAGGATGGAGAAAGGGGCTCGGAAAGATGGATGGTAGAATCAGTATCAGACCTGTCTTGGGTGGTCCGCAAGTCTCAAGATAACTCTCTTCCTAAGGATGGCCTCTATCTGCCCCCATTCCCTCCTCCTTCCTTGTTCATCCTCCTACACTCCCTCTTTTCTCTCCCTTTTCTCCTTCTCTTCCTTCAAATCTAATGTATTATTCTTTCACTGAAATAGAGTGAGTGTTCATACCATTTATAAGAGATAAAAAAACTGCTTCAGCTTTACTTATCTAGAACTTCCCACTCAATATAATTTTTACATATTATTGATTTCTAGTGTGTTTTCATCAAAGCGATGTGAAGGAGTCTCAGCACATTCAGCAGTGGAGAAGCCAGATGAAGCCACTGGGGATTTGAAGTTAGGAGTGTGATCACTAGGCCTGAGGATCAGATCTCCCAACACACCGATGGGGACCAGCCGCCTTCATTTCCTTATGTAGAATTCTCTAATATCACACACTTGATTTTAGCTCATATCTATGAAAAACAAACAAACAATGACATCGTTCCTGACTATTTCACTCACATAGAGAAACACTGAAAAGGAAGAAGTTCTTGGTTGACTGAAAAAGAACCGTTTCAAAGACTGCCATGAGTGTGAATCAACATGAGAGATTTGGTACCCAGAACTTTCCATTAACAGGATAGGTTGGAGATGTTCATATGAGGGCCAGAAATATATTCAGAAAGGATGTTTCCTGCAGTAAGTTGAACATTGCCCTAAATGAATCCAAGGTCCTCTTCATCTTTAAGACTGTTTGAGTCTATCAGATATCATTACTGGATCAGATGAACAGGCTGTGCCCATGGCCTGTCCCATCAACAAGGAAGACCAGATGTGCTTTCTGTGAAGGGTATTTATTTAGTGAGATAAGTTACATTATAGTTGTATGTTCTATATTTAGTTCTATGTTTTATATTTAGTAAGATCAATTCTAGCTGTGTACTATATTGAGGTTGCAAAGGGTAACCTTCTTTATGATTAAATATAAAATATTTAATATAAATATGTATACTTCAATTTTCTTATATATCAAATAAGGATGATAGTACAACTTGCTTCGTAAGGTTTTTAAGGATTAGATCAGTTACTTCACATAAATCACTTAGAGAGCAATGTCTGGAACATAGGAAGCACTAAGTAAGCTGTTATTAGTAATATTGTTGTTATTGTTACATTTTACAGTCTACATAAGCTTCCCTCCTTCTCATAGATAGGGGAACATAGTAATAGTTTCATAGACCAGACAATAGATGGAGGGCTTTGCTCAAGTTCAAGTGACATTTTTTGTACCTGGTTATACTTTATCCCCAAGGGGAACTATGTAAAAAGAAAAACAAAACACAATCTCCTTTTCCATCTCTCTTCCTTTTAGATAACTGAGTGTTAATAGGCTTTAATAAATATATAAACTATCTAGAATGTATTCATGACTAGATGGGGCTTTAGTAATTATGACTCTTCCATTTGCTCTCAAGTGTAGGTAGACTTCTGGTTGAAATAAAGCATATCCCTGAAAAGTTGAGCTTCAATTAAATTTTGGTTGAGGATTTCAGTATAAATAAAGTAATAACTATGAGCAAAATGGTTTTGTCATTTATTATGTTTTCCTAAGGCATACCCTGAGATTGCAGTGGGCTGATGTGAGTATTATGATGTTCTAGCCCAACCACATTAAGACTACTAATTAATAGTGAAATGACCATAGCCAGGAGCCAAGATAAAGGAAGTCTAACTCCTTTCCTCTTTAATATTCACACTAGATCTTGCATTCCTTATATTGGTCAGCTGCTGGCCTCAGATTCTTCCCCATCTGTTTTTTTACTCTCTGCCCCATTGTTCTGTGGCCAGAAATACAAATGGAAGCTATTTTCCAAATGATTGTTTATATCCAGTTCTGATTTGGACAGCCAAATGGCCTCTCTGCATGGTCCACAGCATTCTTGTCTTGCTCGTTCACAGCTGTACAGTTCTCTTGGCATGTTGAATAGTGTGGGGAAACATGCTGTCCTGTAGCTGTCCATGGCAGGCTGCATTTGCCTTGTTAGGCAATATAAGTGCTCGCCGCACCGCTTTGTAATTTGTGTCACTTGAATACAAGTGGGAAGACTTTTAGAGAATTTTCAGAGAAAAATATAAAACAAACTCTTTGAAAATGGGAGACCATAATACAGGCTTAGCAGATAGCATTGTCACTGATGATTTGTATATAATTATTACTCAGTTTTAGGTGGTACTTAAGCCCTTTGTCCAGGATGGGAAGATTCATTTGTATACATCATCATTATCCCTCCTGACGTGTGCTTTGGTGACACTAATCTGTGTTTTATTTCCTGCAGCAGTAATGATGGGGTTGTCTTCTGTGGCTTTATTATGTTGTCATGTTTTTTCAGTGATCATCCTCACAGTACAAAAGAAATCTCTCATGTGGGGATAAACTCCAAAATAGCTGACATTTAACAGTCATGCTGGCAAGCATCTCGTTTTCTTCCACTTCATTCTTTTTCCTTGTCAAGCTGAGTCCTGGGGAATTATCATTGACTGTGGTCAGACCCATAGTTGTTTGTAATTTTATGTCGGATCACATTTCTGAGGTGGAGCTTGTTTCTAAAGGGCTAGATAGCTCGCCCAGGGGGAGCCTGGGTGGGACATCCATTTGAGCCTGCAAATAACAAGCTGACTTGCGGGAAGCTTGGAAAAAAGAATGGGTCATCAGGGGCGCTGATTTGGAGGGACCACCCATAGTCGCAGTTGTTGTCAGTGGCCTGCATGGGTCAGGGGTCCACTTCTAAATCTGGGGATGGAGGCACAGAGAAAGAAATGCACCAGGGCCTGTCTTGAGGACAGCAGGGATTAGTTTAGCAGTAGAGATTTAATGATCCAATTTTAAAGCTATGATTTAAAAAAAAAAAAAAGTACGTCGTATCACTTTTATTTGCATTTTGCAGTAACAGAACATATGGGGTCACGGCTTCTGTAAACAGAATATGAGGATAGTGACACTTCTCTGTACTTCAGCTCAATAAGCCCTGGTAACAGCCTCATACACAAAACACATTAAACACATTAAACACATACACAAAACACATTAAACAAATGATGAAATGAAATCGACTAGTATTGCTTATTAATTTGTTAGATGTTTTAATAAAGCCAGTCCCCAGGGCAGAATCAATTGGTGTGACCACTGCACATTGTCTATGCTCCTATTAAGGCATGTAACACATTACCTTACAGTTGTGTGTTTTCATTCTGTCTCCTTCAAATAAATGTGAGTTCCTGGAGGGTGAGGACCTTGTCTCGTTTCTCTTTGATTCCCCATCCTAAGCCCAATGCCTAGCACAGAATGGCTCTAGTGGTGTTTGGGGAACTGAATTGAGCCAAATATCGAGCTAAATGCTGCATCTGTTTGCCGAAAGATCTAAGCATATGTTTAGCTACAAATTTTAAGTTGTACAGTCATGGGGGAATTAAGTAGGGTGTTGACAGTGGGGCACAGGAAAATGAAACTGGGAGAGGAAAAGTACAGACATGCTTCCAGCCCTCAGTCCCTTTCCTTCACTGCCCGCAACGGGGACTGAGGGGTGGGGTTTGCCCCACAGCCTCCTCTGACCAGAGGGAAATGAGACTGTTGACACCCACCGTTGTGTAGCAGAAAGCTTCCTCCAGGCCAGCGAAGCTGCCTGCGTGTCTAGAATCTCCTTGTTGACAATTATGCCTTGACATTTAATGTTAAGGAAAGTTCACACTAAGTAAATATAAATTGCCAGCAACTTTCTCCAAGTTCACAAAACCATTCTCTGAAAATAGAAGGTGGCTATCACGGAAGGAGCAAAAACATGGAGACCCAGTTTAATACTATTCTTATTTATGATGTGTCAGGCACTGAGCTGAGTGTTATAGAAATATTAACTCATGTATTTTTCTTCATAAGCCTCAGGTTAGGCAATGTAATTATCCGTGTTCTCTAGAGGGGGAAACTGAGGCAGAGCGAAAGAAAGCAACCTGTCAGGGTCACATGTATGGTAGAGCCAGGACTCCGCCCCAGGCCTTCCAGCTGTAGATGTGCCCTATCCTGCTGCACGAGCTTGCCTCACTTGTGTTCTGTCATGTAATGAAATGCAAAGACTTGAGGAAGCTGAGGTTTGCATCTTCTAGTTATGGGATTCCTTCAAAACTCAGCTTATAAACACCAACAGCCTTTGAGATCAATGCCTTAAAGCTCCTATTTCTATTAAAAACATACTCAGTGAGCCTTGTTGCGTTTTATGCTCCAGAGGAAAAGCCAAGATATATATGACATGCCTTTCCTTAAGAAAGCTTTTAGTCGGGGCACATGGGTGGCTCAGTGGGTTAAGCATCAGACTCGGTTTCGGCTCAGGTCACGATCTCCCATGGTGAGATAGAGCCCCCGGGTGGAGCTCTGTGCTCAGCACCCAGTCTGCCTCAGATACTCTCTCCCTCTTCCTCCCCCTCTCCCCCCTTCCTGCTTGTGCTCTCTCTCTCTTTCTCTCTCTAAAATAAAAAAAAATAATTAAAGAAAACTTTTAGTTGAGTAGGGAGAGGGTACATGGCAGAGTTAATTGGGTGACATAGGTGAGGCCCAACCCCCACTGTGGTCAGATCCTGGCCCTGAATCACGTGCGCTATAGACACAGCCTCTCTTTCAAGTCCTCAAATCAACCTGAGTCCTTTTATGCTCCAGGAACTGACAACTCAAAAGTTCTACACGCAAAAGAGATTGCGTGTAGCTGAGGAGGGGAAATAAGAGGCTGGAATGTTGGAGAAAGATTCTGAAGGATTAGTAAAAGCTTGGGGATGAGGCTGTGGGGGCTTCCTTTTCGGTGCCAAGAAAAGATAGATTTGCAGAAACAGAGCAGAAAGGACAGTGGAGGTGCAGAAGAGCATGCACCCAGCTCTGGCTAGGGAACAAGGCACGTGTGGCCTTGGGGGACAGATGAAACTGCAGGTGCTTAATTTGGAAGGACAAAAGGGAGAGTCTGTGGACATTTTGGGGTAGGGAGATGACTTGTGCTTCAGAAAAATGTATCTGTAGTGATGCTTAGGATGCAGCAAAGGCGGGATTGGTGTAAGGGCCTATCCCGTGGTGTCAAACAGGAAGCAATAAGCTGGGGGCAACAGGAAAGAAAGGCAATGACTGATTGTACTCCCAGGGGACAGAGGCAGGACAGGATGGGTCATCTGCCAGGTTGGTTGAAGGGGAGGGACTCATCTGAAGCAATTAGAGTTGGCATACCATCTCATCTTGCACTGGGTGGTAATTTGAGGGGATTCATAGAGCTCAAAACTTTCATTGAATTATGCTTTCTACCTGGCATCCAGAATCATGGTAAAAAAGATGCCCTAGACTACTTCAGGGGGAGTGAGAAAGGATGCTCGCTAACAGGCTGGGGCACTCACATTGAAACAAGTTCCACATCAAATTAAGGATGTACAAAATACTGATGGTGTTCAGCCTTCATTGTGTATGCATTTTCATCGCAAATTAATTTCACAGTACTTCTTTGTTTTTGGAAATATTTCTTAGTTTTTGTTTTTCTGAACTAACTACATTTGGTATGTATGTATTAGTTTTCACAGATTTCATAAATTTTCTGTTTTATTCCTATAATAAAATGTATGGGAAAGTTTTATTTTCTTCCTAGATTTGTTTGGGGAAAAATAACGGAGAGGATTTTATGCATCAGCGAGGCTTTTTCATTTCATGGGATTTTTTGGGGATTTCACAACAAGAAAAAGATGCATGTAAAGCATTAGCGAAGTTCCTGGAGCATAAAAGGACTCAGGTTGATTTGAGGACTTGAAAGAGAGGCTGTGTCTACAGCGCACGTGATTCAGGGCCAGGATCTGAGGGCAGAGAGGCTTCAGTGCAAACCTCAGTTCTGCCACTTACCGGCTCTGTGGCCCAAGATAAGTTCTCAGTTCATGCTAATAACCTGAGTTCTTCATCTGTCATATGACGACGAGATGGTGAGACTTGCCTCATAGCAGATAGGATTTAATGGGATGGTACAGAGTGCCAAGTCAGAGGTGCTCAATAATGGTTCACTATCTCTATTACCACACATTGTCGCCACCTCTGCCCTCACCATCACCCTGCCAGCCACCATTGTTGGGGCTCTCGTAGCTCATTTAATATCTACAGTATAAATGAAGGTAAAAACTAGGTGCTTACCAAAAAGGGTACTTATGACATGAAGTGTTATTTTATATGATACAGGTTTCTAGACTAGTCCTGATATGCAAACCAAGGATATGTTTTCAAGAGACAGGTTTACTGCTCTGATGAGTTAATTCTCAGTTATGTAGAACATTGTGTTCTAGCCAGAATTTTCTAGAGACTCACCTGAGGCAAGGATAGAAACAGTAATACTTTATTTGGGACCTACAAATCCAGGCCAGTGAGGTAAAGAGAAAGTGAAGGAAGTCACCAGAAGACAAGTGGGACATCTCAAGCCGTTGTAGTCCTAGAAACAGAAAGCGGAATGGTGGTTGCCGGGCAGGGGGGTGGTGAGGAGAGAAATGGGAAGTTGTTCAATGGGTGCAGTGTTTCAGATGAAAGGGGAAAAAGTTCTAGAGACCTGTTGCAGAAGGATGTGAATATACCTAACATTCCTGGGCTGAACATGGAAATATGGGTAAGGTGGTCATTTTTATGTCACGTGTTTAAAGGGGGGTGGGGGAGGGAGGCAAACTCATGTGACAGGCAACTAGATACAAGTGTGTTAAAGAAGGGCTGCCTTTACTGTTACTTTTCTTTATTTTCATAATTATGTGTTATTAGAAATCACATGAGAGGAAGGCCTGGTGTCGCAGGGACCGTAGGAATGTCTTACATCCTCCCTTTCTTTATCGAATGTTAGGTAATTCCTTCTGGAGAAAAATTGAAAACTGTGGCTTTCATTCCCAGCTTGTCCTTTTGCCTCATTAGGGGATTCATAATGTAAAACAAATAAACAAAACAAAACAAAACAAAAACTCAGTAGAATAAAGGTCGGTTGCTTTGGGGTCAGAGTGAAGATTTAGATGATTTATTAAAACCTTCCCCCAAAAAATCAGAATGAGGTAGGCAAACTCTGGGAGATGGGCTTCCCAGAATGTGGAATGTAGAGTTATTTTTAGGGGCATTTGGGCTTTTCACCCTCCACTACTTTCTTTCTTTCTTTCTTTCTTTTAAGATCTATTTATTTATTTGAGAGAGAGAACACACATGGGGGCGGGGGAGGGAGAGGAAGAGGGAGAGAATTTCAAGCAGACCCCATGCTGAGCATGGAGCCTGACACCGGGCTCAATCCCATGACCCTGAGATCATGACCTGAGCTGAAGCCAAGAGTTGGCCACTTAACCACCTGAGCCCCCCGGGCGCCCCACCCTCCACTACTTTCTGTCCTCCCTTTCTCATTGTCCCTGTATGAAGATGGGGCCTCTCTCAGGCTGATGCTTGTTTGAGAATCAAGAGAACTCCATGTTAGTCTTACTTCTTCTGGAATAATGACATAATAATAATAAGGGCCCTGGTTAAGGAAGAATTGCGCTCTTAGATCCTGTGAGACCCTAACCTGGGTGGCAGTGTAGGGACAGCCGTCGGCCCCTACTAAGAGTCCTGAGGGCCAGTAGAAGTTGCATGGAAATGATATTATGTCTCTTCATTAATAACATGAAGGATATGAAGCTTTCAATCTAGTCGTATTCTCTGTGTGCATGTGTCTGGGTGTGCATGTTATGGTTGCTCCATCCCATCTACAATCCTCAAGATGCCCTATGTGGTAATACAGCCTGGGGAGAGAAGCAGGCACATAATACTTAGGAACTCAGAAATGTGTGGGTTTTGTTTCAATTCTTGATATTAGAGTCTACAAACTGATCTTTTGCATATTTTCAGTTTTACATTAACATTTGTGTTGTAGACCTTTTTAAATTATTTCTGGCTGGATTATCCTTGAATGAATACCAGGGATATCCTTCCATCAGTCTTTTTTTTTTTTTTTGTCAAAACTATTCTCAAAAATCACAACAGATCATAATTATTTACCAACATGTTGTCACTTAAACCCTAAGGGCGATTAAGAATCAGAGCAAGAGGAAATGCATTTATGGTAGTTGAGTTTGATGATTTACATTGCTAAGCACCGTATAGGAGAAGAATAAATGAACCATGTTTATTCAAAGAAATGTTACTGTTTAAGCATGGCATTTAAGTGTAAGTTCAATGCATTGCTGGACCCAAAGTAGTGTTTTCTCAGTAACCAAAAAAGAAAAAGAAAAAAGAATAGTGTTTTCTCTCGTGTTCTAAATCAAGTTCATGTATAAGCATTCTAGTAATTTAATATAACTTTCTTAGATGCCACCAATCATTCAAGAACTTCCAATAAACATTCATTGACTACCTACTATGGGCTAGGTTATGGATTCCCAAAGAGTAAAACAGTATCTACCCTCAGGGAACTCACAAACTAGTTGATGAATTAGGTAGCAATAAATAGTAAATATACATAATAAATGCTCTGGGAGCCTAGGGCAGAAGGCAATTAATTCTGCCTGAGGAGGTGGAAAAGACTTTGCAAAGGGGAGGAGTCTTTGATCCATGACTAAAAGAGAGGGAGGTGTATTGGTTAAAGTTAATAATGCTAGGCTGCTGTGACAAATCAACTCCCACATCTCACTCATATCTCAGGCCAGCTGCCCGAAGTGAATCAGCAGTGGTGGAAGGGGACTCTGCTCCGCAGGGTGATTTGGGGGCCATGGATCATTCCCACTCGCTGCTTTCCCTTCTTCCCGAACCTTGGAATAAGAGGTCTGCAGGTGGAAGTTATTATGGGCCAGACCAACAAGTAACCCCCATCACTTCCATTCACATTCTGTTTCCTGGGACTCAGACATATATGGCCACATCTAACTGCAAGGAAGGTGGAAAATGGACTTTAGATATTAGTAAGCAGTAGTCCTCTTGCTACTGTGAGGGTTTTTTTTTCTTTTAGATTTTTTTTAGAAGGGTGGATAGCAATATAAACAGAAGAAAAGAGCATGAGAAACACATAGTGACATGAAAGAGGAGGGAATATTCTATTTTGGCTAGAGTACGCAGCATGGTAGGCAGGGAAGGCTCAGTGAGAAATAATACTAGAGAGGTAATTCAGGGCCAGATTATAAAAGGTCATAAATAATTTACTGAGACGTTTCCACTAGTTTTAAAGTTCTCCGTTGTCTAAATGTAAGCAAATATGAATTGACTGATTCGCTGGACCAAAATTTATTTTTGAAATAGATGTTACATTTACTACATCAGATCTGAGGCATTATATTTTGATAATGCATTTTTTTAATTTAAGTTTTGTTTTTCAATAAGATTATAACCTTCTTGTAGGTAAGGGCCACATTTATACTTCACATATTTCCCTGTAGTTTCCCAAGACCACTGAGGTACAAAGGTACCTAGTCAGTGGTGTTTAATTGATTAGCTTTTGCTTAATAACAGTCTCACAGAAATGACTTTTATCTAAAAAGGTATAAAAAAAGCCATGTCACTAGCCTATGGTGCTATATCTAAATAAATCAGGAGTTCGTACTTACTAGCAACTAAGGAGCCTCTGTGTTTTATCATTAAGTCACATATGTTCATCACCCATATGTATAAGGCTTTGGACATAATAGGACAAGTGCTCTAGGCATTTAAGTCTTCAAATGAAAAACAAAAGTGTGATTATCCATGGAAAATCTTTGATTTTTTTCAGGAGTACTCTAGTCCTATATCAGAACATGTTTGGTTTAATTTACTATAAATATAAAACTCAATGTCATTTTTGGATGGAACTGGAGGGTATTATGCTAAGCGAAATAAGTCAATCAGAGAAAGACAAGTATCATATGATCTCACTGATATGAGGAATTCTTAATCTCAGGAAACAAACGGAGGGTTGCTGGAGTGGTGGGGGGTGGGAGGGATGGGGTGATGGACACTGGGGAGGGTTTGTGCTATGGTGAGCGCTGTGAATTGTGTAAGGCTGATGAATCACAGACCTGTACCTCTGAAACAAATAATACATTATATGTTTAAAAAAAAGAAGAAGATAGTAGGAAGGGAAAAATGGAGGAGGGGGCGTCGGAGGGGGAGACCAACCATGAGAGACTATGGACTCTGAGAAACAAACTGAGGGTTTTAGAGGGGGTGGGGTAGGGGGATGGGTTAGCCCAGTGATGGGTAGTAAGGAGGGCACATATTGAATGGAGTACTGGGTGTTATATGCAAACAGTGAATCATGGGACACTACATCAAAAACTAATGATGTAATGTATGGTGATTAACGTAACATAATAAAAAAAATCTAATGATCTAATGTATGGTGACTAACATAACATAATATAATAAAATTAAAAAAAAACTCAATGTCATTTTGTTTCAAACTGAAAAGTATTTCAGGGAGACATGTGAATTTAGTCTCCCTGAAAATAGTAAATCAGGGGAACTCTCAGATGAAGGACTATGTAGGTGTTTGATAAAAATATTCTGCATTCCAGCCAGTTCCCTTTGTTCATTCTGTGCCATGGTCCTTAGAGTCAAAGTCTCGTTATCTCTTAAACAGAAGTTTCCAACCATAATAAGTTTTAATATCAGACTTTGTTATGGTTTAAAATATGGATAAATATTTCCTCTATATTCAAATATTTCCACTAGTATTCATTAGTGATTTGTTGAAAACTTGAGATCCTGCCCATGAGAATGATAATCTAATGTTCTCTCTGTGCACCTGTTGCATTGGTCTCTTGGATTTGTGACATGCCTATGTTATTGATAGTCACTCATTATGGCTCTGTGCTTTGCTTTTATTTGAACTTGCAGCAGGGTCATTTAAGTCACTTTAGATCTCACCCCCCACCACTGGATCGTGATGTAGACTTTACACTGGTGACACATGTTGTCAGCACTTTTAGATTATATGTGAAACTTAAAAGCAAATTTGCCAAGTCTGTAAGTGAGGTCAATTTGGTAAGAAATCTAAATCTATTCACTTTAGCTAAACAAACTGTGAATTGTTTCTCATTGGGGTTAATGAAAGCACCACTCTAAATCTACATTCTTATATAATGCAGTATTTCCTTTGTGGAGCATCTGCCAACGAGCCAGTCATGAATACCAAGGATAGCTCCTAACTCCGGCTCCTGTGGGCAGAGAAGACCTCCGGGAGGAGGTGACTTTTGAGCCAGATTAGAATTAAAGTACACTAAACCAAGGACTAGTAGTTGCTCTATGGGCTCCAGCTCCACCCTGCTCTTATGGAAGATGATCCTACATATTCCTTTACCTTTGATTTGCGAAGTATGTGGACAAGGTTGGGGGGTTGGATGGGTGCAGGATGCAGAATATGGAGGGAGAGAATAGTTTGCCAGTTTACTTTTTCAGTGCATATTTCTGCACATCCATAGATAGTCACATCTCAACTAGTTCCTTCCTTACCTTACTCCTCTATGTGTGTTAGTTTTCTTAATCTTTCATTTTCCAGTTCTCCTTTTGGTTTCCGTTACTGCTAGAGCTGATGGAAGCAAAACTGTTCCATGATAGAATGTGTAGCGCTGTTGGGAGCACCATTCCAATGTTCCTACCTTAAAGTCAAATAAAGAATTCTGGAGGGTTCCACAAGCTGTATCTATAATTCTTTCTCAATTTCTCACCTAGATAGTATTTCTATTTTAACTTGAAAGTTTTTTTTTAAATTAATGCTATACCCCCAAAAGCAGACTACTTTAATAAATATCTGAAGATGAAAGAGAATAAAGTTATAGCAACCTTAGAATATTTTAGTCTTTATTGGTTTAAATCAATCTTCCGATTACTTTAGATGAATTAAAAGTTCATTGCCTATGCTCTTTTAATGATCACATGTAAAGAATTTATTTTAAGTTCTCTTTGATATCTGTAGTTAGGTGACTTAACCCCTGTTTCACAAGGCTTTTGCTTATTCTGTGAACCTCTATTGCTGTCAGTATGTATCATTTAAGACCGATTTTAGGATTGTATTCCTTTTGCCATCTGTAGTTAATCTGGGCATCGGATATGACTTAACAGACTTATTTAAAATTGTTATTCAGAAGCAGCTATCCATCCTTAGAGTTGCACAGGGAGTGTCAGACTTGGGTTGACCCAGTTGAGTTTGGGTTGACTGGACAATAAGCCAGCTAGGACAGAGCGGGGGGGGGCTGCCTTCTTCTCCCAGGGGTGAGGTTATACCTAAGCTCACTTTTCTGCAGGACCTGTGCCTTCCTCCCCTTGATGAGTGAACTGTAGCATCCAGATGCTTGGCTTTCTCAGACTGTTCACATAAACAGCTGACACCCTAGCTTGTGGCTGCCCAGCTCTGAGCGTTGATGGGGCCACTTCCCATTCTTGCCTTACAACGTGGAGACACACGCCGAGTGGGATTTCTCCACGGGCAGTCAGACTCGAATGGTGCTAAGAGCAGCACCCTGCCCCATAATAAAGAATTCAGTCTTAGCTAGTCTGCTTCACCTATCATCACCATCATTTCCATAACTTAGATGAGCATAGTTTAATTTATTGTAACAGTATTTGGTCCCTAAGTGGATTCTAATAATTTATTGTTCTGCTAGCAGTAGTCTGCAGCGGGCAGGAACAATACATACCCGGAAGCCTTCCCAGCTCAAGAATAAGTCTTTCCCGTAGACTACCAATTAGAAATCCAATTGGATTAACAAATACCCTTAAAATGTCAATACTTGCTGAGGATGTTAATCCAGTCAGCCTTTTACACCTTAGTGAGATACTGAGTTAAGGAGATAATCGTAATCTTCTTCTTTTAACACCTAATTAAGCTCAGCCACAGTGGTGTAGGCAAATAGGTAATGTAGGTATTCTGAGGTATTCCAGGGAAACGGTGGACAGACCCGCAGGATTTCAAATTGAGAGAGCCACAAGAGGGTGCTGAGGACCAGAGGTGGAGAAGGGCATGTTTCTCCTGCGTGCCTTAGCAGTAGCTTTCTCTGCCGTCTTTGTAGCATGGACAGTTTCCCCAGTTCTATAGAACAATGCTTCTCAAACGTCAGTGTACACCTGATTCATATGGGGATCTGAATAAACTCCAGATTCTGATTCTACAGATCTGGGGTGCAGCCCAAGATTCCACATCCCTTACCAAGCTTCCGGGTGATGCTGAGGCTGCTGGTCCGAGAACCACCTTTTGAGTGGCAAGGCTACAAAATACCCAGTGTATCCATCAAAGTGATGGAAATAAGTGACTTTGGGGATGTTTGTCCATTTCTAAACTTTCTTCTAGCTCTTTTTACAGAGTTCCCTTTCTCTTCTAAGCTCTACTCTCAACAGCATTATTTGTTTTTCAAGCAAGAAGATTGCTGATGTTTCCATCTCTTTTATCTTTGTTGTAAATCTGGGACACACGATGGCCAGCAAATCCTACCAGGGAGGGATTTGTCTTTTCTTCTGGCTGGACTGGTCCTTTGTATGATGGTTATTTTGTGAGATAGTCTAAGCTCATACATTTGAGAACTCACTTCAAGTGAATAAATGCACGCTTCTTCAGTTCTAAGTGTTCGGTTTACTCTACAGCGGCAAAGTACTGCCTGTCTCTGGGTGTGGTTGGCTCATGGAGCCCAGTATTGCAGTGGCCCAGCGCTGCTGCTTCGGTCCCTGCTACCCACATGGTGGTCATTGACCATCTCTCCTCTCAGGCTTCGGGGACGCCTCTGTGTCCTGCTCCTCACAGGCTCTTTCCAGCGCACCTTATTATCTTTACCTCCTTCCTTTGCTGTTTTTAACCATGCTGACACTTTGAAATGTCCCCGTACCTCCACATGGCAAGTCTTACTCCTTTTTTCTTTTGCTTGTTTACTGTTTTTTTAAATTTTATTTTATTATGTTATGTTAATCACCATACATTACATCATTAGTTCTTGATGTAGTGTTCCATGATTCATTGTTTGTGCATAACACCCAGTGCTCCACACAGAACGTGCCCTCCTTGATACCCTGTACCTCTGAAACAAATAATACATTATATGTTAAAAAAAAAAAGTATTACTCCTTTTTAAGATACGTTCGAAGGTTACTTCCGCTTGCTCTGTGCGGTAAGTCCTTTCTCTTTGTTCTGTAAGGACTTTGCATAATTGCATGACCGCACTTACCGTCTATTACGATGCTTTATTTATGTGTTTGTCTCAACACTGGAACGTGAGCTTCTTATGAAGAAAAATATCGGCTTGTTCATTTTTATTTCTGTAATTCCTAGTGAAATATCTGGGACCTAACTGGGTACAAAATAAATGTCGAATGAATGCATTTATTGATCAGTCTGTTTTTCCTTCTCCTTCACTCTGTATGATTCCTAACTGATCGTTTACCCCCATATAACTTGCCTTTCCTCAGCTTTGATTTATCTACAGTCTTGGCCAAACCAACGAGGTCTTTCTGTTCTCTATATAAATCACCTGGAAGTCATTTGTATATTTTCTGCTGGGTTTTACTGACTATTCCTGAATGCTGATTGTATAACACTGCAATCCTTCCTACAGACTAGCTTATATATGTTCTGGTCAGATTTCCTGTAGAGGTAATTTGGTAGCTTGGCCACCTGGGAGCAATAGAAGCTTTTGATGTTCCTCACTATCTAGGAACCTCATGTGATAGAGTGATCCTTCCAGATACAGCTGTCAGGCGGTGCATGAAATGCTTTGTCCCTGACATTCAAGGGGTCCCTGCAATGCAGTGCTTCCTACTTTTGCCTTTTATAGGACCAAAATGACTTTGTTAGAACTGGAAACACAATTCATTAATCTCCTGCTGGTGATATATAGCCATACAGTACTATGAATTTAGTAATTGTCAGCAGCACTAATAGAACTGTTTATAATCTAATTGGGTAGGATTTCTATGTATGAAACTAAATGATGATAGATGTGTTACTCAAGGACTTACTGCATAGTATCAGTGTCTGGGTGGTACTGAGTTGTCTACACAGAAGGAGGTGCTGAGGCAAAAACCGGAGATGCACGGAGGGAGGCAGGCCTCCCCTGGGAGGGGAAGGGGCTGCGAGGAGTCAACATGGAGGTCTGCAATGAATTTAACAATCCAGGACAGACTGATTCACAATCAGGGACTTTCAGTCAGACCAGTCTTGGAGGTCAGAATGTGCAGTAGGACTGCAAATCAGGAAGACAAGTAAGGCCGCAAGAATCTGCAGAGCAGTCTAGGATCATGAGAACCAGAAATTCAACAAAGCAATTCCGTTTGGGGCCCCATGTTCTTTATTATCTTTCAGGCACCAGTCCCCAAGAAGGGGGAAGCTATGTATTGCAGAAAGAATTAAATGACTGGAGAGGGAGTGAAGAGGAAGGGAAGGGCTAGTCTTAGAATAGGAATGGAATTTTTTGTTTTTTTCAGAAATAGAGGACCATCTTGATAAATGCATTGGTGAGAAATGAAGGGGAAGGAGGGACGTGAGGTAAGGATGGAACTCAGCAGTGTTTAGTTTATTTCATTTTTAATGTTTTTATGCCTTTGTTCGTATATTACTTTGCAATGCTGCTTACTTTGGTAACTTTCCACTGCCACGCCTGGAAGAACAAGAGCTAGATGGGTCTCTAGGGAGCATGCATATGAAATGAAGATAATATTTTAATTATGACATAGAAAGCAACGGAAAAGCACTAAAGGCACCTGAGAAAGAACTAGCTATTATCATAGTTAAGGGCAAGAAAGTCTACACAGCTATAGTGTCTGTATTTTCTTCCTGGAAGGTAAAGAAACTGCTGGTAATGAGAATTTGCCTCCTTCCACTTAAACATATAAGGGAGAAGAGGTCCTCCACAGTGATTCAGTCTTTCCATACCCATGGCTCTTGTGGTAATCCACTGGGAACTGATGATTTTGAAAAGAAGATAGATTCATTTGTTAACATACTAATTTTACCACCATTTACTTTGTCTTGTTTTATTACAGAGTGTTGACTTTCTTTCCCCGCCTTGTTATCCCGTGCTTTGGGGTGGGGGAGCTTGCACAACATCCTAGACACTGGGACAGGATCCTTCTAAGTCCTGGTAAAGGTCAAGTGCCTGATTTACACAAAATAAAAAGTGTATATTATGGACATAATATACTAATATTATATCCATCTAGGGTCCCTGGCTCCTGATCCACAGATCTAGTGGTATCAGTCATACCTTGGCTTTTGGTAGGGTTCTTCCTCATGACATCTACTCTGAGCCCTACTCGGACAAAGGTTTTTTTTTGTTTTTTGGGAGGCGGGGTCACTCCACCAGCTCAGATAATAGCAGGACCCCTGTTGCTACTAGGTTTTCACCCTTTCACCTTTGGGGAAGTTGACACTAAGCCAGTGGTTCTCAACATTTTTTCTGCCCCAACATATTTGGGGACAGAAATATACCTAGTAGTAACCTGCAGCTGTGGCCATTGCCCAAAAATATTTTTGACAGATATTTAATGAGTACGTGCTGGGTGCCAGGCACTACACTGAGCCCAAAGGTGCATATTAGGTGGATAAATGCAGTCCCTGCAATCTGACTTCAGACCAGTTCTCTTTCTCATTCCTCTTTTTCATATAGTGTGTTTTCAAGGGCTGCTTGCTTGCTTGGAGAAGTAGACATCTCTTATTGGCCTATTTATTTGCAAAGTCTAATCGGGGAAGGCTGCTAACGCAGTGGTATGTTGAAAACCTTCTTTGTCACCTAGACATTAGCTATTCTGTTCACAGAAAGGTGTATACTGCTCTTTTCTCCATCTGAATTTAATTCTTAAGTTGACTGTTTTACCGCCTACTTCTGCCAGTCCTTAACCGCCCTGAATTAACTATTATTTTAATTGTCAAAATATAGATGATAAACTGGGCTGACATTTCTCTTCTTATTTTTTATCACTTTGCCATGTTGCCCTTGCCCTTTTCGTCCCTTGGCTTGCAGTCTCCTCCTGTTATCATCCGGGGAAAGACAGCAAGTTTTCTTCTAGTGTTACTGTTTTCCATTTCCCATGCCATCTTGCACTCAGAACATAATGTTTCTGTATTTTTTCTGGGTCAGAAGTGTATCGCGTGAAACACCAGACATGACCGCAGATCCGTTTTATCCAAATAGTGTAAATCTGTTTAGCACCTCGTTTGCAGTTAACCTTTCTTCACTATGGTCTCGGAAATGCTGTTGTTGTTTTTTCTTGACTTTCTACTTATCTTCCCATAATAATAGATTCTCCTTGCAGAGGAGTTGGTCGTTTGGTCAGGACCCCCTCTGGGCAGCATAGCCCCTTCAGGCAACTTCATACCAGTGCCTTGATGATTACAAGCAAACGTGTCTATCTGGTGTCCGGTTTTTACTCGGACCTTGCTCTCTGTGTCTTTCTGTTGTTCTGTCACACACACACACACACACACACACACACACACCCGCCGCGCTGCAGGTTTTCCTCGAAAACTTTTTTTTTTAAGATTTTATTTATTTATTTGAGAGAGAGTGAGCGAGAGAGAAGGAGCAGGAGGAGGGGCAGAGGGGGAGAGAGAGAGAAGCAGAGCAGGGAGCCCAACATGGGGCTCGATCCCAGGACCTGAGCCTAAGTCAGATGCTTAACCAGCTGAGCCACGCAGGTGCCTCACGGAGACTATTTCATTAGCAGTTCATTTGTAACAAACATCCCAACTTCTTTGAAAGAAAAGATGACTTGAGGAGGCTTCCAGAAAAAAAAAATGCAAATGGACACAGTTAATATCAGAAAGAAAAGTCAACCCTCTCATAGAAAGAAACTCTTTCTGGAGTTTTCAGTAGTAAACTTGTAAAAAACTGGCAGCCCCTATAAATCAAAGGCAAGATATCTGAAAATAAAATAATACAAGAGCAGGGAAGTAAGCTAGGCACTGTATAAAACAGAGGGAAAAGGGTACAGAGGTATATAATTTCTTCTGTATTGTGATCTGTTGACAGAACATTGTTTTTTCTAGTGTGAGTTTAGTAAAGAATTGATAGGATGGGAAGCAATGAAAGGGAAAAGTGCCAGGAAAGAAAAGATGAGGCAGGAGCTAGCTATTCTCTGAAGATAGGAAGCCGTGATGTTTTAGAAACTGGAAGAATATTCAGCTTTGTGATAGTCGAGCTCTTTGCCGTCCAGTACCATAGCCACTAGCCACATGGGGCTATAAGAGTACCTGAAATGTGGTTAGTCCAAATTGGGATGTGCTGTAAGTGAAAAATACATACCAGATTCCAAGTCTAGGCATATATATATTTGACATATTATATGATATATATAATTTTAATAATCTCTAATAAGATACGAAGTATCTCATCAATAACTTTTAGACTGATTACATGTTGGAATAACTTTTTGATACGGGATTAAATAAAATGTTACTGAAATTAATTTCACTCACTTTTAAATTTTTATAAATATGACTACAGAATATTTAAAATTACGTATGTAGCTCACATTTCTATTGGACAGGGGTGGTCTAGCCCTGCACTATGTTAGTATGACTGTCTTGTATCTTTGACATTTTAACCATGGTTAACTTTCTTGTGTGATTGATTTTACTTTCTCCTCACATTTTCCTGTGAATGTGTTAAGATTTTTTAGGCAGTTGTTTTATTTATTTTGCAAATTTTATTTTTTAAGATAGGAAGTAGGTATGAATAAAGAAAATGAAAACACAATCAGAGAACTATTTTTATGGACAGGCTCTGGAGACATCCCTGTGAAATAAAGCATTTTTAAGTACTTCTTAAGTAAAAAGTCTTGTCAAATTTTCATTATTGATAGATGTACTACACAAAAAACATCTAAGAGAATAAATTGATTGAGAATAATCCTCTTTTATTCCTAGTAGAGGAATAGATTTTGCATCTTCTTTAAAAAAGAGAACCATGAACCGTTTAACAAAAGAGGGGAGGCTGTTTTTCTGAGCATCATTCTTCATCACCAAACCTTTTTCTTACAGATTCGAGAAGCCTTCGTCAAATGTGGACTTTTTAAAAAACAAATTTCTTTACATTTCTAGCTTTGAAATTTAAATTTACATACATTTAAAACGTGTGTGTCCATATCTGTGTCTTTAGTGCATATGGCTAAGAGAATATATGAGCCCTTCCACCAGCTTGGGAATGATGGCTCTGACTGGCTCCTGAGTTCATCATGTCCTGGTTCTTGATCTCAGGCAAGTTAGTTCATCTCTCCAAGCTTAATTTTTCTAATGTAACATCAAGATAATTATAATAGCTAGTCATTGTATTGTTGTGAGAATTAAATGAGATAATTATCCAAAGCATTTAGCACAATGTCTGGCACATTAGTGCTCAATAAATATTAATGGGTCTTATAGGTATAACTTTGATTGTGAAAATAGAGTCCTCATTTACCTCCCCATATTTTGACCCTGTATTCTTCTAATGGGATGAATCAACAGAAGGCTAAGTGCTTTTTCCAACATCTTTAATGAGCTAAAAGCACTCTTGGCATTAGAACTCAAGTTTCACCCCTTCTATGTTCTGGGCCAGGAGCCAGAAATTTTTGCTGGCCACAGTTCAGGTTCTGGGAGAGAAGCTGAGTGACTACAGTCCTGACATACCTTTGTTGAAGTCAGGAACCTTATTACATGGATCCTGACCCGGTCATTTGTATCCCTTGTGTTTCATAGGCACCAGCAGGGCTAGGGATGACCCAGTTAAACTCAGATGACAAAAGCGAAGTGAGAAAAAATGGCCTGGGATTAGGTCTTTCCTGTTATAGGGTGGTGGTGGGGTTAGGAAGGTCACGCAGAACACACATCAGAGATTATGGCAACAAACATATTCATCACTGGGGTCCAACATGAGTGACATTGTAACAAGAACATCTGACTGCCAGACCATGCCCAGCCACCGGTTCTCTTGACATGGCAATGTTTGCGGATCTACTCAGTTCACATCCTGGGTATCTGTTAGAAGAGCCTAGATAACATGCCAGGACTCAGGACTGCAGAGGAGAGCTGGAAAACACAGGATCTCAGTCCTAGAAATACTGGGCTTTCTACTAGGATGGAGGCTCAGGAAAGAATCAGTCATAAGAATTCATGTGTGAAGAAGATGGGGCTCCAATAACCAGATAGAGGCTAGTTTCTGAGGACTGAGACTCAGACTTGTGGTAAGATTGGCTTGATGCTGGTTTTTCCTTAAGGAACAAAATCAATCCAATATTGTTCCATAAATCTCTCTTGCCTCAGTTCTAGAACGTGATGGGGCTGGGTTTATAGGCCAGAAGTGGAAATTAGTGACTATTCAATGACCCCTGACCCAGGAAGAGAACCAATACAGAGAAGTAGTATGATAATCCCAACAATCAGTTTGACAAATATGGGTACCACCCAGACCGTGCAAAATCTCAGTAATACCCTTAGCTGGTTATGGGACTTGGAACCTATGATTCCTTTAGAAGACCAAGTCTCTTCTTGTGAGATACCTCAGTAGCTAGGTAAATTAGTGGTAAAGTAAGACTACTGGCTCCACCATTCACTGTTTCTTTGTGCAAATTACTTTGCCTTTCTGAGCCTCAGTATGTACAATGGAGATAAATTACACGACCCACCTCATAGGATTTCTGTGAGGTTTAAATCAGATAATCAACCTAGAACACTGGAGATATTTCTAAGTACTCAGTAGATGTTAATAATAATTATCATTATCTACTTACTAATCTTGGTTTTCCTTTTGGCAAGTGTTACAAGTAGTTGATGTGTTTCCTTGATGACTTCAATATCATGAGTCTTTTAGCCCAGAAATTTATGGAGAAGACCCAAGCAAACTGTAGAGCCAGTGTCTGTAGTCACGAGGACATATACTGACTTACTAATCCTTTCAATCTGTGAACAAATATCTAAGGCTCTTTTGGTCAAGGATCAAAGTTCCCGAGGAACTTCTGAACGAAATAAAGGAGAGAAGAACACTGAAGAAGTAAAGAAGAAATTGGGCAGGATGGGTTTCTAGCAGGAGTGGAGAAGGCAACGTGGGAGAGAAAGCTTCCACCTTGACAATTCAACACCTTCATATTATTGCAATAGGAGAAACATAAAAGGCATTTATTAGTCATCTTTATTCCCATAATTAATATAACTTACTCCTTCCCATTTCCATTCATTCCCACTACTAGCACCCATTATGTCTCCCCTGGACTTACCACCATAGCCTCCTAGTGGTCTCCCTATGTCCTGTCTTCCTAATTCTGATCCATCTTCTTCATGTCATAGGAATGATCTTTCTCAAAATATACAATGGACCTTTCCTTTCATTCCTGCTCAAAACCCTCCAATAGCTTCACATTGCTCTTGGAATTAAAAAAAAAAAAATCAAATCTTGAACTTACAAGGCTCTCATGTTCTAACCCCTGCCTGCCTCACCAGCTCTTTTCTTGCTCTGCTCCCTCTCATTCGGTCTCTCTGCTTCTTTCTAGTGCTCAAACACGTGTACTTGTCTCTGCCATGAGACTTTGCAGTCAAGGGGCCCTGTGCACCCGAGATGGATTTCCCCGAAAACCCTTCCCTTCTCCTTCCTGAAGCGGGTCAGCTCCCATTGTTGGTGCTGACTTTGCACTCTGCCCTTCCCTTTTGTAGTACACCGTCACAACTTTATGAAATAATCACCTGTTTGTTGTCTGCCTTCTTAACTAGAATTTAAACATCACGAGGACATAAAATCAGTCTGCCTTGTTCTTTGTGGTGTCCTGAATGCCTAACATGGCACCTGACACATGTTGGGTGATGATTAAATATTTGTGGAAGGATGGACAAAAGAATAAAGAAATAGGTCCAAGACAGAACGAAGAGATACGGCAGTATTGTTAGCTTTTAAAAAAATAATCTCCAAGGGATAATAGGTTGAAGGGAGAGGAAGAGGGAAATAGAAATTATGCTGGAAAGACTAGAGAGATAAGGAGTAATGAGGTGATTTTATGAGGTGAGAGTGTGTAAAAGACATAGGCAGTACCCTGGGAATAGCTAGAGGTGAAATAGAGGACGATTTGCAGAACCCAGGGGGAAAAAAAGCAGTCAGTCACAATGAACTGCAACCTAAGCAGGCGAGCACCTTGGGCAGCTTAGGGTAATGACTTAGTAACCTTCTGGTACCAAAGGGAAGGAACCTGACTATTGTTTAGCTCTGTGCTTTATTTAACTGATGGAGATGCACGCATGATCATGGTCAACTTTTCAAAGATTGGTCTTCCTTGCTGCTTTGCAGCTATACCTGAAAATTCCTGAAGAATAGTTGGCACTTGGTAAGGCTCCACAAATGCTAGGATGTAAGTGTTTTAACAACAACAAAAAGACTGTGCAAAGCAACCAAATGCCAAAGCGAGCAATGTGTATTCGATGTGAAGACTCCTTTCCCCGAAAATGCCATAGTGAATCTCATCTAATTTCAGTGCAACTTTATGACCCCAGTACATCTCCCTAACAAACCTCTTTCCCAGATCTCTTTACATTTTTCATATAGCTTCCCCCCCCCCCCCAGGGATTTTTAGCAAGAGATACGTATCAATTCAAATACTTAGAATATACGTTCATCTTCTCTGTCCTTTTCCCGGATGCCGCATCGCATGTCTGTCTCAAGATTCCTCTTCTCATTTAACCATGTCATATCCTAAGGGCCATCTTTGCTTACTGGTAAGCAAGGAGTGGAGGGGGAAGCCTGTACTTCTTGTTTCATGCTGAAGCATATTCCCCGGAGGATGGATTCATGCTGAAATTGATAAGAAACAGGATTATGAAAAGATTTGTCTTAGTAATGGCAGCTTTTGTATCTGAAGTCCCACCACTTAGGATCAATGGCCGCTCTCTTTCTACTGCCTTCCTTACTTGGCCTGTTTTCTCAGACAGCTTCTTGATGGTTTCCTTCTCCTGACACCTTCCTTACCCCCTTCCTGCCACCTTTGTTCTTAGGTTTTCTCCACTCTGTCACCTCTGTTCCTTTTTTTTTTCTTTTTCTCCTGCTGCCACTTAAACTTTTTATCTTTCTACCAAGTTTGATCAGACTTTCCTTTTTGTCATAAAGGAGCCGTAGACTGACTCCAGGTACTATGGAGTGAGTCAGAAATTCACGCCTGGACTCTGGGCTTGTGCGCTGGGTGACTGGAGGTTTTTATTATTGCCTCCGTGGTCACTTTTGGGGACTTTGTTTCCATAGCTTTTCTTTACTTCAGAGTTTGGTCTCCTTCCCAGTCTTTTCACTGTGCCTTGGAAAATGCCTATTATCAGTTCATCATTACCAACATAAGGTTTTAATTTCTGTGTGAGTATCTTAAAACCTGCTTATCCTTCTTTCGTAAAGCCACAGAAGTCCGTTATTGTAAAGCTGACTACTCAATAGATTTGCACACCACCCAGGGCAAGTTATGCTCCTTTAAATAGTCCCAAGAAGAACGCAGGGCTCTGACTCTTCTGGCCCATCACGCTTCTTTCCGTCAGTTTCCACATCTGTGACGTGGGAATGATAAAGGTACATACCTCGTAGGATTGCCATTAGTGTTAAATGAGATCATACATGCTAAAATGTTATCAACAGGCCTGTCCATAGTTAATGCTCAATAAGTGTTAGTTATTATATTAATTATATGTGTTATTATAACTGAAGCTTGACATCATATGCAGCCTTTAATACACTATCAATCTTATATATTTTTTAAAGATTTTATTTATTTATTTGAGAGAGAGAGAATGAGAGATAGAGAGCACGAGAGGGAAGAGGGTCAGAGGGAGAAGCAGACTCCCCGCTGAGCAGGGAGCCCGATGTGGGACTCGATCCCGGGACTCCAGGATCATGACCTGAGCCGAAGGCAGTCGCTTAACCAACTGAGCCACCCAGGGACCCTTACACTATCAATCTTATAAAGAGATTTTACTCTTCTTTAAGCCTCGCTTCTTTCAGTGATACTTCTTTCTCATAAGGAATCTTCTAGTATTGCCTTTTTGCTCTGTTTTTGCAACTTTCTTTCCACTAGTCACAAACTTAGGTGTTTATTCTCATCCATCATTGGAGAGTTCCGTATCTGAAGTAAAATCTTATTCTCACAGTCATCTGAGTTGATCTCTTTAAATCTCTTGCTTATTTTGTTCCTTGCCGATCATTCCATCTCTGTGCCAAGAAAATTAACACTTCTGTATCATGACTCTGGTTTTCCCTTTTTAAGTACAGTTCAGAGAGATGATTTCAATTTTTAAGCACTGATCATTTTGAGCCTTTGTTACCGTAGAGACCACCGTTCTCATCCTGAAACATGACAGCTGTGATCACCCCTGACAGTTCACAGACCTGAATTTCAGACAATCAAAGAAAGGCAAAGTGATTTGGAGGTCTGTTCTTTTAGAATTTTCTCTTCCACCATTTGCAGGGAGCACAGCTCTGGCTCTCTTCCAATTTGTCATAAGCGAGAAAAGGCATGTAGGTGGAGAGCTGAATGCCACCTTTCATGCCAAGGTATCAGTCCCGAACACATTTTTATTATTCTCTGGAAAATAAGGTTGTAAAAAAGTAATTGCTGACACCACCTAAATGATAGCACTTTAAGTATGCTGCTGTAATTAAAATAGGAATTTTATTATACTAGACCTCTGAGAGCCTAGCATATATACTGTTCAGATCTCCGGATTTACAAAGCAAGCAACTTTGATTCCTGCTGTTTTTGCTGTGTGGGCCGCACGCTTCCTTTGTGCCTCGCCTCATTGCAGCTTACGGAGAAAACCGCCTCTGTCCTGGTGAACAGCAATGAGCATCTGTGTTTAGAATGATGCCCTGCAGGGATGCTGCCATGACTTTCAACATACTCAACTCAGAAATGTCATAAAAGGAACTACTCTTTCTCCTTTGAGTTCTCCTGGAATAAAATGTATACATACCATGCAGTGAAGCTAAAAATCCTACAGGACATTGTGGTTGAAATCTGAAAAGGACTCTCCTCTTTTAGAGGGATGTCGTATCCATTTTATTCCTATTACCTGATGGATTAGTTAGAAATTGTATACAGGTGCTAGAGAGTGGCTTTAAAAACAAATTAGTTGGTTCTTTTTCTCCTGGATGAGAATTTTAGAGGTCGGCCGTCCACATATAAGGATGCCACAGCTGCCAGATCTTCATTCATCTCACTGAAGTCCCAGGGAGGACGAAGGAGAAGGGAAAGGGTCACATCCCTCTTTTTTAAGGTGTCAGTCTTCTTAAGGAGTTTCCCCCAGAAGTCCCATCCAAAAACGTCCACCCACATCTTACTAACCAGAATGTAGTCACTTGGAAAATACGTAGTTTATCAGCTGAATATACTGCCGTCTCTCCCCAAAAAAGCAGTGTTCCATGTTAAAGAAAAAGGAGAGAAGGACTATTGGTTTGGCAATGAGCAGTCTTTGCCGCAACTGGCAATGTATAAAAACAAACATCGACGGCAGATTCCCCTCTTCCCATGTGGAGTTGTTTATCCACAGAAAATATTTATTTATTCAGCATATAAATAATCAGGAATACTTTTCTGCTGATAGAAAAATTACTCTTTATCACAATAAAATTTAATATCAGCACAGTCCTTAGTGACTTTTCTAAATCATCAAAATTCGGTTTTTTAAGTATCACTTCATGTTATTGTAGCATTTTAAATTATTTGCTAGTGGGCCATTTGGGTATGACACTTTGGGTCCCAGATAAAAAGAATGTTCAATTCTCATCCATATTACATTTCTCAACCCTTTGAATTAAAGCAAGACTCTTATGAACCTAAAATCCAGTACATATTTTTAAAAAGTAAAAAGTCGGGTCCTCAACACATTTCATGCCCTAATATGAATAGGCACTGCCACTATTACTAACCCACCACGGTCCATCTGAAGTACTCTGACATGAGTAATTCTCTCAAGATGTTTTTTTTTTTTAAATCATGGTGAAATATCAGAAAATATAAACAGAACATAAAATTCACCATGTTAACCATTTTTAAATGTACAGTTCAGTGTCGTTAAGTACATTGACATTGTGGAACTCCCCACTGTGTTCTTATTTCTTTATTATGATCTAATTATTTTCTTATCTACCATAGCATCTGGCACAAAGGAGTACTCTATCACTGTTTGCTCATGCAGATGAATTTTTAAGTAGTCTTGTCTTCACCATATTTATTTGGAATTCCAGTGATTAAATAAGGCAAGTCCTTTGTAAATGGACATATGCAGGTCTAATTGGACAATATACTGCTTAACAGTGACCTTTTTATCCAAAACACTGCACAAGTGATTTTAGGCAGTATAGTACTGTCATCCCACAGTCCCTAAAACTAAGTGTAAGGCATGTAAAATTCCAAATGGCTAAGATAATTTTTATGACATGAGTATTTAAAGTCTCTGAGTCCAGTGTGTTACAATACTAGCTTAATGACAAACCAAAAATGTTTCTCATTCTTCATCTTTTTAATGACAGTTATAATAAAGATCTCTTTTGTTCTTATATTCTATTTTATTCTGTTTTGCTTTAATCTGTAGAATTTATTCTTTTCTTCTTGGGCAATTCATTGGTTCTCCTTAAAATAGTGAAATTCACCAGCAGAGAAAATATCGAATGATATCTCCCCAAAGATGCCAGTGGGAGCTGTCCAAAGAGTTTCCGGGGAACTCCAGTATGTTCCAGAGTTGGACCTAAGCTCCAGGCATGGCTGAAGATGCGTTGCTACTCTGACATCCCAAATCTCTCTTCACACATTGTATGCTGAGTGCCCCACCCATCGGGCACAGTTATTCCCATTTTTCCAGTTTCCAAGAGCATTTGACATAACTCTAATGCATGAGATAGCTCTATATTTTATTTATTTTTTAAAGATTTTATTTATTTATTTAACAGAGAGAGGGAGAGAGTACAAGCAGGGGGAGCAGTAGAGGCAGAGGGAGAAGCAGCCTCCCCGCTGAGCAGGGCGCCCCATGCAGGACTCAATCCCAGGACCCTGGGATCATGACTTGAGCCAAAGGCAGGCACTTAACTGACTGAGCCACTCAGGCGTCCCAATAGCTCTATATTTTAATAACACACACACATCTGAACATTGTATTTCTTGCATCCCTTCTTGTGAGTGCTAGACTTTTTTTCTATTTTAATTGAATTTTGTTTTGAAACTTTGCTTCCATATGAATACTCAGCCAAAAAGTATTTACGTCTTGCCAGTTATCTATTAACAAAAAATCCTTTGGTTTGTAGTTTTAAAGATTAATCCTCTAGGTTCTCTTCATAACTGCCTTGACATTTTGGGTTGTTCTTTTAATTTTCTTCTGCTTTTTTGTGTTTTTTTCTTGTTTGTTTTTACTTTCCACGTTTAAGACCATTATATTTGATTTTGTTTTGTTCGGGGTAAAGATAGTATGTGTAGAGAAGATCTCATGGGCTGTTTATGACCCCAGAGCAAGAAGAGTGGGCTTACAGTCTCTCTTTATTATTTAACCAGCAAAGAAGATAAAACCGGCTTGAATATTATCATTAATAATTATGATCTCCACATCTACTCAGTGCCTTTTATTCCCAAGGGTTCAAAATGTTGTATTTTGACGTAATCCAAGGAACGTAGAGGAATGGAAGTTACATATACATTTTTTGAAAGTTTGAAATCAGAAGCCACTTCCTCTGCATTCCAGCTCAGTGCTGTGTTCTGTCACCTTTCCCCCATGCACAGTCGACTGTGAGGTGAGTTTTTTCTCTGTCGATGACTATCCTGGCATCTTATTCTTGGGCTTGCATCCATGTAGGGTCTGGGCCTTGTTGTTAAGAACAAACATATTTTAGGGCACCTGGGTGGCTCAGTTGGTTAAGCTACTGCCTTCGGCTCAGGTCATGATCCTGGAGTCCCGGGATCGAGTCCCACATCGGGCTCCCTGCTCAGCGGGGAGTCTGCTTCTCCCTCTGACCCTCCCCCTCTCATGTGCTCTCTCTCTCTCTCTCATTCTCTCTCTCAAATAAATAAATAAAATCTTTAAAAAAAAAAAGAACAAACATAGTTTAGGTTACAATTTGTGTCTTCTGTGGGTAATCTGCTTTTGGGAAAAGGATGTGTAAATCTCATATATTTTTGAAATTTGAGCCCTTTTTTTTGGATAGGTAATTACAAGTGTTGTAAGATCAGGAGATTGCTGTTGATCTTAATTTAGTAAAAGAAATTATAAATATAATCATAAGCACTAAATAATGCATTTCCCAATCGTTGTTCCTGCTGCAGAATTTTTCAGTAAAGTGTATACACATAGTTCTAATATTTTTTTAAGATTGTATCTATTTATTTGAGAGAGAGAGAGAGAGAGCGTGAGCAGGGGGGAAAAGCAGAGGGAGAGGGAGGTGCAGACTCCCCGCTGAGCAGGGAGCCCAGTGTTTTATGTTGTCATTTCCTATGGTGACAAGAAGATGACAATGAGACAAGAAGATGGCAATACCAAAATCTTCAAGGACCGAGGGACATAATGCAGGAATGCGGATAGACCTCATATACCTTGAAAGAGAAGGGTGGATAGCACAAACCAAGGAGAAAGGAGTGAGGTGCTGAGGGAGGAGGCACGGTGATGTGAGTGCGCACAGAGGAGGAGACCTCTTCCCCTTGGTCAGAACCCCTGGGCAAGGCTTATGGAAGGGATTCATTCGTCACTTTTTTTTTTAAAGATTTTATTTGAGAGAGAGCGTGAGCAGGGGGACGGGCAGAGGGAGAAACAGACTCCCCACTGAGCAGGGAGCCCAATACGGGCTCATGACGGAGTCAAAGGCAGACACTTAACGGACTGAGCCACCCAGGGGCCCCACATAGCTCTAATACTAAGACATTTACATTAAAACTATTTATGCAATTATTTGCAGTATCCTAAAACTACTACTAGCCTTTAGTGATAGATGATATTTTATAACAAAAATTCAGAGTGGTGGAATTGTGCATGATGTGGGAAATGTTTGTGATGTTTGAAGTGTTATGGTAAAAACAGAACCCACTAATATGGTATATATGTATTGGAAAATGGATGAAAAAAAACTACTAATAAGGGGCGCCTGGGTGGCTCAGTTGTTAAGCATCTGCCTTCGGCTCAGGTCATGATCCCAGGGTCCTGGGGATCGAGCCCCACATCGGGCTCCCCGCTCAGCAGGAAGCCTGCTTCTCCCTCTCCCACTCCCCCTGCTTGTGTTCCCTCTCTTGCTGTCTCTCTCTGTGTCAAATAAATAAATAAATAAATAAATAAATAAATAAAATCTTTAAAAAAAAGAATAAGTGTAATAATTTCACATTTCATTCAGTTATTCCACAGCTATCAAGTGGCTGTTATATGTAAGTCACTCTGCTGGACACTGGTTTTGTGATGAATCAGAGACAGGATTTTCTGAATATTCATTTACCTACAAGATGGTGATAAGACAAAGAGGAAGTATAAAAATAAAGGCAAATATATAATTAGCTAGTTATCTCCAAAATATGTGCCATTTTCCTTAAAATGTGTCCTGCAATAAAGCAGTGATTAAGCATGAGTCTTCTCAGAGGGACTTAAATTTGTATCCTGGTTTCATCTTCCGTCCCTGAATAATGTGTGACCATGAGCTAATCACCCATTTTGAGTTTCTACTCTGTAATTTGGAAGATATAATAGTCTCTTCTTCTAGGTTTATTTTTGAAAAAGGAATTAAACGAAATGATAATATCAGGTGCAAAGTGTGGTGCCTGCACATCACAAGTGTTCGCTGTATGCTCACTATTTATATGGTCATTGATAAGCCATATACTTTTAATTGGAAAAAACATGCATATAATATACATAAATAATTATGCACATTCAAAATACATATTATATATGCAGGAAAAGATTAATGTCAACATGGTTTATCTTAATAAACCAAACCTTTGGGATAAAGTTAAATTTCAGAAGGAAAAAGTGTGCCTCTTTTCACCAAATTAGGCCATTAATGCTAGTGATGAAGATTGACATGTTTTGTCCAAAACAAGCTTCCTTAATCCACATAACCCACCAACCCTTTTTGATCTGACTATTAAGGTGTTTTGGATAATGTAAAGATTACTGAATTTTGGATTTTAATTAGCACCAAGGAAGGAAGGAAGGAAGGAAGAAACATTTATAGATTTCACCTTAGTTTTATATATGCCGGGATTCTGTGAGTTAATGTTGTTAGTGTTTTGTTTAACTCTTGAAGTGAAATGCTATTGTTTTTTTCCTCTGTAAGTTTCTTGTCTTGCTTGCCATAGTGATTTAGGGCAGGCTGTTGAAGGACTGCTTGTTTCTTGCTTGTATGTTATACTCTCAACACAATAGAAGTTGTAGCAGAGGCTACTCATCTTCTATATCCATTATTCCCTTTTTCTTTTAATAATGGAACCTCCATTTTTCTCACCTGGATGCATTCCTTTAAAGCTACCTGTGAATCTAAGTTCTAGGCAATATGATAAAAGCTAAAATATCACATGGGACGTCTGGGAAGTGTCCTACAAAGAAGGGGCATAACTTTTTTTTATCTTTTCCTCGCCTCCTGAATACGGATGTGATGGCTGGAGATCAGGAAGCCATCTTAGAGCTAAAAGGGGGAACCTGTACACTAAGAATATGGAGCAAGCAAATAGGAAGACTCTGGACCTGTGACATAATAATGAGCCATTTCAACCCTGTATGTATTGCCCTGGAATGTTTTTTATAAGAGAGAAGAAATCTTACTATGTTTAAGCCACTATTAGTTTAGATTATCTGTAACTCCTAGCCAGACCTATTCCTAAAGATTAAAAGTAGCAAGGAAATTTTTATAGGTTGTAGAATTTGTAATACATTAAATTCTGAATTATTTTCTTCCATTTCCTTGTCATAACCTATTTGCCTTTAAAGTGGAACTTTTGTCTTGGCAGTGTCTCTGTTATGTTTTTTTTTTCCCTAGAGTGTGTTGTCTCTTCGATAAAATCCGTTAAGTATTAATTAGCCTTTCTGAATTCAAAAACTTAACTTAGGTCAAGATTTATCATCATCAAGGACAAGACTGTTTAAAAAATTGAGATTTTTCTTGCCCATGTTCTTGTGCAAACTATAATCCTTTTTTTTATTATTTTATAATTTTTCCAGCTTTCTCTGAGTATATCAGCAGCTCCTAAGAATTTTTTTAAAGGATTTTATTTATTTATTTTAGAGAGAGAAAGAGAGAGAGTACAAGCAGGGGGAGGGGCAAGGAGAGAGGGAGAAGGTGGCTCCCTGCAGGGAGCCTGATGTGGGGCTCGATCCCAGGACCCTGAAATCATGACCTGAGCTGAAGGCAGACACTTAACCGACTGAGCCACCCAGGTGCCCCAGCTCCTAAGAATGTATATGCATAAATCTATACCCATTTAATCTATTTCAGCTTCTACATTTTATTTTATAGCTCCTCATAGGACAATTATCCTTAATTTCTATAGCTTTCTTTCTATTCTTTTTCTACCTTCTTTCAACAGGCTTTGTGTCTCAAGATGGGAATTTATAGAAGTAATTTTGAAAATAAATTATGTAAGAAAAAGATTCTGTGTTCTCCTCATTTGTATCAGTTAGGTTTTTCTCCATTAATACAGCATAATAGACAACTCCAAATCTCAGTGCTTACAACAACCTCCATTTATTGTTTTTCTCTCCTGGGTCTATGGACTGTCTGGGTCAGCTTTGCCTCTAATGTGGATTGGGTTCAGATCTGCCCCATGTGTCTCTCATTCTGCAACTGACGGCTACGCGTCATATTATTTTCCTGGCAGGTGGTGGAAGAGCAAGAGGACTGAGTCTCTTAGGACATCACCTCAGAACTATCGTTCTATCACTTCTGCCAGATTCCATTGGCCAGAATTAGTGAGGCAGGGATATCGACTCCACTTATGCCTTTGAGAAGCATTACAAAGTTACATGGCGGAGGGTGCAAATCTATAATCCTATCACAGGAAACTGAAATATTTGAAGCAATACTTCATTCTAGCATACCATCATGAGTGAATGTATGCTTTCTCTTGATGCTCACCATCCACACATTTGCACATACACACACACACAAGTACAGAATCATCTAATTCTGACTTTAAAGTCTAGATGGAGTAAAGTCCAAAAAGGTGAAAGGACCTCATGTTCTTTGGGGGGCTTAAGCTGTATGTTAGAGAATTCTTTATAGCCATCGTCTTTAGAGAGATTTTTACATTTTATAGTATTACAATATAAATGGGTTGATAAGTTAACCAAGCTGTGTTGTTCAATTCTAAATGCCAAAGCTATCGGCCCATATCCTGAAAGGCACATCAGGTCTCTTGAGGAAACTTGCTTTTGCTTCTGATAACTGGTGTCACTTCATTTTAGGATCCAGCTGATTTTACTTAATGGACACATTGAAGATAGTGGCTAACTTTACTGCCTCAAATTCTTCCAGCTCAATGATGCTTTGAGAACTGTGCTAAAAATACCCTGCTCAACAGAGTGTAGTTTCTATATATGATTGTAATATAGTTTGGGGCCTCGATGGACATAAAATATTATAGCTCCATGACAGGTTGCTTCATTGGTTATTAGAGGTCGGGCCAATTACAATAGGTGCTTAAGCTTTTAAAAATTTATTGTTCATGCCCCCAGATCACAATTTGAAAAACAGAAGCACTAATCATGATGATAGGTTGGACACTACAGTTTTATACTATTGAAGCCGAAGAATATGCACTAATATAGCTCATTATAGTCAGTTGGTTTCTAACAGTTTTGGTTTAGTTCCCTGAGGAAGGAGAGACATTTACTGCTCATGGAATATACTTAGGCTCCTCCACATTTTCTGGCTCCCTTTGCTTATAGGTAGGACCAGTCACTGGATCTAGACCACGAGCTGTGAGTAGATATTACTGTTATGTTGCTGGGCCAGTGCATTTAAAAGCCATCAAGGCACCCTCTGGCTCTTTTTCTCCTGCTCTACTGGCCTGGAAGGCACAGATGGAGATGCTGGTATGACAAGACCAAAGCAGCTGGGGTCATGGAGTTACCAACTTAGACTCTCCCTCTGCCTGCACTGGAATTGGCAAACGAAGAAATAAAGCTTTTTGGAGTTCTAGCCTACATTCTTTCATTTGGGTAGGGCAGTCATTTCCATTTTCAGTTAAAGAAATTAACCGAAGTTCATGAAGTCCAGATCTTCTGCCAACCCACAGAGTGATAATCTCATACACTCTACAGTGCTGTGGCTTCCATTTCTCTTAACTTCTGGCTTGTATCTGTAATAGCTTGATCTGTATTCGCTTGACTGGATCTGCTCGCCTTAGAAAATTATAAAACCATGTGAGGAAGTTAACTCATGAATCATAAATTAGCTAATATATTAATTTTATTTTTCTCATGGAAAATGCTAAGCATTTTCCTGTATATCTTGGGGTACTGTGTGCAACACACACACACACACACACACACACACACACACACACACACACACACACACACACACACACACACACACCCTCTTCTACCAGATCTGATCCTGGTTTTGACAATGCCATTCACTGTGTGATCTTCAGAAATCATGTGCTTTCTCTGAGCCCCAGTTTTCTTCTTAAAAGAAGAGGTTTAGTTAGATGAGTTTTTTTCAAACTTTGGATCACAACCCAATAGTGAGTTATAAAGCCACAGGAGATCTCCGCCAGCATTTGTTTGAGACTTTATTTTTTTAGAGCCGTTTTAGGTTCCCAGCAAAAATAAGAGGAAGGTGCAGAGACATCTCATATAGTTCCTTCCCCACACATTCATGGCCTTCCCCACTATCAACATCCCACACCAGAGTGGGACATTTGTTACAATTGATGAACCTTCATTGACACATCATACTCATCCAAAGTCCATCGTCTATGTTAGGGTTCACTTTTGGTGGTTACGTTCTATGGGTTTGGACAAATGTACAATGACATGAATCCATCATTACAGTATCATACAGAATACTTTTACTACTCTAAAAATCCTCTGTGCTCTGCTTTTTCATCCCTTTCCCACCCAACCCCTAGCATCCACTGATCTTTTTACTGTCTCCATTGCTTTGCCTTTTCCAGAATGTTATAGTTGGAATCATATAGCATGTAGCCTTTTCAGGCTGGCTTCCTTCACTTAGTGATATGCACTTAAGGTTCCTCCATGTTTCTTCATGGCTGAATACCTTTTTTCTTTTTGTGCTGAGTAATATCCCACTGTCTGAATGTACCATGGTTTATTTATCTGTTCACCTACTGAAAGATATCTTAGTTACTTCCAAGTTTTGGCATTATGAATAAAGCTGCTGTGAACATTGGAGTGCAGGTTTTTGTGTGGACCTAAGTTTTTAGTCCTTTGGGTAAATACCAAGGAGTGCTGGATCTAGTTAAGTTACTGGATCATATGATAAGTTTAGTTTTGTGAGAAACTGCCAAACTGTCTTCCAAGTGGCTGTACCATTTTGCATTCCACCAGCAATGAAGGAGAGTTCCTGCTGCTCCACATCTTTGCCAGTATTTGGTGTTATCAGTGTCACTTTTGAAATATAATAAAAGGAAAATAGAAATTATTAGAGTGCTTCTAATAGTAAGGATAAGTGTTGTTACATGAAACTCTTGTTTCTGGTGTGTGTGTGTGTGTGTGTGTGTGTGTGTGTGTGTGTATAACAAATATGAATGTATGTACTGAATTGCAATATAAAATGTATTTTTAGTGTGGGATTGTAGTCAAAGTTTGAATAGATGGTGTCTTACATCTTTTCCAGCTCTTGTAGTCTATGATTCTATGAATTTTCACACATACACACACACAATTTAGTGACTTTTAAAGATCTTCATAATATACTAAGGGAAAAACATCCCATTTGTAAAAGCAATACATACGCATATCTATTTTATGTGTGCATATATACAGTCTAAAATATATATATTAACATATATAATAGAAAAAATTGTAAAGTTAATACCAAGATTAGCTCGGGATGAGGTTTAAAAATTTTTTTTGTTAGTTTGCCTTTACATTATGTAATGTTCATGTATTTTCCTTTTTTAAAAAAGATTTTTTATTTATTTGAGAGAGAGAGAATGAGAGAGAGCATGAGAGGGAGGAGGGTCAGAGGGAGAAGCAGACTCCCTGCTGAGCAGGGAGCCCAATGGGGGACTCGATCCCGGGACTCCAGGACCACGACCCGAGCTGAAGGCAGTTGCTTAACCAACTGAGCCACCCAGGCGCCCCATGTATTTTACATTTTTAAATGTACTTTAACAAGATTCTCTTATTTTAAAAAGAATCCCTAAGTGACGAGCTTTTCATTTGGGTGACAAAGTGGAGAGAAATAAGGTGGGCTATATGGGGAAAAGTCTTTTACAGTTAGGAGCTAGACATGCCTGCTATCACACAGCATTTCTTTTTTTTTTTAATTTTTAACTTTTTATATTTTTTAAAAAGATTTTTTATTTATTTATTTGACAGAGAGAGACACAGCAAGAGAGGGAACACAAGCAGGGGGAGCGGGAGAGGGAGAAGCAGGCTTCCCGCCGAGCAGGGAGCCTGATGTGGGGCTCGATCCCAGGACCCTGGGACCATGACCTGAGCCGAAGGCAGATGCTTAACGACTGAGCCACCCAGGCGCCCCAACTTTTTATATTTTTTATTTAAATTCAAGTAATTAACATAGAGTGTACTATTAGTTTCAAGGTAGTTTAATGATTCATCAGTTGCATATACTACCCAGTGCTCATTCCATCCTTAATGCCCATCACCCAGTTACCGCACCCTCCCATCCACCTCTCTGCCAGCAACCCTCAGTTTGTTTCCTATAGAGAGTCTTTTTAAAAAAGATTTTATTTAATTATTTGAGAGAGAGAGAGAATAAGAGAGACAGAGAGAGAGAGAAAGCACACACAAGCCAGGGAAGAGGCAGAGGAGGGAGAAGCAGTCTCCCTGCTGAGCAAGGACCCTGGGATCATGACCTGAGCAGAAGGCAGACACTTAACCAACTGAGCCACCCAGGCTCCCCTAGTTAAGAGTCTCTTATGGTTTGTCTCCCTCTCTGATTTCATCTTGTTTTATTTTTCCCTCCCTTCCCCTATGACCCTGTTTTGTTTTTTTAAATTCCACGTATGAGTGAAATCATATGAGATCTAATTGACTTATTTCACTTAGCATAATACCATCTACTTCCATCCACATTATTGCAAATGGTGAGATTTCATTCTTTTTTGATGGCTGAGTAGTATTCCGTTGTATATATATATATATCACATCTTCTTTATCCATTCATCTGTCAATGGACATCTGAGCTGTTTCCATTGTTTGGCTATTGTGGACATTGCTGCTGTAAACCTTGGGGTGTAAGTGCCCTTTCGGATCACTATACTTGTATCCTTTGGATAAATACCTAGTAGTGCAATTGCTGGATCATAGAGTAGCTCTATTTTTAACTTTTTGAGGAACCTCCATACTGTTTTCCAGAGTGGCTGCACCAGCTTGCATTCCAACCAATAGTGTAGAAGGGTTCCCCTTTCTCTGCATGCACACCAACATCTGTTGTTTCCTGACTTGTTAATTTTAGCCATTCTGACTGGTATGAGGTGGCATCTCATTGTGGTTTTGATGATTTGTATTTTCCTGATGCCGAGTGAAATTGAGAAGTTTTTCATGTGTCTGTTGGCCTTGAACAGGCATTTCTACACAGCATTTCTGACACAGGGTCATCTCTCAGACAGACTCTGCTTTGACAACATCCCTTCCTCTTCTGTAGGCAAAGGTTCTCTGAACTCTCCAGATTTTTCTTTGAAGCAGTAGATAGTGAAGTGAGAATCCCAGGGTAGCAGTAGCTTTATTTATCCATCCAGTACAAGAAATAACTTCTAAAGGAAAAGTTCTAGGATACAGAACACCACTTAGTCACAAATCACAGTGAGGCTACCTGTTGTTGGAATTGTCTTCTTCGGAGTCCCTTTTAGACTTCCGATGACCAAAGCCCCCTGAGTGAATCAAGAGATCAGTTTTTAAGGTAAACAGAGCCAAAAGCTGGCTAACTTTGCACTGAGGTGTTCTATGCTTACATGGCAAGTGTGGTGTTGGATAACTGAGAGATAAGGAACCATGAATTTCCTTTACCTCAGTTATCAAAAACACACAGCATAATGCTGAGTGCAGCTTAGCACGTCTGAGCCTTCTGCCCAGGCTCTGAGAAAAGGTCACACTAGTGTTCTGTTCCTTGAGGTTAACAGGGTCACCCCATCTGCTCCTCTTTCATGAGAGTAGCATAGAGGCAGTTTGCTAAAAGGGTCCAGAAATGACTGCCACCACTGTGTTCGGATATGTCAGAAACTTCTCACTGCAGAAGAACCAGAGCAAGCTCTTTAAAAAGCTATGACCAACCTAACAGAGCTACATACAACCCAACTTCTCTCACTACTCAAGTGTGAATTCCCAGCGTCTCCTAACTAAAAGTCACTCTGTACTAATTCAACTCCCAGCCTCTGGTTTTGGACTAGAGGAATATCAAGCTGTTATAGCCTGAGAGCTTGATGCTTTCCTACCCCCATCATTTCTATAAAGCACCATTTTGTGTTTTACTTTGTTTTCATCTCCTAACTAACCCGTCTTTTTCCCTACCACTTCATTGTTTAATCTATAACCCATTGACCTAATTAAAGAAATGCTCATTTCATTGAACCACTGTGTTTTATTCATCACATGTGTGTTTTGAAAAATGACCCTCCCACCACCTGTTTGGTAATTGTGCTTGGATTTTTTGTGTTGAGTCTACCTCAGATCATTTCTAATTTTCTGTTTCTCCTACCGCCCCCTTTAGGGGAGGTGGTGGTATGAAGCATCTCAGATTATTTTACACATAGACATCTTGCAGTTGTGTGGTTTTATCATACCTTAGGAAACTCCATGGTGAAGCCAGGTGTGTGTACAGAATTCCTTGTTTTCATTCTCAAGCCAAGAAGAAAATGAGAAACTCTTCTTTGTTGGAGGATCCCCATGTATAGGAATCCAACCGATTATGTTATTTCATTTGTTCATTTGTTTTCCAAAAGATACTTATTGAAAGCAGCCCAAGGATCTGTGGCTCCAGTGGGTTGATTCAGGGTGAGTGAAGGCCTGAGGACAAATGGGTCCTCTAAAGGTAGGGTTTCTGTTCTGTTTTTCTTTGTCATTTGATTAAGATGCTGTAGTACAATGAAAAAATCAAAAATAGCTTTGGCAAAACAAAAACTATTATAGGGGCAGGCAAACATAATAGAAATACTACTCAACTTGTTTTCAAGTGATATGACTAGAGCTGGAATTCTCGTTCTTCTCACTTTAGCTGTTTGACTTTGGTCATATCATTTACCTTCTCACCAGTAAAATGGGGAATTTTGAGCCCATATTACTATATATTAATATGTAGTATATATATATATTTGTATATATTAATATATAGTACATGCTATATACCAATATAATATTAAATACTAATATATATTAAATAATGTTTATTATAACATAAATAAATTATATATTAGTATATAATATTATATTAGTAAGGAATATTAAAGCTGAAAAGATTAATTACTTCTGTATTATCCTTCTTTTGAATTTCCTTTTCTGGGAAATAGAAAGATTGGAGATTTATTTCAGGAACCATATATATAACTACCTATCTTGATAAAATTAGGCAACTCAGAACCTTACAATGCCTGAAAATTCATCTTAATTTGTTAATATATGCTATTTTCTTGTGTGAGAATAGTTAAAACAATTTAGCCTTCTATACATGTCCTACTCAGAATTCATACCTAGATTATGATTTTAACTCTGCTTCTAACTTATTATGTGATCTGGGGCAATACATTTTATACCCCTAGGCCTGTGTTCTTATGAGGAAGTGAATAAACCAAATTAGAATGACCTGCAAAGTTCCTTACTCTCTACATTTTGTTCATCTATAAATTGTGTCTAAGTCTGAACCTCCCAATTCTTTAGTTTTAACAGCACTGCCCCTGGGAATTTCCAGGACATTAATTTTTACATAAATGCAATGACCTCTTTGAGACCAAGGGCTCATGGCAGTGTTCAGTGTGGTTTAAGTTGTGTGAAGCTAAGTTACTCAAGTTTGATGATGTTTCATTGGTTCAGTAGTATATTCTTCATGTGCCTTTGGGCAAATGGTTAATTGGAAAAAGTTGGATTATAAGACATTGTGAGTTCTCCCTTGAAACAATCACATTTACTTGGATTGAATTGCAGTAATGTCTCAGGGCTTTGTAATAAGTTCCTATTGGTGAAATCATAGAATCATAAAAATACGAGTTGTTTCTTAGAAGCCATGTACTCCTAGCTCATCCGGTATCTCTCACTGGTCAACAGCCAGCCTCTGTCTGAATACCTCTTGGGAGGGAGGGAGGGAGGAGCCACATCTTCCTAACAAAAGCCATTCCCTTTTTGGACAGATCAAATTGCTAGGAATTTCCATTTTCTATTGTGTAAAAATCTTCACCCATGCAATTTCTCCCTCATATTATTGTTGTTGATATTATTATTGCCTTCTAGAAACACAGAATAATGCTCATCCTTTTATATGTAACAGCAGTCAGGTTGGGGGTCAGTATTATGCCTGCCTTTCTATTATTATTAGCCCTCAAAATGTTTTGTTGTGTTTTATGCCTCTATGTGGCATACCATACAGCCATCCAAGACAGTTACAGTTTATGCCTGTTTTCCCAGCATAAATAGTAATGGCACCTCTTTTCACTCTCAAAATTTTCCTAAGAGGCCAATAAAATATATGGTCACTCTATGCCTCCACAATAGTGTCTACCAAATTTATTCTGCAGATTTCTAGATCTTAAGGGTGTTCTATGAGAAAAGAGAAAAAAAAATGTTTAGGGAACACTCTTCCTATAGATTCACCAAGAACATTAGTGAGGATTTCTGTAGGAAGGAAATCTGCTTTACTTTATTTACCCTACTGTTTCTAAAACTTATTTAATCATGAAAATACCAATTATTCCAAGAAATACAGCTCGAAATTCCCTCTCTTAGAAAAATAGCTTAGGTAAATTTTAATTTTAATTCCAATTATTTTAAGACTTTTTTCCCAAATTGTTAGAAAGATTACCCTGAATATTAACCACAGAACTCTTTGTTTTCCATCTGTAAAATGAGAGAATTAGAGTGGGCTCTGAGGCTCAACAAATTGGAAAAAAATCTTGGCAACCATCTTAGACGAGCCTCCCTCATATTTCTACAGTGTTAGTAAATCACGGTAACTCCGAATCAGCAGGGCATTAGGAGTGGTGGGGATCCTTTGGCATTAATGAAGGATATCACCGCAGTCTGGGAGGACTGACTAGCCATTGTGCGAATGGTAGCTAGAAACATCTGGAAACTCATCAGGGGATTTGAAGAAAATTGAAGCGTGATCACCGAAGTATGATGTCAGAGACAGATTGCCGTGGAAACTGTTGTGATGACCCTACTAACACTGCAACCTCCAGAAGCATCTTCCCAGGGCACAGAGTGTCATCCACCAGCTATCTCCTACACAAGAGAAATGCAGATATGTTACCATCTAGTCCAAGAATAGCTGTTAACCAAAACACAAAAATGGGGAATAGACTTTTAAAGTCTAACAGTTTTGTCAGCGGGGCACATTGGATATAAGTGCGATATCATTTATACTTTAAAAAAAAAGACCAATACAATTACTGTTCAATATGCATCACCATTATAAGGCATAGGCAGTCATAGAGAGTCAGTTTTAAAATGATCTGCTGAAGATTACACTTTTAATTGTCTTTCAACTGCACTAATATAAATCACTTGGGCAGTTCATTTATTGGATTTGCATAATGACAGAGCATGACAAGATCAGTTATCATCTTTAACTATTGAGTTTTTTGGCACGATGCTTGTTACCACATCTGTGTGTATCCCCCTTCCAAGCCGTGGTGACATCACATGCATACATTTTCTGAGCCAAAAAAATAAACACCTTCCTGGGCCTTTTTTTTTTTTTATAGTGAGCAAAAATGCCAACCCCCAAAAATGACTAAGCAGTATTTTGCAGTTTAAAAGGACCATTACACAAAGATGTATTAATCTTTGTTTATGCTTAAAAATGCTTAAAAAGCATTTTCTGTAAAATTGATACATAAGCTTGTGCTTGTACAGTTGGCTTGTGCATGCTGCCCTCTGTCTACGAAGTGTAAGAAAAATAAATTTTTGTCATAAATTGTCTAGTAATAAGAACTGTCTATTATAAATCTGTATGTTCTGTAACTTTTCTTTCTAGGGTAAGAGAGACAGTTTCTGATGTAAGAGTAAGTTGTGTCTCTAAAGATCACTTGTGACTAAGATTTTGGGAACTTGGAACAGACTCTGTCATAAAAACAGAGTTATATAAATAGTAATCAGGTTCTCAGCAATTTTATCCATTTCTTGCCTTGGCTGCATTTGGTTTGAGAAGGGTCAGGAGAGGAGACTGTTGAAATAGCTGAATTAGAATATCCAGGGCAAGCCCGAGTTTCCTATCTTGCGCGTTGGGACTGTAGAGTTTCTGAGGCTGTCTTATTTCTTCCATTCTTAAATGCTTCTCACCTGTGACATCGCTCTCTTCAAACTCCCATGATTGCAGAGGGAGGCATGTTTAGCATCTAGATTTTAATTCAATTTGTCTGGGGCCCACATGTCTGCGTTCTTAATATGTGATTTCACTTTGAGGAACACCTTCTTAAAGGATATAAACCTAAAACCGTGGTTTTTCCACCTAGCTAATTATTGGAGTCCTCGAGGGGGCGTTTATTAACGTGCAGATCCCCAGGTTTCTCTCCTGGAGCCCCTGACTTTCCAGATCAGAGGTGGGCCCGGGCATCTGTACATCCCCAGGAGCCTCCAGTGAACAGCCAGGCCAGGGAACCAATCATCAAAACAGTCTGGATCCCTTCCCTCCTAATCAAAAACCCTCTTTCCACAAGGCAGTTGACCCTGACTAAGGAAAAAATACAAATTAAATAAATTCACATAAGCTGAAAATAAAAAGTTAAATTTATTTGATTTTTTTTATACTTCTCAAAGTTGCACTTCATCATGTTTGAACTTCACAACAGAGAAAAAGGGGAGGTGGTGATCAGATTTTAGATAAGGAAACTGACCTTATGCATCAGCTACAGCAATTCCTCCTTAGCACAGAATGGGTATAAGTAAGCCTCAGAAGCTTGTTCAATGAGAGGGTTATAGTGAATCTTCATGCCAGCTGAGCAAGGCTTCTTCTGGTCCAGGGGCATCTGAAGACCGACTAGGCTGGAATGAGAGTTCCTCTCCAGGAGAACTCTCTGAGGTTCTTCCAAATAGTCACCGTTTCTCTCCTTCTTAAACTTCTAGATGAAAAGTGTTTTCATCAAAGTCCCCAAAGCAGAATCAGTGAAGACGAGAGAAGGAGAGAGACAACAAGAAGTGGGTGGGGGGGGCAACAGCAATTTGTGTATCCTAATTATTCTGCCTGTGTCCCCACTTATTCCATGTTTTAATGTTTTCATTGTTTCTGGCACAGCTCTGAGCAGGACCAGTCTTGGTGTAGGCGAAGTAGGCAACTATTCGTTTATTCGACTGTTCACTATTGAACATACTTACTGGCTATTTTCCTGATGTCAGGCACTCCTCTGGTCACAGGGGCAACAAAGATGAACAAAAGAGCTCCTGTTCGTAAGGTATTTTATCCAGAGGGGAGACACACACGTAAACAACCAACAGAACAAAAATCAAACTACAATCAAAAGGTGTCTATGGAGGAATGATGCCTAAGCTCAGGTCTAATAGTCAAAATGGGAGTTTGTGGGTCCAATAAGTAAGGAGAAGGTTCTGGGGACAGGGATAGCATGAGCACTGTCTAAGGAGGAGCCAGACCACATGACAAGTTCCAGAAAGTGTAAGCAGTTTAGCAAGTATTGTCCGGGGGCCAAATTTGTATTTGGCTTGGGAGGCAGGTCATGAAAGACCCTGTGTACCTTGCTTGAGGTTTCAGAGTGTTACACCCTTGGCGATAGAAAATAGTTAGAAGGATCACTGGCTATACCTAAGAAGGGAGGAGGGCAAACAGAATTGAAGGTCTGCACTAGAGCAGGGGAAGTGGGTCCAGGAAAGAGGAGAGAGTTATGAGAGACAAGTATGGAATGCAGTCTCTGGGATCTTGATTTGCCGGATGGATGGTTGTGTGAATGGATGGAGTGGATGGATGATGAGGGAAGAATCTAGGCTGACTCCCTATTTTCTGGATTGACCACCTGGAAGACTGGGAATACCATTTACCAAGTGTATAGAAGGGGTGACACTTTTGAAGAAGTCATGTTAACAAATGCTCATCAAATAACATACGATTTTTTGTAGTATACTGAATAAAATAATGTTCGTTGTAAACCATGCGTGAAAATGCAGAGATTAGTTAATAATTATTTTTTGATAGTTCAAAACCATAAAAGGAGTAAACATTTTAGGCTGATCTCCTTTGAGGAGATTTAGTATAATTACATACAAATTAAGATTATGTGATATATTTATTTGAGATAGATCCTGATACAAACTTTCATAGTAACAGAATAAAAAATGAAAGATTTAGAGGATGCATTTCACAATAAAATTGATCATTAAGCCAGTTCATATTTTTTACTGATCTTCTCTGCTTCTGTATTTCCCTTCATTATTAGAGTCTCTTGTGTTCATAGTATTTTAAGCAGTTAAACTATTATTTTCAGTGAAATACAGTGTGAATAGAAAATAGGAAGCATGTACTTCACATATTTCACATCTCAAATCACCAAATCCTTTTTATTAATTAGGTCTAAAGAAGTCTTCATTAAATAAATCAGACCAAACTGAACTGATGGATAAATTTAGAGATTAAAACAAAGGTATTTCTTTCACATTGGTTTAGAATTCTAAGTCCTGAACTTAAAAATTACAACTGGAGACATCTTGTAGGAAACCTTAAAATAATAATAAAATTCAGTGTCTTGTCAAAACAATCCTGTGGTTTGGGGAATTTGACCGTATTGGGTCACTGAACTGGCAATAGGGTGAATTCAAATGAATTTTTTACCCCTACCTATCTCTGACTAAGGATAGTCTCAACTTTATCTATCAGGGAGCTTTTAAAATTTTTCCATTTGTAATTTAGCAAATTTTTCCTGGCCATCCACCACATACAGGCTCTGTGCTAGGGACTGAGATACATGAACGGGGCCTAGTTTCTGTTGACAGAGCCCCTAGACCAATAAGGGAAGCAGACCTAAACCAAAAAGTCACACAGCAGCATGTAAGTTTGTCATTGATAGAAATGAGTGCAAGGTAAACAGAGAGAGAAAGAAGGAATTAACTCTACGATTAACTCTATGGGAGACAGGAATCATCAGGCAAGGTTCCTACAGAAAGTGGCTTTGGAGTGGAATTTGAAGCTCGTGTAGGAAGGATAATGATGAATCAAAGAGAGTCCAGCTAAAGCAGCAAAGCCTGGGCAATGCCCTGAGAGTGGGGGGGGGGGGGGTGTTCAGGAGACAAGCCTGCTGGCTTCTAGGCCTGACATCCAGAAATTCCAGTTCCGTTGTTCTGAGGGAGAGTCCAAGAACCTGTTTTTGACAAGTACTTTCAGGTGACTCTCAGGCAAACTACAGTCCATCTTAGTGCAGTCATTATTTTTTTTTAATTTTAATTTTTATTTAAATTCAATTTAATTAACATATAGTATATTATTAGTTTCAGAGGTAGAATTTAGTGATTCATCAGTTGCATATAACACCCAGTGCTCATTCCATCAAGTGCCCTCCTGAATGCCCGTCATCCAGTTACTCCAGCCCCCCACCAACCTCCCCTCCATCAACCTTCAGTTTGTTCCCCATAGTTGAGTCTCTTATGATTTGTCTCCCTTTCTTATTTTATTTTTCTTTTCCTTCCCCTATGTTCATCTGTTTTGTTTCTTAAATTCCACATATGAGTGAAATCATATGATAATTGTCTTTCTCTGACTGACTTACTTCACTTAGCGTAATACCCTCTAGTTCCATCCACATTGTTGCAAATGGCAAGATTTCATTCTTTTTGATGGCTGAGTAGTATTCCCTTATGTGTGTATATGTATATATACACCACATCTTCTTTATCCATTCATCTGTGGATGGACATCTGGGCTCTTTCCATAGTTTGGCTATTGTGGACATTGCTGCTATAAACATCGGGGTGCAGGTGCCCCTTTGAATCACTATGTTTGTATTCTTTGGATAAATACCTAGTTGTGCAATTGCTGGGTCATAGGGTAGCTCCATTTTTAACTTTTTGAGGAACCTCCCTACTGTCTTCCAAGGTGGCTTAGTGCAGTCATTCTTAAATTTTAAATACCACGAGTAGAGATTGTTTTACTTATCACTATATCCTCAGTACCTAGCATACTACCTGCCATATGGTAGGTGATCAATGAATGTGTTTTGAGGAATGAGACCACTTGCTAGACATTTGAATCATAAGAAATAATTCCTGCTCAATTTCTTAGCTACTTTCTGCTTTGACTGTGAGTAGATGAGATTACTACTGCCGCATCCCACTTTGAGAAAGTAAATGGGTTGACTGTGAGGGGCACCTGGGTGGCTAAGTTGGTTAAGCACCTGACACTTGATTTCGGCTCAGGTTGTGATCTCAGAGTTGTGAGATCAAAGCCCAGGTCCAGCTCCACACCCAGCGTGGAGCCTACTTAGGATTCCCTCTCTCTCCCTCTGCCCCTGCCCCCTCCCTCTCTTTGTTTCTTTCTCTCCCTCCCTCTCTAGAAAGAAAGAAAGAAAGAAAGAAAGAAAGAAAGAAAGAAAGAAAGAGAAAGAAAGAAAGAAAGAAAGAAAGAAAGAAAGAAAGAAAGAAAGAAAGAAAGAAAGAAAAGTTGAGGAAGTAAATAAATTAATAAATAAATGAATAAAGGTTGTGATAAGGACAAAAATTAGGGAAGGAAATTTCTGATAGAAGGGCATTAGGTTATTCAGTGGAAGAAAAAACAGGATATATAATTAATACATATTTATATAAGTAAATATATGTAATAAATATAAAATAAAGGCTACTGCTTTATTTTCTGTCTTTTCTGCCTCAAAAACTTAACATAAAGATAAGAGAAAAGGTCTATGAAAGTACTTCCAACTTTTTGGATATGTAGTGATCACTCATCATGCTTTAGCCACCATTTTTTGGACTTACTAATCTGCTGATAGAGTCCTGGGAATATATAGAGATGAAAAAGACAGCGTGCCCTCAGTGAGCACTCAATGTAGAGGTGAAGACAAGCAAGCAAAACTCAGTTACGCTACGTGGTGGTAAGTGGTAGGACTGCAGAATGAGTGCCAAGTATGTGGTCAAAGACTTGTCATACATTATCATCTCACTTAATCCTAAGAACTGTATCAAACAAATATTTTATAGATGATGAACTGTGTTTTAGGAGTTAAGTGATTTACTCCCGCTCACATAATAGCAGGGGGTGAAACTGTAATTTGAATGTGCGTAAAAGCAGGTTGTTACTCCTCACTGCATTTCTCAATCACTATACTGTCCTTTTGCCTATGCTTGGCTCCATTTGTTCATGTCTACATAATCTTGAAGTATAATCAAGCTATGTGTATAAGATGCACTGTTATCTTAAGTTCCCTCAAAATTCAAGTTCAAAATTGAAAGCTATCCCAGAGGAATTTAATTTATTAAATTTAATTGTATTAAATTTAAAGGCTTAAATGCACCTGCTCTAAAAAATAAACCTTATTACTGAGGCGCCTGAGGCGCTCAGTCAGTCAGTCACTAGACTCTTGATCTCAGCTCAGGTCATGATCTTGGGGTCGTTGAGATCAAGCCCTGTGTGGGGGGCTCCACGCTGAGTGTAGAGCCTGCTTGAGATACTCTCTCTCCTTTTCCCTCTGCCCTTCCCCCACCCACTTGTGCTCTCTCTCTTTCAAAAAAAAAATTATTTAAAAAAAAAACCTTGTCACTAACATAAAAAATAAAGTACAATTGTGAGATAACTGAATTCAACTGATTTTTCACTGATACGGTAGTTTTACATGAATATTTATTTTTAAAAATGATACTAGTCCTAAACCACTTGGGATTCTTTTTGTTCATGCCAACTAGTGGGACAGGTTTGATTTACCCATTGAGGATCTATGACTCAGTATTCTGCACAACTTGACGAATAACCGTTTAGGTGTTCTCAAACTCAGTCTACAAACTAGTAACGCTATTAGTCATGCATTCTCACATATAAATCATTGTGGCAGACCTAAACAGGCCAATTCTGAGTTCCAAAAGGCTATTTTTGGTAGGTGGATTTTTAGTTATTCCATTATTTGTGTATTTGTGCCCTTGGATTTACAGTTGTTCAGTTTATAAGATGTATAAATTTACCAAGGTTTGGATTAGTGTGAACTCAATTATTCTACTAAGAAAAATCTCAGTATAAATATAAATGAATATAAATATCTGAATATAAATAGGTGATATACCTATCATATTTTAGCCTTTTTAATATCTAAGGGTACAGTGAATTTTGTTTTATCTATATATTTCAAGACTTAGGCAAAATTTAATTTTCTTGATGTCAAGACCTTTTGTTGATCTACAGTGAGATAAAATTTACCATTCTCAGAAAACTTTCTAGATGATTTAATTATGCTCATAAATTCATAGCAGTCTCTAGGTTTTCTGTATAAACATTTACAAAATACTATATCCTGGGCACATTCATTTAATGACAACTAAGCTGCATCAATTTTAAATCCATTTCTAGACAATTTACTTTTCGTTTCTAAATGGAAGCTTTTAAGAATACCCTTTATTAAAATCCTGTGTTCTCATTATTTTCCTATTAAATACATTTTTAACCAAACATTTTGAAAATGCTTTTCCTTAAAGCAGGAATCAGAGCAAACACACTCCAAAGCAGGTTATCCATCTGAGCCCTAAATCAATACCCAAAGATATTTCTATATTGGTCTAGTAAATTATATCACTGAGTTTGAAGAATGAAGGAAAAGATATCTTCTATAAAGTCACAACAGATTACTTGAAGACGAATGTACCGTATCTGAGCTAAACATACTGTATTATCTAGTATTTTCAGAAACTCTTGTGCTTTGTACTACTGTCATAAAACATGCTGCATTGATCCAGAAAGGTAGAAACCTGTGAAAGATTCTTCTATAGATTTATTTCAGAGATACTCAGACTTATTCATATATTGTTCCCTTCCCCTTCAGAAGTCTTGATCTGAATTGCAATTTGTGGTTTTATTTTTTAAAAGAATTGCATGAATATTTTAAATGCAGTTTGGTGTACTATGTTATTGATCGTGCATTATTCATGTTAAGATTCTCTTTAATCATAAGGCCTTGCAAAGTATATGATGGAGGGACTGAGTTGAATTTCTTCTCTGTGTTTGGGGTCATTAACTCAGGGGTTATAGCAACAGTAAATTTTCAAGGTAAGTGCATTGGTTTCTCTGCATCTTGTTTATAGATGTGAGGACGTTCATATAAAGGCTTGGAAACCAGTTGATTGGGCTTGGAAATACCATCCCCATGTACCATGGTCATATATTTTAACAAATAAATACTAACTTCCTTCAAGAATAAGATAGATTTGCAAAAGATGAGAAAAGCATAATGGCTGACCTACGTGGTTCGCATGAAAAAGAAAATCATAGAGTGCTGCTCAGCTGGAGAAGTCTTAGACAGTGAAGCTCCACTTATTTCTTTAAGAGACCAGTTATTATTCCAGGATTTCCCACAGATGGTTTATCATCTCCCAAAGAATAGAGTGCATTTGTTTAATTATTTCTTTTCTCTCTTAAGACATAATTCTACTCTTTTTTACGTTTAAAAACACTCTTGGTGGTGTTTCTATGTGTGTATATGAATAATGTAAAAACTCATTAAGCTGTACACTTAAGATGTGTGCACTTTACTGGATGTATTCTGTACCTCAATAAAACACTAAAAGATTAAAAAAAAAAAACACTCTAGAGAGGCAGAACATAACTCCCCACTCCTTAAGTGTGGTCCACACAGAGTGACTGCCTTCCAAAGACCACAGTATGGAAAAGAGGGAAAAGAATAAGTTCACAAGAGAGAAACCTGACAAATAGCACCTTAGTCAGATGATGAGAAGCTGGGACAAGTCATGTCATTAGGACCTCCTTCACATGATATGCTGATAGGATATGCTTTGATCTTCCTCCCAGTAATATATCACTCCAGTCTAATTGTGAGAAAAATATCATATGAATTCCAATCAAGGGACATTCTATAAAATACCTGTCCAGTATTCCTCAAAACTGTCAAGTTTATCAAAACCAGGGAAGTCAGAGAAACCATCACAGCCAAGAGAAGCCTGAGGAGACGTGACAACTAAATGCAGTGTGTTATCCTGGGTTAGGTCCTGGAACTGTAAAAGGACAGTGGGTGAAAACTACAGAAATCAGAATAAAACACACATTTTAGTTAAGAATAATGTATCAATCTTTATTCACTAATTGTGACAAACGTACCACACTAATGTGGGATGTTGTTAAAGGGGGAAAGTGGGTGTGGAGTATATTGGAACTCTCTGTACTATCTTAATCAATCTAAAACTATTCTAAAATTAAAATTTTATACAAAAAAAAACCCTAGAAAGTTGTGTACATGAACTATCTGCATTATAGCCATTGTCTACCCAGAGGAATCATATTTTTATAGGGTTTATTGGATTTTCCTCTCATTTTGAAAGAGCCATATTTGGTTCTGTTTAGAATTAGTACTCTGTATAAAGGACCAGCGTCATTTTTAGGTGGTGATGCTGTCATTTCTGAGCCCTGGATTATCCAAATTTGTATTTCTAGACCAAGAGGTAAAATCTTAGGACTCAACTCTACTTATAGTGTGGTGTCAGGTATTAGTCCTGCTGTTGTACACAAAGAAATGATATTACGTGCATGTCCTAAGGCAAGATTTTTTTTTTATTCAAAAGCAATGTGTTACACAGCAAGTCTGGGTAACCATGATCTATCATTCCTTACATAGTCTCAACCCAACCGGCATTTCTCGAACGTTTGTTCTGAACTAGCACTGGCCTAGAAACTGAGGATTAGAGTCCTTGGTGTAAAGAGCTCCCCCTGGTGGTGGCGGACAAAGTAAAGAGTAACGCCACGTGGCCTGGAAGGTAGACAAGAAACTAGTGGGACCATGGCTGCCCTTGGAAGGCCACCAGTGCTGCTAACAGACTCACGACTCTAATTTTCTTTCAGCTCATCCATTCATTCCACAGACACTTATTGAATAACGACTATTTCACAGGCTGTGTTCTGGTCACTTCGGTACATTAGTGAACAACACAGACCAATACCCCTGCCCTTGTGAAGCTTACAGTCTCTGAAAATTACAAAATGCCTCCCTATCTTGGGCCAAAATCTGAAAGTTTATTTTTTTCCCACATAAAAAATCTCATGTTTGAGGATAGCTGTTGTGTCTCTAGATTCCACACCCACTCCAATCCCAGCAAATACTGTTTCCTTGCAGCACTTTCCCAGTTCCTTCCAATATTCTCAACATGATTTAGATTGAAGTCTCTTCCCTGTCCTGCTCTGGACGGCAGTGCGGTCCTAAAGCTGCTGCCTTAAAAGTCAGGAAGAACTGGGGTCAGTTCCTGGGTCTGCCCTGTAACTGCTGTGATCTGGGCATACATCATTTGGCCACACTTCGCCTCAGTTTTCTTATCTGTAAAATGAGAGTAATGTTTTTACTTTACACAAGTGTTGTAAAATTAGAGATCATTTATATAAAATGACTAATAAAGGGCTGGGGAAATCATAGGTATTCAAAAAGCAGCTGCTCACTCTAAACTAGCCCATCTCCTTTCATTAAATATGCTGTTTAACTAAGTGTCTCTCCTACCTGCGTGCTGTTGAATTTCTGGTTCAACGTGCATTTACTACTGGCATTTTAGTTTAGTTTTGTTATATATTCACAATCTCTTATCAGAAATCCATAAAGCAGCTGTGTTTTTGAACTATCAGCCTTTAGAAGGTAATGTAGTGGTAGCCCCTGTATGACCTGTCGGTCACAAAACATGCCCACCTCCCAGGATTATCCTGGAGCAGCTTCTGGTTAGCAAGCATACTAATGCTTCTGCAGTGAAAAGTATGGATATTCACACTAAGTGGGGCTAATAAGGATTTTTATAACCTCTTGTTAACTCAGGTCTGATTTTGCCATCAGAAGAGCAAAATCAGCAACTTTCCGTTTTCAGTGCATTTGGTCCAGGGACTGGAGATATAAGTAAGTCAATTCACAGGGCTACCCTGTAAAGATCATTTTGAGTCCTGAGTCAGTTCACCAGCAGCATCTGAGTATGTCCTCCTCCTTCTGAGTTATCGACAATTTCATAAATATACTTGAAAAATCTTTCAAGTCATTGATTAAAAAAGAAAAAGCAAAAACTATTTTTCTCACAGATCAGACCAGATCCTGAGATGTTTTCTTTTTCATTCATTTAAAAAAGTTATTTGTCCTTCAATATGATTACCAAATATTTGGATAAGCTCTAAAATTTGTTTCAAAACGCTTTTTTTTTTTTTTTTTTAGTATTTCCCTTTCTTTATAGTAAATACCCTGGGAACTTTTTTTCTTATTTTTTGTTCTGTTCTAATTCATGATGGTATGTTACCTTTTTTTATATTAATTTCTTCTGGTTATAAAAATCATGTCATGTGGTAATGTTATTAGATGTCAGATTCTACAAATCGTGTATATTTCATGTGTCAAAATCTTGACAAAAATGTTTTCACAAAAAGTATCATTTTTAGCCAGTAGAGGGAGTCAACTACAACTAAATGTAGTTTATGACATTCAAAGAAAAAGAGTATAGACTTTAATTTGTGGATTTTAAAATGTATAATCATTTAGTTTTAAGCATATTCATATAATCTAAACACAAATATAATTTAACTTCATGTATTTTCCTTGTGGAAAGACCACAAATTTGTCTTTTCATTGCCGTAAACATATTCATTTCTAGTCTTCTTTCTTCTACCTGACATATTGTTTTAATTCTCTCTAAATGCAAAGTATAAAAGGGATATGAGTCTTATTTGAACACATAAGACGTGTTTATATTTAAGAGCTGTAAAACAACGAATTTCTCTTAATATTCTAAAGAAGTAAAAATACTATAGCCCTAAAGTATAATTATGTCACATTATATCTTTGAACCTATGGTTTATCATTATCAAAGGGACTTTTAAAACTTACAGAATCTTAAGGTGAATAAATATGTTACCATCATTTCCCTGAGGATCCGATCATAGACCGTGTGTGGTGAGCACAGGCCGCTCCAGGAGGCCCCTGCTTACTTAATCTCATCAGTGAGAGAAGTCAGCAGCTCTGCCTTTTTCTCAATGCTCCTCAGCTACTCCCCTTTCTGCCTTATCACATCAAAGCCCTCCTCAAGATTAAGTTCTCTTACTCTGCTGCATTGATGGGGAAGTGTATGTAGCAGTTACATTGGCAGATCTGATGATCAGGACAGTCTAGGGACACATCCCTGATCCAATGGCAAAAGTCTACCCATTCCATAGGATTGTACAAGGGGAGTGCCATTAAATATGGATTCCAGTGCCTACTTTCTCCATCTCTTGATCCTTCAGTGTGGTTGGACCCCCCCAACCCAGAGTCTGCTGTTCTCCCCAATGTACTTTTTTAAATTGTGGTTGCTATTGTTTGCTTAGTTTTGTGGAGAAAAAGAAGACTGAGAACTTTACTCAGTGAGAGAATCACTGAGGGGTGGGTTTTATTTTTTATTCTATTTTTAAAATAATTTATTTGACCATCACTTGGAAACACTGGATTGACATTGATCTCTCTGATCTTGAACTAAGAAAATAAGCATTACAAATTAGAACTTCCTAAAAGAACTAAAAAATGAACTAACAAATCTACTCTGGTGTTGTAGACTGCCAGCCTCATCTTGAATGAGTCTTAAAAGACACTCCTTTCGGAACCCTCCTACGCTTTTGGTGGGAATGCAAGCTGGTGCAGCCACTCTGGAAAAGAGTAGGGAGGTTCCTCAAAAAGTTGAAAATAGAGCTACCCTATGACACAGCAATTGCACTACTGGGTTATTTACTCCCAAAGATACAAATGTAGTGATCCAAAGGGGCACATGCACCCCAATGTTTATAGCAGCGATGTCCACAATAGCCAAACTATGGAAAGAGCCTAGATGTCCATCAACAGATGAATGGATAAAGGAAGATGTGGTATATATATATATACAATGGAATAGGATGCAGCCATCAAAAAAATGAAATCTTTCCATTTGCAATGATGTGGATGGAACTAGAGGGTGTTATGCTAATGGAAATAAGTCAGTCAGAGAAAGATAAGTATCATATGATCTCACTGATATGAGGAAACAAACGGAGGTTTGCTGGAGTGGAGGGGGTGGGAGGCGTGGGGTGGCTGGGTGATGGACATTGGGGAGGGTATGTGCTATGGTGAGCGCTGTGTATTGTGTGAGACTGATGAATCACAGACCTGTACCCCTGAAACAAATAATACATTATATGTTAATTAAAAAAATTTTTTAAAAAGACACTTCTTTCATTACAGATACGCAACATCCAAATAAAATTTTAGCCAGGGGTTAGATTGTTTCTTTCTCATTTTTCTTCTTAAAATTACCTTTAATTTGCCGCACTCAATTCAGTGGGGAAGCTATGCGTAATTCTGTTTATCAGGTATTGATGTAAAAGAACATTATGAACCCTGCTTTTACCTTCTTCCCACGGGGTGCGTGTGCTGTGGACACACCCCAGGGCCGCTGCTGGCTTCTGAGACTTTATGGACCAGTGCACTTTACATATTCAAAAGACAGTAGTAAGGGTACTTGAAAACATGCCCTTTTAGACTATTAACAGCATTCTTGGAATAGGGAGTGTTATGCAAATACACATTGCTTCTCTCTGTTTCCTTTTAAAAAATTGTTAATAACCTCTCTCAGGCAAGATGGACCCTCAGCTAACATTCAGTATTACACATAATTAGAATAGTCCTGTCTTATTAAAAAAGAAAAAAAAAACCTAGCATAGTAGGCTGTGTCAAAGTTACTTTTTTTCAAAGTTACTTTTAATGACACTAGCACTTTTTTTTTTTAGTTTTTATTTAAATTCCAGTTAGCTAACATAGCATAATTCCAGTTAGTTTCAGGTGTACAATTTAGTGATTCAACACTTGCATACAACACCCAGCGCTCATCACAAGTGCCCCCCTTAATCCCCATCATCTATTTCACCCATCCCCTACCAATCTTCCTTCTGGTAACCATCAATTTGTTCTTTATAGCTGAGTCTGTTTCTTGGTTTGCCTCTCTCTTTTACCCCTATGATAGTTTACTTTGTTTCTTAAATTCCACACATGAGTGAAATCGTATGGTATGACTGACTAATTTCACTTCGCATAATATTCTGTAGTATAACATTGATATGTAACATATTAAAACTGATGGAGCCCTATTTTAGCAAAAATGCATGGGTTTTCATTAATCAGCATTACAGGGCACTGAGAGGTATTTTAGGAGTGGTTGACTTATGGGGACATTCACCAGGTTCCAACCTGGTAAAGAGGAATAAGCAGGAAGAAGGTAGAGGAAGGTGGATGCCGCCATTTTTCCTGCCACCTTCCAAAAAGCCCTCTCTTTTTAAAAGACGCATTAGCGCCCAGAGAGGGTCATCAAAGACATTAAATGGACCAGTGCATTCACAGCTTTTTTTTACATCAGTGATTCGTTCAGGCAGTACAATCACAAGGCCTATTGCTGCTACTCAGGGAAGAAAGAGAGTGTGTACTATTTTTAATCAGGCTTTAGAGACAGAGTATAAACACGTTTTTTTTATCTACATTGCTCATCTACATGGTGTGTTTTAACTTGTCAAAGTACGAGTGTCCTTCTGCAGTAGTAATAAATAATTCCTTAGATCTCACAATCGAAGTGACACAGCCAGGAAGCTCTGAGAGCAGCTGCTACAGTCTGGAAGCCGCGGCATGAAGGTTGTAATGTTGGACGTTTCTAAGAACGTGTGAGGACTTCGGGGACGGGGCAGAGGTCACGGGGTAGACACAACTTGAACAGCTTAATTCATGGGGAGCCAGCTCAAGCAAGCTGCAAGGTGGTTCTGTTTGTTTTCATTTTTCCCCTCCTGGAAAGCTAAGAACAAATAGAAGCAGATGGTTTTATTAGTTTTAAATCTTATGTAGTATTTCACAATTTATTTATATTGACTTATAATGTACTAGGTGAACTGAATGAAAGGCTGCTGTTTTAAATAGCTTTGATGGTAGTTGGTCTAAATTGAAAAGTCACATAAGACAATTGGGGAAACTCAGAGAAAAAAGGAAAAAATGATCACAGTCCTCTTTCTCAGCGATCATTCATTCATGCATTCATTCATAAGTACTTTGTATTACTTTCGGGCTCTCTTTGGGTGATGGGTATATATACCAGAGAAGAAGACCTCCATGGAGCTTATCATCTAGACAAGACATCCAAAGGGAGGAAGACAAGCTATCTCAGCATAACAAGTGGCGTAAAGCGGGCTGCAGGATGCCAAGGTACTGTATGGCAGGGACAGCAGTGTGGTCCGGGGCCAAGGGGACCCGAAGGAAAAGAAGGAATTATCTAGAGGAATAATGGGGAAAAGTGTTACAAACAAAAGGATTAGCAACACATCCTTTATTTTTAAGTAGGAAAAAAAGAAGAGAGAGACTATGATGATACGCAAAACTCGTGGCTGTGTTTCCAAATATTTCTTTAGGTCTGATCCCAACGAGGCAATTACTGGATTGAGGGAAAGGGATATTTTTAGGGCTCTTGCTGCAGGTCAGCAGGGAGCTCTCTGGAGAAGTGGTACTCCCCTGAACTCCTACCTGTGGTACCAAGGCGTGTGCATGTACTACAGAGTGCGGATGAGATTTGCAGCACTCTTAATTTAATAGATGGGAATCACATCTCATTGTTCGGTTTTACAGTTCTGGGATTATTTGTGATGCTGAAGAGTTTTTCATATATTTATTGGACATCGGCATTTGTCCCTTACGGTACTGTTTCTTCATATCTTTTGTCCATTTTTTTATTTGGACCTAAGCGAAGTTTTTATTCATTTCTATGTGTTCTTCATGGAATAATATTAACCTTTTTTGCATTCTTGTCAAATTCATTACAGGTCTGACTTATCTTTTAATTCTTTTCATGTTAAGATTTTTTTAAATATGAAAATTTGTTGATATCTTTCTTTATAATTCTTTCTTACAATAGACATTCCTTTATAACTTCTTTCTTCAGTTGCTTTTATGCTTTGAATGTTCTTCCCAAGCCACAGATCAAATATTCACATAAAATGTTTTTCTAGATATTTTATGCCCTTTATTTACATGCTATGCTTATCAAACTGGCATTTATTTTGATGTTTTTGCCATGTCTCTAAATTGACTTTTTCGGGGGAGTTAGCTAATTTCACCCCCCACCGCTTCAGTGTGGACGTAGCCTTCCTTTGTCATCTGGATTCTTCTGTACACTGGGATCTGCTTTAGATCTGTCTGTTCCTTTTCATTGACACACGTGTGCTCCTCACACCTTTGTTACATGGTTTTTGAGCTTTTTGATCACTCTAACCATTTTTAGGCATCCGTTTCAGTGCCTTAAGTACATTCACAATATTGTGCCGCCATCATCACTGTTCTCTTCCAGATCTTTTTCATTGTCCTAAATAGAAACTGTGAAACAATCACTCCTCATTTCCTCTTTCCCTGCAAATGGTTCTAATTACTATAGATTTGTAATATACTTTAATGTCTGATAGGCATAAAAGCACCCAGCCCATTCTTCTTTTTTTTTTTTAATTTTTTATTGTTATGTTAATCACCATATATTACATCATTAGTTTTTGGTGCAGTGTTCCATGATTCATTGTTTGTTCATAACACCCAGTGCTCCATGCAGAACGTGCCCTCCTCAATACCCATCACCAGGCTAACCCATCCCCCTACCCCCCTCCCCTCTAGAACCCTCAGTTTGTTTTTCAGAGTCCATCATCTCTCATGGTTCGTCTCCCCCTCTGACATACTCCCCTTTTCTTCCTCTCCTGTTATCTTCTTCTTTTTCTTTTTTCTTAAAATATGTTGCGTTATTTGTTTCAGAAGTACAGATCTGTGATTCAACAGTCTTGCACAATTCACAGCGCTCACCATAGCATATACCTTACCCACAGTCTATCGCCCAGCCACCCCATCCCTCCCACCCCCAACCACTCCAGTAACACTCAGTTTCTTTCCTGAGATTAAGAATTCCTCATATCAGTGAGGTCATGTGATACATGTCTTTCTCTGATTGACTTATTTCACTCAGCATAACACCCTCCAGTTCCATCCACGTCGTTGCAAATCAGCCCATTCTTCTTTAAAGGTGATACTCTTAATTTCGAATGTGTGTAGTGTTGTTTCATGTGCTCCTCCTGGTTTATCTCCTCTCCCGTGAGTGGCTCCCTCCTCCAGCAGGAACCTGGACTTGAGATCCTGGGCGCTTTTTTCTTCCTCTCTCCTCACATCCGTCCATCCCTCGTCCTGCTGGTCCTCTATCATTAATATTCCTCGGATGCTCACCTTCTTCCTACCCCATCCTGGCCCGTGCCTCGTTCAGGGCCTCCTCACCCACCATGGGCTTATTGCCTCAGCCTCCCAGCAGATCGTGCTTCCTCTTGCTCTGCCTTCTCTCATCCGTCCACCACACTGGTGCCCCACCCCCGCCGGTTGTCTTTCTAGCAAATACAGTCCCACCACTGTGCTGCCCGAAAGTCCTTCTGAAGTTCCTGACTTTCAGGGTAAAGTTCAGATTCTTTGGAGGATTTAAGGATCTAACAAGACCATAGACATCCACTACTGTTCCCCTCAGCTCTAGGCTTCCTGCTGTGTACGCACACCCCCACTCTCACACACATTCACACACCCAGCAAGCTTCAGCCTCCCTGAATTGCATTCATACTCCAGGAAGCCCAGTCTCTGTCAAAGTTCCGTAGTTTTGCTCATGCCCAGAAAGCTCACCTGCTCCTCTTTCTCCCAACTTCCTCCCCTCTCCATTCCCACCACTACCCCAGACTGTTAGGTCTCCTCCTCGGAGCTTCGAGCACTGTTACCCGCTCTACCCCTGGAAGTCACACCGCTGCAATGTAATTAGGTGTCCACTTCCCGAAGATTCCATGAAGGCGGGACCTGTGTCTTCACCAGCACGGGGAATTTATGGGAGACAATATTTATGGCACAATAATATTTATGGGAGCAAAATGAGGATATGAGTGTGTGCCTGTGCTCACTTGCACTTCATGCATCTCATGGTGTATCTTTAAAACGGATTGAAGTTAACAAGAATTGTCTGAAATAACTTTTCACAAGGTTACTGAGAGTTGTTTTATTCCTTGAATTTTAACTACTGCTTTCTCCTGATCTCAGAAGAGACCCTCACCCTTTCCCACTCTACCTCTTGTTAAATAGGATGATTCATTTACTTGCACGTGAAGGAAACTTCATGTTTCCACCACCTACTCTGTATTTAGTTTCTGAATAAGCTATTAATGTGCATTGCATTGTGTCTCTCTTTTTTGCTTTGCTATAGTGACTTTTAATTGAAGTTGTCTTTATTACCCTGCCTCGTATGGCCACTTTGTTGTAACTCATTTCCTAGTAATTGGGTATGTACCTTCTCTGAAATGTAATTTTCTTTGGTCTTGTAAAATGCATAGAGCAAGCCATCCACATGAACCCATTCATAGAATTTTTGCTGTCGTTAAAAATAAGGATCAAAAATTACTACCCTGAGAGCAGAATCTAAACCATGACTGGAAACTGTCAAGAGAACAAAAGAAGTGAATTTAGCATAAGAGATCCCAAATTAGGGGAGGAAAGTGTAATTCGACAGCATTATTAAATGAAAACATCATTGAATCATAGTGAAAAGAAGCAATTGGTCTTTCTTTGACAGATTATCTGAGATTCATTCCCTTGAAGAGTAAATTAAATGAGCCTGGTGATCTCCTTTTAATGCAGTATCATGAATGTAATAGGGTCGACATCTAAAATTTAAAATTCAGCCTCATGTAAATGGGTAGAAATGGCAGAAATAACACCCCTGTTGGGGTACTGCAGGAGGAGTCTCTACTCCCTTTTTCCCGGCATTTACAACCCAGACTTCTCAGAGTGGAACTGGAAATTTGTGTTGCATGACCAGCTCTATGATACTTGAATGTCTTGAGATTTAGATTTTTAAATGACTGCATTCACTGTAATGTCAGCATCCATAATAATGTTTTTTTTTTTTTTCTGGCTACTTGTACAGTTGGAGTTCTAAAACGAGATTGATGACCAATTAAGTAGATAGCTATTGCAGAAGTAACCATGTGAAAAGCTTGTGAATGGGTTCTGTTAAAGGTTTGCATGAAATACACCATTTAAGCTAGCATGAAGTTAATTCAAGGAGGTTTAATTAATCAGCAGGTATTTATTGAACAACTACTGTGTGTCTAACATTCTGCTGTGTGTGTAACAGCCACTGCCCTCAAGGAGACAAGACTAATATGTATGAAACAACTTGAGATTAATTATGTGCTAAAGTCTGGGGCACTGCTTTATGGATAAATTGGGGAAGGAAGACAGCAGTGAAGACAGGAGTTGGGGAAACCTTCCTATGGGCAGCCTGAAGAGCATTTATCTATTTATGGTTCTGTTGGTCTTATATGTCTTTTCACAAGTATTCCTTAAGTTGATAACAGTAGTTGCTTCTGGAGAAAGGATCTGGTAGAGGACTTACTTTTTATTGTGTTCTAATCAGATTGTTTGAATTTCTTACCTTGTGCATATATTTCCTATTCACAAAATAAAATGTGTGTTGGTGAATAATTAAAGTAGGTAGCTCAAGGAGCCCCCAGGGGAAAAGCATCGGAGTAGGGAATACCATAAGGCAGCTCTGAAAAAGGAGGATGGGGTGGGGCAAGGCAGAGGAGACTGGGGAGAGCACGTTGGTACATGGAGGACGTTGGGGAATATCAGCAGTGGAGTAGGAAAGTATGAATGTGTGTCGAACGGGGGAGAGTCATTTTGGTTCATTGCACGCGTTTTGGAATTAGACTGCCTAGATGTGAATTCCATGTTTCCTCTTTATCCCTTTCCGAGGTCAGACACAAGAGAGATGCACATCTCTCCAAATTCACAGCCCACAAACTCAGACCATATGCCCTTGTCATTCCTGGTACAAGACAGTGAATAATAATCCACAATTTATGTCAATCCATACCAAAGACTTTATATTCTCTAATAATGTATAAGAAATCAGCACATTTGCTATGTTCACAATGAACTTCAGAGGCAGAAATGTGGCTTCCCCAGGCTTCTGCTTTGGACTCTCTATACTATGTCCCATATGGCAGCTTTGAGAATAAGCTGGATTGGTGACATCACTGATATGAGGAATTCTTAATCTCAGGAAACAAACTGAGGGTTGCTGGAGTGGTGGGGGGTGGGAGGGATGGGGTGGCTGGGTGATAGACATTGGGGAGGGTATGTGCTATGGTGAGCGTTGTGAATTGTGCAGGACTGTTGAATCGCAGATCTGTACTTCTGAAACAAATAATGCAATATATGTTAAAAAAAGAAAAAGAAGAAGATAGCAGGAGGGGAAAAATGAAGGGGGGGAATCGGAGGGGGAGACGAACCATGAGAGACGATGAACTCTGAAAAACAAACTGAGGGTTCTAGAGGGGAGGGGGTGGGAGGATGGGTCAGCCCGGTGCTGGGTATTAAAGAGGGCACGTACTGCGTGGAGCACTGGGTGTTATACGCCGACAATGAATCATGGAACATTACATCAAAAACTAATGATGTAATGTATGGTGATTAACATAACAATAAAATTTTAAAAAAAATATCAGGCATTCTCAAAGAATATGATGTTGTAGATAAGTAAAATTTTCATTCTAAATCACTTGCAATTAATTGTGATCTTAATTATCTTTGCTCATTCCTGGTTATATTTTTGATTTGTCAGTTCTTTCCAGTGCATATTCAAGTCCATGTGTGTATTGATTGCATGGTGATTGAGAAGAATTTTGAGACAGATCTCATGAGCCTGCATAACTGATGGCATTTATTGATGAGTTTTGTTTAGTGATGAGTTTCATTCTTTCTGATGCTTCTAATCTCTGGTTATTTTAAATATTGTGGAAACCATTGCTTTTAGATATTCTTTTCTCTATTTAATTCCGTGCACTGACAATGTTTTCTAGTTCTAGGACCCCAAATCTAGACGTATGGGCCAGATCAATAATAAGAAGATCAATAGGCTTTTATTTTTATTTCATTTCCCTTTACTGAAGGGGTCTTGATTTGCATCTGATGATTAGATCAACTCATCTGCAATGCTGACATGAGAAATGTAGCTTGAATAGGGTCAGTACTTCCTATAAATTAAAAAAAAAAAAAACAACAACATTCAAAATCAAATCCACTGTTTTTCATCTTCTTCACACTTACTTTCCTGGAATTGAGTTCAAAATCAGGGCTTTCAGTGGACAGAAAAAGATGCATTTATCTTATCATTGCCTCCCACCAGCTCAGTGCAGGCTGACCGTGCACTTACTAGCCCTTCACCACACAACCAAAAGTAAGGGCTTAAATTTGTGATTGCCCCAAATCTGAGCCCTGGGTGACTCCAGGCTGAGGACCAGGTAGGTTTGTTTTGCTGGCAATTTTCCCCGTTGCCACATAGCCCAGTCCCTCTTCTAAATGAAGGTATCTGAGATATCATCAAAAATAGTTTAATGGTGTGAGAGGTGTGTTTTCACAAGAAGCTCATAATAATGAAATTAATACCAGTAGCGTCCCTCTCCAGTGAACTCCAGAAGCTTTGCACATATTAACCTATTTATCTTTCCTACATCCCTCTGAAGAGAGAAGATCATTTTTATGCTTTTCCTGATCCAAGGAGAGTAAGATATGGCAAAGGTGAAGTTTGAAGCAGGTCAGTAGAGAATGAAACTCAGTCTTTATCTTCTTCATTTGGATTTTACTCTGTTATTTCACAATTGGTAATGTTCAAACAATTCCATCCTTCTATTAATGTATTTGCTTATTCCTTTATTTATTCACTGTCAAATTTTCATAAAGCACCATTTTATGTCAGGTACTAGGTCAAACTTGTCTACATAGCAGTTTAAACCTTTATTGCTGTACAGAAATTACTTTGGGGTTTACAGAACCCACAGCCACCTCCAAGAGGCACAGTTTCTAAACTACTGAAGTAGAATAATTATTCAATTATTTATTTAACAAGTATTTTTTGAGCATCTGCCATGTTCTGTTAGGGCAGGCTGCCTAACTCCCCCCAGATCTAAATTTTTATAACTGTAATTATTTTTAAATGTCGTTTTCATATTGAGTATATTCTGCATTTGTCTAAGTTATGTTATTTTTGTCCTCTGACCTTTATGGCTATTGGGAATAAAGAACTGGTAGAATTTCTTCTTTATTACTTCATCCATAAAAATGTTTAGATTAGTATTCGACTTTAGGCTCGCATCTTACTCATCAGAAAACAAATTTTAAAAATGACAAGGAGTATGCAAAGCTAGAGCTTTCTGTAGATTTAGAAAGCTGAATGTGTTCCCTTGTATTTCTGTATGCCCCCTGGGTGGAGGAACCATTCCTGAGCATGGAAGAACCCCATATTTGAACAGAGCCCCATATATGGGAAATGTGGTGATGTGTTGTCCTCATAAGAAAATGGTGTTTTGAGATAATAGTAACTTTGCTCATGATTAGCTTCCCCAAAATTCATTAGCTAAATTTTAATTTGCTTTTCTCTTCACTTAGTTCCTTCCATTTCTTTCAAGCTTTGTCCCATCTGCCCCATTCTGCATGCTGTTTCTCCGGCCTGGAATATTTGCCTTTTCGTCCACGGACAAGCTTCTGCTTACCCCCTTCAAGATCGAGCTTCGGCGCCATCTCCTCTGAAAAACTTACCCACACTTTCCTTACTCCCTCACTTATCCATTCACCTATTTTGTTGCCTCTTTTTTGCTTCCACAGCATTCTCTTGATAGTTCTAATATAACCCATATCCCATTGAATTATTGTTACTTGTTTAAAGTGATCCTGCAAATGTAAATTACATTCCAGAAAAGGCATTTCATATAATGGTATTTCCATTCCTTTCTATTGTAGTCATTAACCACCCCCCCAGGAAGCTCCTTAAAGTCAAGGATCATCATGTAGATTTTGTACTTCCAGTACCCTACCCTGTGCTTGAAACATTTGCTTTTAGACTAGTAACTGCACAAAGTAGCAGTTTTGGATAGAATAACCTCCCACATGCGTAGCAAGGTCTTTCAGACTTATGCCCATGGATCAATCCCATTAGCGGTGGACATGGACTAGAGCCAAGAGGAGAAGCAGAGCCAACCGCTGACAAGGTGGCAGGATCTCCTCCCCACGTGTGGTCCCAAGCCTGTGCTGTGTATGCCAACCTCGGGCTAATCAGTCCATTTTTAGAACAGGTGTTCTCTGTCCTCCACGCTGTTGCTGAGAGCAGAGGGGAAGAGTTGGCCACCTGGTTAGAATTTACATAAACAGATGCTGTAAAGAAAAAGCTTACTTTGCACACTGTGTCAGCAGTTTAGGAATGCTTTAAGCAAAATGTCTTCACTTTTAAGAGCAGGGCTCCTCCTCACACATGCCCTGCCCACCTTCTCCATGCTGGAAAGTCAGCACGTGTTCTAGGAACCAGGACCTTTTATACTGCTCACTTCTCCTATGAAAAATCTAACACACCTCACTGCACGGGGAGCCAAAGGTCCTTATGACTTGGTTAGGGACAGACGATTTGGAAGTGGGAGTGGAAAGCCTTTCTCCCTTATTTTAAAAAAGGAGTTGCTTTTCTTTTTTTTTTTAAGATTTTATTTATTTATTTATTTATTTATTTATTTATTTATTTATTTATTTATTTGACAGAGAGAGAGACAGCGAGAGAGGGAACACAAGCAGTGGGAGCGGGAGAAGGAGAAGCAGGCCTCCCACTGAGCAGAGAGCCTGACGCAGGGCTCGATCCCAGGACCCCGGGATCACGACCCGAGCCAAAGGCAGACACCTAACGACCGAGCCACCCAGGAGCCCCAGGAGTTGCTTTTCTTTTATGAAATTAAAACAACAACAACCAGGAACACTTCGGTGCTCCAGAGAGGTGTCAATTCTCAGAAAAGATACAAAAATAGAAGGTCCCCATTGGTGATACACTCATCCTGGAGTTGGTTCTGCCCTTAGCTTCTGGGATGCCCAGTGTGCTCATCCAGGCCTTGGCCACCATCATCTACCTCCTGGGATACGGAAGTATCTCATTAGTAGTGATTACTAGGAAACTGGCATGACAGGATATGAGCTAACTGGTTGAGGGGAGACATTAAATCACAGAAATAATCACAACAGTTAATATCGCCACCATTATCAGCAAAAATTAGTGTTACTCTATGACAAGCATTGTGCTTAATAATTTACATATAACTTAATATAGTCCTTACACTTAATATTTTTATTATTTTCATTTATAGTTCAAGAGAACCACGCTAGCAGATAGTAGCAACAACATATAATACATATCGAGCATTTTCTGTGTGCTGGCACTGTGCCCATGTGCCAAGATCTGGTCAGAATCATGATTGAAACTGTGGCTTTTAGGGCTACAGAAACAAACTCCTTGGAAGAGTGTGGCTAAGGGATGTGTGGAAACTCTGTTCTATTTTTACAGCTCTCCATTAAGTATAAGGGTAGTTCTAATAGGAAGTTTTTGAGAACTCGAAACGTTTGTAAGCACTGCTATCTGCTGCCTCTGCTGGGTAAACAGCCTTTGGTAGTACCGGTCAGTCCGTGTCAAGGATGCCAACAAAGCAAATCATGCTGGAAACCCTTGTGCAGCTGCATACTACTCAAGGACCCCTGTCTGGGGCGGAGCAGGGTGGTGGGGGGAGCCCTTCTCATAGACATGATGACCACACACACTTAGTATGGCACTTTTCTGCCAGCAGATGGCAGTAAGATCTCTTGAGAAAGGGCTGTCTCTGGCTCACCGTGGTACCGTTTGGGCTGGCACCGACCCTAGCTGTTGAGATGTGGAGGAAAGGTGAAGGAGTCGAGAAGTGCTTAGGAAGTGAAAGGAGATAGCAAGTCCATATGATATTTTTATTCTAAAGTTGTAAAATTTCACTGAGACCGAATCGACCACCAAATTTGTCCCTTCAGAGCATTTTGCCTTGTCCTTCACTTTGTGCCCCTGCATGACTTTATTTTAATCATGTCCTCACTCTTGCAACATTGTGAGATAAAATAGTAACCTAAGTGAGGATGAAGATTAATGGAATTTTCTTGTTCATGAATAAACCCTTAAATCTGGGAATAATTTCCCTGTGACTGGGCTTCAGGGGGTCCATAGTCCCCCTAGATTATCATATGTGGCAAGCATATGAATTTGTGTGTGTTTTAGTGGGCAGAGTTTCCCTAACATTCATCAGAGTTTCAGTCGGGGTCAGGGCCATTAAAAACACCTTCTGTCTGAGGGCATGTCACCCATAGAGGCCTAGAATAGATTCTGGGAGAGGTGGGGACTGCAAACACAAGTGCCTCCAAGGACTGGGCAGATAGCATGGTGCATGGACTGGTGGGGAGTGAGGTAAGCTGCCTAAGCTATGTCCCAAATACCTAAACAGGCAGCCATTGCTCAGCCCCTGCTGAGAGTTGCCATGCAGGAATGCAGGCCCAGAGTGGCATGACCCCGGGAGTTTTCCAAAGAACCCACAAGTCCATGACTGTAAATGAACTGCAGAAATTTCTGGAGTGTACAACGAGTTAACGTTTTAAACAGCTCAGGGGCGCCTGGGTGCCTCAGTCAGTTAAGCATCTGCCTTCGGCTCAGGACATGATCCTGGGGTCCTGGGATCGAGCCCCACATTGGGCTCCCTGCCTAGCAGGGAGTCTGCTTCTCCCTCTTCCTCTGCCTGCCACTCCCCCTGCTTGTGCTCTCTGCCTCACTCTGTCAAATAAATAAATAAAATTTAAAAAAAAAATAAGAAAAATAAAAAAATAAACAGCTCGGGCAAAATGGATCTACCTCTAGGCCCTATGTGACCCTTGAGCTGCCAGTTCGACAGCCTTTGATTGATAAGCTCGAGGCCTGGCTCTCTTGGGATGGGGACATATGCCATACTAGGGAATCCTAGTACTACAGTCACTACTAACTAATGTTATTATTGTAATAACAACATTCATAATAGCAATGGCTGACACCCCAGGATCTGCTCTGTCCCACGCACTATTCTGAGTACTTTATTTACAGCAGCTCCTTTGAGCATCTCAACAACCCTGTGAGGTAGGTGATTATTGGTTTTACAGAAATTTGGGTAGCATTTGCTGTGCATCAGGTACTGTTCTAGGGGCTTCTAGGCACAAGTCTTAACTCATTTAATCCTTCTAACAGTCTTATAAAGAGCTAGGGAAACAGAGGCACAGAGTTATTTAGTCACTTGCCTTAGCCCATATCCTGTATGCAAGCCCAGGCGGTTTGGTTCCAGAGCCTGCACTCTCAGCTGCTGCGCTGTTCTGTTTGGTGGTGCCCTGGGTACCGACCACCCTTCCAATACCTCTTAGCTGTGGTGCTCAGTGGTCTCGGACAAACCCTCTCCACACTGGCAAGGTGATGTGGCTGACTACTGAGTGTAGTCAGCCCCAGGTCTCCTGGGAAATCCATCTCATTTTCATGCATCAGCAAACATGCTTTTTTCAATCGCTGGTATTTTTTTTAATCTCCTCTGAAATGAGCAGATCATAAATCCTTTGCTAGATGGGATTTCCAAATAATGGTGATAGATGGCCTTGTCCCTTAACAAGTTTGGCCCCAACGTCATCACAGCAGTCTAAGGGTTGGCATTAGAATAAGGTGACAGTGCTGATAAAGAAAGTGACCGCTTGGTTCTCCATGCAAATTCCTGTTCCATCTGAGCCACCTCCAATGAGGGAGGGAGGCTTCCCAAAGTTTTGCACAAAATAAACTCCTGAAATAAGTGAAAAATTACAGTTGTAATGACAGAGAATTGACTTTAAGTGTAGCAGCAACAGGGAATCTGTGTCTGATGAACGAGGATGGAATTACAATGTGGGAGCAATCAGTGATTTGCAGAATGCACTTGTTTCCAATTCTGTCTGCTGGTGCCAGTGCTGAAATCTAAACCCTGCTGAGAGATTGATAATGAAGAACGGAGAGAGGGAGAGAGAGAGGAAAAGGACAGGGTGTGGATTTACCCCAAAGCTGTCTTATGCCATGAATTATATCAAATGGTACTCTAATTTCCTGTTTCGAAGATGCCCCTCATTTGGGGGGGGAAGAAAAAGTAGATTTGGCTATTACTTTACAGCTTCGCATTTCCATCAGCTCACCAGTGTATGATGCTTCCTGTAAGCAGTGGGTCCTAGCAGTCGGTGCACTTCCATTAGCATGTGCCTCTGCAAAATATTTCATCCTTCCGTGACTCCCTTTTGATCAATTAAGCTCCTGTGTCTCCCTCCCAAGTGCAGAGAAGATTTGTGGAAGACCTCCCTTCCTGGGGACTAGTTTTAATGTCAGTCCTGAAAATAAAACATTAGATATGGAGCCAAATGAAAGGTAGCTTTGGAATAAAAAATGCCTGTAAAAGAACTTTTTATTGACCACTGGGACTCACAACCAAAATATGGAAGAATGAGTGGACCAAGGGCATTCTGGGAGCATTGTAGAATTCCAGGCTTGATATTCTAGCCAACCACTTAAAAACATTTAAAAGATCTATACAATGGGAAAGATAAAAGTTGATGGAGCTAACTACCTTTTAAAAAGTATATGCACTCATTTTGTGAAGAGACGAAGACGGAGCAGTTTGGCCGCATTGTTGACTTTGAGCAGCAGTTGGCTTCTCCACGTAGACCTCAGGAGTAGGAGATTCAGAACCGAATCTCTTCTCTTTCCCCTCCTATGAGATTTTTTTTGATCTTCAGCTACATTTTTCGGCTTTGTGAGGAACCTTATCATCATAGAAAATGACCAGCAATGTTACCAACAAGACAGATCCTCGCCCCATGAACTCCCGTGTATTCATGGGGAATCTCAATACTCTCGTGGTCAAGAAAGCTGGTGTGGAGGAGATCTTCTCAAAATACGGCAAAATCGTTGGTTGCTCTGTCCATAAGGGCTTTGCCTTCGTTCAGTATGTTAATGAGAGAACTGCCCTGGCTGCTGTGGCAGGAGAGGATGGCAGAATGATTGCTGGCCAGGTTTTAGGTATTCATCTGGCCTCAGAGCCAAAAGGGAGCCGAGGAAGAGCAGGTGTGAAACGATCTGCAGTGGAGATGTCCGGCTCCCCTTCTGACTTGGACTATGACTTTCACTGAGATTATTATGACAGGATGTATAGTTACCCAGCACGTGTTCCTCCTCCTCCTCCTATTGCTCGGGCTGTAGTTCCTTCACAAGACCAGCGTGTATCAGGAAGCACCTCACGAAGGGGCAAAAGTGGCTTCAATTCTAAGAGTGGACAGTGAGGATCTGCTTCCAAGTCTGGAAAGTTAAAAGGCGATGACCTTCAGACCATTAAGAAGGAGTTGACCCAGATAAAACAAAAAGTGGATTCTCTACTGGAAGGCCTGGAAAAAATTGAGAAAGAACAGAGCAAACAAGGAGTAGAGATGAAGAATGATAAGTCAGAAGAGGAGCAGAGCAGCAGCTCCCTGAAGAAAGATGGACTAATGTGAAGACGGAGTCTGAGGGGGGTGCAGATGACTCTGCTGAGGAGGGGGACCTACTGGATGATGATGATAATGAAGATCGGGGGGATGACCAGCTGGAGTTGATCAAGGATGATGAAGAAGAGGCTGAGGAAGGAGGGGATGACAGAGACAGCGCCAATGGCGAGGATGACTCTTAAGCACATAGTGGGGTTTAGAAATGTTGTCCCATTATTTCTTTACCTAGGTTTTTGTCTAAGATCAAAATTTTCACCAGATCCTCTCCCCTAGTACCTTGTTCAGCACATGCTCACTGCTCTCCCCATCCTTGTCCTTCCCATGTTAATTAATTCATAGTGCCCTGCGCCTAGTCCCATTTTCACTTCCTTTGACGCTCCTAGTAGTTATGTTAAGTCTTACTCTGTAATTTTTGCTTGTAATTTTGATACCTCTTTATGACTTAACAATAAAAAGGATGTGTGGTTTTTATCAACTGTCTCCAAAATAATCTCTTGTTATGCAGGGAGGACAGTTCTTTCCATTCATTCATACATGAGCTCAGTAGTTGCTTCCCTAACTGCAGAGGCAATCGTATTAGTTGAGTAGCACCTGAGAGCAGCTTTGAGTTAGAGGTATGTGTTTTATACCCCACATAAAAGTGCTATGAGGGGCTGTTCAACACAAATGTAACAATGTATTTTTGTGAATGAGAGTTGGCATGTCAAATGCACCCTCTAGAAAAATAATTAGTGTAATTGTCTTAAGATTTGTTTTCTAAAGTTGATACTGTGGGTTATTTTTGTGAACAGCCTGATGTTTGGGACCCTTTTTTCTCAAAATAAACAAGTCCTTATTAAACCAGGAATTTGGAGGGGAAAAAAAAGTATATGCACTTTTTAGGGACGCCTGGGTTGCTCAGTCGGTTAGGCATCTTTACTCTTGGTTTCAGGTCATGATCTCAGGATCGTCCGATGGAGTCAGACTCTGCTCTGAGTGTGGAGCCTGCTTAAGATTCTCTCTCTCTCCCTCTCCCTCTGCCCCTCCCCACCACACTTGCACACTCTCCTTAAAAAAATAAAATAAATAAAAATATATGCACTTTTTCATATTCCTTAAAACTTGAAAGTAAGCTTTTCTCTGTTTTATTTTTAATTAAATGTTTTGACTTTTTTCTGGTACTATAGAAGAAAATTCTGGTGTGTCCATTTGATAGTTTTCCTTATTGACCCAAACATACATCATAGAATTTGCACAAATGTAATGTTTCTAATAGTTTGTGCTCTTGTCCTCAGTGAGGACCATGGATATAAGTGACTAAAGGCACAGTGCTTAAAGAACGTCCTTACTATGAGAAATGACATCATCAGAATTGATTTAGAAAGTCTGTGAATTTAGTAGCGCTGGAGTTGAGCATGTGGAAGGTAATTCTAAAGTTAGGTGAATCAAAACCTCATAAAGTCAGAATTATCCTTGACCAATCCTTGTATTTCTTGAGTTGAGCAGATAGAACAAACAGCTAGCCAAAATATAGGGTGCTGAGTCATATGCAAACATAGAATCATTTTCAACATGGTAAAATGCTCTTCTAATGAGAATCAACCAAGAACTGAGAACTCTTGTGGAATATGAAAATACAGAGAATATGATATTATATAAAATATGACATGTGATGTGTGTGTGTGTGTGTGTAAAGAGAGAGCGGAGGGAAGAGAGAGAGACCCAAAGGGCTGAAATCACATAAGTTAAATGTGTACAGTTTGACTCCACTGCTTTGCATTTTTGACACAAAATATGATGTGTTTTTTCCTTAACACAAATCCAAGTCTTGCTCTTTCTTCCAAGGCTTGCTTCTTCCATGAAGGCTGCCTAAAAGACCTGAACCCCCAATCACATTTTTTTTTCACTCTGAATGACCACAGCACATATACTGCTGAGACCTATTTCATGATTCATTTATTTGGATACATCGTCAACTAGAGCTTAAGCTCCTCAAGGCAGGTGCCCATGTCTTCCTTCTCATATCTCTAACATTATCCAAAGCATGGTTTTCACAAGGCGTTATGTGTCATCGAATGAATTCCTTTATAAGACTGTATACTGCTTTAGTTTTTGGCGTGTATATAAAGCTAGCTACCTCCATCTCCTGCTTTAATTAGTATTTTCATGTAGACTAAATTCTGTGCCTGAAAACTTCTCATTGACTTGTAATTCACAGTTTACAGCTGAAAATTATATTGAGAAATCTCTTGACCTGAAGAAAATGATCTGTAACAGGTAAATGTTTCAGATTGTTAATGCTTCTTATAACTGGTGTTGATTAATTTTATTATAAAATCTGAGCCTTGTTGGGGGGATATTGGGGAGGAAGGGAATGGCTCTGTGTGTGTGTGTGTGTGTGTGTGTGTGTGTAACTGTGTGTTTTAAACATTAATATGTATAAATTTTGTAAATACTTTGTAAATTTTATATAATTATGTAACAATTTTACAAGCCTGTGAAGTGGGCAGGGCAAGCATTACAATTCACATTTTGTAGGTGAGGAATCTGATCATTGATAATTTTTTACGTCGGTCACATAATAAATGATAATATAGATATATTAGATAAAACAAATTATTAATGAATATCTCATTAATTTTATCTGGGTTGGGTTTTTTTTACATTTTTAATGTGGTTCGTAGAAAACAGGAAATTATAGATGGTCTTGCATTTATAGCCCATATTATATTGAATAACATTGCCTTAAAAATCCATAGATAATAGATATTTAAAAGGCTCAGGGCAGCAAGGATTTGGGAGCAGCACCACAGAATCTCCCCCCTGTGCCTCATATGTGAAGCTGGCTTCCTAGTGACCCTCGGGATATTTTTTAAGAGCTCTCTGTGACCAAAATGGTCTGAGTGTATTTGGAATCTGCTGGCCCTTGAGGTACTTCTGCTATATATTCTGAAGCCAGGGAGTTTCTAAAACTTGCTAAGAAAACTCCCAAGAGACTAGGATCCTACACCCAAGGTGGATGCTCAGGGAGAAGCAGAAGATCTAGGGGAGCCTCTGGGAACCCAGAGAGGATTCAGAAATGGAGACAGAGGCCCTAGGCCTGACACTGCCTACTAAAGCTCGCTTAGCCAACCGCCCCCAGAAGCATCCGGACCCCTCAGGTGACCTCATGCCGGAAAGCCCCAGCCTATTCCAGAATGCTCATGCCAGACACCACCAGACACAGGCCTACTGCCAGCCCGTGGTTAATATAACGCTTCCTAAAATGTCTGTATATTCAGCTTCTCTTCTACAAGAAAAGTCCTAAGGAAGAAAAATCCAGAAGTAGTAAGGACCTCCTGCAAGTGAAAGCTGTGGCAGGACCCCACCACCTAGAGCTGAGGTGCCTCCATTAAGGGCTGCCTTCTGGGCACATAAGTCTGAGAGGTGCAGCTCTGGTGTGACTAGTCGCCAATCTTTTTCGTCCCAATGTATACTGACTGTACACTTGGAAGCAGGACTTCCTTGTTCTCCTAGTCCTTTCCTTCGTCCATGCTTTCCTTCATTCAAGAAAAAGAAACTCATTAAGAACTTACAGTTCTCCAAGTCGTAGGCCCTGAGACCCTCAAAATGCAAAGATTTGCCTGTGTCCTCCGGAAACTTTCAGTCCCCTGGAGAGTTGACTGTGCAAATTTACAATCGTTGCTCCAAAGTGCAGTGGGCAAAGAGAAGGAAACTCCCTCAACTGCCAAATGGGGCTAATAGTAGTTTCTCCCGAATAGGCTTTTTGTGAGGATTCACTGAGAAAATCAATGCTGAGACCATGCCCAGCACCCGGAGAGCCCCACGTAAGTGTTAGTCACGCCCTTGCTGCTGGCAGTGACGATGATGATGGAAAACAGGACAACGGTCGTCATAACCCACGGACCTCATGGGTTCTCTGAATTCTAGTCAGAACTCAGGTCTCTCTAACCTCCTCCTCCCCACCTTTCCTTGACCTTGGCTCCCCTCTTGGCTTTCCCCTCCGCTCCTGGTTTCCTGGTTCCTCTCTACCTGTGATCCTATCGCGGATACTCAGGTGAGTCCTTGCACTGCTGTGGGCCCAGACTGGTCATGAGCTGTATAAGAACTCCGAGGGGCCCTCTGCAGGCTAATCCTCCCTGACTTGCGAGGGGAAGCGGGACTTCTTTTCACAGTCACTCGGTCTGTTTCCGCATTCGACCGGAACCCCGCGCTCCCACTCTGAGCCTTTGCTGCCCTCTAGTAGCTCTCCGCCCCATTGCACAGCCAGAATCCAAAACCCCCTTGGCTCTTGCGGGATGTCAGGGGCTCACCTGCCTGGATCTGAAGAAGTTGCCTGAGGAGAGAAACAGACCCAATGTAGAATATCCCTCCACACCAACTTGCTTTCTCTTATTCCTCATTTCTACTCTCCTTCCATCTTTGGAGCCTTTTCCTCCTCTCAGCATTATTAGAAGGTTGGTCCTCTTTTAGAGGAAAATAAAAGAAACACCTTTACATTGTTTTTTCCCCCCCTCAGAATCAGTGATCAAAAGTGTTTGCAAAATATCTCCAAGGAGCCCTTAATGTTTTTATGGGGAAAAAAGTGAAAAATAATGGGTACTATTTTTTTAAAAAACTGAATGAAAAGAGCCCTTCTGGGGTGTGGTAATGAGCTTAGGAATACAGCTTAGGTAATGGTTAGTAGGAACCTTTGAGATTTGATAAAATGTGGATTTCCTATGAAGGAAGCACAGAAGGAGCAAGACCTTTCTCTTCCTTGTTTTCTGAGTCTGTACTTCTTATATAACTGTATTATTACAAATGGTGTGCACTCTGAAGCCTAACTTTTTTTTCAGTACACACACACACACACACTTGCACATTATACACACACATACATTATCTGTTTGAATTTAAATATTATTTTCATAAACTCTCCTATAGTCCTTGTAGAGCACTTTAAAATCAACAAAGTGCCTTCTTTTTATCTCATTTGCTGTATAATGCTGATATAATATCAGTATTATAATAGAATGGTGGGACTGTAGGGGATTTTAGAGAGACAACCTTATTTCACAGATCAAGAATCTGAAGCTTAGGGATGCCTGGGTGGCTCAGTCGTTAAGCGTCTGCCTTCGGCTCGGGTCATGATCCCCGGGTCCTGGGATCGAGCCCCACATCGGGCTCCCTGCCCCGCAGGAGGCCTGTTTCTCCCTCTCCCACTCCCCCTGTTTGTGTTCCCTCTCTCGCTGTGTTTCTCTCTGTCAAATAAATAAATAAAATCTTAAAAAAAAAAGAATCTGAAGCTTAGTAATAGTCAATCGGGGCGCCTGGGTGGCACAGACAGTTGAGCATCCGACTCTTGGTTTCGGCTCAGATCATGATCTCAAGAGTCTGAGATCAAGTCCTGTGTCAGGCTCTGCACTCAGTGGGGAGTCTGCTTGAGATTCTGTTCCTCTGCCCTCCTTCCCCCTCTAAAATAAATAAATCTTTCAAAAGAAAAGAGAAAGAGTAGTAACCAAGATACTTCTGATTCCAAGTGACAGAAACCCAACTCAAGTTGGATTAGCAAACGGAGGACAATATTGACAAACATAACCAAAAAGTCTGGTCTATTCTGGCTTCAGGAATGGATGGATCTAGATATTCCAACAACATCTTCAGGAATCTATCACTTTCCATCACTTGATTATTTTCCTCTGTCTTGGCATGGGTCAAGGGTCACTTCTCCCATAGTGGTGATAAGCCTTCTCCAGGCTTCTAACCTAATTCTTGCTGGAAGCATATTTTCTTTGCGGTAGTTCTAACAAAAATCCTAGGATTGCATCTTATCAGGCAGGCTTGTATGACTGCCTATTTCTGGACCAATCCATTTGATTAAGTGGATCATGTGCTCACTTGGTCAGATGTAATGCCCTGGAGGGGTGGTTGGGGGGTTGCCCACCCCACCCACACCACATGGACTGACAGTGGGTCCTCAGAAGAAAGTTAAAGCATTGTTCTTCCTCAAAGGGGAGGTGAGCCTTGATGCTGCACAGACATAAGCAGTTTATAAGATTATATGTCATTTTATGTAAAGTGGTTCTGTAGTTTGTTGTTTGGAATTCTCGTGTAGAGTGTATAGTGTTCTGCGTTGAAATTTCCCCCACTAGTGTACTTTTTCAGCAAAAAGAGTGTGATCTTTTTTACCTTTGTACTTGCAGGGCCCATGGTGGTGGCCAGCATAAAGGGGGTGCTCAGAAACTCTTACCCAAGATCAAACAGCCAATCTGTACCACATCCAAACCTTAACCTGAGATTTCTGTGTCTTTAGGACATCTTTCAGTTCTGCCAACCTATTTCCCGAGTATAATTTTCTTTTTTCATACTTTCCACCATCATTTCAGTGTCATTTGATTAAAATATTATAGCAGATGGTGGCATTGGTCCTCCAGTTGCATTACAGATGGCTTAGAGGAGTTTGTCCTTTTATTGTATCAGATATGATAATACTATCAAGACTCCCTTTTCCCTCATTGCATTCAAATTCTTTAGATTGTTATGTATCTATAGGATATCTTAAAATAATGTCAGTTCAACTTTATTTGAATGAGTAAATCGTCTTAGAACTGAGGTGGCTTGGAGGTGTAGTTTGTTTTTAATGCTCCCGTTCTTACTATGGAAAGTGTAACTCCTATATCAACAAAATGAAAACTGTCAAAATAGCAGCTAAAACAGCAACAAGGTTAGTCTGGAGGTTAATTGTTATAGTACAAAGCCCTGTTGAAGATGGAATTACAAAGTTATTTAGCTATGTGCTACTGGATCTAGAAAGTTTTAAAAACAGACATATCTGTTATTTTAGAGATACATTATATCCTTGACAGCCTGCAATTATGGGTGTTAGACCAGAATCTGCTACCAAGATGAGTTGCTTTTGCTACTTTCTTTTTCTCTGTCAAGCCAAAGAGAATTCTTTTTAATTTTAGCATCTTTTACTTTGGATTTTTCTTTGTTGCTCTTGCTGCCTCTGACTTCAGTGAAAATCTAGCTGTGTTGTGTGTTTCTTCATATTTGGAGAACAACAGGATCCTTATGAATCATCTTGTCAGAAGCACCAGGAGTAAATCTGAGGTGTGTTCTGGAAAGGAAGGTACATGACATCTTTCTCTTCCCCCCCTTTCCACAAACAGGTAGTCTTCAAGAAACATGTTGTTATTTGGAAGAATTTGCTCTTGAAGTGGCGGTTCCGCAACCCGCCGCCCCCCCCCCCCGAAGTAGTTAACGTCATCTTTTGTAGAAGAACTTTAGAAATAGTATCGCTTATGAAAGAAGTCCACTAGAATGGAATCCCCATGCCCAATTTATTTATTCGCCAAAAATTTTATTGAATATTGGCCATGTGCTAGGTGCAGTCCTAGGCAATGAACACAGACCAAAAAATAATCTCTAATTTGGAAAAAGAAAAAGAAAAAAAAAAAAGCTCCAGGTGGCAGAAGGCAGAAAATAAACAAATAATTAAAATAGTGTGTTAGATAGTGTTTGGTGATCTGGGAAAAAAATAAATCAGTAGGTTGTAATAGGCTGGGTGTGGAGGTTGGCATAAGCACTTCATCCAGACCTCTCTGGGAAATCCTCTTTCAGCTCTTGATCTAATCTCGTTTCCATGCACACACCACCAATCCCTATGATGGGGCTTTTGAATTAGTCTTGTCTCTTGCCTTCTTAGTAGCACATAAGCCCCTGCACACATCCTGGAGGTGTGGAAATTTAACAGTCCCTTAAGTCAGCTTTAGTCCCTGCTCCTATAGTCTTTTTAGTAACTACGGAGCCTCTCCTTTCGGATTTCCCTTTTTTTAAATTGCGGTGTCATTGACATAAAACATTGTATTAGTTTCTTGTACACAATATAATGATTCATTATTTGTATATATTTTGCAAAATCATCACCATACTGATACCAATACTTATTAACATCAGTCACCATACATAGTTAACAGAATTTGTGTGTGTGTGATGAGAATTTTTAAGATTTACTCTCCTAGGGGGAAAAAAAAAGTTTGTACATAAAAAAGAGTTACTCTCTTGGCAGTTTTCAAATATGCAGTAGTCACTATGCTGTACATTATATCCCCAGGACTTATTTAATTTGTAACTGGAAGTTGGTACCTGTTGACCCCCTTCACCCATTTTCCTCACTCCCCATCTCTTGCCTCTGCTATTCACCGATCTGTTTTCTAGATTTATGAGCTTGGGTTTGGTTTTTTAGATTCCACATATAAGTAAGATCATACAGTATATGTCTTTCTCTGTCTGACACTTCATTTAGCGTAATACCCTCAGGGTCCATCCAGGTTGCCACAAATGGCAAGATTTCAGTCTGCTTTATGGCTGAGTAATGTTCCATTATACGCTTATATGTATATAATACTCTCTCTATATATACATTTTCTTTATCCATATATCCCTTGACACACACTTAGGTAGTTTTCTTCTCTTGGCTATTGTAAATAATGCTGCATGAACCTGGAGGTGCAAATTTATTTTCAAATTAGTGGTTTTGGTTGTTTTTTGGGGGGTTTTGTTTGTTTTTGGTTTTTGGTTTTGGTTTTTGGTTTTTTGGTTTTTTGGTTTTTTTGGATAAATACCCAGAAGTGGAATTGCTGGATCATATTTTTAATTTTTTGAGGAACTTCCATACAGTTTTCCACAGTGGCTGCACCAGTTTGCCTTCCCACCAACAGTGTGCAAAGGTCCCCTTTTTCTCCATGTCCTCACCAACACTTGTTATTTCTTGCCTTTTTTTTTTATAGTAGCCGTTCTAACAGGTGGGAGATGATACCTCATTGTAGATTTGATTGTCATTTTCCTGATAATTGGTGATGTCATGTACTTGTTGGACATCTATATATCTTCTTTGCAAATGTCTATTTAGATCCTCTACCCATTTTTAGTCAGATTTTTTTGTTGTTGTTGCTGTTGAGTTATATGAGCTCTTTATATATTTTGGGTATTATCACCTTATCAGATATATGATTTGCAAATATTTTCTGTCATTTAGTAGGTTGCCTTCTCATTTTCTTGATGGTTTCCTTTGCTGTGCAGAAGCTTTTTTGTATGACATAGTCCACTTTTCTTCATTCTTCAAATAACATACTTACCTCCAGGTGATCTGCAAATTATTAGGCCAAGTATTTGACATATCGTGGGCTATTAGTTGTCCTAATGCATGAGATTATTTATATAAAGTACTTTTTAATTTTGCCCTAAAAAACTCAAAATTTGACTAGTACTGCAAAATTTGAAGAGTAAGAGTAATGCTGCCCCCAAAGGACTACTCAGATATCAGTAAAAATTTTAAAAAGTGTTGGCCACAAATTGTGGGATGAGTCGGCCGGCATACCCAGTGTGGGGCCCAGTGTCCCAGTGCCTAGAACAGAACAGTCAACAAATGTTTGTAAGAGAAAATTCCTGTGTACAGCAACTACGCAGCCTTCAACTAGATGCTGATGGTTAGAATGGGAAAGTGTTGAGAGGGGTTTTAAAGGTAGACCTGAAAGGAATGGACTGCTGAAGAAGAGGGTATTGATGTCAGTGAGTTCATGGAGGAGGAAAAGGCATCCTGTTGGGGACAAAGTGAGGGGCTAGATTGGGTTCTTGGCTAATCTGAGATGGCCATGGGTGGTGACACAGATCTGGGAATCAAGGATCAGGGGATGTGGTTTGGAATGAGAGTAGGATTGAGTCACAGACCAAGATTCGGGAGTCAAAGCAGAGAGGTCACTGCTGGAGCCTGGAAGATACAATGCTGCAGAAGGGAGTAAGGTGTTCTGACCGTACTTGGGGCAAGGCCATCATTTAGGAACAGGAGAGGAAGATACATGAGGGCAGGAAACCTTTTAAGAGTTGAGGGGAGAGATTATTTCATGCCATTGCAATCATGGAAGACTTCATGGAAAACAGATCATTTTAGTTGTTAATCCTAGCCTTACCTCGAGAGTCTGGGCTCTGTAACCAAATGCCAGATGATATGATTGTATTCCCTACCAAGTACATAGTGATTAATGAATTTTTTTACTATTCTCTGTTCTAAGCCCTTAACACAAATAATTCAGTGAATTATTAAAACAAGCCAAGAAATGATTTTTCACCAGTTTATAGATGAAGAACGAGAGGTTCACTAACTTGCTCAAGGTCACACAGCCATTTAGTGGGAAAAGCAGGATTCAAAGCCAGTCGATCTGATTCTAAAGCCTGGGCTTTTGGCCACTACACCATCTTCTCTCTCCATGGGGCCTCGGTAAATAGTCAGTTTAACCTGGTCTTTTATGGGGCTGATTTCTGGCAGGTTTCCTTGTGTACTGCATTTCTCATTTTCTACACATCCCATTCTTTAACATTTCCCGCCAGATGCTTTTAGCTGACAAATTTCTAAGGTTCTTACCTTCATGGGAGCTTTCCCGGCTGTCTCCTGGGAAGTGGAGGCAACCTTCTTGCCTTGGTCCCATGAAGAGCGTTAGAGCTGTGACTAGATAAGCAAATACCACATGGAGTGTGCATTACACCCGCCCTGTGACAGCATGGCACACCAGAGGCTCAGAGCCACTAATCACCCCAGATTTGCCAGAATATGTCCTAATAACACTTCCTAAAGGGCATCATTACTTCTACACAAATGTTTTCTCATAAAATATTTGTAAAAAAAGCCTAATAAAAATCCCATCTTGGGCAATTACACCAAATCTCCACACCCTTAGAACCTCTATCTGCAAACGAGGTCTTGCTTTTCCTGTTTCTCAGCAGTCCTCAGCTGCAGCTCGGCATGGACAAGTTCGGTGCGGAGCCCCATCCAAGAGTTTGGTCTCATGCCCACACACGCCGTGAATTCGGTGGCAGATGGTGGTCACAAGAATTAGAACATGTGTGAGGATCATAGTTACTGTCAACATCTTTGAAAAGGAAACTAAACACAACTGATTGTAATAAGCTAAGGGATGAATCAACGAGATTGTCTGTAAGTAGCTGGAAAGGAGGTACTCGTCACATTCTGAAACCTCCAAGAACACCGTGTTCTAAAATACCCTAAAGACTTGGGAGATGCCTAACAGTTGCCAAGTGTGAGGGGGAAAAATCAGTATACTGATTCAATACTAGCCAATTGAAGATATCCTATGCTATCTACATAATGACCTAACCTTGCTAAACATTTGGAATCAACTGCATTCAAAGAAAAAGAAAGGTAATAGCCAAAGACTCAAACAAGGGGGATCTATCAAGTGTATTTTGTAACAGATTTATAAAATCAGTTGACATGAAGAAGAAGGTACACATTATGTTAGTACTTTAATCAAATTTATTCTAATGACATAAAATAGTGGGGTATTTATTTGTGGAGTTGACCTCCATTGTGTGTGTGTGTGTGTGTGTGTGTGTGTGTGTGTGTGTGTTTAATGAATTTCCCAGGGCGCCTGGGTGTCTCCATCGGTTAAGTGTCTGACTTTGGCTCAGGTCATGATCCCAGGGTTCTAGGATCGAGCCCTGCGTCAGACTCCCGGCTCAGCAGGGAATTTGCTTGTCTCTCTCCCTCTGCCCCTCCCACTGCTCGTGCTCTCTCCCCTCCCCCAAATAAATTTTAAAAATCTAAAAAATAAATTAAATAAATGAATTTCCCAGGTAGAGGTGTATGGCAGAAAACTTGTGGCTTATGATATATTACAAATCAGAAGAATCTGCAAACAGCAGTGTTTATTTTGGGGGGTGGAGATTTTACACAGAAGAAAGAGTACAATAGAGAAGAGTCGAGGAGATAAGAAGAATTAGCAGAATAAGATAATCTGTGTGGCAGAGGGGGTTGCTCCCACCTGTTGGTGATGCTGCGGAATAGTTTTGAAAATGTATTGGAGGGGCACCTGGCTGGCTCCTTCAGTGGAGCGTGCGACTCTTGATCTCAGGGTCATGAGTTCAAACCCCACATTGGGCATGAAGCCTACTTAAAAATAAATAATACATATAATAGAATCCTAAGCCAGTCTGAAAGGTATTTTGTTTTGTTTTGTTTTGTCTTTTGTTGGAGTTTTTTGTTGGTGGTGGTGGTGGTTTTTTTTTTTTTTTTGGTCCACACTTCCATTTTCCATCCTATGATGAAATTTGTACCATACTATATATCATTGGCAGTGATACTAAAATATTTAAGAACAAATACGACGAAGATACCACCCAGTCAGAATGGACAAGCTGTCCAGACTCCTGTGGTAAACACTTGGTTCATAATGGTCTGGAACCTGGAAGAAGTGGTCTTAACCACCTCCAGTTTCTGGGTCCTTTCGGTCACCGTGGTTCTGGGTACGCTAGCTGCACCTCAGAGGGGCATGGGTAGGGGCAGGGGAGAAGGGGAGCTCGAAGTGGTAGACTCTAGATTCACTTTAGCTAGACCATCTAGACTCTATTGTAAAATGTAACTGCACAGAAAGGTTCTTTGTTAATTTGATTTCCCCCCTCTAATCTGGATTACATCTTCTATCAGTGGAAAAGGGACATAGCAAAAAGGTAAAGAGTAGAGAGAATATTCAGCCCAGGTGAGAAGCCTTGGATTCTTTCCTGTTCTTTGCAACTTATTGGCTGAGTGACTTTGATGAAAAATTCTCTCTCTGAGAACCAGGTTCCTTACCAGGAACAAAACCCCATAACAGAGTCTCTCCAGTGATACATTGTATATGAAAGTGCTTTGTAAACAGACACACACTTAGGAAAACTTGTATTTCATTTATTTATTTATTTATTTATTTATTTATTTATTTATTTATTGGGGGAGCAGGGAAGGGCCGAGAGAGGGGGAGAGAGAATCTCAAGCAGATTCCCCATTGAGCACAGAGCCTGATGTGGAGCTCAATCTCACAACCCTGAGATCATGACCTGAGCCCAAATCAGGAGTCACTCAACTAAGCCACCCAGGGGCCCTGGTAAACTAATATTTTAAAGAAACCCTGAAATAAAGGGGCCCCTGGGTGGCTCAGATGCTTAAGTGTCTGCCTTCGGCTCAGGTCGTGATCCCGGCATATTGGAATTGAGCCCTGCATTGGGCTTCCTGCTCAGCGGGAAGCCTGCTTCTCCCTCTCCCTCTGCCTGCTGCTTCCCCTGCTTGTACACCCTCTCTCTCTGTCAAAAATAAATAAAATCTTAAGAAAAAAAAAAAGAAAGAAAGAAACCCTGAAATAAGAATTACCATTTTAAGGGAATAATCAGCCCTGAATCCAGCAAGCACATGTTTTCATATATTGAGATTAAAAAAATAATAATAAAGGAGTAAACTTCATCAACTATTTTCCAGATCACTTTGGAGCTTAATCAGATATGTATTTTATACCATTTTGCCTGCTTTGTGTCTCTACAGTTCCCACTTAGTGACCTTCAAAGAGCATGCTGTTAAGTTTGTATTATCTAGATCCCCGCCACTGAGCCACTGCAATTGACACAGTTGACTATAGGTTTCCAAAGACAAATACTTATATTAAACTGGTGGCTGAGAAATGTAGGTTACTTGGCCCAATGGTAGCTTATGTTAGGAGACTGTGGTCCAGTTGCCTTGGCTTCTTGGGACCTTTGTCCTACCAGCCAGTAAATTGTGAGATAGAAAAGTTTGCCTGCTGGAAACCATTTGGCCAGCATTAGAGTCCAGGATGTAGGCTAGACTGGAATCAGGTGAAGAGAGGAGGAAGGGCTTTGGATAAGAAGGCAGAGCTGGGAATGGCTCCTAGGGAAATCTCTAAGGACCAGAGAGGCCAAAAATGGAAGGAGGTGGGGACACATTTCAGATTCCTTCATTTCCTAGAAAGGGTTCACTCCAGGTTGGTTCTATTTCTGTAAGATTCCTGGAGCTGAGCCTGAGCTGGCTAATAGGGTATATATGGATTGGCAGCCATAATTTCCAAAGAGAAAAAAAAAAATTCCCCTAGTTTGAGCCTTCAGGAACCTTTTGAAGGGCTCCAGGGTGTTTTTTTTTTTTTTCTACTGCCAGGAAAATAGGATATTTTAGTAGTTCTGAGGATCTTTCCTAGGACCAAAAAGACAAAGCATTGAAAAAAGAATGGGGCATTCTAGTAAAAGAGGAAATATTTGATCAGAAGCAAATTAGATCTGAGTAAGCATAATAGCAGGGGGGCAAGAGATTCCTGTATGATTCTGAGTTTTATTTGAATAGACATTAATAAAATGGGCTGGAGTGGTGATATTCCACAGGCAAGATTTTACTAATGCTATTTGACAACTGCATATTGTGAGTACCTAGGTTTAAAGAAAGATGTTAAATTTAGGGAAGGGTCTTATAAAGAGCTAACTATAAGTATTTATCTCACTTTAGCTAATAACCCAATTATCTAGCACTAAGGTACATTTCTATTAAAGCAAAAAAATATCAAGGAGGCTAAAAGATTACTAGGGATGACCTAATAAAGATGAAAATGAGATGGGTTGAAATGCAAAAACAGATTTATGCTAATTGGAACAGTTATAAAAATTCAATTCTGCAATACAATCCATTTAATGTACTTTCCTATTGATTAGTGGTAGCTGACTGCTTTAGCTAGACCATCTTTGGTAAGGGAATTGTGTTCTTTTCAAAAACCTTTAAAATAGATGCTTACAATAATCAACTACTTTTTATACAAATTATTTTTCTATTAGACCCCAAATAGAAAGCATATGCATTTCAATATCAGCAGACTGAAATTGTTTGACTTAATATGGAATTTATGAATGAAGAAGAGAAAGCTCTATCACTAAATGTGGATTATTGGAAGTTATTTTAGACACCAGCTTGAAATGTTTTTTTACAGCCTTAGAGTAGAGAATAAGACTGTATGAATAATTCATTTAGTCCTAGAAATACTAATCAAATAGTTTGGACAGTGATATGTCTTTTCATTTTGACTAATTGCTGATATATTTTTTTTTTAAGTTCCTGGCCAACTGTGATTTTTTTGGAGGGGTTCTGAACGTTTGTATTAACTCCTATGGGAGATTCTTGGATTTTGATGAAATTCCATACCAAATGTTAGTTTGTATTGACTATATGGTGAGTAGGCTACTGTAAGCAAATGAAGAACTGTGCTCCGCCTTCTTGTCATTTTGTGAATGGATTGTGAAGGGTTTGTTAATTTCCTCTTCACTCCACTGGAGCAGATACTCACAAATATCTGCAATGTCACAAGACTGTTTTATTTGCATATTGAGAAGAATGGTTTGGGGGAGGGTTGTTTGGGAAATAGGATAATAAAGTACCTTAAAAATAGAAGTACTTGGCCTTGTTTGCATTTATTCCTGGTATCTTTAGAAACAGTCTTGACTGTGTTGCTTTCCAGCCAAGGTTTTTTGTTGTTGTTTTTGGGGGGTTTTTTGGAAAGGGTAATTAAAGGGGCTGGGACTCCATCTATCTGATGGTCTGCCTTGCCCGAGCCCTTTCCCTTAGCCCTTCCTGCATTTCATCTCCAAACCTAGACTGCCTTGGCCCTCAGAGATTTGCAAAGTGCCAAATAGGTCTTTCTGACTCTGTTATAGGGCCGTTGCCCTTCTATTTTGTCCTGAATCCCAAAGATAAACTGCCTCCCTCCTTTGCCTTCCATTCTTGTTGAGAAAACATAGTATATGATCTATGCATTTCTTTGTAAAGTAAGAGTGCAAGCATTTCACTAACGTTTCTAGTTAAATGAGACCCATAAAGCACACTGACTTGACGCTGAGACGGAAGGGAGTGGGGGTAGCTGAATCGGCTGGAATACATAGCCCTTTGCCTAAAACTGAATGCATTGCTCAGTGCTTAGTATTAGATTTATGGAATGGCTCCTCTCCCAGCGTTGTCCCTGCTTTCCACAATTCGGTGCTTTTGTTGCTATTGAAAGAGCCTTACTTTCTGAGCCATTGTGATTGTGCAGGGGGAGGAGGCTGTGGCGGGCTAGGGTGGTAGTAGTAGTGAATGACACAGCTTTGCCAGATGACATGTAGCGGACCTCTGCATCAGCCAAGAGGAATTAAGCTTTGTCACTCCCCACTGGGACTACCTTTCTCCTGGTATGTGCGCAAGGAATTCATATGCTGCTGCTGCAAGCACTAGAGCAGAGCCCTGGGTACACTTGGCCACAGAAGGCAGTGAGCAAGAATGATAGCTGTCTCTTTTAAATGCCGTTGTCAAATTCTGAGACGACTTACTAAAGGTACCGTGATTTCCTTGTTATTCACTCTGCGAGTCTGTTGCAGTAGCCTATAAACACAGTTTAATGGTTTTTACTTTCAAATATGACCGCCTTTACAATTTATTGTCAGGCAACAAAGAACTCAGTGAAATATGTATAGATATATATGTACAGGTAGAGTCGGCTTTGCTTTTCGTCCTTACATACTGGTTGTGTTCATGCTGAAATTAGGAAGAAACCTGGCTTGGGGGGGTTTGTTTTTTTGTTTGTTTGTGTTTCTTTTCTTTTCTAAACGACTTCATTCATTGCTGAAAAGAAAATGTGTTGGGGTCCGGTGCTGAACTTATTATGAGAAACCGTCATTTTGCATACTGATTAACTGGTCAAGAGGGGTCAAGTGCGTGTTACCATCCTTTGCATGATACATGTACTAAATGCAGTTGGCAGCTTCAGGACTCACACAGCTGGTGAATCCACAGAATCATTGTTTATTCTATTAATTTCAAACATCTCATGCGCTTTCTCCAAGGACAGCTTTATTTATTTTTTTATGTGTTAGAATTGCATTTTCAGAAATGCAGGTAATTTAAAATGCTTTGGTCCTAGGTGATATTTGAAGAAGTTTATTTGAAAGTGAAAATCATTCCTCTGTATCTTATCATCAAGAATTACTGGCTTGAGATTGTCTCTCTTAGAACTCTAAAATAGTAATTAAATCTCTCTGTATCATTTAAATTATGCTTTTCTTTGAAATCTCTCTATCTGTGCCATCTCATTTTACTTTGTGTGCATTCGCGGTTCCAAAGTTAGTGAAAGCTTAAAAATTCTGCCTTAGCTACGTATAGATATGTGAGCCCTCTTGCCTTCTTTCCTTTAGATAGGATCTCCTTTAAAGAGAATTTATTATTAAAAAAAAAAAACTTTACTCATTTGTGTACCTGCAAATGTCTTTCTTTTTTAGCCTGTAATATAGAGTACTGTCAAGTAATTAATGGGTGTAATTATGCTCTAGAAGCTCTGAACCTATAAATATGTTAATGGATGCTATTTCTATCAGTTTAGCTTGACATATCAGAGTTCTTTGATCACCAGCAGTGCAGCTAAAAATGCAATTAATATTTTATTTGGCAGAAGAATGAGCACAAAGCAAATAGTGAGAAATAGATCTTGAGTCAATAACAGGAAAGAGAATAAATACTATAGCCCAACTTACCGAATGCATTTGCAAGTTGTTTGGATAGCAGAGCAAGTCTTTTAAAAGGTACTTTGGGGAAAAATATAGGAAAGACTATCCATTTTCAATTAGGCTGTTAGCATGGGGTAGTAAATTCTGTTTTCACTGTATCCTCTGCAATTGGTATAAATGTACAATTTCTGTTTATGAACCACTATTAAAAGACTATCCTTTATGTTATGGTTTTGGCTAAGACTTTTGAAGAAAGGACTCTTATTCTGAAAAGTTCTTTTCTTAGCTGATTTTAGCATTTACCTATCTTGATGTTGAGAAGTTGATGCTCTTCTTACATTATAATCATGGAACAATAATTTTTACTCCTGTGTATCAGAAATTCTTTTATAAGTCCTACATACTAGAATGAGAGTGGAGCCAAGCAATGTTATTACAAACATTTTTTTTAACTTTTACCAGTTTTCCGAGTCTTCTGGAAGCAGTAGTCCCCTGCAGTGAAAGGAGATTTAAATGTTTACTAAGGCAGTTGCTAAAAATCTAGATAAGTGAAGAAAGCATTGATGCTTTCTTTGTAGTTGCCATTTCACTTTTTTCCCCAAAATCTTTGTATCTGCTGTTTTCTATTTGGTACTTAGCTTTAAGACTGCCAATTGATGACTAAAATAAAATCTATATACGGAAACATTTTACATAATTTGACTCTTCTGCATGTCTGACTGGATGTCGAAACATTGGCAGGGATGTGCCTGAGTGGTGCGGCGCCTTACCTTGCCATCCACTCATAGTTCTGTCAAACCAGGTTCAAGGCTCACCAGTGCTACCTGTTGTTCATTGAGTTCTTTGAACCCCACCCCTACCTGTGGTGCTGTTTTTCTTAGACTGTTACAATAAAACCAAGGAATAGAAGTAATTGCAATCTTAATGCTCCTTCTTTGGGCTTTTTTTGTGGGGGGGTGCGGAGATGGCGTGTGGATTTGCACTGGGATGAAGTTCCCTTCTTTGCTGTCTCACCCTCCTCATCACAGAATTCCCACACCCTCAACCTCCACCCCCAAAACACGTGCATATTTTACACTCACTGAGGACTGCAACTAATACACTTTCTCCAGATACTTAGCACAGTGCCTTTGTGGAGTAGGCTCAGAGTAATGTTTGGTAAAATGAATAGGATTTGCATAGTTGAAATTGGTAGGACTTTTGAATTATCCAGGAGCTCTTAGCAAATGTTTCAAGTTCCTCACTAGGCTCCTGGCCTAGTGAACCTTATCCAGATCTTGGGCAGGGGGGGGAAAGATGAGCTTCATGTTTCTGGAACTACCTTGCTATTTGTGGTTGATGTCACCCACAAGTAGTATGGCAACTGCAATATCTTTTTTAATCATCTTGAGGAGAAAGGGTGCAAATAAAGGAAAACTGTTTTCTACACATACCTACACTTTGTGTAGCTGACTTGTGTTTTTAGCCTCTTCATCCATCTTTCTATTGTCCATTTAACAAATATCTGTTGAGTACCTACTGCATGTGCCAGGCACTGCCATTTTTTTGCACTAGAATCCTAGGCTGGGATTTTTGTAGGTGTATCGAGCATTTTTTAAGCAATATATATTTTTAACGATAAACAAGTAGTTCTTTACTTGAGAATAATTGTCAAGGATCATCCCACACAGAGGCATGGCCCACAGTATTATGGCAGAGCGTGTTTTAGGTGAACTTAACACTTCTCAGATTTGGGAATCGAGTCTTCTTTTCTTATTAAGGCTTCAAGCAACTTTCAATTGGTTGGCCCTCTTGGTCCCCTACAAAGGTAGAACCAGAAGAAAATAACCTTAACTTGAGAGGCCTGCCCCTATCATTAGGATAGGAACTTTGAGCCCCTCAGAGACCAAACTCTGTCGAAAGCATTCTTTTCCACTTAGCGTTGAAATCTAGAGAAGAGATGCTGTCTTCTGCCACTACGCCTGTCCTCTCCTTCAGAATGAGACTGTCTACTGGCTACTGGCGTTGGTGCCAAATTCAAAAATAACATTTTCTCAGCTTTCTAGCCACATCTGACAGAGGAATTTTCTTGAGCGAGTAAAGCCTCCCTACCTTGGCGCCTACCTTCACAGCTGCTACCTCTGAGAGTTCTGCTTTCTCCGCCAGGGGCTACAGTCCTCACGAGAAGTGAATCCATTCTCTGAGAGGGGACTGTATTTTCACAGCTTCGACAGGCTTTGTGCATTCTCTCCTGTCATGGTTTCATCATTTCTTTCTCCTTGAGACTGGTTGGCCTCAGGTGCGCAGCCTCACTTCCTGTAATGGTAGCCGGTGTGACTCTCCTCCCTCCTCAGGGGCCACTGTTTGGGGTCCACAGACCTGAACTTTCATGCCCCGCTGACAACGGCATTTTCCTTTCACAGGCTTCACTCTGTCTACCAAAGCCAACATCAGCCAATAAATACTTACGGACATTCCACAGGGAGCGGGGCTCTGGTCACCCTTTGTGTTTTGTCGTCATTCACTTTGTCTTCCTGTCTTCTCTCGGCCGGCTCAAAACTCGTGTCCAAAATTCTCTGCCTTCATTTTACTGCAGATTGCAAAATCATAGCTGGCCTCAGGGTCATTTTATTTCCTACCTGCCTTCCCTTCCTCTCTCTTCCCAGACACACATGTGGCCTAGAATTAGAATTAACTGTCTCTGCCCCTGTCCCATTAGCTTACTATACAGGCAGCCCTGTTGACCTGCATCCCAATGGGGTATCCGAGTGAGACGTTTGTGGCTGGCATCCAACTGCTCCCTGCTCTGCCTCTTTCTCCTTCCTGATTTCTCCTCCCAACCTTAGTATCCTTTCTGCTTTTCCGATGCCTGAACATTCATGGGCATTACTTTATCCACTGACACTGAGCAGGACTAAAAGGCTTTGTTCCTATCATAGTCGCATTCTCTTCCTTTCAGTCTTTGCTCCGTACACTTCCCCTAATCACAGACTTACCGTGCTTGAAAGGGAAGGTCAGCCATTAATCTAGGACTTGTCTCCTGAGAGAACTGAAACTCAACTCTCTTAGACAGCCAGCAATCTCATTCTTAATTCTCCCCAACAAGAACAATCTCACAACGTGTCTGATAGTCTTCCAAAGGATTATTCAAGTGACCTCTGAGTCCCTCTAAACTCTGAGATTCTTTGACACTCATGCCATGTTTAATTTTTTTTCCTATTCAGAAATTCGTTTCCCGTATGCAATCTCAGTCAACTGCAACAATACATTTAATTTTTTTGTCTTGACGGAAGAGGAAAAATACTTCTTAGCCCTTCCCTTTCTGCTACATCCTTTTAACCTGAGGAACTCACCGGGCTCATGGCATTGTTCTAGACATGATGGCTCCTCTTCTGATAGACTCAGATTTTCTGTTTAGGTCCCTCTGCACTTGCCCATCTGTCTGTGTCTGTTCTTCCAGCTTCTCCAGCGTTCTCCTCTAATGGTTCCTCATCCACTCCGTGATGTGATTCAGAATTGATTATCATCTAGGTTGAGAATGCCCTCTCTCTGCTGGACCTCGTTCTCCCGTCTCCCCATCCTCATTCCTTTTGCTAGCCCTCGCTGGCCTCCTCTGTCAGACCCTGCCATCTGGAACAGTTCGGCTGTATCTCTCCACCTCATTAACTTTCCATCCCTTTTCAAACCTCACCTGAAAACATATCCTTTCTCCTTTGCCTCTACCACTTCATTTCATCCTATCAAAGCTGGTTTATCATTTCAACCTATAAACTTTTAAAAAATACCCCATGCACTTAAAAGTTGTTCCACAAAATACAATTGCTTGTTTTGTTGGAGTTTGAGCTGTTGCTAGAGCACGGACATATTTCTCCCACAAATACAGAGCTGTGTCTGAAAGGGAGAATTCTGCAACCAGATCTCCGGTGTGTCTTGCCGTTCTCCCTCAAGGTGCTACTAGGGGTGGTGATTGTGATGGAATTCTTCCGGTGCTCCTGGTCCAGTGCTCTGGAGTGTTTACATTGAACAGTGACTTGTACCACATTACTTCGAGTGGCCTCAACCTTTTCTTTTGTAACCTGGCTAGACTTCTCATAGTTGCAGGTTTACTTCCCCTCCCCCCCACCTTCTGCATAAGAATTGCATACTAGAAACGCTTTCTCTCCTTGCAGGAGGCACCTGTCCTACTGCGGGACTGTTTGGCTATTCCTCACATAACCTCCAGTGAACAGAAAGGAGTCCATACCCTTCTGATGTAATTGTGGCTGATCAGGAAGGAAAAGCTGGTTTGTGGCTGGGAAAAGGAAGGCCAATTTAGGATAGTCATTCTTTTTTTTTTTTTTTTTAGCTGGAGAACTTTACTTTTTATTCTTGTAGTTTTATACTAGGAAGTCAACGTTTAATTTAGTAATCCATTGTTCACAATTTATTAAAAGATTGAGTCCTTAAATTGTACATCAATATCCTATGACTCCACATTTTATGACTCTCCTTCAAATCTGAAGAAAATGATTACTTTAAGTTCCACAGACAGCACAGTCCCACTGACATAACATTTAGTCCAAAGTCCTACGCTCGTGAGAATTAAGAATAGCCAGTGTCAAACTGGCCTGAAACCTGATTGTGTTCCTGGCTCAGGATACCTGTAGTAAATTTGTAAATCCACACTAAGACACAAAAACAAACTAGGGTGTGTATGTCATATAAAAAACTTTTCACAATAGAGTAAAAATTAACATTAAAATGTCACCAAATTTTAATAATATTATGCTGTTTTATAGGATAGTCATTCTAATGTGTTAACTTGTGTATTTTGGGAAAATGAGACTCAATGTTTCATTTTTGCCACCACATTTTTCTAGAGTAGGAAGAGGGGATGGGAACCATATACCTGTGCATCTAGACTATTAGAGAGAACCAACTAGGGCAATGCATCTCTAATCCCTTAGCATTCCATACAGTTTAGGGGAAATAGAACTGACTTGGAAGTAAGAAAATACATGATCTTGTCCCAGCTCTTCTTTTTTTTACCTGTGTGGCAGAAAAAAAGAACGAACTCCCTCATTGAATCTCCGTTTCTCCACCTATACGTTAAAAATCATATGTGAAGACTTTTATATCGCTTATGCTCATGTTAGCAATAATAAAAATAATTTAATTTTAATTTACTACTGCAGTTGATTTATTCAAAATTTTGTATCTTAGTAAATTCCATTTATTCTGGCAGAAAACATATTTCTAGTAATCTCGCACTATTTGAGAGACGACAACATACGGTATTCTGAAAATTTCTAGGAATATAAGGGAGCAGTCAATGTTTAGATGCTTCTTTCACCTTTTCTCTCTTTTATTAAGTCTCTTGGCACCATTTTGCAAATATACATGAGAATTATGTTTTAAATTAAAAATTAATAATCTATGCCTTGTGAATCTACAAAAGAAATTTTTTTTGCGTAATTTCTTTTGTAATTACTTTATTAAAGTTTCAATACCACATATATTCGAAAGAAAAGCCATAAGCCAGATGTTTATTACATTTAGCTTCTTGAAGGCTGTTACTTCACCTTTCAAACGGAGACACTTTGACCTTGCCATTATAAAAGCAATAAAAACAAAATGGTCTCATATTTCTTAGTCAATGGTGACCACCTAAGGTCAGACAAATCTTTTGGGCAATGAGAAAATGGGAAAACACTTCTTATTAAAATAATCCAAACTCAATTGTTGAAAAGCACAATTATTAAAATTTGTACCAAGGAATTTTCTGTTTGATTTTCAAAACAAAACTGAATTCATTTCAAAATAAGGTAAAATCTAATGTCACTAAAGATATGTTGCCAGTGTTACAGTGGAAACCTTGGGGAGGGGACAGGTTGATTTACAACTTATTCTACGTGCTTTTTAGTAAGAGTTGAAGTTTTATTGTATGTGCAATACATACTTTTGCCCCTCCGTTTTCTCCTTAAAATTTTACCCGTTTGTGCATGTTAGCACACAGCTGTGGTAGGAAAATTTACTGTCGATAGTATTCTGTTAACGTGGATTACCATAATAATTAGCATATCTCCCTAGTTTGTTTCCAAATTTTTGCTCTAATGAATGGTGGTGTTGAGCATCTTTAAAGAATTTCTTTTGTGTTCTAAATTGTTGCCTTAGTGTATTTTCACTTTAAAGTCTCCTGATACATATTTCCTGAAAAGTGTGTTTAGGACACATACCCATTTTCTCCAAGGCTTTCTTAAGCTAACAAAAGTGGCAGAAAGAAAAACAATGAGGGAAGGAGCATTTGGATGCCGTAATATCCAAAAAAGCAAAGCAAGGACGGTATTTCAAAAAGGGGACAGAGAGCAGCCTTCAGTGAGAAAGAGAGAGAAAGAAACGGGCATTTGCTTTCGTAAGTGGGTCATTGCTGACCTCTGAGAGAAGTTTCAGCAGAATAGTGATGTCCACAGCCAGATGATAAGGCTGTGAGTGCAGACCACTCTTGTAAGGTGGACAGTAGAGGTGAGGCCAGCTGAGCAGTAGCCCCTAGGAGGAGAGGGTGGGGCCACAGGGAATAGGGAAGGGTATTATGGAATAGGAGAGATCTGAGCATGTTTTTCGAGGTCTCGAGGAAAGAGCCAGCAGAGAGATGAACTTCAAGATACAAAGCAGACAAGGGATGATTCCTGGAGCCAGGGAAGGCAGGGCGAGATTGGGGAGAACAGAATGCAGATAGAGGATGCAGATGGATGCCAGGGTGGGCAAACAGAGGGACATCCTATCACAGATATGGGGAAGCATAGCAAGAAAGATTTTGAGGTAGGCATTAAGGAAATTAACCTAACCTGACTTTCTTAGTAAATGGGAAGGAGATTCTAAAAACTCATATTCTTAAGAGCTCCTAATCCGGGGGTTTCTAAATTTGTCTCTGCATTGGAATCACCTGGAGAGCTTAAAAAAATAGTGACACCTGCATCAACCCCAGAGATTGTGATTTAATTGACTGGGGGTGGGTCTATGTGTTGGAATTTTTTTAAATGTTCCGGGTAATTGTATTGTGCAAATGAGTTTGGGAGCCGGTGACGGGCAGCTTCATAGAGACTCCAAACTGGTCCTTGGGAATCAGACGTGTTTGGGCCAGAGACAAGCTCAGGAATTTTATTCAATTGCTGGGTGGGAGAAATTGAACAGATTAGCCTTCCTGTGACTTTGTAGGCAGGGCCCATCTGAGAGTGGAAATGGAGCCAAAAGAAAGAGACGCTAGGTCCCAGTGTCATTACTTGAGCCTCTGGTCAAGAACTACCTTAAGTGAGCTTGAGCTCTACCCCTAGACTTCTTTAGTGACATTAGCTGATAGTTTTTCCCCAACATCTAAACTAAACTAGAGGCAGGTTTTCTGTCAGTTGCAATCAAAGAAGCCTGATATGGGTTATAACATATTTGAGTATATACATTTTGATAAGAGTTTTTATTTTTTTATTTTTTTATTTATTTTAAATGAGTATTTCAGACCACTAATCCTCAGGGTCTTTCTTTTTTTTTTTTTAAGATTTTATTTATTTATTTGAGAGAGAGAATGAGAGAGAGCACGAGAGGGAAGAGGGTCAGAGGGAGAAGCAGACTCCCCGCCGAGCAGGGAGCCCGATGTGGGACTCGATCCGGGGTCTCCAGGATCATGACCTGAGCCGGAGGCAGTTGCTTAACCAACTGAGCCACCCAGGCGCCCTTGATAAGAGTTTTTAAACTATAGCTTAAAAATGACAGTTGACTCAACCACTTGTGGACTGCTGGATCACTCATATTCCATAGAACACCATCGTAATCTCAGCAAATCTTGGCCCCCCCCAGCTCTGTGTTGAGTAATGAGCACCACTGCTAACTTAGGATTTTCGCTGGGTCATTCTGTTTAGTGAGCCACTGATAAGTGCCCCCCTCCCCTGCCACTGTCCCCTTGGTGATCCACATGTCCCCGTAGGGGTGGAAAGGAAGGGTTCATTTCCATGTTATTTTCCCGTCCTTATGTTCCAGGAACTGAGGGCCATCTGATGCCTCCCACCCTCTCCCTGCTAAGCAGAAGGTGATTGTTTAATGAGAGGCTACTTTAAAAAAGCAGGGTTGTAAAGTTGTGTTGCTTTGGCTATATGGAGTGCATGGTTTTTCTGGGCATCAACAGCTCTTCTTACTACTCCCTCTTCCCTTTTGTTACCTTTCTCCTTCCAATTCTAATGGACATAAGCCCAGTTTATGAAGGGTTCCACCCTCATTTGTATCCTGCGGCATGTCTGTAGCCCCATCCCCCAGTTGCGGGTAGTGGTTTGCTGGGGCCAGCTTGTACTGGCTTAAGAACCGATAGCTAATTTTTCAAAAGTTTTGTGAGCCGGTTGTGAAGCACATCTATTACTAAACATTATTTTTTATAAACTTACTAAATAAATTATATTAAAAACAAAGGCAATAAATACTCAAAATTCATCACTTTCTAATTATTATCTAGTTATTACTTTGCTACATTGTATTACTTGTACTCTTAAAGTATGGTGTATCAGTATGGCAAAAATACTATATAAGGGTGTGCCACTGCACATCAGCTTGAAACTGGCCATGGTTTGAGTATTTACACCTTAGAAATTGGCAAAGCTACGCCCCAGAAATCCAGTTGTTAAACATTTACCAACACACCATTGGATAGATACCTCTGCTCTTTGTGTTCATAAAATCTGTATAGTTGTCTTTCATTATGCTTTCTAAATGGGATAGTGATTATATGTTAATCTGTATACAACCATCAGACTATGAATTCTTTGAAGTGAATATGTCATGCTTTACTGATCATTTTATCACCGGCAAGTACACAGTGTTTGGTGCAAAGAAACTGCCATATTAAATGGATAATGTTAGTTTCTAACGATCTCCTGGATTAATCAATCTTACATGTTTACTTTGGACTTGAAATATTTCAGATAACCCCTTTCCTTACACCAGAGCTCTTAATTTTTTAAAAAATATTTTTTCACATTTTCATATTACATCAGGAAGTAAGCCCCAGGACTATTCCAAGGAGGTTCAGCATTCTCTCACACCTGCTAATTTCCCAATTTCCCTTTTAACAAGAGGGGTGTTCCGTGCCCTCCTCCTCTCCCTCCTCCGCCTGAAGCCTGCTTAGGGCAGTCTAGGGGAAGACACTGGCAGGAGTCCAGGAATAGCACCCGGGAGCTGGAGGCTGAAGGACAAACTGTTGTTAAATTCTGCATGACAAAATTCCCAATTGAATTCAGTCTGGGAAATATCTAGGACCCCACAGAGTTTCTGTGTAGGACTACTTAAATAAATCTTCACTAAAGGAAGAAGTTGACAAAATAAAGGCATATATTTGAAGAAAGTAGATATATAGAAAGAAGATCAATGAGAAAGACACAACAGCAACCTAAAAAGACATGAGCAGAAGAAAAAGAGAGAGAAATTATGATGAAATTATTGATGTAAATTCCTGAAACTAAAGAATGTTTTCAGATTGAAAGGGCCCATTGAGCCCTAAGCAGGATGACTGTAAAAAGATCTAAACAAATTCTCTTAAAATCCTAGGACATTATGAAAAATAGAAGATCCTAAGAGCTTATCAAGAGAAATAAAAATAGGTTTCCTATAAAGGAATGAGAATTGACTTGGTATCAGACTTTTTATAACACTAGATCCTAGAAAAAAATTTGGTGCTTTCAAAGTTCTGAAATGGGATGCGTTTAAACCCTGAACTATTAATCAAAGGTGAGCATAAAATAAAGACATCTTTAGACATGCAATGATTCAGGCAATTTATATCTAACATGCACTTTTAGAAAAAACTACCTGAGGGTATAATTAAGGAAAAAAATTATATATATATAATTATTAAATTATACATATTAATATATAATGTATATACAAATATATATTTTATATAATATATATTATAAATTATATATAGTTAATATAATCATTAAATTATATATATATATAATCTAGGAAAGAGGAAAAATGTAGAAGTCAAGAAGCAATGGATTTAAGAGTACAGTGAAAAGATATCCCAGAATGGCAGTTATGTAGTAGGGAGCAGTCATTCCAAATTAGAGCATATGACCAGAGTCAGGGCCTGAAGAATAATATCTTCCAAAGACATGGATGTCTTATAACAATTAATGAATAATTTGAGTAAAATTAATGATGAAGGAGAGATATAAGTATTCTTTTGTCAACAGGAAAAAGAAAGGCACTTAGAAACCCTAAGAAGTATAAAAGCTGGACAAAAAGTAAAAATTCAAATATGAAGCGATATAAAGTATGTCATGTTTTTGAACAATTGTTGGAGAATGAACTTGACCTTTACACTTGGAAAATTCTCCATTGAGTAGTATAGATCTCGTGACAGAATTGCATATCTTGCTTTGGGAATTCTATCATATTATTTTTTTTGCTGTGAATAATATTTATATGATCATAATTTTGTAATTGTCATTTATTGGATTTTTAATTTTTATAACCTATCTATACGGAGAAAATATAAAACTAAGTTATAATTAAAGAAGAGAATGTAAGTGTTATAAACTTTTATGATATAAAGATAATTATATACCTGATAAGCTTGGAGGTTTATGAAAGAAACTACAGGGCTGCTAACGTTCTCAATTTTTGTAGAATATATATTAAGGTACTATGTGAAGTTGACATATTAAGAAGAAAAGATCACAGTTAAAAAGACTAGTACGATCAAATGTTGGCCTGGATGTTGAAACTTTTATACACTTCTCATGGAAGTATCATTTGGAACTACTACTTCTGGAAAACCATTACATACACGTATCATATGACTCAGCAATTACATTGCTAGCTTTGTTTATCTGTTTGTTTTAGAGAGAGAGAGTGTGTGCAAGAGAGCAGGGGGTGGGGCAGAGGGAGAGGAAGAGAACCCCAAACAGACTCCTCGCTGAGCATAGAGCCCAACGTGGGGCTCAATCCCAGGACCCTGAGATCATGACCTGAGCCGAAATCAGGAGTTGTGCAGGTTAACCAACTAAGCCACCCAGGCACCCCTACACTGCTAGTTTTATACCCAAGAAAAATGCATAATATATGACTCAGAAATTTGTATAAGAACAGTCATTGCAACACTATTCCTACTAACATGAGACTGGAAACAACTCAAATGTCCCTTAACAGATGAATGGATAAATACATTATGGTATTTAATGGCATACTGTATGGAATTAAAAAGAATGCACTACTGCTACATGCAATGAAATGAATGAATATCACAAGCATAAATGTTGAGTGAAAAGAGCTAAACACAAGTACAAAAACATTCCAAACCATCTGTGAGGACAGAAATCAAGATGATGGTGGAGACAGATAGGGGACTTACGGATGCTGGGACTGGTCTATTTCTCTGAGCCATGGTTCCATGGGTGTGTTTACTTTGTGAAAACTCATCTAGCTGTTCCTTTTAATTGGTGCACTTTCTGTGTGCGTGCTATACTCCAATAAAAAAACTTATTTTAAAAAACCAAAGTGTTAAGTACATTATTTACATTTCATAAACATGAGTTACCAAAGAGGTAGGGATAACTACTAAGATAGAGAGGAAGAGAAAGAAAAGGGAAGACTGTGCAAGTGAAACAAAGTTCTCTCTTTCACAGATGACATTGACAAATACTGCTTAAAATTGACAAGTGAAGAAATGGTAACATTTACTTTGGTGTTTTCAGAAATGTGGAGACTGGAACAGTAAAAAAATAATGTTTCCTATTGAGGAATGGGATCAAGGGTGAGAAATAATGGAGGAGGGAAACGTTTACTTTTCATCTTTTACTCTTCTTTACTATTAACATTAAAAAGAGAAAGACAAAAAACAAAGCTAATATTGTTATTAATAACAACTACCATTTATTTCATGCTTACCATTATTGAAATACTGAAGCAGATATACCACATAACTGATTTCAATTAAATTTCATACTTGATACTCTTCACCACATTTATTAGGGTGGAATTTGTTAAACAGTTATAAGCTAAACATCAAGATACCCAATTATAACACAAAAAACATAAAACATTATTCAGAAGGAAGAATTTTAGCAACGCAAAATATGTTCTTATATTAAGGCACATTTACATTTGAGCTCCCTATCAGTCAAGGGGAAAAAATAAGTTTTTGTTGTGTTTATAAATCTCACTGCCCATTAAAAAATTTGGAGAGATAATTAATACCTGGCAACAAATTCTAGCACAAATGCACATTATAGATGTTTATCTAATGTATATGAGATGCCATAATTATGTTATGGCAAAAAGATAGAAAAGTTACTTTAAGAAACTCTTTCAAATACTGGGACTCCTGGGTGGCTCAATTGGTTAAGCGTCCGACTCAGTTTGGGCTCAGGTCCTGATCAAGCCCCCCATCCCGCTCCACACTCAGTGGGAGTCTGCTTGAATATTCTCTCCCTCTGCCCCTTGCCCTGTTTGCTCTTATGCTTGCACTCATGCTCTCTCTCTCAAATAAATAAATAAATCTTTAAAAAAACAAACAAACAAAAACTCTTTCCTTTACTGACTCACTGTAAAACCTAAAGTCATGATATTATAACGCAGAGAAGTCATTTATCAGGAAATGCTTGTAGTAGAATCCAGACATATTGATTTCTGGAGCATTTCCCAACCTTTGTTCTTCAGAAAACTAATTATGCTAGATGTTAATAGTTACTCCATCAAAAATGGGTTCAAGAAATGGAAAATGCGACAAACTGTCATCTCCCTTTTGTAGATTCAAAACTATATTAGCATATTAAAGATCCTTAGAAGTCCAATAAGAAATAAAGCTAATTAATTTTGCTTAACCCAGTACTTTCCCAATTTATTTGATGTTGGGACCTTTTTTCTTTTCTTTTTTTTGGGGGGGGACCTTTTTTCAATTAATACTAAAACTGCAGAAACCAGATTTTGGGAAACATTAGTTCACCTCAATACAGACTGAAGCATAGCCAACAGAGAAGCCCCAGTCATTAGTAAATCCTTAGACAGTAGCTTTCAAAACTAGTTGTTTCAAATATCATCTTGGCAAATACTGAAAGGTGAATTTTCTAAGAATAGCTTCAAGTGCCAGTATTCTCTGGTATTGTTTATAAAATTAGACTCACGTGATTTACAGTTTAGAAGTACAGAAAGCATAGTTTGTGTCCTGTTACAAAAACTAAGGAGTCTGGCATATTCTATGCTAGATATGAACCTCCCACTTTCACACAAAAATAACTACAGGGATGACTGCTTCTAGATTAAATTCCCTCACCCCACCCCTGACACCTCCACAGTGCAGAGCTTCTGCACTTTCAACCTGTCAAATCATTTCAAGGCAATTCTATGTAATGTCTGAGTTCTGTGCCATGTAGCACAAAAAAGATGATTTGAATTCAGAACTTTTAAAAGGCAGCTATTACAGACTGGCCAACCCAGAAGACCCCCCTCTACTGTCTTGTTTTCAATACAACTACTTCCTGAGGAGCCTGGCCACTTATGTTCTCTACAAAGTAAACACCCCCCATCCTAGAGAGCTGAATAAGTAAATTGGGGGGAGGGAGAGGTTTAGTTTTTCATTTGTATATTCGAGAATGTCTGCCAAATATAAATACTTTATTGTAAGTATATATTATGCTAAACTCTGTATAGCAATAATTAATCAATATATCCTGGTAATAAAACAATGGCATACAGTCATCTTTCAATTTGTTAGAACCTATGGGCAGAATTCCAGTTGAGCACAAAACATTATCGAGTTATCTTGATAAAGGTTAACAACAAAGGGGATGCTGCACCATTTAGAATTAGAACTTGATCTGTCAAACAAGCATTCTTACCCACACTGATTCTGACAGTAGTATTATGGCATACCCTTTGCAAAAGTGTTAATAGCCTGGGCTTTAATCCAAGAGTGTATAGCTTGACTTACAGATAGTTCCTGTTTATAGAATCAAAGGCGAAAAAGATCAATGAACATGACAAAAAGTCTTACCTCATCTTAGTGTGATAAAGCAAGGGTAGAGCAGTAATTAACAGTGGAAAACTGGCTCCTTAATGTAAGACAGTAGACTGAGGGACCCAGGCTTACCCTTTTTTTTTTTTTAATGAAGAAAAGAAGTCATAGATTTGCACTTCGAATGAAAGGTAAGGTGGTTTCCCACTTTGAAAGGAGAGCCCACCACGAAGGAATTACGCCAAAGAAAGTCATTACAGTGAGTGGCCTGACGCAAAAGTCACAGCCACCTGGGGCAGAAATTTAGTGATTCTTGGAGGAAGGAGTATTTTCCTGGGATCTTTTTCAATATTTAAGTAAGTGATGGAAATTTTTAAAGAGTTTTGAAGTTTTTTTGTTTGTTTTGGTTTTGTTTTCATCAAATCCTAGGAAGAGGCAGACCTGTAAGCCATAAAATGTGGGAAAAGCCTCATGAAGTAACTCACTCAATCACCTAAAGCAATGTGTGTGTCTGGTCTCCCTCCTGGAGACCTTATCACTCGGATGACGGTGTGCAAGAATCTCATCTCTTGTCAGCCAAAAGTTGTTTGCAGCAATTTATTAGAACCCTTCCCCTGCTCCAAAGGAATACATTACTCGGCAAAGATTTGAAGTTAAATGGTTTATGCATGATTTCCTCCATACTGTGTTTAACTTGTACAGATGTTTGGTGGGACAGTGGTTGGGGAAATGGGGAAGGAACCTGGAGAGGAAGAGGGAGAGGGAGAGAGCAGGACTCCTGACTCCAGCAGACGGTGAAATGGAGAAAGAACAACAGGTCCATCGAGACTAGTAGATATTAGTTGGCCATAGTTAAAAGGAAAACCTCTTCAGAAGGACATTTTGAATGGAGTAAATCCAGATCTTTCTCCGCCTCGTTCCTCATTTGAAACACAGGACACTGAACATGTTTCTTTGAGTGTTTGTTTTCTTAAATCTTCCAAGGATGATACATAATTAATGTCATTCCACATGCATAGGATTATGACTGTCTTAGAATATTAGGTCTTAAATCTCTCACTGAACCTAGAGTGAGAAAGGTGCAGTATGACTTATGGGAAGGAAAAGATCCTTGCTTTATCTAAATCTTACCCGGCTGAAATTTCACTGTTCAACTGATATGTATGGTGAAATCTTAGAATAGTTATATTGAGGGCTAAAGATTAATTTTAGGATGAATTTTATTTAAATCATCGTAAGGGCAGAGATGGAAAGAAAAATAGCTTGGTAGTTATATAAATAGGGCACTGGCCATTGTAAAAGCTTGAGTTGGTACTTGACTAATTAATGCTTAAGGTAAAACTAAATGAGGACTCAGAAAAACATTCGTTTGGGGAAAAAAATGTATAGATGATTTCATCTTTTCTATCATTTCAGTGAAATTTTAGGCAAAACTGAGTGTAAAATATATGTTAGGTCGTGTGTGATACTGAAATAAAGTTTGTCTGGGATTCTGATAAAGATGATGATGAATTTATTCTAGACAGGTCTGTCCCTAAGTCAAACTGAAAACAGTGGTAGGGATGGTTGGTATTGGTCTCTTTCCCACCTCTCCTGTTTTTTCCAGAGGCCAAGTAGGGTTTCACTTCACAGTACTTTGCTCTCAGAGCTAGTGGGGTTTTTCTTGTTGTGGTGATTGTTTTTGACAGAAGTAGTCTCTGCTTTGAGAAATCAATTCCTAGGGACTTTGGTTGTTTCACTGCTTCAGGACTTGACCTTTTTCACTGGGAATTCCAAATGAATAAAATCTCAAGATTCAAATCTCCAGGCAGGACTTCAACCTCTCTGCCCAGCTGATACTCAGCGCAGGAAGTTCAAATCAGCTACATAGGTTGCTTCCGACTCTTTTTTTTTTTTATGTTATGTTAGTCACCATACATTACATCATTAGTTTTTGATGTAGTGTTCCATGATTCCTCGTTTGCGTATAACACCCAGTGCTCCATTCAATACATGCCCTCCTTAATACCCATCACCAGGCTAACCCATCCTCCCACCCCCCTCCCCTCTAGAACCCTCAGTTTGTTTCTCAGAGTCCATCGTCTCCCATGGTTCATCTCCCCCTCCGATTTCCCCCCCTTTATTCCCTTCCTACTATCTTCTTTTTTTTTTTTTAACATATATTGCATTATTTGTTTCAGAGGTACAGGTCTGTGATTCAGCAGTCTTACACAATTCACAGCACTCACCGTAGCACATACCCTCCCCAATGTCTATCACCCAGCCACCCCATCCCTCCCACCCCCCCACCACTCCAGCAACCCTCCGTTTGTTTCTTCATATCATTGAGATCATATGATACTTGTTTTTCTCTGACTGACTTATTTTGCTTGTTTGCTTCCGACTCTTAAGGGCAATTCTGCTTTCAGATTACTGTAAAGGAGCCATTTTCCCCCCAAATATTACCCAATTTCTATAAGGCCATGAATCTTTCATCACAGCTGGAACCTTGAGCACACTTTTATGTTTCTAGGAATGTCACCATATATCTGCATATTAAGCTTTGATTTTCCTAAAAATTATAACATCCACTCCATTATTTATATGTGTTCAAAGTATAACTAACTATTGACCTCTGTGGAGAGATCAGATGATATATATACGTATAATCATAATATATACATATATACTAATTCATATGTATATGATTTCTGTATATTTATGAATACACATATATACACACACAAACATGTACATGAAAATTTATTGGATACTCTGCAAAAATACATTTACTTGCTCCATACCTAAACAGCCACTACTGTAAAGATCATGGCCTATCTCTTACTCCTCTCAGTATCCCCAGTACCTAGCAAAATGCCTGGAACCTATCAGGCAATCAGTAAATATAAATATATAAATAAATAAAACTGAATTTATAATAAATTAGTAACTTAGCCTCTATTCACACATCTCCCCAGAAAATAGAAGAGTGTTAGAATGTGTTATCATATGAAATAGTGGGCTGAAAACAGCTTATGAGAAATGTATGTGAAAGTGCTTTGTAAAATTTTACATAAGTATTGTACAGTGTTATGTTCCTATGAAATATAAACATCTGAAAGGTTATAATTGTAAAATATAAACGTATTTTTAGTACTGGACCCTGGAGTAATAATAAGCAATTGATACCAGGTCGTTAGCTGAGGAATAAGTTCTTGATTTAAAATATCAGTGAGGGGGCACCTGGGTGGCTCAGTCAGTTAAGCGTCGGCCTTCGGCTCCAGTCGTGATCCCAGGGTCCTGGGATCGAGCCCCGCATCGTGCTCCTTGCTCCGCAGGGAGCCTGCTTCTCCCTCTGCCTTTGCCTCTCTTTCTCTCTGTGTCTCATGAATAAATAAAATCTTCTTTAAAAAATTAAAAAATACAGTATCAGTGAGGATAATTCATGGATTTAATTATTTTTCTTCCTTGCCTCAAACAGTATTAAATGTTTATCTGTGACATAGAAACAATTTGATAAATATTCTAATACTAGGATGTTGCCATTCATTTGAATATGTAAGCACATCATTATAATAGGTGGTGTGGTAGAGGCACCTGGGTGGCTCAGTGGGTTAAGCGTCTGACTTTGGCTCAGGTCATGATCTCAGGGTCCTAGGATCGAGCTTCCTGTCTAGCTCTGTGCTCAGCACGGAGTCTGCTTGTCCCTCTGCCCCTCCCCCCCACTCATGCTCACTCTATGTCTCTCTCTCTTTCAAATAAATAAACAAAATCTTAAAAAAAAAATAGGTAGTGTGGTATGTTATGATATTGATCTTATTTTAGGATATGAATGCTAGAGATCATTTTAGTACCAGAATTAAGGTTTGAAGATAGATGAGGACAATTCTAATGAGGACACAATATTAACTCCTTTGCCTCATAAATGGCCAGCAGTTCACCAGAGGAAAGTTTGACTGAGGCTGTTGAATCATATGCGGGTTAGGCACCAGCATAACAATAATAGAAAACAGTGGATAATTTAGTTTTTTTCTCTAGAGAAGCATGAACAAATAAAAATTCATCATAATATTGTTCATTAACTATTGAAATAATTATGTGCCAAATAAAAATTCTTCATTGTAATATTGTTTATTAACTATTGAAATAATTATATACCATTTATTTCATTAGTAAGTACAGTTTAAAATCGAGAATTTGCCATCCCAGGAAGGAATCACCTTATTAGGATGAGAGAAGATGGTAAACTAATCACTTATAAAATTTAAAATATCTTTTGTTTCTGTAAGAACCAAAATTTAAGTTGAATCCCAAAAACAAGTGCTTTTTAAAAAAAAATATTTGAGAGTAAACCTTAAAATCATCTAAAATAGAGTGCCTCCTGTTTTCTCAAAGACATGATGGCTATCATACTTTGTGTATTATCTTTCCCTTAACCAATAATGAAGATTTTATTAATTTTCATGACAGTTGGATACATGCTAAATGTAGAGGGGAGATCTTTTTATTGTTATGTTAATCACCATACATTACATCATTAGTTTGTGATGTAGTGTTCCACGATTCATTGTTTGTGCATAACACCCAGTGCTCCACGCAGAACGTGCCCTCTTTAATACCCATCACCAGGCTAACCCATCCCCCCTTCCCCTCTAGAACCCTCAGTTTGTTTCTCAGAGTCCATCGTCTCTCATGGTTCGTCTCCCCCTCCTATTTACCCCCCTTCATTCTTCCTGTGGGGGGGAGATCTTTAAAATGTAGTAAAAAGAAACTGTTGTAGCTGGAAATAAACCGGCTTAAACCCTTATAAACGTGGGACGAGGGATGGTACAGATTTTAGAATCTGCTTCTCCTCCACTTCTAAGCTTGGAAAAAAATTACTTCCCAATCAAACACCATTTCTTCCTCAATAAAAATAACTTCTACTGATGTAAAGGACCACCTGAAAGATTTAATTCATTTGAGCAGAAGATCAGAATAGGGGCGCCTGGGTGGCTCAGTCATTGAGCGTCTGCCTTCGGTTCAGGTCATGGTCCCAGGGTCCTAGGATCGAGCCCCGCATCGGGCTCCCTGCTCGGCGGGGAGCCCGCTTCTCCCTCTCCCACTCCCCCTGCTTGTGTTCCCTCTCTCGCTGTGTCTCTCTCTGTCAAATAAATAAATAAAATCTTTAAAAAAGAAGATCGGAATAAAGCTCAAATAAAGTATCATTTTCAGCCACAAGGACACCCCACTTAGAACCTTAAGCCTCCCTGTTCCCACCATCTTTTCTGATGCTGTACTCTGTCCAGATGTGAGGATTGTGACTCCCAAGGACAGAAGTGTTCTGCTTCACTGGGGGTCCTCCTAAAGTCTGAGAGTGACTTTTCCTGGGGATCACATTGTATGCTGACAGCTCATCGTCTTTCTCCTTCCAGGACCCTTGCTGGTGATGAATCCTTGACTGAGAAGTTGTTATTAAAGAGTTGTCTCACATCATTTGAAGATGGCAATGTGATGAGGCAGATCATCAAAATCATATACATTTCAATATTTAGAATTATTATATGTGCTAATAACAAGCTCTACCAGAGTTATGACTACTCCTGTTGGGGCAATCTAATAGAGAAAAGAGAGATCAGGAAGATTTCCAGGTTATTAGGGAGGATTTCCTCTTGGGATTAAAACTGTGTGAAAATAAATACTAAAAAGCCAAAGAGACAATTTCTTTTTTGACAGTTCATGTAAAAGTATTATATTACGGAAGTATTTGAGAAGAGCAGGTTGGATTGCTCACTGAAATGCCAACAGAATCCAGGTTTTTAATATTTATTTAGTAAATAAATGCCATTCCCCGTGATCTACTGTCCAACCTAAAAACACTGTTTGTGTCTACCATTGTGTGTTAAACATCTAAGGATATAGTCATCACGTTTGCAAAGAAATGTGTTCTCTCCAATTTTGTGTGAAGCCCTGGGCCCTGTCAGTCCATCTCTATTTTTTTCTCTCCTTTTCAGAGCCTAGGATACAGTGAAATATTTCCTACCATCAGAAAAACAACAGTGCAAGCAATAATCCATTGTAACTGACAATTGGCCTTCATGTCAGAGCTGCAATGGGAAGTGGTGGTGTCATGCTGGAAACATATGGCCTGTTTAAAGGTCTACTCACCTTGATTGTTGCCAGGCAGAAGTACAAGCCAGGCATTGTCAGATATTTAGATTTTGCAATAAAAGCCAAGTGTCTGGTTTTTTATTGGGAAATCTCACAATTTTAAAATGTTGATTCTATTGAAAAAAATAATACTGTGTTGGCTAATAAAGTTTACTTATAGTTCAAATTTGCCTGTGGTCGCCAGTTTCCAGACTGTGCATTGCATATTTTATAGCAAAAAAAAAAAAAAAAAAAAAAGAGCAAGGGGGGAGGAAAGCTGTTTATTCATCCATTCCTTCATTTTGCACACATTCATGGAGTATCACATCATGACTGGTGCTTTGGGACTTTCAAAGATGAGTAATACAGGGTCATTGCACTCCAAGAACTCAGAGTGTAGTGGATGCCTCATCCTAGCCTGGAAAACAAAGCTGCACTCACAGTTCAATTATTCTCTGTGTTTATAGGCTTCAAATCAGCACCTACAGCTCTAATCTCTCATCTGAACTTCAGTGTATCTAATTTCCTTCAAATATGATATATCAATAAACTAGGTCTACCTGTGTCAACATCAATACATGTTCAAAGCATAATAGTGAGAGAAAAAAAGAAATAAAAAGATTGCAAAAAATATGCAGAATGATTTTATGTGAATTGTTAAGGCACACAAAACAATAGTATATATTATAGGAACATCCAATTATAGGAAAAGTATAAAAAGCTCTACAGCTGAAGGATAACAACACCCAGTTGAGGATAGTGGTTGCCTCTGGGGGATGAAAGAGGAAAATGAGATGGAGATGTTGGTCTGTAGTTGCATCTGCAACACTTTATATCTTTAAAAATATCTGATGCTATTTCATAAACATTTGTTAAATCTTGATGATGGGTACTAAGGCATCCCATGTTTTCTCTATCTTCCTGCTTACAATATTTTAAATAGATAATAAAAAATAAAGTAAGAATGTAAAATACCAGCACCACTAAATTAGATTTTTTTTTTTATTCCTAAAGGAATGCCTTTTCTAATCTTCACCATTGCTTTAGTGGCACTAGCCTCCCAGACTTAAAATACTTAAGATTTCCCTCTTGTTTATCCCCAGTGACTAACCCAATCTGTTAATTATGAAATCTACCTTCAAACCATCTCTTTCCATTTTTATTGCATCATTATGGCGCAAACATCTTCCTTTAACATCTTACTTTCAGCATCTCCTGAAATGTCTGGCTACCACCATATTCCCCCTCTATTCCATCCTGTTGCCCTGCCGTTACCTCCTTCATCACATCTTTGCCTGCTCCCGTTGCTCACAAGTCACATTTAGCTTCTCTTGCTGGCAGTTGGGCACACCATAGTTTGGCCCCATCTCAATTTATAAAGCATGTCTCCCTTTCCCACAATTTCCAATTTCTGTCATCAACCTTCTATGTTTCTTCTTCACAAAATGCCCCTTCCTTTTCTACTTTTCCAAAACTTCTTCGTACAAGTATGATTCACATTCCACCTCTTCTGTAGAACTTGTCCTATATCTCTGTTGTTACTATATTTTTGACATGGATGGTATTCACTTTGGTACTGTATGGTGCTTTTTGTTTGCAGGTTCATCTTAGGTGGAAGTTTTGCCTTGGTTGTTGTTTTTATTTTTCTTCTCCCCCCCCACCCTTTCCTCAAGATCACTTCTTCTTTTCCCAAATTCTTGTAGTTGTCTTTTTCTGTCCTCCTGGGTTCAACCATTGAGAAGCAGGTTTTTGTATGACTGCTAGGGAGTCTTTTCCTATGACTGAGAGAGTTTAAATCTAGAGCCTAGTTCTGGTGCCTGGTAGCTCTGCTCCTTCCCTCCTTCGCAACCAAGTAGTGATAGCCCTGGGCAGTGGGCACAGCGTTTTCAACCTCTGCTCACTAGCAGGGATGCCTGCCCCAACTCGCTGTCTCATGTGATGACCCTATATCCATTGACATCCTGCATCCATGGGCTTTTAGTCTCCAGTCTCTCTGATTCTATGTGTACATCAGGCCACTACAATCTATCCAGTCCTGAGCCCAGTAGGCCACTCCAATTTCCACTCAGTGGTGTATATTTCAGTTCAAAGTTTGGTCCACAAAGATACCTATCTTGTTTTGAAGTGTGGCTGTGCTCTCTTAGTTTTGTTTTAAATTTTCATTGCTATGTGTTTGGTATGAGCAGGAGAAAGAATTCTCTTGGATGGGGTTTACAGTAGATCTGCCACGTTCTTACAGCAAATAGTTTCTTCCTTTAGGTCTCATGTGGGTCAACGATTTCTTGGGTTCGATATCCTCTCAGTGACATAAATGCTGACATATCAAGGCGTGTAAGAAACTGAAGAGAAGGTAATACTGGGATATAGCTTCTAGTACATCAGATTAATAAATGGAGGAACTGCTAATCCAGAGATGATAGATTGTTCACTGATTCTATTTCCCAAATGAGTATTCACATTAGGTGATACTTTTAGAAGATAGGTGGGCTGTACAAAACTGTTAAATATTCTGTGAAAATGTGAGCTGTTTGCCTTACAGGGGTACCTAAAGTTTATAAAATGCCCTGTCTTAGTAGCTTGGTGTTTGGCAAAACAGATGTTTGGAAAATTATAATAGGGTAGTAGTTAGATTGATTACATGTTAAGACTTGTGGGAAAGAGATTCATGGGGCTTTTTAATTCCCTTGTAAATTTGGAAACTCAGTGAAAATTGTATGTGGAAACTGAGAACCTGTGATCTAGAATCACTATCAAGGAACCAAGGATCCAGCTCATACGAAGAGTTGCAAAGTCATCACACATTCACCAGCCACAACTCATCTGACACAATTAATTGTGAGCACAATAAAGTTTATCCCAGAACAACCAAATTAAAACACTTCAGTGTTGGAATTTGTTTTGTTTTGTTTTGTTTTAATATTCTTTGCCTCTGGAATCTTTCAAGTGAAGCAACTAACATTTCTACTTCATAGATCAAATGAACTAGAGGTGAAAACTTGTAGCCTGTTTTATAATCCTCATCTACGCCTTTCTGCCATTTGTGAGGCATACGTGGGCCCTAAAGAAAGTCCCAAGTAAAAGTCTCTGAAGTGGAAATCTTTCATTAGATTCTAAGAGGAAAGGCTAGACTTTTCATTAGTCAAATCAGCTTTGGTCACATGAGGGAAACGCATGTGGAGAGATAAGGACATGGCACATCAGCTTGCTAGTGAGATACTTTCCCCAGGACCCCCTGTGCAAAGGCTCCACTTGTTGACTCTACTGATTGACACCTTAATACTAATTGCCCAATGCCAGTTGCTAAATCTCAAAATCATGTTTCTGTCTCCCACTGTATTAGAATCTCCATGAAGGCAAAGGCATCTCTGATAGTTCTTTCTTTTTCTCCATAGCCCCCACTGTAGGGCTTACATATAGGAGTAGTGGAATAAAAATTTGTTTCTGCTCGTTTGATTTTGTATTTAGAATTTTTTTTCATTTTTCCCAAAAGGTGGAATACTTCTTTTCCATTAAATTTAAACATGCTACCTAGAACCCCCTTTACTTCCTAGTATTTTAATTTTTCTCACAATAATTTCCAGATGCCACCACCTTTACTGAGAAAACTCTTAAAATACAGAGTGCATTATAGTAGGAAATGGATCTGGGCGGCCCCGTGTGCTCCCTTCCTGATTCTAATATTTTTTTCTTTAATAAAAACAATGTATTCAGAGGTGATGGATGATATTCTTTAGTATAGAAAGCATGAGTAAAAACTCTCCTTTCCTCCTCTTTACAATTATATCCATAGAGATTTCCACCAAACAAAGGAATTTTTTCCTCATTACCCAATATAGTAAAATTCCACTGAACATGTCGCCCATGTGCCGGTGAGTGGTTACAGGCCTATAGATATAATCTTAATGTGCTTGTTTGCTGTTTTACCCAATTAGTCATGGCGTATTAAAGTGAATAAAATCTTTTAAAGTCTTTTGGTAGCTATTTTTGCTGAAGCGCTCACATGCACATTAGAAGAACAATAATTTGGAAATAAAGAGAAATTGAATATGTTTTGGGCAGAAAAAAAAAAAAACACTTAATGACATAGAAAAGCAGTCCCTAGAGCAGAACACAGTAACTCTTAAAGCTTAAGATTTAGGAAATAATTTAAATTTTGCTGACGCCTCTCCTCCAGCCTCAGGCTTCCTGGGCTCTACAGAAGATTCTAGGATGTGGAATGAATCAAGTATTGATCCTGCTTTAGGATAATCCTTTTATCTATGGAATGTGAATTTAAGGAGATTAATGGATACAATGAATGAAATTCTAGGTTTCTTATTTTGGTGCTTGGTATTCCAAAGTTGCTACACCACCGCTTGACTGGACAGGGTAGAATCCCCTAAAATCACAAAATATATGCGTCCCAATGGGAAATGAATGTTCTGGCGGGAGGACCTATCACACATAGGTAATATATACTGACATACATCAGGCAATCATAATAATAACAGCAAACTACATTTACTGAACACTTTCATGTATACTGGGCATTTTTCTAAGTGTTACCCATATTATTGCCTTACATCTGGGCTGTGAGTTGGTTATTATTACCATTTTAGAGATGAGGAAGTTTAGGGACAAAGAAGTTAAGTAGTTTGCCCAAAGTCATGCTGCTGGTTGTGAAACTGGTCAGTGTGGTACCAGAGCCGACCTCTACTCTGTTACCTTTCTACACTTACAATAAATATTTATTCCTTACGTGTGTATATAGGCATTGCTAGTTGGGTTTGTAAAAGAATATGACACAACACTGCAATAAGCTATTAATCTAAAATATTACATACCCCAGGGACCCTGGTGGCTCAGTTGGTTTAGGGTCTGACTGTTGATTTTGGCTCAGGTCACGATCTCAGTGTTGTGAGATTGAGCCCCGCATTGGGCTCCACGCTCAGCAGGGAGTCTGCTTGAGATTCTCTCTCTCTTTTTCCCTCTGCCCCTCCCCCTCTCATAAATAAATAAATCTTAAAAAATAAATAAAAAAATACATTACATACCCCAAACTACAGAACACAAGGGTAGAACCAGTTTATGTTACTGCCCATTGCATACCATGTACCAAATTACTAGCAAACAAACCCAAAGAGAATATTTTTGATCTGTAAAGTCCTATGTGTTTCAAACACTGGTTTCTCCTCTAATTCTTTCTCAGTAATTAAGAATCAGCCTGTGGTTTAAAATCTGAATAGTTAATAATTGTGACCATATGTGTAAGCTATCCTTCAAAGGTATTACAGGAACAAGGTATTGTCACAATGTCTGGTGATTAAAGTAATGTGTGAAGTATTTCCATTAGGCCCTTTGTAGTGAGAAACTTTAAGTTGCATTGCAGTGACTATAGTCTACTAAAATTCAAATTCTGAAACATAGTGTGTTTACAGCTTGATCTCTGAGGGCTCCAAACTTTATCAGAATCAGACTGACAACAGAGAAGATAATCTCTCTTTAGTAAAATATGTTTTATTTGCTTACTAAATTTCTTGGACAAAGCCCATAAGATTAAGGAATATTTCTGCCCTGATGCCTCTTGTCTCCCTCAAGCATCCTGAGATATAGCTGGCATAGATGGACTCTGGCTGGTAAGGTATCCCATTGGCCAGATGACGCAGGTAGACTTTCAAAAGCATTAGTCCATCTATGACCTAAGCTGGGGTACAGAATTCTGGTTGCTGCCTAGGTGGGGTGGGATACTCTCACTTGGATTTGGAGTTAACCACTAGCTTCAGAGGGAAGGAATGACCAGGAAGGTCTGTGCTTATTTTACTCAGCAGTTCTTGGGGGAAGACAGGCAGATGGTGGACATAGGGATGTGATGGAAAGAATATGAGCTTTGAGGCTTTAAGTCTCAGATCTATTACTCACTAGATCTATTTCCTGAGAGCACTCTAAAAGCTCTCTGTGGCTCAGTTTTCCTTTTCTGTAAAATAGCTATAATACCTGGCGCTGAAGCTCACCACTTTGGCTGTACAGTAGAGAATATAGTATTTCCGTCCTCTCTCACTACTTGACAACAGAAGAAAATCAGATCTGTTCCTCCATCTATGCATGCATGGGGTTTTTTTCTATTTCACTATCTTTGATTATGTTGTTCCTTCTTCCTGGAATGTCTGTTTTCCTCATTTCTTCATGTGTCTGAATCCTACCTCTTTTGCAAGTCCTAGTTTAAATATACTGTCTAAAACGAAACTTTCTCCAGTTCCATCAAACAGAAGTAATTTCTCTCTTCTCTGTGTTCCCGCCACCCTTGGGGGTGCTCGATGGCCCTAGCGTGCCCTTTCTTGGGTTGCACTCATTTATATGCTGCTTTTATCTTTCCTACTGGACTATAAGCTTCTTGTGAGGGAAATAAAGTCTAGTCCATCACTGTATCCCTATGCAGTGCTTAGCATGCTTCCTTGTGCATTGGCAGTCAATAATCCTGTGTTTAATTGAATTGAATGAGAGAGGGAAACTGAACTTTGTGCAATTCTCTGAACCTTTCTCCCTGCCAGGATTGAGGGACTCCGCTTCTTTGACTAAGTCTGATATAACCTGAAGTGATAAGGAAGACAGAGCTAATGATTTTCTCTAGTCCTACTTAAAATCCTCTATATTCTTCAGGAATCTGTTGCCTCCTAGTAGATGCATGTACTCTGAGGTTTTATAGATTGGATACATTTTTAAAAATGCTATCAAAGAGATTGGGGCTGGACCAACTTCAAACATGAAATTGCCAGGGGAAATATCCAGACAATCTGCATTTTATTTGATGTATGGTTAGGAAATTATTGATTTTTTTTTCTTCTCTTAGTTATTGGATATGGTCATCTTGCTTTTAAACTACAAGAGTATTCATTCCTTTCTTTGCTTAGCCCCTATGAGTAAAAAAAGAGATGAAAAACCAAGAGAATGAATTTGCACATTGCCGTGTGTATGATAAAATGGAAGCCACAAAATAAACTTAAGTTTATAAATAGTGTTCATTTACCAAGACTATCAACATGTCTTATACATTGATTTTTCCCTCTATATTGTTTTAGAAATATGTAATTATCAAGTTTCCTTTATAGTGTTATTCATGCAATTGGGTGATATAGAAAACGCCTTTAAATTTCTAGTTAAAACTGGACTTCGAGCTGTAGATGCACATAGGACAGTCTGGTGCTAAAGGTTTGCTGTAAGTGAACCTCAAAATTATTGCCACCATGGGTGATAATCTCACCAGCTCCCTCATCAACTTCTTGCTCTGTGCATTCAACCCTTCTCTCATTAAATCCTTGACTTAATACAGTATCCTATATGCCTATTTTGTTTCTTCTCAGCAACTACTAATAAACCCAAAGGACTTGATCTTTCTGAACATTTTCATTGCTGCAGGAATCACACTGGAATGCTTTATATATAGCAAAAGGAACAGTTTGACTGAAATTCAATTCAACTCAAGCAACTGCAATGGGCTGTAAAGCTTGGGATATCTATCCATTCCTTATTTTGTTGAACTTAGTGAGGAATAAGACACATACCCAGCTATCATGTAGTTCAAACTACGATCAGTATGAATAGGGTGAGGCAAAACACCTAAGGATGAGGAAAGGAAAAACATTAACACTTACTGCACCATATCTTCTCAGGGATGATATTCAACACATTTAATCATCTGTATGGCCAGGCACTGGCCAGACAGCAGGGACATCAGCCATAGCTGGAGCAGAGTCCTAAAGAGCCAGATAGTACCCCTTAAGTTGTTGGATTATGGGAAGGTCTGAGGGCTCCTGGGTGAGGTGGGTTGGGGCTGGGGTAGGAAAAAGGCACTGGTACAGGAGCTATTTGTGTGTGTGAGGGGGGTACATCTGAAGGGCAGCAGCTTTTACCTGCTGTTTTGAAAGTATTTCAATATTTTACCCCTGATGTGACCATTCTGGTAGAAAGTGGCAGAAGATCAAACACAGCCACTCTATGAGCTAAGTATTATTAAGCAGAATTTAAAAATGAAGAAATCACATATTAGGGAGAGGATAGAGGCATAGACCTAGTAAAACATAGAACTGACTTTCACCTACTTCTTCCTTAGTTCTAAAGCCCATTGTCTGTTTTAGTAACTAATTCATACGACAAATCTAGAGAAGGAGAAGGAGGAGGAAGATGACCATGATCATGACTTACAAAGAAAGTGCCCTTTGAGCTGAGCCTTTCAAATATCAAAAGGTATTTTCTCATCATATTTCCAAGAGTATGTGATGCCAGGTCAGTCTGTTTCATTCCTAGTAAGAATCTTCTGTTCTTTTCCTAGTTAGCCTTCTTTCCCTTCCTTTCTTGCACATCTAGCACTTCCTTTAGATAAAAAGTCTTATTCTAGGGTTCAGATGCAGGGAGGGACCGTGAATGAACTTCCAGAATCTTAGAACCCGTTGCATTTGTGTCTGCCATTGTGCCTTTTCGTGGGAAGATGATCCATAGTTTTCTTCAGGTTCTGAGGCCTCTGTATAACTCCGTTACATTTAGAGGAAACTAAATAATATTCCACAGATGGAAATTTTAGGCATTATGATGTCATGTAATGTAACATTCTGAAAATACAACATATCCACTTGAATTTCAAAGGACTGAAAAGTGAGTACTCTCTCTTTGGCATTACTTCTATATTGTTATCAAATAAATGGCATTTCCCCTTGCACATACCAGTGAATGCCCTTAAACCTTTTAGGGACATGAGACACCACGGAACTCAGGCACCCAACCTTGGCAGAAAATTCTGGCCGTTAACCTGTGGCTGATGTTTAGAGATCACAGGTCACACCGGCAGTTCCAGCAGACACGAGACAGTGGGGCTGGTGGTCTAGTGCAGTGGTTAAGTTCAAGCTCAGATCCAACCGCTGGAGTTCAACCTAGGCTATTGCTTCCCTGCTCTGTACCTTCGGAAAAGTTACTTAATCTCCTTGTGCCAACCATATGCTTATCTTGAAAATGAGAGTACTGATAGCACCTAGTTTTTACAGTGGGTATTGGAGAGGAAGAGATTGATACCAGGTGGGACTACAAAGGCTCATGGTAGCTGAGCTCTGGTACCAAGGCCAGAGTGCCAGAAGGTCAGAGCACCCAGTGTCCCCTACTAAGTCTACGCCTTTCAGCACTCACTTCGTCTTGCTTCCTAGTCTCTGACATCATTTTTTTTTTTGATGGCTTCCCGGGGGAATTCTACCAAACATTTATTTTTTTTTCTTTAAATATTTTTATTGTTATGTTAATCACCATACATTACATCATTAGTTCTTGATGTAGTGTTCCATGATTCACTGTTTGTGCATAACACGAAGTGCTCCACGCAGAACGTGCCCTCTTTAATACCCATCACCAGGCTAACCCATCCCCCCACCCCCTCCCCTCTAGAACCTTCAGTTTCTCAGAGTCCATAGTCTCTCATGGTTCGTCTCCCCCTCCAGTTTCCCCCCCTTCATTCTTCCCCTCCTATTATCTTCTTCTTTTTCTTTTTTTCTTAACATATATTGCATTATTTGTTTCAGAGGTACAGATCTGTGATTCAACAGTCTTGCACAATTCACAGCGCTCACCGTAGCACATACCTTCCCCAATGTCTATCACCCGGCCACCCCATCCCTCCCACCCCACCCCCACTCCAGCAACCCTCAGTTTGTTTCCTGAGGTTAAGAATTCCTCATATCAGTGAGGTCATATGATACATGTCTTTCTCTGATTGACTTCTTTCACTCAGCATAACACCCTCCAGTTCCATCCACGTCTGACATCATTTTTGTGCCCGGGTCCTCTATTCCCGTTTTCTTGTCTTTGTTCATGGCTTCCCCTGTCCCATCAATGGAGTGGGAACGGGTCTAGGGAATAAAAACTATGAAATGATTCTGGAGGCTTGTCCTGTGTTAATGTAGCAAATAAAAACATCTCAAGACTCCACAATTACTCATCCAATCCAGAAAACTAAAACCAAAGGAAAGTAACACCTCTCTCTATTTTATGCTTTACCTGACAAGGCTCATATTCTGGTTCCCTAATATGTTTCTAAAGTACAGCTTATACTCCTGGTCATGTCAGTAAAACTGTTAATCAGTGAACATTGCTTGAGAGCTCAATATACATAAAGCATAAAAAGGGAAAAAAGCAATTGCATTTGTAAGAAAATAAATACACATGATGCAAAGAGTAGCAAGGATTCTGTATCGTCACCCATTCCTATTTAACTGAAATCTTGTCTGTCTTTTTCTGTGTTTAGAGTTTTTTGAAAGATGAATGGACATTGCAGCCCAGTTTGAGAAAGTCATGGCAAAGTCAGTTAAGAAACATCACTTTAGCACTTCTGAACCTTCTCTTCCAGCAACTTTAGTCTTCAAGAGCATCTCCTTTAATATTGATGGTTCCATCCAGTATAAAGAAAAGCCATATTTCTCTGCCTCCGAAGCCCTAGATGCTTACATTGACGATTTTTATTTAAGCTGTAAGCTGCCTGATACTAATGATACAAAGGTTAACCTGGATCAGAGCCCTCTCGAATTTCTTGCTAAACTAAACAGTGGTAAGCTTTCATTATTCTCTTGAGTTCAATTTTCAATTATCTATAGAAAGCTGATGCTTTGAGAAGATCTATGATCTAAAAGATTTTTTCTTGGAAAATAATTATCTTACATTTTGTGAATCGTTTTATAAGATTGTTATATCATTTTAAGTTTCCAAAACTTTTTCAGCAGTGGATCCCTTTGAATTAAGAATTAGTTACAGAAAACACATCCCAGCCTTGATTTCAGAGTGGAGAAGCTCTGGTCTTGGCCATAAAGCCTTGGACTGTATGACTAAAAGTGTTACAAAGTCCCTTAAATTCTCCAAAATGAGAATAACAGTAGTAACACCTCGCATGGTTATTGTGGGAACTAAATGTACGTGAAATGCTCTGTAAATGGTCATGACTGTAGGGTCCTCAGGTTCTCTCTGTAGCACAATGAACACTATAATGGAGGTAAGTGACTTGAGGTCTGGCTCCCATTCTGCTAATGAGTTGAGATATGAAAAGAGTCACTTACTCTCCCTGGGCTTTAGTTTCTTTCTCAATAAGATCAAGAGACTGCAATTTATGAGCTCCATAATTTTAAAATTCTGCATTATGTAGATTACAGAAAAATAAAATTGTTCAACTCAAGTATTTCTCATTTAAAAAGTCTTATTTGTAGAAGGTGGAAAAAAAAGTACCACCAGAAAGCAAAACCGGGCATGAATCTGCATTTGTGACTGACCGACCGGGAAACCCTTGGGGAATATCCCCTCCTCTGATAGTAACTTCTCTTATCTGATAAGTAGGAATAATAATACTGATACTAATAGTAAGAATGCCTGTTCCTTCACTAAACATAGGAAGCTATACATTACCAAAGTCAGGTGGCATGTGTTGTTACTGATTTGAATTATTATGAAATTTGAATTATTATGAAAACAACATTCACCGTATTAATGCATGCTGTGCTTGATAGGCAAAGTTAGAGTACATCAAACAGCTTTTTATTGTCTCATAAGTGAAAAAACAACGTGGCATGTTTTAAGTATTTTTATTTATTTATTTTGGGGAGAGAGAGAGAGAAGCAGACTCCCCGCTGAGCAGGGAGCCCAATATGGGACTTGATCCCAGGACGCTGGGATCATGACCGGAGCCCAAGGCAGACGCTTAACGACTGAGCCACCCAGGTGCCCCAAACTATGATTCTTTAACCTCAGTTGTATTATAGAATATTTGACATGGTTTCATCAATGGGCAAGCATGATAATGGGGATTGAGTGTGAAAGTGTGGTTCAAGTGTCTAGATCGAAGTGCAAAATATGCTGTAATTTAGTCAGTAAGACTGCTGGCTTTTCTGACAAGGATTTTCATCCTTTTTAGAAGGTTCAGTGTAGAAAGTCTTTCTGTGTCTGTTTTTCTCCTTGGATCCAGAAAAGAGACTACAGCTGGCACTTGCTAATGACTTGGAATGTGATACAGGCACTTCCTCTTTCCTGCACCCTCTTGAGTTACTCACTCCACCCTCAGTAGTATTCTTGACACTTCTTTGTAGAGGGAAATAGAGGGGTTTTTTTCTGATTATAAAAGTCGTTATGGCAATAAAATTTCAGAAAACACAGGAGAAAACAGAAATCAATTATAATCTCAATGGAGAAAACTGTCATTGGTTCTATATAAACGTCCCCCCCTTTTTTTTCAATGCAAATACCTATGATAGAATCGTACTATCCATTCTGTTCCATAATCTTGTTTATTCACTTATCATTAAGTTGCGAATATCTTTTCATGTCATTAAAATAGTTCTGTATCCTTACATTAAATGGCTCTACAGTACTTCATTGTCTCTGTCAGGACATTTTAGTTGTCACTAATATCTGTTCAAAATACTGCAATTGCCATCATTGTACATCCATGTTTGGGTAGCTGTCCAGTTATTTCCTTAGGATAAATTTCTAGGCGTGGGGTTTCTGGATCAAACAACATGCACATTTTTAAGGGTTTGATTTATACTATTAAACTGTCTTCCAGAAAGTACATACCAATTTTATATTCTCTCCGAGGGCGTGGGAGTGCCCTTGTTCACCTATAATCTCATTGTCCAGGACTATTATCTTTTTACATCCTTGCCAATCTGCTGGGTAAAACTTAGTGTCTGTGTTTACTGAGCATTTGCTTTTCTCCTTTTGTGAACTGCCTAGCATTGGTTTTCCCGTTTTTATTTTGTACATTTAAATCTTTACTTCAACTAGAATTTATTTTGTTGTGAGGTACGGTTAAAGCTTAATTCGTTTTTAAAACAATTCCACTTGCCACTTTATCATGACGTAAATTCCCATATATTTCTTGACTCTTTGTTCCAATCACCTGTCTGTACCATTTCTGCACTATTATCACTCTATTGTAATGACAGTAGTTTTACAGTCAATTTCATGTCTTGGCTAGGACAGAGGTTGGAGAGCTTAGAAGGAGTCATGTCTATTCTCATTCATTTATTCTTCCAAATGGACTTGAAAATTATTCTAAACAATCTCCAAATGTTGGTCTTTGGATTACATAGACTAAATTTCGAACTGCCCTCCAGCCTGTCCTCCACCCTGCAGCGGAAGGATCTTTATGAACCACAGATCTGCTTCTGTCATTTGTATGCTGCAGGTTCTATAATCGCCCCCCCCCCCCAACACTAGCCTAAAAATAAAGCTTAACATCCCTAATATGTTCTCAAGGCTAGTGGTGATCTGGCTCCTATTTAACAGCCTAGCCTCCGTTTCTCTTCTCTGCTGCTACTGTGCACACACATGTGCCCCTCCAGTGGGGTTCTTGTTCTGGTTGTCTGGAGCTGCCTCTAGCCCATGGGGTATACGTGTTGCCTGTCTACTTTTCATATGTTGTTCTCTCAATCTGGAGTTCTCTCCTCCCCATCCCCCTTTTTTCTGGTAAACTCTTCTTTTGGCCTCAATTTAGATGTCACTTCCCTCTCTCTTCCCACAAAGTCCAGTTTATCCGCTCCCATTGTGCCTTCCCTTAGCACCTGTAAAGTCCCCTAGGATGCCATTTAACATTGTATTGTTAAGAACCTGTTCACCAGTTTGTTCTTCCACTGCACTGATAGGGCCATCTAAGTCTATGTCTTATTTACTATTGTAGTTACCCTTGTACCTTGGCACTGAGGGTCACAGTCCATTCTTATGGAAGAACGAAGGGAGCGTTGCTGCTACGGTCATATTGTGTATGTCTGTGACTCTTTTTGTTTTCATTCTGGGCTACTCATTCAATTGACAGCATGGCTGTTACAGAAACAATTGCCCTCCTCTGCATCTTTTTTTATTGTTAATCTAGTTTATGATTTGCTTGCTTCTTTCCCTTTCTCGCTGGACCAACATGAGCATGTTCTACACAATGCCAGGGTTGATAACACCAAGAACTTTACAAGATACATCCAAAAAGAGAAAGAGGTGGCCCATAATGTCAACACCCTTGGGGATCCTTTCACTTCTTTACAAAATTCTCAGCTGATGATTTCTTTGGGTCAGCTTCTCAGAGACCGATGCCCAGTGCTTCTTCACTTGACTGGACTCCTTTAGGCTCATCGCTCAGACTCACCCCAGATGCTACACCGTTTTTGCAGAGCCCACAGCAGCTGTTGTTCCTGAGCAGTGGTAGCACCTGTGTGGACCTTCGCACCCACCACAGGTGGTTGCCTGTGTCTGTTTCTGTGAGTTCTGTGAGGCACCAGCCCTGCTTCGTTATTCCTGTTTCTGCAGAGCCTGGCATGGGTAAAGGAACTGAGCTAGACTCACAAATAACCCTAAAGAATGACTGCTTTGATGTGTCAAATAAAGCTGTACTTATCTAAGATGAGGGGAAAATGTGAGTCCTACCTGCTGTGTGTTCTTACACTCAGCCCCCTCTGGCATATCTTAGGCATTGCGCTCAAATTTGGAGGATCCTCTAAAAAAGTTATTGACACTCTTTGCTTTGGATTTTTTTTCACTAACTTACTGTAATGTTTCTTCTGTTCTTGTTCTGTAAGGAACTTCTCCCCCCACTGGGGTTTACAGACTATTTCCAGGCACTCTTTTGTCTGTTTTTGCCTTGAAATTCAAGTGATTTTTCTTGGCATGGAAAATGTGCTTTGGGAGAACCAGAGAGGAGATTCTCTTGAAAGATTATGGCAAAACCCTGTATGGCTTTAACTTGAAACGTCAATCCCTTGAATACCCCTCTTTTCATTTTTATGCTCAGATGTGGAGAAAATGATCCAGCAATGCTGTAACAGCCTATTTTGTGGATGAGAGAGTTGTTCTTCTTTCACAGTAATGAAAAATCATAACTATTGATTTGAAGGTGGACTGATCTGGAAAACGAACTAGAGTTTCAATGGACCTGAGAAAGAAAGAAGTCATATTTATACCACTGCCCAAAGCAACTTTGAGAGACATTACCTGAGACTTCTATACTGCCTTGGAATACCTTTGGGGCGTTTTGCCGTGTATTCTCTTTGTAGTTTTTCAGATAGAAAAACAAGAAATCTGTTTTAAAGTCATCTTGTTATTCTAAGGGTGGCAAATTTATTTTTCAATCTATGCTTGTCTGATGTTGAATTAACGAACAACATGCAATTATCTAGTGCCAAATATGTGCTAAGTAACGTCTTTGTAATTAGGAGTGTAGAATCATGCACAATCTCTGTTCTGAATAACCACGGTCCCTATCTTTGACAACCTCACAGTTTGCAAATAAATGTAGCACCAACAATTGTAGCACAGTGCGGTGTAGTATAATTGCTCAGATGGGAATATGCATGAGGTCTGGGAGCAAAAGGATGTGTATTTAAAGCAGATTGGAGGACTGGAAAAGGCTCCCAGAGAAAATGACCCTTCAATTAAATTTTAAAGGCCAGGGTAGAAGATAGCAGACCAAAAGGAAAAAGAAGGAGAGCATTCTAGAGACAGGCATGGATATGTGGAAAGGCACGTCATGCATTCAAGAGGTTACTGGTAGTTCAGGATGGATAGAAAGAAGACCATCGTTTTATTTCTATTTCTTTCAAGTTTGTCTCAGCTTCAGTTTTAATTCTAGTAGTGTAACTGTGCTTTTGTACTAAAGTCATCCAGCTCCTTGTATGTGACATGAGAAAAGAGATTTCACTCATTCTCATGTGTGGCCGTTTTTAATAGAAAAATAGCAATGAGGATATTTGACGCAGATGTCTTCTACAACTTGTACCTCTGAAATCTTTTATTTTCATACTACAAAAAGCAAATTTTGTGAATGAAATAAAAGTTTGATCACAGTTCAAGTGGACATTTTATGCTGGATTATTTATCAGTCTTTTCTATGGTTCTTTCTAACTCCTAGAACATTTAATCTCTTCACAGCCTCACTCATTCTTCTCATTCCCTCTAACACCTCACTCCTACCTCCAGCCATAATAAAAACAAAAATAAAACACCATATGCTTTCATATGGACAATGACATAGGTCCTGACATAATGCCTGCCTGGAAAGTCATTTTCCACTTACTAGCCAATCCATGTGGGTCCCCCTCAGTGTGAGCTCCATTGCTACTACTACACTGTGGTTGGTCCCTTGGCCCCGATGTTCTGCCCCGCTGATGTACCCTGTCCATTGTGCTGTTTCATGCTGTGTGATCTCACTAGCACCATTCCCTCATCCTGAAATACCCTCGCTCCCCAGCACACGCACCTTCTTCATATCTGACTCCTACTCACCCTTCAAAACCCACCTCAAACTCAGCTCTGCCAGAAGGTCTTCCTAATCCTTTTCTGCCCAGATGCCTTGGCTCTGTGTTCCTGCCCCCACCCCATGGCACCTGAGTGTACTTAATAGTAATAAGCTGTGCTATTAGTATAGTATAATACTAATACCTAACATTTATTAGTATGTGTGTATGTATATTTGCTGCTAATAGTAATGCCTATATTTATTAAGCTCTTGTTATCTGTCAGGAACTATTAAATGTTTTATATGCATTATGTTATTTAATTCTCAAAGCCGTACTATGAGATGATATCCTCATTTTTCAACAATGCTAAGACAAGAGAGAGGTTATATAAGATGCCCAAGGGCACAGGGCTGTAAGTATTGCCTCTGGATTTATACCCAGGCTCTCTCATTCCAAAGCTCCCACTCTGGGCCGACACTGCGCCACATACATTTTACATGTGCCGTCAATAAAGCTACAGGATATAAGGCTGAGACAAAAAGAAAAGAGAAAAAAAGAAATCCTAAGACTCTTCTTAGACATGATGATCTGAATTTTAAAGAAGGACCAAAATTGACAAACTTGGTTCCATATTTTATTTCCACGATTCCTCTTAGTAACTAATTAATGAGCAGGAACATGACCAAAAAGATAGGAAAAGCCCTTAAATAGGAGAGGGAAGAGAAGAGTCTGGCTGATTACTTCTTGACTTGTTTTTGCTGTCATTTTTTTTTCTAATTGTTTTTTATAATAGTTGACACACAATGTTATATTAGTTTCATGTACACAACATAGTGATCTAACAATTCTATACATTACACAGCGAGATGTGTCCAGTTGCCATCTGACACCATACATAGTTATTACAATTTATTGACTATATTCCCTATGCTGTGCATTTCATCCTGTGACTTATTTATACCTGGAAATTTGTACCTCTTAATCCCCTCCTCCTATTTGCTGTCATTTTAAAAAAAACTATTTTTAAGGCAGTCGTAAAGAAATAGTATAATGGCCAAAGTACTGTACTTTGAGTAAGAACTGGTTTTGAATTGCAACACTCTCACTTATCCGCACCATAACCCTGAGCAAATTCTTTAATCTCTCTGTCTCTTTCTTCATATATAAAATGGGAAAAGTAATTCCTACCTAGGATGATATATTGAGGATTAAATAAAATGGTAAATGTGAATGCACCTGAAACAGTTATGTGTCACATTGTCAGTGCCCCCCGAATAATTTATTTGCCCTGGCGGGATAAAATGTAAAATACAGCATTTCTCAGTGGTTTCAACATTCTTTTATTTAACTCTTTGCACTCATTCTTCTCATTCCCTCTAACACCTCACTCCTACCTCCAGCCATAATAAAAACAAAAATAAAACACCATATGCTTTCATATGGACAATGACATTCTCACCCCGAAGGGGGAAAGTTACTTTTGGCGATTGTGTATATAAGCTTGTGGCATATCTCTAAGTGGCCCTTGGACTTTACAAATATGATGTGGAGTCTTGGTTGACAACATACAGGAGATTTTTTTTTTTTTTTTTTTTTTTTTTTTACTGTTCACAGTGCATTTGGTAGATTGTGCAGCACTTCTGGTAAAATTGTGATTTATGTAGCCAACTCTTTTAGGCAGTTCAAGTAATTTATTAAATCAGAATTTTGCTTGCTTTGTTATCTGTCCCAGTTATGCCCTGAAAGTTGAAGTTTTATACGCTATTTATTTATGACCTTCCATTTCTCTCTCTCCTACATTATCATATGATAGACACTTGTGCTGGGAACTTGTATATAATGGGCCTACACAGGGCCGGGGGGCTGTGAGATCAGTAGTGGATTCCATGGTCTTAACGGAAAATTTGGTCCCAGGATGCTCAGTTTTTTAATGGATAAAATGAAAAGTTGAGATCTTTAAACTGAATACAATTACTTTAACTCTTTATTGTCTTTCATAAATTAAAAAAAAAGCATAAGAACCTAACAAAGGGAGAGAGATAAAATTATCAAAAATTTTGGACCAATATGAATCAAATGTAGTCAAGCTATATGCCTTTGGTATTGCATATTGTCATTAATTTCATTTGGTTTTTAAAAAGATTTTATTTATGTATTTATTTGGGAGAGAGAGAGAACACAAGCAGGGGGAGGCACAGAGAGAGAGGGAGAAGCAGATTCCCTGCTCAGTGGGGAGCCCAGCATGGGGCCCGCCAGATCCCGGGACCCTGAGATCATGACCTGAGCTGAAGTCAGGTGCTTAACCGACTGAGCCACCCAGGCGCCCCTCATTTATTTGTTTATAAATTAACAATTGTTGTTAAATTGTTAATAAATATTCTATATATGTAAAACAATATATGCAGAATGGAAAGACATGTTTTAAGGAATAGTGAGACATCCACATACCTACCACCCAGTTTAAAATATAGAATATTGATGACCATGTGAAGCCCTTGTCCTCCCCTCAAGGATGTCATTGTTCTTTATCTCCCCAGAAGTAATACCATCCTGTGTTTTTCAGTTTATTATTCAGCTATTTTTCTTTATAGTTTCTATTCTCCTTTCAGTGTATATTTTGGCTGTTTGCAGATTTTGCTAATACAAAAGCTGTCCCAGTTAACTTCCACGCACTTAATCTTCTGTTGCACAAATGCTCGAGCTTCTCTGGAGTGCACACCATGCAGTGGAGTTGCTGGGTTATGAGTGTACACCTCTTCAGGTTGGCTAGACCAGACCAGACTATCCCCACATACACTCCTGTCAGCAGCATGGGAGCTCCCATTTCTCCATTATTATTTAGTCTGCTTGGGCTTCCATACCATAGACTGGGTGACTTAACAGAAATTTATTTCCTCACTGTTCTAGAGACTGTGAAGTCCAAGACCAGGGTTCAGTTTCTGGGGAGAGCTCTTTTCCTGGCTTGTAGACGGCTGCCTTCCTGCCGTGTCCTTACTTGTGGAGAGGGAGGGAGCAAGCTCTCTGGCATCTCTTCCTTTTTACAAGGGCATAAGTTTGATAGGATCAGGACTCCAACCTTATGACCTCATTTAACTTAAATCAACTCCTGAAAGGCCTTGTCTCCCATACAATCACATGGTGGGGGGAGGGGAGGGTCAGAGCTTCAGTATATGAATTTTGTGGGGACACAATTCAGTCCATCGTAATTCTAAATACTTGATATTTTCAGAAGTTTGGGGGTTTCTGTTTTGTGTTGTGTTTTGTCAATTAGTGGGTATAAATTATATCTCCTTGTGGCTTCTTTCTTTTTCTATTGTGGCAAACCATATGTAACATAAAATTTACTATTTAACCATTTTAAGTGTATGGTTCAGTGATATTAAGTACATTCTTATCATAGTGCAGCTATCACCATAATCCATTCCCAGAACTTTTTCATCTTCTCAAAATGAAACTTCACACCAATTAAACAATGCCCCTTCATCCTTACTTCTTGCCAGCCCCTGGCAACCACCATTGTACTTTCTGTCTATGAATCTGACTACTCTTTGTACCTCATATAAGTGAAACCGTACAGTATTTGTCTTTTCATGCCTGGCTTATTTCACCTAACATAAATGCCTTTAAGTTTCATCCATGTGATACCATCTGTCAGAACTTCCTTCCTTTTAAAATCTGAATAATATTCCATTGTAAGTATTCCATTTGTAAACAAAACACATTTTGTTTATCCACTCATTTGTTGATGGATGCTTGGGTTGCTGTCACCTTTTGGCTATTTGTAAATAATGCTGCAATGAACATGGATTTACAAACAAATATACAAATATCGGTGTACTGTTTGAGTCCTGGCTTTCAATTCTTTTGAGTATATGTCACTGTGGTTTTTAATTTTTGTTTCCCTGATTACTGAAGAGGCTGAATATCAATCTTATTTTCATTGGTCATTATTGGTCATTATTAGCCATTTGTGTTTGCTTTTCTTTAAAATATACATTCATATCTTTTATCATTTTTAAATCTAATGCATAATTTGGATTTATTTTCCTTTTTGATTTTTAGGACTTATTTGTATATTCTGGATACTAATCTTTTGTTGCTTATATGTGTGACAATTTTCTTGATATTTGACTCTTATTTACGATATCTTTATGGTGGGTTTTTGTTGAATTGGAAACCCCTAATTTTAATGTAGCAGAATTTATTATTTTCTCCTTTTATGACTTCTTATCTTATTTAAGAAGTCGTCTACCTTGAGGACATTTAAGATATTTAATTTTTAAAATCCTAGTTAAAGCAAGCATGAATATTTTAGGAAATAAAATGTAAATGATGGGGGAATGTTTAACGTTAAATTTGAAACTTCATTTATCAAGTATTTATTGAGTCCTACTTTGTGACACACCCTTAGAGGCCACAGATTCTTTGCCCTCATGGAGAAAGACAATAGCCAAATGAAAGCACAACACATGCCAGGTTGTCATAAATGCTATGAAGAAAGACTGAAAGAAGTTACTGTCATTAGGACCAGAGAACCCTCCCACCCATGTGAGCTATGTGAAAAGCACAAGAAGAAGATACAATGGCAGCCCATACACAGGGCTTCTAGTCCTGGTTCTTTCACTCTGTAAATTGGGTGAAACTTATCTGTCAATTAAATGTGCAGATCAAATCAGATAACCTGAATGAATCCTTTCACCTTGAAAAATTCACTAGGATTCTAAAAGGTTTTTGCTTTATTAAACCTCTCTGGGAAAAAACTGTTTATAAGGAAATATGATAAGTTTAAATTTTTCTAAAGCTAAAAGAGTGTAGTTCACTTCCAATCCTGATTCTTAACTCTATGTCCCAGGCAGAGTAACTTTTCATCATTTCCAATAAAACCAATATGAGATTCCAGCTGAAGCACTGTAAATGGAGAACCATTTGTAAAGGGATGTCCCTATAATTAAGACGACTCTGCAGAGAAAGCTATAAGAGCAAGTCTTCCATGATCGGCTGCAAAAAGTAAAGCACTAAAATTTCTAAGTAATACTATAGATTTCAAAATTTATATGTATCTTTGGAGCTAGTCTCATAAAAGGAATGATCATTTAACAGTCTAAATTCTTAAAAATGGTTTTCATAGTAAAAAAAAGTGACACATACGGCTATACTTTTTTATCTGTGGACATTAAAATGTAAATTTCACTTCAGAGCTTGTGGAAAATCTTTTCATGGAATGAATGCTAAATTAAGTGTGACAGGTGATTGTGATTAATCACTTATTACCAGCAATGGAAGAAATGAAGCCTTTGTTGCCTCATGAAATATAACACAACGCAAAAGGAAAATGCAGAGATGGACCATTTTTGAAGGAAAACATAAACCATTTTACACCTCTTTGAAAAACTGAATGAAAGCATATGAATCTCATGCATATGAATCTTCCCATTTATCTGAGGGTTACCCTGGACTCTGATCTCTTGAACTTGAAGGTTCAGAGTTCCTTCAAGATCATACTCTCGAGTGTGCTTACAGTATGTCATCTGACTGCCATTGGCAACTGCAGTTTACGACTTTGCTAAAAGAGATGGATGAAGCCAAAGACTGCTTAGGGTGTGACCAGGCATCACATAGGACAATGGGCAATAGCATGGCCTCTGGAACACAACTTCCTCATTCAGATTCTAGTTCTGTCACTTATAGCTAAGAAAACCTGGGCAAGTTATTTAACTTTGAATTACATTAAAATTAACTATCAATAATTAATGATTTAATTAATACTCTTCAGTAAAATGGGGATAGTGGTAATTTAATCCATGTCTTTACTGTTTAAAAGACAAAAGCTGTGGTCATCTTTAGGTATTCAAAAGTTATAAAACACCCATTTCCCTCTTTTTCCACTTTCCCTTTTTTTGATTTTTGAAATTTGAGATGAAGTCTTCACTTATATAGAGTCATCTTAAAAATTACAGACATTCTGGGGCGCCTGGGTGGCTCAGTTGTTAAGCGTCTGCCTTCAGCTCAGATCATGGTCCCAGGGTCCTGGGATCGAGCCCCGCATCAGGCTCCCTGCTCGGTGGGAGGCCTGCTTCTCCCTCTCCCACTCCCTCTGCTTGTGTTCCCTCTCTCACTTTCTCCCTCTCTGTCAAATAAATAAATAAAAATCTTTTAAAAAAATTACAGACATTTTGAGGCTCCTGGCTCATTCAATTGGTAAAGCATGTGACTGTTGATCTTGGAGTCATGAGTTCAAGCCGCATGTTGGGCATAGAGCTTACTTAAAAAAAACTACAGACATTCTTGTACCTGCTATACAAACAGGTTTCTTATCCTACCCTTTACTGTCCCTTGAGCGAGTCACTTACCCACCCTAGCTTTACCTTCCTTATTTGTTAAATGGAATTGATGCCAATTCATAAGGATTATAAGCTTCCCATAGACTCTGAGTGTTACATTTGATCAATACATAATGATTCAGAGCAGGAATATGCCCATTATCTTAAACAGTGGTTTTAACCCTTGGGTTCAAGTATGGGTTTCTAGGATTCTGGAAATAATATACATTTGTGTTTGTGTATTTGCATTTTGGGACCAGCCCTTGGTACATATTTAGTGTTAATACATGTCCATCCCATTTTCTCCGTAGTTCTGTCACCTTAAGACACTTTGTGACAATCTTCTGCTGAGATAGAAATTTTTGTATCACTGACTCACATGGTGGGACCACCATTCTATAATTTGTCACCGGTCTCCCATAATAATGACAAGAATAGTTTCATTCGCCCTTTTCCCTTTGTTACACAGAAAGTCAGATGGCTACAGTGGATGGCATTATATTAAGACAAAGAGTAAAATCTTCTTCCTAATGCTTACTGAATGGAGAGAAATGACAACAAAAACAGTGACACACTACATAGGTCTTTAGCATTGCTGTTATCGTGATAAAAATAAAGGTTGAGTATAAGTAGTGTTTATCTTTCTTGTAAGTTTTCGTATTATATTTGAATAGCACATTGAATATCCCTTTTATCCAAACAGTAAACAAAGCCAATGAACAAATACTTATTAAGCATCTAGAATGTACAAGATACTGTGTGGGGAACAAAAATGAATAAAAAATAACCCAGCTTCAGTGATTTTCCTATCAAGTTCATGACCAAGGAAATATAGCTTTTCCAGTTATCTTACTATCACTGCAGTAATAGGATATTTTACTTTCCTCATTTGCTATTCCCAATTGTAATAAATGCAGCCAACATATATGTAAACTTGGTTTAGCAGGAACGTTTTCTGGCCTTGTTTCTCTATAAGGCAATCCCAATAAAATCCTAGGGATAGACATTTCTCCATCAATAGTGACTTTAATCTATTAGAGAACATCTTAAACTGCACTAACAGTATGATGAAATGCAGAAGCAGATATTGCTCTGTGATTCGTAAAATGTTACTGACCCATTCAAAAAGTCTCTGCTATTGTGGACACTGAAACAAAACAAAACAAAACAAAAAAACCTAAAAGTCTCTGCTCCCTGCCCTCATGGGCTTTGTAGTCCCATGATAGAACAATTAAATCTTGAACATATAGTCTAAAAAGATGCAGGAAGGCATCCTCTATTTTAAGATGCTTTCAACTAATTTCTCTAAGTCTTACTTTTCTCACCTGTCAACTGAGATCCATTCTTTCACTCAAAAATATCTTTTTTGTACAAATTGAGCTCTGAAGTCCACATTTTTCTGCCTCCCAAGAGTTTAAGCACTGTGAGGGCAGAGAGCAGAAGAAAACAAATCCAGGGAGGCTCTGAGCTGGTATTTGAAGGTAAGGATTCTGGAAATTTTTACATCTTCTTCAGAACCTAGCAAAAAGGACCTTGTACATTGTAGGTGCTGAACACAAAAGCAGAAAAGGTGCCTGAAAGCCCCAAAGCCATGGCCTGTATTTGACAGAGTGACTACCAGTCCCTTGAGATTTTTCAGGGGGAAACAAATCCATTTTTTAAAGTCAACATAATAAAATAAAATTTAAAAATAAATAAATAAATAGTCAAAATTAAGCTTATATTATTTGAAACTAGGATCTTGAAGTGTCCTTTCCATACAGAATGTCAACAGGGAAATATAAAAGATGAATAGTTTAGCATGCTTTCAAATGAAGGTTCTGTGTATATTTAAATAATTCACTGCCTCATGTAGAAGGTAAACAACCCTGGAAGAAAATAGGTCCAGTGTGCAATTGTAACATGCTTTTAAGGGTGGTGTCCTTTATAAACTAATTGCTTTTTATTTTTATAAAGTAGTGTATTTTAGTACATTGTTTTAGAGTCAGTTTAATAATTAACCTAGTCCTTTTCCAAATGTTTTTCATTGTAGCTCTTCCAGAAATTGACTTTTATATAAAAATCATGTTTGAATGTTCACTTGAGTTGAAGCTTTAAAGCAAATATTATGACTCAAGATTATAATTAGATGGTTTAGAACTACCAGTCATTGAAGACACAGCTCAGTAGAATCCAAGTTTATTGTTACTAGGTAGCAGTTATGAAGTATAGGAATCTGTGTTATCATTTAATTCAGGGATATTTTGGTGAGGCCACTCTGAGCACTCTGTGATATGCTGGTCATCATGCATGTTAGGCTTCCTGCCATTTGTGTCATTGAAGCTTGTCAGTTCTATGTGCTGCAAATTTTATGAAGCATTACTGCAGCTAGGGCCATACATTTTATACAACCTTTCAACCTCCCAAGAGTTTCTAATAATCTAAAACAAATAGTTTCATATGGGATATTTTCATTTTGGAATAGAGCCTCCTCAATTAGACCAAAATACAGCCGTGCAACCAACAACTTTTGTTTCTAGGAAATGGTAAATGAGTAGAAAGAATTTAAGTTTGCATGCTAATATACATATTTGCAATAAAGGGTAAGTTACTTGAACGCTATTTTCTGTTTCAGAGAGTAGATTTAACATTTCTTTAAAGACTGTGTTCAACAAACGATTGTTGAGTTCCTACTACTTGAGAGTCTTTGGGAATATAATGATGCAAAGCAGACTTAGTTCCTACCCTTTTGAACTTACAGTTTAGTGGGGGGAAAATACATGAATCACATAATGACAAAGGTAGATCAGTAGTTCTAAACTGTAATGATTTCTGTAAGAGTTTCTCAAGCTTCTGACATTTGGGGCCAGATAATTCTTTGTTGTGGGGAGCTGTCCTGTATTTTGTGAGCTGTTTAGTAGGATCCCTGTCCTTTATCTGTCAACAGCAACCCCCCTCCCAGTAGTAACAATCAAAACTGTCTCCAGCTGTTGTCAGATGTCCTCAGGAAAGGGGAGCAAAAATCACCCCTGGTTGAGAAGAACTCCTTTATATAAAGGAGAAATACAAGGTATTTTGAGAACATATAACAAGGAAACTGGCAAGGCTCTCTGAAAAGTGACATGGTAACATTTGTATTAAGCTCTGATGGCGAGTTAACTAGACTAGAGGAAGGTGATGGGAAAGGACATGGAGAGGAGGGGAAAATGTGGAATAGAACAAGTCATTTCAGGTTTCTTTCTGAAGGCCAGTTCTCTGTCCATGTTAGCCATCCTGGTAAATTCCTCAAGGACAGGCCCAGCCTTCTGCTTCTGTCCGAACCCCCTGTATTCACTTAGGGCTGGGTACATAGAGGCACTTAAGGAATTTTTGTTGAAGGCATACTCTATATCCAATCTAACAGGCACCATGCTAAGTAAGCACCAGGAGATATAAATATGACCAAGCCACGCTCTCTGGTAACTGTGACCTCATAATCTATTAAGAACAGAGTAAAATGAAGCAAGTAATCCTTGTGGGGAGAAGGAGAGAATGTGTTCCCTGAAGAGGTGACATTTGAAGAATAGTGAAGAATAGGCAGGTGCCAGGTGGATGTGCGTTTCCCCAGCTGTTCCAGATAGAACTGGTTGCTTCCTTCCCAGTACTTCTTTTGTGGTTTGTCGGTGTTTCCATCATTGACCTTAGAGCTTTGGGGCACAATTAGATCTAAATGCACAGATGTTGGAATTAGCACAAAGATAGATAGGTAGATAGAGGTATCCATATGTATATCTCTGTCTGTCTGTCTGTGTATCTATCAGGAGGTGCTAATAAAGGGAGAAGTAGCTACTAATTAGACAAAACTGTCACTTGTTCCCTATAGTAACCTACCTGATTCATCTCTCTCTGACTACTGCGAGTCCTGATACAGTCACTTTGAAACTTGTAAGACATGTGCTTGACACATGGAAGATATTCAGTAGGTATTGTGGATATTTCTTGAGCAACAAGTGAATAAGCAAGTGAACTGATCATTTCATTTTGTTCTACATATAAAGGTCTGATGATTGAAGAAGAGTCAGGAAAACCAGTTAGGAGTCTGTTAGTCCAAGATAAGAGATTTGGTGGACTAGGCGATTGTGCTTAAATTTCTGGGTTGCAGTCTCCTTCCTAATACAGAAGTATAAAGTCCTAAGATTAGACACTGAGCTCTGCCACAAAGAAACCATCTGATGAAGACCAAAAGTAGTACAGTGTCAGCTGTTGAGCTGTCCCGAGTGATGACAAAGAACATCTAAGTATCCTTTATCAAAGGAAAGAGTACAGCTGTCCTAATGGTCTGTGGGACAGATAATGGCTTAGCAGCCAGGGGCAGGTTGAGCAAGAGCCTGATCTGTAAGCACCTGTGGTTAGAAAATGGGAAGGCACAGTGTGCAATGACATTTGGAGCTTAATGTCCATGCAAATGAATTACTTGGACCAGGCAGAGATGGTCATAGAGTGCAAGAGCATGAATCCTGGCAAAATAGCATCCATGCCAAGTCCCTGGGTGTCCCGGCTCAGTGCCCTTTCTTTTTGCCACCTGCAGAGTCACCTCCGTAGAAGAAAGTAGCGCACTGTCTCATCAGGATTCTGTGCTCATTTCCAGAACTGTGAAACATGGATTTGTGACACTGACTATACCTCTTTTTAATTGAGACAGTAGGCTTTCTCAGCTTCCCCAACTCACAGGCTAAGGGGACAGAACATGAGGCACTGGCAGAAAGGCTAAGAGAAATAAGGACAAGGCAGATTTATTAGGACAAATGTAAGCAAATGTTTTTTCCTAACCAGCTATTCCTAGCTTCTGCTGGCTTATATTCAAGACATTTAAGAAATTTACTTTCAATTTTCTTTATAGAAAACTATGTATGTACACATATTTGGTGTACATATATGTCTGTATATACATGTACATATGTATGCATATATTTTGTCAGTACACTATATATACTCTCTAGGGATACATTAATTTGTAATTGAACTTCTGTTTGACTCTTTCAGCATTTGGTTTTAAAAATATACTTTTAATGTGCACTTGAGCCTGGTGTGCCTGCTTTTGCCTTGACCTGGAGCCCTTATCCCCAGAGGTAGGGCTGGCTCCTTGTCCTCATTTGAATCTCAGCACATGTCGCCTTCATAGACAGGCATTCCCTACCACACGGTGCTTCTTGCCTCCCACTCAGGACTCTGAGTATCTGAAATTTTTGGTAGACATGAGATAAATATTTGTTGAATCCTATAAGAGAGATACTTGCAAATCTCTCTGTATACTCTTTATGCTATTTATATTCTTGGCAAACTTCTTATCTCTATTGTCCCCAACTCCTCAAATTTGATAGGTTATCTTAAAATGATTCCCTTTTAGAAGTTCCATCTAAAATATATGTTTGCAAAATTTTTCCACCTCAGTGACGTTTTCCATTAAACCCTAACAGTTATAAAACTATGTATTGCCTCAAACTCCAAGGTTAATTCCATCATTTTGCATTTCTTCATTTTATGCATGTTGTCAAAGGGTTATTTGTCATATGTCATAAGACCCACTGGTCATGAGTTCATATGGGAAAGTACATATGTGAAAATCTGTCCATTTACAAGTGAGATGCATGAGCCACATCAGAGAGTCAATTCAGTTTGGGCAAAACATAATGGAAGCTATGCATAATGAGAAGATTATAGAAATAAGAAAGCCAGGATTTGAACTATATTGATTAACAAAAAATGAAGCTAATATAATATATGTAATTTAGAGAAGATGGCCACCCATCTGGTCATGTGAAGACCTCTCTTCAAATGGCAGATTCATAAGAATAAGGTCATGACATATTAACATGGGTCCTCTCCTCCTTGAGACCTTCCCGACTTGTGTGTTAAACAAAGAATGACATCGCAAGCTTACCACCTACACCAAACCCAGTTTTCTGGAAAAGCAACTGAAATGTATGATCCAAAAGCAAAATACAGTCTTGCCTTGGTTCTCATTTGCATTTGGCTTTTAAACATGGCAAAAACCAATAATGGGTTTTCACTTTGAGCTATTTCTAAATGTTATGTTGGAAATTAGCTGCAAATGTTACATTCTCTGGAACAAGTTAAATTGGAAATGTTGTCCATGGTAAATGAAATATACCCCCAAGCATTCTTCACTATGAATGAGAATCCTGAAAGAAAAACATACTTCTCATGTAACTTTTAAAGATTTAGTGCATTATATGAGAAATTTCACATGGGGAAAACCAAATAATAACCACTGTCTTTCCTTGGAGATAGATTAAAAAGGGCAAGAGGTATAAAAATGAATTTATGTGCTATTAACCACCAGCCTAGTGCTTGCTGCAGAGAATAATTTTGTTCCTTTACTGTATGTCCTTAGCATAAATGATTATTTTACATGCTTTATTTCTCTAATATTCAGAAAGAATCAATAAATTATATTTATTACTCAGATGCAAGAGATGTTTTGCAGTCTATCCAATGATAAATTTCTAATATATCCATCTTGCCTTAAAATGTTACTTTACTTCTAATTTTTTTCTCTCTTTAAGGAGATCAACTCTTAACTATAGCTACCTATTATGTACTTTAACTTAAAGTTGTAAATCATCTTGTTACATATTTTTGTACTTTCCAGAATGAGATGTTTTGTTGAGTTATTCAAACCAAGATAATGGTACTGACCCCTATGCAACTGTATCCTAGCCTTTTGAGAGGACAGATATGAATATGGAAAAAGAGAAGCCATTGTAATCATTTATTTTCTTACAATATATTTTTTAATATCCAAAGTCATAGAATTATTTAACTTGCATGGTATTGAACAAACCTTTTTAAATGGGAAAAACACTGGCTTCTTCAGGGTAAAAGTTATATTTCCATCATCTAACACAGTGCCTGGCACCTTGAAAGTGCTGAATCAATAGTTGGACAGATGAATGAATGAGAGAGGAAGGAAGGGAGGGAGGGATAGAGGGATGGAGGAACTCTGTTTAAAGAGATACGTTGCGGGGTGCCTGGGTGGCTCAGTCGGTGAAGCATCCAACTCTTGATCTCAGCTCAGGTCTTGACCTCAAGGTCATGAGTTCAAGCCCCACACTGGGTTCCATGTTGGGCACGGAGCCTACTTAAAAATAAATAAATAAATAAATAAATAAAATAAAAGTAAAGAGATACCTTGCTGTGTAATAATAATAATGTGGCTGAAGATTAGTTTTACTGAAGGCGACCAAAAGATAATAAATTTGTAAGAAAATAGTTCAAATATCCCTTCAAGTGGTAAGCTGACATACTATCAGCTGAGGTTGAAAAAAGAATGTAATGGTCATTTTAACTAGTTGTTTGAATACTTTGATAAAATTAAAAACAAAGAGGTATCAGAAGCCAAGTAAGAAATTTTGTTTTTAATCCTGAAAATAATATGGTCCATCTGTACTTGCAATGTTTCCAACAGCTGAGCCTCCAGAAGAGATGAGGAAGTGAGCTCAGATTCTGAGAGACGAAGTTAAAGGAGTGAAGGGTTGACAGGTACATGAGTACCAGTTAGGAAACTTAGGGCTCCTACCAAGTAAATCAGACCATTAATCTGAGGAGGATGTGAGCCAAGTTGACAATACCATAAATATCATGAACTTGACCATCCTTATAAGTCTGAAATGTTCCAGTATATATTGTTTCACATTTAGTTGGAACTTATCACAACCAAGAGATGGTACAGGGTGACTTGTAAATGGACACAAGCCCAGTTAGTAGCTATGTGACCAAGCAAGTTACTAAACATCTCTGCTCTTATTTCATTCCCTGGAAACAGCAGCTAATACCTACCTCCTTATAAGTCTGAAATGTTCCAGTATATATTGTTCACATTTAGTTGGAACTTATCACAACCAAGAGATGGTACAGGGTGACTTGTAAATGGACACAAGCCCAGTTAGTAGCTATGTGACCAAGCAAGTTACTAAACATCTCTGCTCTTATTTCATTCCCTGGAAACAGCAGCTAATACCTACCTCATCCAGCTGTTATAAAGATTAAATGAATTAATGTTTTAAGTGCTTAAGACACTTAAAGGTTTGTTAGATAAACTTCACAGAGAAGAAATTATTGAGAAAAATGGGGATATTTGGGTATATCTTTAAATTTTATGCCTCCTCATGAACAGATTTCTTTAACTAAAAACAGAACATTGGGTTGGAAAAGCTGTTGGTCTGGTGTATTCATTCATTCATTGGATATTTACTGAGCATCTACTATTTACCAGGAATTACTCTAGATACTTAGGATATAGTGATAAAAATAAATTATAGATATGGTTACTGTCCTCATGGAATTTATGATCTAGAGGGGGATGGAGCTAAATAAATGATAATTCTGTACAGTAAATCTTGAGATAAACACCACATGGGGTGCCATAGGATCTCAAAGCTAGCACATCAACCCTGGAAACTGGTCGGAAATGGGGGACGATCATGGGATACTTCCTGGGAAAAGTGCTGACTGGTTTAAGACTTGAAGGATGAATATAAGTTAGGCAGGTAAGAGGACATATGTGGAATATTCCAGAGCACAGGAAATTCAGGATTACTGAAGTTAGATGTCAAGGGTGAGATGAGGCTAAAGAAGTAGGCAGGGATCAGGTTGTGAAGGAAAACCAGTGCCATACAGTTTAAACCTTAAAGACAGTTGGGACCCAATTTGAAGTCATCTGTGCGCCTTTTGCTTCTTAGCTTATCACATTGTATTTCTTTAGAACTTATTTGGGAATAAATAAATAAATTTATTATAGGTGGCTTGTAGGGTAATCTAAGAATGCTGCTGAAAATGGTATCAGAGACTGGTCAAATGGAATCACTACAATAATTTCTTGGGTATGACATCAAAAACACAGGCATCAAAAGCAAAATAGATAAATTAGACTCCATCAAAATTAAAAACTTTTGTGCATCAAATGATACTTTTAATAGAGTAATAAAAGACAACTCACAGAATAGGAGAAAATGTTTGCAAATCATATATCTGATAAAGGATTAATATATTTCAAAATATAGAAAGAGCTCCTACAACTCAACAACAACAAAAATAAAAACCAACCCAACTGAGAAATGGGCAAAGGGCTTGAATAGACATTTCTCCAAAGAAATTATAAATATGGCCTATAAGCCAAAGAAACAATACTCAACATCACTAATCATTAAGGACATGAAATTAAAACTACAATGAGATACCACCTCATAGCCATTAGAATGGCTGTTATTCAAAACCAAAACCAAACAAAAACAACGGAAAATTACAAGTATCAAATATTGGCAAGGATGTGGAGCAATTGGAAGCCTTTTGCATTATTAGCGGGAATATAAAATGGTGCGGTCCCTGTGGAAAATAATTTGAGTTCCTCAAAAAGTTAAACATAGAATTACCATATGATCCAACACTTTCACTCTTAAGTATATACCCAAATGAATTGAAAACAGGGACTTGAACAGATACTTGCACACCAATGTTCATAGCAACATTATTCATGATAACCAAAAGGTGGACACAGCCCAAATGTCCATCAACAGATGAATGGGTAAAGAAAAGGTGGTATATACATACAAGGAAGTATTATTCAGCCATAAAAAGGAATGAAATTATGATAATATGCTAAAATACGGGTAAACCTTGAAGACATTATGCTAAGTGAAATAAGCCAGACATAAAGGAACAAATATTGTGTGATTCCACTTATCTGAGGTACCTAGAATAGGCAAATTCATGAGGAGAGTAGAATAGAGGTTACCAAGGCCTGAGGGAAGGATGGAATAGGAAGGTACTGTTTAAAGGGCACAGACTTTCAGTTTTACAAGATGAAAAGAGTTTAGGAGGTGGATGGTCGGTGTTAGTTGTACCACATTATAAATGTATTTAAGACCACTAAACTGGACACTTAAAAATGAGTAAGGTGGTAAATTTTATGTTATGTGTATTTCACCACAATATAAAAAAAATTGATGGAATAACTATGCCCTGCAATTTATAAAACATTTTCCCAAAGATAAAACTTTTCTAAACACAATAATCTCTTTGAATTTTTTTTTAATTTTATTTATTTATTTGACAGAGAGAGACACAGCGAGAGAGGGAACACAAGCAGGGGGAGTGGGAGAGGGAGAAGCAGGCTTCCCGCCGAGCAGGGAGCCCGATGCGGGGCTTGATCCCAGGACTCTGGGATTATGACCTGCGCTTAACGACTGAGCCACCCAGGCGCCCCAGAATTTTTATTTCACTCATTATCTACTGGCTGCTGCCTTTGGGACTTTTGGAGTGTGTAAATTGGAACCAATTAGAGATGTTCTGAGTGAATAACCTCGTGCTCCAGCTTACAAACTTCAAAAGAACTTCTACAACCCAACTCTTAATTTCTGATGAGGAAGAAGCCCCTTACGCCACTTTCCCCAGCTGAAGAGGCAAAGAGGCTTTAGGTGGGTGGTGATAGGAGGGGTCGGGGGAAGGAGGAGGTCAGGAGAAGACCAAAATTTTTTAAAAGCCTGGTCTGCAGCTTTGTGAAGGACTTATTGTTGTTCTTGCTCTCAAGAACGGCACAGTCTCCTCAGAGAGCAATTACCTGGCGTATGAGATCAATCATGCTGGCTTCTTAATTGTTTATTCTTTGAACATCTCTAATTGTTAACATCTGTCTGATATTAAAGTAGAATGTCCAGAAGGTGAGAGCAAAGCTTTCCCAGGTTTCCAGAGCAGCCTACTCAGGAATTTGAATCAAAGGAAAATCAATTCCTTGCTCAACTCATGGCTCAAAATTGTATTGGCCTTTTGGGTGCAGGGAATTGAGGATCCTGGATGGTGACAGTGAATCAATGTGTCTTTGAAACTAACACTGAACCTATTTTTGAGAGCTCCCTCAGCACCCCATTGGCACAGACTGTCAAAATACTGTTCATCCCTGGCTGGTGACTCTAGAGGGGAACTGAATGCCTCATTTTTGCAAAGGCTACTAGGGCACCATTACTTGCACGTATCCTTGAGGATCTGTGGAGTATAGAGCTCCGAATTTGTGGAGTCATGAACTGAGTTTGAATCTGCTCCCCTACTCTCTACGTGTGCAAATTTGTGCAGGTAGCTTAATGCCTTTGAGCTTTGGTCTCTCTCTGTATACTACAGGGATGATAATACCAGCTCATCAGATGGAAGAATGAATGTAAAGTTGCACTAAAATTGTAAAGTGCTTTCTAAATAAGAGTTGTTTCTATTAGCGGTTTTGCAAGAGGCAGCAATGTCAACCCCAAACAATGAATTACTTTTACTCCTCCTTCAACAATCAAAACCATATAGTAGCAAACTAGTATTTCTTAATCTCCTTCTTTTCTCTCCTCTGTACATGGAGACTTCTCCTCAGATGTTTGCTTTTTCAATAGAGAATAAAATTATCTAGTCACCTGGTTTTGTAACCATTTTGAGAAGGCTGTTGCTTGATAATTACCCTCAAATCTTTGTTTTTTTAAATCTTTTGATTTTCTTGGACAAAGCAGGTAAAGATGAAAAAGTTTAACGTTTTGACCATTTTATTGTCTTTATTGATCTCACCTTCAGTGTTCATTTATTGCTCTTATTTCTATTAGCCGATACATGGCAAATGCTAGAAGCTTCCCGCTCTGTTCTTTTTGAAGTGGGTCTTGAGTACAAACACTGTGAGCTGCTGTTTTTGTTAAAGGTGCCACCAGGAACAAAGTAAAAGATCCTTGATATGTACTCTTGATTCAGGAAGACCGAGGAAAACCACCCAAGATGGCTCTCTCTACTTATGTCCATCTTTTCCTGCTCCACGTTGCCCCCATGAGATCCTGTGATCCAGTACCTAGTCCCCAAATGTGTCATTTTAAAATTGTGAATTGTGACCATTATGAGTCCATTTAAACATACCTTATGTAATTTTTTGTTTGCTTTTTAAAAGAGAAATATGACTCTTACATAGTAGTGCATCTTGCCCTGTGGCTCCTGAACTGTTTCTCTATTCACAGTGTTTCCTTTGAATTCAATGTGTGCATTTTAGTTTATGTTATTTTGTCTCCTATCTTGATATGGATACCTTGACTTCTTTCTGTATTTTAATTATCCAGGCAAGACCTCAAATGACTGCAATAACAACAAACTTGGAGGAAATGCCCTTTATCCTTAAATATGAATATTTTTAAATACCATTGGTTCCTACTGGCCTGAACATCATTTTTAAGAGTATAGAGAAATAGGAGTTTCAACTTCCCAGTGTTAGAAACCTGTAAAAAAATAAACAGATTTTTAACTTATCTCACCAAGATGATATGTGATAACTCCTGAACATCGCATTTTTGTCTTTTACTCCAGATGATAGTGGTGCTTGCCTTTTTTCAGTTGGTCTCCATCTAATAAGCTTTAGTTCCTAATTGTTTTACAAGTATGACATTTAATTAATGCTAATTCTCAAGAAACTTAATTCACTAATGCATTAGTGGATCTTTAGAAGTGTTTCATTATGCACGTGCGTTCATGAAATGTCTTTAATGCTTATCTTCTGGTATTTTAAGACTCTTCCTTGGCAAAGAAAGCTGCCAGAGAAAAATTTAAGTATATTCAGTAACATAGATGCAATATATTTTTGGAAAACCAGAAATGGTAACATTTTAATCAATTATACTTTATTTTTTTAATAGGTAAATAGGTAGATTCTGGGATAAACAGATGGTTTGAAACACAAAACACATAAAAAAGGTATATAGTGAAAAAATTCACTCTCTTCCACAACCCCCAGCCAACCAGATACCACCACTACACACACAAAATGAAAATCATGCTTACTCGTTTGTTAGAATTCCTCCAGATGTTCTTTATGCAAACTTAAGCAAATATAAATTCATATTCATAACTTTCCTTTAGAAAACATAATATAGCATTCTGTGCACACCGTTCTATACATTGCTTTTTTCACTGAAAAAATATATCTTGGGGATCTTTCCATTTTGGCACAAGAAGTGGTTTATCATTCTTTATTTATAGCTGGATGATAGTTTTTTGTATGGGTACATTCTAATTTATTTAACTAGTCCCTCACTTGTGAACATGTAAGTTGTTTCCAGTCTTTATTCATGACCATTTTATTTTATTTTTTTAAAGATTTTATTTATTTATTTGAGAGAGAGAGAGAATGAGAGATAGAAAGCACGAGAGGGAAGAGGGTCAGAGGGAGAAGCAGACTCCCTGCTGAGCAGGGAGCCTGATGTGGGACTTGATCCCGGGACTCCAGGATCATGACCTGAGCTGAAGGCAGTCGCTTAACCAACTGAGCCACCCAGGCACCCTATTCATGACCACTTTAATTGTTTCAAATATTTTGCTATTATGAAATTACTATAATGAATATCCTTTTATATATATTATTTTATACATGTATAAGTGTATATATAAGATTAATCACATAGTAGAAATCTGGGTCAGAGGGCATATGCATTTATAATGTTGATAAATATCGTCAAATTGACCTCTTCAAAGGTTATACTGGATCATATTTCCACCTACAGTGTGTGACAGTTTCTGTTTCCCCACAGCCTCACCAGTATGTATGTTATCCAACTTGGAGATTTTGCTAATCTGGGAAGTGAAAAAAATGGTATTTCATATGGCTTTAATTTGCATTTCTTATGAGTAAGTTTGAACAACTTTTTTTACTTATACTATTTCCTTTTCTGTGAATTTCTTTTAATATCACAGTCCCTTTTTCCTACTGGCCTTTGGTTATAGTGTGTTAAGATCAAATATATGTAAATATCCCAGATTTGGGCAAAACTTAGAAACTGATCTCTAACCAAAACCAATCTTTCTGTGTCCTGTCAGACTTGGAATATGTCCACTGGGAGTAGAAAAGTTAGATATCCAAGTCATCCCTGGGATCTCCAATTTCTTTGGGAAGTGAGTCTAATTAATATTGAGAGAAATAAAAAGAGAATGTGATGAAGCATTCATATTGCTCAATTAATTCATGTGATGATTCAAGTACCCTGATATCATTAGCTTTGATTAAACATCATTCTTGTAAAAACAGTTGAGAACTAAAGCTTATTAGATGGATAATGTCACTTAAAAAAGATGAGTAGGACCACCAATGCAGCAATTTATAAGCATTTTTTTTCCTTTGGCTAGGTGAAGGAAAGGGCCAGATCTGAGATGGGGTCTCTTTGAGTAATTAAAGCCGGCTTATCTCCCAGTACCACTGTAGAGCTGGTTTCTGAAGTTGAAAGGAACCCCAGACTATACATCTCTACCTCCCAAACACACACACACACACACACACACACACACACACACACACACACACACACACTCCCACTGATTGCTTGTCAAATTGTTCCCTAGCTCTTGAGGAGACAAGTTTGGTTTCATTTCTCCTGTGACTTACTCTTCAGGAACCAGATAGACCTTTCAAAACACCCATCTGCAACTCTGATAAGGCCTTTTGGGATTTATTCTAATAAATGGGTATTTTGCTTTAATTTCAATCCATGCCTGGAATGTGCATATCGGGATTTGGCCAGAGCAGATTGTCTTCATTCGGGATTAGGCCATAGTGACTGTAAATCCCAAACAGCCACTCATTTCCCCCCTGAGAATCAGAGAGCAAGGGGGTTGAGAGAGATGCAGACAGTCACATCAGTTACTTCTACTTATTTGGTTGGTCGGTTTTCCGGTTCTGAGACAAAAAGCTCCTGCCCCTCCCTCACTTTTTTGTACCCTTGATTTTAGCTGCCTTTTGAGGCTAATGCCTCCCCCATCCCCCACCATCCTCTCCCCACACCTCTTGCTTGTGGTTGGAATGAAGGTAGAAAGCAAAGAAAATCAGATATACAAGGCCTGTCATGGGTGCTAAGAGGGTCACTTGGCTTAGGTCTCACTTTTATAAAGACTTTCAAGCTGAGATTTTTACCATTATTTGTATATACGTGTCCCAGAGATTCACGGACAGCATTGCAAGGCGTAGGTGTTCCGCTTACAATTTCACAGTGTATTAGATCCTAGAGCTCTAAGTGCATGAGAGATTAAAATATATTTTATAAATCATATAACTAACTATAAGGCACTCTTTGGAGGTTAATATGTTAATTTGTTCAATATAAATATTTAAGGTATTCTATAATTTGGGTAACCCCATTTCAGTTATTTCATTACTGAAAAAAAATTACCAATTGTCTCAAAAATTTTAAGTAGTGTAGGCCTCACTCGATTTTATGAAATCCCCGGGTACTCAAAAGGGCTGAATCATACACATCATTGTGTCTCTTAACTAAAGCCACCCAGACAATGAGATGCAGCTATGAAGATTTCTGGAAGTGATATTTATAAACATTTATGGAGAGAAACTAAGTGTCAGTTAAAACTTTCCTGGTCATATTTCTAGAGACGTGTCATTCAGTGGTCCCTGAAAAGGTATTCTAAATTCTAATGCAAGCATACTTTTCATTAAAAGAATACCATTTATTACAAACATTAGCATATTCATTTAAGATAAATCAAATTTATGCTTCAAAATCATACTTTTACTGGTACATAATGTCTGTGTATTTTGATGCTGAATTTAGGTTTCTTATGTTGTCAATGAGTTCTATACAATTGCTCATGTGTAATATATAATAAGGAGCAGTGCACTGTATTTGATGCTGCAAATCTAGGGACCTGGGCAGGCCTGACTCTGCCTCTCTCTTCCTTTGTGAACTTTTGGTGGCTCATTGACCCTTTCAGATCCTCAAAACATTGTAAAGTAAGGAGGTTGCCCTATAATTTCTAAGGTCCTTCCCAGTTCTTGAGCTCTATGGCCAAGAGCATGATTTCATTATTTTAAATTATTATAAAGGATTTTAGTTGCTGTATTTGACTTTATTATATGGTATGTGTATACATCATTACATAAATATGTTGGTCAGGAATGCATTCAAAATATTCATTCAACAAATACCTCCTATGTGCTAAGACACATAGACTATATGCAAGGCTCCTGCTCACATGCAGTTCATATTCTAGTGGAGGAAATAGACACCAGACAAGTAAATAAACAGACATTGCTGATAGCTCTAGGTGTTGGAAAAGAAATAAAAATACGTTAATGGACAGAGAGTGGCTTGGGAAGAGAGGGCCAAATTGGGAAAGGATGCCCAAGGATGAAGAGATGGCATTTCAACAAAATCAGAATAAGAGGCTGGTTGTGCAGAGGCCTGGGGAAATAATGTTCCAGGTAGAAGGAATAGCAGGAGTAAGGGCTCTAAGGTGAGAGTGACCTTACCATGGTCAAGGAGCCAGAGGAAGGCCACTGTGGCTGGAGTGTAGTGAATGCAGAGGAGAAACATAGAAAGATACATGATGTAAGAGAGACGAGTAGGGCCAGATTATACCTGACACCGTGGTTGGGTTTCTACATGTTACTCTAAGTATAACGGAAAGCCTCTGGAGACCTTTAAGCCAAAGAGTATTATGACTTTTTGCGGGGGGAGGGGGTTAAGAGATAAACTCGGGAAGTCATATGGGCAATAAGTGGGCAAGTTTGGGAGTCTATTTCAGTAGTGCAGGGAGATAATGGTGACTTAGATCAGGGTGGTAGCAGTATAGATGGTGATAAGTAAATGGATTGGATAAATATTCCAAGGAAGAGCCAGCAGAACATGCTTATGAATTCAAGGTAAAATGTAAGGGCAAAAGAGAATCCAAGATAATTCAGAGGTTTGGGGCTGTAATAACTGTTTGGGGTGCCATGGAGTACTGGAGGTGGAGGAGAATCAATCATTCTATTTTGGACACGTTAAGATTGCAATGCCTTTTCAATATTCAAGGGAAATGATAGATAGACAGTTGTATATCCTGAGTCTCGAGTTCAGGGGGAGACCATGGCTGCAGGTATAAATATGGGAATCATTAGCATTTAAAGGCATGGAACTGGTGGAGATGGGGGTTGGTAGCTAAGAGAAGGAGAGGCATATCCATATTTATAGGCTGAAAGAGGGAAGAGAGAAGGGAAGGGAGGCATCAATTGGTGGAGGCCAAAAAAAGGTGTGGTTGTTGAGGTAAGTGGGAAGCTAGGACCATCTGGTATACCTAAACCCACGCACACAGAGAGATTGACTCCTGTGATGTTGCCAAAATGTCAAGAATGAAGAGATCAAGGAATAGATTTAAAATAACATTAATGAGGAGACAACCTTCTGATCAGAAGTCAGTGCTACCTATACTGCGTTTTAAGTGTGTACTATTTTTATCGTTTTAAACTCCAGGATACAGAAGCACTTTTTTAATGCTTGCAGAGAATAAACTTAAATCTGATGAAAAGTAATTGCCCCCTAATAGTGATTCAGGAAAAGAGAACAAATCGGTGTGCCCTGGGCAGCCTTCCAGCAGATCTCTCTTCCTAGCTAGGAGATGATTTATAATACCCAAGAGTGCTCGCCTTTTGCCATATTTCATGTTTTAAAATAAAATTTTATAGAAAGAAATTAAAAAGTTCTTTTTTTCAAAGTTGTTGCTGGACTGGATAATGATACCACCCTGTCCTTTGTCATCATTTATCATGCAAAGCAAGGATACTAGTGCATGTTCATTATTTAAAAGCTGTGGCTGCCTTGTTATTCAGTTGTTTCTCATTTATTTAATTAAAATTCTGAACTGAATTATAACGTAAAAAACATTCTATGTGTAGGCAGCGTGTGCATCCCAGAGTTGGGCTGTATACAAAACAATGCCACTGGAGATATTTAATGGAACAAATGCAAACCAGATTTGTGCAATTAGTGATAATTATACATAAAGGATCAGATGAGCAAGTCATTTTTCTCATTCTAACTTAAACCTTTACGAGGAGCATTAGTCCCAGGGCCACCAGGGCACTATAAAAGAAGTAATTTAATAAATGATATTCTAGTACCGTAAAAGAATTGGCATTTGCCCACCTGACGTGTCTGCTTTAGGGGACTAAGTTGTGCCTCTGGGAGGATTTACCATATTATATTTTAAAGGTATGTTTTATATTTAATAGGTTTCATGTGTATTTTTAGGATTATTTAACTGTGTTTTTAGCCCTCTCAGAACTCATCTCTAAGTAATTCAATTATGTGTGAACAGCGGTGCCTTTGTTCTCAGTTGTCAGGGTTCTGACAATCCCTCAGAATAAAATAAAAACAAATGAAAAAGAAGAAGTCTAGGCCCTTAAAAATCCCCACTTGCATGATTTTTATTCCTACCAAATACAATCAGTTAACATTTATCAAGCGTCCAGGAGGTCCCTGACACCTTACCAGGCCAGAGTGGCAGGAAGGAGCTGGTATTATTGAACCTGTGCCACATCCCAAGATCTTTACACACATTCTCCCAATTAATTCTCACAAGTGTGAAAAATAGGTATTGGTATCCCTGCTTGAGAGATGAGAAAATTAAGGCTTAGAGGATTTATGTAATGTGCCCAATGTAAATGGAGAAACCAAGTTTCAAACATTTTATGACTATAAAGCATGGGTGCCTTCCACATTACCAAGTTAACTCTCCACAAAAGAAGCCCCGTTTCGATGTTTGAATTCTTTGCAGTCATATTTGCTGAGAAACATTAGGCATCCGGTGAATATAATATAGAAATAGTACACACATGCACTCTGTTACTATTAAGCCTTAAGAAGAAAAATATATAATAAAAAAATTTTTTAATGAACAGAGGACTCTAAGAAACATTTTTTGAAAGAATACATACAGATGGCCAATAGGCACATGAAAATATGCTCAACATCAGTAATCATCAGGAAAATGCAAATTAAAGCCACAATGAAATATCACCTCACACCTGTCAGATTGACTGTTAGCAAAAAGACAAAAATAAGTGTTGGTGAGGATTTAGAGAAAAGGGAGTCCTCATACTCTACTGTTGGTAGAAATGTAAATTGGTATAGCCACTATAGAAAACAGCGTAAAGGTTTCTCAAAAAATTAAAAATAGATCTACCATATGATCCAGCAATTCTACTTCTGGGTATTTATCCAAAGAAAATGAAAACACCAATCCAAAAGAGATATATGCACTTCTATGTTTACTGCAGCATTATTTACAATAGCCAAATATGGAAGCAATTGTCTATCCATAGATGAATGGATAAAGAAGATGTGTTATATATACAATGTAATATTACTCAGCCATAAAAAAGAATGAAATCTTACCATTGTGACAATGTGGTGGGCCTAGCGGGTATTATGCTAAGTGAAATAAATCAGACAGAGAAAGGCAAATATAATATGATTTCACTTATATGTGGAATCTAAAAAACAAAATAAATGAACAAACAAAGCAAAACAGAAACAGACTCATAGATACAGGAAACACATTGTTGGTTACTAGAGTGAGGGTTGAAATGGGTCATGGGGATATAATGTGCAGCATGGGGAAGGTGGTCAATAATATTGTAATAACTTTGTATGGTGACAGATGGTAACTAGACTTGTGGGAATCATTTCATAATATATAAAAGTATCAAATGCTTTGAGGTATACCTGAAACAAATAAGATATTAAAGGTCAATTATACTTCAATTTAAAAAAAAAAAAAGGAGAGGGGCACCTAGCTGGCTCAGTCAGTGGAGCATGTGGTTCTCGATCTCAGAGTTGTGGGTTCAAGCCCCATATTGGGGGCAGAGGTTACTTAAAAACAAAATCTAAAAAATAATAATAAAATTATTTTTTTTATAAAAAAAAGTTGTAGAAGAAGAATAAAGAATTGCCTTCTCTCACCTACTTCCAGTTGGCTTATCTTTAGTGGTGGCAGAAATACAAATGGGGTAAATGTTTGCCTCCTTTCTATTTATGAAATTTGTAAGAGGCCTACATGATTTGCAATCTAGATGAAAAGAGATCATTTAGTGGATGGACATCCAGGTCTTAAGTCTGATAGACATTACTCACAGACCTGCTTGCTCTCCCCTGAGCCTAGGGGCCCGTGGGATGAGGTCCAACCTCTGCATCATGCTGCATCTCATTTATGTGCAAATATGCAATGCAAGAAGTTCTGGGATCAAAAGGAAAGCAGATAAAGGAAATGGGAAAAGATGATTTAATTATGCAAGTTGCTTGAGGCTTTCTGGTATTTCTCCACCAAATTTGACATCTTTTTTTTTTTTCCAATTAAGTGTGTAGATATTTAAGAAAGGTAGTAAAGCTTTCTACTTGGTTTAACAAAGAATTGTGTGACCTAATAGATTTTTAGCTAAAATCTCCCATTATTGGAATTTGAAAAGTATCCCTTGAACTGGTTTCCTGGAGGGAAGTTGCTGACAGGAGTAGGGCCAGCAGGGCTTTCATATTTCAGTTTTATCATCTCTGTTTACATAAATGTGACTTTTTCAGATAACGTACAAACACTTGTACTTATTTCAAGCAATACATCCCTAATTGTCAAAGATGCAAATATCTTAGCTTTATTGTACCCAGCATAGCCATTATGTGTTGTTTACTCTTTCTAGCACAATAAATAGCAAATGTTTTGTTAAGCTTGTCTTAAGCAAAATAGAAGCCAGTAAAAGCTGCAGTATACAGTGGAGAAACGTGAAGGCAGACGCTACTTAAAATCAGTACCCAGATTGCTCAGTAGATCAACACACACCTGCATACCCTGTCTAAGCTGTGTCTTTCTGCAGTACACATGTAGATGGTACGTATCAAATGGTCATCATGCCCACCTCCATGTAGATGGTACATATCAAATGGTCATCATGCCCACCTCCACAATGTCTGCTACGCTGGGTTTGAATTATTCACTTTGGACCCCTGAGATAAATTAACTTCTCATGTAACTGTTCTGTTCTTCTATAAGCTGTGGACCTGCATTACATATCTGTAGGCTGTCGCCAAGCTAAATTGCAATTTCTCTGAAAGCATCTCTTGTTATAATGTGGCAATCCTAAACATAGAATTCCAAAGTCTGAGAATTTATATAACTTAAAGCACAAATTTGCATGTATTTTCTAAAAGTTGACATTTCTTTAATATTCTAGATGCTCCATACCATCTTGATTCTTGCCATTAGCTCTAAGGTCTTGCTCATTTTACTGCAGGACTCAAGAGGAGAGTTATATGCAAACAATGAATCATGGAACATTACAGCAAAAACTAATGATGTAATGTATGGTGATTAACATAACGTAATAAAATTAAATTAAAAAAAGAGGAAGTCACTGGGATAAAGGTGATGGTCTCCAACTTCTGCCCATGGCATTTGCCCTATAGGATAGGAGAGGAGGCTTGTCTTGGGGTTGAAAGGTCCTTTTAGATCTCCTGTTCATATGCATACTTTCTCTTACCAGTGTTCTTAGGTGTAGAGCTATATATGTAGGGTTAACTGCATCTATCAAATATATCTGTATGTATTTGTGTGTGTGTTTATGTGTATGTAGACATAGGTACAGATAGAAATATATAAATGTAGATACAGATCTCCCTGATGGTCTCCTATGGCGCTGATATACACTGATCTAGAAAATTTAAACAGTGTTTACATTGAAAAAATACTTAGTGATTTGCTTGTCAACATTGGATTTCATAAAAATCTCTGTTTAAAAATACACTGTGGCTCAGAGTTAAGTGCTTAGAAGAACCCTTCTAAAGCTTTGACAGTGTGATTTTAAAATACCTTAAGGCAAATTACATGGCAGATGAGAGTGAGTCAGAGAAAGTTTTAGTTATCATAAATGAGCCTCCTCTACGGTATTATTGCTAATAGAATCCAATATAGTTTTCCATGATTACTTTCATGATTGAAGTGTCCCAAAGCGGAGCCAAACTCAGTAATGAAACTGACAAACAGTGATGGAAGAAAAGGTTTCTTTTATTCTAGATGTTTGTACATGTCAGTAACTTGTTAATTGGAGAATTGGAAGAGTCCTAGTGAGTATAATGCTACAAAATCAGTTCAAAATTAAACATTCACGTTTTGTAGAGTTGATTTGCATTTTCCTTGTTTGTCCTAATTAACTATGAAAGCTGAATCTTTGCTCAGGCAAGATTTATGTGAAAAAGTAGCGAAGTTGATGAAGGAGATACAACCCAAGGAGAGTTAGACAAGCAAGTAATTCGTGAGGAAATTGTATGTCTGAATAATTTGTCTCAGTAGCAAATGAAGATAATCTGATCATCTTTGGACTATTAAATCTAGGTCCTTGGGTTTTAAATTTTTATTTTGCCACTGACAAATTGAATCATAATAGACCACTTAATATCAGTGAATTTCTCCAACTGAAAACTCTGCAAATGGTATCCCATAGCTTTGAAAAAATGACCTGTCAAGTATCTGCCTCTTCATTATGATAGAAAATGGAAGGACAGGTTGGACAACATTCATTTGGGTTTACAATAGTCAGAGAACACACACTTCCCTCTCCACTAAAGTTTGTTTGTTGTGTAAGCTCTCTCTATTGAGAAGGTGCAGCAGTATTGGGGAATGAATGGTCGGCCACTTATTAGCTGTTTAGCCTTAGAAAGATTTTTAGCTTCCCTGAGATTCAGTTTTCTGATCTGTGAAAATGGGGATAATAATATCTATAGCTGCAAAAGTAAATCCCCAGTCAAAGGAATTCATATTATGAAGAAAAACAGGTCGATGATTACAGGATAGTATGGTAAGGGCTATCGTGAAAACATTTATTGCTGAGGGATCTCTCCTGACTCTTGTCTATCCCTCAGCTTCCTAAGACACCAGGTTAATGGATGGAACCACCACCTTTTGAACTCACGTCAGTCCTGGTGCTTTATTTATGCTGTTTACTCAATCCTCACAGCAGTCCTAGGAGGTAGGTACAGTACTATTTTCCATTTTATAGGTGAGGAGACTGGTGCTCAAAGAGAATAAATAACTTGTCCAAGGTCACACAGTTAGTAACTGAGAGAGCCATATGAACTATGAAAGTTGCATTAGAGTAAAATTCTGGTGTATTAAATGGGTTTAATGTTTTGCATACAAAAATTATTTCTGGTCTAACACCCTTGTAAGGTTTTGTCTGTATAATCACCACCTCTCCCTGTAAAACCAGAGAGTATCCAAAGTAGGGCTTTAAATAACAAAAATCACACACTTCCTGGATTTTGACAGCCATGATAAATCCTGCTTTAATCGTGCATTAAAAACACATGTCATCTGTTTGATAAGCAGTCATCTGCTATTGCTTGACCTAGCAATGAATTGATAAAGCAAAACATGTGGCAATCCAAGGCATATGTATGAAGTGTATTATTCCCAAGGCATCCAAATGTGATTCTCACCCTTCGCCTAACGGGCAAAAAGGTGTTGGCTCTAAAATGGTATATAACGACACTAGCTCACACTTACAAATTGAGCTTAAACCTGGGAACTTTTTAAAACTATAAGTTATTAAAAAGTGAGTTCAGAGATAGGTCTTGAAATGAGCCAAGGCCAGAAAAGATGACCGTCTTGGAAAGAATAGCTAATATGTGTTAGTCACTGGGCTTCGTAGGCTCCCTGTGAAATTGTTAGGTCTAGCAAAGAGTGTGCACCTATCTGTCCAGTAACTCTGCTGCACAGAGCCACTCCTTAGTCTGAGAACTGAGATTGCAGCACCCCTACTCTGGGGCCTGGCTATTTGTAGATATGGTCTGGGGGAGCCAGAGGAAGAGGAAAGACAGACTTCAATGAGCTCCTTTGCCGACCACATGAAGCATACCACCATTTTCTCCATTGTACTGCTAGTTGTCGCCTGGTCCAAGATTTAGTTTCCCCTTCTAGCTGCATGAACACTAATGAAAGGTTTGAAATATTGTAAGCAGCAGGCTATGAACATGGTGTCTAGAATAGGAAAGGAGAAAGAGAATGTCCCACTATTTATTCATTTTAAGATGATAAACCACTTGTAGGAACCAGTTCATAAATGCTCTATCAGTAGAGAATGGTTGGCCTAGAGTAGGAGTTAGAGAGAGAAACTCAGCCAGATTTCATCTCCTAAAATGCTTGGGGCTTCTTGGCTAAAAGGCATTCTTTCAAGTGATTTGTTTATGTGCCAGAAAAAAACTTGAATCTTATATCATAAATGAAGCTAAGAATTCATGGCAAGGAAGTAAGATCTAAAAACTGGGAGAAGATATTTTCTTTTCTAAACTGAAATTCCAGGAAATCTTCAAATGCAGCCCCAAGTCCCATCCTCTTTCGGTGATATATAGTCACCCAGAATACACCCAGGAGTGACTAGTGTATGAAAATGTGCCTCTCTTTTCATACACACGCGCGCGCGTGCGCACACACACACACACACACACACACAGAAATTATAAAAATGGATGTGAATCAAATTTTGGTAAATAATATATCATTGTGGGGGAGAGCCGACCCTATAAAGACGAGTAAGTTAAAGCTTCGTTTCTGCACTTTGCTCCTTGGGAACATTCAGGCACATTATTTCATCTCTATAAGCCTCTATATCCTCATGTTTTGATTAGTATAATTGTACCTGCACAATTATATTGTTGTGAATATTGATAATGTATATGAGGTACTAAGCACAGTGCTAGGCATGTAGTATACTCCACATTGCTCTCGGTTTTAATACAATAGTAGTTGTATTTAAATTCACCATACCATAATAAAAAAATAATAAAATTTTAAAAATAAAGAATTAGATTGAAAAAAAATTCACCATGGAATCTACTATTTTGGGTGAACAATGGCAAATTCTCTCTTAAAACCAGAACTCCTTTTGTAAAACGAATTTATCTTTTGTGTGTGGGGGGTGTGTGTGTGTGTGTGTGGGGTGTGTGCAGTTCTAAGTATTATTGAGTTGTGAGGATAAGATTATACACATAAAGGACTAAGACTCATGCTGTCATACAATGAGTGCTTGGTAAGTATTAGCTATAATTGTTTATAGTATTTTTAGTATTATTTACATTTAAAAATGTCTTACAGTTTTCTCAAGTAATTTGAACTACTTCCTAAAGAGAGCAGAAAGTCAGAAGTCAAGGAAAGGTCTCTAAGAAAGTGTTTAGGTTATTTGTAGAAGAAATCAGTGGCATTGTTGTATAATGACAGAAGCATCTAAAAAATCTTATATGATTACAGTCAAACCCTAATTTTTCTTCATGTCGCTTGCATCTTTCACATATAACCAGGGAATTCAACCTGAGGTTCACTTTTCTTTCTGTCTACTTTGCTCTCTGAAAATTCTGTCTTAATCCATTTTCCCCATTACCACAAAGTCTCATCTCCTGTTCCACTGTTTTGATTATTAATGAAAGTAGACTCTTAGAAAAAGCTTTGGTTTTTCTTGACATATTGGAAACATCCTTTGGAGTATTGTTTCTAAGGCCACTACACACTTGAGCCATGAAAGAGGGAGTTGGGAGTCACACGGTGGGTTTGACACATATGTCCTTGTGCTTTGGGCAGATCAATGACCCTGGGGAAAACAGTCTCTGCTCCTAGCTCCAAAATGTTACTCAAGCTTATAAATTCATGCTACTTATTTTTCCCATTCTATTACTCCAGGATGCTAGATATAGAGATAGATTTTCCAACTTGTATATTAGAAACTGAGTCTGAATGGTGGTAGTAATACTTTTTCTTTTTCAGTTTCATTTAGAAACTCATCAGCTATAGTGACTATCTGATCATTTATTTGTATGAAGTAATTTGCCAGAAGCTGGCATTTATTTTAGCTTATACTATACTTGGTTAATAAAAAAAAAAAAAAAAAGGAAAAATACTGAGCCACTGAACCAGATTGGAAAGTTGCCTTAGTTATAAACTTATCACTGATTGCCAGCAACAGGTGAGGGCTTTAAAGGCTATTTTCTCAATAATCAAACCTATACCAGAATGCTCCGCCCCACAACTGTAGGCTAATCATTCTTTTATCTAATGATATCCAGTGTTTGTTCACTCACTGGCGCAAGACATAGACCTCTTAAAATGAAGTCATCCTGATTGCATTTTGCTTCCTCTTATTTTTTCCATAAATTTTAACCTCATTCTTGCAACTGATATTTCATACTGAAATGTTCTAAATATAGAAAGCATCATAGTAATATCATCTAAAAGAAGAACTCTTGGAGAGTCCTGATTTTTACAAATCTCCTTCTTCTTCTCTGCAGCTTATACTAGAAATGCTAAAAGTGCCCCAAAGGGACAAAAAAATGAAGAGATTTGAGTAATCAAGAGATATAATCATTTAAATGATCCAGTTTTGAAACTGTGACCATTTATTGGAATGTTTTTAAAAATCTCAATCTTTTCAATGAAAACATGAAGTTTCATGAGTTATCTCTAGGAAATCTATGTACTTTTAAAAATTTTTCCCCAAATGTACTGCAGTTGAAATTGTGATCAATATGTGTCAAAGTAACTTCTTTTTTTAAATTATTTTTTATTCCAGTGTAATTAACATACAGTATTATATTTGTTTCAGATGTACAATGATTTAATAATCCTATACATTGCTCAGTGCTCAGCAAGATAAGTGCACTCTTCATCTCCTTCACCTATTTCACCCATTCCCCACCCATCCCCCCTCTACCAAACACCAGTTTGTTCTCTGTATTTATCAAAGTAACTTCTTAATTTCATATTATTATTGGTCAAAAAATGGGGGGAACCTTAATTTCTCTAAATGTTTTATTTATTTCTATTGATCCACCCAGCTCTATCTGCTATTATATATAATCTTTGATTCTTATGACCCTCCAGTAATATTCAGATATGTTCTAGCCTCTTTATACTCAAATACTTTTTCCTGAATGATGGTGCACTTTTTAAATAAGAATTAGCAAATGTGGCTTCAGATAGCCAGTATTTGTTACCCTGAAGTAATTCATATTTTTCACTACATTATTATTTTAATGCCAAGAGCTTGTTGAAGCTACACGTATTTCATAGCGTTAAGATACCGAGAATATTAGCAGGCATAATTGGTGGTAAAGTCAGAGAATTAAAGCATATAACCCTCCCTACATGTAGAAAATATAGAAGCTGTATTGAATTTAACTTTTTAAAAGTTTTTAATTGGGATCTGATATGGTAATGAAAATAAGCCTCCTGGCATAGTGTCCATCCCTCTAGAAATGTCGATTCTTTGGTGATGAGGCCAGTCGGTGATTGCTGTGACTCTTGTTCATCTGTTCCTGCTGGAAACAATACTAAGAAGCATAAGTGTTATCATTTGTGATTCAGACACATGAGCAGTGGAAATGCCTGAGGCAGAAAATGTGCAATTTCATGCTCATTAATTTCAGAGAGGATTTACAAATTAACCTGGCTCGAGATATTACTCTTCCAAAAAACCTGTAGGCATCACCAAGCAGCACAGTTACTGCAGACCACTTCCACAAGGTTGACCAGATGCTCAGGGGCCACAGTGGTCCTATGCATGCCTACACAAAGATCATAGGCCAGGTTCTGTGCTGGAGAACTTCCCGGTTCCAAGAGAACTGTGTGCGTGCAAGGGAGTAACTTTGTGTCTAAAGAAAAGAGTTTAAGGAGATACTACCACAGAAGATTCTTTCCCCCATGTCCCTACCATGAGACAGGACATAACTTTTCATTTTCAGTTGTCTTTTACTGGCTCGGGGGTAATAACACCTTACTGTTTCCTGTCTCTGCCTTAATCAATCAACTGCTGTAGATAATCTGACCTTAGATGTATCCGGTTACCCCCATAAACTAGCCATTTTAGGATTGTCAAAGGGTTTAAAGTGAATCAAGAGAAGATGGAATTCACTCAGAATCATAACATTGCAACAGTTTCATTTCCATTTGAGGAAATCATTCCATAAGTAATTTGATAATTATATTATTTCAGAACTGGGGATATCATTGAAGCTATTCTGACAGCTTCTTTGTGGGCCACCACTGACACAATCAGGTGACAATCAGAACAGATGCATCCTCACTACCTATGCTGTTGCTGTTGGTCAAATCAATTGGAACAGGGCTTCCCAAATTTTAATGTGCATACAAATTACCCAAAGATTTTGTTAAATCTGATTCCAAAGATCTGGGGTGGAGCCTGGGATTCTACATTTCTGACAAGCTCCCAGATGATGCCCATGCTGCTTGTCTATGGGGACCACACTTTGGGTAGCAAGGCGTTAGTTAATGGAGCAGAGGGAGAAAAATGGTCTTGTAAGACAGGCCTACAGCAATATAAACTCTACTGTTGGCATTGTTTTTAGCTATAATATTTGATCCCTGAAATGGTTATGTGATTGTGATTAATATAATTTTAGAGGACATTCTATCATTGTGAAGAAGACACTGTACATTTGTTTTTAAATGAAGTCACTCTCTGGATGATTTCTTTATTTAATGTTCAAAAGCAAAAGACCTGGTCCCCTTTAAGAATATAAATCACATCTGTGTCTGATTTATAAAACTGTACAGAAACCTGCAGAATCAAGGAAGGACAACAATGTCATGCAGATGCAAAACAGCTAACAAAAGAGAGGAGGGAAACCATCTCTTCGTAGGAAGAAGACTGGACTGGAGGAGCACACTGCCTCTGCCTTCTGCCATCAAGCTCAGATCATTCCCGCTCCCTTCTGGGTTTGAACCTAGTTTGTGGACTACTTCATCCATTAGGCAGGGAGATTAAACTAATTCGTTCTCACTGTCAGATGTAAGCAGTTATCCGTATCATCGCTTCAACACACCACAGTAGTAGAACTGAAGCCCATGTACGACTCAGAAGCTTCTGACTCTAGGAAAGATTGAGGGTGCATTTTTTTGTTTGGCCCTAGGGGAGAAAAGTTTATTTTATCAGAGATTAAGAACTATTTGGAATTGGAGAGGCGGATTGGGCCATATCTTTGAGTGTGTTTTTCTTTAAATTGTGTGGGGTATGGTGCTTGTATTTATACATTATTTTAATAAGTATAAGATATAAGTAGGTCTATTGTCAAAACCCTTTGACAGCTACCCTGTAGGAAATCTTGCTTAAATTTTAGAATGTGCCATCAAACCACCAAGGCAGCAAATTAAACTGGAGGTCTAGTGTCTAAAAAAGAGAAACGGCCGACTCATAATACGTTCATGCTGGGCTGGGATAAAATATTCACAAGATCCAGGTCCTGAAAAGATTATGGTCCCACATCACACAAAATTTCCATGTTAGTTGAAAATTAAAATGGCCTGTTTCTTGATTTTTCTGATTGCAGAATTCTGGATACGTTTGTTGCAATAGAGCTATCTTTTTCTTCCTGTGCCCCGCCCCCTCCACCGTACCCTAAGCCTGTGCTCATTTCCCCCCTCAGCTAATGAAGCGCATGTTCTAATCTCAAACCCACAAAGCAATAAGGATTCTTCAATCACCATTCCACTTAAAGTTTTATTATCTTTTATCCACTTTGATTCCTAGTTTGCACATAGTAGGCACTAAAATTTGTGGAATGTAATTGAATTCAAGGGACAGATTATTCCCTTCACAATGTATTTCATTTTGTTCATTCATGAAAAACAAGAGTTTTTTTCTGAGTTTGTAATGACATGCATGAACGTTGTGCCATGAGCTGCCTATCTCCCCACTGCTAGGGAATGGTCGTAATGTTTAACTGCAGAAAATGCCTTTTTTTTTTCCTAATCAAGAAGTTAAGGGATTCGTTGGCTTAGCAGGTGCCTCAATTGTGCATAATTAGTTGCTAGGAATTGTTTAGCGTAGGCTGATTAGTCTCAGCCAGAGGACATTAATTTTTTTTTCTTCAACAAAGCCACAAACATAGCTAGGGATCCTTGAAACCATAGTCATATCCACTCCCTCTGGGAAGCTCAGACACTGGAAATGGGCGAGGCAGGAGATGGAGAGACAAGAAGCAGCCTGATTACACATGGATGCTATTTGATGTCAGGCAACCATTCAAGGTTATGAGAATAGGAGGGGACCTGCGTCCATTCCTCAAGATGTGGTTCTCTTAGCTCCAGCATGGGCTTTGGTCATGATCCAGAATGAAGCATTACTCCTTAGTGCCTGCTATTAGCTTTCCAGGTTTATAAACACCAGCTTCACTTGGAATATGTAATCAAAACAAATGATCTGTGTTTGCCCCTCCTGTGTTTGGGACATGAGGAGACTGACCAAAGTTGGGGGAATGCGAGGGACAGATGGTCTTCCCCATTGTTCCACTTCTGTTTTAAGTATATGCTTGACTAAGCCCTTTCTGTGCCTCTGTCACAGTGTCGATTCTCCATTTAATGGAAGGCATTTTTCCTAGCCTCATGGGATGTCACTCTAAAAGCGACCTGTGCTCTTCCTTGTTATTACCAATATACAGCTCCTATGACAGTGGGCGGCCATCAAGTGTGACAGTGATTATTTAGCTGCTAAGATGTCATGAGGAAAGGTTGACAGTTCTGACACCCCATGATGCCCTTGATGATTACTTACAGCATTCACTTCAGTGAGCAGTAACTCACCCAGTTGAATGTCTGCTTTGCCCCTATGGTGACTTTCAATAAGGCTCCCTTTGTATATGATCCACCATCAAAGTCAAAGCTGGAAGTCCTGTGTGAAAATCAGAATTCTTTTGCTTAAAGGCATTATTTTAAAGGTTGTTTGATAAATCTTTCTGTAGTCTGAATGAAAATGAAAAGAAATATATTTTAATATTAGCTTACAAAGAGTCACAAATTTTTAACATATTAAGTCAGTGCTTAATAGCTGTTGGGTAATGATGTGACATTAAAAGGAATAGGCTATAAACCTAGAAAAAGAAAATTAGAGGCAGGAAGGAGGATAGCTCATAACAAATGTTTGACTTTCTTCCTGTTGCTTATTTATAGTAAATGCTCTAGTTTGACAAGTTGAATGTAATTCAGTCATCTATCAGCAAATGTTTAATGAATGCATGTTTGGTGTCAGACACAGTTCTGGAGATATTATCTACTGATTCCTTTCCTTATTATTTGACCTATTTTTTAAAATTCATTTATGTAATTGGGTGGAACTTGAAAGTCTATTTAGTGTCTCCCTGATAAGATAAAGAAGTATTAACATGGATCTTATATTCAGTGAAACTTTTAAGGCCCTTATTGAGGAACAGTGCATTGTATTGGCATTTATTTTAAGTTTGCATCTTCCAAAAAGTGAAGTTAAAAGTATAGATTGGTTCTGTGGTACAATTTAAGTACACTTCATTTTGGGCATACAAATATGTGGAGGAAGGGGGAATGAGATTTATATAGACACAAAAGGAATTAGCTATGATTGCTCATTTTCATAGCCTTCTCCATAGGAATTAACTTATATTATGCAAGCTCTTTGCTGGAGTGGTGTCCAGACACTTACCTGTGTGATACAGAAACATGCAACTAAGAACCTATCAAAGCTCATTGTTCATCCAAGAGGTCATAGCATAAGGAGGAAAGAGCATGGGAATAAAAAGAAAAGAAGATCAATCCAGACTCACTCTAGATGTGTGTTCATAAATTTACCTCTCTGGACTTTAAGTCCTGATACGATGAAAGAGTAGTCTAAATCATCCCTTATAACCATGAAATTCTAATAATATATCAACTAATCTCCATTAAGGAACACATGAGAAAACCACAATAGAAGACTCCATAGCTCTCCATGACTTTATGCTCAAGGATTAAAATGTACCCCAGACATTCTTATCCTTTAGTATCCTACTATGGACCCATCAGCCACTGATATATTCAGTGTCTCTTCTCCGCTTCTACTTTCAAGCAAAGTTTGTGAATCAAGAGTTGACTTTGAGTAAATCACATCAAGAGTTCATGTCCATTCTGTGATGGGTAGCTTTTTATAAAAGGCCTATGATTCCTCCTAGAGGTTTAAAATAAACAGATATTCTTAGGAAAAGTTTATTTAGAAACAAATGTTAGCCATTTGTATGTCTTCTTGGGAGACATACAAATGGCCAACAGACATATGAAAACAAATGCTCAACATCACTCAGCATCAGGGAAATACAAATCAAAACCACAATGAGATACTACCTCACACTGGTCAGAATAACTAAAATTAACAACTTAGAAAACAACAAATGTTGGCAAGGATGTGGAGAAAGGGGAACCCTCTTACACTGTTGGTGGGAATGCAAACTGGTATAGCCAGTCTGGAAAACAGTATGGAGGGGCACATGCACCCCAGTGTTTATAGCAGCAATGTCCACAATAGCCAAAATATGGAAAGAGCCCAGATGTCCATCGCCAGATGAATGAAAAAAGATCTGGTGTATATATACAATGGAATTTACTCAGCCATCAAAAGGAATGAAATCTTGCCATTTGCAATAACATGGATGGAACTAGAGGGTATTATGCTAAGTGAAATAAGTCAGTCAGAGAAAGACAAATACCATATGATTTCACTCATATGTGAAATTTAGAAAACAAAACAGATGAACATAGGGGAAGGGAAGGAAAAATAAAATAAGATGAAAATTGAAAGGGAGGCAAACCATAAGAGATGCTGAAGTCTAGGAAACAAACTGAGGGTTGCTGGAAGTAAAGTGGGTGAGATTGGGGTAATTGGTTGATGGGCATTAAGGAGGGCACTTGATGTAATGAGCACTGGGTGTTATATGCCACTGATGAATCACTAAATTCTACCTCTGACACATATAAAAACTCACACACAAATGTTCAATGGTGCCATACTGCTGTGTCGCTGTGCTCCCCTTAACTCTCATGATAAATGTTACCAGGATTCTGACTCACTGCCTTTAGGAATTATTGCTTTCAACCTGATTGACTTTGGCAAGCTATTTTTAGATAATATCAAAATTACTTCAGTCTGGAACTTTGACCAATACAACTTTTGGCTTCTAGATTTTTGTTTACGCTCAGTAAGGACGCTCTTAATACTGGGAGTGGGGGTGGGAGCTGGGTAATGGATATGTAGAGGCTGGCCAGGTGATCAGCTGTAATGTGGTTTCAACCTTTTAAGGATGTGCATTACTAGACTATCTCAGCTCTAAATCAAGGAAACTGTTTTCAAATATGAATGAGAAAACAATTTTACCAAGGTTGAGTACTTATGTAGTGCAAAGTGGTAAATTTCTAAAAAAAAAAAAAAAAAAAAAAATAGCTCCTTAAAATAGAGCATTGAGTGCAAAAAATCTCCCAGAGCCTCCTGGGCAAATCTCTTATTGCCCTTTAAGAAAATCCAATGCTGGATTCAACCCAAGACTTTAATTGGCTGGACTCTTGACAAACTGAAAACTGAGGAAAGCCTTTAGGCTTCCAAGACGCTGCCCCTAAAACTGTATATCTCCTTGGCTCAGTGCTCTGTACTCATACAGTTTCAAAGTTTTGGATTATGAAAGAAAATATATTTTAATTGGTTTTATAAAGAATCCAGATTTTCACATAGAGTTAAGTTTTTTTTTTTTAATAGGTGCTGTATAAAGCATATTGCCTGGTTATTAAATCAGTACTGTGAGAAAAGCACTCATATACTCAAGTGGAAGTGGTGGGGCAAATAGAGACTTTTGTAGTGCAATGCTTACATTTTGTGTTGTGGTTTCTGATTATACTCAAAATTGCATTTGCAACATAACAATAAAAAATTTTTTTTAAAAATTGCATTTGCAAGGAGAAGAGTCAAAGATCTAGGATACTGTATCATAAGCAAAAATGATGCTGTTGATTGTATTGGTATCTGAAAGTTGGTAGATTACATCTAAGATTGGAAAAACATAAAGAATTGTCTGACAAATGGGATATAAACATGAAACAGCATGATTTCCATTTTTTAAGTTAATTACAGCCTACCGCGGTGTTAATCGTTCCTTTTTGTCATTGCTTATAAAGGCCTTGTTAGTTTTATGAAGAAATCGTGAATCATTTCAACCAGAAGTACATCCTAGAACAGAATCGAGTTCCTCAGTTTTGAAACACAGACCACTGAGTTGGGAGAATTAATGTTTTCAGATGTTAAAGCCTACTTGATGAATTAAATCCCTGTAATATTTAATAGTTTACAATGTACAGTATGGTTCTTTTTAATCATTTAATGATTTCCTATTACAACAATAACCACAACAAACCTACCTTACAGTGTGACCAGAAGTACCATTTGGATCATCTAGCTTGACTTGATTTACTAGATAATTATTTTACATTATGTCTACTCAGACCATATACATCTTATTCTTGAAAATGTTGAAGGTTGTCACTCAGACATCTCTTAACCTTATACAAATGCCCCATGCAAACTGAGAAGAATTCTTCCTTTCTTTTTTAACCCTAATATCTGCCATCCTAGATCATTACTCCTGTATTCCAAGCCAGAATAAATCCTTTTCTGTATTTAAATATAAGTCACTTTACTTAGATTTTCATGGATCCATCACCTCTATGATCTTGTCACTTAGTGTTTTGTTCGTTCAGCTTCTTGCCTAATTGTCACAGATATGCTGAGCTTTAGTCCTTCTGTCTTTTCAGTTGTTCTCTTCATGGTTCTGTAGGTTATTTTTATCTCTTTCTCAAAGAGGATGGATCAGTCCATTGCAATATCCGTCTTCTTTTGCCAAACCATCATTCCTTCCCTGTTCCCAACATAGCTTCTCTGGTCTTACTCTAAATGTCCCTGTCCCTCCATTTTGCTCTGGATGCCATTTCTCACTTCCAAGAAGAACCTGCTAGTTCTGTGTGTCTTTATTTTCCTGCAATACTAATGCTCTGTCATCTGCTTGTAATGCTCTCTCATCTGAAATATAACATTTCTTTTCATTTCCTTTGTTCTTCGAGCTGATTATTCTTAGTGCCCACTGAGCCATTTTATTCCTTTTTTCTCTTCCTCTTAGTGATATTCACTGATACTTATTTATAAATGAATCTAGGTGAAAGACAATTTGTACACTATATTTGCATAGTTCTTATCCTTTTATGCCTTCATGTACACTATAGCTTGATCCTGACACACCTAAGAGGTAGATGAGAAAGTATCTCCCTCTTCTATAGGTGAGGAAACGAATGTTCAGAACATTTTAAATGACTTGTCCCACAGCTAAGTCAAGGTTAAGACTCAGATCTCCCGACTCTTTCTCCTATTCCGTACTATATCACCTCTCTCTGGCAGAAGGATTGCAATCCATTAAAAGATCTTCACTGCATTAGAAACTGGATGGAAATTAACCAAACGCTTCATTGTACCTTTGCAGATGAGAGCCCCTACACTAAATCCGCCAGCCAGACAAAGCCGCCTGATGGAGCGTTGGCTGTGAGGAGACAGAGCATCCCAGGTTAGACCAGACTGTTGGATTTTTCAGCTGTTTTACTTTTGAACCCTGTTATTTGGTGATCCTAAATAGTTCCAACTTGGTAATAAAAATCAATGCAGTTTCATAGGGTGTGGACTGCATTCTACACAACTTGTTCAAAGGATATTCATAACAGCTAGACTTTGGAAAAGCTTGCCAACTTGTGAGAAATCATCTTATGTGCAAATCCTTTGTAAAATAACTTGAAGTTATGTCAGCTCTCACTCATTTGCTTACACTCTTCTCTGTTTCCAGGGGGTGACTTTCACAGCAGCATCTATTTCTTTGCTGAGACATACAAGGCAGAACAAAGGGGTTCGAAATTGCTGTGGCAGAACATACATTTGCTGAATAACAAATTGGTCCTTTCTTCTTAGCTCTTTGAACATGGATTTACTTCCACTGGGCAACTCTTGTAAAATTCTGGGGCTTTGTCTCTTTAGGAAGCTGTGATTAGGATTCTTTAATTCAAGAAGTGATACCTGTTTTTTCAACAAAATATTTTGGACAAATATCTTAAAATGCCTTTACTCCAAAACTTCAATATTTTGAAGTTTTGAGTTTAAGAATGACACAAAAGTTCTAAAGGAGGAAAAAAATTCAAAATACTATGCAAGCTTGATGTAAACTAGTTAATCCATGGAAAAGCTCTCATGGAAGCAACTGTACTTAAGAGAAGGGTTAAAACCATTAATACATTTAGACATTTATCAAAAATAATGTCTTTATATATTTTATACAAGTAAATTGAGTACCACTAAACCTTTGCTATGGGATTTTAGAGCATAGTAGTGTAACAATTCAGGAGAAATAAAGCAGTGTTTCCAACATTAAATTGAATGGTTTGGCAAAGTCTGTCAGTGAAAGGGGGATTTTTTCCATTTGAATAAGAGCAATATGAGTCCAGTTTCTGAGCAACCCTGCTAATGATTATTATTTACTTTTATAAGAATGACATGTGGTTATTTTTATTCTTATTCTGAAGGCTTGGATTCATTATGAAAGTTCATGGCTTATAAAGAGGCTGTAAATATGTTATACATCCTTGTTTGTGTGCTTTGAAGATTCTAAAGTAATTTGAATTCTATAATTGGATGGCATCACCCAGTGCCGAGATTTCTTCTATTCTATTCTATAAAACATCATTCTTAATACTAGTCACATTTAGAAAAACTACTGTAGTCAGCTGTGGGCTGTGTTCTCTGCTTTCTCTTTGTCAGCAGTAAGGAAGTACCCAAAGTTTGAAGTTCAAGAATTCCAGTTATCCATCGATTCCTTCCTGGCTTCTCTACATTACCTGGTATGCACTACTCCTCTGCTGGAAAGAGTGAAGAGACTTCCTAATGTCCTTACCACTTTAGTGATATTGAACAAAAGCACTGACTATAATCATGTTTTCTTTTCATGGGTTCTCTAGTGTTACTAAATTATAACACATGTTTGAGGGCTAAACTTTTCCCTGAGATCATTAAGTAGTTTTTTAAGTTACGTGCTAGGTACACAGAAGTTGTTCATCATAATCCTTAGTTCATGACACACAGTGATTCTTCATTACAGAAATTTTTCCTTTGGTCCTCCTTATATCAATTTAATAGAATCAATTTATTTAGAATCACAAACCTTTTTTGTAGGCTTCACAGGTTATTTTCTTAGGGTTTAAACATGGACAAACACCTTTTTGTTCATCTCTAATGAGGTAGCAGCCAAAAGGGTTCCAGGTCTTGAAAATCCTCTTATTAAGAACAGTCCAAGAAAAAAGACTTCACCAGCCAGAGGGCTAAGAAACCAAAGTGGTCAATAGCTGAGTATTACTTACTATATCGGAAGGAGAAAATTAAGGAACTTCTTAGAAACTGCTTCCCGACTGACTTCTAACACTTGAAGTTCTGAACCTTTACTTACTTGACTTTACTGTCTTACTTAAAAGTAACTATTAATTCTTGTTCTGACAAAAAAAGGGGGGGTGTCCTCCTTTGATCTATGGCCAAGAAGTCACTTAAGGAGAGCTCTAACCCAGCATCCAGAAGTCTTGACCCGTCACCTACTGTGTTTACTACCTTTACCCCTACTAAGTCCATGGGAAAGAAATGCACAGAGGAAGAGTCTGGGAAAATGCGCACTCTTTATGAACTGTGGGAGCTTTAGCTGAAAACTCCTGAAATGTTCTCCTGTTGAACTCCATTGGACCACATGGAGCCATAAGAGCAAAATGCAAGTTTGCAGCCTTTGTTCCTTTCTCCTGTGCCCCCCTCCTCAAAGGTGTTTTACCGCCTTGGTAGCAAAGAAGGTTGTGTCTAGAGAAAAATGCAACAAGGAGCTGAAAGAAGGCCTAAACAGGTCTTTCTTGGTTAATCTAGCAGACCATGGATCTTCTTGGTGAAAAGATAACTCTCAGGGCAGATGCAGCCCTACAGCCATTTTGCTGCCCCAGATACCATAAGCAAACACAAGCAAGCTGGAACCTTAAAGAAGCTATGGTTTTCCTCACATCTACCCCCAAACTCCACTCCCAACAATCCAACAGTGCTGACTGAATTTGATCATTCGTGTTAGCGCTTTCTCTGATGGAAGGAGTGAGAATGTAGTGGAGGCAGAGTGTAGGGTGGTGGAAGGCATATTAAACTTCTTGATCCAAGTTTTATGAAAGCTTAGTTCTTTGAAACTTATTCTACAAATGTAGACCGGGTGCTTCCTGGAATAAATAGTTATAAATGTACACATTGGCAAGATTTCTTAACATGGGTTCCACTATTTTCATGGCATAACAAGGAGCAACTTGTAATAATTCTGTCACAAAGAGGTAACCTTGAATGTTAACAGAGATATAATTTGCTTTTCATTCATATCAAGATCCACATCCCCTGTCTAAACTCAGAATTACTGCAGCAATTATTTTATACTCACAAGTCAAATGTGTGTCTTTTCTTAAGTGACAATTCTAACTGTAAATGCTTTCATCGTCCTCCTTTACTCTTCTCAAAAAAGGGAATGGATTAAACATCTCCTGGGAGCGAAATACATTTGCTTTGGATAAAGAGGAAATGCATTATTCATATTATTTGGAAATTGGTCATTTTAATCATGTCTCTTATGACACTAAATGTGCAGGAAAAAAGATTCCTTAGCCTTTCATAAAGTTTTGTAAAATTTTAATAATGATGATAGTAAAAAAAATGACATGAGTGTCTCTACAACACTGAAGTTTAAATATAGATTAAAGACCTGTTAAGTCTGTTAAAAAATATTGAGGAGCCATATTTTCAATCTCTTTTCTGCCCATTTTTTTAATCAAAGAGAAGATGAGTTCCAAGTACAAAGATATGTTGAAGTAACAGATTCTACCGCACATCTATGTTTATTAAAAAGAATCTCTTGATCTGGTCCCATTTATTTGACAGATTACTGGTGAACTGAAATTTGACCACTTGAAGGGTTTGTCCAAATTATTAGAGGAAATCTCTACTGACTCCTAGTTTAACGCATTTTGCAATAATTTGTTGCATTACCAACTTAGAGATAGATGAAGGATTTAATTATGTCTGTCTAATAATGAAGGGAAAAGATAGGCTACTACTGTAGACCTCAAGGCCTAGAGTTCATATATTATTTATTTGACATGCTTCCTCTTTCCAAGTAGGATAGCTTTCTTTGATTATGCTAGTCTTGACAAAGATTTCTGGGCAATTCACAAATGCAAGAAGACATCAAGCTTTCACATCTATTGTATTTCCAAACTTTGATGCCCCGGGAAAATTATCGTAACTCTAGCCAGATGAGCTGCAAAAGTTTGTGTGAGATTTTTTTTTTCCTCCTAGCATATAAAAAAAGACACATCAATTTGGCCATAATGGAATGAAGTCTGTATCAGTCATTCTTCCTTCTCACATTTGGATTATATGCTGGGGGAGTAAAAATATGGAGCTGAGTCTGAAATGTCCATTAGCCCAAGATGTACACACCCAAGCTGTTTAGAATACATCCAGGAAGGGTCAATGCCTATGGAAAAATCAGTCTGGAAAATACTACCAGGCCCTTGGCACCACAGAGAAGCTAGCAACCTTGAATTAAGGAGGAAGGTTCTGCCTTCTCTGTCCAGCATTTCCCTGTCTTTGTTAAGACACAATCTGACGCTACATTGGTCAACATCCTCATTATTACGGCACATAGAGTGTGACATTTACACTAGGATTTTATAGCCGTAAGATTGTTCAGGTGTATGAAGGGCATGTACTCTGGTTTGGGGCCGGTTCTCCTTTCTTCTGTGTGGTTCCACCATTGAGTTCCTTCAAAAAATGAGCGAGTCCTACTGATGGCAAACTAAGGTCGGTGGAATGAAGCACGGATGAAATGTCATACAAAGAAGGCACTGCACAACGTACACGTGTATCAAATCACCACATTGTTCACTTCAAGTATCTTATAGTTTTATCAGTTACATCTCAGTAAAGCTGGGGAAAAAGAGGTAAAGGACCATTATATTTCCAATGTACTCTCAAATGATTTAGAAAAGAAAATTTGATGTTTGTGTGTGTGTGTGTGTGTGTGTGTGTGTGTGTGTGTGAAGGAGTGCTGCATAGTGTTCCAAGAACTTTTATAATTTTCAACTTATTTCAAAGATTAAAAGTCCAAAAAAAAAAAAAAAAGAATGGAGCTGTGATGCACCCATGCTGCCCAAAGATACTGAGTCAAACTCTGCTATTAGGGAGGGTGAGACCCACGCGGGAAAATAGCAAAAGACAAGCACCTTTGCTACTCAGTCAGGCTGTCCCTGCATCCTCAAAAGCAAGCAGTGGGCCAAGGTCAGAACAAGGGGACTCAGGTCTGGGATGTGCCTTCCCAGAACCCCTCATAATCAGCATTAAGAACACAACACAGCAGTGTTTACCAGCATTCTGATTATTGAATATTTAAGAAATGAGCAAAACTACATCACATCTTTAGCGAGAAATTTCTCCAGTGCTAAAGCCGAGACTATTGGTAGCTGCATAGACATCTGAGATTCTGTCCCTGCCCCTACCTATTTGTTCTGTCCATGGTGCTATATCTATCACTCTCTGAAATTAACGCATCAATTTATTGTTTTTTTTTTCTTTCTCATTCCCTCCATTGTAAGCTCCTGGAGGGCAGTTACCATCCATGTCTCGTTCCCGAGTGTGTATCCAGTGCATAGAACAGTGCTAGGCAACAGGTCGGTATTCAGTCAGGACGTGTGGAATGAATGAGCAGGTGCAAAGCAACAGGCAGCTTTGCTCTGGGCAGAGGTCATTACCTTATGACTAGTATACTTTCTTACAAAGCAAGTGTTAATAGTCTCTGTTTGCCATGTATTTTCTGACTTGTGGAAGGCTGTGCAGCAGCTGTTCACGTGGGCCTTAAGGCTGCACCAAATATGACATTTCTAAGGAAATCATCTGCTGCCCAAGACTAATGAGTGAAATATAGGTCAGCTAGAACCTAGAGAATTTTAAAGGCCAGAGGTCTCCCTCCAGCCTTATCTGTTTCCATTTGAGCAGAAGATGTCTGTGCAGTCCTAGAACACTGCACAATGTGGAAAATCAGAGCAGAATTTAACAATAAAATCGACAAGATAAGAATGAGTCATTCAAGTGTTCTGCTATAGGAAAAAAGGCTAAAAAATACTTGAAAATAACCAGAGTCTATAAATAGACTGATGCAAGGCAGAACTTATTACTTATTATGGCAGGTGCACATTAAAGATTTCCCCCGGAGAACTGATCCACTTTGCTGTGCGGCTGGTCGTACATACTGAGTTCTCCAATAACACTGGGCAAGACGAGCTGGCTTGATTTGTGTGTTCAGTGCTGCCACGTTCATTAGCAATTCAGAAAAATGACAGTCTATTATGTTTGAACTTTTTTCACACCTTAGTAAACATGGGTGAAATATAATAAAGTGGTACATATACAGCAAACAATTTTTAAACAATAATTCTCCAGCATGACATTTAGGGGGGAATTATTTGTAGTGAATTAGTACTGTGCCTCGATATTTCCCAAGTGGTGGCATTTGGTGAATGTCATGCTCCGGATACACATAGTAATCAGACGGAGTGACTGTGATGGCCAGCCAGCACAGCCTCCCAGCGTCTGAAGACCATTTTACAAGGAGGATCAAGGATATGTGGACAAGAACTATAAGGATAAATCCTCTTCCCTCTGTGACTTTTGCACTGAAGAAAAATTAATTCTCCCAGTTTCCAAGTTAGGGAGACCTTCAATCAGGGTTTTTAAATCAAGTGACTTTAGAGAATTAGGCTGGGCGAAAGTTGTATTGATTGGCTCTAGGGAAAATGAAGAACCGTCTTATACAATTTACTGTAGAATAGAGCAGTTGGGCCCATCAGTATTCTCATTTGTGTGTGTGTGTGCAAAAAAAAATTATTATTATTAACATATAATGTATTATTTGTTTCAGGGGTACGGGTCTGTGATTCATCAGTCTTACGCAATTCACAGCGCTCACCGTAGCACATACCGTCCCCAATGTCCATCACCCGGCCACCCCATCCCTCCCACCCCCCGCCACTCCAGCAACCCTCAATATTCTCTTATTACGTGACTTGGAAGAGCTTCCCAAGTTTCTGTCACTCACACGTCATCCTCATAATGTTGGCCATGTATGTGTGTTCTACCTATACTATAATTAATGTGGTTTTCACTAAATTTACATTGATTCGCTTTTTTCTTTGCTTTATCCAAACCTTTGTTGTCTGTGCTTTGAAATACTAATTCTATTTTCTAACATAAATTTTAAAAATTTCTAACCCTGAAATTTTTTTAAAGGCTATGTGTCCTCTCAAATACATCCGTTAATGTTTATATACACCATACTTCAGGAGGCACTGGCTTGGAATGAGATCTTCTCAAAAGAAATGACTTCAAGAATTCCAGTGCTGTGTACTTTGTTCGTATTTTGCTAAGTAGTTGTAGATTCGTAGTGCAGACATGGGTCATTTGAATGGGAGTAGAAGGCATTTAGGGCTTTTGCTATAAATTGAGAAAGAAATACTGAAAAAGAAAGAGGAGGTTGAACAATATTAATCCAGAGCTTAGGGTTAGACAAGAATGCATTGATCATAAGAGTAACCTAATCTAGGGGCGCCTGGGTGGCTCAGTCGTTAAGCGTCTGCCTTCGGCTCAGGTCATGATCCCAGGGTCCTGGGATCGAGCCCCGCATCGGGCTCCCTGCTCGGCGGGAAGCCTGCTTCTCCCTCTACCACTCCCCCTGGTTGTGTTCCCTCTCTCGCTGTGTCTTTCTCTGTCAAATAAATAAATAAAACCTTAAAAAAAAAAAAGAAAGAAAGAAATTAAAAAAAAAAGAGTAACCTAATCTAGAAAGAAAAAGTGAGGGAAGCTATAATAATTATAAAAATACTAATTGCCATTCATTTCATGCTATGCTTCAAGTACTGGACTAACCAGGTTGATAATATTGTTTTTTTCTTCCTTAAAACTCGTTCAGGAAGTAAGTTTGCTTTATTCTTCTCTAACAGATGAGCAAACTTAAGTTTGGGGAGCTGAAATAACTTGCCCACAGTCACAGAGCCTGGAAAATAGTGGACCTTGGGCAAACCCTAGATAAAAATCAAGTTCAACCAGAATCCTGAGCAGTGCATAAAAGGAGAAGGCGGTGGAGACAGTCCTTAATGAGTAAGAGGTGTAAAGACTTTGACTTCTACCGACCATCTGAACCTGTGCTCAGAAGTATACAGAAAATGTAGGGAATCCATCTCAGTCATAACTGACTGGCGCCCTTCACTGGGGCAGGTCAGTGAGTGAAGGCTGAAGTCAGGGGGATTATACCATGATTTCTCTAAGTAACAAAGGCCTAGGAAAAGCTGAGGAGGAAAACTGGCCATGCTTCAGGCTGTGCTATAATTTCTTCTATACATTTGTGATTTTCAGGGCTTCCATTTCAAAGGAAAAAATTAAAATTGGCCAAGCAGACTTGTAAATACTTGTTCTTAAACTGGTAACACCATAATTCTATACTTCATATTTCCCTTTAAAAACCTTGCAGAGCTTTAGAATAACATTGAATAAATGGAATCGGTCACTTTGTTCTGTGGCAGAGCATTTAACCTTGCAAAGAGGCTTCTAAAATCAGTTCATATATATCCCCCATTATCAGATTAAATGAGTAAAGACTGACTCCAGGCAATGTATACTCTTTCTCTCTCTCTCTCTCTCTCTCTCTCTCTCTATATATATATATATATATATATATAAAATCTTTCTATTTATATATGTATACACACATATATATATAAAATTAAACATTAGTAAAATTAAACATTCTTATACATTCCTAAAGCCTATTACTGATTTAGATGTTGAACTGATGTTACAAGATTTCTGCGTCGTAATTGGGAGAAAATACTTTACAGCACCTGCCAAATCTCTTTTTTCTTTTTAGGAGTTTGATTGCACCTCTGGTGCTTTCCTGTTTTCTGCATAGAATGTAAACTGTTTGCACATCGATTCCATGCCTTCTACCCTTGCATACTTGGCTGCATTGCTTTTATTTTTTCTCCAGCCAAGCTTTTATTGCTCCCTAAATCCATTATAATTAACATGATCTCTCATTTTTTTATTCTGAGTTTTTAGCAAAACTGACCCTTATACAGTCATTCAACATTTAATTATGCAACAATTTCTTGGGCACCTACTATGTGCCTATTACTATTCCAGGCACTAGGAATATCCTACAAGCCTCTGTCTTCCTGGAGTTGGCCTGCTAGTGGAGGAGACATATACATTCAACAAGTGCCTAACATAAGGTCAGACTTGCTAAGTACAATAATGTGGAATAAACTAGTATAAGGGGTAGAAAGTAGTGGGTGCAGAAAGACAGGGGCTCTGGGTTTGCAAGGAAAGTCAAGAATGGCCTCTGGGAGGAAATAGCATTTGAGGGAGCCTAAAATGAGGGGTAAACCATATAATGTTCTGGAGGAAGTGGAGTATAGACCAAAAGAATAGCAAGTGCAAAGGCCCTGAGGTCAGAACAAGTTTGGCTTGTTAAATAAACTTAGAGAAGGCCAGCATGGCCAGAAAGAGAGAAGCAAGACTGAGAGTGATAGTAAATGAGGTCAGGGGATGCCTAGCTGATTCAGTCAGTAGAGAATGCAACTCTTGATCTCAAGGTTGTAGGTTTGAGCCCCACATTGTAGATATTACTTAAAAGTGTAGAGATTATTTAAAAATAAAATCAGAAAGAAAGAAAGGGTGGAGGGAGAGGGGGAGGGAGGGAGGGAGGGAGGAAGGAAGGAAGGGAGGGAGGAAGGAAGGGAGGGAAGAAGGAAGAAATGAGATTGGGGAGAGAGAGAGACAAAGGTGGTTCTGTAGAGCTTATAGCCAAGGTAAGAGTTTGGAATTTATTCTGAGTGTTACCCAAAGCCACTGCCAGGGTTGAACAGTTGAGGTTTGATACAATTTTCTTTTTAAAATCTCTCTGGCGTCTATATGGAAAATAGACTGAAGGAGACAAGGGTGGAAACAGGAAGATCAGTTGCCATTGCAGAATTTCAGACAAGAAATGGTGGTAAGTTGGGATGCCTGGCTGGCTCAGTCAGTTAAGCATCTGCCTGCGGCTCGGGTCCTGGGATCAAGTCCTGAGTCAGACTCCTTGCTCATTGGGGAGCTTGCTTCTCCCTCTACCTGCCATTCCTCCTGCTTGTGTTCTCTCTCTCTCTCTCTCTCTAACACACACACGCGTGCACACACACACACACACACAAATAAATAAATAAAATCTTTACAAAAGAGAGAGAGAAAAGAAATGGTGGTGAGTCAGGCTAGGATAATGAAGGTGCTGGTGGTGAAAAACGGTCAAATTTTGAATAAAGACCTCCAAGATCCTACTAAAAAATGAGATGTGGAATGTAAGAAGAAAAGAGGCGTTTAGGATGAGTCCATGGTTTTTGCTCTTCACTGGATAAACGGAGGTGCCATTTACTGAGATAGCCACTGAAGAAGGCCTAGATCCGCGGTAGAGGGAGTAGGGAACTCAAAGGAGAAGCCAGTGGAGATACAAATTTTGGAGTCAGCAGCCATATGTACACCTCTGGGGATGAGTGAGATTGTTTGGGCATGTGGATAGATTCAGATGGGGTCCAAGGCCTGAGGCTGGAGCACACCAGCCCTCAGAGGTCAGCAGTGAAGGACGCTTCGACAGGAGACATGAGCAAAACAGACGCAGTAGGAGAACCGGGAGAATGTACTATCCTGGAATCCAGGCTAAGAATCACATGTCACTGAGGAGGGAGAAAGAATTTGGGTCAAATATTGATGATAAAATGAATAAGGTGAGGGCTGAGAATAAACCATAAGATTCCCTAAGAAGGGAATTCTTAGTGACTCTGACTAGTCTCAATCACACGGTATGAGCAAAAGCCTGATCTGAGTGGGTTGAGGTGAGAAAAGGACTTAAGTAACAGAGGCAGAGAAGGGAGACAATTTTTTCAACCTCTCAAAAAAAAAAAAACTACCAAGAGGAGTAGAAATATGGGACAGTTGTTGGAGAGGACATGTGATCCTGGGAATGAGGGACTCTTTTTTTAAAAAAAAAAAAAATATGTAAGTTGACTAACATAATATGATAAAAAAATAATAATAGAAGAGAGGTAACTGCGTTTGTTTTTTTTTTTTTAAGATTTTATTTATTTATTTGAGAGGGAGAGAATGAGAGATAGAGAGCATGAGAGGGAAGAGGGTCAGAGGGAGAAGCAGACTCCCTGCTGAGCAGAGAGCCCGATGCGGGACTCGATCCCGGGACTCCAGGATCATGACCTGAGCTGAAGGCAGTCGCTTAACCAACTGAGCCACCCAGGCGCCCAGAGGTAATTGCGTTTGTGTACTCATATGGTTGACCCAGTGGAGTGGAAGAAATTGACACAGGAGGAAGAGGGGCGATAAAAGCACACAAAGTCTTTGAAGAGGCTAGAGGGAGACTATCCAGCATTCAGTGGATGTGTCAGCAGGAGGCAAGGCAAGCAGTCCAAGGTATAAAGGCAAGCAGGTGGTAGATTTCCTGCTGAGAGGATGTGTGATGCTCTTCTCTCTCTCTCTCTCTCTCTCTCAGTGTGTGTGCATGTGTGTGTCCTCTTCTGAGTACTATTTTCTTAGTGAAATAGGAGGTGAGATCATTGCAGAGGATAAGGTGGTGAAGGGAATGGTATAGGCTAGTAGAGAGAGGAGATGTCACTTCAAAGGCTGGGAGAGTGGATTTCCTAGGGCAACTTCCAAGGATTAGCATGCAACCCTGTAGATCTCTAACTAAATAGAACCCTCTTCTCTCTTACAAACCCTACCTCTTCAGATCAAAAAAGGATAAAATGAACTTACCCATCTAATGCTGATACCCCATGTTGCTCCTTTCTATTCCATTTCCCCTGGGAGCTCTCCTCCAACTTCTCCCTTCTGTGGTCATTTCTTTTTATGAATACCCAGAATGTTATGTGTCTTTATTAAACTTGTGGGCAGTTTAGATCGTCCTGTTTCAGGCTGCTCTGCAATTACTTTCCTGGATTCTAGACTTATCTCTAATTTGAGATTAGAGTCCCATAAATTCAAGAAAGTATGTCTTTATTAAAATTTCCCCCCACAAAGTTTTGCCTAGCAGGGTTCATAGCTCAGTGAAGTCCATGTCGGTTGTGTTAAAGACCACTTTCATCACTTACCTTAGGATCTGATCACTATTATACATGAAACATTATAAGATAATGGGATGGAATGATGAGTACAACTCATAATACTCTTACTCTTTCTCTAATAAACACTTAAACCTACCACACTCACTTGCGTGTGCACACGCATGCACACACACGGCACCTTTTTTTCTGTTTTCCTCTTTCAATATGGGAAACTCCACGTCTAACTTCTTCTGCTTCAATATTTTTAGAGACAGGAAACTTACTACCTTCCAAGGTAGCCCCTGCTTTTTTTTATATCTCTACTTGTTAGGAACTATTCTTCGTGCCAATGGATTGAAGTTTCCCACCTTATACCTCTACACATTGGATCTTCTAATTCTCCTGAATTTCCCCAAAGTAAGTTTTCCAAGTACTTTCATGCAGTGATCATCTCTTCCCCGAGTTGTTGTTCAACCAGGTAAAGCATGTCCGTTCCTTCAACCCTGCCTTCTGTGACGTGTTTTCCACACCCTGGTAGTCTTTCTCAAGCTTGTTAATGCTCTTTACCGTGTGGCCGCTCTCTTCTCTAGCTGAAGAGAACACAGTGAGAAAGCCATTTCCTTCCCTGACCTGGATGCTGTCTACTGGATTAATGCAGCTTTAGACTGTATTTTTAAATGAAATAGTGACACTGGTTTATACTCAACTGGGGCTCCATGGGTCTTGTTCTCATGAACTGTTCCTAAGAGTTGGCCTTTGTCCCTGGAGCAGCAGTGCTCTGTGTACTGCTGGGCAACACAGGACCCTTTGTTCAGTTGTCTGCACATTTACTTCAGGTGTATCCCGCTAGCAAAATCTGAGAAGAGGAGGGAAGGGTACTAACAATTGTTGGGCATCTATCATGCACCAGTCTTATTTATCCAAAAGAGATAGTTAATTATCTCAATTTTACAGGGGAAGACATGAAGGCTTACAGAGGCTTGAGTGACTTGCCCAAGTTTGTGCAACAACAAAGTTGGCATTTGAGTTTAGAATCACCTTAATCCAGAGCTCCTTATCTTTCAGCTACACACTCAGCTCTCAAATGATTCAGCTTATCTTTGCAACATGGTAAAAATAGTCTCTATTCCTGCTCATCCCATATATTTACCACTCTTCTTAGCAGTGAATTCACCACAGATTTGATAAGCATCTAACAGTGTTAAGAATTTGGGGCATAAGCAGTACCAAGGACTGAACTCTGAAGCACCCCACCGGGACCCTTGACCCTCCCCCCATGAACACTGATTTGCAGGCTTTGGTTATCATCCTCAGTGAGGTTTAAAACCACAGGCTTTGAGTTCACAGTACTCTGTTTGGTCCACAGGTTATCATGAGAGCTCTTTCTCAAAGCCCACTGAAAGACTCAAGTGTGTATTTACATTATATTGTTTTTATATACAATGTTGATTTGTATGCTTTATTCCTCAGTGGTGTAATAATCCTTTCTAAAATTTTGCCAGGACATGCCCTTAATCCTAGAGATCTATGATTTCCAGAGCCCTTCATTGTAAAAATTGAGATGCTCACTTTTTCCTAGTCTTTTGGCATAGCTTTCATTTTTATCTTCATTTCAGGTTCACATCTGTACATTCTTTTAATGCTGGGGGAGGTAATTTATCTGACTCTAGAAATCTCCTTAAAATAGATTTTAAACAGCCAAGGAATTGTTCTAATATCACTTTACCTACTTTCAGCATAAGTTTTCTCATACATTAATTTTGAATTCTATCTTTTCTAGTTTAAGATCATTCTCCTTAGAAGCCACTAGAGATGTGCATCATTAGAATTGAGTAGTCCAGCATTTCACCGTGCTAAAAGTAACATTAGCCCAGCTTCTACCAGCAGTAGACTTCTTCCCCATGTTCTTCTTCTGGCCTAGAGAACTTGAAAAAATTCTTCTCGTTGTCCTTAACACCTCCTATAGTTGAAAAAATTGTCCGTATTCTAATAAAGCCTATCCAAGAACTATTCTTTCTAGAAGCCCACATGAAGGTGGGAGTATTTATGGTGGCAGGAACTCATCCTCTGCTCTCAGGAGCAAGAGATAAAGGGAAGAAAATATTAGGAGTTTGCAAAGAAATGAAACGGCAAATATTTAAATTATATCAAGGATACAGGAAAATAAGAACATATATTGTTGGTAGGAATACAAATTTCTTAGAAGACACATTGGTAGTATCAATCAAAATGTTTAAAAATATAGCCACTTTTCCCAACATTTCTGGGAATATATCCTATAGCGGTCCTCATCCTTGTGCACAAATACGTAACCGTAAGTTGCCTACTTATAAGACGCGGTAGTTTTTGAGAATCATCCCCATTCTATAAACAAATGCTTTGAAAAAAATATAAGGAGCCTCCCAACAACCACTGTCACCATCACTTGCTGCTTTTGAGATAGAGCATTATTAGCTTTGGAGGAGGGTGGCTCTGGGGATAGGAAGAGACCTCTCCCAACTCTGGTGCCTCACTGTTGGAAAGTGGGAACTGAGAGGGCTTGCAGTCAGCCATGAGGGGACCGGTGGGGTGTGGTTGAAAACGGGCAGGACTGGAAACAAAATGTGCCAGCAAATCCATATATACAGAGATGTTCGTTGAAGCATTGCTTATTAGTGAAGTAGCAGAAACAACCTGAAGTATCTATGAAACGAGGAATGATCCCCCAAGTCATTCTAAGAAAGACTACAAAACTTCTAAAAAGTATGAAGTAGACCTATAGGCCATGTCATGAAAAGATCTCCAAGACATAGGCGTTATATTGAAAACAGCAAGTTATCATTGAGTTGTTTGATCCAATTTAGGTTAAATGTTAGTGTCTGAAAAGAGAATGGAAGCTTAGACACAAATTTTGACAGTGGCTTCCTCTGAGATGAGAGGAGGAACAGAGGGAGAGTGTGGAAGGGCACCCTCAACTCAGGCTTCGCTCATACACTTATGTATATTGCACCTTATGCTAAAGTGGGTAATTTTTTTAAGTACTATAATGACAAGAAGGAAAATTAGTGGATTAGAGCTACCTGGCAGAACCGTACCTCGGTACGCATACCAGACCCAACCCTACAGATGGAGACGAGAAGGAGGCATCTCTGCCAGCTGACACTGCAGAGTCAACAACCTTATAATACTTCTACATGTGTCAGGAAGGTGATCTGCAAGGGAGAACAACACAAAGGTGAGGTTGCCACCATTCATATAAGTAGGAGAAAATAGAAGATTTGAAACAAAAACGATCAGTGGTTTCAAATATTTTAAGTCATATAGAAAAGGGGGGCAATGTGTTCTCCACGATCCCAGAGGTATAACTGGAACTTGTATGTCAGAGGTCACCAACCAGCATTGTAGATTGTAGATTCAGACACTAACATTTAACCTAAATTGGATCAAACAACTCCCATTAGCTCAGGGAAGCCTCTAGATGCATATCTCTGGCCAGCAAATACCATGAGACAGTGACTGTTGCTCTTCACTCTATTGCATGCCCACACCTCACCCTACGGATCAGGTGGCACACAGCCTGTTTCATTCGTTTATTACCTCTAATTAGTACCTGCATTTGGATTTTTGACCCCTGCTATAAGGGTAAGCTGCAGGAATTCGGATTTGGAAGCAACTTATGGTAGAACTTTGTTAAGAAGTACAGAAAGGCGGTATACCTCACTGGTTAGGAACACAGGCTCTAGAGTTCGCCTGCCCTGTTTGAATTCCAGCCCTGCCACCTACTGCTGTGGGGACTTTGGCTGGTTGCTTAAGTGTCATGCTTTGCGTATCAATTTTCCCATTGTGTGAAATGGGAGCGTAATGAAGTCTAAAGAAGTTAATGCATAGAGAGCGTCTATATTGGTTTTCTATTGCAGTGTAACAATATTACCACAGACTTAACAGCTTAAAAATTTCTGTGGATCAGTAATCTAGGCACAGCTCCTCTGGTCTTCTTTTTAGGGTCTCACAAAGCTGCAATCAAGGTGTCAGCCAGGGCTGCAGTCTCATAAGACTTGACTGGGGAAGGATCTGCCTCCAAGTTCACACAGATTATTGGCTTGAATTCAGTTCAGAGTTTCAGTTTCTTGCTGGCTGTCAGCCAGATGCTGCCTTCAACCCCAGCAGGGTTGCCTGCTTCCTTAACCCCAGCACGGTTGCCTGCTTCCCTCAAAGCCCACAAGGGCGGGAAAGTCTCCAGCAAGATGAGCACTCCAGCCGTGTGTGCAAAATCACGTACATGTTATCACATACATCCCGGTACCTTTGCCATATTCTGTTGGTTAGATACAAGTCATACGTCGCATCCACATTCAAGGAAAGGAGCAACACAAGGGCTCGTGATCAGGAGGAGTTAGGGATCATAGAGGACCACACGAGAGTCTGTCTGCCACAGCATACTGAGTCAGTCTTAGTCCATATAAGGTGTTTAATAAATGTAGTTATTACTCATTGAAACTGTCTGAAGAAGACATAGGTAGCTTTCTGAGAATATTAGTTTCTCACACCGGGTATTCAGACAGGTGCTGGATGGTGTTTATAGGCATGTAGTGAAGAAAACCAAATGAAAGTGGGTCTTGAACTTTAAGGTCATCTGTAATATAATTCAGTCACCAGACAAGGTAAAGAACTGCCCTCCTCCTTCAAAGCCTCCTCCAGCATCTTCCTGGGTTCACTGCTGCTTTTCTTCTGGCGTGCCATCTTTTTCATTTTCACCTGACTTCATCTGTAAAAAAAAAAGGAGGGGGGAGACAACAGCATCCTATATAATTTTCTCTGGGAATTCTGAGTAGCTTTGGTCCCTCTTCTATAATCAAGCTTTGGGGATGGGGTGGGGAGGGTAGAAAGAAATATATTTTACCTTTACTAAGATTTGTAGAATCCCAAGCCCGATTTTCAGCTTCTCTCAAAACTCTAAGCAGATTTGTGTACCTATACTGCACAATAAAGGCCATATAACATTACTGGGTGTTTCCCAGAAGAGGGAGAGATGATAGATTGGATTTCTGGGTTCTCTCTAGATCTTGCAGCTGACAAGGGTTTTTACCTGTCTGATTCATTCCCCAGCTCAATCACATGCCTCGGCTGTTTGTAGAGAAGGCTTGGTAAACATGAACTTCTGTGTGGTAGCCCAGCTTTGGAAGGGAAAGAATAAAGCAATTCCATTGTGGTAGCACAGAATTCAGAAATGTGTTTTTTATGCCTGAGAAGTTACTGATTTAAGACATATCTAGCCTTGGATGTTGATTTCATTAGTGCATCTACCAGCCCTATTTCTGCACCTAGCCTCTGAAAAAATAGCGTAACCGAAGAACCTGTATGTGCCACACATGCAAAGATCAAAATACACCCCGAGTTGTGCCCACACTGACTCCTGACCCTGTTGCGCTGGGGAGAGTAGATGGGAATGACTGAGGCATTCCACAGCCATGCTAGTAACTAAATATTAGAAATATAATAACCATAAAGCATCCCTGTTATTTCCTTAATTTAAGCAATTTCCCAGGAGAGTGTTGAGGTGTTAATTGCTTCTGCACTTCTTTAGTTGACAGATACGTCCTTTTTCACCTGGGTAAGAGAAGCAATTATTGTAATGCTCTCCTGGGCTTGGTGAGATATTCTTTAATGGATTTTAAAGGCATTGGTAGGGCATCGTGCTTTTAAAAAGAAACTGTCCTTCGCTCTGTTCATACTTGACAACATGGGTGGGTATTGTATTCAGACCACATGATGAACCTATTAAAGGAACGTATGTAATGGGGGGGAAAAAAGAGAATAGTGATTTTTTTTCTAGGAAAAAATGCAGATTTCAGATATGAGAAAGGTATGTTTGTATGTGTATATATATATCACTGAGTTGAATAAAAATTAAAACAATAGAAAAAGAGTAAGCCTTTTTTTTTTAGATACTCAGCAGGGCATATTTCTCATGAATTTCAACACAAAGTTATTATTTTCTGGAACTGGTGTGGCCTTCCAAATAAGGATTTGACAGGTCACTAACTTAATACAAATCAGTAAATACTCTTTTTATCTGCTGTGTGAAAGTGACTTTCACAGTCCATTTGAACCACAATTTGTTTTAATGTTTCAAATTTACATCCAAGAAGAAAAAGAAAAATAGTCTTAGAATTTTTTATTAGAATTTGGAACTTTTTTTTAATAGTTTTTTTTTTTAAGATTTTATTTGTTTGACAGAGAGAGACACAGCGAGAGAGGGAACACAAGCAGGGGGAGTGGGAGAGGGAGAAGCAGGCTTCCCCGCGGAGCAGGGAGCCCGATGCGGGGCTCCATCCCAGGACCCTGGGAACATGACCTGAGCTGAAGGCAGACGCTCAATGACTGAGCCCCCCAGGCGCCCCATGGAACTTTTTTTTTTTTTGATAAGTGTCACTTGAGCAACTTGTCAAGCCAAGAGAGCCCAAGTGAAGCAAAATGATGTACTGGAAAGAAGGTTGAATTTAGGATTAGAGTACCTGGTTTTAAGTTCTAGCAAATGATTTGCCTGCTATGGTGTCCTTAGGCAAGTCATCTAACTTTGGAAACCTTCAGTGTTTTCATCCTTAAGATCCTGGGTTTCCATGAGAATCAAATGAGAAAATGCACGTGCCTCTCTTAAAGAGGCTCTATTCAGATGTAAGGTGGGGTCACCAGAGGAAGATCTAGGCTTTGCGGCACCTGAAGCTTTTACAATTGTGGGGCAGGCAGCTCTTTAAGAAAAAGAACTCAAAAATATCTTTTTCAAATTTTACAAAACCATGTGACCATGTGAACATAATGAACCAGTTGCAAATATTTTTCAAGCAGTTGTCTCATAATTAGCCCCGAACTAGAACCCTTACCCTTTGCTTCACTAATTATTACTAATCATATTTGTTACGACTTTTAATTGTTTAGGACCTGTATTTCTTACTAGAATATAAATTCTTTGAGGGTGGGGGCTAAGTCTATCTTGTTTATTGCTAGATAGCAAAGTGCTGAGCATTTAGCACATTATCAATAACTATTCAATGGAAAGATGGAGGGAGGGAGAGAGGGAGGGACAGAAAGGACTGAAACATTTCATATTCAGAGTGAAACTACAAAATAGTTGGATAAGATTGTGTTCTCTAGGGTGATGGAAGTACTAATACAGAGGACTGAACAGAGAAGAAATCGCAGTGACTCCGGTTTGTCTGTTCATTCCCTGCTGCTCACCCTAAAGGGAAACTTTTACTCTGGGACAAGAATATAGTTTTTTCCCATGTGGAGCGGAAGAAAAGAGTCGGACCAGGAGAGGGGCTAGGAGAGAAGTCTCCTGTCCTTGTCAGGGGGGAGGAAGTCAAAGGTAGGCTATGGGAGCTGTCCTTGATGTGGGCAGCACAGCCTCCTCCTGTTCTAAATTCCAGTGAGGTCTCAAGAGGTTTCCAATAAAACTCAAATTCACTGCACACTGCTGCGCAGCTTCTCTGTGGAGAGTTGACATGGTTCCCTTGACGCCTTGCCTCTTGGTTGTCTGCAGTGAGTACACTATTAGTTTTCCATCTGTTCCTTTATTTGTGAAACGCAGGTCTCGTAAAACAAGAGAAAGTCAAATAAATGCCTATGACATCTCTCACAACATGAGAGGGACTAGTTCACTGGCTTACTGTTACTCTGGTGGCTTGGAGTCTGCCTGGGGATGGCTTTATTGTTCAGCTCTTTCCGCGGTAGCATTTCTGCCTGGGGATGGCTTTATTGTTCAGCTCTTTTCTCGGTAGCATTTCATTACATTCTTGTGTCCATTGTTTAGCCATTACTTTATGATGAGTCTGAACATTTATAGCATTCAGCCATATGAGGATTCAGTTTTCATGTACCCAAAACAGGTACAAAATTCTGCATAACAAACTAATTTTCAAATTTCAGTTTCCTAATCTATAAAATGGGAGTGTTATCCTCTTCACAGAGTTATTCTAAAGGTTAAATACGATCGTGGATGTGAGAACATTTTGAAAAGTATTAACTGCTCTAAAAAGGATGAATAATCTTAAAAGGTATCAGAATATTTCCTTATTTTAATTTCTCTATTCAGTCAGGCCGTCTACCTCCATGACGGACTCATGGGTACTTAGGTATCCATGGAAGGAGGAAGCCAAGCAAGCAGAGCTCTCAGTCCACTTTGCCCTGATTATTTAAGAAGTCTGATTTCTTACTGGAGTTTATCATCCACCCATTTCCTTTTCATGCGAATAAGACCCCAAGCATTGTTCTTCCAGTTATCTTTGAAGAAGCAATGGTGCCTGAGCAGCAGTTAGCCCTCCATCCTGGGAACTAGCTAAACTGCTTAACCCCCTGATGACTAGCGTCACCTGACATCTGTCTGTCCCAGTGTCTTGCTTCCCTCCCAGAGTGCTTCTTTCTTCTCACCCCTCAGCTGAACAAGACCTCTCTCTCATCCCTTTTGTTCAACTGGACTCCCAGACCAGAACATCGGATCATTCTAATCCAATCCAACACAGTAGCTCTGGCTTTTTATATCTAAATAGTTCTTCAACTTCAGACACTGGCCAAAAGGATATCCAGAAAGACATGCAAAAACCCAACAATATCCCATTAATCCGTCGAGCAATTGTTGATACCTCTATTTCTCCAATTATAAGATGGAAATGATAGTAATACCACAAGTAAATCACTTAAAGGATGAACTTAAACCTCTAACTACACATCTATAGGCTGCAGGAGACTTTCCCAGGACCACAGGTTGGACTGTTACTCTTCAGGCTCCCAGGCCATGCTGTGGACCAAACACACTTAATTGAAATTATTAGTATAAACATCTGTCCCTTAGACATGTAGAATGTGAGCTGCAAAAGGTAGAGGCAGTGATTATTGGTCGTTGAAATGCTAGAGCTCAAAAATATTTTTGAACCAAAATGGTCCACAGGTAGCTGTAAGAATGCAGTTAACTTCTCTAGGAAACCATTGAAGATCAAAATAATTTCAAAATTAGCTGTGCCAATTGTTTAAGATTAACTTGTAGACTCTAGTTTTCAATTGTGTCAACAACTTTGAAAATGTGATTATAACCACCTACAAGTGAAAAGTCACAGATGGAGAGTTTTCCCAAAGAAAATTTGTCTGGGGCTCTTAAGACAAGTGTAATCACTGGATTCTCTGCATAGTGCCTTTTGCTGGTCCTTATGGATTCTTAGATATAAATATCTACCACACAGGCCATCCTGCTCAGGAAGAGGGGAGGTTTCACTGAGGTGAGTCACTTCCTGTTTCTGATATCTTGGATATGGTTTCATTTTGGTTATTAAATGACTACATAGGAACATATGAATGATAGGTTTGGGCGTTACTTGCTATTTCATGACCCCTATCTGATATGTGCACAGATTATAAAATATCAACCTAGCAGCAGATGTTCTTTGATTTTCACATTGCTCTAATCTGATGTGACTTAAGATCCTCATGGTTTCTTAAGTACAGGGATCTAGTCAAGAGTGCCCATGAATTCCCCTGAAATTATATACGGAAAATTCTCTGGGGAGGGAACCCTTGGCTATCATTAGATTCTCAAAGGAATATATGACTCAACAAATGGTGAAATACCACTGCGAATTGTTTTGTCTTCTATTCATAACAATCAAAAACAGTAGAAGATTGGTAATCTGCATACCTGGAATATTTTAAGATCCTAATAATAATAATAATAATAATAATACTATGACCAACATTTATATTGAGCACTTAGTATGTGGCAGGTACTATAATAAATACAATAATAATGAATATATATTAATGTAATAAATATATATTATACCATGTGCCACAATATGTGGCATATTGTGCTATATGTGGCAACATGTGCTATAATAAATATAATAATAACTAACACATATTAATATAATAAATATATATTATACCATGTGCCACATACTATATATGTGGCAGGTACCAAAATAAGGTAATTTAATAAATTCCTTACAAGAATTTTATCACCTAACACACTGAGTAGGTACTCTTATTACCCCTACTTTAGAGATAAGGAAACTAAGACCCAGAAAAATTAAATAATTTGTTAATAAGTTGTGACGCTGGAAAACTTAATACCAAATTTTGACAATTAAATCATTGTTTTTGCCCACAGTGAATATCATACTCAATGGGGAAAAACTGAGAGCCTTTCCCCCAAGGTCAGGAACATGGCAGGGATGTCCACTATCACCACTGCTATTCAACATAGTATTAGAAATCCTAGCCTCAGCAATCAGACAACAAAAAGACGTAAAAGGCATCCGAATCAGCAAAGAAGTCAAACTCTCACTCTTCGCAGATGATATGATACTTTATGTGGAAAACCCAAAAGACTCCACCCCAAAACTGCTAGAACTCATACAGGAATTCAGTAAAGTAGCAGGATATAAAATCAATGCACAGAAATCAGTCGCATTTCTGTATACCAACAACAAGACAGAAGAAAGAGAAATTAAGGAGTCGATCCCATTTACAATTGCACCCAAAACCATAAGATACGTAGGAATAAATCTAACCAAAGAGGCAAAGAATCTGTACTCAGAAAACTATAGAAGATTCATGAAAGAAATTGAGGAAGAGACAAAGAAATGGAAAAACGTTCCATGGTGCTCATGGATTGGAAGAACAAATATTGTGAAAATGTCTATGCTACCTAGAGCAATCTACACATTTAATGCAATCCCTATCAAAATACCATCCACTTTTTTCAAAGAAATGAAACAATGGAACAAATAATCCTAGAATTTGTATGGAACCAGAAAAGACCCCAAATAGCCAGAGGAATGTTGAAAAAGAAAAGCAAAGCTGGTGGTATCACAATTCCAGACTTCAAGCTCTATTACAAAGCTGTCATCATCAAGACAGTGTGATACTGGCACAAAAACAGACAACATAGATCAATGGAACAGAATAGAGAGCCCAGAAATGCAACCTCAACTCTATGGACAACTAATCTTCGACAAAGCAGGAAAGAATGTCCAGTGGAAAAATGACCATCTCTTCAACAAATGGTGTTGGGAAAATTGGACAGCCACATGCAGAAGAATGAAACTGGACCATTTCCTTACACCACACACAAAAATAGACTCAAAATGGATGAAAGACCTCAACGTGAGACAGGAGTCCATCAAAATCCTTGAGGAGAACACAGGCAGCAACCTCTTCGACCTCAGCCACACCAACTTCTTCCTAGAAACATCACCAAAGGCAAGGAAAGCAAGGGGAAAAATGAACTATTGGGACTTCATCAAGATAAAAAGCTTTTGCACAGCAAAGGAAACAGTCAACAAAACCAAAAAACAACCGACAGAATGGGAGAAGATATTTGCAAATGACGTATCAGATAAAGGGCTAGTATCCAAAATCTATAAAGAACTTATCAGACTCAACACCCAAAGAACAACAAATCCAATCAAGAAATGGGCAGAAGACATGAACAGACATTTCTGCAAAGAAGACATCCAAGTGGCCAACAGACACATGAAAAAGTGCTCAACATCACTCGGCATCAGGGAAATCAAATCAAAACCTCAATGAGATACCACCTCACACCAGTCAGAATGGCTAAAATTAACAAGTCAGGAAACGACAGATGTTGGCAAGGATGTGGAAAAAGGGGAACCCTCCTACACTGTTGGTGGGAATGTGCAACCACTCTGGAAAACAGTATGGAGGTTTCTCAAAAAGTTGAAAATAGAGCTGCCATATGACCCAGCAATTGCACTACTGGGCATTTACCCCAAAGATACAAATGTAGTGATCCAAAGGGGCACATGCACCCCATTGTTTATAGCAGCAGTGTCCACAATGGCCAAACTATGGAAAGAGCCAAGATGTCCATCAACAGATGAATGGATAAAGAAGATGTGGTATACACACACACACACACACACACACACACACACACACACACACAATGGAATATTATTCAGCCATCAAAAGGAATGAGATCTTGCCATTTACAATGACGTGGATGGAACTGGAGGGTTTTATGCTGAGTGAAATAAGTCAATCAGAGAAAGACATGTATCATATGACCTCACTGATATGAGGATTTTGAGAAACAAGACAGAGGATCATAGGGGAAGGGAAGGAAAAATGAAACAAGACGAAACCAGAGAGGGAGACAAACCAAAAGAGACTCTTAATCTCAGGAAGCAAACTGAGGGTTGCTGGAGGGGAGGGGGGTGGGAGGGATGGGGTGGCTGGGTGAGGGACACTGGGGAGGGTATGTGCTATGGTCAACGCTGTGAATTGTGTAACACTGATGAATCACAGACCTGTCCCCCTGAAATAAATAATACATTATATGTTAATAAAAAAATTTTTTTAAATCATTGTTTTTGAAAAAGTGAGAAACTGAAAGAATTCTAGTTTTGCCATGTTTTAAAATCAGTGATACTTTTTCTCAATGCTTTAGGAGACATACCATATCTGAATCAGCACTAGAATCCACATCTCAGCTTTATCTATTTTTAAATCCTGATCTATTTATCACATACTTTGAGGGGGCTCAGGTTTTTATATTTGGTACTGCATATTTATGTATTCTCTTTCTCTTGAGGTGCTCTAAGAAACATATGGATATTAATCCCGCCATCCCTATCACTGTGTAAGATAAATACCGATCATAATTCTGTTTCACGTGAATATTTGTGCCGGGTAATATTTATGTGCTGTACATCCCTGCCACTAATCTAACTTATGCTCAGATTCCCAGGGGATGAGAGAAATTCAGGTACATCCTTCATGTCTCTACACAGAGGTGGAAAGTGCCAGAAGACCTTTCTCTGCAGGTCTGGGTGGCAAGAACTGAGACTGAAAATACAGCCATTCATCACAGAAACCCAGCTTTGATCCCAGCAGCTTTGCTGAACCAGGGGTTGTTAGGAGGAACTTGAAATGAGTATTGGAAAAAGCACCTGCTTATTTCCTGAGGGGGATAAACTTCCTAGTGGCACCACTAAAAGTAATATATAGATAAAACTGTAATGTAAGCAATAATATTCTCTCCAAAAGTAATACACAGATCCAGCTATAGTACTCTGGTGTGGGCCTCAATCCCCCTCACTAAAGAAATGGTAAAAATAATAATAATGATGATGATCAACCAAGTAAGCTTAGGGAAATAACCCTGTCTACTGCTATTCAAATTCTGCTCCTTTATCATTTTTCCTTCTGCACCATCCCACAATAATTCTGTTCGCTGCAAGCCAATGCTCATTGCCTAGTTGTGATTCCCTCTGTTGGGACTGATGTGCTCATTCATTCAGCAGTTACCGGGAATACCTACTAATATGCCAGGTACCATTCTAGGCACTAGAGATGCAGAGGGGAAAAAAAACCACTTTCACTAGTGTTGGGAAATTTGTGACTTATACTGTAGAGTTTTCAATAGTATTTCCATTTCACTGTTTATGATATCTTTTTAAAAATCTATGTAGTTCATGGAACTTCAAGAAGTGAAGGGTTTCACCAATGCTTATTTTGCTGAATGTGCCTATGGTGGTTGCTTTTAAAATGTACTTTCTCTTTTTATGTTACAGATATAGGGTGAGGGTCTTACAGACCACTCACTTTGTTTAAGGTATGATGAAAACTATCCTAGCACTAGGTTTCTCCCCTGGTATTTAAATCACATTTTGCTTCTCTCTCTATGTTATTATATCACGTGACTGCCGCCTCTCCAACAAGGCACAACAACACAAACTTACTCTCATTTTCCAGATTCCCTTTCTTAGTGACAGACATCAGTATCCCCCAATCAAACGAATTGGAATCCTTGAGGTCCTCTTGCCCCTCCCAGGTCCTCGCTCCCCACACACTGATTTGTCTCTAACTCAGGGCAGTTCTTCATCAATAGATCTGGAATCCATATCAACCATATAGCTATTGATGGATTTCAGTCTCTCACATGTTGCCCACCTGTCCCTAAAAACCCACACTACCCTTATTGCTTTGGCATCTGTCTACATTCTAGTTCTTAGCCTCCCTTACAGTTAGGTGTGGACATGGAATGAGTTCTTGCCATTGGAATGTGAACAGAAGCAGGCCAGGGTGGCTTTTAAGAAAATTCTTTTCCCCCTTCCCCCAGGTGAATGAAGACAGGTTAAAGTTTTAGGGCAGAAGTTTCCAAACTTTCTCAGTAATTTTTTTACAGCAGCTCTAGGTCAAATGAAATATCAATGGTTCCATTTATTAAGTAGCTAAGTCCAAACAACATAGTACATATTGTATCCTAACCACTTACTAGCAATTTGAAAATAATACATATAAATTGAAAGAATCAGAAGTACTTAGTAATGGTATGTGTGTGTTTGTTGGGCACTGCACAACTTTCTCAAACTTTCAAATCAAATTAAACATTGACAGCCTTATTTCCTGTTCCACATTTATTTTCCCATGGAACTCCCTTTTGGTAAAGCTCAAAACCTAACTTTGGAAGGATAGGAAATCAACAAAAGCAATGTAGTATTATCCAATGTTGAGCAAAACTACTTCCAGCTAGTAGGTGGTGTTGTGTCCAGCAGATATCAAGAATGGCTCTATGTTCCTCAAAAATGTAAAATAGTCCATGATGGTCCTGTGAGTTCATTAGGGAACTCTGAGGCATCTTAGTGCATAGTTTAGAAACCAGAGCCCTAGAAGATGACAGAGTCATAAAATGGAACAAAGCATAGATTCCTGAACCATTATGTGGAGAAGAGCTGGATGCTGATCAGGAACACTCACCTTGGAGTTGTATATGAGCAGAATAAACTTCTGTTGTGGTTGAGCAAATTATTCATTTCTTTATTTGTTGTTACAACAAAGTCTATCTTATATTATTTTACTGCAGCGACTTGTAATGGTTCTCCTTGACCCAAATCTAGTAACTTTCTCCCCAACGCTTCATGCCATCATTACCAAGTCCACTGCTTTACACTAATAACAGGCTTACCTTTCCTAAAACTTAAATCTGAGTACTTCCTTTGTTTGCTTCCCACTCTGTTTTCTACCAGCCTTTCCTCATGCACCAAACTCTAAATCAGCATCTCTCTTCCTTGACCACATGTTAGAATCACCTGGAGAGCTTTAAAAAAAATACCTATGCCCAGTTCCCCACCTGCAAGGATTTTCATCTAATTGAAATGGACCAATTCCTTGAAAAGCACAAACTACCACAACTCACCACAATGTGACATAGTTAATGTATATAGTCCTGTAACTATTAAGGAAATTGAATGTGTAATTTAAAACCTCCAAAAGAAAAAAGTTCAGATTCAAATGGCTTCACTGAAAAATTACACCAAATGTTTAAAAAGAATAAACACCAATTCTGTATAATCTCTTCCAGAAAATAGAAAAGGAAGGAATGTATTCTCCAATTCATGTTATGAAGCTAGTATTATTACCCTGATACCAAAACCAAAGATAGTACAAAAAGAAACTGCACACTATATCCCTCATGAATATAGATGCAAAGAAAATCCTTACCAAAATATTAGCAATAGAATCCATCAATGTATAAAAATAATTATATATAATGAACAAGTGGGATTTATTTCAGGGTTGCAAGATTGGTTTAATATTAGAAAATCAGTGTAAGCCACCACATTATCACTTGAAAGAAGAAAAATCACATGATCACATCAACTAATCAATGCAAAAAATTTGACAATATTCATACTCATCATGATAAAAACTCTCAGAAAAATAGAAATAGGGGGGAACTTCCTCAGCTTGATGAAGAGTATCTACAAAAACCTACAGCTAGCACAATACTTAATGATGAAACACTTAATGTCTTTCCCCTAAGATAGGGAAGAAGGCAAGGATACCCACTCTCACCACTCATTCAACATTGTGCTGGAATTTCTAACTCATGCTTTAGGCTAGGAAGGAAAATAAAAGGCATACAGATTGGAAACAAATAAAACTGTCCTTTTTTGCTGATGACATACTGGTCTACATAGAACACTCTAAGGAATCCACAAAAAAAACAAAAACAAAACAACAAAACAAAACCTCCTTGAACTATTAAGTGAGATCAGCAAGGCCGCAAGATACAAAATAAACATACAAAAATCAATTGTATATGTATATACTAGCAATGAATGTATGTACATCAAAATTAATAACATAATAGCCCAGTGATGGGTATCAAGGAGGGCACGTACTGCATGGAGCACTGGGTGTTATACGAAAACAATGAATCATGGATCATGACATCAAAAACTAATGATGTATGATAACTAACATAATGTAATAAAATTAAATTAAATTTAAAAAAAGTTAATAACATAATACCATTTGCAGTTGTTTCCCCCAAAATGAAATATTTAGGTGTAAAACTAATAAAGCATGTATAGGACTTGTATGCTGAAAACTACACGGTGCTGATGAATGAATCAAAGAAGGTCTGTGTAACTGGAGAGACATAACATGTTCATGGATTTGAAGACTCAGCATAGTAAAGATGTCTATTCTTCCCCAAATTGGCATACGGTCTTAATGCAGGTCCTATAAAAATCCCAGGAAAACTTTTGTAGATGAAGACAATAATATTCCAAAATGTCTATGGAAAGGCAAAGAATAATTGAAATAATTTTTTAAAAGAACGATAAAGAGGGAGGAATCAGCCTACCCAATGTCAAGACTTGTTATATAGATACAGTAATAAGAACTGTGTGGTATCTGTGGAGGGATAAATACATCAGTGGAACAAAATAAAGAATAAATAATCTGGAAATTGATAAACATAGTACATATTGTATCCTAACCACTTACTAGCGATTTGAAAAAAAAAATAATAAAATAATACATATAAATTGAAAGAATCAGAAGTACTTAGAAATGGTATATAAAATAATTGATTTTTGAAAAGGTGCAAAAGCAATTCATGGAGAAAAGAGAGCTTATTCAACAAATGGTATTGGAGTAATTGGTCATCTATAGACCTTTGCCCTCAAAAAATATATGAATTTTTTACTAAGTCTTACACTTTATATAAAATTTAACTCAAAATGGATCATAGACTTAAATGTAAACCATAATATAGAACTTTAGAAACTATAGAAGAAAGTTAAGAGAAAATTTTCAGAATCTAGGGCTCAGAGTTCTTAGACTTGACAACAGCGTGACCCATAAAAGGAAAAATTGACTAATTAGACTTCATCAAAATTAAAAATATTTGCTCTGCAGAAGACCTTGTTAAAGGGATGAAAAGAAAATCTACAGACTGGGAGAAAATATTTGCAAACATCATAATCAACAAGGGATTAATATCTCAAATATATAAGCAGTTCTCAATAGTAAGAAAGCTTGCAAGCTAAAGAAAATAGGCAAAAGACATAAAGAGACATTTCACCAAAGAGGATATGCAGATGGCAAATAAGTACACACAAAAAAAATGTTCAACATTTCCCATTAGGGAAATGACTCAAGTTATGCAAAAATTAAAACCATAATTAGATATTATTAACATACCTATCAGTATGGCTAACATCAAGTACTGGACAGGATGTAGAAAAACTAAATCATTCACACACTGCTGGTGGGGATATAAAATGGTATGGCTATCTTGGAAAACAATTTATCAATTTATTAGAAAATTAAATATGAGGGGGGGAAGTCAGAGGGGGAGATGAACCATGAGGGACTATGGACTCCGGGAAACAAACTGAGGGTTTCAGAGGGGAAAGGGGTGGAGGGAGGGATGGGTTAGCCCTGTGATGGGAATGTATCTCAATGAGCCCTGGGTGTTATACGCAAATAACGAATCATGGAACACTACATCAAAAACTAATGAAGTGCTGTATGGTGACTAACATAACATAATACAAATTAATTAATTAATTAATTTGAAAAAGAAAAGTAAGTATGGAACTATCATATGACCCAGCACTTGTACTCCTGGACATTTATTCCAGAGAAATGAATAATTATGTTCACACAAAAACCTGTGCATGAATGTTTATAGTAGCCTTATTCATAATAGTCCCAAACAAGAAACAACCAACACATGTTTCAACAGGTAAATTGTTAAGCAGACTGTGGTATATCTATGCCATGGACTACTACTCAGCAATAAAAAGGAACAAACTATTGCTACAGTATAGAAAATTATACGGAATGTAAAATGTCAACCACAAAGGTTTCACACTGTATGATTCAATTTATTTAACATTCTCTATAAGCATAGAGAATAGGTTAGGGTTTGCCACGGGTTAAGGAAGGTGTCAGGGGAGGAGAGAAGCAGGCATGGCTATAAAGGGTAATATGAGGGAACTTGTTATATTGTATCTTGACAGCATCAATGTTAATATCCTGCTTGTGATATTGTATTACAGTTTTGCATGATGTTACCACAGGGGAGAACAAGATAAAGGGTATACAGGATCTCTCTACAATATTTCCTAGAACTGCATGAGAATCTACAATTATCTCAAAATTAAAAGTTTAATTTAAAAAATTCCCCTCAGGGGGTATTCTGATGGTTTGTTCTGGGATGGGCCCCAGGCATTGGTATTTGAAAAGCTCCCCAGGTGATTCTAACGTGCAGCCAGAATGACAAAGTGCAAATTGAACTGATGGATATCCTCTCCCCAGAACCCATGTAATCACCTACCATTTACTGTTCCCGTACCTCTAACACTTTCCCTTCTCCGTTCGCTGCACTGAGGCTGTCTTCAAGATAGCTCAGGGATAACTCTTCCAAGGAGCCATCCAGAGCACTACTTGCCCAGTCTGATTAAGGGTCCTCCCAGGTTGTACCCTGACAGTCCTTTATCTACTTTTATCATAGCCCTTATCACCCTTTGTTATCATGCCTTTTTGTCTCTCTCCCCACTTTCAGCAACTGTTGGAATTGTCTGCTTTGTGATTCCCTGTTAATTTAGTCCCTGAATTTTAGGAACCTGCCAAAAATTAGAGTTAACTGTCCTTTTTTTGGTCTAAGCCTAATTATATATATATATATATATGTATATATATATTTTTTTTTTAATAAGCCATGAAGCAAGAATGTCCAGATGCCAGGAGTTTTACAGAACAAAATATGATTCTTATGCCATACCTTTATTTTTGCAAATCAGTATTACAAAACACTAAGATGGTCTAATGATGGGTTCTGGATGCCCTGTGTCTTATGCTACTTCTTTTCTTTTTTTTCTCCCTCCCTCCCTCTCTCTCTCTCTCTCTTCTTTCTTCCTTCTTTCCTTCCTTTCTTCCTTTCGTTCGTTCTTGCGTTCTTTCTTTTTCTCCTTTGGTAAAGCCAAGAAGATCCAGACTCTGACCAATGTCTGGAAGGCAGACACAGAGGCTTTGCCAGACTTCCCACTCCAGGCTCATGCTTCCCGTGTATCTGGGGAGATATAATTAGTAGCGTAACATCCAGTCATGACTCCAATACCTCATTCAGGTTGGCATCATGGACAGGCTCTCTGTGTTCTTTCATAGCATCAAAGGTGTACTTTGGGACTGCAGTTTTTCACAGAATCTTTGCAAGGATGCATGTTCCATTTTTGCAATAATATTAAATGTATCTAGTGCCCAAAAAAATCTTATAGGCATTTTTATTGATATTGTGAACTTCATAGATTAATTTAAGGAGCACTGATATATTTTTGATGTTAGATTATGCTACCCACTAGAATATTAATTCCTAGATGGCAAGGATTTTCTCCGTTTTGTTCAGTTTTATATCTCCGAAGCCTAGAATGATGCCTGGCTTATAGTAAGTGCTCAATTTTTTATTGAATGAATGAATGTGGTACTTTTACATTTGTTCTGATCTTATGGTCCTCAGAAGCGTTTTTCATGTTTTCTTCATGTAAATCTTATACATTCTTCATTAAATGTTTTCCTAGGAATTTTATTTTTTGGCTATTGTGAATGGCTTGTTTTCTTCTACAATAACTTATCACCAGCTATTTGTTTATGTAAAGGATATGGTTTTCTGCACATTAATTTTGTAACCATCAATAACCATCAATAACCATGTTTTTGAATTTTCTTGTTTGCAAGAACTTTTCATAATTCTCTTGCTTTCACCAGGCATCACTGTTACTTTCCTTAAAGCTTTCTGGAGTTCAGTAATTAAGAGGATTGAATTACAAACCCAAGGAAAACAGCAAACAACTAAATCCCATTCTATCAGTGTGATTCTTGTTGGCTATATTGAGTGAGTACAGATTAAGATAATTAAATATGGTGATGAAGGAAAACATCTAATCCACAACCATCTCATTCCTTGCCAATTGGGCATCATCTGTTCCCTGTGCTGCTTGCTAATTTGGGGATGCTGCAGTCTTCTCTACATGGTCCTCTTAATTTGAGGAGGGATATTTACAATTTAAATCACAAAGAAATTGTCACTACATATCTACTTGCCTAAGTGCCAGGGTTTCACTGCAGAGTTTTATTCAGTAAGCTTTGATAGATAAGTGAACTCATGCAATTGAATGCATCTGTCATAATTTCTCTTTGCCATTAGATCATTATGCAAGTGTTAAACGCCAAAAAATACATAAAATGATTGATTCATCTGATGGAAACTGCAGATTAGCAGGAAGTAAACTCCAGAAGCATGTTCCTCCCTCTCCCAACTGCTTCATTTCTCCTGTTCCTTCCAAACACCCATAAAAGATTTAGTCAATCCTTCAGGGTCTAGAGATACTTACTGGCAGTTAACTTTCTCGTGATTCAGCGCATTTTCTCGCAACAATACTCTATCTTTACTCCTGAGTTTTGCCTAATTTAGATTCCTCCTTTAGTCTGTTCTGCTCAGCTAATCCTGATCAATAAATGCAGACAGATTAGACAGAAGACAGAATTGTGAAATAGATGCTGCATTTGGAACAGCCAGTCTTCACTTTACACTGTAGCCAGGACCATCTGCTGTGTGGCCACCTTACCCCAAACCACACTCTGGCATGGTGATCTGTGACTCATTTACCTCTGTGACTAGGCTGTAAGCATCTGTGACTTTTTTGGTCTTTGAGTTTCACTGTCTGGCTCATAGTAGGCACTCAATAAATGCTTGAATGAATGAATGCACAAATTACTCAATTAACTGGTGCATCAATATTTTCTTTCTTTCATGTTATTAAAACTAGCACTCGGGGAAATATTTGAAACATTTTAAAATAAGAGGGTAATTGACTATTACCGATTTATAAAGAAGCCCAGATGGATGAATATTTTAACGAGAACAAATTAAACTAAAGGAATTAAGCTTTTTCTAGTTTTCCAAGATTCAGCCAGAAGCCTGGTAAGAACCTTGGGTCCCTTCTGGAGAAAACTGCATTGTCCACATCCCATAAGGCTGCACCTATTTTATGCAGGAAACATGTTCTTGAAAACCTGAGTAGGAATGAAGGTCTTATTAGTTAAAACTTATTTCTCCCTTGCCAGTTATTACTCTTTCATTGTTGCTTCTTTGTACATTTCTGATTGACCTTTGAGATGGGCCCTTAAAAAAACTGTGCTTCCAATTCTTCAAGTAAAGATCTGTGACCAAATGCTTAAATATACAGGATCAATCTATGTATTTAAAGAAAATGCAAAGAATTCTTTTTTTGGGCAAAATCGTTGAGCACATTATGTCTCTATAATGTGAATGGTCATCGTCTGTTATGTAATTCTCATTACTTTAATTATTTAACCTAATTTTGAAAATAATGTATACCTAGCCTGCTGTCAAGAAGAACTTACAGGGATTGTTTGTTAAGTTGATCTCTTTAAATACCAGTTGGGCCTATTTATGTTTTTATGGCAAATAGAAGGGGTGTTTTATTCTGATTTAAGGGGATACAGGTTAAATGCACACAGTGACGGAATTTTGTTTCAAATGCTTCTGGTAAATGATGGAAAAGGCCCTGTGCTTTTATGCACATGACAAGAATTTTGATCCTTGAATTTCAATCATGATTTGTTCTCTCATACAGAATGTAGTGAATGAAGCTGACATCATTCATACTCATAGACTCTTCCTTGGCTTCTACTTTAAAAAGCAATACTGCTCTCATATGCAGGGTCATGAGTCTGTCATGAAAAAGAGGGTGTTCTGAGGTGCTAAGGTCACAGGACCTGGCAATCTTGAAAGCCTTGCCTGGAATGCTATTCAATATGTTGGTGAGGAAATCAGTGGCCTCCCCCACCCCACCCCACCCCCACCTTCCTTCCTGAAATACTCTGTTCTCCTTACTAGATCAGATGAGTGATATTTTCCTTCCCAAACATGATTTGAGTTTTTTCATTGGCTGGAGAAAGAGTATACCATCAGCAACAATTTAAAAACTTTATGGTAAGCATCCATATAGATTTTTGAAATGATAATTAACTCTGTTATGTATAATTAAGGAAGGGGAAGAGGTGTGCCAATAACCTTTTGGGTTTCTTAACTTTGAAGAAGAAAGGCCATTCTTGCATTTTAATATGAGTGTCTTTGATGTCCTAGAAGATCGTAACTCCTGAAATTCATAGTGTGATTCAGGAGGAATTGGTAAACTTGAGGTTCCCCATCCTTACCCAGAAAGTGTGTATGCAGAGGGGGAATGACATAACAGAGAATTTGAAAACGGTGTTTATTATAATTAACCTCTGGATAGGTCAATGTTGACTCTACTCATTTTTGCTTCTGAAAGAAAGATATGCTCAAAGTTTTCTCACTTCCTGTTGTGCCTAAAATCAGAAGATCTGGGTTCCCTCTTGGTGTATAGACCTTGTCTGGGCAAGATCTATGAGATCTTAAAATTTTGAAAGTAGAGAATGAGGGATTTATGGCAGTTACCTGGAGATTCTGAGGACCAACCCCACCTTACCATATTGTGACACATCCTGTAAGAAGTGATGTGAGTTGTTACGTGAAGCCATTGTACTTTGTTCTCTGAAAGACAAAAAACAATAGAGTCAGTAATATTTTTCTTCAACCTGTAGAAATCTCTCTTCTCTTGTGTCTCTTAGCTTATTCAGCTGAAATGTACCAAGAACTTGGGGTTTGCTGCTGCATGATATATATTATTATTTAAAATTATTCTTTTCGTATTATTACTTAAAACTCTGTTCTAGGCCCTTATCTTACAACTCTCAGTTGTTCCCTTTGGAGTTGCAAGGAGAGAAACCAGGGAAAGTCACTTGAGAATGGCAGAAAACAAAGGGCAAATATCGTCATTTGCATATAAGCCATGTCAGACTCTTTATTGTGAACCTAGAGTGAACTACCCCACTGGTACCCATTTTAATAACCTATAATGAAATATCTGTCTCCGCTTTATCTGCATACACGTCTTTATGAGATGCTCTGCAAATGGCGATGGAAAGAGAGGCCACAGATCTTTTCTTCTAAAAGGAAGAAGGAAAAAGTGGGGAGGGTTTATGGGAAGGAGTCCCTTCGCCAGGCACAACGGTATCTCGTGCTTCGACTGTCATTTAATAAGGCAAATGCTTTTCTTTTCACAGAGGAATTCAAGGGCTCCACCGTGGTCGAACTGATGAAGAAGGAGGGCACCACCCTCGGGCTGACAGTATCGGGCGGAATTGACAAGGACGGAAAGCCCAGGGTCTCGAACCTGCGGCAAGGAGGAATTGCTGCTAGGTAACTGCATCTCGGGGAAATGTAGGAAAAGAAACGCAGGAGGGTAATTAATGCAAAAATTGAAGTTTCATCAGAAAAGGTCACGGGGCGCCTGGGTGGCTCAGTCGTTAAGCGTCTGCCTTTGGCTCAGGTCATGATCTCGGGGTCCTGGGATCGAGCCCCGCATCAGGCTCCCTGCTCCAAGAGGGGAAGCCTGCTTCTCCCTCTCCCACTCCCCTGGCTTGTGTTCCCTCTCTTGCTGTGTCTCTCTCTGTCACATAAATAAATAAAATCTTTAAAAAAAAAAAAGGTCACTAATAAATGACAGCTGCCATCTGCTGGGCAGGTTACGGAAGCTTTTCTGACCTGTGCCGAGTCACCAGGGAGCCACCAGGCCCTCAGAAGACTTTCATTTTAAAATGCCTGTGTGGCTCTCGTCCCACAATATGCCGCTGAGTAGCAGACCGGCTGCCGTGGGAATGAGACACTCCAGTCATGGAAATGGAGCACATGACCCATATAACTTGCACCCGGGAACCTGCCATGGAGGGACGCGGTGAGCCTAGAGGAGTAGGGAGGCCAGCTCCAAGTGTCCGAGTAACAATTCTTCTTGTCCTACATCGTCTCTGCTTTTCTACTTGCGAGATCTTCCCTTTCATCAAGACAAAGATGAGGCTTCCGGAAGGATAGAAAGCTCAGCTGAAGAGGTCTCATGGTGTCCTTGTTCTGATGAACAGCAAATTGCCCTAGTCATGGCCAAAGGCAGAATGTCCTGCATGCTGGGTACAGGTGGGCTCACTTTATAGACGGAGGCACCAACTACTTCAGATGGGATGATCAGCTTTCATTACAAGTGAGGTTCATGTGTCTTAAATCCTGGACACCGATAGTCTTGTCCACATAATCACAAATTAAGTTTTAGAGTTCTTGCTTTATAAAGTATCATCGAAAATAGTGATTACTTTGGATGATCAGCCTGTTTGTACAATATTATGTAAGCTTCATCCAATTGATTGCTCCATAATCTGAGGTACTGTATATAAAATAGGCTGATGTCAACACAAGCACCTTAATCTCCTTTTTTCAGGAGGAGAGAGACTTCTTTCCACACCCACAGCCTCCTTTATTTTATGACAGTCGTGGCCAATCTGTGATGCTAGGGCTTTGTATGTCTCCAGAACTTTTTCCTATGTAGCCCAGAAGTGAGAGTAAATAGGGGGAAAATGCCATCTTCACTTGTATTGATGCTGTAATTGAAAGTGCTGTGCCGGTCACGTAATCAATGCCCAACTATTCATTGTTTAAGGCACTACCATTTTACAAGTAGTAAACTAAAATAATTACAGATAAGATCCCTGCCCTAAGAGGGCTTATAACTTACCAGAGGAGATAAGTATAAAAAGCGTGAAAAGCTTGGGAGCAATAACAGCATTGCAAAATAGTAAAAAGCAACAACGTGACCATTGTCACAGAGCATTAGGTGGTTAAGTTGTCCAGTGAGAGTTAGTAAATCCGAGGGAGGAGGAACAGCATGGACTGCAGGCTGGAGCAGATTAGGGGATCTCGCCAAAGAGGAATGATTAGAGCTGGACTTATATAAAATAAATGCATTTAGGTGTTTCTGTTTGGGGACGGACTGTCTTTGGTCTCACTACCTGCTCTTTCCTTAGAAGTAAAGTCTGTCTAAAACCCCCAAAGTAGCCACAGTTCTATTATGGTGTCGGAGAGAGGCGAGAACAGTACTGAAACCCAGTGCTTTCATTGTAATTTGTTCTCTTTCTTTTTTTTCTTTTTTATCAGTCCTGCTGTAAGCAATAAATAGCAAAATCAGCTGACCCTTTCTTTAGCCCTCAACAAACTCCCAGGGAAGATCTTGAGAGCTAGGGAAGAGTTAGGGAGGCAGGCAGCAAAATGAGAGAGAATAAAAAGAAAGAAAAAGTCCTGGCGTGCCAGGGTCTGGATAACCTGGTCCTAGAGAACCAACTGTTTATGGGCAGAGCACCCAAACAACAACAACCAAAAAACCTCTTTATCTTGTTTCATTGTGCTCTTTAAAACAAAAGAGGCAAAGGGTTAGGAAAACATCAGAGACCATAGCAGAGGCAGTAGAGGGCTTTCAAAGTATAGCAGTCAGGAGGAGAGGGATCCCTGAATCTCTCATCCCCCTTCAGCTGTGCTCCTAACTCCCCGGGGGGGGTGGTGGTGGGCAGCCACACAGGCCTTTGGGCTTGCGTGCATTTCCACAAAGGGAAAGTGGAAAACCCAGTCAGGCCTGTAGGGAGGACGGGTCCGCTGCAGCGACATTCCCTATTTTGCAGAAGTGATCAGCTGGATGTGGGTGACTACATCAAAGCAGTGAATGGGATCAACCTGGCCAAATTCCGCCACGATGAGATCATCAGCTTGCTGAAGAACGTCGGGGAAAGAGTGGTTCTTGAAGTCGAGTATGAGCTGCCACCAGTCTGTAAGTAACCACAACTCGGGGCAGAACAGCTGGGCCACATTTTTGCCTAAACAATGGGTTCTCCATTTTTTCCCCCTTTTGCCAACATTGTCTCGTTACAGGAATGACAGAGCATGGTTTCTTGATATTTAGAAATTATTTGAATTGATAAACCTATAGCCCACTCCAGAAGAATTAAAAAGAGCACAGATAACAATAAAATTATACAGGATTTGTGTTCCATTAAGGTGATCTGTGTACCTCATATTTGCCACTTAAGCTATTTTCATAAACAGTCAACATATTTACAAGTTCTGTGCATTAATTTCCATCCAGGCTTTGTACTTAGTGACTAGGGTTAGGAAAAGCATGTTTAATGTGTTTTATGTTGATTCTTATATAGTTATGTTAATTTCTGAAGCATGCCGATAGATTGAAAACGCATTATCCTCAAGTAACAATAATTGTAATAGAACCACGCATTTGCAGAGCTTACTAAATGTCCAGCATTATAAGGAACCTGACTTGCATGGATACACTTAATCCTCATCATAAGGGAAGTCAGCATAGCAGAGATGAACTTTGCGGTCTAATAGGCTCAAATCCCAGCTTCACCCTTAACTAACTGCATGCCTTTGAGAAAGTTACTTAAGCTTTCTGTGTCACAGTTTCCATATCTGGGTAATGGGCATAATACTCATTCCTACCCATAGATCTGTCGTGAGGATTAAATGAGATCGTGTTTGTAAAGCAATGAGAACAGTGGCTGGCACTATAAAATATTTTTATGAATAATAAATACACAAATCAATCAGCACTACAAGACAGGCATTATTATCATTATTACTCTCATTTTACAGAGGCTTAAGTTAATTATCTTTAATTATCTTTCCCAAATACATAGGCAGCAAAGTCAGGATGTGAACCCAGGCTCCCTAACGCTTATTCATTGTGATATATACATATGCCACGTGTTACTGCCGTCCTGCATTTAAGCTATGCTGTTCTAGCACCACCTCTCCTGTTACTAAGCTATTAACATGGACGCTACCCTGAGAAAGCTCTTTGCTTTTCTCTACCAGTGAGAACTCAGGTTGAATTTCTTTTTAAAGATTTTATTCATTTATTTGTTCATTTATTTGACAGAGAGGGAGAGCAGGAGAGCACAGGCAGGGGAATCGGCAGAGGGAGAGGGAGAAGCAGGCTCCCCACTGAGCAGGGAGCCCTATGCAGGGCTCAATCCCAGGACCTTGGAATCACGACCAGAGCCCAAGGCAGTCGCTTAACCCACTGAGCCACCCAGGCACCCCTCGGGTTGAATATTAATAACTGATAATAACACATTTGTTCAGCAATGACCTCTTGAGCATTTGCTACAATCCAGCCACCGCTCTGTACATTCTGACGGGGGAAGACAGATAACAAAACAAGATCACAACAGAGGAGTAAACCAGATGGTATGAATGGTAGTGCTCATGAATGCTATGGGAGAAGAAAGAGCCAGGAGAGGGATGGGGAGTGCCGGGAGAGGGGTAGGATTGCCGTTTTGAATAGGGTGGCTAGGAACAGCTTCACCAAGAGAGTGACATTAGCCAACGACCTGAAGGAGGTGAGAACGGTGGCTGTGTGGCTTTCTGGGGGAAGAGGACTGCACAAAGAGGAGCAGCCAGCGCTGAGACCAAAGGCAGGGATATCCTGGGGGTGTGGTAGAAACATTAAGAAGGGTGATTTGGCTGCAGCGGAGTGAGCATGAAAAAAAGTAGGAGAGGAGGTCACCCATCCAAGGAGAGGAGGTCAGGAATGTAAAGCATGAGGTATATCTGTAGGCTACTGGAATGGACCTTAAGTTTTGCTCTGAATGATAGAGGACGGCATTGTATGATTTGCGGCAAAGGAGGGACATGATCTAATTTCTATTTCAAAGTCTCCCTCTGGCTGCCGTGTTGAGAAGACACTGCAGTGGCAAGGGGAGACGCTGGGAGGCCAGGTGGGGGGCTGTTGCAGTGATCCAGGTGAGAGATGGCCGAGGAGATGGGAAAAAGCAGTTACATTCTTGATCATTTTGAAGGTAGAACCAACAGGATTTCCTGATAGATTTGACATGGTTTGGGCAGAAATAGAGGGGTCAAGGACCACCTGAGATTTTGAGCCCTAACAACCAGAAGGATAGGGTTGCCATTAATGGAGGGGCGGGGGGAGAATGTGGGCAGAGCCGATTTGTGAGGAGATCAGAAGTTCATTGTTTGAAATGCTACCTCGGAGGTGTCTATTTGACATGCAGAAGGGCAATGTCAAGGAAAGAACTGGAGATGGAGTTAGGAGTTTGGGAGTAAGATCTGAGCTGGAAGTGTACATTTAGAGTAATGGGAACATAGAAGGTGTTTGAAGCTTTAGGACCAGATGAGAGCACTCGGGGAGTAAGTGTATATGACCAATCATGAGTTCTTATTCTTAACATAAAATCCAACACCGAAAATTTAATGGTGTTTTTATAACAAAATCCATTGAAGTCTGTGTTCAGAAACCTTGCTATACTATAACATTTTTCATTTTCAGCAAGAGTAGGTAGTAGAATCGAGCATTGAGAGCTTAGACTGTGTCACCGGTTAAATGTCAGTTTTCCCCTTTCTAGCTTTATTATTTAAGTTCTCTGAGCCTTAGGTTTCTCATCTGTAAAATGGCTATATAGATGTAGAACTTTTATAAGAATTCAAGACTATAATCATGTATTTAGATCATCATCATCATCATGCACTTAGTAAGCCATAGTGCCTTTAGCCATTATTACCATTATGATTACAATAAAGTACTGTGTTTCCTCGAACTTAAAAAGAGTCCGTTTGTTTTGAAATCACTGTCTCAGGCCATTGCCAGGAGTTAGGAGAATCCAGATACCTAGAGCTAATGCTCTTTGATTCACCATTTTTATCCACTGGGGATAGAAATATCAATAAAACACAACCTCTTCCTAAAAAGAACTCTTAGAATAGCTGTCCCGGTTGGTAAGGCCAGTAGTAGAGATCTGCTGAGTTAGCGGTTATCTAGAACTAGGGGTTTCAGAGGATTTGAAGGAGGTTCTGCAGGTCCAGTAAGAAAAGGAACATTTTAGGCAGAGGGTACAGCAGGAAGGTAAGAATGTAACCCAGTGCAAGGTTTGAACTACAAACAGACTGGAGTTGCTGAAGCACAGAGGGAGAGAAGACCTGGGGGGGAGTAAGGCCAGCGAGGCAAATAGGAACAAATCGGTGGCGGGCCTTGGAAGCCATATTGGTGGAGCTTGGATACTATCAGGTGGGCAATAAGGAGCCTTTAATGGCTTTTCAGGCCAAGGAACATCGTCATCATCAGATTTGAGTTTTTAGAGTTACCATTTTAGGGAGCCAAATGGAGAATAGATAAGAGGCTATAAGCCCAAAGGGTGTTGTAATTTTCCAAAAGCAATGTGACATCCTGAATAAATACAGCTTTAATAAAGTTAAAGAGGGAAGAGTAAGCATCAGACATGCTCAGGGGTTAAAACCTATCGTGACTTGGTGATTATACCAGCTTTTCCTCCCTCATGCATTAAAGCTGATGGGAAAAGGGAAAAAAATATTTTTAAAAAACGAAGTGTGAACTTGGTTGATGGTAGAAATCAGATAGAAGAGACCTATTGTCAGCGGATTATGTCTGCCTCTATTACGTTTGGATAAATTAATAAGATCTTTGAGTTCAGGGAGGTTGAAGGGATTCATAAGCATCCCCTTCGCTGAGCTCAGACAGCTAGCAAGAGCAAGCCGCTGCCGTGAGGCCCTGGGGAGAGAGCTGATTGCCGAGAGATAAGCAGCCCTAGGCCGAGACTGTTAACTCTCGCAAGTATCACTGCAGTTTCAGGCTCAGCCACCCCCAGAGTCCAGAAGGAAGTGGACGAAGGATATGTCTGTGCATATGTCTGTGTGTATGTGATCTGATAGAGAAGAAATGGAACTTGGACCTTGAGCAAACCACTTACATTGTGCAAGATTCAGATTCTTTATGAAAATGGAATGGTTGACCTACATGAGCTCGGAAGTTCTCTTTGACTTTAAAATTATGTGGTGTTTAAAGACTGTATTTAGAGAGGCTATTACCAATCCGCATCTTAGGTATTTATGTATTAAATTTGGTCTAGAGAAGTGCCTTCATATTTTTCGGTGACATAACCCCTAAAGGATTTTGGAATATTACATAATCCTCAATCATTTTTTAGTTAGCACCTAACATTCTTTATCATGAGCTTAAATAGGTGGAGAGGAGGTAGTTTCTGGCATAACGTTTATATGTCTTTAAACGGTGTTTCCACTCAGACCTTGGAGCTACAGATTTGCTTCGTTTATTTTATGGAAAACGTCCGCCACAGCATCTGATTGGCAAAGGCAGTCCTCTCTGTTAAACCATCAGCTAAATCAGACTAGCTTTCTATCAGAAAGAGTCCTTCTTTAATTCAAATAAATGTGTTAAAACATGTCCCTGTG